>NC_132781.1:95212334-97612334 GCF_048418805.1 Vulpes vulpes | reverse complement strand
GAAGTGAAAATTTTGCTTTTACCAAACATTTATTATGATTCCACTATGTTCTAGATTCTGAGTGACACATATGGATAAATTAGGCAGAAATATTTCTCCTCAAAGAATTTATTTCCAGTAGCATTGAGACCACATGCACATAATAAAGGGCACGTAGCAGAGAACATTGCAGATGGGTGAAACACATGGACACAGAGGTATGCGATCTCCATGAACAAGGCTGCAGAGTTCCTACATTTCTTTTATTGTTACGCCTGTTCCACTCATTGGGATCTTACTTTTGGAGCTTCAGGATTTCTCCTTGATTTCTATTTTCTTATTTATAATCATACTAATATCTTTATCATTATATTTCTGGAGCCCGAACTGGTTCTTTTTTTTTTTTTTTTAATTTTTATTTATTTATGATAGGCACACAGTGAGAGAGAGAGAGAGAGGCAGAGACACAGGCAGAGGGAGAAGCAGGCTCCATGCACCGGGAGCCTGATGTGGGATTCGATCCCGGGTCTCCAGGATCGCGCCCTGGGCCAAAGGCAGGCGCTAAACCGCTGCGCCACCCAGGGATCCCCCGAACTGGTTCTTATTTGTGTTTTCTGCCTCACTGTTTTGATTGGATGTCATCTGAAGTCCGTTGTTTTCTCTGTTATGTTGTGAGTGCTTCGAGGACAAAGGATTTGTCTCCTTTGCTTTTGAATTTCAGATCCTAGCACACATAATTATTAATGACTGTTTGCTGAACAAAACATGATAGTTGCATATACCCTAGCCCAGCTGAACTTGGTCATACCATTTTGCATGTTCAACTTCTCTGTTGGTAGTTAGCTTAGGTGAAGTGGACATTTCACAGCACTGTGCTCAGGATTGTATTATCATTGAATGTTAGAGTTGCAAGAAGACTGATAACTTAATGAGGAAATCAAAGAATTACAATTATCAACCAATATTCATCATGAATACAAATGCAAAAATCCTTAACTGAATGTTAGCAACTAGAATGGAGCAACATATAAAAGGATAATGCATCATGTTTATGGGCTGAGTTGTGTACCTTTACCACATTTATATGTTGAAGCCCTAACACCCAATACCTTAGAACGTAACTGTATTTAGAGTCAGGGTCTTCAAAGAAGTATTTAGGTTACGGTGACATCATCAGGGGGACTCTAATCCAGTGTGACTTATGTCCTGATAAGGTGAGATTTGACACAGAAATCCACAGAGGGAGGCACTGTGATGACCCAGGAAGAAGACGATCATGTGCAAGCCACGACGAGAGACGAACAGATCCTTTGTTCATGGTCCGCAGAAGAAATCACACCTGCTGCACCTGATCTGAGCCATTTAGATTCCAGAATTGTGAGGAAATAAATTTCTCATCTGCGGCCCTAGGAAACCCATATGCATTATAACCAATAATTAATGGAAGAGAGAAAAAAAATCATATGATTATTTCAAATCATTTCAAATTTTAGAAAAGGCATTTGAAAACTTCAAAGCCTATTTATAATGACAAACTTTCAGCAAACTAGGAATAGAAGGAAATGTTCTCAATCTGGAAAAGGGCACCTACAGAAAAAATTGAAAGGAAAATTTAAATACTTTTTGGAATAGGATAAGGACACCTGCTCTTACCACTTCTCTTCTATATTATATCAAAGGACATAGTACAGTAAAACAAGAAAAGAGAATAAAAGACCCAATATTAGAGAGGAAGAAATGAAACTGTCTTATTTGCATTTGCAGAAGACACGTTTACAATATGGTAAAAAAAAACCCTCGGGACGATGCAAAATCACAACGAGAATGAACAAATTCTCAGGTTACAAGGTCAATATGCAAAGATGAAATATATTTCTTTAAATGGTGACAAACACTTGGAAAAAAATTTAAAAACATTTGCAAGAGCATAAAAATTCTTAGAAATAAATTTAACAAAAACGTTTGCTTTACTGAAAACTATGAAATATTGCCATTCATGGATTGGAAAACTCAATATTTGTTAAGGCATCCATTCTCCCTAATTTCATCCATAGATGTAACAGATTCAAAAAACAGCATTTTGGGGTAAAAATTGTCAAGCTGATTCTAAAATTTATCTGGAGGTGCAAAGGCCCTAGAATCGTCAAAACAATCTTGCAAAATAACTGAGCTGGGGCGCTTACAATACTAGATTTCAAGACTTTAAAATTTATGGCAATGAAGACATGGCAATGTCATTAGGATGGTCTAGAGTTTGTCCTATGCTTGTGTGGTCAATTGATTTTTGACAAAGGTGCCAACGTACTTTGAAGGGAAAGGTGCTGGAACAACTGGATAAACTGGGTAAGTTGATGGGAAAATTTTAAAAAGTGGCGTTTTGGGCCCAGAGAAGCTAAGTAAATCACTCAAAGTCACACAGATGGGCTGTGACTCCTAAGTTTGGTGGTTTGGAGTGGTTTCTATTGTCCACAATGCTTCTTTTGACAGTAGTTGGTGTATTTGTCATTAGTTTGTATATAATGTAGTCTGAATTTATGTGGCTAGGTAATTTTTCCAGTACACTCCTGGTATCTATTTTATTACAAAGGAGTATTGAGATTTAACAATAGGAGTGCTTCCAGAATGGTAGACACCTAGCCGACTGCATGAACTCCAGTCTGATTTAATCAAAAGTCCTAACAGTGGGATCTTGTCTCTCAAGGGTGTACTTCACCACACACTATCTTAATGCTGTTAATATGTATCTTCTTTCATTTTCTTTTTTGTGTGATTTGCTTTTTTTATGATGCTCCTTAAATGAGCAGTAAAAAAGAATATCCTTCAACAAACTCTCATTTTCTCTAAGTTTGATAATTAACAAATCATAATTGGATTAAAGTAGAGCTGGGTATTGAGGCAAATGAAAAGACCTGACTGACAGTTTCAGGTCAGAAAACTGTGGTGTCTGCACATTGCAAAATTTTATATTTTCTGACAGCTTGAGTCCATGAGATGGGAAATTTTTATTTTCTGAATCTGGTATGGATATCTTTTGAAAATACTTCTCTTGGGTAGAAACCCATGTAAATATGACCAAGCATAGAAAAGAAAATACTGATGAGAATAGATGTTTGTAAAGGAAAGGCAGCATGGGTTAGGCAGAGGGGTTTCAGCAAACGGTCCAAATTCTAGATTCTTGGGCTTGATGGGTTCATGCCCTACATCTTCCTGGATGTGGGTTCCAACATGCTTCCTGGAACTCTCCTATTAGATGGGTTGTACATTTGTGTTTGTACACAATCATTTCTAATACTTTGGGGGCAGTCTTGTATTTGCAGTTATGAATTCATAGGAAAGTAGTCTACGAGATAAGGAAAGAACTTTGAGATGTCATTATCTGACCACGTACAGAATATAGAAGAAGTAACTAAGGCTTAGACAAGTTCATTGACTTTATCAGGCTAACATAGCCAATAACTATGCCAAGGAAGGAGTCTAGCAGGTATTCTGATGCCAAGGGCAAAGCTGTTGCCATTATACCCTGACACCTTACAACCTAACCCCTCTCCGCTCCCAGGACACAGGTAGCTTTAATAACATAAAAGAATGTTAAGGGGGATTTTTCTGGGTCTTGGATTTTTAGCTGAGATGAACACATACTAAAGACCAGTGTTGGCACTTACATTTGCAGGACTTGCTAATAGAGTGGCCAGGAGGTGGTCACCCACCTCCAGCCACGTGAGAGAAGAACCACCATCTGAGCACCTTCCACACAGAGGATACCAACACCTGGCTGCAACAGAACCACTCCAGGAAGGCCTTCTGTCCCTCCACTTTTTCTTAACCTCTCTGGCCCCAACCCTAGAGGACTCATAAGCAGCTCCTGAGTTGGGGGAGGACACTGAGGGAAGAGAAAAAAAGTTCTACTTTAGGTTTTTGAATGTGGATATGATCTATGCTTGGGGGAGCGGACAAGCTATAGATGAGGTGACAAATGGAAATTTTTAATACTCAATTATGAGTCATTTATTGATATTTATTTATTAATACCCTGAACACCTGGAAAAAATTATGGGTTCTTCCCATATCAGGGTAGGAAAAGGAGATCCACCCGAGCAGCTTAAAGATAGGAAAGGAGAGAAAGTTGCTTTCTGTTCTTGCAGAACTGAGCCTAGCTGGTCCAAGACATTGTTTAAACTCTTTTGGGTGTTTATACGCTCTTGAAGGATTTATACAGAGCTCATCTGATTTACACTTGACTAGAGGGGTTTCCTGATTCAAGGGAGATTAGAGGTCATGGGGAGATGGTTTGTTTAATCTATCTTCTTGGAGACCACATGGGGCTACACTCATTGCAGTGTGAGTAATCAGGCCACTATGAAAGAAAATGAATTTCTGACTCTGTCTTCTGAGATAGGTTGAGTTCAGTTTGTTAGGCAATTAAGCTTCCAGAATACATCTTGGTCACTGATTAAGAAGTGTGGTTTTTCAATGAAGGTGGCCCTAAGTGGGAAGGAGTGTGTCTATCTGTTTGGAACTGCACTTCTCGGTTTTTGTAAACCTAGAATTCTAGTAGTTTCTTGAGTCATCAAAATTTTTCCAAGTATGCTTATGTGGTAAAGAAAAAAAATGACAAACAAAAAGACCCTTCATGAAGTGAAATATTACGCAAGAACTTTAGATTGGGTATAAAACTGGATGCTTCTAACTAATTCTATGAAACAATAAAACCTTTAAATCTGGGCAGACCAGGGGGCTCAGTGATTTAGCGCTGCCTTCGGCCTAGGGCGTGATCCTTCAGACCCGGGATCGAGTCCTGTGCATGCTTCTCCCTCTGCCTGTGTCTCTGCCTCTCTCTCTCTTTCTCTCTCTGTGTCTCTCATGAATAAATAAATAAAATCTTAAAAAAAAACCCAAACCTTTAAATCTGACATCACCTGAAACTAGTACAATCTCTAAAGTCTGATTCTCTGCTTTAAGTTTTTGTTCTATTAGTTTTAGTTTTTTTGGGGGGAAAGTGTATTTTTAGCTTTCAAAAAATGCAATGATTGCATAAATTCTTTTCAGCCCTGGTAATTTGGTTGGCAGCCCTTCTATCTGTGTGTATGTAGATGGTGGGAACATAGCTTTCGGATGAATTATTCTCTTCTCCATTTGATAAAGGACTTTAAAATATATTATCATTCTTTCTCCAAATAGAAGTGGGTCATTATTTCCCCTACATTGTTCCCTCGAAAAGATGAAATGTTTTCCATGAGCTGTGCAGATAGGACTATCGGCTTCAAGTGTGCAATCAGCAGTGTCATATCCTTTCTCTTTGTTTCTAAAATCACCACGTGGCTCTCACCAGTTGTAAAGGTAGAGTTTAGGGCCAAGCTTTGTTACCTAAGGCTCTGTCCTACTTTCTCAAAATGCTGGATGTTTACAAATGATATTCCTACTTCCCTGTCAGAATGGTCTCTGTTGGCTCATCCAGATTCATATTCTAACCCCTTTCTGTCCTAGAAGTCTAGATAGTTCAAACTATATAGACTGGTTCCTTCTATCTCTGGCTTCTCATTGGGTCTGCCCAGTGGAAAGCATCAGTAGGAGATGAGAGGCAGAAGGAGAATGAGGCTGAGATACATATTTGCATGCCTCATTCCAAGTGCAGTCACCCACAATGGGTGGCATCTCCAGACTAAGGGCATCACACTTGTCTGGGGGTCCTTTCTCTCTGTATGTTCAACATTACTCTCTCCTTTACCCTTTCAAGTCTAGGGGTGGTGATACACCACTGTAACTAGTCTGGATCAGTGCATTATTCCTTGTGGGTCCATGCCTCTGCCCTTACTTTGTAAGTTGTTTCTTGGTTATACTCTCCTCAACATACCCAATTTGTTTTTTTTTAAAGATTTTATTTATTTATTTGACAGAGAGGTAGAGTGAACAGAAGCAAGGGGGAATGGCAGACAGAGGGACAGGAAGCAGGGGAGCCCCCTTTTCTGCAATACGGGACTCTATCCCACGACCCAGGGATCATGACTTGAGCTACAGGCAGATGCTCAACCGACTGAGCCACCCAGGTGTCCTCAACATACCCAATTTGAGAGGGACATCTTTTCTTTGCACTGAGACTCTGATACACTTTCTCCCTAACATCTTTTCATGAAGAAACTGACAACATCCATTCCAATCCTACAATGACTTTCATTGTCATTTAATTAAAACCACCTTCAACTCATTTCTGTATCCCTATATCATTCTCTGTAATCTTCTATTACAGACCTTTGATTGTGAACAGTTGCAGAGCAAAGATTTATATTTCTTATTTATTTATTTATTTATTTATTTATTTATTTATTTATTTATGAGAGAGAGAGAGAGAGAGAGAGAGAGAGGCAGAGACACAGGCAGAGGGAGAAGCAGGCCCCATGCAGGGAACCCGACGTGACTCGATCTCAGGTCTCCAGGATCAGGACCTGGGCTGAAGGCGGCGCTAAACCGTTGAGCCACCGGGCTGCCCAAGATTTATATTTCTATTAGCACCCCCTATACCATGAGTTTTTCTAGTCCAAGAACATTGGCGTAAACAGCTTTCTAATATACAGAATTTTCCAATATCCATTTATTTTCCAACATATATTTGGAAAAGTCTTGATAAATGCACACAAAGATGAAAGCAAAATGGGAATAATTAGTTTCTTACTATATTTTCCTACAGCAAAATGGGAATCACTATAGCATATCAACAAATTTATATAATCAATCAACTATGTCGATAATATGGAATCTGGAACTCCAGACATAGGCCTGTTAGTGACACATTTTGAAGAGAGGGAACCATATTGAGGTCAACATTTGTTCCGGTATTTTGCTAATGTCATTTTGCACCACCAAGTGGAAAACAGACTTTGTGGCCAGAGAGACTTGCGTTCAGGTTCCAGTTCTACTACTTATGACCTGGATGACCTTGGGGAAATTATCTCTTTCCTACAGAATTATTTTGAGAAGTTGCAATATCACTTTTTCCCCACTCCAGAAACAGATTAGGAGCTCAAAAATATTGTTCATTTGGTAAATATTAGTTTATTTTCTCTTCCATTCTTTCAGACCAAATAAATCACAAAGGCCAAGAAATATAACCCAAAGCAATGAAGAACCACAGCAACTAAAAAGCCATGGGGATCAGTAGTCATAGCAGTAAAGCCAAAACCAGTTCTGGGTTTTTAATTAGCTCTCCAATGTGGCTTCCTGTGATTTACCAAATGTAAGCAGCTTCTCTGGGAGCTGGAAAGTCTAAAAACACATTTGTTTAGCCTAGACATTCTGTTACTTGGGTCAGGAACTAAAATCCTGTAATTCACATTCTCACAACAAAAAATTTCAGATGTAACTTGATATTCTAATATCTGTTAAAGCTTAGGCAATAGCACATTTATTTAGCCAAAGTGGCACAGTTAAGTATCTTAGAATCACAGATTCACCATGAAAATGAAGAAGAGGAGGCCTTCTGTTTGATCATAGAGCTAGTGGGTGGCAATGACATGATTTAAACCATATCTCCACTCTCTTATCGAGTGCTCTTTTTAGCCATTTTTATTTTTTTATTTTTTTTTGCCAGGGAAGAATGATATTGAAAAATTCACTTACACTTCTTGGCATAGACAGTTTTAAGAACTGTGATGCCCTTCTTTCTGTTAACTTGGGAAGGCTAGATGCATTAAAATGAAGCCATTTATCTTATGGCTTGATAGGTAGGGAGAGTAATGGATTCATATAATACCAAAATAGCCAGTCAGTTCCATCAGTTCAGGGAAACAATTGGGAGCCTTAAGGAAGCCATTAGCCCAAAGGTTCATTTAACTGAGTGAGCCAGTTTATTCTAAAAAAGCTGCATCATTTATCGTGGGTGGATTGCATCCAGCTAGGAGAATGTGCTTTAGGATTTGCCAGTGACTGTATCCTTCCATTCGTTTCAGGGGGATTTCTCCTTCAGTTCCCATTCCCATCAGAAAATCGACTGTTGAAGGTATCTGTGGAGAAGTGGACACAGCCAGAGGAAATGGAGCCCTCCTGCTGCTGTCTTCTTACTTAGTGCGTGCTCCATACATTTACATGGAACCAAGATAGAGAACTGTGACTTCACTTGATCTGAATGTGGGATTTTGTACTGACCCGGAAAACCCAAGTGATATTTATGAGCTTTCAGCCAAGCTTTGCCTGTGCTGGTAATGTTGGAATTATTCTCAAGTTGGAATGAAACAGAAAACAGAAAACGTTTTAGAACAAAGGAAGTTAAATTTGCTCTAAAACGTTTACTTCACAGAAACTGTGAAGTAACTTTTTGGTCTGCTTTGTCCTTTTCCATTTCCATGACAATTAATAAAGTAGTGGCACTGATACAAATTATTCTACATGTCAACAGACATTAGCTTTACTAATTAATTAATTTTAGGGATTCCTCACTAAAAGAGTGTGTGGTTTTGAATTTTTAATTGAAAGCATCCAGTTTAGTTCCTGTGTGCATTCATTACAGTAGCATCAATATATGAAGTCACACTCTTGACTGATTTCACAGTCACAGCCTTTTCAGAAACATGCTATAGAGCATGTTGTTTTGAGTTTTCCTCCCAATGAAAATATCTTAACAGTTCGAAAATAACAATAGTGACCAGTTCCTATGGATGGAAATTAAAGAAGAAAATGGTTGTCGGGCCTCCCATTGCAGTCACTCTGTTAGCTAACAAATTACCTGGAAGCTTAAAGATGGAAAGCAATCACTTTATCATGCTAATATATTCTGTTGGTTTGGTAGTTGGAAGGGGGCCTATGGGGACAGCTTGCTTCTGCTCCATAGTATCTGAACTTTAGTTGGGAAGATTCAATGGTTCGGGAACTGGAATTCTCTGAAGGTTCATTTACTCACCTGACTGGCACTTGATGTTACTGTCAGCTGGGTTCTCCACTGGGGCTACTGGCTGGGACAGTGATTCTCCATGTGGCTGTCTGAGCGCCCCAAGAGAACCAGGTGGAAACAGTATCATTTACAGTCTGGCTTCAGAGGTCACATTGTTACTTCATCCCTTGTAATAAGCCTGCCCCAATTCAAGGGGTGACAACATAGACCCCACCTCTCAATGTGAAGAGTGTCAAAATCACAATAAAAGAGGCCATCTTTGGAAAATGCAATCTGCCACCCCTGCTACAATCTGTCTTCCTTTTTGAGCAGGGAGGTATATCATGCCATGTCTCTGTGCTCCATGCTTTCCCCATGGCCTCGTGCTCTGGCTATTTCTTCATATTTTACAGAGTGTGTGATTGGCTAAGCAGCCCACACCTTACATATCAAAAAGAAACTCTCATTTTCCTTTTTCCTAATCCCTTTCCTGAGGATTGGGTCAGAAATTCTCTGCGCTTTGCAGAATCTGCTTTACCTTTAAAAGAAAATAAGGAAATAGAAAAATCATTAAAGATGTATTCCTGGGACCAAAAATGGTAGAAAAGATAGATATTACAGACCCAAGATTAGTAAACAAAACTTGTCAGGGCCCAAATATTTTTGTGGTTTTATTAAACAACATTGAAACACAATAAACTGCACATATTAGAAGTGTACACTTTGTTCTCTTTTAATAAGTATATACACACATGAATCCATCACCTCAATCAAGATAATGCACGTATTTATCATCGTCTCCCCCCAGATTTCTACATGTCCCTTCTTTCCTCCTTACTGGTGATTTTGTATATCTTCTTTGGAGAAATATCTATTGCAATTTCTTGCCAATTAAAAAAAATCTCCTTGACTTTTAAATTTTTTTAATTTTAAGAATTGTTTATGCTTTCAGGATATACGTTCCTTATTAGATAAATGGTTTTCCAATATTTTCTTCCATACTACGCACTGCCTTTTCACTTTTTTGATCGCATGCTTTGGAGCACAAAATGTTTTAATTTTGACAAAATCCAATTCATCTCTATTTTACTTCTGTCATTTGTGCTTTTAATGTCATATCTAAGAGATCAGTGCCTTCCACATCCAAAGAGCATGTAGGGGAGAGATTTGCACTTGTTTCCTTCTAATGGTTTTGTAATTGCCGCTTTAACATTTACGTCTCTGATCCATAGATATGGCATAAGGTAAGGGTCCAACATTATTCTTTTGCAGAGGGATATTCAGGTGTCTCGACATTTGTTGAAAACCCTCCTCTCTCCAGTTGAATTGTCTTGGCACCTTTGTCAAAAACAAATTGGCCATAAATGTAAAGATTTATTTCTGGGCTTGGTTTTATTCCTTCGGTCTATATGTCTGTCCTTATGCCAGTACCACACAATTGTGAGTACTGGAGATTTATAGTCAGTTTTGAAATAAGGAAGTATGAGTTCTCCAACCTCATTCTTCTTTTTCAAGATTGTTTTTGACTAGTCTGGTTTTCTTGAACTTCCATATAAATTTCAGGAGCAGTGTGTCTGATTACTGGAGAAAAAGGGTGATAGTTTTATAGGGATCATGTTAAATCTGCAGATTAATTTTGGGGAATATTGCCATTTTAACAATCCATGAACATGTACTGTTGACTGAATTGTGTCCATAAGTAGGACTCAAACTCAGCTTATCTCTCTCCAAGTTAGTGGGCTTTGCACTTATCACAGCTGCTCATTGATTTACTGATTTATTTAGTTTTTTCAGAAAAATGTTAAAGGATTTAGTCTGTGCAAAACTGAATTACAATATTTATTTTTTTCTGGAAAACCTTGTCATAAGAGAATTTTCTCATAATTTATTATTATTATTATTATTATTATTATCTTCTCTGTGTAGGAACTTTAAGAGTGTGCCCCAAATGGGTTATCACTTAAACAATATTTGTCTTTGACTCTACCAATTGTAGGCATCATGGTGGGGGTAAGATGATGAAACAAATTGCCATGATCCTTGGGAGCTTGCGGTGTGCTGGTAGAGATCCATGAAGGAGATGACTGTGATAAGTGCTGTGAGAGAGGAATATTCAGTCTGTTCAGAAAAAAGAGTTGATAAGGGGTCATTATGCATGCTAGTCACTGGGCTAGCCAGTGGAGACTCCAAAATGATTATGACATGGGTCTTGTTATGGACAGATCAGTTTATGGCTTAGTGGGGAGAACAGATTTATAGATATATATTGTTAATGCAATGCATTTGATGACTGGCATAGTAAAGACATGGGAGTCGAAGATATGTTAGCACAAAGGAGGCACAATTATTTCAGCTTGGAATTCATAGAGGTGGATGGTGAGGGCCGGGGGCTGCACCTTCTAATGGTTTTGTAGTTTCTGCTTAACATTTACATCTCTGATCCATAGATATGGCATAAAGTAAAGGTCCAACATTATTCCTTTGCAGGGGGGATAATCAGGTGTCTCAGACATTTGTTGAAAACCCTCCTCTCTCTCCAGTTGCATTGTCTTGGCATCTTTGTCAAAAACAAATTAGCCATAAGTGTAAGGGGCTTTATTTCAGGATATTAGCTCCCCTCATTATTGGGAGGGCTGTAAGAGCCACTAAGGTTCCTGAGCAACGCCTAAGAATTTTGGCCTATTGAGGTAACTGTCACCCATGCAGGATATAAATGCCTTTAACTCAAATCTACAGCAAGCATCTCAGTAGCCAGGAACAGTTGCTTGTCTTTGGGAACTCTACCTTTAACCACTTCTACCTCTGCAGGCTGGGTATCTTTGCTGCCACCTGCAAGTTACAGCAAAAACAGATGTTTCACACAGAGCCTGTTTTCTCACATGGCTCACAATTGAATTTTGTGCCTGCTTAGGTGCAAATGATATATTACATAGCGAAGAAAATAGAAGTATCTTTTTTAGGGTGATCTCTTGGGCAGTGCTTCGCAACCTTGGGCTTACATTGCAATTTCCTGAATGTTCATAAAAAATTCTTGTATCTGGTACACATTCCAGAGATTCTGATTTAATTGGTCTGGGGTGGCCGGTGGCACAGCAGTTTAGCACCGCCTGCAGCCCAGGGCGTGATCCTGGAGACCCTGGATCGAGTCCCACGTCGGGCTCTCTGCATGGAGCCTGCTTCTCCCTCTGCCTGTGTCTCTGCCTCTCATTCTCTCTCTCTGTGTTTATATGAGTAAATAAATAAAATATTTAAAAAATTAATAAAAATAAAAAGGGACTTAAGATGGACAATTAAAAAAAAGGCAATGTTGATGCAATAAATGAGCTTTAAAAAAATAATTGGTCTGGGGTACAGACTTGACGTCAAGATCTTTAAAAGCTCAAAATGGATTCTGATTTATAGCTGAGATTGTAAACTAAGGTATGATGGTTAGGTTCATGTGTCAACTTGACTGGGCTGTGGAGTACCCAGATATTTGGTCAAATGTTGTTCTGTGCTTGTCTGTGGTTTTTGGATGACAGTAACATTTGAGCTGGTAGACTGAGTAAAGCAGATTCCCTTCCCCAGTTCAGTTGCCTTCACTCATTTAACTGGAGGCCCGAATGGAACAAGAAACCTGACCCTCTGTCCAGCCAGAGGGATATCCTCCTGCCTGAATGCATTAGCTGGGACAAGAGCATTTTGTCTGCTTTCCGACATGAACTGAGATATCGGCTCTTCTTCGGTCTTGAGCCTGCTGGCTTTTGGACTGGATTTAGTGGCATTGGCTCTCCTGGGTCTTCAGCTTGCTGACTGCAGACCTTGGAACATCTCAGCCTCCATAATCATGTGATCCAATTCCTTTTTTTAAAAAAAATATTTTATTTATTCATGAGAGACACACAAAGAGAGGCAGAGACATAGGCAGGAAGCAAGCTCCCTGTGGGGATCCTGAGGCGGGACTCGATCCCAGGACACTGGGATCATGACCTGAGCTGAAGACAGACGCTCAACCACTGAGCCACCCAGGTGCCCCATGTGATCCAATTCCTGATAATATATTCCTCTCTCTCATATATATATATGAATATATATGTAATATAAAATATATTATATATTAATATATATTAATATTCTGTTTCTATGAAGAACTATAATACAAGGGATTTAGGGTCTGGTTTCTTGCCAGCTCTAGCACTGGAGTACATTCAGGGTAGATTTCAGGCCCTCCAAAATAACAAGGTGTTATTCTTGTAGTCCTCTGAGTTCTCTATCTTGATCCTGAACGTGGAGAATGGTATGGAAGGATATGGGATGGTAAAGTGGGGATAATAGACAATGAGAGAGTGTCAGCTCAACTTCTGTTGCCATTACGATGAATGACTGAAATCCTGGTGTAGGAGTATTTAGGAGATAGGAATGTACCTGGTAATAAAGGTATAGCTCTCATCAGATGTGGCATATGCTCATTGGCATTAGGATGCAAGATAACTGGCTTGGAAAATGTTGAAAGGTGGAGCAAGTTAATTCTTCAAAAGCATACCCTTCAGCAGCGGTCCTGTGATATCTGAGAGGCTGTAGTGATTGATAGATGTATGCTGTATGCTGAAAGATCATAAAGAATCCTTGAGATTAAACTGAAGGTATCTAAGCAAAGAATGAAGGGGGAACCATGCTGAGCATAAGTAATATGAAATCAAATCTGTCTCTGGTGATGTGATGCTTTGCAATTTGCAGGGGAGAGCTAGCAGCAAGATCCACATAACCAGCACATGGCTGTTACCCAGTTACTGCTGGAGAGACGTAAAGTGTGGTGTGGAAATTAGCTCAGCTCCTTCTTTGCTATTGCTAGAAAGGCTATTGACCTGTGTATAGCATATATTTTTATTCTCGAACAGAGAGTGATTCTGTAGTGTTTGTCAAAGACAATGTTCATAAACCATTTGTCATCTTCCGATGAGAGGGTTTGCATTATTTAAACTAAAAATGTAAATGACTTCTTTTTTTTCCAGATGATTGAACAATTGCAGCATTTGAAAGATTTGGCTCATTCTGTCTCATGCACTGAACACACACACACACACACACACACACGCACGCACACACACACAGAAGCTCTTTCTATGATAATTTACTTCTTATTTGTGTGTATGGGAGAGGTAGGTGGAGAGAAGGACATAACTGAAAACCAACCATTTCATATTTTGGATGCCAAACCTGCTAAAAACCAAAATGTTTTCTCAGTGAGCAATGTGACAGCTGATACTGGATGAAGTCAGTTTTCCAGACCAGGGGTCAGCTATCCAAATAGTGTGAAGAAGCTCTCTGAAGTTCATGTGGGGCCGAGGGAACTTGGCTTTCTATACTTAGAGCAGTCCATGGAAAATTCTTTCTCCAGCCATCAATATTTCACAAAACTCAAAAAATATTCCAGGTTATTTATCATGCCTATGCTACTCCCTATGATCCTTTTACCCGTTTCTATTTTTTCTCTGGAATTCTTCTCACCTAAGCGGCTACGTTTATGTGTCAGATAGAAACTCCAAGGTAAATGAGTTTGTTTTCAAAAGTCCAACTGGATAACATTTGAATTTACTAGAAGATTTCTAGAGTCATCTTTATAATTAGAAACTCTTGAGTTTCATATGTTTTTTGCTGCCAAAAATATTTCTTCAGCATTACAAGAATTCAGATATAAAACATACACCAGTCATTAGGTTTCCATCTGTGGTACATGGTGATTCATGAAGAGCTACTCAGTTGACTGGAAAGGTACCTATCTGGAGCAGTTGCAGCATGGGACACTTTGCTCCCAGGCAAGATATTCTTGTCTGTGAAACACAAGTGCCAAAACACTGGAATGGTCCGGGAAATTGCTTGCCCACATTTCCAAAGAAAAGTTCTCATTCCATTTGTCCATATTGGTTTTATGTCATTGGATCTTACGTGTGAATTTTTGCATGCTGAGTCATGAAAACATGTTCAAGTCACCCAGGAGATGTATGCGGATTGTTCTATTACCCCTGCCTTAGTTTGCTTAGGCTGCTGTAACAAAATACCATTCATTGGGTAGCTTAAGTACCAAACATTGATTTCTCACAGTTCTGGAAGCAGGAAACCCAGAACGGAGCTGCTGGCAGATCTGGTGTCTGGTGAGGTCCTGATTCCTGGTTTGCCCATGGCCATCTACACTTCGCATCCTCACAGGGCAGAGAGCTGAGAGAGGCAGCAAGCTCTTTTGTGTCTCCTCTCATGAGGGCATCCTCATGACCTAGTTACCCCCCAAAGGCCCCATCTCCAAATATCATCACACTGGGGAATTGGAGTTCTGACATATAAATTTGGGGGAGGGGAGATATATATTCAGTCCACAGGAATCTTCTCTCTCGTTAGCTGTTCTCTTCACACAGATTCATTATCTATTCAGGCTCAGGAAGTCAAATTAATCACATACATTATCTTTTCTCCCTCCAAAGACCCCATTAAAATGATACTAAAGAGACAAAAGGGGATAAATCTACAGGGACAAAGTGAATTGACTAGAGAGTGCCTGAGTCTAAGCAATTTAAATGGAAAGCAGAGGAGAGATGGATCTGGCCGAGCAAAGTCAGAGTCCTTGCAGCAGGCAGTGGGTGCAGTAAGGAGACCACAAGACCCCAACATATCCCAGAGCACCCCAGAGATATCAGATTTTAGAGAGACCAGATATGGTGCCAGGGAGTAGAGATCCCCAGTTCTCTTTCCCCATTTGTCTGCAACTTCTCAGTAACTGGGCATCTACTCCTAGGCTGGAGGAGAGAATGGAAGTGGCCATACCTCCATGTTTTGGTATCTGAAAGTCCAGGACCACCACAGACTCCTGGGTCCTGGTCCCCTTGCCCTTCAATACATCTCAGCCATCAGCAAACTCTGGGTTCAGACACAGATCTACCAATCAGCCTTTTATTCTTGCATTAAAATCAATAGAAAGAATAACAAATTGTAAAAGAACCATCAGAATAACCACAAAACAGCTTTATTGATAACTCCTTTGTCATATTTGTTTATGCTATTTTTAAGAAATATGAATTAGGAATACAAGAAAAGCCTCTTCTGACCCCTTTTTTCTTCCTTTCTCCATCCTGGAGGTAACTCTTCTGAATTCTGTGTTAATCATTACCATGCATCTTTTGATACCATTAATAAATATGCAGCTATCAATAAACAACAGAAATACTGTTTTGCATGTTTTCACATTTTACATTAACAATATTATTCAGCCATTAGCCTTTTGTTACTTACTTTTTTCATCAGTATTGTAAAAATCTATTCAGACAAAGTAGATGTAATTGGTTCATTTTTAATGGGTCACAAATTATTTATTTTCTGTTACTCTTCCCAAATTTTAAATATTAACACTAAGGCTGGAATGAATATTCTTGGGCAGGTCTCTTTGAGCAGGGGTAAAAGCATCTGCTCAGAGTAGCAACTAGAAGGGAGAATTGCTGGTTTGGAGGTATGCACATATTCGTTTCTACTAAATATGGCCAAGCTGATCAGATTGCCTTTTCATATTTAACAATCATAAGAATTTCATTTTTAATTTGCATTTTTTTATTATTAGTGACATTGAGCATCTTTCCTTTTTTTGACATTTGAATTTCTTCTGTACATTGTGTCTTTTATCAGTTTGGTTTTCTTTTCTTATAGGTTTTATGCATTTAAAAATTACTTTTAAACTGAATTAAAATATTTGTAACACATGTAGAGGGAACAATGTATTAGGACTTCTAAAACTTAATTTTGTCACTATTTTATTGGATGCATGCTTAACGTGTGTTGACTTATATGAAATGCTTTTCCTGAGTCTGATAACATTTTTCCTCTTTAATTTTAAAGTGGGATTTGTTAACCTGAATTCCTGGGATAAGACCACATTCATTTTGTTACTTTTTAGAAGATATATTCTTCACATTTTCTTTAGGATTTTTGTACAAATGAATTTGAACTCCATTTTTCCTTCTCTTGTCTCGTCTTTTCTGTTTAGACCATCGGAGGGTGTCAGCCTCATCAAATCAGCATGGCCAGTGAGGAGAAAGGAGTTAACTCCACTGTCATTTTTGATCAGGGAAAGAAAATAAGTGGCCAGATCCTTAAAAATGTTTGGGAATATGCTAGTAACTGGGTGTCCTGGTAGATAGACTAATGATATTTGCCAGGAAGAGAGTCCTTATTTTTAAAGTGCTCTAAACAAAATGTCTCTGGTTTATGGCAAACAAACCTGGCATCTATGGGCTCGTGAGGCATAAGGACTGTACATAAACTATGGAACTAGATAGTTCTGGGTATTTTTTAAAAAAGTATTTTATATGGTTTCACTCATATGGGGAATATAACAAATAGTGAAAGGGATTATAGGGGAAAGGAGAGAAAATGAGTGGGAAAAATTGGAGAGGGTGACAAAACATCCTAACTCTGGGAAACAAACAAGGGGTGGTGGAAGGGGAGGAAGGCAGGAGGATGGGGTGACTGGGTGACAGCCACTGAAGGGGGCACTTGACGGGATGAGCACTGGGTGTTATACAATATGTTGGCAAATCAAACTCCAATAAAAAATATATGTGTGTGTGTATATATATATATATATATATTTTATTTATTTATTCATGAGAGACGCAGAGGCAGAGACATAGGTGGAGGAGAAGCAGGCTCCCAGCAGGGAGTCCAATGTGGGACTCCATCCCAGGATCCCAGGATCATGCCCTGAGTCAAGGCAGATGCTGAACCATTGAGCCACCCAGGATTTTGGTATTAATGGGGATGTTTCATGACCTAACTGCTCCCTACTGGGTGACATAATAGTGTATGTATTACCTTAGAGAGGCCTTATTGTTGCTCTGGGCCAGGTAAGTGGGTGTGGGAAGAAGGCTCCAGGGTGATATGCAGGAGGTCCATAACCTTTCTCTGCTTGTCCTGTGCCCCTTAATTGCTTACATCTTTGAAGTTATTGGTACAGATTAATGGCAGATGGGCAGCCCGAGTGGCTCAGTGGTTTAGTGTCGCCTTTGGCCCAGGGTGTGATCCTGGAGACCTGGGATGGAGTCCCATGTCAGACTCCCTGCATGGAGCCTGCTTCTCCCTCTACCTGTTTCTGTGCCTCTCTCTCTCTCTCTCTCTCTCTCTCTCTCTCTCTGTGTATGTCTCTCATGAATAAATAAAGAAAATCTTTAAAAAAAATGATTAATGGCAGGTAAGAGCTTTATTTAGTTTTTGACATATCTTGTATAAAATAGGAATTATTTGCTCCTTATACATACAGTGGGATTTAACTGTAAAACTGGTTTATGATTCTTTTAGTTGTGTTTTTTTACTGTTTAATTGAACATTCAATTTATTTAACGGTTATTATTGGATTTTATAGGATTTTTGTTTCTTCTTGAGAGTTGAAAGATGTATAGATTCTAAGAAGTTATTTTAATTAAAATTTTATAATTCATTTACATAGTTTTTCAGTGTCCTCTTTTGATTTTCAGCTCTTATTTGATCTATTTGATGCCCATTTTTATTGCTAATAGTGTTTTTTCTGGCACCCCACCCTTTTTTTTTAGCAGTCTTGCAGGAGGTGTATTTTTTAATTGGTTCTTTTAAGAATCAGATTTTAATTATTGGTGGTCTACGTTTTTTATTTCATTAAAATATATTATCATCTTTAATATTTGTTTTCTTCTACTTGTCTTTATTACAATTGTTTGTTATTTTTCTAGCTTCTTGAAGTCAAGACTTTCCTATTTTTGTTAGCTGAACTTAGTACTAAGAACTTATCAATATGTATCATTTTAGCTGAATCCCACCAGTTTGGCTATGTAGTATATAATTGTTACTCATTTGTAAATTAATGACGGTTTCTACTATGAGTTCTTCTTTAAGAAGGAATAATCAAGAAGGGCAGATGATCCGTAACTTATGTCAGTGCATGCACTGGAGACCCTTGCCAGCCACATTGTGGTGGCAGTGGAATGTGGTCATCGCTTGTGATGCTTGAAGCACATGTTTTTAGCAGAGGAACAGATACGTACCCATAGTGTTAGAGAATAGAAAATTGCAGTACTTTTTTTAGTGTTCGTCTGTATACCTATACACCTAATTATGGTCACGCACATGGTTGTTCCGGATATTATTTTTATTTTAGAATAAATTTTGAAATTTTCAGCCTTGAATTAAATAGGTATAAGAACATATATAATTTTTGATATTTTGAAGGAAATACTACATGTAGTTTTTTTCTGTTGACAAATAGATATATCAAAATAAGATAATTTTATCATTTCTATCATTATTAATAGAATGGAGGATATTTTATAGGAAAACTTCTTTATAAATGTATTTTGAAATGTCTACTTTCTGTATTGAATATGTATATTACTTTTATTTCTAAATCAATTTTATTTTATGACAATGTAGTCTCTGTAGTATAAATTATTACTTAGAGCAAAATTTGTAACCACTTGCATGTAGATTTGTTCTTCTTTATCCTTGTTTACCTGAATCATCTGACACCTTCTGAGATATGTAGAAGTTAGGAAGCTTTGTGGTTATAAGGAACAAAAACCTGGCACAATCAATAAGGATATTTATTATCATATTAAAAATAAATCCATAAGCAAGGTGTTTCCAAGGTTTGATAGGTCAGTCATCATCAAGAAACTTTTTGTATCTCTTTGGGTACTTTAAGAATAAGTAAATCCTTTGTTTCTGTTCTATAAAATTAATTTTTATCTGCAAATTATGGAGCAGAAAGTTAGAAATTTTTTCCTGCCATAGATCTTTTAAAGGAAGCTGAAGATGTGCTTCAGAACATGAAAGTAAACCAAAATGGAGCTTCCAGAAACAATAAATCCCACCGGGAGATCAGCAAAGAGTTCCAAAATGACAGGGTGCAGCAAGCTCAGGAAAAAACCAGTCCAATTTGGAACAGGAGAATAGACAACTCCAAAACAAAGGTAGATGTGTTGTTTATAAGAGTACTTGACAACTATTTGTAAAAAAAATATAGACAGTAACTAGACTAAGGTTTTTTTTTTTGTTTGTTTGTTTGTTTTTTATGAAAGGCAGTTATAAACTCTGCAAAAAAATAAGGAAAATGTAATTATGAATTTATACTTAGGGTTGTAAGAAAAATATACATTAACATATGTATTAACATAAGTGAACAGCAAACAGTGATTTATTTAATTTAAAATAGTGATATAATTACAATAGGAACATGGGTCAGGAATGGTATATTGGTAATGTAAAAAAAGCCAATGGCAAATTAATAATGTCTAGTATTTTAAAAATGAAGAGGTAAGAATAAAACATGATATTTAGAAAAAAGTAAATGCTTTAGGGAGTAAAAAGACAATCGCAATTGAGATCTAGGACTAGGAGTGATGAGAGATGTGCAGAAGTCATTGTAAGACCAGTACTTTTGATTCTTTTCCTCTTTAGTTCATGAGACTAAATTATGTAAATAAAAATTTTGAATAAATTTAATCATATAAATTGAAAAAAGAATGACAGTGTATCCAGTGTTACTCAGAGTCATTACCTGATTGGCTGAATAGCATATTAAATTAGGAGCAAATGTAATCCAAAAGAGAGAGCAGGGAGTAATTCAATGAATTACTAGTAATTAATTTCACTTTCTACTGAAGTATCAACTCCAAAGGCAGTTGTAATCTGTTTTATGAACAGACTAGACTTGTTTGGTATGAATTGGTAAACAACCTATTTTTCGCTGGTCTTTCATCTGTCCCTGTGATATCTGGGGACAGATATCCAGTCTCCTCTGAGTAAATCTCTTTCCTTTCCATTCTTTCCCTTCCCTTCTTTCCTCCTCTCACTTTCTTTCCTTTCTTCTCAGTCTCTTTTCTTATTTTGCCTTCTCATTCTCTTTCTGCTACCTCTTCCTTTTTCTTTTTCTTTGTTAAGTGAGTAGTGTGCACATCTGTGTTTCTCATTGACCCTTGAAACCTTCTGAATAAGCTTGTGAAAAATAGTTTTATGAACAAACTGGACTTAATAAAGGCAAAGCTATAGAATAAATTAATGTTTTTCTTAAGGATATTCCCAGAGTGGTATCTTTGATGATCTTGTAGCTTTTTCAGTCACTTTTATGTGTTCATGTAGTCTTAGGTCCAGATTTTTTAGTTTACTCGGCTATAATAGAAAAAAAATAATCTCCCATGTAGCTTGAATCTTTTCCCTTCCTTTTCAGTTTCCGGTCTAATGTAGGATTAGAAACTTGCAGTAGGGAAGTGGTTAGACATTTCAGGTATTACTCTTGGGTCTTTCATTTCTTGACCTTCACTCTGCTGGTCCTGGCTCCTCCAAGATTGGATAAAAAGGATGAAAGTTGGGAGAGATAAGAAATGCTAACGTTTTGAATGGCTAGTGTCTGCATTTCTTCTTTGGCTCTCAAATGCCTTTAGTCACGGCAAACATCCTAGGTCTGGCTCTTCTTTTCATGGCCAGCTTTACTTTTTCTTCTAAGAGAATTCTATCTTTCCTGCTGACTTTGAAATGAGTTGCTAGGTTATGAGCTGCCTAGGGAGAAGACCATGTGGGAAAGAGCTGACTACCTCCCTTTCCAGCTAATAGTCAGCAAGAAAATGAAGTCCTCAATAAAATACTCAAAAGGAACCAGATGTTGCTCACAACCACGTGAGATTGGAAGTGGATCCTTCCCCAGGTGAGCCCCAGATGAGACAACAATCCCATCTAGCATCTCAATGGCAGTCTTTTGGAGGACCAAGCTGAGTTATACTGTATTGTATTAAAAGTTTGTGGTCCTATTTTTTTTCACAAAAATAGATGACTAGTAACTAATACAGATTTTTTTTCAGAAATTCTCCCACTGAGGACTTCTGATCTGAAATTTCATGATATATCCTGACTGATAAGATAATAAATATCTTATTTCTTACTCTCTAGCGGCTCACCTGCACAGCCTCTTTCTGTTGGGATCAACTCTTTCCTTGGCAGATCTCTTTTCAGGATAAATCAAGCCTGGCTGACTTTTGTGGGATCTCCTCTTTCCACAGGTAAATTCATCACTTTTTGCTTTTACTATATCCTTTCTACTTATTATGCTACCAGGAAACTCCAGCTAGTTTCTTCTTCTTCTTTTTTTTTTTTTTTTTAAATAGAGAAAGAGAGAGAGTGTACAGGGATGTGGAGAGAGAATCTTAAGCAGACTCCATGCCCAGGGTAGAGGCAGATGTGGGGCTCAATCTCACCAACCTGAGATCATGACCTGAGCCAAAATCAAGAGTCAGATATTCAATCAAATGAGCCACCCAAGCGCCTTTCAGCAAAATTTTAATCTTCAGAATTTCTTCAAGTAGGCATCAGGCAGCAGTCTCTGTGTTTCTAAACTCAAGGGGACAGATTCTTTCAAGATACCTGTTTTCCCACTCTTCTAGGCCCTTAGTAGAAAGGGACCCATGTATTTGTGAGACTTGGCAAGCAACTAATTAGAAGATGTTCCTATCCTAGAAAGCATCCTCATTGTCTATGAGTGGTTCTCTGGAAGCCTTCCTTATTTGGAGTGAGGTGGGGACAGAGGAGCTGAGATGACCAGACTTTTTTTTCTTTTAAATTTAAATAACTTTTCAGCATGCTCAGTATTTTTTTTTAATTAATTTTTATTGGTGTTCAATTTACCAACATACAGAAAAACACCCAGTGCTCATCCCGTCAAGTGTCCACCTCAGTGCATGCTCAGTATTGATCATCCCCTTTACTTATAATTTGTGTTCTCATCTCAGAGGCTACAGTCAAAATTCTGTGTTGACAGGACAAAGCTTCTCACCCAATACCTTGATAGAGTCTTTATCTTTTCATTTTATAAATGTTCATCTTTCCTTGCATCATAGTTGTGTGTATGTGTGGGGTGTATAGAAGTGTTATTCTAAAAAAGAACAAGAACATAAATAAGTAGCCTGTTGTTGCTAAGGGAACAGTCTTCCTTTTAACCTTTTCCACCAAAGCTATTAACTTCACTTTCAAACCACAGAGAAAAGAGAAACAGCCTGTCCAAATTGCTAAGCACAGGGTCTTGGGAGGTAATTGGACTAAAGGATTAGAAAATTCTAAGCAAGAAGAGAAATGGCAAATGTTCTCCTCCTTGAACTTCTGCACCACACAGGCTGGATCAATTGTATGTGCACGTATGGATATCCTAAGACTAAAGGTTAATTGTATACTTTCTTACATTTGTCTTGAGAAGTTGCATCCTTCTCAGTGAATCCTTCTCAAATAGGCCCTATTACTCTATTGTTAATTTTTTTATTTTTATTTTTATTTATTTTTATTAAAGAGTGAGAGAGAGAGAGAGAGAGAGAGAGGGAGAGAGAGGCAGAGACACAGGCAGGGGGAGAAACAGGCTCCATGCAAGGAGCCCGACATGGGACTCGATCCCAGGTCTCCAGGATCACACTCTGGGCTGAAGGCAGCGCTAAACCACTAAGCCACTGGGGCTGTCTTATTGTTCATTTTTTGAATGGAAAATGTCCTTTATTATTTTTTTAAGTAATATTCCCATGGCCCAGGTAGACACAGAATGGTCCTCTGGTAATCCCAAGAATTGTTTCTAGAGAGAAACATAAAATATGGCCTGGTACTGGGAATACTTACACAAGTGGTGCTCATACACTAGCCATCCTTGAGTTCAGGTAAGTCACTTGTCATTGATTTGGGGACTTAAGTGAGGTTGCTCCATGGAATCAAAACTGGGCGTATTGTTTTTTGGGTGACCTAACTATTATACTCTCCCAAATTATCCATACATCCATATCCTGGGGTTTGCTAAAGTACTATCTGGCAGCCATTGTGTCCACAGCAAGGCAAGGTAGAAGCCATTCTAGAAAGACATTTCAGACACACCTGGCCCTTCTATATAAATAGAATAGAATGTTTCCAGATATTTCTTTTAGGACATTTGTTTGAGTGTTGCCTTCACAGGTTCAGGTTCCAAACCTAGGGAGTTTGGGAGCAACATGTGCCATTATAAATCCTGGTCCTTGGGCTCTGATAACATTGGCATCAGCCAATGGGAAATGCATACAGGAATCTTCAAACAAAGTTCCACCTCACAGTGTGACTCTTACTGTTAAGGTGCCAGTGATCTCCTTGTAACCTTTGAATTTACTTTATTTTTAAACAGGCCCTAGAGGTCAAGTTCAGTGTTATAGTAGGTTTCCAGTATGTTCTATGTTCTCTATTTCTGCACTCTATTGAAAATGCACCTTCCAGGGCACCTGGGTGGCTCAGTCAGTTAAGCATCTGCCTTCTTCTCAGGTCATGATCCCAGAGTCCTGGGATCAAACCCTGAATTGGTCTCCCTGCTCAGCAGAGAGCCTGCTTCGCCCTCTCCCTCTGCCTGCCGCTCTTCCTGCTTGTGCTCTCTCTCTCTCTGTCAGAAGGAAGGTGCATTTTGTATTACTATTACAAAGAAAATAGAAGTTGAAGAAAAGCAAAATGATTTTTCCTTTGGTGGAAACTGTCCCGCAAATGTTCCTTCTGGCTTCTCTTCTCTTCATTTTTTATTTCTCTCTCTGAGTCTTTCATTGTATGTGGTTGATTAATGTAGTTGACTGCTAATCAATATTAGCAGCCAGGGTAGTAGAGATATTACTGAATTATAAATGATCTTTAAGATACATTCCAAGAAGCAATCACTTTTAGGACTATATTTGTTATCACAATGTTGACAACCTTGATATCAAGATTTTAATATCCGGTAGGATAATGAAATTTCTACCCAAACACAGACCTTCTCTATCTTTGTACTATAATAACTAAATACACCTTCAGGTTGGTGAGTGGTATTATTTTCTTGGCTTCTTTTCATATAAAGGTTCTTAAGACAGTTTTTTTTTTTTTTTATCAAGCCATAGGAGTTCCTAGGCATAAGGATAAAGTAACAAAGGAAAGGTACTTATCTGCAAAGAAAAAATTGTGATCTCTTCACCTTCCAGTTGGTCCTCTGCTCCAGGTAGATAGACGACAGGTTATGCTTGGGTTCTCTGCTCTCATCAGCAGTTGACAGGAGTAATGACAAGAATCTAGGGGAAAAAAGTGCCTTTGTAGAAGTGAACACTGGAGAAAGGCTCAGAGGGAAGCTTGCCGATAAGATTGTTTCACAGGAACAGAAAGTCAGAGTATCATAGGATCTCAAATATGTGTGAATTACTGCAATTGCTAGCACCAGAGGGGAAATGACCCTCGCTCCATTCATCCTGCTCAAGCTCTCTGTGCAATTCTCCTGGGATTCAGTGAGTTTTTTTTTTTTAAATGTTTGTTTCCTCTATTTTGTTTTGTTAATTAATATAAAAACAAGACACCAACTCTTGTTGATCCTATTGGTATTAGTGGCCAGCATGATCAATTTTTACATTCTGAAAATTATTATCTTGGGGTGCCCAGGCATATACTTCCTGATATTATCAAATTATTACTGATATCAGTGAATGCCGGGTTCAGAGCACCAAACCTAATTTCCAACACTCATTTGGAGGCAATTATATTCCATCCTATACTGACAACAGTCATATACCTAAGTACTAGTTTCGTAACTTCGGTGAGCGAAAGACCCAGTTATCTCTCCTCTTGATTTTCCAAGGAGTGTAGCATGCCACCACATGCAATAACTATTGACTGAATAAAAAGAAGATGGAGGAAAATCTGCATTCTGGAGAAACATACTGTCTGGGTAACAAAGATTATCTTTTCATTTGTTAGTCTTGAGTTGTTTTCCTTTCTCCCACATGGTCTATTTCTCAATAAGCATCTGAATATAAAGGTCCTAAAGAAATTGATCTGTAGGAAAACTCAAGGAGATTACTCAAACGCAGAGGAAGTTATGCTAATCCCAACATGCTGTAAAACACCAAAATCTTGAAATAAATGAATGAGAAGCAATGAATACTTTGGGGAAGTCCTATTGATAAAGTTACTAATACCAAATACTTACTGTGTTGTGTGCATGGTATCTATTCTTCACTATAGACCTGGGAGGGAGTCCAGCATCTAAAAGGTTAAGTAATCTGACTAAGACCCCACAATTAGTAAGAGGTCAAGCTGGGATGTAAGTCTATAAGCACCGAATCCAGAGCCTGCACTCTACCTGCCACATGAACTGTCTGGAAAACCCTAGAATCAGTCAATCCTCAGAAATCTCATCAGGCCTCTGGGTGTGGTTGCTTCTTTCCAGCAGCTCTGGAGGCACAGCTGAACCAGGATTTGGCCTTCACTTCTGTTCACCTCCTGCCAGTCCAGAATCCTATCCTCAGTGGAAAGGAACTGCTTAGGGTTAATTATGTCAGTGATGGAATGGCAACTTGTCATCTTAGGTCAAGAAGAGTAGATTCTGGGATGCCCAGGTGGCTCAATGGTTGAGCATCTGCCTTTGGCCCAGGGCGTGATCCTGGCGACCCGGGATTGAGTCCCACACCAGGCTTCCTGCATGGAGCCTGCATGGAGCCCTCTGCTTGTGTCTCTGCCTCTCTCTCTCTCTCTCTCTCTCTCTCTCTCTCTCTCTCGCTGTGTCTCTCATGAATAAATAATTTTTTTAAAAAGAAGAGTAGATTGAAGACATAAAATTTTAAAAAGCCTAATTAAGACTATGAGGAAGAGAAAAAGACCCTCAACAACCCTAAATACCCAAGAGCACACAAGCTCCATAGACATTTATTTTATTTATTTTTTTACAGATGATGGCAGAATAAGGCCATTATACTTAGTACAAGTGTTTTTTGGGAAGTGGATTTAGAAACTGAGTCAGCTTGATACACCAGCAAGGAGAGCTCAAGTCAAGAGTGTAGGGCAAGCTTGGGAGCATCCCAACAGACCATGTAATTAAACACAGCAGACTTCCTTTCTTCAAATGAGAAAGTAAAGTGGAATGGCCTATACTGCTTCAGTCTGAACTTCTGAAAATCCTGTCGAGGCCTGAGAGATTAGGGAATAGTCAGATTGAGAAGGTTCATTAGTCAGGGAGCAGCTGGAATAAAAAAGTACCCACAAAATGAAAAGCATATTGTGGGGAGTAAAGGAAACCAAGAGGAATTTTTATGAAATGATACTAGAAGGTTTAGGGACCATGAAAAAGGAGCTGCAAATGAGAAGCACCATCAAAGGAATGATGCAGAGAGACAGACTTCAGAGAAAAATAAGACACTTCTATTTAGCGGAGATTTTAATGGTCCGAGAAAAATGTGGCACATAGGACAAGAAAATCCTGCTAAGCTAACACAATACCTTTTTGCCAAAGGCAAAGACCAGGGTCATTGATGGGAGTGTGCTTTATAAAATCAGTGGTATAATGAGATGCTGACAGGAAGGACCAGTTGTCTGTGAGGTTGTGAAAAGCCTCGAACCTGTTTGCCAAAGATGAGCGGTTGACACCAGATCCCTGGATATAGATAGCCTAAATTAATTATTAGGGCTTTTAAAGCCTAGTCATCCTAGAACACTGGCCCCTGTACCAACTCTCTCTTTCTTCTGTGTAACAGGGGCATAGGCATCTACATTACTGAAAAAGTAAAAATTGAGAGTGTTCTAGATCTCATATCCATAACTCATTATGCCAGCTAATTTTTTAAGCTCTAACAAATTTTATTCCTAATAGAAAGCTGGACTGGATGAGAAAGTTGGGCTTCTGTGCCAGGCATATGTATGGTCCCTACATTTGTGAGAGGATTTAGTGGCTATTCCAATCCCTGTGATTAATCATATAGAAGAATGTCTGTTTTGCATGCTTTATGAAATTAAATTAATCAGCATTGCTTACTGCACTTGCATTTTTGAATTGATTTTATGTAATATGAATTTTGACCTTTAAAGCTGTGATTGTCTGAATGTCTTCCATGATTTGTCACATTGGGGTGAATTCCAGTTTGCCCCTGCTTCACCTTCACCCATGGGGGTACCTGAAGGCCAATGTAGTCTGGTTTTCTGTGGATTACAAATTCCTCTTGGCAATGAGGGGTCATTAGCTTAAGTAAAATAGAATGGACCAAAGAGGGGAGAAGACAGAAATTGGTGATCCAAGTCTATATTCTCTCTGGCAAGCCATACTCTCTCCCATAACCCTCCTCAACTGTGGAAGCATGTGGTGAAGTTCAAGTGAGCTCTACTGAATTGTCTTTACCAAATGATCTTTCTAAAACCCAGGGTAATGTTTCATCCTATACATGGAAGATTTTCTCTATATTCTGAAAAATCCAAACCTGCATAAACAGATGCTAGGATCCAGGCCTGTATCTGAGAATATTTAAAGTTGGCATGTTGAATTTTGAGATCAGAAATCAAAACCCAAGCAAATGCTCATATTATTTTATTTTATGGCATCTTTATTGAACATAACATCCTGTCGTGAATTGATATACCTTTCTGATTGAGAAACACAAATATACTAATACGGACCTGTTTTACAGAGTTTCACATTTTAAAATATGTTGTGGCCTTTGGTGGAAAATATGGCTATTTTTATAACTACTGATTTTGAAATGTTCCCACTGCAACTGGTATTATTTTATTTGTTCTTGTCTATTTTTTTTTCTTTTGGGCATAAAGGAAAGGGAAATAAAATGGAACATAACCTGGACTACTTTTTTAGCTAAAGCAATTGCTTTTTACCATTTGGAAATTTCTCATTCTCAAACCCTAAAAGTGCTATTTTAAAATAAGGACATTATATCAAAGTGGAGAAAAAGGGCCAAGTTATAAAAAAAATCTTTTAAAAACATGCTTAGCAGCTTAAAAACGTAGGGTTCAGTAGCAGAAATCAGCAACTTGGGAGGTTTGTGATCATTGCAGAAAAAGAGCATCCAAGAACTGGGTGGGAATCATCCAGAGCTACCATTCAATAAAGACAGGTATGGTGGCCTTCACAGCTCATGCAGGGGACCGTCAAGGTACTTCTCCAACAGACACCCATTTCCTCAGGAGGCTGGACATTTTGTTGCTGGAAAGGAACTGTTCTTTAATTAGTTGAGTCCAAACTTGTCCTTTACAATTTACATTTTCTGCCCTTCGTTGTATTACTTCTTTTAGCATAAGTCTTCTTCCCCCCGCCCCCCCCCCCCCCCCCCCCCCCCGGCTTTCCAGGATGTTGCCTTCTCCTCAGTCTCTTGAGATACTCAAGGCAGCAGCCTTCCAACTGGCTTGCATTCAGACTCAGGGGAAAAATATATGTATTTTACATTACAGCCCCCACCCATGGAGCCTAAATAAATATTTCAGGAAATAGTACATATAATACAAACATGTTTTCCTGATATTTTCAATTCTTTTCCATTTCATCAAAACATAAGACCCATCAGCTTGCTTGCAACCCACTGACAAATCACAGTGCGTTTGGCTGGGGAGGCACACAGCTGTCTGCGTTCTTGCTTTATTCCCATGGCTGGGACATGACTACAGCCTAAGACTTTTTCTGACCTTGAAGGCAAGATCCATGACCCATTTTCAGTGTGCACTCAATCTTGCAGAAGGGAGATCAATTGCTTTATGCTTTATTGCTATCTTCTCAGCCTTGATGAGTCTGGGTCCATATGAAAGCCTTTGACTCTGCAGGGTAGCATTGGGTCACACAGATGCTGCTCAGACACAGAGTGAGAGCTTGAAGTAGCAGTTCATACTTTTGAACATGTGACCCAAAGTGGCAGTTACAGTCCAAGAGCCCACAGTTTAAGAATAGATACACCCTCTCTCCTTGTGGGCATCATTCCTACATGTCCCACCTCAAGGATATAAGCACTGCCTTTGGGTTAAAAGCCAGACTGGGGTCAGCTTTACCCACAAGGTCAAGTTCAGTGACAGGTCCTCAATGTGGAGCCAAGGGTGGTAGTTGCCTTCCCAGAAGTCCACAGTGGATCAGGAAATGGCGTTACTCCTGGTGGATCCATTATATTAAAATAGATGAAATTGCCTGATGAGCTTCTCAGAGGCCAACTGCTACTCCAATCAGTGTGCATTTAATGAAGGGCACACAAATTAATTAATGTAAACTGTAAATGCTGAGTAAGCTGAAAGTAAAGGGTTGAAGAAGGTGATGACTATGTTTTTTTAGAAACAGGAGAGATGCTTTCATTAGAACGAGCTTTGGGAATGATAAGTGTTATGTAAAGAAAAAAGGAATAGCAGTTCTTTTCATATATATATTAATTATATTTAAAATTCACAGTGAAAAATAAAACCTAAGTGACTTATGAAGATTTATTATGCGGCACTTGAATTTTGCAGTATTTCCACATATTGTATGTGATGAAGTATTAACATAAAAATAGAGTGATGATGAAAAATGTCCAATTAGCTTTGAACCTGTTTGTAAAGCACAGAAATATTTCTGATTTTTTATGTTTAGGTTTTAGAAGAGCAGGGAAGAGTTCATAATATGCTAGAGCTAGAAGGGATTTTATATAATATCTAGTTCATCCCTTTTGGCACTGAGTAAGCACAAATCATTTTTGAAAAGAGATAGGAAGAAACAAAGACGCACTTAAGGGAGGGCCAAAGCAGAACAGAAACAGCACCTTTTATGTCCAACAACAGTTTCCAACTTTCCTGAGTTGCCTTGGATATATATAATCTTCTCCTCTCCCACATCCCGTCCTTCCCCCTTCCTCTCCTGCTCCCTCCCTTCCTCCTTCTTCCCATTTCTCCTCCTCTTCTTCTTTTTCCCCTTCTTCTTCCTCTGCTCTTCCTCCTCCTTCTTCATTGTTAACTCTTCTTAATTTCACTATTCTTTAAATAGCTGGTCTATATTTAAATATTTGATCATACATCCTAGCTTACCTGGCACAATCAATCTTGGATTATAGCAGTTGCTCCAGGGTTCACCCAAATTTTATTCAAATTCCTTGAAACATAGTTTTTTATTACTAATATTTGCATTGATATAGTCCTTAATTATTACTATTAATCTTACTGTTAATAGTTACATTTAAAATTAGGTTGGGGTTGATAAGCCTTCATTCTATCTTTTGCTATAGTCTCATCCCACTTATAGTAAAAGCTCATGAAGAGCTTTCCTTTCTAACAAAGAGATAGAAAATATTTTGAAAAAGCCAAAGAGAAATTAAGAAGCTGAGGAATGTGATAACTGAACTGAAATATTTGCTAGAGGGGTTCAACAGCAGATAAATCAAAACATCTGTCGACTATACTCACACACACACATACACACATGGAAAGGAATCAAAGCATCTGAATACAAAAATCAATGAAACACAAAGGAAGGGAGCAAGAGAAGAAAAGGCAGACAAAATTCCTACAAGACTAAAAAAAAAAAAAAAAAACCTAACAAAATGGCAGCAGTAAATCCCTCTCTATAAATATAAATGGATTAAATTCCCTGATCAAAGGAAATATAGGGGTGGAGTGGATTACAAAAATACCCATATATATGCTGCCCAGAAGACACTCACTTTATAAAAGACAACTTACAGAATGGGAGAAGATATTTGCAAACGACATATCAGATAAAGGGCTAGTATCCAAGATCTATAAAGAAGTTATTAAACTCAACAGCAAAGAAACAAACAATCCAATCATGAAATGGGCAAAAGACATGAACGGGAATTTCACAGAGGAAGACACAGACATGGTCAACAAGCACGTGAGAAAATGCTCTGCATCACTTGCCATCAGGGAAATACAAATCAAAACCACAATGAGATACCACCTCACACCAGTGAGAATGGGGAAAATTAATAAGACAGGAAACAACAAATGTTGGAGAGGATGTGGAGACAGGGGAACCCTCTTGCACTGTTGGTGGGAATGTGAACTGGTGCAGCCACTCTGGAAAACTGTGTGGAGGTTCCTCAAAGAGTTAAAAATACAACTGCCTTACATATGACCCAGCAATTGCACTGTTGGGGATTTACCCCAAAGATACAGATGCAGTGAAACGCCGGGACACCTGCACCCCGATGTTTCTAGCAGCAATGTCCACAATAGCCAAACTGTGGAAGGAGCCTCGGTGTCCATCGAAAGATGAATGGATAAAGAAGATGTGGTCTATGTATACAATGGAATATTATTCAGCCATTAGAAATGACAAGTACCCACCATTTGCTTCAACGTGGATGGAACTGGAGGGTATTATGCTGAGTAAAGTAAGTCAATCGGAGAAGGACAAACATTATATGGTCTCATTCATTTGGGGAATAAAAAAAATAGTGAAAGGGAATAAAGGGGAAAGGAGAGAAAATGAGTGGGAAATATCAGTGAGGGTGACAAAGCATGAGAAACTCCTAACTCTGGGAAATGAACAAGGGGTAGTGGAAAGGGAGGTGGGCGGGGGGGGGGGGTGACTGGGTGATGGGCACTGAGGGAGGCACTTAACGGGATGAGCACTGGGTGATATGCCATATGTTGGCAAATTGATCTCCAAAAAAAAAAAAAGACAGGTTAGATTTAAGGACATACATAGGCTAAAAGCAAAGGGATAGACAAAGGTATGCCATGCATATACCAAGCAAATGGTAACCAAAAGAGAGTAGGAGTGGCTATACTTATATAAAATTAAGTGGATTTTCCAGAAAAAAATCAGAGACAAAAAAAATTCCATAATGATTAAAGGATTCCTTTACCAGGAAGATATAACAAATATGAATATATATATGCACCTGACATCAGAGTAGCTAAATATATAATATATAAAGCATTGACAGAGCTGAAGGGAGAAGCAGGCAACAATACAGTAATAATAGGAGACTTCAACTCTTCAGTTTCAACAGTAGGTAGACTATTCAGAGAGAAGGCCAGTAAGAAAACATAGGACTGGAACAAATATCAGAAAGGGAGATAGAACATGAAAGACTCCTAACTCTGGGAAATGAACTAGAGGTGGTGGAAGGGGAGGCGGGTGGGGGGTGAGGGTGACTGGGTGACGGGCACTGAGGTGGGCACTTGATGGGATGAGCACTGGGTGTTATTCTATATGTTGGCAAATTTAACACCAATAAAAAATAAATTTATAAAAAAAAATAAAACCAGAAACAAAAGAAGAGGTATTGCAACTAATGACACAGAAGTAGAAAGGGTCAAAGTGGACTACTATGAACAATTATTTACTAACTAACTCGATAACCTAGAGGAATGGTTACTATATGATTGAGGAAATAGAGCTCCCCTTTTATCCAGCTTCTGGGTACATATGCAAAAGAACTGAAGTCGGGATCTCAATATTCACAATAGCTAAGATGTGGAAACAATTTAATGTCCATTGCCAGATGGATGGATATTCAAATGTGATATATATAAATATAATGAAATACCACTCAATCTTAAAAAAGAAGTAATATTAGAATAAACAATCTTTCTAGCTTTCCCCATATACCTCTCCTTTAGCTACTTAAAAATCAAATATGCCTGTATTTGCCACTTTCTTTCTTCCTTCCTTCCTTCCTTCCTTCCTTCCTTCCTTCCTTCCTTCCTTCCTTCCTTCCTTTTCTTTCTTTCTTTCTTTCTTTTTCTTTCTTTCTTTCTTTCTTTCTTTCTTTCTTTCTTTCTTTCTTTCTTTCTTTCTTTCTTCTTCCTTCCTTCCTTCCTTCCTTCCTTCCTTCCTTCCTTCCTTCCTTCCTTTCTTTCTTTTTCTTTCTTTCTTTCTTTCTTTCTTTCTTTCTTTCTTTCTTTCTTCCTTTCTATTATTATTTTTTTATTGGAGTTCAATTTGCCAACATATAGCATAATACCCAGTGCTCATCCCACCAAGTGCTCCCCTCAGTGCCTGTCACCCAGTCACCCCAACCTCTGCCCACCTCCCTTCCACAACCCCTCCCTTTGTTTGTTTCCCAGAGTTAGGTGTCTCTCATGGTCTATCTCCCTCTCTGATATTTCTCACTCATTTTCTCTCATTTCCCCTTTATTCCCCTTCACTAATTTTTATATTCCCCAAATGAATGAGACCATATAATGTTTGTCCTTCTCCGATTGACTTATTTCACTCGGCATAATACCCTCCAGTTCCATCCACGTCAAAGCAAATGGTGGGTACTTGTCGTTTCTAATGGCTGAGGAATATTCCATTGTATACATAGACCACATCTTCTTTATCCATTCATCTTTCGATGGACACCGAGGCTCCTTCCACAGTTTGGCTATTGTGGACATTGCTGCTAGAAACATCGGGGTGCAGGTGTTCCGACGTTTCACTGCCACTAACACTTTAGTATGAATTAAAAGGGACTATAAAATTCCTCAAAGAAGGAGATTTCTAAAAGGATGGAAGTTAAAGGGAAGGGCGATTTATGGAGAGATAGGAAGTAGGGAATACCTTTATCTGATTCTTGAATTTTCCCATGGCCAAATCTGCCATAGGTTTCTGAGGCTTTTGCCTAAGTGAACTCTATCTTTGAGCAGACACCTCCCAAGGCAAGGACATTTTCCCTTTTACTACTAACTTTGGCTATGTTAATATTTTTTAAAATAATCTAAGCACTTAGAAATCTAAAATAGATTTCAGAATTTAGTGAAGCGGTTTACTGACCTTGATTTGAGTTGTTGAAGGTAGTGGCAAGAGAGCTAGGAAAATCTGAATGCTTCTGGGAACTAACTCACTCTAATTTGCATAGCCTTCTGTGTTCCCATACACACACCAGTGGAATAGATATATTTACTCTTGTGATTTGCTGAAGGAGATACTAAGGATTAGAGAAGTTAAATCACTTGCCTAATAAACTTTGGAGTCAGTATTTGAACTCAGGTCTTCAGATTTGAAACACTTTTTTCTTTTCTTTCTTTCTTTTTTTTTTACTACTGCATGCTGGATATACTTTTAAATGTCTCTCGATATCAACCACTGAATTTCAAAATACCTGGCCATTCCTAACCAGGAAACATTAGTGTAAGACAAATGTTTTTGGGAAATGCTATGTTCTCTTACTGGGTATTGCATCATATGAAAAATCCTATAATGCAGAGCTACCTGACTTACTTTCAAGCACTGTTCTCCATCTAAACAATGGCTCAGTATTGTTTCTTAGAACTCATTTTGGGAAACAGTGTCCAATGAATGGGTTGTTGTGGGTTTAAAGAATAATGACCATGATATTAATTGCTTATATTTATTTGTACCCTTTGTCTTTATTTTCATGGGTTAATTTGTTCCTAAAAAACTCCTTAAATGTAAGTGTTCAAATATAAAATTATCATTAATTTAAATGGAAAAATGTTTAAAACATTTTAGGCCCCAATAGTACCCTTTTTAGGGGGGCACCTGGGTGACTCAGTGGTTGAGCATCTGCCTTTGGCTCAGGTTGGGGGTCCTGGGATTGAGTCCCACGTCAGGCTCCCTGCAGGGAGACTGCTTCTCCCTCTGCCTGTGTCTCTTCCTCTCTCTCCCTTTGTCTCTCATGAATAAGTAAATAAAATATTTTTTAAAAGTACCCATTTATACTAACACAATACTGAAATGTATAAAGTGGACCTGATTATATGAACAGTTAACATTAGCAATTCTACTATAGCAGGCAGTGGACTTTCTGTGATGATTCTGTAACGTCTATAATATAATATATATATATATTATCTATAATATCTTCTAGGCTTGCTCATCCAGCTCTTGTGTAGTTGTCATTATCATTACATAATAAATGGTATGTAGTATGCAGAACGCTTAGGACAAAGCTCACAAAAGGTGCAAACAGATGATACACTGTGACTTTATAATTGAACATTTAATAAACAAAAGAACCAAACAGAAGGTAGAGGAAATCAAGGAAGCAAGGCATCCATTCCATAAGATTCCCATGATTATAAAACGAGCAAACCATGAGTATCCTGGAAGAATAGTATCCCTACATGTGGCAACAATACAATGTGAGGGTGACCAGAGGTGGCTCTTGGTTTCTGTACCAGCTGCTTGGCGTGTGAAATCTAAATTCACCCTTGTAATTGAGAGGAAATATGCTGCGACTGAGAAATAGGTATCCAGCAAACCTCCTCTCCTAATTAAATTCTTGTAGTCTAAATGGATTTGTCCTGGAGTACCATCATGTCACTACCCAGCTAATACTGAGATTCTAGCCATTTTCACATTTGATCTTTGCAGTATTTCTGCAGTGGCTATGTAGGGGCTTACTCTTGAATTTTCTTTCAGTCCTGTTTGTTTGATATTTTGGGCTCATTGTCTTAGCTCCTAAACTCTCTGGCATTCCCACACCAGAGGCTCTAAAGTCTTGGCTTTAGATCCTTGAAAACTCTCATTTATTTTGAGAGTACCAAAAGGGACCACCGGGTTCATATTAAAGAGAGCTAGGGCTCTGGAGAGGGGTGCCTGGGTCTCTTCAGCTACAAAATGAAGTAGTAACCGGACCCAGAGACCCTTTGGGAGATGAAATAGTTAATCAATGAAAAGTGCTTACAATAGTGCCCTGTAGATAATAGACCTGAAATGGTAGCCATTACTCTCAGCCATCACAAGTGACAGCTACTTACTGGTCACAGGCTGTGAGCCAGGCCATGCCCCGGGAGGGCACACCTATACTGGGCTTCTTCCCTGCTAGAGCTTCCTGCCCATGGTGGAGACAGAGTTATGCATGGAAGAGAGGCACTTGAGAGCTTTCATTCTGTATTTATTTATTTTTATTTATTTATTAATTTATTTTAAAGACTGATTGATTGATTGATTTATGATAGACAGAGAAAGAGGCAGAGACACAGGCAGAGAGGGACAAGCAGGTTCCATGCCGGGAGCCCGACGTGGGACTCGATCCCGGGACTCCAGGATTGTGCCCTGGGCCAAAGGCAGGCGCCCAACTGCTAAGCCACCCAGGGATACGCTGTATTTTTTTTTAAAAAAAACAGCCTTATTTTGGTATCATCGGTATACAATAGAGTGGGTATACGTCAAGTGAACAATTTAGTATATTTTGGTATATGTCTGTACCCATGAAACTGTCACTACCATCAAGATAATGAACATACCCATAGTCCCCCAAAGTTTTCTCATGCCCCTTCAACATCCTTCCCTCTTGCAGCTCCTACCTCTCTTTTCGGGTATCCATTGATATGCTTCTTGTCACTATAGACTAGTTGTCATTTTTCAGAATTTTGCTGAGCATTATTATCTTGAGATTCATCCACATTGCCATGTGTTATGGATCACTTGTTCATTCCTTTTTGTTGGGAACTCATAGTATTCCACTGTACAAATGTGTCACATCTTGTTTATTCACCCATGTACTGATGGAAATTTGGGTTCTTTCCTGTTTCTATTACCAATAAAGTTGCCACAAACTTTTTAAAAAATAAAATATTTAAAGTGTACAATTTAATGAGTCTTGGATGTATACACCTGTAAAACCACTGCCACAGTCAAGATACAGAACATTTCTTTCATGTCATGGGAAATTTCCTCATGCTTTCTGCAGTCCACTCTCGGTCCCAAGACAGTTACCAATCTGCCATCTATCACTACATATTAGTTTGCATGCTCCAGAATTTTATATAAATAAAATCATGCAGTAAATCTGCTTCTGTGCTTATCTTCTTTTATTTAGTGTAATGATTTTAAAATTCACCCTTGTAATTGTGTTTATTAGTATTCTGTTCCATTTTGTTGCTCAGTAGTATTCTACTGAATGTTAAACCATAATTTGTTTATTCATTTAATGGACATTTGTGTTGCTTTCAGTTTTGTGCTGTTGTCAATAGCTGTGAAGGATATTGCAGATTTCTTTACAGACCTAAAGGACTTCATTTTATAAATTCTGTAGTAAAGGCTAAGCCCACACAGACACTGGTTGGTTATTGCTGAGTGTAGTTTTTTCTGAACTGTATTTTTCATCTAATGAATCCTGTGAATTTATAACTGGTTATATTTTTCCCTTTGCTTTGTCTCTAGAATGCAGGGATATAAACTTGGAGGCCACTTCTAGCAATGGTTCAAGATGTTATTTTGTGTATATTTTGTGTGTTAACATTATCTTTGACTTGTCTTAACTTCTATTAGGATATGTACTCTCATCTCTAATTTTATTATTAAATTTTTGTTACACTGTGTATTTTACAAAGTACCTCAAATATGCTTTTTAAAAAAGATTTTATGTATTTATTTTGAGAGAGAGAGAGAGAGAGAGAGAGAGAAGGAGTAGGGAGAGAGGCAGAGGGAGAGAATCTTTCAAGTAAACTTCCTGCTGAGCGGGGAGCCAAGTATGGGGCTCCATCCTACAACACATGAGATCATGACCTGAGGCAAAACTGAATCAGATGCTTAACCTACTGAGCCACCCAAGTGCCCTCCAAATCCACATTTCAAAGGAGGTAGAGTACAGATCGAAGCAATAAATCTAGCATAATTAGAAAGACACCAGAAAAGTTGGCTCTGCACTCAAATAGCTTTCCTTCCTACTTGTCAGAAATGCTTGAAATTCTATTAGAGATTTTTTCCTTTGCATCAAGAAGTTATTTCCTATTAAGAAGAAATCCTCAGAAAAAAGAAAAGACACCTTAATCTCAGGTCACAGAGAAGCAGATTCGTGTATCTGAGCTTTTCTGAGTGGACCCCTGAGGTTGGGGTAGATGTGAGGGAAGATGGGACAGGGAAAGCAAGAAGTCACCATATTCTGAAAAGTGAAAGGGTGCCATAAAAGCATTGAAAGGAAGAAACAAACATAAGCCACTTTTTTTTTTTAATTTTACTCATCCCTTGACCAAGAAGTAAGCATTTTAGTTTAACTTTTTTTTTTTTTTTGCCTTTTTTGAGAAGGAATCTTCACAAGGTAAGAATCAAATTCACTAACAGTGGCAACTGATGTTTCTTTGCTGACCTACCTGAAAAGCTTTGATTACTGAAGCATTGCAAAGGAATAAAAATAAATGTAAAGGGTCCCAATTTAAAGTCACCCAGTTTAGAGTGGAAATCATTTACTTGTATTTTGTGCTGTGCAGTACTGAAGCTGACATGGTGTTAGCTGAAGCAGGGACAGGCAATATATAGACTGCCATGGAGGGAAAATCCTATTTATGTGCTACAAAAAAGTTGGTACCAGATACAATGGGCAATCATGAATACACACCCCAAAATCAATAAACTCAGAAAGGAGTTAATATAGTGCCTGAAAGCAATTCTACAAAGGAGAATGAGAGAGAAAAAGACTCCCCACCCCCAGACAAATCAATCAAACAAAACCGTGCTAATGTGAATGAGAAACTAGGTGTCAAAAAAAGTACTAAGTGGTGGAAGGATGGTTCAGGCAGTAGAAAAAAAAAAAGATAAGCAAGCAGCTGAATTGTAGATGAGAGCACTTGGCAGTTGCACACTCCTTGCTGATGAAAGTCTTGTTGATGGAAACAAAATTCCTTGATATCGAGATCTTGCAAATATGTTCCCTTTATAGATGCAAGTCTAATGTCATTCCATGGCTTGGTAAATTTAAGCTAAGTGACTCAGTAGACTTATATTTGATTAAAAGTTCATTTTTGTAGCTACCAGGAGAGAAGGCAATTAGGCACTCCTCCATTCTAGACAACAGGCTAGAAAGGGAAAAACACACAGTAGTAGGTTCTCGGAGGCAGTGGCTTATTGATAAGTTTTCTGCATGAAGCTAAATTTCTATCATCACTCAGTACTGAATCCTGATTTCAAGTGGGAGGTGGCATTTCCTTTTAGAGCCAAGCTATAAATATCCCGGGTAAGGAAATTCAACTAGGAAACATACAAGGTATAAACAGATGTACATTACAGCATTTTCTATGGAAGGGGACTTGTGGGATACTTTAATTGTATCACCCCCACAGTGTGGGAGCCTGAAAGGATTACAGTAAAGTGCTTTATGAATATTTATTAAAGTGGTAAATAAGGATGGCTTGATGGCTCTCTCTAGATCTCAATGCAGCAATATCCTGGGCGAAGGAAACTAATGTTGGAAATTGTGAAGTTATTGCCACATGTGTCAGAGAATCAGATTACTCACAAATGGCACAGCCATCCAGAATAGTAGCTATTCTTCCCCAAATCACAATTGTATTTTACTACCCATTCCATTCTCATCTGGTTGCTGCTACTTACCTTCATGGCCTGAGGAGCTCTCAGTTTCCCTTCCTCAGACCTGCAGGGGGGCAGGAGATGTTATGCAGGGGCTGAGCCTTGCAAAGCATGCCTGGGGTCTAGAATTCATTGGACAGGAAGTTAGTTATTTCAGGCCTTTCCATCTGTGAATGGATGTCTTTCCTCTGACCTCTGGGCTCTTTTCAGCACTTACAGTTTCTTTTGCATGTCTTCCCCGCTGCCTGGGAGCCTCATGTGGTCCAAACACCCCGCATGTCATACGGTTCCCTCAGAAAACCTTATCCCATTGCTTGTCAATCAGGCACTGAGTTGTTATGGGATGCAACCCACAATTAATAGTTTACGAGGATCTCTTACTCTTCCGGTACAGAGGAGTCTATACATTTTATAGGCTACCTAGGAGTTGTTCTGGGTAGCAGGGGTCACCTCACAGTCCCATATACCAACACTTGTAGGTTGTAGTAATTTTTTCTATATTCATAAAGTCTTTTTATTATTTTTTTTTAAAATTTTGAGAGTCACAGTTTTAAATATCTTTATCTTAGATATTCCATTTCACCCTATGTGCTAGGAGGACATTGAAGATCAGCAAAATTCTCCTGCTGATAAATCCCAAGGCTTAATCTTAGGACTGATTTATCCCTCTTTTCCCAGATCAAAGCTAAGATTAGCAAGCTCCTCTAAATCGAATTCATGGGTTGACCCTTTCTGACCAAAGTCTTTCCTGATCCATTTAAATTTATGTTTAAAGCCCAAGATGGCAGTATAACTGTTTTTCAAAAGGAAAGAAAAAAGAAAAGGAGGAATCTCTTATGTTTTGTGCTACAGCAGCTAAGAATCTGTGGTAATTTCTAGACTGACTCACTCACTGAGGCCTTACTAAATGCTTTGTTGAGTTGAACTGCATTAAACTAAGGTCTATATTTGAGGAATTAGAATTTCACTTTCATGCACACTCTGCGCAATTTTTGAAATCCTAATGTTTCCCAGCCATCTCTCTGCCAAATAATGTGGCAATCAAGATTTTGGGGTCATGTTCTTGTCCCTAAATCTTCTTACTATATTAGTCTTATCAGGTAATGTCATTTACCTTATAGGGGTAAGTTTAAAAACTGTGTTTGCTATGGTTCCTGGTGGCTCAGGTGCTCGGGTGGCTTACTTAAGTGGCTGACTCTTGATTTTGGCTCAGGTCATAATCTCAGTCAAGGTCATGAGATTGAGCCTTACATTGGGCTCCACGTGGAATCTGCTTAAGATTCTCTCTCCCTCTCCCTCTGTCTCTCCCTCTCTTAAAAAAACAAAACAAAACAAAAACCAAAAACAGTGCTTGCTCCTTTTCACCCATGCTGTCTTGTGCTTCTCTTCATTGCACATAATAATACAGGAGACTTTCTGGTAGGTAAAGGAATTTTTACTATCCTATTTGGTTTATCTATCCTATTTGGTTTATCACTGGAGACCAAAGCTAATACCTAATTTTTATAAGATATTGACATTTTAATGCACCCATAACATGTTACCTATTATCTATCTGTTATCTATCTATCTATCTATCTATCTATCTATCTATCTATCTATCTATCTATGTATCTATCTATCATCTATCTATTTATCTATCATCTTCCAAATCCATACTGACAGTTGTTGCACCGTGCTCCAGTTGAAGGCAAACAGTAATAAGATTTTGAGTGGAGACTATAAGGAAAACTCCTATTTAAATTGTAAAAACTTAATTCAGTCATAAATTCAAAATGGTGGTAAAGATGCACCTTCCCACTTTGGTTTCTGCTTTTCATTAATTTGGGAAGGAGCCTGCACTTGTCTCAGGGATAATGAAATGAGGGAGGGAGTCATGGCTGAAGAAAGCTCCTTTTGTGGCCCTTCACAGTTTTTAGTGATTTGAATTTCTAGAACATCAGAGCACACCCATGTTCAAATATCAATACCCCAATTTACCTCAAAGTAAATTTTTTATTTTTTTATTTTTATTTTTTTTTAAATTTTTTAAATTTATTTATGATAGTCAGAGAGAGAGAGAGAGAGAGAGAGAGAGAGGCAGAGACACAGGCAGAGGGAGAAGCAGGCTCCATGCACCGGGAGCCCGACGTGGGATTCGATCCCGGGTCTCCAGGATCGCGCCCTGGGCCAAAGGCAGGCGCCAAACCGCTGCGCCACCCAGGGATCCCTCAAAGTAAATTTTTTAAATATAAATTTAAAAATGTTATGTGGGCAGCCCCGGTGGCGCAGTGGTTTAGCGTCACCTGCAGCCCGGGGTGTGATCCTGGAGACCCGGGATCGAGTCCCACGTGGGGCTCCCTGCATGGAGCCTGCTTCTCCCTCTGTCTGTGTCTCTGCCTCTCTCTCTCTGTGTCTCTCAAAATAAATAAATAAAATCTTAAAAAAAATAAAAATAAAAAATGTTATGCCTTTATTGTTATTAATAATGGCATCACTGCCCTCTTCAATACAGTGAAATTTGGGAGTTGAATGAATATCTCTCTGCTCATCAGTTTCTCACTTAATTGGGGGTGTCAGATTTAGCAAACAAAGATGTGGGGCATCCAGCTAAATGTGAAGTTTAGATGTATAACAAATAGTCTTTTTTTTTTTTTAAAGATTTTATTTATTTATTTGAGAGAGAGAGAGTGTGCATGAGAGAGAGTATGCATGAGCAGAGGAAGAGGGAGAAGCAGATTCCTCACTGAACAGGGAGCCCGATGCAGTGCTCCATCCCGGGACCCCAAGATCATGATCTGAGCCCAAGGCAGACGCTTAACCAACTGAGCCACCCAGGCGCCCCTTACAGTTTTTGAGTGTATGTATGTTGTATGTGATATGTGGACAAACCCTGCAAGGGGCATACTTTATCCTAAAGTATTGTTCTTTGTGTATCTGGAAGTCAAATGTAAATATATTTTTTCTGGCAACTTTAATCTTAATGTAACCAAGTAATCCAATCGAAACTGGTCTCCATTCCACCTTCTCCTTGTCACTTTCCGGTTCTGAAATTTTGAATAAATAAAGGATTCCTTAGAGTATCATGCCATGCATCCCACAAATCAGTATATTGGCATCTGCAGTAAGAGGTCGAGGTCTTAAAAAAAAAAAAAAAGAGAGGTATGAGAAAGGAAATCTGAGTTAACTACAGCAATTCACATCTACAATCCCTTCCCAGTTCACCTTAACTCAAGTCGTCAGCACATGATATTTTGCAGCTGGTTGGGCCAGCTGTTGTTATTGGGATTCAGGTGGGGATTGAAGGACATTTACAATTTTTATATCAGAGCGCCTTTACAAACCCAGATAAGTAAATATGTAGCAGCAGGTGATGCAAAGAACCAAGGAAAGAGTTGAAAGCAGATAGAATCTCATCATTTAGGCAAATGTAAAATGCAAAATCTAGTCTGTGGTGTAAAATTCTGGAACGTAGTGCCTGCCATTTGCTTTTCCCCAGGTGGGATATTTTATATCTTTAGGATGCGGGTATGTGAGGTTTATATTACCTTACGGTATCTTTGCAAATGGGCCATCAGGGCCACTCAGAAGTATAAATGTGTCCACCAAAATGGTCAAATTACTAAATTATCCTCCTGATTCCTATGTTCAGCCTCATTTTCTGAGTCATAAGTTAGAAGAACACAGCCATTACTTTTGAAGTTTCCACTGTTAAGAGTCCGGACCTGGGGCACTCAGGAGTGTACCTCCCACCAAAGTGCAGTCTATAATTACTTCAGAGACACCACTTAGGCTCTGCTCTTCTTCTGTCAGAGGCCTGGGATGTTATTGTGCTTTGTACTTGAAGGCTAATGACTAAATCTCCTGGCAGGGCCGGTTGGGACCAACGGCAAAATTAAACCATCATTGCTGTAACACCTCTGGAACTGTGTTCAACTTCTGACATCTGTTTAATGATGCATTCTTTTTGAAAAGTTGCTCATTTGAAGTCTTTTCCAAAAGCAATAAAAGTGTCTTTTAATTTCACTCTCAACTCAGAGTAAAACTATTTTTTCCCCCTTTCAAAGCCAAACCTAATCTTTCTTAAGAGCTCCAGGAGGTCCAGAAACAATTCCTGTGGGGCTTCAGTTTGCTCAACCAGGACACCTGGGGGGCAGGGAAAGTATCTGGCATAACTTGCCAAATGAGTTCTTGGCCAAGATGATTTGATTTCTACCTACACTTGAAAAGGACAAGTGAGTTATTCTGTTTTCATGACCATTGCTAATTGGATTACTCCAGGGATATGATCAGAACTTCATGGGGAGGTGTAAGAGGTAAAAGCCTTATTCTTTAAATATTGTATGCATACTATAAAGCTTTTAGCCTCTTACCATTAGCTACCAAATAATATTCCAACTCCTTAGTCTGACTTTTAAGACCTCTGAGGATATTCAAAGCTGATCCATAATGCCATTTCACCAAGGCAATCCTTCATTGTGAGGAATTGCCCTGTACATCGTAGGATGTTTAGCATGCATGGCCTTCCTGTCACTCTGACTGGTAATGTCCTTAGACAGAATGACCCTTTCAGAGTATGGCTTCAGTTTACTGTTCCCACCTATTATTCTACTGGGTGAGTACTATGCTCCAGATATCATATTTATTATTTGCTGCTGTGAAGATTGAAGGGGATAAATTAATAAAGCAACTCGCACACTCTTTGCACCAAGTAAAGACTCCATATGTGAAGGATGTCCTCTGTACTTGACTGATTTTGCACATAACTTTGCTCTTACTTTCATACCATCCAGCTGAGTGGAATGTCCTCTTCTGACCTCTGAAGGTCCACACTCCACCTTCTTTTAGGTGCGACTCAAATGACACTTGAACTATCTCCTAATTTCTTTATTTCCTATATTTTTCATTACTCATGGTCCTTGTTAGTCACTCAAGGCCTTAGCTGGAAAGACAATTGAAATAGTATTGACTATGTGAGATGATGGGTTTGATGACAAAGAGAAGCCTAGGCTTCAAGAATAGCAAGGAAAGGTTTTCATGGAAAGGTTTCTACAAAAGTGATCCTTGGGTCAAATTTTGAAGAGGGCAAAGTGTTAACTGTATGAAAAAGGAGATAGGAAGAATATTCCAGCTAAAGAGAAAAACTACGAACAGAAGCATGGTGGCGGTACTTCATTTCAGTGGAAGGAAACAGAGCATAGAGAAGTGTTGAGAAATAAGGCAGGGAATGTAGCCAAGAGCCAAATCACAAAGGCTGTTATGTGATGAGCTATAGACTTTGACTTCATTCTGCAAGTTATGAGACTAGTTGAAAGATTTTATTTCACTTATTATCTTTCTCTGCCTTACATTATAATTACATATTTATATGTGCATTTTCCCAAACTAGACTTTATCTGCTACATGGACAGAGCCTGTATTTTCTGTTTTGGATTAATGAATAAATGAAATGCATTTTAGAAATTTTTTCTTACCTAAAGAATGCTGATTCATTTGTTTCATTTTCATAGACTGATGGGGATTTTGGATTTACCTTTAAGCTTATTTAGGCAAGTAACTTTTTTGAGTGTGAGCAGTTGGCTTCCAGTTACTTTGGCATTGATGGTCAGTTGTGAGTAGAATCATCTATTCTTTGTTCTATTATTCATTTTCATGTTCATAACACAGTGTGTTGAAGAGCCAGTGGTCACCTGGGTAATGACAAATCAAAGGTAAAAACAGAGTGATTAAAAATTAGAACCTAAAACCCATAGAGCTACCCCTTCTTTCTTTGGAGAAAATCTGAATCCTGGGTAATCCTGTCAGTCTGGCCTGAAGGCTAGCAGACTCCCGCCAAATGGCTTCAAGAGGGGCAGGGAGGCCCAGAAATGTGGGCCTTTCACAGAAAAAGACTTTGTCTTCATTCCTCAAGCTGTCAACATTTACACCCTGGCTTATCACAGTTGACAGAAAATTGGAAGAGAAATATTTTCAATCCCCTTGGACCCTCAGGCCGGAAAGCAGCTTGACTACTCCATTCCAAAGGAGCTGAAAGTTTGAATGATGAATTATCTTTGTAGAACATAAAATAGGTGCATTTCTGTCATCTGTCCATCTATACGCACTCATTGTCTGTTGTGCTCATTTTTGTCTTCTTTATTAGGAAGGGGAAATGTAGAAAGTCACAGGGTTCTGGTTCAAGAGGAAGAGTTAAGTGGTTAAATTAGCTTTACACATACCCTGAGGCCTCTGAGAAATCTTGCTGGGGAGAATTTTTATAGCTCTGATGGTCAAGATTAATTAAGCTGATTTCATGTTTATATTAAACATACATAATGAGGTGAAACTTTCAAAGAAGTGCCAAACTCTGACCAGGCCACAAACTTGTTTTACTGACTTCTTCACTCACTAATTTAAATGAATAGAGAAAAAAAAAACAAACAAACAGAAAATCAACATTCTTTCTGTTTGCTCCGGGCAAATTGGTCTACCCAAGTTGAGGATCTCCACAAATCATCGGTGATGAAGGTGATGCTCTCTTGTTTGTTATAGCTTCCCCACTGTTTCGTACTCTGTGATATGGAGGGAAATAATGTGTGAGCAAGAGCAAAGAGAGAAAGCACCAGAAGATGTAAGACATGTGTCATGTAATGCCATTTGGGCTATTTAAAATGGTCATGACTTTCTGATGCAGAAGTTTAGAAAAAAAGTGGTTAAGAGTTTGCGTAAGCCCTGCCCCAATCTGGTCTCATTACAACAAATCATTATGCCACACTGACTCATTTATGATCCTGAAACATGGATGGTTTCCTGTTCATATTATGGCCATTACATGTCAGCATTACTTTGAGGCAGAGTTTCTCAACCTTAATATTAAGGACTTAGTGGGCTGGATAATGTTTGTTGTAGTGTGTGTGTGTGTGTGTGTGTGTGTGTGTGTGTGTGCTGGACTGTGCATTATGGGATGTTTAGCGACATTCCTGGTTATGACCACTGTGTAGAGTAGACACCTCTCTCCTTACTCCCTATGAAGTCTTGACAATCAGAAATGTCTCTAGACATTGTCGAATGTCTGGGAGGTAGATGGTGGGCAAAATCCACTGTGTTAAACTATATTGCACTTAAGAAGCATTCACTAAATAGAAGCACAGCCTCAAAGAATTTAAGAGATCTACCTCTGCAATTTATCTATCTGTATAATTGCCCACCATCCACTGTCTTTCCTTCCACAGCCAACATTTAGCTAGAAGCTAGTTCAAGTAACAAAGAGTACCCAGCAATCACTGTTGTGAGGTGGTAACAGTCCCTAATGGGGATGCTGACCAATAGTTGAGTGAATAAATGATTACACTGACAGTTGAATATAGACTAGGTTTTGTTCACAATGGACATGTGCCATGAGCTGAAAACACATATCAGCAAGTACTAGAGCAAAGCTCACCCCAGAACAGAAGCTGGACACTGCAAGGTTTGGTTCTGTGAGCTGCTGTCACACATCTTATCCAAGATTGGATAAGCAATTATGAAGGGGTCACAGATATTTTGAGAGTCAGCTCCTCCAAAAGATAAGGAAAGCCTCATGCTTATTTGTTTGTTTCTATGTTGGGCACTTTTTTTTTTTTTAATTAATTTTTATTGGTGTTCAATTTTGTTGGGCACTTTCTAAGACGACTTTTTTTTTTTTTACAATAAATGCATAATTAATAACTTTTTGACTTTTTCTACTGTCTCGGGGAAACTCATGCAAGTCTCTGACTTCAATAATCATGTTTACATTATGATTGGTTTTTCTTCTGTGTCCTAGATCCTTTTTTATTGAGATATAATTCATACATCATAAATTGCATATAAATTCACAAATGCAAACTACATACTTTTAAAGTATATAATTCAGTGGGTCTTATTGTATTTGTAAAGTTGTATAATGATCACCACTGTCTGATTTCAGAATGTTTTCATCACCTCAGAAAGAAACCCCGTATCCATTAGCAATTCCTCCTCAATCCCTGCTGCCCAAGCTTCTGGCAACCACTACTCTACTTTCTACCTCTGTAGATCTGTCTGTTCTGGACACTTGGTGTAAATGGAATCCTACCATATGTGGCTGCTATGGTCTGAATATTTGTGGCTTTTAAAAATTCATATGTTGAAATCTAACCCCAAGCTGATGGTATTTGGAGGTGGAAACTTTGGGAGGTGATTAGGTCATAAGGGTGGAGCCCTTGTGAATGGCATTAGTGCCCTTACGAGAGGGACCTCAGAAAACTCCCCTGCCCCTTCTACCATGAGAGGACACAGCGAGAAGACAGTCATCTATGAGGTAGGCCCTCACCAGACACTGAATCTGCTGGTAACTTGATCTTGGACTTCCCTGGTTCACCACACCTCCATCCATTCTTTATCATCTTTCCATAGTGATCTTCCTGCTGTCTCCTGAGTACATCCCTCAGTGGTCACCCTTCACCCTCTGGCGCAAGGCTAACCCCCTCAGCATGGCAAACCAGGCCTCTTCTGATCTGACCCTTTCTACTTCCCCAATATGTTCCCTCACTCCACCTCCCATTTTCAACCTACACTTTAGCTATGACAAACCTTGTGCACTTTCTTGAATGCTTTGCATGTTTTATCTCTATCTTCACCTGAGCACATGATGATTTTTTGGTCTGGGATATTCAGTAGCTTCTCCTTCTCCAGGAAGCCTTCTCTCTTGTCTGTTGCCCTCAGTTTCAGCAGTTCTTCTCCCATGCTTCCTGTATCACAGAAGTCATCACACTGTGACCTTCTGTTTCTTACCTGTCCCACCCCCCCCCCCCCCCCACAAAGTTGTGAGCCCTTTGATGTAGGAATTGCGCCTTCATATTAGTTTGCCAGGGTGGCCATAGAAAAATACCATGGAGTGGTGGCTTAAACATAGAAATTTATTTTTTCACAGTTCTAGAGGCTAGAAGTCCAAATTCAAGGTGTGGGCAGGTTTGATTTCTTCTGAGGCCTTTCTCCTTGGCTTGTGGCTGGCCATCTTCTTGCTGTGTTCCCACATGGTTGTCCTCTGTCTGTGTGGTCTGTGTCCTAATCTCCTCTTCTTATAAGGACACCAGCCATATCGGATTAGGGCTAGCCTCATTTTACCTTAATTATATCTTTAAAGGCACTATCTCCAAATAGAGTCACATGCCGAGGCACTAGGAATTAAATCTTCAATAGATTAATTTCGGAGAGATACAATTCGACCCACAGCAGCTTCCATTTTCACTTTGCCAACACCTAGTTCCTAAATAGAGTCACAATAGATATGAGAATGAATGAAATAGTACAAGATTAAAGGTCACTGGGAAAGAAAGTGATCAGAAAAGAGAAAGAGGGAGAAGATAAGGAAGGTGTACACGAGAAATCGTACCAGAAACCCAAGGTAATGATGTTGCTAAATCTTTGCATTGAATTTAGTGCTGGGCTCGATTCTGACTTCCCAAGGCCAGAGGAATAAAGGAAAACACTCAGAATTATGTTATACACTGCAAAGGCTTAATTTAAACATCCAGAGTTAATAAAATTTGAAGAGATAGATGTATTTTATAATTAAAAATTTCCTCCCTTTCTGTAAGGGTACTCATTTTTACCATTTCCTTTTGGATTTTTGGATTGTGCTCAAATGTAGAGAGCTAGAAAAACTCCGTGTCCTAGGATTTTTAAAGTCAGTTATAAAACTTAATTTCAGTTATTTACTTGGCCAGGTGGGGGAATAAAAATAAGTGGTATTTAATGTAATTCAATATAATTCACTTCTAAAAACAGCTTTATTATGCTTAGTATGAGCAGGACTGTTGCCACATTTTCTCATTGCCCTCCCCACCCCATGATTAAATCCCCCCACTGAGGATTTAACATTGACATTTGAAAGGAATTGATAGAAAATTAGATCCCGATAGGAAACAATTCATTAGCTTGTGCTTTGTTTCAGGAAAGAGCACTTACATAAGGTTGTGTCTAATTGAAGAGCTCAGCAAAGGTCTTTGATTTTGAGTGCCATTGACAATGAGAACCAGAGATACTTCAAAGTGGTCTCGTGTGACAGCTAATCCGTCCCTAGCTCAGCTTCTTCCTCCAACAGATGTGGAGGCTGGATTAGGATCTCTAAGGACAAGTCTAGCTCCGTCATTCTGAAATTTTATGGATCTCACATCACCATCAATCATTACTGCCAACACTAATTGAATAATTAGCACATGCCCAGGCTGTGCTGAGTGGGCACTTTGTATGCATTACTCAGTATGATGTTCATCACAAAATGAGGTAGGTTCTATTCTACCTTTATAGATCAGATGACTGGAGTTTAGACAATCAGTAACTTACAGCTGGTAAATTGAGATACTTCTTGATTTGGTTGTGTGGTTTTGTGGTTTGGTTATAAGTTCTAATCATTATCTTATACCACCCAGCTTTAAGCATTGTGTTAGTACTGGGCTCAGACTGGGCTTGTTAGAGCAGAGTTTAGCAAAACATGTCACATCTAGCATGATGGTAAGATGATCCAAAATGATAGGACTTTTGAGGTCTGTGGTCAAAGACCTCCAGGAACATATCTGAGGCCAAAATTAAGATCATTCAGCTTGCTGCAGAAGGGAGATGCACAGAGGATCTGGGAAGCATCCTGGTAAGAGGGAGTGGGGAACCACCTACCACAGAGTTTGGGCTTATGCTGACTGGTGCTAAGAAGGAGCTATCATGGGTTGAACTATGTGTTCTCTATAGTGATATGTTGATATCTTAACCCCTGTCACCTGACTTGGAAATAGATTCTTTGCAGAGGTAATCAAATTAAAATTAGGTCATTAGGGTGAAACCCAACCCAATATGACTGGTGTCCATATAAACAAAAGAAATTTGGACGTGAGTGGAGGGAAGACAATGTGAAGACACACAGAAAGCAGCCATGTGACTGGAGTGAGGCATCTACAAATCCAGAAATTGCCCAGGATGCTGGCAAACAGCAGAAGCTAGAAGAGGCAAAAGCACGGCCCTGGTAAAACCCGGTAGCCTCCAGAATTGTCTGCTTCTTTAAACCCTAATTTGTAGGACTTTATTAGAGCAGCTCTAGCAGATTAGTGAAAGGGGTGAGGGAACTGAGGTCAGTTTTGGATTGTTGTTCGTTAGGCAAATGGATATCTCAGTGAACTTTGCTCAGAGGATGGGAGGGGCAAGGGGAGCTGGGAATCTTAATTTTAAGAAAATATTGATCATTAATTTTTTTTTAATTTTTAAAAAGCTTTCATTTTAATTCTAGTTAGTTAACATACAGTGTTACATTACTTTCAGGTATACAATATAGTGATTCAGTACTTCCATACATCACTAGGTGCTCATCATGACAAATGTGCTCCTTAATCCCCATCATCTGTTTCACCCATTCTCTCTCTCCAGCTCCCCTCTAATGACCATAAGTTTGTTCTCTATAGTTAAGAGTCTGTTCTTGGTTTGTCTCTCTCTCTCTTTTTTCCCCTTTGCTCATTGGTTTTGTTTCTTAAATTCCACATATGAATTAAATCATATGGTATGTATTTCTCTAACTGACTTATTTTGCTTAGCATTATGCTTTCTAGTTCCATCCATGTTGCTGCAAATGGCAAGATTTCATTCTTTTTTAAGTTTGAGTAATGTTCCATTGTATATGTGCCACATTTTCTTTATCCAGTCATCAGTTGATGGACCTTTGGGCTGTTTCCAAAACTTGATAATTATAGATAATGCTGTAATAAACACCAGGGTGCATGTATCCCTTTGAATTAGTGTTTTTGTATTCTTTGAGTAAATACCCATCAGTGCAAATTGCTGGTCATAGAGTAGCTCTGTTTTTAATTTCCTGAGGACACTCCATACTGTTTTATACAGTGGCTGCACCAATTTGCAATCCCACCAATAGTGCATGCATGTTCCTTTTTCTCCACATCTTTGCCAACATCTGTTTTTTCTTGTGTTGTTGATTTTTACCATTCTGACACAAATGAGGTGGTATCTCATTGTCATTTTGATTTGCATTTCCCTGATGGTGAGTGGTGATGACCATCTTTTCATGTATCTGTTGGTCATCTGTGTATCTTCTTTGGAGAAATACCTATTCATGTCTTCTGCCTATTTTTAATTGGATTATTTGTTCCTTGGGTATTGATTTGTACAAGTTCTTTATATATTTTGGACACTGATTCATTGGATATGTCATTTGCAAATATTTTCTCTCATTCCATAGGTTCCTTTTAAGTTTTGTTGATTGTTTCCTTCACTGTGCAGAAGCATTTTATTTTGATGTAGTCTCCGTAGCTTACTTTTACTTGTTTCCCTTGCCTCAGGAGACCCATGTAAAAAACAGTTACTATGGCTGATGTCACAGAGGTTACTGCCTATGTTCTCTACTAGGATTTTTATGGTTTCAGGCCTCACATTTAGTTTTTTAATCCATTTGGAGTTTATTTTTGTAAAGCACTAATTATTTAGAAGAAAAGTTTGTTGGCCATTTTGCAACTATTTTGTGGTTTTGCATAGGTTCTGTTAGAAATACTGTTGATGTTCTACTATTCCAGTCCAATAGGAACCCCAATAGGGCTGATTTTCACTTTCTTATGTTTTATCTTAAGAATGATGTATTAATTTTAATTGTTTTTTACTGTTCTCAATGCATCTTTTTAAAAATTTATTTATGATAGTCACAGGGAGAGAAAGAGAGAGAGGCAGAGACATAGACAGAGGGAGAAGCAGGCTCCATGCACTGGGAGCCCGATGTGGGATTCGATCCGGGGTCTCCAGGATCGCGCCCTGGGCCAAAGGCAGGCGCCAAACCGCTGCGCCACCCAGGGATCCCTCTCAATGCATCTTTTAAGTAGTATTCTTAAAAACATCTATATTCCAAGTGTTCTTAGACACTTCTCTAAATGTGTTACAGAATGAGTAGAACTTCCAGTCGCTGTACATGATAATATAAAGCTTCCCTTTAGTGTAATTTTAACTAAAGAAAAATCTTAAGGAAGTATTAACACAGTGGTCTCGGATATGACAAAAATTGTGAAGGTAGTGTCCAAATGATTGAAGCTTGGGAAAAATTATGTGACAGGATTGCTATAGGTTTCTACAGCTTTGAAATAAAAAGAAAAGCTGGATTTTTATCAGATGAACTCATTTGCAAGTCTCGAGAACCTACATATATAAATCCTTCCACTTGTTTATGTAGAGATTGTTAGGGATGAGAACAAGGTTAGAAAAATCACAACTGATACCGCTTGTGAGAACAGGAATCAATTCAGTCCAAAACATTAACTTTGTTTACATACAGAGAATGTAAAAATCTGTCTTCTTTTTTTTCTTTTCTTTTTTTACTTTGTTATGAGTTTGTGATTTTTGTGTTGGGTTAAAAAAAATCTTGGGCAAAAAACTTCATTTTAGGTCAAACTTTATTTAAAAATAAGTTGTGTTAAACTAGACAAATGATCAGTTTTCCTTCTGACTCAGTGATATATTTCTTTTTTAGTTCTAAACTCCCTGCAGAATCAAAAGATCCCTTTTGTTCTTTATACTGTAATGTGAAGCAATGTGTGTAATATGAAGTCATTTCTCTCCTAAAACTCAGCTGGTGAAGTTGGTGGCAAGGGTGGACTTGAGAATGTTCCTTTTGTTAGACTAAAGCTTCTTGATGACAGTCTCCTAGGACAAGGTGCAAGGAGATTGGGAAGAGAGTTATGGAAGGGACAGCAGGCCAAAGACTCATGTTATCTATCACTAAAGATTCTCTAAGACTAGCCCTGCAAGAAGGAAAGCATGTGTTGATCCAGACCCACTCACTCCCTTCTGCACATGCCATGTGACCACTTGTTTCCAAACACTGACTAGACCTGAGAGTTCCACTGTTGCCCTGCCTTGTAGGTAGGCAGGCTTTGAAGGCCTGCCTAGAAATCCACCTGCCAGTTGTAACACTTATCAGGCACTACATCTACCACTTACAACTGCCTTTGGAAGGGGTCTTGATACCATGGGCCATTCATAAATTTAAATGTACTTTGCCCTTGTACAAGTCCTAAATTATGATGACAAACTATGAGCAGGCCCTGATGGGGAGCAAACACTGAGGGAGGCAGAAATTGTATGCACTTGATTCTTTAAATTTTTTTCTTATAACTTCTTGTTATGGTTAGTCATGCCCTTGAATCTAGAGACTTAGATGCCATCAACCACAGGAAAGTTCAGCCTTGGAGTGAAACATGTTTCTCTTCATCTCTCACATACCTTAGCCATTATTTTAAATTTCTAATTTATTTTTTTGAAAGATTTTATTTATTCATGAGAGACACAGAGAGAGAGAGAGAGAGAGAGAGAGAGAGAGAGACATAGAGGGAGAAGCAGGCTCCCCTCAGGAAGCCCAATGCGGGACTCGATCCCTGGCCCCAGAATCATGCCCTGAGTGGAAGGCAGATGCTCAACCACTGAGCCACCCAGGCTTTCCAAATTTCTAATTTCAAATGGATTTCAGTTATGAATGAATTTATTTTTTCATTTTTTATTAAGGCATAATTGCATACAGTTCAATTTTGCCTTTTGACAAATGCTTATGGTTGTATAATCAACACAGTCAAATAAGAGTTTCATGAAGCCTCAAGTTTTCATGAACTCCTTTTAGTCAACCCTTCTGCAGCCTCTGGCAATCACTGATTTGTTTTCTGCCCCTCTAATTTTGCATTTTCCAGAAATTCATGTAAACTGAATCACATAGTATAGTCTTTTGAATTTGGTTTCTTTCACATAGCTTGCTATATTTTAGGTTTATGCATGTTTTTACAGGGTTCAAGGGTGATAAAAGGTTACCTATGCTGCTGAGAAGCATCACACTGTATGTATGTCCTACAGTTTGTTTATCCATTAGACAAATGAAGGACATTTAGCTTTTGATGATTATGAATAAAAATTCTAAAAAATATTCTTGTGAGGGTTTTTGTGTGAACATACATTTTCCTTTTATTGATTGTTTATGTTAAATATGCCAAAGTCAATTAAAAGTAACAGAGAATCTCTAACTTGTTGAAGAGTCTATAATAGCTTAGTTAGGAAAATGAGAAACAGATAAGCACCCATGCTGGGGAGTTGGGAGACAGGAGAATCTAATTAATTCAGCTTTTCTTCGTTGACAACTAGCCTGCAGGCATTTATTTTGGTAAAACATATTTTTGGAAGTATACTCTTAAGTCAAAGCAAAGGGAGGCATTTGGCCAGGTGAAGGGAGGTCCCAGAGCAAAATCTCTTGTGTAAAGAAGGGAACAACATGGTTTGGCAAAATACACCTTCTTCAATGAATCCTCATCACTACCCGATGAGAGGATATGAGATCAGTTTAAGTAATCCTGCCTATTTATCAATATTTCTCACTATGTAACTCAGGCAAGTTAGAAGCTGACAGGTTTTGTAGAGCTAGTCGTGCGGACCCCAGCAAGACAGGTATAAAATGGTTCTAGCCAGTTGGAATCACAGTTGATTGTTTAATCATGTTACAATGAGAGTCATGGCAGCCATGTTTCTATCTAACTTTACTGCTACAGTCATGATTGCAATGCCCAGAGTAAGAAAACTCAGTGAGACAGATTCCCCTTTCAGTGTAATATATAAGAGATTCTCTAAGATTCTTCATTTTCTTTTCTTCATTTCTTTTTTCTTCATTTTCTTGAGTTTCCAGGCAGCTTTCCTCAGTTTCATTTCATTTGTCAATTCCTACACAGGAACTTCTGATTCATTGAAAGCAGAAGAAAACATTACAGCTTTTCTTTGAAACCAAAGGCTAAGGAAAGATTACTTCAGATTGTTGTAGATTAAATCTTTGCCTTTTATTTTTTACGTGAGCTACAAAGCATAGATTTGAGCAACTGCCCTGAGTTCAAACCCTTTGTGGTGGTTACATATTTACTAGGCACCAATACTATAGTTTTATGTCCTTTCTTGATAAGTGTTTTTTGCTCCTATGAAAATGTGTTTGTTATTAAGTGAATCTTGTGTCTTTAAGTTGCTTTATCAAGAGGCCTGTAATTTGCTTTCATAGCCTTACCTCCTAGGCATTTGTTTGTTCTTTCAGTTTGCCTCTAAGGAAGCTGAAATGGATGCAGGTTGCCTTGCCATTCCAGGATCTCTTTGAACATCTGTCCAGTCATCTGATCATCCATTTCCTCCTCCCACTCACAAAATCCCACAGAGACAAAACTTGCCCAGGTTCGCAAATATGGTTGATGTTCACAGCTTGAAAATGTCCAAGCTATTTAAGATTGATTTTCATTTTAATGAAAGCTCATAGTTTTGTTCATAGATGAAAGCAAGGTGTTGGAAATCCCCAGATCTCCAGGTTGTTAGACCATGTAAGCATTAGCTCAACCACGGCTGCTCCATTTTTAGTAGAGGAGTATGCGTTCATGAGCACAATTTCAAAAATATCCACCTTAAAATTTTAGAAGGTCCAAAATGTACTTTAGGTGTCTGGTTTCAAAAGTTCCTTTGAACTTTTGAAATTCTGTGTTGGTGAATTGTATGGTTACCAAAAAGTTTCTAAAAACAACCAGGAAAGTAGTTCATGGAAATATCCAATGGAGAAAAAAGTGAATGCATTTTGAACATGCAGCACCCCCAGTTGGATGAAAGTTTTAAGGCAGAGTTCTTCAGCTAGGATGCTGACCAATTTTGCATACTCTATTTGCCCACTGGAATCGTGACTGGTACTTTGGGTTCCACCTGACTTATTATGGCAATATTTGGAGGCAGATTTAACTAGGAATTGAGAAAAGATAAAAGGATTTTGAGAATGATTGAACTCTACTTTTTGCATCTCGAAGGGCCTATCTAGCATGCTTTCTCATCCACAGAACATTTCCAGTAAATTTATTTGAAACGGAATTAATTTATGAAATGAGAATAGTTCACCACACAGTGAACTGAAGTACAGGATGCTGTGAACCAGACATAGTACATAATAATGTTTGACAGGGACTGCTAAACTTTTAATTCTTCCTCAATAGAAATTGATGGCACCCTCAGCCAAGTGGGGCTGGTGAATTCTTTTACTGTGTCTCCACATGATTCGTGTTCTGCTGATTCTGTTTGAAAACTCCTGCTCCAGACTCATTGTATGTCATTTTGCACCAAAACTTACTGATGTACATCTATAAATATAAAAAAAAATCACTATTTTTGAGATTTTGGGAAAAAGGCAGAAGCATTTTGCACAAAAACACAAACCAAACCAAAAACAACCAAAATGCAGTTCACCATAAGTGCCGAGTTTTATCATCGCTTTCCAAGCAGTTTGCCCTCCATCTAGCATTCTGCAAAAATGTCCCCTGCTGCCATGTATCACTCCAGAAATGATGCCACTCCTGATGCAAATGCACTGTAGCTCTTCTGTTTATCTGTGGCTCTGGCTTAAAGGCATCGTGCGCTGACTTACTCAGCAATTAACCATTCTCTTAATTTTTCTTCTTTTGTTGGGAAGAATAACTTGATCCTTGAGACCAAGATGAAAATGTTCTCTGTAGCTCAGGAAGTTGTTTTGTGTGGCTCCCCTGTAACACTACCTATCCTCTCCTGGCAAGGACACTTCCTCCTTCCCCTCACTGCACACCTGCTTGGAGTGAGCAACATCACATTCCCAGAAATGGCTACTGTTTTCTCCTCCAAATGTGTGAGAGAGAATCCCAGCTGAGAAGAATATGATGGCACGGGGAGGTCGTATTTGTAGCTGAAACTTTTCCCATATGCCTATATTTTCATAATACCAACTACAGAAAGTAAAATGTGACACAAAACTTCTAGGCTGGTAGAGAGAAGGCATAATAGGGGCTTTATCTCTTTTTTTCCTTTTTTTTTTTTTAAGTTTAAGAAACACCAAACATAATGATTAATTTATCATCACAGCCTTTTTCTATAGTCCTCATGGACTGATGTTCTGATTGGTCAGTGTGGAGTTTGGATCCTAACATAATCCTCAGGGTTCTTCTCATTTTCTGTGAAGCCATATTCAGGTGTGTCTGTGCTTTCCTATTCAATGTCTCCCCCTCTCCGAGTGGAGACACCCCACATGCAGCTGGGAACATCCCAATGTGCTTTGAGTGGCAGTCTCTCCTTCTCCCTTACTCCCATGGGCCCTTCCTGGGCCCCACACCCTGAGGCAGCTGTAAAAGCCCAGTCAGACATGGTGTCCAACGTTAGCTCACAGGGGAGCTATGTCCAAACCCAGTGGATTGGAAGGGAGAAACTCACATCCATTTTTCAGTCAGAAGAACTTAAGTCAACAGTTCAACATTTAGCCTCATAAGTAGGGCATCTGTAAAACATGGTGACAGAATTTATGACAGGAAATATGAGGGAAAAAAGTTGATGTCCTTGGTGCGGGGAAAGGAGGTTCCTTCACATAGAGCGGAGGACTCTTCGATGCTCTTGTCATACTTTCAGAGCATTTTTGGGTTCTGGGGGGTTGCAAACAGAATCACAAGCTTAGTGTTTTGGCGAGAGCAAGGGACCAGATGGAATTCAAGAATTTTAGTGTTTCTTCATAGTTTTTTTTCAGTAACTTATTTGATCTTGAGCAACTTCCTGTGAGATTCAATTTCCCAGAATTGTAACTAGGGCACTTATTAGAAAGGCAGATTGCTTTCTCCGTTAGAGAGGTTGGAAATACATCATATGGCTTTTAGATAATTTTTAAATGGCTAGGGTTTTTTGGTGGTGGTGATGTTTTTTGATTTTATTTTTGTTTTTTTTTACTGGTTTTGCTCCAAGTTGGGCCTATTGTGTTGGGTCTATTGGTCTTCATGGCCTTGTGCCATCTTTTTTCTCAGAGCTGCCCCTACCTCTCCACTTACTCCTTTCCCCTTCAGTGCCAGTCTCTTCTACAGTGACTTGTACTGAGTTTTAAGGACTCTTGAAGCATATCAATCATATGTTCACGTCTTTCCTTCCCTTGATAAGGTGAGAGTGTCAGCAAATAGGCATTCATTCATGAAATTGATTTTTAAATAATAATGGTGTGAACTCACTAGTTAAAGTGTCCGAGATAATCAGAGTTCTCATGAGTACTCCCAATTCCATATGAGTTTTTTTGTGACTGACACAGTGCTAACATAGAAGTCTCTTTATTAATGTCAGCTACAGCAATGAAGAAGCTTGGATCCCTTTTTCTCAAGCCATTTTTCCCTGGGAACAAAATCAGGATGACAAGAAGAATCACAAATAAGTGTATTTATCTGGCTCTACCTCCATGCCCTGCCCACGGCTCCTCCTTAAGTTCCTCTAGGGAAGTTAATTCCTGGGAAATGTTTTCTACATGCTCCCAATACAAATCTTCTTGCCCTGTGGTGGGATGATTTGCCCCCTCGTTGCAGGATTTGCTTGTCATTCCTGGTGCAGATGATGGATGCTCCAGAAGCAGCTTCCTATGCCTTCAGTGATGCTCACCATGTGCATTGTGGGGAGCATGGTCTTCCCTGGAGGGGTGAGGGCTCTCATTCTTGGCTCTTAATGCTACAGACCTTTAACATTTATTCCTGTATTTTATACTTTTGCCCATCAGCCTGTTGGGGAGGAAATCAAAGGCTGTCTGTACCACAGAACTTCTACCGTGTTCAGAATGCTTCTTCCTTTCCATAGCTCTCACCCCTGATGTGAGTCCTCCTTCTCCTCATGAACCTCAGGAAATACGTTGGTTTGTCACATAAACCATCTTCTAAAGATGCTGTCCTACCAATCCTCTGCTCATTCCTGAGCCCTAAGGGGAATGTTCCCTAAGGGGAACATAACTTAGATTCATTTGGATTAAGTCAATGCAAAAGCTTCATCCCGGTGATTGCTTAGTTTCACTCTTTCTAATAGGGAAAGCTGGCCTGTGTGTCAGTGTTTGCTTGGGTGGTCTCGCACCTGATCTCTGTCTTCCTGGGAATGTAGCTGAATATTCGGGCCCATGGGAAGATGCACAGTGATTTCTGCCCAGGTGCAGGAACTGGGGATCACCTGGGAGTTTTTAACATGCATCCAGGATGGAAAAGCCCTGGGCGAGGCAGAAAGATTCTTCTGAGCTGGGTAAGAAAAAAGTATAGTTTTGGTTTTTGTTTTAAAAGTCTTTATTTATTTATTCATGACAGATACACAGAAAGAGGCAGAGACATAGGCAGAGGGAAAAGCAGGCTCCCTGCGGGGACCCCATGCAGGACACGATCTCGGGACCCTGGGATCACAACCTGAGCCAAAGGCAGATGCTCAACCACTGAGCCACCCAGGTGCCCCAAAAAGTACAGTTTTGAAAGAAAGGGAACTTTTAACGACTATAGCAGTTCAAAAGGAAGCTTGAGTGTCGTGGGGGCACTTGTGAGGTCCTTGAACTAGTTTCCCAGGTGTGTGACAAAGTATCACATGTTTCCTCTGAAGAATTGAGGGATTCCCTCCTCACTTCTGTAGTCTCTTGGCTTGTGGCAGAGTAATTCCGATCTTCACATGTGACCTCCCAGCATGTATGTCTTTTTTTTTTTTGCATGTATGTCTTTTGTAACAGCACCAGTTATATTGTAAGAGGGGCCCACCCTCCCCCATTATGGCCTCATCTCAACTACTTATGACCACGATGACCCTTTTTTCAAATAAGGTCACATCGGAGTTCCTGGAGATTAGAATTTTGACATGAATTTCGGGGAGGACACAATTCAATCCCCACTAGTCTTTTTCCTGCTCTGTGCCTGGATGTGGAGCCAGTTTAAAACAGAAGTCAGGCCAAGATACAGCTCCTGCCACTACCAGGACAAAGGTACCATTTTCTCTATTTGCTTTATGTAGACATGACCTAGATGTACTATCCGAACACTCTGAATTTCTGACATTCTTCTTCCGGACAGACACAGCTCCTGAACAAAAGATAGATCCTTAAGATATACTTGTTGTATAACTAAGGGACTGTCTAAAAGTATCCAGTCTCACAGTGGTAGCAAAAAATGGGAGAAGAGCAGCACAAAAACAATTAGAAAAAGACTGTACTTGTGTTATTTATGCACTAACATTTGTGAACCAAATTACACCAGGCCAGACACATCTAATTCAGATCTGCAAAATATGAGAAGGATGTTTGTGCTTGGATCAGCATCTATGTTGGCCACAATTATGGTTTAGAATACAGGATGTAATGGGGCTCTGTCCATGTTCTACCGTTTGAAAGGAACAAATCTCCTGTGCACGATGATTTCTTTTAAGTCACTTCTAGCTTAATGATCAGACTTGAAAATGAACAAGCTCTGCTGGTATTGACTGTGTTACGGCAAGAACTCAGGAGATGAAGGAATCTACAGACTGAATTTTTCAATTTGCCACAATGGACAAGGAGGCAAAGCCCATTTCTAAAGGTGGTTTTGAAAGAACGTTTTTACAGTTCCGCTCTATTTCTACATATAAATGAGTCCGTGTTTTCAAAGGTGGGGCTTTCTTATAATCACTTTGTACCATGTCCTGCTGCTTGGAGAAGGAGAAGACCTTTTCCTTGGGGGCTGCCTGTGGTGTGGGACAGAGAGTGGGCCCGGACTCGGGTGCTGTGCTGTGGCGGCTGTACTCAGACAGGTGCATCAGGGGTATAGGGACTAAACTTCCATCTTCTAGGAGATGAGTGTGGGGACTTTCCTTGACATTACATTGGTTCATATGATTAAATCCCTCTCATGTTAATTAAATCACCAGTGGGCGGAGGTTGTTACTTTAATTGTGGTCTCTCTAGCAGACTCATTGTGAAAGATAATGGTTTCTGTTTTTTTTTTTTAATTTTTATTTATTTATGATAGTCAAAGAGAGAGAGAGAGAGAGGCAGAGACACAGGCAGAGGGAGAAGCAGGCTCCATGCACCGGGAGCCCGATGTGGGATTCGATCCCGGGTCTCCAGGATCGCGCCCTGGGCCAAAGGCAGGCGCCAAACCCACCCAGGGATCCCTGGTTTCTGGTTTGATGACAAATGTGTGGCATGCTATTATCTCCTGCTTTTCTTTCTTATACAATTAAAAGTGTCATTTGGGAATTGTATTTTAGTTATTGCTACTTCTTTTTTGTAACACTAAGATCAGAATGCTTATTTGTTTGGGGTTTACTGTTTTTAAACCCTCCTTTAACTTAAGGCAGGAAGATGACACGATGAATTTTAGTCTATAAAAAAATTCATTAATGACTGGAGACCAGAGTGATCGGGTCCTTCTGCCTGGAACACAAGGCTGTCACTACTCCCTGCCAGCATACTCACACACATGCATACAAGCACATACACCCACACGTGCACATGTGCAAACACACACACTCACATGCCCCACCCTCCCACCCCCACCCAGACACAGCTGGCTCCTGGCCATTCTGACGATCTTGACTTCAATGTCTCCCTTTCAAAGAAGCCCCCTGAAGCCTCCATGTTGGAGTGTTTTCCCTCTTGTCACTCTTTACCACTTCATCTTGTTCCTTTATCACACAACACCCCAACAGCTTTCCCGTGAGTTGGCCTTATTCACTTGCCTCTTCTTGCCTATTTTTTCCATGAGGTAGACAGTGTGTCAGTGTTTTTAATCAGTGCATACTGTGTTCCCAGCACATACCTGACAAATAATAAGCACTACATATTTGTTGAATAGGTAAGTGAATGAGGAATGTAGAGGGGAGGTGGAGGGAAAGGGGAAAATGAGAATCAATAGGTTTCCTTCTTCATGGTTTTAAAGTTGGAAGAAGGTCTCAAATTTCAAAAGAATTGTAGAGAATGCAGTAGGCAAATATTACAGAAAACTACCTGGGTCATTGCATGTAATTGGTCTAGAAATTTTATACTAAGCACTGAGGGTTTTAAAAAAAAGATTTATTTACTTATTGGGGAGAGAAAGAGAGAGCATGAATAGGGGAAGGGAGAGAGAATCTGAAGCAGACTCTGCTGAGCATGGAGCCCAACACCGGCCTGGATGCCACGACCCTGAGAACATGACCTGAGACAGAACCAAGTCAGACGCTCAACCAATTGAACCACCCAGGTGCTCCAAACACTGTGTTTTGAGTAGAACTCTTACAGATGGCATTATGGTACAATAAAAACACTTTCCTGTAATTGTGACAGAAAAGAAAGAAACTTAGTAAATGATTATTCTAGGCAAATATCCAGTATTTTTTGCATGTCTAATAAGATATCAAGTCTGTATTATTACTCTTAGTGGCTTTTAAGACAGTCTGTGCTTTCCTGTGCTACTAAAAAAATCTTCTTTCTCAGGGTGGCCCAACTGTGCATTGTTAACTATATTTATTTGACTACTACCTCTCATGTATACATCATTCTGCCCAGGACAGCACATAATAGGTCCTCATTAATTATCAGGGGATTTATTAATTGACACAATTGCTGCTGTGAGCACATGGAGAGCATTCACACATATGCTTATTTGCTGTAGTTGTGAATGAGTGGAAGCCAAGATATTATTCATAGATGTATGAGCCGAAGGGGTTGGTCAATAATGAAAGAAGCTAAGATATTATTCATAAATGTATGAGCTGAAGGAGTTGGTCAATAATGAAAGCTGAGACAAAAGAGAGCTCCCCCTCAAGTCAGTGCTGTGACATCTGGATACCAGCCAGGGGAGAGGAAACTTTAGTAATAATAATTTGACATTATGGTTTCACTGGCAGAGCTATTCCTGTAGCTGGTGAGAGGGTCTTGAAGCATCTTTCACTGGAAGATACTTTTTAAGATCATCTTACTCCTGTGTTCTGCTTCCATGCTCTCCATGAAACCGTCTAATAACTTGGCTTCCCATATGCTCACTTCTCATTATATAATAATAAATAGGCATTTGGTCTCTGTGAACTTGATTAAGGCAAGTTTGCCTCTAAGGGGTGACGGAGCTAATTCCAATGTATTCAGTAAAATCAGGTTTCTTAACCTTCAAGCCGGATATCAGACCCTGGGGTGTGTGAATTCATCAAGGTAAATGTAACCTTGTGGGAACTTTCTGAGCTTTCAGCCATAACGTTTGAAACATGGAAAAAAATCTCTGTACAGTAATATTAATCTGCATCTTGTAATATTTTATTTGAATAGAGAGAGGAGCATTCATTCCTTTGCACAGCCTGGCAGCAATGAAGAAATCCTAATCGAGACTCCTTTAAGGGGAGAGAAGGTGGAGTGTGTGTGTGTATATACACACACAAATTCTCTTACTTGTGCTATCTCCTGCTCCTTTTCTTTTAGGTCAGCTTTCCTGAGCTGCAAAATTTCCTTAAAGAGGAAAATGAGGAGGAAAAACAAACCTTCAATCCATGATACATTTAGGTTTCCGGAGAACTCCCAAAAGTCAACTTATATTCACACACAATCTGTCATCTATTCTTGAAATTCAGAAATAATTTTTAAAATTACCTAGACTCATTTTCCTGGGACAAAGTTATTAGCACACATATTAGGAACATAAGGTGGCTCTGATAGATGAAATGCAGTCAACATTAGCAAAAACGATTCTGCAGCTGTCATTTCTTGAATGATTCTTTGCCCTTACTTCTATTGCTGCCGCCCAACCAGATCCAGTGCAGTGAATAGCCTCAGCAAATTCAAACAGCAGGAGCTCCAGTAAGTACATATTTGAGAACTGTTCTACTGTATTGGACAAAAATTAAAGTGAGATTGATAGTAATTTGCTTCTTTAGTTTTGCAAGGAATTTTTTAAAGAAGCATACATTTTACCATCACATATGCTATTTAACTTTATTCTCGATTTAGAGAAGAAATTTTACAATATCAGTGTATTCTTTTCCTTATTAAATTAAAAAAGCTAGCATTCATAACCCCACACTCAACAAAAACGGAATGATTTTCTCATTAAATAATCGAGTGAGAAATTTCTGTTCTGAGACAAAGAGTACTTCAGATGCCAGCCTATCTGTTATATTTAAATTACAGAAAGATGATTGATTCTGAAACATTTAACCTATCAATATATGATTTGGTAATTATGCTTGAGAAATAATTGTCATGTCCTATTGCATAGTATTATTCCAATAATCTCTGAGAAACAGATATTGTTTTTTTTAAAGATTTTATTTGTTTGAGAGAGAGAGCATGAGTATGAGCAGGGAGAGAGGCAGAGGGATGAGCAGACTGCCTGCTGAGCATGGAGCCTGACACAGGGCTTGATCCCAGGATCCTGATATCATGACCTAAACCAAAATCAAGGGCTGGCCATTCAACTGACTGAGCCACCCAGGCACCTCAGGATACTAAATTTTTTAGATCAAAATTAATTTAAATATCCTTGAATTTTAAGAAGCTATATAGGGTGTGAAGAAAGAAAGGTATGGGTAAGTCCTGCTGCCAGAGGATTACAAATTACATCATAGCTAGGCAGCCTATGCTTTCATTTGCAGTGTTGGCCATCTTTCACTACGTTTGTTTGTATGTGTTATTTCATATAAGCATAAGAATAAATATAAACATAAATAACCATTCCTTAGATAAGCAAAAAACATACATTGAGGTGCTTAAAATATCCTTAAGTAGCACCTGTGATGAGGCAGAGTGAGCCAAGTGAAGAACAAAAGCTTTTGATGCGTCTGGAGTTTTCATGGATGAAAGGGCAGGCATCTTTGGCAAGGTATGGAGTGGCGTTCCAGAGGTCAGAAATTTAGATTTCTCAATAGATAGTTTTCAAGTTGTTGAAAATACAAGTAAGCAAACTGACTTGTTCTGAAAGGAAAGTATGAACATACATATTTTTAGGGAGATACTACTTAATCTGAAAAGACAAACAGCAAAGGTATGATATTTGTTATTTCTTCTCAAAAGGCAGCTTAAAATGGCCTAATTTTGAGTCTCCACTGGGTGAATATAGGCACAAGACAGGTTGGGTACTCTGGAAAGGTGTGAGAGGGAGAAGTTGACACAAAGTGAGGTGAATTGAAGGAGGTCACATGGGTCAGCCCAGGGACGGTTCTGAATGAGGGGAGTGGGTGATTAAAATAATCATGTCCAGATTTGATCTGTACCAATGCTGGTCTCTAAGAAGATCTGATCCTGTAATAGGATATGACAGCTGGTGCTCCAAGAGCTTGGGAAGAGTCCGTTTTGTGGTGTGTGTGTGTGTGTGTGTGTGTGTGTGTGTATCGGTGGGGGAAGGACCCACAATTAGGATTCCTGCCTATGGCACAAGGAGTACATGTGAGAGGATTAAATGGCTCTACAGGGACCCACGATCAAAGTCAAGTTGACTGGAGTTTGAGATAAGCTGCTCTAAGAATTTAGAATGCTTGTTAGACAGAGTTGGGACAAAGAGCAAAGGTTAACTGGTGGTCAATGGGCAATGGACAGGCAGATGACTGCTGCTCATCCCAACCCCCTGGGATGCTGCATTCAGTAGCAATAAGAGTAGTTTCAAGTGACACAAGATGGTAGATCAAAGCCTACTGATATCCAGGCCACTTTGGTCACGACTGATTTAGAAATTTGATGAGTGAATGGATTAAACTAGCACAAAGGACCAGAGTAGGCAAGAATAAATATTGAATATAACAGATTCTTTCTATTGTGATCAAGAAATCCAATATCAAAGCCAAACATCTGACACCTAAGAAAGTAAATATGTTAAAACAAGTCAAGACAAGGGTTTTGTTTTGTTTTTTGAGCTCGAAGACTTTGCTCTGCAGAACTTATCTTCACAAAGGCAGACTGGTGTGAAGTTCTGAAGTATTCAAGAAGATGTATGCAAAATACAGAGAATGACCTAAGTCCCCTTATTTGATGCTTTCACTCTGGCAGAGTTCAACAGACAGTGTGCTCCCTATGAAACATTTTCCTCCAAACAGGAATACTCAGCTTGATAACTTACCCCAATCGCTTGACTTGGCTCTGAACAAAATTGTGGGTGTGCAACCTGGGTACTATCTGCCATCACTCTAGCCTTTGAGACTCAAATAAAATAGATTTGTCTCCATTCCCCAAGTTTTTAGAGATCCAGTGTCCTTGAAATATCTTTGAGTTGTTTGTTTTGTTTTTGTTTGTTTCACAGAGGAGGAAGGGGGGAGTTATTTTATATGGTGTCTAACTAGATCTGAGCTTTATTTCCCCAAGCTCTTTCAGCCTCTGAATGATCATGCTATATTTTGCATGTTCTTTTTGTTCGGCCTTATGAACACACCACTCTCATCCCATTTCTCCAAAATGCAACAAATACAAAATTATAATAGGCAGCACAATTGTAATGACTTTTTGTAGCAATGAAGGTGGTTGTATTTATTTTATGTTGCTGTCTCTAGGCACTTTAGTATAGATTATTCGCCCTCATCTTAGAAGTCTGTGTGCATTTTGTCACCAAGAATTTATCTCTGGCCAGTTTCTCCAGCTTCCAACATTTCAACATGTTCCTAGGTCCCATCTCTTTTCTAAAGATGGATCCCATCCCTTTCATTTCTAAATTCTTGTTAATTTTTTTCTTCAGAGATCAGCTTTCTCTATGTTTTACTGGTTCATTCTGAACTGGTTGCAAGTTGTGACCAGGTAGTGGGTTGAGAAATCCATTCCATAAATTAAAACAAGAATTTTCAGGAATGAAATGGAATCAAAGAGAACATATCCAAGTGCACTGCCCTTGGTACAGTGGAAGTTTGCTGTAGTTTCCATCATGTTGTGAAAAATGATTACTTCCACTGTGGTAGGCCTCTTAGTACCATCTTCTGTCCACCCACAGGTGTTCTATTAAAGTATTTTCTTCAGCAAATGACACTTTTTTCTGCTATGTATGTTCTCCCAAATCAAATCCACTACTCATGGAAAGTTGTGTTTTACCGTTACTGCTGTGAAGCAAATGTGACACCAAAGACTTTAAAAGCCTCCCAAGACGACGTTGCAAAAATTTTTGCAAGGCAGAAGCAAAGCCTCCCATGGTGACACCTCTCTGGGCAAGTCTATTTAGATGTATGCTGAACTTCATTTAGGAAAAAATCCAGACCAGTCATCAATATTCACACTATTTCTCTGTTGCTAAGCACTTTTAAGAGGAAGTAAAGCATACGGTCAAGGAGACCAAGGTGGATGACTTAACTTTTCCCATTCAGTGTTCCTCACCTGGGTTCTGGTGTCAGTACTGACCAATCAGTACCTACCATATCAGGACACTGAGAAAAAAATGTGTGTGTGTTGGCATTGGGGTGGCAAAGTGGATGATGGGTAATTAGGACCAGTTCTATAAGCAACAGAAGCTGAGATAAGTGATTTTTCTCCCTACAATTTGTTTTCTCTCTTTTTGATCATAGACCAAGAATTTTCATGTAAAACAATGACATCTTGGGAGTGGTAGTTCTGTCTGCCATCAATTTTTAGAAGATCAATATCCCTAGAATTCACAAACGTTATTTCCTAATAAAACTAAAACTTTCCTGAAATAAATTCACAAAAGTAATTGTGCGAATAATTCATAAAGTACACATAGGTGTCACAGAAAGAAGTCTTCATATAGCAATGATAGAAACATTCTTTTTTCCTTGTTGAATGGGACTACAGGACTGACTGGCACTGGACACTCCAGGGCAAGGAAGCAGACTCTCAGACTCATGGTGCTTTAAAATTTCTTTATGTTCCAATCTAGTGTTCTGATAAACAGGGAAAACCAATTCTTTGTAGTTCTATTTATCTTGGGGGCAGAAGTACATTATATAAAAGATAAATTACTATAGGTGACATTCTCTTGGAAGATTATTTCTCAATCATAAAGTATTCAGAACTATTTGTAAAGTCTATAGATAGACTGATACCAGTACTATATTTATATTAAAATCCATGATGCTAATGTAAGCTTAGGAAGGCGAACTTTGACCAAGATGGATCATAAAGCTGTAAAATCTAACCCATTCATTGTATATCCATGGTTATTTTCAGTTCACTGACCAAAAATCTTTATGAAAGTTTGATTACAAACAGTTACTGCCTATAACCAACTCCATTTATAGTAAATGGTATTTTAATACATAACAATAGATGTGTCTACTTTAGACAGATGATATGGAGTTTCCAGTGTCAGCAGCAGCAATGAAGCTATTTTTCAATTACTAGAATGCAAGGCAGCACTTACTCCTTTTTATTTTTCTTGAAAGAGTACCATATGTCATTTTTCTCTTTGAGGAAATGGCTGTTGGTACTGGAGCACATTTGGTCATTTTCTGAGGCTACAAGGAGTAAATTGTATATCATCTCCCTTACACTGAATTTTAATCCATCATTAAGAAATACTGATTTTCACTTCTGGTTAGAATGTAGGGAGAACATGTTAATCAACTGGAATTCTTATTCATCGCTAGGGGATTCTAAAATAGTACAACCACTTTGGAAAGAGTTTGTTTCTTATAAAGTTAAATAAACATCTACCCTACGACCTACCAATTCTCCTCCTAGATAATTTCCCAAGAGACATGAAATATATGTGTAGAAAAGGATTTTTACAAGAATATTTATTTCTGCCTTATTCTTTTTTTTCTTAAAAACTTTTTTTTTTTTTTAAAGTCAAGGAGATTTGGTGCTGACTGGCCGTGTGTTGTGTTGGGCTCTTAAATCTATTCTTTCTGGCAGCGCAAGAACTAGGATGCTGGCCCTTGTCCATATATTTATCACATTGCCATGTATTGCTAGGAGGTGTGGGAGTAGCCCAGACTTCTAAGAGAATATGCAGCTATGCTCTAATCCTGGTAGGTGAGTATACATTTTTTATTGAAATCTGTGGATAGTTTGAGACTGTTTTACAAACAGGAGGACAAGAGCTTTTGGCTCTCTGAGCTTTGGACAGTGCTCATGTAATTGGATTCCTGCATGAGAGAGAGAAAACAGTTCAGGCAAATCCTATGGTAGGAGTAATGATGTGAGCAAAGGTGAAATCTGGGTAAATCTGTTTTATTCTTAATAGCGTCAAACTAGAAAGAACCTAAATGCCCACCAACAGCTACTCAGGAATAAAAAGAAATTGACTATTGATATAAACAGTAACATGCATGGATCTAAAAAAAACTAGGATGAGTGGAAAATGTCAAATACAAAAGAGTAAACACTAAGTTATTTCTTTATATGAAACTCTAGGGTAGTCGCACATCAGCTATGGAAAATCAGGTCTTTGATCACCTGAATTGGGGTACTGGCTGGAAAGGGATGTGAAGTGACTTTGGAGACATGGAAATGTGCTGTATGCTGATGGGGCATTATTTATGTAGGGATATACATTAGTCAAAATACATCAAAGTGTATACTTAAAAGCTGTGTATTGGCTTATATATGAACGACTCTCTAATAAAGTTGTTAAAAATGAAACAGTTTATTGAATACCTACTATTTTCCAGAAAAGTTGATATACTAATGAACAAAGCTAACAAGGTTTCATTCTACCTTCATGAAACTTGTGTTCTAGGGGAGGATGCCAGACAATGAAAGAATAAACAATAAATGTATAAGATGTCAGGACATACTGCCTAACCCTGGAAGTTGTCTGTGAGAGTTATCACTCACTATTCTGCAGATGGATGGCTTTCTACATCTGCACTTGACAGTGTTCTATGACCCCAAATACTAGAAAGTTAAAGACTGAGGAGCAATGGTCAATATGGACAGGAGTAGGTCATATGTGTGTGCGTGTATGTGTTTTACTTACCCCTCTCATGTGCATTCCATGTAATTTCCCAGGAACAGTGAGCCACAGTTGCTCACAGAGGTAACTGATCCATTAACACATTCTTTCATTGTCCTTCTTTCTTCTCCTTCTCATTCCCTTGTTCCCTTTTCATGCCTCTGAGATCACCTCTGAAATAAACAATTTGCATCCAGATACTTTTCTCAAGGTTTGCTTCTAAGAGGTTTGCTAAAACCCTGTTGAAACTTGTTTAAAGTTTTCCAAAATCCTGGATAGAGAGAACAGAGAATGCTGAGAATGGCAGAGTGGAGGAAGGGGCTATTTGACATAAGATGGTCATAAAAATTTATCTGAGAAGATGACACTTGAATAGGGGAAGTCCAGAGTGGGCACACATTTGTAAGCTGTCAGAATTTGGATGTTTGAAGCCATGGAACTGGAAAGAATCACCCAGAGAGTGAGTGTAGATAGAGAAAGGCTTGTGGGCTGAGATCAGAACATGCCATTATTTACCAATTGGGAGGTTAAAAAGGATATAGAAGAGGTGAATAGAAACATCCAGTGAGATAGGTGGAAAATAAAAAGAGAATGATGTTTTAGAAGCTGAGCGAAGAAAGTATTTCAAGAATGGGAGAGTGATAAACTAGATCAAATAATAATTATATCAAGAGAGATAAGGACAGGGATTGACCATTGGATTTCACAATATGGAAGCCATCATTGGTGACCTTGACAAGAGTTGTTTCCTTGAAGAGGTGGAGATAAAAGTCTCATTAGATGGGAGTAAGAACAAAAGAGAATGGGAAGATATAAAATAGAAAATCTTCAGATGATATTCTCTGTAAAGTATAGCTCAAAAGTGGGGCAGTAGGTGGAAGGTAGATTAAGGTTCAAGGAATGATTTGTTTCCTAAAAATACAGGTATTTTAGACATGCACATTTGCTGAAGGGATTGATAGAGCAGGGAGGAAGAAAAAAATTAAGGATGCAAGAGAAATCAGGGGTGGCAGCTAAAAGTATGTCCTGGAGTAGGCAAAAGAGGATGGACTCTAATTGTTCAAATGGGAGGGGGGGGTTAGCTTGAAATGGAGCAAGGACCTCTGATCATTAGTAACAGGAGGGATGAATTACAGTTTGATTCCAAATGTCTTGCATGAATAGATGTAGTGGAAGTCTGGAAGTTCTCTTCTAATTAATTGTTTCTCAGCAGCATAGGTATCAAGTCATCAGCTGATATTAAGGAGATGAGGAGCTTTGGTGATTTGAGGAGAAATGAGAAGTTGTGTCATGGACATCTAAGAGGGTGGTACAGGGAACTGATCAGGTGAACGTGTGAGTTGTTGGCAGCACTGAAAATTACTTGGAGCCGATGGTCATGACTCTGAGACCAATCAGTGTGATTTCGTGTTTTTCTTCAGCAATGGGTGCAGCAGGCATGGATTAGGCAGAGAATTAGGTTTAACCAGGATTGGGGTTTTGCTGAGGAAGAAAGATGCAGGGAAAAAGGAGCAAGTTGCTGAGCTGTATGCAAAGATTATAAGAGTGGACCATGAACACAAGGCTGGGATGCAGTGAAAAGATGGAAGTGTCACTGGATTGAAGAATTGTTGAAGTTGGATAATCAGAGGGAACAAACTAGAAAAAAAGCATGGTTAGAAAGTGTGATACTTCAAGGCACCTGGGTGGCTCAGTCAGTTGAGTGTCTGATTCTTGGTTTTGGCTCAGGTCATGATCTAAGGGTCCTGAGATGGAATCCACATTGGACTCCAAGCTCTGTGGGGAGTCTGCCTGAAGTTTCTCTACCTCTGCTCACCCCCACTCATGCACACACACTCTCTCTAAAATAAGTAAATAAAACATTAAAAAAAACAAACAAAAGAAAATAAGATGCTTCAAGTTGAAATATTGGAAGGCTTAGGTTACTGAGAATGACACAAACTAGGGTATGACCATGGAAATGACCACAACAGTGAGGTTGAAGATAAGAGAAAAGGGGTTCAGGGACTTGAGGGCCAGGGTATTGAAAGTGTACCTACATGGATATTAATATCACCAAGAGTTATAATGGCATCAAAGACAGTTGCAATAAGCAAGGAGCTAAACCTTTAAAGAATGAGGGGTGTGACCAAGAGGTGACAAATGACTGTAACAAGAAGGTGAGCAGATAAACTACCTGGATGTCTGCTGCTTCTTGAACACACGGGGCACACTTTTGCCTTATGGTCTTTGTTCTTTCCATTCCCTCTGACTGGAATGTTCTTTTCTGATATTAGTGTTATTTCCTTCTTCACCTCATTTAGGTCTTTGCTCATGTTTCATTTTCTCAGTAAGATCATTTCTGATCATCCTATAAAGATCAACTTCCCTATCCACCCTAACATGTTATTTTCCTACTTCCAATGTATAACACACTATATATTTCACTCGCTTTATTTTGTATGTTTCCCTCTTACTAGACTTCAGACAGCAGAACTATTTTACTTTAATTTACTGCTAAATCCCTAATGTCCAGGACAGTGTCTGACATATGGTAGATCCTCAAGAAATATTTGCTGATGCTCTGATGATATAAGCTTTTGGGGTTGTAGAGAATGAGAGGGACAAAGGTCTGGAAACAGTAGTGATGAGCAAGAAAGATACCCAGCTCACCTCCAGGCTGAGAGATTCTACAGGTGTAGAAGAAATAGAAGGCTTTTGAGTAGGAGCCAGTTAAGAGGGCTCCAGGGAGCATTGTTTTTTTTGTTTTTTTTTTTTTTTTTTGTTTTTTTTTTTAGGATTTTAAAAATTACATTTTTAATTTCAAAAGTAATACATGTTAATTTCCCCAAAAGAGATAACTAAAACAATTATCCACTTTATCTTTTTTTTTAAGGTTTTGTATTTGTTTTTTTTTTTTTTTAATTAATTTTTATTGGTGTTGGGAGCATTGTTTAATAGTTTTCACTGGACCAGGTTTCAGAACAAAGGTGGAAAAGAATGCCCCAAGTAGAGCTGAAGATTTAGCTGATTTTGCTGTGGGTTACAGAGGGCCTGGGAGGTTTCAGGACAAGGAGAGAGGTGGCAGCTAGTGGGGAGTTGTACAGAAAGAAGTGGATGTCTACGTGAGTGAGGTAAACCAGGTAGGGCTCTTCCTGATGGACTTTTAGGAAATGGTGGTGGCAAAGCATTGATGATTTGGGTTTAGAAGATATATCAATGTTACCAGGATCACACAGGTTTCTAGAACTCTTCATAGGTGTGGATAACATTGTAGAAAGGCACACAGAGGACAGGTATCCCCAACATCTAGCACATCTGATTGATCTGTAATAAATATTTGTTGGTGGAAATAATGAATGGAAAAATTAGTACTGAAATTAAATAGTTAATTCTAAAGAGGGGAAAAACATAGTGTAATTCTTTAATTCCTAAAGAGTCACTAATGAGAGAGTCACTAAAGAGTATGCTATGTAAATCCACAGAGGAAATGCCAAAGAAATAAATGTAGGACACAGCCTTTGCCCTTGAACACTTCAGAGTTAAACACAAATTATGTTCATTGTTATAGAACGCTGCATTGTTTTAACGAAGTACAAAAAAAATCATAAAGTGAACAAATGTTCTAATTTTAACAGGAAAAACAGCACATTTGACTAACTGAGTCAGGAATGTAGCCTACTTTGCATACAGAGGCACAGGAGACAACGGGTTTGTGAATGATGATGATCAAGGATGACCTTCATGTTGTTCTTGTCTAGGCCAATTAATTGTATGGAATCCTGGGAGATTTATTTCTTCCCGATGGTTCAGTTTGTTCTTTCTTAAATACAAGGCTTAGAATTTCTGAGTTATTAGATGAGAAGTACTAAAAGATTGCCAAAACCAGTTTTGGTTGGCTTTTAGAATGAATTTTACTCACAGAGAGAAGGCATGAGCAAGGGAGCAGTAAGCCTGGCTCCTATTACACCTGAGAGTTCTTGTAGGCTCAGAGATACCTGTGCAGAGAAAGGAGCAGCCTACATGTCCCTTGGGTGGTAAAGACCAGGCTTCCAGGCCCTGGGGAATCAATTTACTTGTTTATAACACTGGGTTGAGGGCATGAGGAAGTCATTTGTAAATGTGTTTCCAAGCTGCTAAACTGTTAAACACCAATTTTAAAGGCTCAGAAGGGGAAAAAATGCAAAGCCCTTTGAATAATTCAAATATGGAGAATAATTTACCTACTATCTCAAAGTTATCATAGCCATGTTGGGAGCATATTTAGAATAAACAGGTCACTCACCTCTCCTTGAATCTCATTACTACTACAAAGTCATGTGTGTACTACCCTGACCAGTCTGGAGGCAACTTTCATGACGGCAGTACCCTGAATGTCTTAGCCCATCCCTCCAGGCGGTAGTTCTCAAAGTGTTCCAGGGACTAATTGGAAAGGGAGGTATCAAGACCCAAACATGGGAACCATGAGGTCAGACAATGTTCATAATTATACTAAGATCTTCCCTTTCTCACTGTCTCTCTTTTTAAAAGTGAATAGCAGGGGATCCCTGGGTGGCTCAGCAGTTGAGGGCCTGCCTTTGGCCTGGGGTGTGATCCTAGAGACCCGGGTTTGAGTCTCGCATTGGGGTCCCTGCATGGAGCTTGCTTCTCCCTCTGCCTGTGTCTCTGCCTCTCTCTCTCTGTGTCTCTCATGAATAAATAAATAAAATATTAAAAAAATAAAAGTGAATAGCAGTAGAGTTGTCCAGAGACTACATGTCACATTAAAAATACATTATTTACATTTATGTGTAATGAATTAATTATTCTCATTTTAAAAAATTCTGGGACACCTGCACCCCAATGTTTATAGCAGCAATGTCCACAATAGCCAAACTGTGGAAGGAGCCTCGGTGTCCATCGAAAGATGAATGGATAAAGAAGATGTGGTCTATGTATACAATGGAATATTCCTCAGCCATTAGAAATGACAAATACCCACCATTTGCTTCAACGTGGATGGAACTGGAGGGTATTATGCTGAGTGAAGTAAGTCAATCAGAGAAGGACAAACATTATATGGTCTCATTCATTTGGGGAATATAAATAATAGTGAAAGGGAACAGAAGGGAAGGGAGAAGAAATGTGTGGGAAATATCAGAAAGGGAGACAGAACATGAAGACTCCTAACTCTGGGAAATGAACTAGGGGTGGTGGAAGGGGAGGAGGTCTGGGGGTGGGGGTGACTGGGTGACGGGCACTGAGGGGGGCACTTGAGGGGATGAGCACTGGGTGTTATTCTGTATGTTGGCAAATTGAACACCAATAAAAAATAAATTTATTATTAAAAAAATAAACTAATAAATACTAAAATTCTCCTTTTTAAGACAGATAACCTAACACAAAAGCACTTTGGAGTTTCTCAATAACTTAAAAGTATAAAGGGATCCTGAGGTCAAAAAAACTGAGAACTATGGCTTTATGATTATCTGGAATTTGTTGAAGACTATGGGACTTAGCCTTTCCCTACTAGCCTTTCTCCATGAAAAAATATACCTAAAAGCTCTTGTCTACCCTAGTTGGTTAAATGACAAAATCTAGGGCCAAAAGCCAGCTCGCTTCGGATCAGAAGAAACAAGATTGTTTGCTTGTGTTGCTTCTCCAGGTCCACTTGGGCTTCAGGCCATTGGTGACCTGAACTCACCGAAGACTCTACCTAAACATACATTTGTCCTCCCCACCAGAGCTCTCACAAGCCCTGGCCCTTTTCCTGTTGCTTACAGTAAACTATGGTCCTGCCCAGATGCCTTCAACCAATAGAGACTTTACCAATCATGGGTAAAGAAAGAGGAGAACCTGTTTGAGGATAGAGATAACTAGGGAGATGAGGGAAGTCCTAGACTCTTGTGGCCCTACTGTGTCTAGACCTGCCTATTCTGTTTCTGCTTTAGATATCATGAGGCCTTCCATGAGCCTAATCTGTCTTTACGGTATATACTTTGCAGATAGGTTAAGACATGTACTTCGGAATAAATAAAATTCGGTCCTCATACATATTTGGTCTTTTTGCTGAGCTAATATATCTACCAAATACTTCTTTAATTGAGACCCAGCCTTCTGGGTCTCATACCTCTACATGATATGACCTACTCACCCATCACAGACTCCTTTATAAATTCTTTGCTATTTAGTTCAACTTGCAGCTGGTGAAATCAGCTAATTTTTGTTGGTGGTAGATTTCAGAAAGGTCATTACTTTTAAACTGATTTTTTTTCTCCTAGCATATAATTATATTTTTTCAAATATACAGTAAAATTGAAAAAAAATTATAGTGAACATCAATTTTTCTACAGCTGAGATGATATCACTATCTTATTTGATTTATTGCTAATCTATCCATCTACCCATCTCTCTATCCAGTTGTTAAATGTAATTTTTAATTTAAACTTTAACAAAAACCTCTATAAAAATGAAAGATCTTTTTAGTGAAGAAAGTTTCCATGTGGGAAATCAAATCTAAACTAGTAAATTTTTATCTAAATCACCTAAACCTTCAGAAGCAAAATGTTGTTATCAAAACACACTGTTTGGAAATGAGGTTCAAGGATGGTACATTTTGGCGTGAGCACTCTCTTTTCCTTTTCTGTTCACAGTGAGGATCTACATCTTCACTGTTTTATTTTCTAAAAACTTCACAGATATCTTAAACTGTGGAACTAATATTAAGAAGTTATTAGGAGTCGCTGAATAAAATTTAGGCAAGCAGTGAGCCTTTGGATTTTCTTGAGGAAAAAAATGGGCCCTTTCAAACCTTTAAAAAAGATAGGGATCTGAACTTTGGTTCTGCAGTAGGAATAATTTTTTTCCTAAAAAATCATCTTCTACTATTCTTCCTTCAAGGTTTGGAAAAATCTAAAGTTGCAGGGAATAATTGGAGCCTATGTAGCCCATTAAAGTTTATCTTCTCTTAATATTCCAATTCCCTCAAGACTCTGGTTACAGTAATTTTTTTTGAAATATCTTCCAATGTTTAAGTTTTGTTATGTTTCCTGGTAAGCTATTGTATATATGAGTAGCTCATGATTTTTCTATAATTGAAAAAAAAGAGTGAAGGGGGGCTATTTTATGACATCTGTTTCAAATTTATTTTTCTTTATTTTGCAATTATGCTTGGAGCTTTCTTATCTATCTTTTGAAGATATAGTAACTGTGCTTGGCATTAACTAGGCTGGTTAAGTCTTTATATACAAAAATTAATTTCCCTTGAACTGTCTTTTATAGGCTGTAAATTTCAATTTTTATGGTTTTCCTCTACACTTTTATTAACAATTTTGTCTTCTTTTAAAACTTAAAAAAAAAATGAGGTAAAAACCAAAAGAGATAGTAGCCATCAGATCATCAAGCCCTACCACTGCCTGTCGGGAATGTGACCACCTCCCGCACCTTTTGCGTTTTGCACTATTACATTTCTGGCTGAGCCTTGACAATTTCAGGGACTCACAACATTTTCTTCATTTCATTGATGTAATTTCAGGTGCCAGTGGTCATTGGATCCCTTAATGTATTGTATTTTTATATTCATTTTTTGCATGAGACAAACTGAAGTTCATTTTTTACTATTCCATTTCCTAAAAAAAGTCATTTAAATGGAAATAAGAACTATTCATCCTTCAATAATTGTGACTAGGAAGTCATAACAGCAAGAAAGTACTTCCCCGCCTAAAGTAGCGATTTCAAGATTCCATTCACGTTAAACTGAGCTTACTGGATAGAAGAAGTGATTTCAATCTCTTTCCCTTCTTTGGAAACCTCATATTTCTAAATAACCCAAATCTGGCAAACACTTAAACAGGAGAGTCTCAAGATATTCGCTTAGGCAGTCTTGTTGTTAAACCTAACCTATAAAACAAAAAGAAAACAAATTGCCAGAAAACATGAAAATTACAGTGGTTATTTAACTATATAATAAATATAACACAAATATTCTGTTGATGTGTCTTAAAAATAAGAGAGCACTTTACCAATGTCTCCATTTTTAAAAAACCAGCATGGAGCTGGCTTTCTGATTCTTTTCTCCAAACTGATATATGACCCCCGTTGTTGAAAGAAGTGATTACCATCAGACCACAGGATATGAGAATTCTCTGACCAGCTCTGATCTCCAAGTAAACAACCTCTTGTTGGTAATTTAATAATCTCTGACACTTTATTGGTCATTTACAAAGTAGGGTATTTTATGATATTATTATTTGCTGAAAAGTGAATGCCATTCCTTCTTAAGGGAGCACTATAATAGAGAAACTCTTTGGACTTTGAGTGATGACACCAGAGGAATATTTTCACTCTGGTGCGGTGTGTAATGGCTATGCTGGCTCTCTGTTGGGTGATTCTGGTCATGGCGGCTTCTCAAGATCCAGTTGAAGTAGGTAGGGGTGGGGCTCAGGCTCTTGGGTCCCTTGAGGTTATTCTGGGAAGGTGGAATAGATGCTCCCTGTGTAACTTCTGTAGTCCTCAGTGGTTTCATTCATAAAATAAAAGGGTTGGGACTAGATAATCCCTCTAGTTCTAAAAGTCTTCCATTTTTTTAGTTTTTCAAAAAGTCTTGGTTTATATGCATGACTCAGTCTCAGTTTATGTTTAATGCATTTTTAAAAATAAATTTATTTTTTATTGGTGTTCAATTTACCAACATACAGAATAACACCCAGTGCTCATCCCCTCAAGTGACCCCTCAGTGCCCGTCACCCATTCACCCCCACCCCCCGCCCTCCTCCCCTTCCACCACCCCTAGTTCGTTGACCACAGTTAGGAGTCTTTATGTTCTGTCTCCCTTTCTGATATTTCCCACACATTTCTTCTCCCTTCCCTTCTGTTCCCTTTCACTATTATTTATATTCCCCAAATGAATGAGAACATATAATGTTTGTCCTTCTCCAATTGACTTATTTCACTCAGCATTATACCCTCCAGTTCCATCCACGTTGAAGCAAATGGTGGGTATTTGTCATTTCTAATGGCTGAGGAATATTCCATTGTATACATAGACCACAGCTTCTTTATCCATTCATCTTTCGATGGACACCGAGGCTCCTTCCACAGTTTGGCTATTGTGGCCATTGCTGATAGAAACATCGGGGTGCAGGTGTCCCGGCATTTCACTGCATCTGTATCTTTGGCGTAAATCCCCAACAGTGCAATTGCTGGGTCGTAGGGCAGGTGTTTAATGCATTTTCTATAGAGACCATCTTATCTCCTGACATCAACTATTATCCCTTTGAAAACAAAAAAAGCACCTGTTTATGTTTTCTTTAACTAGACCTGGTGACTATCAGGGTGGATGTATTTCCACAAGTGTTTCTAGATGCCATGTATCTATGAACTCTCATATAAGCAGCCACTGTTTTCCTGTGGTATTCTTTTTTTTAAAAATAAATTTATTTTTTTATTGGTGTTCAATTTACCAACATACAGAATAACACCCAGTGCTCATCCCATCAAGTGCCCCCCTCAGTGCCCGTCACCCATTCACCCCCACCCCCAGACCTCCTCCCCTTCCACCACCCCTAGTTCATTTCCCAGAGTTAGGAGTCTTTATGTTCTGTCTCCCTTTCTGATATTTGCCACACATTTCTTCTCCCTTCCCCTCTATTCCCTTTCAGTATTATTTATATTCCCCAAATGAATGAGACCATATAATGTTTGTCCTTCTCCGATTGACTTACTTCACTCAGCATTGCACCCTCCAGTTCTATCCACGTTGAAGCAAATGGTGGGTATTTGTCATTTCTAATGGCTGAGTAATGTTCCATTGTATACATAGACCACAGCTTCTTTATCCATTCATCTTTCGATGGACACCGAGGCTCCTTCCACAGTTTGGCTATTGTGGACATTGCTGCTAGAAACATCGGGGTGCAGGTGTCCCGGCGTTTCATTGCACCTGTATCTTTGGGGCAAATCCCCAACAGTGCAATTGCTGGGTCATAGGGCGGGTCTATTTTTAACTCTTTGAGAACCTCCACACAGTTTTCCAGAGTGGCTGCACCAGTTCACATTCCCACCAACAGTGTAAGAGGGTTCCCTTTTCTCCGCATCCTCTCCAACATTTGAGATTTCCTGCCTTGTTAATTTTCCCCATTCTCACTGGTGTGCGGTGGTATCTCATTGTGGTTTTGATTTGTATTTCCCTGATGGCAAGTGATGCAGAGCATTTTCTCATGTGCGTGTTGGCCATGTCTATGTCTTCCTCTGTGAGATTTCTGTTCATGTCTTTTGCCCATTTCATGATTGGATTGTTTGTTTCTTTGCTGTTGAGTTTAATAAGTTCTTTATAGATCTCGGAAACTAGCCCTTTATCTGATACGTCATTTGCAAATATCTTCTCCCATTCTGTAGGTTGTCTTTTAGTTTTGTTGACTGTATCCTTTGCTGTGCAAAAGCTTCTTATCTTGATGAAGTCCCAATAGTTCATTTTTGTTTTTGTTTCTTTTGCCTTTGTGGATGTATCTTGCAAGAAGTTACTGTGGCTGAGCTCAAAAAGGGTGTTGCCTGTGTTCTCCTCTAGGATTTTGATCGAATCTTGTCTCACATTTAGATCTTTCATCCATTTTGAGTTTATCTTTGTGTATGGTGAAAGAGAGTGGTCTAGTTTCATTCTTCTGCATGTGAATGTCCAATTTTCCCAGCACCATTTATTGAAGAGACTGTCTTTCTTCCAGTGGATAGTCTTTCCTCCTTTATCGAATATTAGTTGACCATAAAGTTCAGGGTCCACCTCTGGGTTCTCTATTCTGTTCCATTGATCTATGTGTCTGTTTTTGTGCCAGTACCACACTGTCTTGATGACCACAGCTTTGTAGTACAACCTGAAATCTGGCATTGTGATGCCTCCAGCTATGGTTCTCTTTTTTAAAATCCCCCTGGCTATCCGGGGTCTTTTCTGATTCCACACAAATCTTAAAATAATTTGTTCTAACTCTCTGAAGAAAGTCCATGGTATTTTGATAGGGATTGCATTAAACGTGTAAATTGCCCTGGGTAACATTGACATTTTCACAATATTAATTCTGCCAATCCATGAGCATGGAATATTTTTCCATCTCTTTGTGTCTTCCTCAATTTCTTTCAGAAGTGTTCTATAGTTTTTGGGGTATAGATCCTTTACCTCTTTGGTTAGGTTTATTCCTAGGTATCTTATGCTTTTGGGTGCAATTGTAAATGAGATTGACTCTTCAATTTCTCTTTCTTCAGTCTCATTGTTAGTGTATAGAAATCCCACTGATTTCTGGGCATTTTGTATCCTGCCACGCTACCAAATTGCTGTATGAGTTCTAGCAATCTTGGGGTGGAGGCTTTTGGGTTTTCTATGTAGAGTATCATGTCATCAGTGAAGAGGGAGAGTTTGACTTCTTCTTTGCCAATTTGAATGCCTTTAATGTCTTTTTGTTGTCTGATTGCTGAGGCGAGGACTTCCAGTACTATGTTGAATAGCAGTGGTGAGAGTGGACATCCCTGTCTTGTTCCTGATCTTAGGGGAAAGGCTCCCAGTGCTTCCCCATTGAGAATGATATTTGCTGTGGGCTTTTCATAGATGGCTTTTAAGATGTTGAGGAATGTTCCCTCTATCCCTACACTCTGAAGAGTTTTGATCAGGAATGGATGCTGTATTTTGTCAAATGCTTTCTCTGCATCTAATGAGAGGATCATATGGTCTTGGTTTTTCTCTTGCTGATATGATGAATCACATTGATTGTTTTATGAGGGTTGAACCAGCCTTGTGTCCCGGAGATAAATCCTACCTGGTGAATAATTTTCTTAATGTACTGTTGGATCCTATTGGCTAGTATCTTGTTGAGAATTTTTGCATCCATGTTCATCAGGGATATTGGTCTGTAATTCTCCTTTTTGGTGGGGTCTTTGTCTGGTTTTGGAATTAAGGTGATGCGGGCCTCATAGAATGAATTTGGAAGTACTCCATCTCTTTCTATCTTTCCAAACAGCTTTAGTAGAATAGGTATGGTTTCTTCTTTAAACGTTTGATAGAATTCCCCTGGGAAGCCATCTGGCCCTGGACTTTTGTGTCTTGGGAGGTTTTTGATGACTGCTTCAATCTCCTCCCTGGTTATTGGCCTGTTGAGGTTTTCTACTTCTTCCTGTTCCAGTTTTGGTAGTTTGTGGCTTTCCAGGAATGCGTCCATTTCTTCTAGATTGCCTAATTTATTGGCATATAGCTGTTCATAATATGTTTTTAAAATCGTTTGCATTTTCTTGTTGTTGGTAGTGATCTCTCCTTTCTCATTCATGATTTTATTAATTTGAGTCTTCTCTCTCTTCTTTTGAATAAGGCTGGCTAATGGTTTATCTATCTTATTAATTCTTTCAAAGAACCAACTCCTGGTTCTGTTGATCTGTTCCACGGTTCTTCTGGTCTCGATTTCATTGAGTTCTGCTCAAATATTTATTAACTCTCTTCTTCTGCTGGGCGTAGGATCTATTTGCTGTTTTTTCTCTAGCTCCTTTATGTGTAAGGTTAGCTTTTGTATTTGAGTTCTTTCCAGTTTTTGAATGGATGCTTGTATTGCGATGTATTTCCCCCTTAGGACTGCTTTTGCTGCATCCCAAAGATTTTGAACGGTTGTATCTTCATTCTCATTAGTTTCCATGAATCTTTTTAATTCTTCCTTAATTTCCTGGTTGACCCTTTCATCTTTTAGCAGGATGGTCCTTAACTTCCACATGTTTGAGGTCCTTCCAAACTTCTTGTTGTGATTTAGTTTCAAGGCATTATGGTCTGAGAATATGCAGGGGATGATCCCAATCTTTTGGTATTGGTTCAGACCCGATCTGTGACCCAGTATATGGTCTATTCTGGAGAAAGTTCCATGTGCACTTGAGAAGAATGTGTATTCAGTTGAGTTTGGATGTAAAGTTCTGTAGATATCTGTGAAATCCATCTGGTCCAGTGTATCATTTAAAGTTCTCGTTTCTTTGGAGATGTTGTGCTAGAAGACCTATCGAGTATAGAAAGAGCTAGATTGAAGTCACCAAGTATAGGTGTATTATTATCTAAGTATTTCTTCACTTTACTTATTAATGATTGATATATTTGGCAGCTCCCACATTCGGGGCATATATATTGAGGATTGTTATGTCCTCTTGTTGGACAGAACCTTTAAGTATGATATAGTGTCCCTTTTCATCTCTCACTACAGTCTTTGGGGTAAATTTTAGTTTCTCTGATATGAGGATGGCTACCCCTGCTTTCTTTTGAGGACCATTTGAATGGTAAATGGTTCTCCAACCTTTTATTTTCAGGCTGTAGGTGTCCTTCTGTCTAAAATGAGTCTCTTGTAGACAGCAAATATGGGTCCTGCTTTTGCGCCTTTTGATGGGGTCATTAAGCCCGTTCATGTTCAGAGTTATTATTGAAAGATATGAGTTTAGTGTCATCATGATATCTATTCAGTCCTTGTTTTTGTGGATTGTTCCACTGAACTTCTTCTTAAAGGGGAATTTTAAGAGTCCCCCTTAAAATTTCTTGCAGAGCTGGTTTGGAGGTCACATATTCTTTCAGTTCCTGCCTGTCTTGGAAGCTCTTTATCTCTCCTTCCATTCTGAACGAGAGCCTTGCTGGATAAAGTATTCTTGGTTGCATGTTCTTCTCATTTAGGACCCTGAATATATCCTGCCAGCCCTTTCTGGCCTGCCAGGTCTCTGTGGAGAGGTCTGCTGTTACCCTAATATTCCTCCCCATAAAAGTCAGGGATTTCTTGTCTCTTACTGCTTTAAGGATCCTCTCTTTATCTTTGGAATTTGCAAGCTTAACTATTAAATGTCGAGGTGTTGAATGGTTTTTATTGATTTTAAGGGGGGATCTCTCTATTTCCTGGATCTGAATGCCTGTTTCCCTTCCCAGATTCGGAAAGTTTTCAGCTATGATTTGTTCAAATACATATTCTGGCCCTCTGGCCCTTTCGGTGCCCTCGGGAACCCCAATTAAACATAGGTTTTTCTTCCTCAGGCTGTCCTTTATTTCCCTTAATCTATCTTCATGGTCTTTTAATTGTTTGTCTCTTTTTTCCTCAGTTTCCCTCTTTGCCATCAACTTGTCTTCTATGTCACTCACTCGTTCTTCCACCTCGTTAACCCTCGTTGTTAGGACTTCTAGTTTGGATTACATCTCATTCAATTGATTTTTAATTTCTGCCTGATTAGCTCTAAATTCTGGTCATGAAGTCTCTTGAGTCCTTTATGCTTTTTTCTAGAGCCACCAGTAGCTGTATAGTAGGGCTTCTGAATTAGCTGTCTGACATTGAAATGTAATCCAGATTTTGTAACTCTGTGGGAGAGAGGACTGTTTCTGATTCTTTCTTTTGAGGTGAGGTTTTCCTTCTAGTCATTTTGCTCAGTGCAGAGTGGCCAAAAGCAAGTGTATTGGTAAAAGGAGAAAAAGAGAGGAGAGAAAGAAGGAAAGGAAAGAGAAAAAGAAAAAAGGAAGAAAAAAAGCAAAAAGAGAGAAGAAAAAGAGAAAGAAAAAGAAAGAAAGGAAAAAAATTGTGGGGGAAGGAAACAAATCAAACAAACAAACAAACACGAGGGAGTATCTTCTGATTCTGTATACTTTAAGTCCCTTGACTTCCCCTGGAACTTGTCTGTAGCTGGTCTTCCGGGGGAAGGGCCTGCTGTGCTGATTTTCAGGTGTTAGCACTTGGGGGAGCTGCTCAGCCCCCTGCTTGGTGCAGGGCTCAGTGAAAGATGTTTAAGCTGCTTATCAGGTGAAGCCACTGTGAGGCTCAGTGGGGGTTGTTTACCCCGTGAGGCCCCAGGAGGAACAACTGCAGTGGCGGGGCCAGCTCTGCAGCCCTGGAGTCAGCTCCCGCTACTCCCCGGAGTTACTCCCCGGAGTAACTCCGGGGCTCTCCGTCTGCAGGGCCTGGAGGCCTGCAGGGGCACTGATCTGCTCAGCTCAGGGCAGGAGTGTCCTTGTGGTCCTGGGCCCTCCCGGCCTCTGCCTGTCCTGGGGGAGGCCGGATCCTGGGCTGTGTCCTGTGCTCCGGATCCTGCGCTGTTGGATTCACGGTCCCGCCCCGCAGCTCCCTCCGCGAGCCGCCTCCCGAGCCGCTCGGAGCTGCTCCGGGTCCCGCCGTGCGCGCTGCAGCCCTTAGGGAGCTCGGCGCACTCCCCCGGGGCGCAGGTGCCTGTTAGTGTCCCAGGGAGCCCGAGGGCATCCCCGCCCTCCTGGGGTCCTGCTCCCTGCGGGCCCGGGAAGGTTGGTGCAGCTCCTGCTTCTCCGGGACGGGGCTCTCCTGTCCTGGGGACACTCGCCCCGGCCTCAGCCTGGTTCCTCGGGCCCTCGCCCCCCCCCCCCATGCCTTTTGTTTTTTTATTTCTTTTTCCCCGTCGTCCTCCCTTGATAGAAGCGCGAACTCTTCTCACTGTAGCATTCCAGCTGTTCTCTCTTTAAATCTCAGGCCGAATTCGTAGATTTTCAGGATGATTTGAAGGTTATCTAGGTAATTTGGTGGGGACAGGTGACTTGGGGACCTTACTCTTCTGCCATCTTGCCCCTCCTCTCTTCTGTGGTATTTCTAAAGTTGATTTGATTATGTGGTTGATGGAATATAAAGAAAAGTTTCTCTTTGCCTGGTTAATCTATACAAATTGGATTAGACGGCCAGCTAAAATCTTTTAAGGATATATATTTCAGCTCATGGTAGAAACAGCAATAGAAAATATGGAGGCCGAAAAAAGAAAGGACAAAATCCTCTTTTTTTTTTTTTTTCTTAAAGATTTTATTTATTCATTCATGAGAGACAGAGAGGCAGAGACACAGGTAGGGGGAGAAGCAGGCTCCTCATGGGGAACCCAATGTGGGACTTGATCCCGAAACTCCAGGATCACCCCTGAGCCGAAGGCAGATGCCCAACTGCTGAGCCACCCAGCTGTCCCAAAAGGACAAATTCGTAATAAGTTTTCAACTTTAATTTTAAGTCTGGGTCAAATGTCCATCTTAAAAAATCTTCAGGTAATGCATCCTTCTTATCAGTATACTGTTTGTCCACATGAATTCCCATCTGACAAATTTATCCCTATTAATTCCAGAAGCTGAATTTCCAATCTTTTTGAACCTGAGCTTGAATGTCTTGATTTTAAGTGATTTATTGATGAAATTAAGAAATGTTAGCTTTTGCAGGAAAAGGATCTATTGTGTGCATATGAAGAAATGTTTCATACTGGCGTGTAGTTGCTGCTTTGGTTTTTTTTTTTTTTTAATTTATTCATGATAGTCACACACACAGAGAGAGAGAGAGAGGGGCAGAGACACAGGCAGAGGGAGAAGCAGGCTCCATGCACCAGGAGCCCGATGTGGGATTACGATCCCGAGTCTCCAGGATCGCGCCCTGGGCCAAAGGCAGGCGCTAAACCGCTACGCCACCCAGGGATCCCCAGCTGCTTTGGTTTTTCATTGGATGGTTCTTATTGTAATGGCCTCACAGGTTTTAGTCGTGAAGGTAGAGAGTGAGGCTGTTGAGGATTCGGTTTGTTGAGTTTATCCTAAAGACTCAGCATCGAGGCTCCCCTCACATCAACAGCTGAAGAGGTAGTAGAGTCTAAAGAGCATTCATGATGGCCTCAGTAGGGAACTATATTGTATAAGGGGGAAGGGAGTCTATGTTATTGAGATTTTTTTAAAAAACCCACTTAAACAATCAAGTGCTTTGTGTGCTATTTTCCAGGATTTTTAATATGCAAGCCTAAGAAAAATAAGCAAGTATTCCCTGCCTTTCAGAAAAGTACATGACTGAGAAGAAAAGATTATATCTGATTGGCAAGATGGCAGTTTTTTTTGCTGTTCCTGCTGGACACATCAGCTTCTTGATTGTTTGAAGGGATGCTTTTGTGCTGGTTTGTGCCATCCTTTCTTATTTTGGCACTTGATGAAAGAGGTAACCTGGCACAGGCTCTTGGAAACGACATTAACTGTGGATTTGTAGCATGTGTCAATAAAAGTATCTTCATTTTCAAATGCTGTCCTAAAATCACTTTCTTGAATTTGGAAGTTGAAATATTTCCAGACTACATGCTTTAGCTGAGTAAGCAGAGTGAAGAAATAGGCATCCAGCCAAATGTGCTGTTACAGATAATGAGCAGAAAGTGTTCCGTTGCTGGGACAAGGAGGCATGCATTCCACTCCTAGAATTACCCTTAGTTATTTGAGTGTGTGTGGTTGTGTGTATTGTGTGGGAGAAGGGTGAAGAGATGTGAGAGGATAGTCAGGGAAGAAGAAAAGAGAAGCATCATGAATACAAATTCAACCTCGTTTTGTGGGAAGAGCTGTAAATGGTGGATGCCATGCTGGACCATTCTGAACAGCCAGTAGCATTTTTTTTTTTTAATGTCATAGCAGTGACTCAAATGTATTATTCTCTATTTGAACAAAGATATCAAAGAAACTCAGTGGAAGGGCTAAGAGACAGGCCATTTCTGAATAAAATAAACAGGTAAGAAGGCAATTTAATGAGCTTCTTACCATGAGGCAAGGAAGGTAAGTGGTTAAATGAAAGAAAAGATTCAATCAGCTAGTACGCCTCATTTGCAAAAAAGTTTCCAGTTCTCAAAAATCTCACATTGGAAGGTGAAGTAAAGGGCATCTGAACGCTGTTCAATTCAGTACCGAGGTTTCAATAAGGACTAGGAACCTGTCATTTTAATCTGCATGGTGTTCTCTGTTCTTTTCTATAATTATATTGTTCTTCAAAGAGGAAGCCAAGTAGGCTGGGGCGATTTCTCTGAGAAAGAAAAACCTGAACAGCCTCCATAGGGATGAATCACTTACAATGAAAGAACCCTTGATCATGATTTTCAGATCATTTTACTCCATCACAGAATATTCCCTTAAGAGGCGACATGAGGCATTGAAGTAGTTCCCTTGAGGTGGTGGGGTTCCCCTCCCAACCTGTGTGGGAGGTGGGCTTTGAGAACTGAGGTGGGAAATAAAAGGGAGTAGAGTTCGAAGGTGGGGAATGGTCTCCCCAGAGGAGCTCCTCTAGGATCTCAGATGAGAGGGTTCTTGAGAATCAAGCAAGTAACTTCTGAGGGTTAAATAAGCACTCTTAGAACTGCCCTGGGGAAGGGAGTAAGGAGAGGAAAGTCAATGGTGAGGCAGTGTTCGGGGTCCCATTTATAACCACCATGACTCTATTTAACTCTGCTTAATATTGAACTTCACTAGGGTTCCACACACCAAAGTGTTGAGAAGTATGGTGCATGCCATGGCGGATTGCCTAATCCTTAAGGGTCTCAGCACTGTTTGTCTCAGGTGCCATGGGTGTTGGCTAATGACTGTTCACAGCCGAGTCCCTCTCTAGATGCCCACTCCTGAGCAGCCCATGTCTCATGACAAAGACCCAGCCCCAGCCGCAATTCAGGAGATCAGGGAAGGGCCAACCCAGCAGCAGAGCTCCCTGAGGGCCTGGCTGCGGACTGTATGGCAACGGCTCACGGCCCACCTTCTTCCTCAGCCCAATCCTGCTGCCCTCACTTCCTTGTAGGTGTTACTCCTGAGGCTACCTCCATAGTATACCAGCTGTATACACATCTCCAGCTTTGAAAGTCTATTTCCTAGGAAACTTGGCCCAAGAAAAGCAGCTAAAAGACATGTGAAAATGACCAGACAAATCGATCACTATAGGTCTTTGACTCTTTATGTTTGTTCATCCAATAAATAGTTCATGAGGACCTACTATGTGCCAAGGGTTATATTTCATAACTGTGCCTGGAGACATCAGAGGACTTTAGAATCTTTTTTTTTTTTTTAAAGATTTTATTTATTTATTCATAGAGACACACAGAGTGAGAGAGAGGCAGAGATACAGGCAGAGGGAGAAGCAGGCTCCACACAGAGAGCCTGACGTGGGACTCGATCCAGGGTCTCCAGGATCACACCCTGGGCTGCAGGCGGCGCTAAACCGCTGTGCCACCGGGGCTGCCCAGGACTTTAGAATCTTCAGAATAGATTGACTAAATTTGAATTTCTCTCTAAACTCTTTGGAGTTATCATGCATGCATAATCTTAAAATATTGTTTGCATATTGGTAGTCTGAAGGTCTACCAATAAGCAAGTCTGCTTATCAGTAGTTTTTTAATGACCTATAAAGTGGTTTTAATATTTTGATTTAGTTGCAAATTTTAAAAATAAAGTGATTTTGCATAAAATCAAAATTCTGGCTGCTTTTTTTGAAAAAAGATTTTATTTATTCATGAAAGATAGAGAGAGAGAGAGAGGCAGAGATACAGGCAGAGGGAGAAGCAGGCTCCATGCAGGGAGCCCAACGTGGGACTCAATCTCAGGTCTCCAGGATTGCACCCTGGGCTGAAGGTGGCGCTAAACTGCTGAGCCACCCAGGCTGCCCAATTCTGGCTTCTTTTAAAAACAGAATATCTGGCAACAAAAGACCTTCCTAGAAGATAACAATCAGCCAGAGCTAATTAATGGCTGTCTTTAAAACTAGTGCCCATTCTAGTTTGCCATAGTCCTCACTATCCCCTATCGTAGCTGGCCCACATTGCTTGTACTTCCATCTAGGCCTCTGTAGGTATTCAAATTTGTGACCTTTTCCCCAATTCTAGGTCCTTAAGGGTTTCTCTAAGTCTTCGGATCATTCTTTAATGATTCTGTGGTGGAGGAAATTTGGGTTTATCCCTTAAGCCTGGTCTACCCACATGAGATGGTCTCATAAGTATTTAGTATTCTTCTATCTATGTAGAGCACAGCATTGAAAGAAACAATCCTACTCTTCTAGTTTCTTCATTTTTGAATAGTGCTTTTCAGAAATAGTCATTCAATGTGCACACCGCATTAAGCACAGGGACCATTTCAGAATTTGTGAGGTGGATCTATTCTCCTGGCTGCACACTTTCCTGCAGGAGCTGAGGAAACACGCTGAGAGAGGCGTGGAGTTTCTCCTCGTGGCAAAGGGACAATTGGAGCTCGTTTCCACCCACTCAGGCAAGTGCTGTGGCTCCAGGCTGTCCTGACTCTGGCACTTTATCTCAACACAAATGAAGACGCCACAGGAACTGAGCCTTAGGAAAAGTTTTGCTGAGATAGAAAGATTTATTCTGGCAAAGTTCAGGACATTGACCATTAACTGGAATGTTCACAGCAGTCTTTGGCACCGAGTCAAGTCAGGTTGGGTTAAGAGACCCAGCTCATGGACAGAGGAGAAAAAATGTACGCCGTCAGGCAAACCCGGAGGGAGCAAGGGATTCGAGGTGCTAGTTTTTTTTTTTTTGAGGTGCTAGGTTAGATGACGTAGGGCCTTCTGGCCCCCATGTCACCCAGAGGCAGACATGGAAACTCTACTGCTTTCTACAGAGGCTCACTTCTTACCCCTCGACAGAGAGTGACACAAAAGAGGGGTTCCTGGGTGGCTCAGTTACTTAAGTGTCCTACTCTTGACTTGGGCTCAGGTCATGGTCTGAATCATGAGACTGAGTCCCACATTGGGCTCTATGCTCAGTGCAGAGTGTGCTTGAGATTCTCTCTCTCCCTCTGCCCCTTCTCCCACTCTCTCCCTCTCTAAAAAACAAAATCTTTAAAAAATTAATAACACAAACTAACAGTACCATATACTATTTCCTAACAATGTAAATTACCAATATGAAGCATCGAGACTCATTATACCATTTATCTTTAGTCCTATCAGTCCCCACAGGAAGCACAGGATTCTTCTCTCCAGACTTGAAGCACTATTGGTCGTTTTTTTGCTGTCACTTCACCTGCCCCCCAGCTTCTGACATCATCCAGATCTCGCAATCACTTGCAGCATCCCCTCTGCTAAGTGCTTGCTCTTACTGCAAGCTAGCCCAGCCCCAAGACCATGCCGTCCTCCTCTACGGCTGCCTCAGTGGTGGCCATTTCCTTCCCACAGCCTTCATCACTGTGGGGGCTGGAAATGGGACAACTTTACTCCTTGCTTCATTTGCCACTTGTAAATCCTGGTCTGTCTTTCTTAAAACCCTTCAATGCAGTTCTGGATCCCATCTCCACACCTATCTATAATGATGTGGAGGCATAGTCGGCCCCCATGTCAGCAGACTATCCAACCTGCTACCCCTTCTAATATTAGTCACCTCCCCTCCCCCCCCAAGCCACCTCCCAGATTCTCTGAGGATTTAGATTCCTGGCTCACTGCCACTCTCTCCAACTATGTTCTTATCATAATTATGGTGATTCCAATCACCACAAAGATGAACTCTTCAATATCTTGGCCTTTGAATTCTTTTGTCTCCTCTCTTAAAATAATACTGTCCTTAGCCATACATACCTTAGAAATGGCCATTATCAAGAACTGAAACCCCTCTGCAATCTCCATAAATTCAGCATCTTATTCTCCACCCTCTCCCTCTGGCTTTCCAGCTGATTGTCTCCAATATCCTGATTACAAAAAGTCCTTAACCCCCACAAGACATTCACTGATTCTACTATCTCTTCCCTGTCCTTCATCACCTTCATGGTGATCATATTTCTTTTTCTATTTGACTTAAGTTTCATGGTTTATCATTATGACCACTCCCTTTTATGAGCCCTCTACTCCCTCACTTCTTTCTCCCTTCATTGTACTTGCCTGGCAAAGCCCTATGACCTGATTTATTTAAGCTTTTAGCCTGTTCTGCCCCCATCCCTACAATGGTTCAGTTGCGCATGGCTGCAAAAAAACATAACGTCACAGACAGATCACACCTTAAACTCATGACAATGAACTTTAAATGAGTCCTGAGTGCTACCCGGAAATACTTGTCACTTTCCTTAGTCTATTCAATTTCCATTCTTCTTGACAAGTATTTTATATCTTTTTGGATCTTCAAGCCTCTAATACCTCCTCTGTTCTTAGCCTTAGCTGGTGACATTGCTTCCTATTCACTAAGAAAACAGAAGCATTCAGAAAGTAATTTCCATAAGCTTTTACTACCACATTCACTTACCTCCCTGCACCTAAGTCTTATACTGAGACCTCTTTCTGGAATGTGGAGGACTTTCCCTGGCTCCTATGAAAGGTCAACTCATTCCTTTCACTTGCTCAAGGACATTTTTCATGTGATGCTTCCTCTCTTCTGCATCATCAACTTTCTTCTCAACACACTTTCATGTTATTATTTCTCTTATCTTAATAATTTCTTCACTCTATACCTTTTCCCACATACCGCCTATTTTTCTCCTTCCCTTCTTCACTATAGTACTCCTGGGATTTGTCTTGATGATTAATTTTTTGTGTCAACTTGATGGGACCTATATTTGATAAAAAATTATTCTAGATGTTTCTGTGAAGATATTTTTTTAGATGAGATTAACATTTAAGTCAGTAGACTTTGAGCAGAGCAGTTAATCCTCCATAATGTGGGTGGGCCTCATTCAATCAGCTGAAGGACTTAATAGAAAAGACAAGAAGGAGAGGGAATTCTGCTAACAGACCACCTTCAGATCTGAGGTCCAGCATCACCTCTTCCCTGCATCTCCAGCCTACTGGCCTGTCCTGAGGACTTTGGATTTGCCAGCCTTTACAATCACATGAACAATTCCTTAAATTAAGTCTCCTTCTCTTTTTCTCTTTCTCTCTCTCACTCTCTATACACACACACACACACACGCACACACACACACACACACATTCTATTGTTTCTGTTTTTCTGGAGAACCCCAACTAAGCCATTATCCATACCCCTTATTTCTACATTTTCTAATCTAGTTTCATTTATTCCTACTCCAATAGCCTTTGGCCTTCATTACTGCACTAAAACTGTTCCTGTCAAAGTTTCCAATGATCTTCATATGGCTAAACCTGAAGGTCAGTTCCTTGTCCTTCTTTTTCATACTCTATTAATAGCGTATACTAACCCATATACTAACAATATTCATCTTATTACTTTCCTTACCTAGCCTCTTGATTTCTTTTTTACCATATTGGTTGCTCCTTCTGAGTCCCCTTCACTGATTACTTCTGCTTGTCCTAAGTCCAAGTGCTCCACAACTTAGTCCATAAACCTTACCTTTTCTCTATGTCACCTCCTGGGTGATCTCTTCCCAGTCTCATCTGGAAGACTCCCAAATTTATATCTCCAGCCTACATGTTTCTCCTGTCTACCTGAAGCCTCTGTGTAGAAGTCTAACAGAGATCTTCAAAAGAACATATTCAAGACCAAGCTCTTGATATTCCCCTTTACACTCAAACTGTTCCTTCTGATACCTCCCCACCATCCTTTTAGTTGCTCTGGTCACAAATTTTGATTTATCCTTGACTCATCTCTTTTTTCTCATACCTCACATCCAATTTACAGATCATAGAGATGTATGATAGAATATTACTCTTAAAATATATATAGAATCCCACACTGTCTTACCACCTCTGCTGTCACCACCTGGGGCATGCTTCTAGAATCTTTGGATTATTTCAGTAGCCTCTGGAATATCTTAGCTTCCACCCTTGTGCCCCTACAATTCTATTTTCAACATAGCATACAGAGTGAGCTTCTAAACTACCTACCTTAAATTATACCACCACTCTAGGGAGACTCATTTTGCATGGTTTCCTATCTCACTTGGAACAAAAAAAATCTCACTTGGAACAAAAGCCAGAATTCTCACCATGTCCTGGAAAGCCCTGTGTGACCCAACAGTCTCTTACCTCTTAAACCATTTCTTGCCTCTTTGCAATCATTCTCTTCCTCAGCCACACCAGACACTCTTCCTATGCTGTTCCTTTCCATGTGCTGATCCATCTGCCTGAAATGCCCTTTCCCAGATGCCAGCATGGCTTGCTTCTTTATTCCTTTCATATCTCTGCTGGAATTTTCTTTCAGTGAGGACTTCTCTTACCATACTTCCCCTCTCTACCAACCTCCCTTCCTTTACACCTATTACTGCCACTTGACCCATGACACATTTGTTTGCATATTTTGTTGCGGATCTTCCCCCACTTAAATATGTGCTCCATGAGGATTGAAGCTTTGTCTTTTTCCTTTACTATTTTAACTCTAAAAACTAAACAATGTCTGACATATAGTAAGTACTCAATAAACATTCGCTGAATAACAAATGAAGGTACTTCCTACGGCATATTATCTAAAAGTTGATAATTATCTGCATAGATCTGACTATTAGCATAGCTATGGAGTTACATATAGAGCACATGTCTGAAAGTGTATTTAACTTATCTTTTTAAAGTCAGAGTCAGCTTATTCTTAGTGATCAGAACCTTCCAGAACATACCAATTTAACTTGTCTCTCCATCAACAACTCATTCTTTATTAACCTCTGTAAATTTCTTTTTAAAAATTATCTTCCAGCACTTCCATGATGGGTACATTCAAAATTTTGATCTGTAGTCATATTAGGTCTAAAACACACAGTACTTAACTCTGGAAAACAAAACAGATTATATGCTTTGAGACCCTTTATCCAGGTCGTCTGATAGATCGTCAGGCTCTCAAAGTAAATAACAGTTGGGACAAAGGGTCTGCTGTAACCAACGTGTAGTCCTGAGAGCACAATGAGAGGAGGGGACCCAAGGATTCTGAAAGAATAAAACCCAGCCTTAAACAAATGCCACAAGGCCAGAAGTAAATAGAGACTTCCCAGAGCAAGGATATCCTCCATGCTTAGGAGAGCCCTCAGTGAGAGCAATCCATCAAGCCAGGCTCAGTAAAAAGGAGGAGACCCAGTCTTTAGTCCTTGCAGAGCTTTGCCAGAGGTCAAAACAAACACAGGATAAATCCCAGACACAGTAAATTGGACCCCTGACAAACAGACACATTTCAACCGGAGATAAGTCTGCAAATTGATGAAATGTAATGAAACCCATAATTAGAAAAAAAGAATAAATAGGCAAAAATGCCTACTCCCAAGAGGAGAAAATTACATTTTCCCCCTTAGAAACACTTATTTGGACATTATTATCTTCCAGAAATGGGTTTTGTAAAGCCTTGGGCAAAGGTTTTACTTAGCTTGCCCTCACAGAGTTAACCCTGAGTTGTGTTCACTCTCACTGCTGTGACTGGATAGAAACATTTATTTTTAAAGCATGGGAAATAGGTCTTCGTTGTCAAGGCACTAAATGGTTACCCTAGGTTCTCCTGAAATGAGAACCTACCTGTCCTAAGAGAAGACTATCTAGACGTGTATTTCATTACATAAATAAAACAAATGAATCAGTTCTTAAGAAATGAAGTGATTTTACTGAGTTGACAGAGAAACTGATTTAAAACTTTGGGTTCCGATCTGTTCAGTTTCTCCATTTCAGCTTTTTACTTAAAATGCCTGAAAACATCTACAAACTCCTTGCTCTGTATCTGTTCCTAACACTCATCTAGCACTTATTCTCTCTTTATATCCAGGGGTCTAAGAATCCAGGCTACACCCTCTAGCTCTATTGCTACCTGCTAATCATTCCTCAGCCATTTGAAATCTGACTTTGGCTAACTCCACTATACTAGAATCATTCTTGCTAAGGTCACCAAGACTTACTACATGTTGAACACTATGGAGAATTTTTCCAGGTCTTATCTTACTGGAACTCTTCAGTGTCTCTCACGTTATTGATCAATTCCATCTTCCCCAAACTCTGGTTTCCAAGAGCTCATTTTCCTTATGTCTTACTATATTTATTTGGCCCTTTGCTCTTCACACTTTGCATCCTTTCTGTTGGGTGCCTGGTCACATCTTATGCTAAAATCTATTGTTATTTTTATCTGAGATATCCTAAATCTTCAGGCTGGAAATTCTAAGTTTTAGGTTTCAAAATAGTTACTTTTTGAACAAACTGACAGTACATTCTTCAGGTACTCAGATTCAAATGTCCAGAAATAACCTTACTTTTTCCCCCAACTAATCCCCAGTTAGTAACAGGATTCATCTGTGGCTCCTCCTCCCCTCTTTCCTCACAAAATACTTTCAGACACGAATCCTGACCATGTAGTCACTTACACTTTTGGAATCAATTTATTCTCTTCATCCTTATTATTATTGCCTTTTTAGGCCCTTATCATCTCTCACATGGATTGTTACAACAGCCTATTTAATGGGTTCACTCAGGACAGTCCCCTTTATGGGTCTTGAGTCATCCCAACACAACAATAATGTTTTCTCATGGAAGTAGAGATTAACAGCCATGAGTGTCCACCATATTTGTTCTTAACTCACTTCCTAGAGATAGTTTGCTGTTCATAATGAGGGAGAACCATAAAGTCTATAAAGCCCCCTAACATACTCCTCCTTTAGAAAATAGGCTGCTTTAAAGTTTTGCCCTCTGAGTGATTTGCACTTGCTCGGGGTAGGGGTGGAGTAAGACTGGAAAGCTGATGAATCTCATCTTCAGACCCAGTGTAGGGGCTGTATGGGTATTCCTAGGGTGTTTTGCAGCATGGACATTGGTAAGAAATAAAGGTAGAATGGAATGAAACTCTTTGATAATTTTCTGCCTCTTATTTTGCTGATATTTCTGTTTCATGATTATCAAAGGAGTCCAAATACTGGCTTGCCTCCAAAAGGGGGGCATCCACAATTTTATCAGATGCTAGACAAAGAGTCATAGTTGAGGTCTCAGATGAGACTGCTGTTCACTTCAAATCAATTTAAGGCAGAAAGCAGAGATATCACTGATAATGGTTTTCTGCCCACCCCCTTCTTTCCTGATAGCCCTAGTCATAAGGACCTTTCAGCTAAACTGTGCTCTCTTCTACCACAGGGCTTTTGCACATGCTGTTCTCTAAGGCTTGAAACACCCTTGCTTCTCTCCTACTCCACCTACATACTTAATTAATTGCTATTTAACTAGAAATAGTTAATTACTATTGAGTCTTCAGATTTCAGTACAAATCTTTCTTCTCCAGACACTACATACAACCCACCCTCAAGAATTTCTATTTTCTTATGATCACTTAGGACCACCTATCTTTTCTTTCCTTCATAGCACTTTGCCCCAGTTTGTGATAAACAACCATCTGGATTGCTATTTGATTATCGTCTAGGCTTTCCCCTCTGGAGCACGAGTACCAGGAAAGTGCAAGCCACATTTGTTTTTTAAAAAGATTTTCACCACAATCAATTTTATTTGGCTTTATTTTTTATTATTTTTATCTTTTTCTTACTTAACATGAGATCTAGCATCTTGACAGAATTTAAAATATACAATATAGTATTATTAACTATAGCCACAGTGTCCTACAGATGTCTAGAATGTACTCATTTTGCTTAACTGGAACTCTATTCCTGTAGAACAGCAACTCCCTCACCCCACCCTCTGCAAACAGAACAAACATATGATCCAGGAGTCTCACTCTTCTATCCAGAAGAATTAGCATCAAGATCTCAAAGACATCTGTGTACTCCAGTGTTCACTGCACCATTATTCAATATAGTCAACATATGGAAACACGTGGAGCACATTTGCTTTTGTTCACTGTTTTGTGGTGGTATTTTTCTAGTCCCTTGTGCCTTTCACTATGCCTGCACATGGACAGCACTCAAGAAACAGTTGTTGACTTCCAGAAAATGACTGAGCTCAGAGCTGTCTTGACATAGGAACTTATCTCCACTGAAATCCTCTCTGTCTCCTGCTAATTCTCATCAGTGGACAGAAAAAGAGTTGCTATCATGCATTATGTGAGCTCTTGTCTCCAACAATAGTGCTGGAAAAGGGTTGAAAAGAGGGTCATTTTTCTCTTTTTTCCCTAACATTCTCTTGAAATAAATATGAACGGGCCTCAAAGCGTTCCAGTTTTTCTCTAATAGCCTATTATATATTTCTAGTGCATAAATTTGTCATCTTGACACAATTCTTCAACATATTTTTGGTCTACACTTCTCTGGGGTGTGCTTTTAAGAATTGTATCATGTCCCCTTTTAGTTGATTTTGACCCAGATTTTAAATATTTGATGTTCGTCTTTATAAAGTAGGACCCCTTTCTCAATCTTCCCACCCCCAGGCTGTTTGATTTGCCCACTCTTGCTTTTCTCCCCTAGAGATAATATTTTTAAGGATCTGTTTTGTGTTAGATATACATTGTGCTGAGGATTTTTTCCCCTTAGGTTAGTTCACATAACACAGAAAGCAATGATCTGATATGAACACCATTATATTTCTATCTCACAAATCAGGAAACTGAGGCTTAGTGTGCTAGTTCACTGGCTCAGGTCAAATATTTATCATGTGGGACAGAAGATTCTGATTCCAGAGACCACTCTTTTTGTGCAAACCTGAATGAAATTTGGAGGTTTATTTTTAATAGACATCAGTTGCTAGAATAATAAATGTATTATGGCTATTTTAAACAGATTTTATTTATTTATTTGAGAAAGAGAGAGCAAGTGAGCAAGTGCAAGCGGGTGGGGGAAGGGTAGAGGGAGAGGGAGAAGCTGACTCCTCACTGAACAAGGAACCCGATGTGGGGGCTCCATCCCAGGACTCTGAGATCATGACCTGAACCAAAGGCAGACACTTAACCGACTGAGCCACCCAGGCACTCTCACATTATGGCTATTATATACTATGATGATTAAATAGATGAATCATGGAGTATTTGCTTATACATTTTTATATCTCCTAGTATCTAAAGAAATTAAGTTTTTGTCAGGAGCTTTTAAATGTGAGCATGCAACTTCCTGTCACTTCAGTTCATTCAGATGCCCGCATGATAACAACCCTGCCCAGTCCTGCCAATGGCCCAGGGCAGGCAAGAGCTAAAGCAGAGGCCAGGGCAGCCAAGACTTATTCATCATGTTCAGGGTGACTTTGAATCCCTTTCTTAGTTTGTTCTGATGGCACATTTATCTACTATTTTCTGGAAGAATTTGCAGCCAGAGGTATTACTCTAAGATTTATCCTAGTATGGCAGGCTCTTTACATTGGAGAGGATTTGGGGAAGTGAGGAAGAATTTTCTTAACCAAAAGAACACCTCTGCAAAGGTACAAGTATATTTTTAATTTTGCCTGCAAAACCGGTGTTTATGCATTTGGTCAGTGTACTTTACTAATTCACTTGTAGTGATCGGCCAAAGGAAATTTCAGACGCTAATGTCTACATTGGCACTTCCTGGCTGGAGTGATTTTTGCTCTCAAGAAAGCAGGACCTCCCTGGGCAGAAGGAGGAAGAAGCTAAGCAAGGCTGCTTTCCTTATCTTTGTGCCTGAGACCTCACTGGCTCTTTGGTCTACTCTCACATCAGGATTTCTTTTGGCCAGAGGTTACTTTGGACAAAAGGAGTGAGGAGTTGCTCTAGCTACACTGGAATGATGCAAATGGAGAATGGTATCGAGAAACAACTGCTGGTGTGTGTAGTTATAGGAATTTGTTCAGAAGCCCCTTAACCCAGAGCATGAAGGCGGCATGAGGATTCCATAGTTCAGCAGGGAGTCAGAAGGATAGAAGTGTATTCAGAAAAATCTTAAAGGGGCTGGGGGGAAGCTTTCTTATATCAATTGGGACTTATTTTTTAAGATCTTTCCTGAATCCTCCACCTGCCTAATGGTGATTTAGAGGAACTTCTTAAGTGGAATGTAAAATGAGATGATGATACATGAACATCAAAATCATATGAAAATCATTTCATTATTGAAAAGTCCGGGGTGCCTGGGTAGCTCAGTTAGTTGAACATCTGAGTCTTGATTTCTGCTCAGGTGATGATCTCTGGTAATGGGATTTAGCCTGGCATCAGGCTCCCCACTCATCGGGGAGTCTGCTTGAGATTTTTTCTTTGCCCTTCTCCCCTGTCACTCTCTCTCTAAAATAAATGCATAAAATCCCTGCAAAAAGAAAGAAAAGTCTACATATTATGAGAAAATTTAAGGATTTTTCAATCAGTTCCATAATCAAAATCTAAGTCAAATTCAGTTCCTATCTAGCAAAAGGCATTCAGCTAAATGCACAATGGTGATATTTGGAGAACATTTCTTACCCTTTCAGGGTTTGCAATATCCACCACTATGGGTTTCCACACCTTACTCAGCAGCACTACCAACAGAATTAGCACTTGGATCTCCCTTAGGGAGAATTTATATACCCTCATCTTAGAAGGATACCTCTTTCTATTGTCTTTGCATTCTCTGATGGGCAGCCACAGATCTTGTGCTGGCCAGAAGTCATGAAGGGGTCCTTCTGAGTATGCACCTTGAGGTGGATGAGAAAGAAATATTGCCAGATACTGTCCCAGCTCACAGACTCATAAATATACTTAAAAGCACCTTGACAATAGAGACATAACTTGAGATATGTCGAGATACCAGTTGGCTGGGATACCAGTTGGCTGGGAAACACTCTGTATGTCTAAAATGCCTCTCCAGACTTACCTCTATCCAAGAGGGAGAAAAAAATCCAGAAAAACACAAATTTTCACAAGTAATTATATCCTTGAAGTCATATACAGCATAATCATTATCATCTGGTCATATGACACCCTCTTTATCATTCACTCCTCAGTAAACTTCTGGGTATTTGTGTATGTATAGATCTGTGTGTGTATGTGTTTATGTGGGTATGAATTTTCTTTAGCAGAGGTCTCAACAAACACCTATTCTGGAGATGGCCAGATTTTTTATCTTTTTGCTGGAATTCACTTGTAAATTAGGCTTTGGGATTTTTAGAACTAATCGGTATGTACCAAGTAGTATCTGACATCTGGCAAAAACATAACAGATATTTGTTGAATGAATGAAGAACTCATGGAAAATGCATTCGTCTTTGTTTAAGAGCTTTGGGTACAGATCTGGCTGTTTCCTTCTTGTGACCAGGGAAGATTTTTGTTACTCATGACATTTTCAGGAAGTTTTCTCAAGTCAGAGTTCTGGGTTTAGAATGAATACACTCCTAAATTCTTACCACTTCAGTGTGGCTTTTAATGTATATTCCAGTCACCTGGAGTATGCTTAGGGAGGTACTGTCACTGTGTGGTTAGATACTTTTGTAGGAGGACAGGAGAACTTGCTGGATAATTGTGGAAGCAGTTAAAGTATGCTAAGGACAAATATCCTGCACCATACCCATGTAATGCATTGAGCCATTCACAGATGATTGAAATCGAGACTCTCTGTATACAGGTCTTATTCTGGCCATGATCTCATGTTTTGATGTTTGAGATATTTAAAATTGTTTCCTTTTCCTGAATAAATGGACTTATTCCTCATATGCAGAAAGGCAACATTTTGACTAAACCTGTACCTAAGATGTGAATAAAAATTCAAAATCTGCTTTATTTTAGACAGCATGTTACGTCAATTTATAGAACAAATATAAAATAAAAACAACAAGCACCTTTCCTCAAATACTAACAAATGAATTCATAGTTGTCCAAGGTATTTTTTTAATATTTTTATTCATTTATTCATGAGAGACACAGAGAGAAAGGCAGAGGGAGTAGCAGGCTCCCCACGGGGAGCCCGATGTGGGACTCAATCCTAGGACCCGGGACCACCACCTGAGCCAAAGGTAAACACTCAACCACGAGCCACCCAGGTGCCCTATTGTCCAAGGTATTTTAAATGATTTTGAAGGAATTGCAGAAATAGATTTAAACTTGACTTCTTAAATTTGCTTTGACCTATGGTCACCTGGATAGGCCTTTTCCTGAATCCCACCTCACCTCTCCTTAAGGTGCTGATAAATCCAGAACTTGGAGCCTGAGTAGAAGCTAAAAAACATATTGACCACCACTTTCTGACAGAGTTTGGGGGTGTGCTGGTGTGTTGGATCATCATCAATTGGAGTTTCTTACCCCAGTATAAGATAATGTCTTCTCTGAAAACTCGGGGAAACATGCTCATTCTCTCCAAATTGCATTAAATCACATGAAGAATTTTTTCCTCCTCTCATAGATTAAGATGTAGGAGAAATGGAGACAGGGAATTTCACATCAAGCAGCATGGTTATTGGTGCTCAGAATAAAGGCAGACAAATAATGGAAAGGTGAAATCAACTTCACTGCAGATGAGCAGGAGGGGTACAGTTTATCATAAACCAGGTTAGTTTCACTCATTTGAGCAAGCCCAGCCTGATGACAGAAAGAAGATGCTCATCCCCTGGGAGACTGAGGGATAGGTGACTTGTTAGTTGCATTAAATCTTATTGATCTGGCAAATGGTTAAAGGAGTTCCTACAGATATTGGTGTGCTTTTAAGTCAAATCAATATGTCCCTTCTATTTCATTTTGTACTAATGAGGTGGAATTCACTCTTATCAGAGTCCTGTATGTAATATTCAGATGAAACTGAGAGGCTTGTAATTAGGATCAGAATTCTTTTGGTAAAAATTCAACCTTTGTTGAATCAGTCAAGACATTTAAGCAGTGCAACTTCTGCCATTATCTGATTGATTGATTCTCTTCCCCACTTCAATCAGTTTGTGACCATAAGGTAGATTTCCAATGTGTAAATTGCTAATATGTAAGTTCACTATACAACCTCTGGACAGCCTGTCTGAGAAACAGTAAGAGATAAGTAATTCTATCCATTTAGTGGGTATCTCCAAGCATAGGAAATGAGAGATATAGATATTTTAACATATCTTCTACTTTTAAGCAAACTGTTCACTTCTTTTGGATTGCTACATGCTTGCCTTAATATACTTTTCTATTCTTACAGTAATATTGATACTTACTCCTTTTACTGAAAAACAATTTCCCACTAAAAGTTTTCAACACCGCCTTCCCAACCAACAACAGTAAAATACATTTTATGAAATCCTTATGAAGAATTTTCCAATTCTGAAATAGGTGTTGTGATTATATATTGTGTTAATGCGTTATGATAATTACAAAATGAGGACAGACCTGCATCTACTTTGCTTGAAAGAGAAGCCTACAGCCTTCTCTGAGTACTACTTATTAGAAAAGCAGATGACTAATTCTGAGAAATCTGCTTTCAGATTCTCTCATTGCAGTTGTGCTAAGAATGGAGAAAAGACCAGAAAGCAGACCTTTAGAGAAGAATTCTAACTTTGAATGAAGACAGCCAAGAAAATACAAATACAGAAAGAAGACATTTGGATTAGAAAGAATTCATGCTAAATTGATTTATATAAATACAAATCAAAATATTACATATGATTACATGAACAGAGCCTACATGAGTAAAATCCAGATGTGAGCTCAATTATCTCTGAGTTTCCATGGAATCTCGTCAGTGGCTGCCTCAGAAGAGGAAGGAGGGGAGAGAGGAAACAAGTAGGAGGGGAAATCTCCAGGCCTCTGCCTCTTCTTTTGTGAATTTTGGATGCTACCTAATTCAGCATTAAAAATAATCTCTCTATTTTTTAAGTATAAAAACCATTGGCTTCACTTGTGGATTCTGGAGTAAGTGGCTTTACTACTTTAAAACTTTTTGATCTTGGGCAGGTTTCTCAACTTTATTTAAGCCTCAGTTTGTCTATCTATAAAATGAGATTAATAATTGTTCCTGCACTCCTAGTGTTGCTGTGAGAATTCAATGAATAAATCTAGGTAAAACTCTTAGAACAGTGCGGCAATTGGATTTTATCAGTATTAGCATTATTATCTAATACAGTAGAAAAATAAACTGACATTCTTCACTAAAGGAAAAAGAAAATTATCCATTGGCTTTAGAAAAATCAGGAACAGCCCATTTATTGGGGGATTTGTTGCCTAAAGTATATGGCACAAATGAAATAAATAAATGGTAAATTCCCCAGTTTGTTGTGGCCAAGGAAGGAATTTGAAGAGTACATGAGCACCATAAAGGTCAAGGACCTCTGCACTGGGTAGCACATAAAATTTAGGCCCAAACTGAAAGGCCTCTCCTTGTTTCACAAGTCATATTTCTCTGTTCCTGGTCACGATGAAACTTTTCAAGAGTGTTGACAACTTATTTTGCCTTCACCTCTCCTTCACAACTTCTCCATTTATAATATTAATTCTGCCACGATCACTCCACCAAAATTGCTCTTATCAATGTCATTAATTAATTTTATGTTACCCAACTGGTTCACTCATTTCTCCATATCGTCCTTGAACTCACAGCAGAATGTAACATACCTGAGCGTTTCCTTGTTTCTAGAACATTACTCTGGTCTTCCATGAGATGACACTCAGGGTTTCTCTTGTCCCCACTCTTCCACCCAACCCCCAAATGTTGAAGTTCATCAGGACTGGCTTCTGGGCTCTCGTCTATTCTTTATCTTTATTATATCCATTCCCCTTGGCTTTAAATATCACATAGATGCTGAAAACTCCCAAATTTACTCCCAGTTGAGACTTCTTTCCTTTTGCCACTACCAATCTTATATCTTCCTGAAGAGGTATAATAGGATTCTTAAGTTTAATATGCCCAAAATGAAATCCTTGATTTTCCCTTTTTACCAAACCTATTTTTATTATAGTCCTATCTATCATAGAAAAATGCTTTATTATCTAGCAATTGCTCAAGCCCGAGGTTTAGATAATATCCTTGATTATTTTTTCTACTTCACCCATGCATCAGTGAGTTCTACAGCTAACTCATCAAAAAAGAAAGGAAATCGGCAAATTGTTATTTCTTTACCATCATCCTAGACCAAACCACCTCTGTTACATGCAGATTACACGCTCATCTCCTTCTTCTAAAACTGCTACCCTTATATCTATTATCCCCTTGGTGGCCAGAATGATCTTTTTAAAAAGATTTCATTTATTTGAAAGAGAGAGAGAGAGAGAGAGAGAGAGAGAGAGCAAGCAGGGGGAGGAGCAGAAGAAGATGGACAAGCAGATTCCATGATGAGCACAGAATGTGGGGCTCCATCTCATAACCCCAAGATCATGACCGGAGTCGAAATCCAGAGTCCGACATTCAACTGACTGAGCCACCCAGGCACCTCCAGAACGATCATTTTAAACTACAAGTACTTAAACTGAATCACACACAAAGAAAATAAAAAATGTCTATGGTTTATGTTATACACCCCAAACAGAAGCAGCAACTTCATTTCATACTAGACTGGACCGAGAAGACTATATACTAATAAAAAAAGAAGAATTAGCAAAGTAGTGCTTCAAAACCAGAAATGACATATATATCAGATCAGAGAGAAGCTATTCCCTTGAGAAGAACTGAGCATCAATAACAGAAGTCATTATATAAAATTGAAGTTTCTTAATATTAGATTTGTTCACTATAATCTCATTGTACAGTGAGCATTCAGATTCTCTAATGCCTCAGTGAATGCTGCCAGAATACAGTTTATTCTGTCTGGGTGTGTGTTATATTACAGTTGCCCCCCATTAATAAAGAGATACTTTAATGGTTTGAACAAATCACAGGGACACTCATTAGTGACCTACCTGGGGTGGCGTAGCCATACATCTATAGCTTGCTTCTGTATAAAAGGTCAAAGGAAGAGTCTTCCAAGCACTAAAAATCTGTCATTAAAACAATAACCACAAAAAGTTTTTCAGGGACTGCACAGAGTCAAAATTCCTCTATTCAATCCCATTCTTGAAGGTCAAAATTAATTTAAGAAAGGAAATCATCTTGTAAGATAAGAATAGTCCCAAATTATACCAAACTCCTATTAATGTCTTTCTTTTCTCTTACTAGAGACTGTTTCAAGTACTCAAAGAAGCCCCAGGTTGAAATTGAACTGGATATTCCATAATCTTGGATACTTGCCTTCAATTTTTATCATCTATGGAATAAGGAGACAACTAGATAAATGTAAAAAATATTTTTTTTCTGACTCATATATACCTGGAGCTTCAGCTTGTTGCATCTTTCTCTTCTAAAACAAGTTATTACAAAAGGTCAACAGATAGGTCCCCTGGAGAACTTTGTACATTAAAATAAAAGTGTATCATCATTGTATTAACAGAAACATCCAGTGCTGTAGTTTAAAAAAATCACTGTTTGTACACCATTTTTTCTCTTAGAAATGGAATTTCTACCTTAAACAGATGCTGTCATTGCTGTGTCTATAATGAAGGGATAACCAAATGGCAGCATTAAAAAAAATCTGCTTAGATTGTCCATTTAAAATTTTTTTACATGGGATGCCTGGGTGGTTCAGTCAGTTAAGCCTTTGGCTCAGGTCATGATCCCAGGGTCCTGGGATGGAGCCCCACATCAGGTTCCTTGATCAGTGCAAAGTCTGCTTCTCCCTCTCCCTCTGTTGTTTGCCCTGCTTGTGCTCTCTGGCTCTGTCTCCCACTATCTCTGTCAAATAAATAAATAAAATCTTAAAAAAAATAAAATAAATTTTTATATTGCTTTTAAATTTTTTATATTTATATTCAGATGATTATCTAAAATGCTTGGTATAAAAATTATATATTCCTTTCTATGTTATTATATAATTTGCGTATATCCATCCACTTTTTGTTTGTGATGATGATACACTGGAAAATACGTGGTTTGTAAAGGAAAAAAATATGGTTCAAATCCCAGCTCTGCCACTTATTAGTTCTGAAACCTTGGTCATCAGCTATAAAAATATTAGTGCCTATCTCATGGGGTTGTAAATATGTAACATATGCGCTCATACAATAACATATGTAAAATAGCTCAGAGCCTCATATAAAATAGGCATTCCTAAATATTATAGTCTGCCAATGAGTCATAATATAAATTTAACATATTGTATAGCAGAGCAGGGTAAAAAGGAGGGCTTTTGAGTTAAAAAATTCAAACTGTAATATAAGAAAATTTTCCATAGGCTAAAGAAGATTTGAATCTGAATATCTAAAAAGGCATATCTTTTTTCCCCCAGAAAAACTGATCCAGTAGAGCCAATACTGTGGTATATGTAATAAAATTATTATATTTTAAACCCAATGGGCTGACAAGGAAGCCCGGCAAAAGTACCAACTCTTTCTGAAATAGAAGAAAATCCACTACAAACTTTATTTAGGCTTTAAATAGTATGATGTTTTCAGTTAACATGAAAGTTACAAAACTCTGTTCTCAATTTTTATCCTCTTAGAGTTTTTTTAACTTAAGTAACTAATTTTTTACATAGATCTGACATGGGAAGGAAAAATAGATCTTTTTTAAATTAATAGTGTTCTGAATATTAAATCCAGAGAAAGAAGGAAAACTGAAATTTAAATGAATTGAAATCAAATGTATTGTGATTTCTAAAACCCAGGAGGCATTTATTATATATTATTATCTGAAATATCCCTAGGTTGTAATCAAATAACTTAATTATTTTTTCCCATAATTCCCCCTCAAATAAAAGGACAGTTCTAAAATTTAAAAAGTAATTTGGTATCTAAGTTAAAATATTTTTTCATTTAATCATGTATCTTTGTATCTATAATTGCAAAATATTAAATTATCAAAAAATGGCTGAAAATAACCCACTAGCAACGGAAATATTGATATAAATTTTTATTCTCTCTTTCTCTGTTTTTTTTTTTTTTTTTTTTTTTTTGAGAAGTAAATTGGAAAGCTCAGGAGCAAAGGCTCTGATCCATAAACCATCTTATAACCTTTCTGATGCCTCTGCTCCAAACATCTTGATTATTTACCCAGTTCCATTAAAAACTGCTCAAGGATACTGAACTACAAAAGATATGAGTTGGCACAACCCAAACAAGTATCCTGGCCCCAAACGCTGAAAATGAGTCTGTCTTACAAACAGAATTTTCATGCTGAATAATCTTAATTTTAAATGACGAGAACAAGTTAAGACAATATAATGGAGTACAGCTGCTAAATATGTGGTTCAAGGATTTTTTTCCCATTAAAAGTTTTGTGACATTTTCTCCCACTGAACATGACTTGAGAGAGGCCCAGACTGCAAAAAACAGTCAATTAGGTTGAATAGGTCAGAAGGAGACTATCTTCAGGTGCTATCAAGCTCTTCTGGTACTAAGCTACCATTCTCCTGAGATCAGAGTGTGATCCTGCTTTGGGAAGGAAGATGGAATAGAAAATTGTTTACATTCATCCATTCTTAATTTTCATGCTACTGAAAGTGCTGATTGTCTTTGGTTGAGAAGGAGAAAAACAGGGACTGGAAGAGAAAATATTTCCCTCTGACCGTTTGGACTGGGAGGTCATTGTTTACAGTTGGAAATGTAGGAGGGAACAATCAGAAACAAGCCTGGGACCTTTTAGACCCAGCTGTGGGAGCATCATTTTACTCTGGAACTCATGACTTAAAAGTCTTTCGAATCCCCAGGCCACCAAAGGCCGTAGTCTCCAGTGGTTACAAAATGTTAGAATTGTTTAGTGCCTGCATGTAAAGGGTGAGACCAGGCAAAGCAACAATCATCAGGAGATACTGTGGAGCCAGGGAAGTCATTGGATACAGGTGAGAAATCAGAAAAATTTTTTTCTAAAGAATGATTGTGTAGCTTCTCTAGTTCAGCCTTCTGATTTTCTGGTTGTGGCCTCCCTTAAAATCAAACAGAAAACCTACAACCTCATTCCAAGAATGCACATGGGGAGCTAACAAGAACTAAATAAACAATGCTCTGTTTGCTCAAATATTTAGCAAATAGCTCAGGGATTACTGCATGCACCATTATTGAGATTTTAGCCAATTCTCAAAGATGTTTCTATGCTCTACTAATAAAACAATTCATGTATGTATAATGGCACATTGTAATTATTTCCACATGGTTTGCACTTAGACAAAACCTGAGGGAAGAAAGTCAACATTTGATGAAACTTTATCAGAAATCAACATTTATTACAACACAGACAAAACCTAAGTCCAGAACAAGATAAAACCAACAGTAGCAATCATCTGATATGTCAGTATATATTTTTTCTCATATTTTTTCCTCTTTATCACTATTTTTTCTGGTTACAACTTAGGTAGATGGATGACAAATTTACAGGAAATAACATATTGGAGTTTTATAGATAAAAATCTTACTAAGTGTTTAGGGATGTGTCTGTCTACGTTAGCCATAAATACTCAGCAAAGCATTGCCTGTAATGTAAAAATTTGTAGTGGGAGAAACCTCAAAGAGAATTCTTTTTGGTTGAGCATCTGGATGGTGGGACAGTATCCAAGTGATTATGATTTGTGACTCTAATCTCAAGCAAAGCCTTGTTCTGGGATTATTCATTCTTGATTCAGCAACTAACTTACATAGTTGAATTTCTACATGAGGTAAGAGCTGAATAGATGGAAATAAAACCCTTTTCAATTTTACAGAACAAGGTTATTCCATTTAGAAAGAAGTCACAGATTTTCATAAAAAGACTTGGCCATATTTATGCCTAGAACTTAAATTGAGTCTGTCTACACTTTTGAAACCTAGTAATGATATGGATTGCTTCAAGTCACTTCATATTTTATACTGGTGACCAAAGCTCAATCTGTTGAATGTTCTATACTTATTAACATTAAAAACAAATGGATTAGAATATGTTTCTGTTACTCCATTCAGTTCAAAAGTTAAATCTCCTGATAATTCACTCATTCATTTAGCAAATATTTGTTGAGTATGTACTGTGTGCAGGAACTATCCTAGGCACCAGAGACAGAGCAGTGGACAGAACAAAATCCTTGATTTGTGGGGATTATATTTTGGAGGAACGAGTCAATAAACAAATATATGGTATATATACATAGAATAGTGTTATTATATGTCGTGCACATTATGAAGAAAAACAAAGCAGAATAGAAAGAAATATTGAAAGTGAGAGAAGAGACTGTTTTCTGTAGGGTGGTGAGGGGAGATTTTGAGGCTTTCACATCATTCAAGGGGGGAGACCAATGAAGGGAGAAAATGAGCCATGAGAAAATTTGAAATCTGGAAGAAGGAAGAAGTACAAAGGTTTTAATGTGGGACTAAATTTGCCTTTCAGGGGAACGTATAGAAAGCCAATTTTTGTTGGAGTGGAGTGAGCAAGTGGAAAGCAATCAATTTTGAGCATAGATAGGGTTCAAATCAAGAAGAGCCTTACTAACTAAGGTTAGGATTTGGATTTTGTTCTTAGCATGATGGGAATCATTTAAAGATTTTGAGAAGAGCAACATTAAATGGTTAAGGATTTTGTAAGTCTCTCCGGCTGTTCTGTGAAGATAGACTGTAAGAAAAAACAAGGGTGCAAGTGGGGAAGCCAAGTGGAGGGTTATTGTGCTAGTACTGACTGAAGATGATGGGGCCCCAGACCAGAGCAATAGGGGTGGGGTGAGAAGTGGTTATATGTTAGATAGATCTCAAAGCCAGGAATGACAAGATCTTTCTGATGGATTGGGTGGATCTTAGGGAAAGTGAGAAATTCAACTTGATTCCAGTACTTTCTCTGAACCACTGGGAAATAGCTGAATTACTCAATCTTTTCTCAAGTATCAATGAAATGCAGACTGTGCTAAGCACTGTATTCCAGTACTTTCTCTGAGCCACTGGGAAATAGCTGAATTACTCAATCTTTTCACAAATATCAATGAAATGCAGACTGTGCTAAGCACTGTATTAGGTGCTTGGGTATATCACCAAGCAAAAGATACAAAGATCCTTGGAGGAAAAAAAAAGACAATAAAAATGAACATAAAGAAATGCATTTTAAAGTATGTTTGAAGATAAAAAGTATTGTGGAAAAAAGAAACAATAGGAAAGGTTAACGGGGTTGGGTGGCAACAAGTTCCTTTATTAAACAAGGTGGTCAGGATAGGTGTCTGTGAGATGGTGAGATCTGAGCAGGGGCCAGGAGGCCAGTGTGACTGCATTCCAGTGAGGTGAGAGGAGAATGAATTGTCAGTGATGAAGCAAGACAACTAAACCAGGAGACCTGATGTGTAAACTCTTGAAGGCCATTGGGATTTGGCCATTATTCTGAATGAAACGTGGAGTCATTTCAGGGTCATGGTCATTTGAGTAGAGGAGTGACATGATATGACTTACATATGTCGCACTCTGATCACTCCTCTGAGAATATATTACAAGGTAGCAAAGATAAAGCAAAGAAACCTATTTTGGGGTGATTGCAGCAATTCAGATGAGAGCTGATGGTGATTTGATAGAGACAGCTGTGAAAGTGGCAGGATAGATGTAAAAGTAGAGCTTTCTTGATTTCCTGATAGATTAGAAAACAGTTTTTGGCTTGAAAAGCTAGAAGGGTGGAGTTGCCGTTAACTGAAATGATAGACTCTGGTTTGAGTGGGAGGTGGGGGAATACCAGGAGTTCTGTTTTGGATGTTTTAGGTCTGAGATGCCTCAGATATATCCAAGTGAAGGAATTGGGTTGGCAGTTGAATATTCAAGTCTAGAGTTCAGGGGAACATTTTGGACTGGAGATAGACACCCTCAGATAGAGGTATAAGGGTGGTGTTTAGAACTATGGGCAATGGATGAGGTCATGTATGGAGTGAATGGAGATAGAAAGGAAGGCAAAGACTGGACCCTTGGGTAATTCCCTATAACTTAATGTTATAGGGAAAAGAGGGGGAACCAGCAAAGAGACCACCTAGGCAGGGGAAGAACCAAGTGGTTGTGTTGTCCACCAAAGAGTGTATTAAAGATGAGGGTGTGATTAACCCTGAGAGAGTTTGCCCAGAGCCCAAGTATGATGCCTGGGAATTGATCATGGGAGGCAGCAACATGGAGGTCATTAATGATTTTTGAGAGCAGTTTTGAAGGAATCCTGGGATAGTAAAGTTTGAAGCCAAGGGGAATGCTGGTGGGGAGGAAAAGGCATCACTAAACTAAGAATATCTGGGAGAAAAGTAGATAAGGGCTGAGGATGAAAGGATCAAACCCATGTGATTATATGTGTTATGACTAATTTTCCTTGTTGGCACATACAGCTGAGTTCTTACCAAATCTGAAGGAATGCTGAATCATTTATTTTCTCAGTGATTAGCACTTAATCACTTCATTAAAATATGTGTTGCTTTTATTCAAAATCAATTTTGTACTTCCCTATTAAGCCTTCTGAAAATTCATCTTGCCAAAAGAAATATGAATCCCTTGTAGGGTTTTCATGACTCAGAGACAAAGGATTTCTTTCCTTTTATTGAATTATTTGTGTTACCGAATCTGGCTACATTCTGAATCTCTTATTGTAATAAGTTAATATTTATTGTAATGCAAGCACAATAATGTAGTGCTTGGCATTGAGTTAACAATACAAATAATTAGATTTTATATATACCTTTCCAAAAGAAAGGAAAAGATTGTCATAAATGCACTTTGTAAACAACAATACATTGCTTTGTGATGTCTCTTGGACAGTTTTTGGGTAATATTTAATTCTTGTATTATTGATCTTATTTTTTCCTATTTAGATCGTAAGCTTTTAGAAGGCAGAGACAATATGCCACGCATATGCCTCATAGCAAAGAGACAGCTGTGTATTTAATCTTATATCTCTTTTATTGAATGAATTAACTTTAGTGCTCTTTTGCTTAAAAGCTGCCTAGTAACAACGGCAGAAAACCTGTCCTTTCTGATGCAACAAAATTTGAATGTCTGAGAATTTGTGACTTTGTTTTCCACAGTACAAGTCCTTCTGAAACAAGGTCAATATTTGTAGGGGTTCTTTGGTTGTGCTTATACTTTCTTATTCTCCATTAAGCATTTGATCATTGAAATAAAATTGACCCTTTGGGGGATGGTATGTCATATGTCTCTTTCATCCCAATTAGAATCCAGTTTAGTGCAACTGGCTGTATTCAGTCATTTCTTTTATAAATAAAGGCATTTGAGGGCCCTTGTAAGTCTTACAATTGGAAATGAGAATGGGCATATATTCTGATTCCCAGTTTATTGATTTTATTACAAATTTCTTTGACATGATAATTTTTCAGTAGATTTTTGCTCTTTCCAAAATATTTATCAACACATTTCTCCAAAGGTACGCAATTTTATTTTGTGATCTTGTAATTTCATACGGGCTTTATCACATGAAAATTGGCCATTTACTATTTTTAAATCTAACTTATTTTTGTGTAAAAAATGTACTGACTCTTATAATTTTCCCATTTGAAATATCTTTAAGAACAAATGGAGGAGACTGAGTAAACATTGTTAACTACAGGGAATTAGATGCTTAGTTACCAAACTAAATAGGTGCTTTTTGAAGGAAACATCTGAATGTGCAATGTCTATTTAGTGCTTCAGATGAAGAACATCATAGAACATTTTTTCCAGAAAATCTCCTTGGCTTAACTAGTTTGCTTTCTCTTCCAGCCTAGAAGCGGCCACATACTTCTCAAATCCTTGCAAAGCAGCTAAAAAGCTCTGTGATTCTTAAGGATTTGATAAAGATTTGGGACTCAAATCAGTACAAGCGAGAATTTATTTTTTTGCAAATTTTGGTGGTAGAAACTTTAGGCCATAAGTTTCTGCCACAGAAAAAGTAATAAAGGGCCTTCTAGGCCTGATATTTTAGTCACTTACATAGCACACTTTCTTAAACCTTGCTATATGTCTTTAGGATTGCTTGTTCCTCCCTTATTTTATTATTTTATTTTATTATTTATTTTATTTTATTTTATTGTTTTATTCTATTTTATTCTGTTTTATTTTATTTCTAGTGTAGTTAACATACAATGTTGTATTAGTTTCAGGTGTACAATAAAGTAATTCAATAATCCTGTATATTACTCAATGATCATCACAATAGGTGTGTTATTTATCCCCTCCATTTATTTCACCCATCCTCCTCCCCTCTGGTCACCATCAGTTTATTCTCTATAGTTAAGAGTTTGTTTTTTGGTTTGTCTTTCTTTACCCACTTTTTTTGTTTCTTGAATTACATACACTCTTGAGGGAAATCATATGGTATTTGTCTTTCTCTGACTGACTTATTTCACTTAATGTTATACTCTCTAGTTCCATCCATGTGGATGCAAATGGCAAGATCTCATTCTTTTTTACTGCTAATATTCCGGTGTGTGTGTGTGTGTGTGTGTGTGTGTGTGTGTGTGTGTGTGTGTGTTCTTTATCCATTCATCAGTTGATGGATACTTTCATCTTACAAAATAGCAGAATGGATTCCTGTGCTTGAAAGTTTATAATGTTAGGTGTTCTTAGTGTTAAGACTTTGCTACCAACTCTATTATCAGTTTATTCCTTTTTAAGCTGATTTTTCTGTTATAGAGTCCCAAACAGAATGTTAGGGATATAAGGGGATTTGATACAGCTGTTATTGTAGTGAAACACATACTCATATAATCTACAGACATCCTTGGACACTGGTAGGTGTCAAGCCCTGTGCAATTTAGCAGAGATAAAGAGAGAAAAGATACAGTTCTCTCCTTCATGGAATTAAGAGGCTGGTCAGTTCATTTTATTTTTAAAAAATGTGACCAGATGACAATTATTACTAAATGATAGTATGTGACCTTTTCTTTGCTCTTGCACTTTGTGAGGTTCTAACTGTTTTGCCATCTCTCACCAGATGTAAAGAAGAGGACTCAGCAGCTGGATGAATCAGACATAAGCTTGCAGGTAGAATGACAAGCTAAGGGAAGTCCAGGGACCAAGATGTGCCTCAAATGCATGGATTGCAGGAGACGACAGTTCTATTATAATACCTGCTCTAAAAACCATGAACTTATTCCAACATGATGGGTGGAACATGGTATTAGGGAACAATTGGAACATGAGAATTTTGTGTTTGCTTGTGCAGGGCTTCATTTACAAGAAACCATAGGTGAAAGCAAAAATTCACCAGTCAAACACCCACACTTATGAATACATAACACCCACACTTCAAACATTTACAGGGATCTCCGTTCACCATGAGGCATAAGTCACACTCATCCACACCTGGAGTTACAGCTTATCTCCCATTATGGCTGCTCCTCCTCCACCTTTACAATGGCTCACAGGCTGCCACGTTTGCCATGCCCACTTCCTCAAGCAATCTGCAGGTCTTCTAAAGGTAAAGCACCATATTTATTATAGTGTTAGTGCATTTCTTGCCATGGCCTGAAGTGTAATATTACACTAGTGTTCTATTTTTATTTTGTTTAAAGATTTTATTTATTTATTCACGAGAGACACAGAGAGGCAGAGACACAGGCAGAAGGAGAGGCAGGCTCCATGCAGGGAGCCCTATGTGGGACTCAATCCCGGGACCCTGAGATCATGACCTGAGCCAAAGGCAGATACTCTACCACTGAGCCACCCAGGTGCTCCTATACTACTGTTTTAATTAAGTTTCGATCTTTTTTAATGTGTCACTGACAAAATTTCTGAGTGTTGTTCCCCTAACCATTTTCCCCATAAACTCTGTAGTGTTAACTGCACAATTTTTGGAGAGCATGGATGGTTTTTTTTTTTTTTTTTTTTTTAATTTTATTTATTTATGATAGTCACAGAGAGAGAGAGAGAGAGAGAGGCAGAGACACAGGCAGAGGGAGAAGCAGGCTCCATGCACCGGAAGCCCGACGTGGGACTCGATCCCGGGTCTCCAGGATCGCGCCCCGGGCCAAAGGCAGGCGCCAAACCGCTGCGCCACCCAGGGATCCCAGCATGGATGGTTTTAAGAAACATGTCACATTATAGCAAAACTGTTTTCCATTATTATCATGTATCCCTAATTTCATATTTTGTAGGAGGAGTAAATTTGGGAGTATGAATGGCTGGGAGAAAAACCAGAATGTTTAGTACTATTTTTTGTAGACTATATTGACTTTAATAATATTTGGAAGACACAGGTGAAGAACTTGAATGCTACTGAAATCACTGATCTGTGGAAAAATAGAAAAGTCAGAAATGTGAGGCTCGAGCCAAAGTCAAAGCGTGACTGTTGAATGTGAAATTTTGAGTGGCCCCATTGGTATCCTGGGCTTGTGCTTGGGCCACTCTGGTGTGATCTACGTAGGTCAATTGAGTTATTTCTTTGCAATTCAGCAGTTAGCAGCTAAAGGTTGACTTTCTCACGTGCTTTCATGGTTCCCTGGAACCTCACCTGAAACTATACGTGTGTTCAGGAGGACAGGATCAGCCCCACAGTCTCCATATGAACAGGCAATGTAACAGTTTTTCATGATGAGAGCATTGAAATATTTCCTAATCTGATCAAAAAGCTCATTCTCCCGGCTTGCAAACAAAGACTATGTACTACAAAGTCCAGCAAAGTTGATTATAAAGGGAGTAGGTGGTGGCTGTGAAGAGCTCTTGAAGACAGGAAAAATGAGTCTGATTTAAACTTGATAATCCTCTTGGTTTCCTAATTAACAGACAGGAAAGTTTGGTAAATATAGGAAAGAGATGACTGTCCCTGATGCATTCTAAAGCCAATATTAATTGAATCACTATCTCCCTTGTTATCTAGATACCATTATTCGCTAGATAGTATTGCTCTAGTTGAAGATATTTGCAAATGCTGGTACAAATATTTGCTGAAACTTACTTTTTTCAAATTGTTAGTTGGTAGGTATAAAAAGGGTAAATGAATGCAAATATCTTTCCCAGAAAACTTTCTGGGCCCCCTACTCTGACCCTGTCAAGCTGAACTTTAGTTTTAATTTAATCTTCCTTGGTTCTCCAATCAAATTGTAGGGTTGAAAAATAATGGCAGGGAGGGAGTTATTTCGCAGGTTTTTTCCTTGCGTGTACCACAGCTCATCTCAGAAATAAGTACTCATCCTTTCCCGTTGCTTAGCCCCAAATGCATTATTATTTATTTGGCTGTGGTCGTTGGGGTATGGGAGCCTCTCCACTTGTAATTTTCCCCTTGGTCATGAGACATAGTCACATTCACACTACTGGCCTTTGGTGATACTACACCTAACCAAATTATCCAAGTGCTATCAGGAGGAACTAGAAATAGTCATGACTAAGCCTCCTCAGTTTGTTACAACTCCTAAAGTAGTAGTAAAGAGCTGTTTTGTTTTGTTTTGAAATTCTCTTTATTTCCAGGTAATAATGAGCTCCTCATGTGATATAGATCAGAAAGTTCAGAGTTGGTGTTTTAAAAACAAATTTATGGCATTTTTCTGTCATTTTCTCAAGCCTGGCTAGATTGCAATTTATAATATAATGATTTCCCATTTCATTCTCCTAAATTAATCATTGTGATATAAATATTGGTCCATATGTATTTTTCTTCTCCATGCCTACCTTCTTGCCTCAGAATAAAGTCTGAATTCCTCAGGCGCTAGCCATCTTCTCCTTCTAGTTAACACCAATCACCACTAATGTCTCTACCACCACTTCTCTTTTCAAATTCCTTCAAAAGAGTTTATTTCTGTGTCCTTTGCTCCGCCCATTAATTTCGTCTCTTCACTATACTACAGCCTCCTTTTCTCTCCTCCCTGCTCCCCCACCAACACATACAGTTATTTCCTGAAACTATTTTTGCTAAAGCTATCACTAACTTTCCCATTGCCAAATTCAGTGAATGTCTTAAAATTTCTTAAAAACTTTTAAAATGTGGATGAATGAACATATCTGTTAACCACTGATCCTAAGTCTTGGTAAATGACAGTTACAGGCTTTTAATTTTTTTTTAAAATTTTTTTATTTATTTATGATAGTCACAGAGAGAGAGAGAGAGAGAGAGAGAGAGAGAGAGAGGCAGAGACACAGGCAGAGAGTTACAGGCTTTTTAACAAAAGGTTCAAAAAAGAAGAGATGGGAGAGGAGAAATAATCATCAAATTGCAGAATGTTGTAGACAAGATAGTGGCATTTTATCTGACAGGTCTGAGAAAGCTGATTCCTAAGGCAAAGCCCTGAAAGGCTCTGGGTCTGGCAGTATCAGGCACATCTTGAAATAAGGTTAAAGGTGGCAAAAGAGTGACATCAGCAAGATAGTACAATAGGAGATCCCTGACTCCTATCCAAATCAGAAAGGAAGAAGTTAAATTGTCTGTGTTTGCAGATAACATGATCTTTATATAGAAAACCCTAAATTCCACTAAAAAAACTGTAGAACAAATGAATTCGGTGAAGTTGCAGAACACAGAATCCACATATAAAACTCAATTGCATTTCTATATACTAACAATGAACTATCCAAAAAAGAAATTAAGAAAACAATCTCATTCACAAGATCAACAAGAAGAATAAAATACTTAAGAATAAACTTGATCAAGAGGTGAAAGACTTGCATACTGAAAATTATAACACATTTAATGAAAGATATTAAAGAAAACACAGATAAATGGAAAGATATACTCTGTTCATTGACTGGGAGATTTAATATTGCTGAAATATCCACACTAGACAAAGTGACAAAGTGATATACAGATTTAGTACAATTCCTGTCAAAACTCCAATGCCATTTTCTACAGAAATAGAAAAAAACAATCCCGGGATGTCTGGGTGGCTCAGTGGTTGCTTTGGCCCAGAGCATGATCCTGGAGTTCCAGGATCGAGTTCCACATTGGGCTCCCTGCATAGAGCTTGCTTCTCCCTCTGCCTATGTCTCTGCCTCTCTCTCTCTCTCTCTCTCTCTGTCTGTCTCTCATGAATAAATAAATAAAATCTTTAAAGAAAAGAAAAAAACAATCCTAAAATTTATATGAAACCATCAAAACCACTGGATTGACAAAACAATCATGAGAAATATGAGCAAAACTGGAGGTGTTACACTTCCTGTAGTCATCAAAACAGTATGGTACTAGCATAAAAACAGGCACACACATTGAAAGAACTGGAAAACAACAACAGAAACAGACACATAAACCAATGTAACAGAACCCAGAGATGAGCCCACACATACATGGTCAACTAGTAATTGAGAAGGGGCCAAGAACACAAAATGTAGAATGGATAATCTCTTTAATAAATGGTTTTGGAAAAACAGAATATCAGATGTGTAAAAAAAAGAAATTCGGTCTTTTTTTCTTGCACCATATACAAAAAATTAACTTGAAATGAATTAAAGACTTAAATGTAAGACTTGAAACCATAAAATTCCCAGGAGAAAACATGGTGTAAGAATCCCGCGCGCACTGAAGATGGCGGCCGCCGTGGGAAGGTTCCTCCGGGCTTCGATTGCCCGACATGTGAGTGCTATTCCATGGGGCATCTCTGCCTCCGCAGCCCTTAGACCTGCTGCTTCCAGAAGAACATGCCTGACCAATGTATTGTGGTCTGGTTCTGGTCAAGCAAAATTCGCTTTTAGCACCGGTTCCTCCTACCACGCTCCGGCCGTCACCCAGCACGCGCCCTACTTTAAGGGCACTGCCTTTGTCAACGGAGAGTTTAAAGACCTAACCCTTGATGACTTTAAGGGGAGATATTTGGTGCTTTTCTTCTATCCGTTGGACTTCACCTTTGTGTGTCCTACAGAAATTGTTGCTTTCAGTGACAAAGCCAAAGAATTTCACGACGTGAACTGTGATGTTGTTGCAGTGTCAGTGGATTCCCACTTCACCCATCTCGCCTGGATCAACACACCACGGAAGAATGGCGGTTTGGGCCACATGAACATTGCACTCCTGTCAGATCTGACTAAACAGATTTCTGGAGACTATGGCGTGCTGTTAGAAGGCCCCGGTATTGCTCTAAGAGGTCTCTTCATCATTGACCCCAATGGAGTCATCAAGCATTTGAGTGTCAATGATCTCCCTGTGGGCCGAAGTGTGGAAGAGACCCTCCGCTTGGTGAAGGCATTCCAGTTTGTGGAAACCCATGGAGAAGTCTGCCCAGCAAACTGGACCCCGGATTCTCCTACAATCAAGCCACATCCAACTGCTTCCGAAGAATACTTTGAGAAGGTAAATCAGTAGGTCATCCCGTGTGTCCCCACCTCTTCTCACATGAGGAAAGAGCGCAGTTGGAACTCACCTTTAGCATTTCAAAAATGATTATTTATTGAAGATAAAACACCAATTATGCTTATATTCGTAAATAATCTAAATGTTTTGTTTTTGTAACACTGGCCAAGGCTTTTAAATGTACTCACATCCTTTAATTGGTAACCTCTTGATGGCTAGCTAGTTTGTAGGATGCTAGTTCACCTAGTCCTTGCATTATGTCTTCATTGGAAAGAGGAAACATTCTTTTTTGTTGGCCTTACTTGAACCTTTATGTTCACCAGAGTAGTACAACAAGCACCGAAGGTTGTGATCAAAGGTCCTAAAACTTTGTTGAATTTCTTTGCAATAAACTAAATTTTCTTTTAAGGCAGCAAAGATCATACATAGTTTTAAGGTGTTAACATCAGTGGTCTAATGTAACTCTTGCAATGGCTGTATATGTACTTGAAACAAATGTGAATCACGTTTTTAAAAAAAACACGGTGGCAGAGTGACTTAAGTGATCATGTGTGTCTCTCATCCTGAGATTAACATAGTTATTTTACTTATTTGTTAGCTAACGTAGGGTCTACATACAACTCTAGATATTCATTGGATATAATTATAGAGGACATTTATTGAATCCAGGAATTGCATTCTGAAATCATTGTAATTATTTTCTTTCCTGAAATGCTCAATGTAAAGTACATAATAAACATATTTTAAAATAAAAAAAAAAAGAACCCCTTGACAGTGATCTTGACAATGAATTTTTGGATATGAAAGCACAGGCAACAAAAAGAAAAATAAATAAGTGGGACTATATTAAAACTATAACTGCTGCACAGCATAAGAAGCCATTAACATAATGAAAAGAAAACTTATGAAGTGGAAGAAAAGATTTTCACACCACATGTTTGATAAGGGGTTAAAGTCTAAAATATATATAGAACTCATACTACTCAACAGCAAAATAATAACTCAATTAAAAAAATGGGTCAAGGAGCTGAATACACATTTTTTCCAAAGAAGATACACATGTGGTTAACTGGTATATGAAAATGTGCTCACTAATCACTAATCATCAGAGAATGCAAGTCAAAACAAGAATGCAATATAATTTCATACCTTTAAGAAGGTCTTTTATGAAAAAGCCAGGAGATAGCAAGTGATGGTGAGGATGTGGAGAAAAGGGAACCCTTAGGCGCTATTGACTGGAACGTAAATTGGTACTGCCATTATAGATGCAGCAAGAAGGTCCTCAAAAATTAAAACTAGAACTGCCATATGATCCAGAAATCTTACTTTTGAATGTATTTCCAAAGAAAATTAAATTGGAAGCTCAAAGACATAGCTGCACCTCTATGTTCATTGCAGTATTATTTGCAATACCCAAGATATTGAAACAACCTAAGTGTCTATCAGTGAAAAAATAGGTAAAGAAAATGTGGCATATGTGAATAGTAGATTATTATTGAGCCATAAAAAGTAAAGAAATACTGTCATTTGGGACAACACAAATGAACCTGAAGGACATTATACTTAATGAAATAAGCCAGACAAAAAGACAAATATTGTATGATCTCATTTATATGTGGAATCTAAAAACATTGAATTCATAGAAGCAGAGAGCAGAATGGTGGTTGTCAGGGGTTTAGATATAGGGGGAAATGGGAGATGTTGATCAAAGGGCACAAACGTTCCATTATAAGCCGAAGAAGTTCTTGGGATGTAATGTGAGCATAATGACTGTACAGATGACCCTTGAAGGATGTCGACAGTTAACAATGGTTAGGGGTGCTGACACCTGCAGTACAAAATCCATGTATAATTTTTAACTCCCCCAAAACTTAACTAGTAGTCCACTATTAACCAGAAACCTCGTTGATAACATAAAGGGACAAATAACATATATTTTGTACGTTATTTGTATCATATAGCATATTCTCACAGTAAAGTAAGCTAGAGAAAAGAAAGTGTTCCTAGGAAAATCAGAAGGAAGAGAAAATATATTTATAGCACTGTATTGTAAAAAATCCACATGTAAATGGACCTATGAAGTTCAAACTCATGTTCTTCAAGGATTTACCATAGTTAGTAGTACTGTATTTTATACTTGGAATTTGCTAAGGGATTAGGTCTTAAGTATTCTTATCATACACACAAAAGCTATATGGGCAGTGATGAATGTTAATTAATCTGACTTTGGTCATCATTTCATAATGTCTATGTATATTAAATTATCATAGGTACACTTCAAGTATATACAATTTTATTTGCCAATTGTGCCTCAATAAAGCTAGAAAAAAATGGAACCCAAAGTGGAAATATTAATGGGAAGTCAGTTTAAGAGCAGTTAGACTCTCGGAATTTCCCTCCCCCTCCACACAACCCGATGGCTGGTATGTATCACTCCAGCATAAGATTGAGGTTATTTCTTAGACATGTGCTGGATATCTCTCAAGTGTCCTTTTAGATGCATTCTCCATCCTTTCCACTTTTTCTTAGCTTGAGGAGGCTAATTTGTATAGGTTAAATTGATGGATCCCTTTGTCCTTTGGTTTCCCATTGGGTTTGACCAATGGAGAGCCTGGTGGGAGATGGGAGGTTGTTAATCAAGGGCATTTATCCTCCAAGATTCCTCTCTGTGAGGTTCCCTTGGGGTGACTTCTTCTCTTCACTGAAGGTCACATTTCCTCAGAAGTTGGCCTACAAAGATGGAACTTTTTCCTTTTGGTTTCTAACAACCTTCACCTTCTCTCATTCCTTGGGCCTACAGGTAGTACCAACAAGAGGTTTAACTCTACCTGGGGGTTTCCTTACACACTTTACACACTGCCTATACCTTTGTAAAGACTCCCTTTATTAAGCCATTTTAAAGTTATCCTAATTTGAATTACCACCAGTTTTATGCTAGTACCCTGGGTGAAACAGATAGTTTTGGGTTGGAAATCTTTCCAGAAGATTTGAGGATGGAGATACCATTCTATAAACAAGAGGGCAATAAGTGAAATTTTGCAAACTGAGTTTTGAGACACCCAAACTCTTCCCCACTTTGGCTCCCTAAACAGGGGGTCAGGCTTTTAGCCTCAAGGCAAAAGACTGGAAGAGTTTTCACTGAGCAATCTGACTGGGTCAGTGGAGAAAAACCTCTGCTCTCACAGTTTCCAAACAAAAAATCCAGCAGATCTCCATTTAATAAAGGTCATGGCTCACAGTTAAGAAGGCTCATCAGCATGCAATCATAATCAATTTTTGTTTTTTAAATGTGAATGCTTCAAGATCACTAGTTGTCTGGGAAAAGCTTCTAATAAGAAAGTGAACAAAACAAACTGGAAGAGAAAAGTAACTTGAAACCAAGATTATGCCTGGAGGAAAAAAAATGTGCTTATTTTTACAGAAAGATGAAAGCAGATATCTATGCGCTAAAACAGATTTTGTATAAATTGAATAATCAGCAAACAACAATAAAAAGAAAGCTCCAGGAAATAAGAATATGATAGAAATAAAATATTCAACAGGAAATACAGGAGAATGAGAGAGAAAGGGAAAACACAAAAATTAAAGATTTAGTCTGCAAATTGTAACATCTGAATAACAGAGAAAAAAGACAAAAAGGGAGGAGAAAAAATTCTCAGAGCAAAAAAATTGAGAAATTACCCAGATTTATGGAAGATGAGTTTGTAGATGAAAAGGGCCCAGTGAGTGGATAGCATAACCTATAAAAATAGAAATACACCCAACATTTAATTGTGAATTTCAAATAGGGGGAAGTACCCAAAAGCTTCCAGATGGGGAGTTCATACAAAGGGTCAGGAATCAGAGTGGCTTTAGACTTTTCAAAAACAATATTGGAAGCAAGAAGTCCATGGTAATACCTTACATACCCCAAGGGAAAATGATTCACAATCAAGAAGAAAGACCAAGGCTTTGTAAAATTTACTTCCCACACACATATTTTTTTAGGATGCTATTGAGAATATGCTCTATCAAAAAATAAGCTAAACCAACAATGAGGAAGATATAGGATCCAAGCACAGGATTCTAATTTTAAATTAGGAGTTAAGAAAGAAGCAGCTGGAGAGATGCCCCAGGAAGAAACCTGTCCAGACCCGAAGAGGTCAGAAGGTGATGTTTCCCCTAAGATGAAGTTATTAGGAGTACTGTATGTGCTTGAAACTTCTGAGATGAAGCTTAAACACTGGAGTGTTGGGGTGCCTGTGTGGCTCAGTCAGTTAAGCCTTGCCTCAGCTCGGGTCATGATCTCAGGGTTTTGGGATGGAGCCTCACATCGGGCTCCCTGCTCAGTGAGGAGTCTGCTTCTCTCTCTCTGCCCCTCCCTACCACTCATGCTTGCTTTGTTTCTTAAATAAATAAAAATAAAATCTTTAAACATAAATTTGAAGATGAGTTAGTGATAAGTATGTATAAAACTTTCCAAAAATTTGCAATTATTAATTCCAGGTAAAACAAAGGTATTATGTAACAGGCATGGAAAAATTATTATGGGTTAATATATGTTCCCACGTGGACATAAATATAATAATTCAACAGTAATCTAACCAGGCTTTGTGAGATAATATGGGTGGTTGGTTGGGATGAGAGAGAGTGAAAGAGACTTGAATCTTCATTTTCCTTAGAGGGAAGCCTATAGATTAGTTGTAAAGTAGAAATATCAAAGGAGCATTAGAAGCTACTTAAGAGTTATAGAGATTACTATGAACAACAGTCACTATGAAAAAGGTGCCGCCACAGGGTGGGAAATGCAGATGCATGTTGGACAATGAAGCCAGAGCTCCATTGTTCTTCCTATTGTGTTTAAAAGAACTACTTGACTCAACTCCATGCACTTATAATTTTGATGAAAACAAAAACCAAACTGAAAAAATAAAAAGCAGAATAAAACAACCAAAGGAGAGAGAGAGAGAGAGAAGCACATACTGTTCAATCAGAATTCTACCCAAGTCATTTTCTTTTTTAAGGAGTCTGGCATTAATCTTTTAGCTAAATCTGCAAGATTGTGGATTTATTTTTAATAGATTTCTGTAGAAAAGAAGAACATTAAAGTGAGCGTACTACCTAGAATTCGAGTAGATTGTTTTCCAACAAAAGAGATTTATAATGAAAAAATGATTTGCTGATCTGCTATGTGGAAATCGTAACAGTTATTTTGAAAATTGAGTCTTTGGGAAGCCTTATGATCCCGGAGCATCTTCAAGTAGTGAATCCTGCCATGAAACTGAGTGTTCAGCATCTGTGTCTGGTATCTGGGGCTCTGAGACAGCAACACCTGCATACTTATCAAGTGAAATGATTTTCTGTTCCTAAATATAAATTCATTATCTGATGATTCACAAATAGAAATGTACTCAGTTAACAGCAACCAAGGCAGAAAAAAATGTCATAAAACTCAGATGTAACTTTGTATGTGAGTTGTTTATACGGTTAAAAAAAAATTAATAAATGTATTAGCTGATTTGTATTTATCATGCCTAAGTGTATCAAGACAAGAGGAGGGAAGTTATTGTTTCAACATCTATCTGCCTGTCCTCTTAGATATTCGATATGATTTCATGCAAATGAAGTAGTTTTCCCACAAAATTTTTTAAAAGATTTTATTTATTTATTTATTTAGAGAGAATACGAGGAGAGGAGCAGAGAGAGAGAGAATCTCAAGAAGATTCTGTGCTGAGCACTGAACCCCATGCAGGGATACATCCCACAATCCTGAGCTGAAATCAAGAGTCAGGTGTTTAACCAACTGAGCCACTGAGGCACCCCTTCCCATTTAATTCTAAACCAGTCATGAGCTGATTGGGGCAAGATAAAGAAGGGCAGCTGGATGAGAGGTCAGGGTTGGCATCAAGTGCTAGGAGAACTTACAGGACACTGAGGTAGATGAGGGAAACAATGAAGGAAGAGACAGAAATTGTGCTAACTTCAGTGTTGGGCTTCTTGAGAGTTCCTATTTAGTTGCAGTGTGTATACTAACAGTATTGTCTCAACTCCATATTTCACTACTGCAGTAAATAATGATGTGGGTTCAGAGATTTGGAATTTAGACTTGAGTAGAATGTGACTCAAAATTGACTGGTGAGGTGGCCTTGAGCAAGTCTCTTTCCCCCTCCATTCAGTGGTGTTAGTACCAGTGCCCTGCGGTGAGGATCCAATGTGACAATGCATGGACAGTGCTTAGCATGCTGACTGACATGTAGTAAACATCACACAAGCACTAGAAAAATTATGGGGATGGGAATAGAAGAGATGGTCAATGGGATGAGGAAGGAGAAACCAGGTAAACGGGGGGAAATTGGTGTTCAGTACATTCAAGTTCTTCTTTTCCTTTCCAGCTTGTTTTCTGAATTTTGTTTTCTCACATCTGACTAAAATAAAGGCATATTTGAATGGAGTAATGTGCTTTGGCATTGAGCTTACAGTTCTCTCTAGATACAATTCAATGGTATTTCCAGCCCTGATTAAAAAAACAAAAAACAAAAAACAAAAAACACCTGTGTAGATTATGTAGAGAGGGAGAGCTTACTGGTAATAAAATCAAATGGTCATGCACTCAGAGTCTTGAATGGGTTGGTCACTGTGCTGGGACATCTGGGAGAAAGGCAGGTGAGGTAGCTGCTCTCTCCTTAAGGCATCAAGTGTCCTGGAAATTCCATTATTTCCATTGCATTCAATTCAGTTTATTTTAGTTCATTTCATGCTACAACCAGTTGTAGAATGAAACTGTATCCTAAAGTAGCAGCATAAATTATCAGAGGGTTCTGATCCTAAGTCACAGTGGTTTGAAAGGGGGGAAAAATCTGCTAATCAGCCTGTCTCCTCTGTTCTTGCCTGATTGTTAAAAAAGGAAGTTATCTAGTGAATAAAGGGGCCAAGATGTATCACTCATATAATCATAAAAGAGCAGTAAAATTATTTTTATGAAGGGGATCAGGAATTCTCAGGAAAAAAAGAAACCGTTCTCTGAAAATGAATGCTCCAAGAGAGCTTCACACACCCACCGCCAGAATCCTTTATTTCTTCTGTTATATAGTCATTCTTACATAAAAGTTAGTAAAAATCATTGAATAATTAAACTAGAAAGTTAAATATCTCAAATGGTGCTTTCAATGGATCTTAATCTCCAAAAGAATTTGCTTTCCAACAGAAGAAACAGCTCTATCTCTTTCTGTCTGCCTGCCCGCCTGCCTAACATCTTCTTCTTCTTTTTTTTTTTTCTAGACCACCAGGAGCAAACCTATAGTCTAACAGAGCCAGATATATAACCCTGAAATCCTGGGAGATCAATAAGAAACCTGGCAGGGCAGGGCCAAAGAGGTCATCAGACCCTTGGTTCAGTGAAAAACTCCTGCAATTGTGGACAGAGAGGACTGGACATGGTGTGATTCAAGGGATCTCAAATGTGCTCGTTATTACAGTCTTGGTGTACTGAGGGGCTTAGGCAAGTCACAGAAAAAAACCTCCAAGTTGTGAAAATCTAATGAGTTACAGATCACTAGGGACAAACCTGTAGTCTGAGAAGATCTGGTATATTGATTTGCAGCTGGGGGTGGGGTTGCTTCAGATGCACCCAGCAATGCACCCTGCCAGGAGGAAATGTCTTTTGCAAAATCTGGGTTCTTACTGTTGGGTTCTGAGGTAGGTCCCGCAGAAGCCAGTGGGGATCAGTTCTCGATTCCTTGCTGTTTCTCAGCAAGTGTATGAAGATTAAGTAAGGATTCCATGTTGTCATAAGGCGGGAGGTTTAGCAATTGGACACCCCCCATAATAGACAAGTTACAGCGAAGTAGGCCTATGAGTGTCACTGGTGACAAAGCGGTGTTCACTCAAGACTTGTTATGGTGTTTTATAGCTGCTGCCGGGCCTTGGGAGGGACAGTGTTCGCTGTTGATTACACAGCTGGCTTTACGTGTGCCCTCCCAAGCCTGATTACCAGCGAGGATCCTTGTTTGCTTTTGCAATCTGAGTTGACTCTCTTTCAGTTCTAGACAGGTTTCCTCTCTCATATACATATTTAGAAAATATATATGTGAAAAATATAATGTAAAATTTGGGAACAGGCTCCCAATTCATTTATTCAAATATTCAAATTTGATGCTAATAGATGCCTACAGGTTTCAGGTTAGAGAAAATTCTATTTTTAAGCTGCAGAGACCCAGTGAGTTGGAACTGAATCTGAATTATTTTCAATCTGAATCTGAATTATTTTATTTTGTTTTTGGAGGGGGGACATGTTCACGGGGAAAGGGTTGTGATAGCCTGTAGAAAGGCTCAGATTAAACCTTCATTCTTCCATGGAAGGCCCTGTGCCATTCCTGAAGCCATAGAACGATTACAAACATTCCACACTCACTCAGGAGAGAATTTAGATGGTTGTGGTTGGAAAAAAAAAAATCTACCCACCTCACAGGTATTGTCCACACACTGAGGGCTGCATTTATGCATTGTTTCACTTCCTGACATATCAAAAGATTGCACGACATGGTAGAGGTGTGGTAATTATTTCCCTGTCATTAGATGAAATCTTGGTGATGGATGGAGAAACTCTATTGGCAATTTATAAGTTTGTGTGACCAATATGTTTCTCTGGGAATAGATAAATGTCTTGTTTTGTCAAAATCTTATTATTCTGATTTATTTGGCTGACTTTTATGTTGTCAAAGAAGTTCTATGATAGATTGGGATGAATTCAATTTTATTTATTATTTATTTATATTCATGTTCAGAATATTTATTTATATTCATGTTCACCAGAATTAGTGTGTTGCCTAAAAGCCACCTGGAGTGAATACTTTAGTACCTCTTCCTTTTGCCTATACTTTTATAATGATTTGGGGTCTTTCTGAAGAATGTCCCTGGTTCCTGTGAGTTAATAATATGTTGCCTCAGCGACACTGCGTTTTACCCTTGTGAAATGGATTTTCTGGAGCCTTTTCTGAAAACCAGCAGCAGGGTTATCATAGCCATCATTTTATAATTGCAATCAAGTGCTATCACTTTGAGTATGACAGAGTCAACTTAAATAGGTATGGCTTTTGCCTTCCAGACAACTAAAATGTAAAAAGAAGACCACCATTATAAAACAGATACTTTAAGACTGTGAATAAGTAAATGCATGAAAAGATTAAGTTTATGTTCATTTAGTGTCAAAGCCTTGCAAAATTAGGCAAGAAAGAGAAATTTGAAGGTGTATACATTTTGGTTTCTAAAAATGTTTCACTTTTCAGTATTTAAATTAGACTCTGTATAATCTCTCCCCTATCTCCTCTTCCTGTGTTTGGATTGTTTACATCTTAATGTATAGACTTGATTTCCCCTGAGCATAACTAGGCACAGAAATGATTCCCAGTCTCTTAGAATAAAGGACAAATCAGAGGTAATGCATCTTAAGGTTAATCTCCACTTCAATTAACAACCATATAACAATATTTATACTTACATATGAATATATCACATTGACACCTGCTACATATTTTATTTTGTGAATTAATGTGAAATGTGCATTATGAGGAATTGTTACTACACATCCACTCCCTAGTGTCTGAGGCTCCTGAAGAGCAGCCTTCCCACCTGGATGATTCAAACCAGGTGTCTACTCTGTATCCTGAATTTGAAAATCATTTGATCCAAATTAGTTGAGATATAAACTGGGTTCTGGAGTTCACACCACTTATATCCAATGGACTTTTCTGATTTGTGTTGACAAAAAGTCTGTCCTTGACCAAAGGACAAGCCTGAATAGAGATTCAGGCTCCCTTGAATTTCTCCACCAGGCCTTGACTTTTGGACTTCCATGCGTGTCTCTGCATTGTCCAATTTTAGCAAGAATTCTGCTAAGTTAGTTCAGCTGGAATCCCACATGATCCATGTCTGATCACCCTGGATATATAACAGGGTTCTTTATCTTCCATAGTCCACCAGCTGATGTTTGCTCACTCTGGCATGCCTCCAGCAAGAATCCTGTTACATCACTTTAGACAGAATCTTGCTACCCCTTTATAAGTTTCCACCCACTGACTCCTCCCCTGTTCTTCTTGGCTATCTCACTTGCCTCTGCTGTTTTCAGTTCAGTCCAATCTTGCACTCACTGCAAGATGCTGTTGTAGTGGTCCCTACAACCATTGTGATGTCCCTCTTGAATAAAGTCTCCCTTACCATCTTTAACAAGTGTCACTGAATAATTGTTTCTTTCACAGTGTTAAAACTTATTTAGGCCTATGGAAAAGGATGGCTGACCCTATCCAAGTCAGAGTTCTGGGGAAACAAGCATAAGGCATATTTACCTATAAGTGAAGAGCTGTTGGCTATCAGGTACAAAGGTGATCATCAAAATACAGCAATATTGGAAAGGCAAACCTCTATAGTATTGCTTGCAACATAATTCTAATAGTTGAATGCTTTGCACTTCTGGCCCATCCAGAAATTATCATTTTTCTAAATATAAAGTAATACAGCTTATTATATTAAATAATAAAAATAAAATAAAAATAAATTACAAACTGTCATTTGAAGAAACATTTTAGCCTTTAAAAATCACTGCTAATTTGAAATATATATATATATATATATATATATTCTAAAGATTTTATTTATTTATTCACTAGAGACACAGAGACAGAGGCAGAGACACAGGCAGAGGGAGAAGCAGGCTCCATGCAGGGAGCCCGATGCAGAATTCAATCCCAGTACTCTGGGATCATGCCCTGAGCTGAAGGCAGATGCTCAACCACTGAGCCACCCAGGCGTCCCTGAAATGTATGTTTCTTTGTAAAATTTTAAAATCATATTGTTTTTGTACATTTTTCACTTAATATTGTCAGGAACATTTCCCTATATCATTAAGCAATTCTTCTTATAATTCCATTGTTTGGAAATGACATCTTTTTCTCCTCATATTTCCCATTGTATATTGAGTTTGTGATTCCTTTAGAGATTCTCTTTTAGTTAAATGCATGGCATAACTGTGAAACTATGTGTGTAGGGGCATATTGAATAAGGTAAGGTAGGGGCTAAGTATAAAAGAAAAACCCTCTGATTTTTATATAAATGTTCTAGCTGGTATAGAAAACGCTTTTAAACAAACTGTGTTTTATGCATTTCTTCTAAGATGTGCTTTGTAAAAGGTAGGAGTTTTAAAAGAATTAATATATTGTTGTTGCAGGTGTTTTGAATTTTTTGACATTATGATTTAATTTACTCGACTAACTCTAAATTCCTCTGTCATCTTCTCCCTGTGACCTCAGGAAACCTTGGTATTGATGCCTGGGAAAGAGCTAGGGTAAAGAATTATGATGTGATGCTCCAACTTGTTCTGATGGCTCAATATGAATCCTGCATAGTTTAGCATTGCCTTTAGGCATCGTATCTAATTCTGTGTTTATAGCATTTGATGAAATGAAAGGTGGCATAGTTTATATTGTACAAGTCAGAACTTATAGAAGAAAAGCACTTGTTAAATCTTGGAGGAAAACCCACATAGAAACTGACAGTGGAATTTCTGGAATCCTGGATTCACAGCTGCAGTTCAATGAACACAGGTCTATTGACCAATTGGATTATCCTCAATACCATTGATGTCCAGAAAATCAGAAGATGAAAAGAGGAGAAAACTATTTCCAGTGTGAATTTAAGAGTAATACATGACATATGAATTCTGAAAGGCATTTGGTTAGACCAAAATTTAGTTCTTAAAGTTGTATTTCTCTCTCTGCATGTATATGTATATATATGGGTGTGTGTGTATATATATATATATATATATATACACATATATATACATAAATATATATATTTCTCTCTATATATACATATATATACATATATACATAAATATATATAGATTTCTCTCTCTCTCTCTATATATATATATATAGAGAGAGAGAGAAAATAAATTACAATAAAAAATACTCTATCCATCTGCCATTATGGAATGCAATAAATAAATAGCAAAATAAGCGAATCAGCTTTTGAAACATGAAGGAAACTTTGAGAGTATCCAACTGCTAGATTTTGGAAATGAGGAACTAAGACTCTGGAAAGGGAGTGACTGGGTGCCTATCACCCCATCTAGAGCTGCTTTCACCTTACCACTTAGAAGACGAGATTGACTTTGGCTATTAAACTATCGCAGTAGCATTTCTGATCCACAGTCACATGCGTCTTCCTAATGACTACTGAATTTCTAAGATTGTAGTCATTTCTCCGGGATTTTTTTTTTTTTTTGAGATCTTTCCATGGGAGACACAGAAAAACAAAGAAGTCTTATCCTCTGTCTGCAAGGCAGATGCTATTCTTATCAATACTCACTTCCTGGATGATCACACATAGACGCATGGCTTTGAATTCTGCTAATAGCGGATGTGTCCAACATGTAAATATCTAAATCTGCTCCCTTCGACATCTAGCTTGTGAATCAAAGTGACTGTTTGGTTCCATCCACCTGTCCAATAAAATAACCAAGTGTGACAAGTCCCAAACTGAATCTCGGTTCCCCAACACATAAACTTATTTCTCGTCCACATTCCCCATTTTAGTAAGGGCAACTCCGTTTTTCTAATTGTTCTGGTCCAAAAATTGGAGTCCTCCTTGGCTCTCATTATAACCTCCTGGCCCAATTTCCTCTCTAACTACCTTCATGGCTCTCATTACTGTCCCAGCCATCAGCATCTACTACAGACGATATTGCAAAAGTCTCCACCTGGCTCCCCAGCTTCCCTCTGGCTCCCCCATGGTCCCTTCTCTACACAATGGCAAGACCTCCTTTTTAAATTCAAAATCAGAGCAAGACACTGCCTCCTTGAACTCCTGCGAGGCTTTCCATCTTGATCAGAGTAAAATCAGAATTCTTTGCCACAGATCATAGTTTCTTCCTCTCGTTCACTCTTCTTTTTCGCTTTAGCTGAGCTACATTAGCCTATCACGTGGTTGTAGGATACCCCATGCATGGGCCTAGCACAGCATATTGGTCCTTGTTGTCCCCTCAGCCTGGAATGTTCTTCCCTCATATATGCATATGGTTCACTTCTTCATTCATTCAGGTTTCTTGCAGAGATCTCTTACTCAAGAGCCTTCTCTCTTGCCTTACCTAAAATAGTACAGTCCATCACTTTGTATCCATTCCCTTTCTTCATCTGTGTTCTTAGAATTTTCTATTTCTTGAAATATGTTTGATATTTATGAATTAATTTTTTTTCTCCAGGTTGCATGAGAATGTAAGCCCCCTGAAGACAAAAACTTTCCTGTTTTCTGACTGTTGCATTCTCAGTAACTTCAATAGTTTTGGTACTCAATTGTTACATATTTATTGAGTGATAAATGTTTGTTTTTCATGTGCCAATGTTGGAGCAAGGATTGAATTCTAACAAGAGTTAGGAAACTAAACAAACATCGTCTCTGGCCTTGAATATGAGCTCTTACCTACTTGCAATCTTTCTGTGCCTCTCAGTGACCTCATGATCAGATGCCACATTTGAACTAAGGAAGAGAAGCATTGGTTTTAGTGGCTTGGTTGTGATGTTTCTCATCTAGTTGTACTGTCTTCAATTCTCATTTCTATTAATAGTTCCTAGTTGAGATCAATTGAAGTTAGAAAAGCAAGAATGACCACAAGAAAAACCCTAAATTATTGATTTAGCTGCGCCCATGGGCAGACTAGTGATATGCTAATTTGCACATGGCATTTGTCCATGTACAGAAAGATGTTTGCTTTGGGACTCAGTCAAATAGTAAGAAGTATACATGTTGGTGTCTTCCCCCAGTTACTGGCACAGAGCTTTTGAAATCCTGTAATCTCCTAAGTGGTAAGAGCACCAGGAACATCTTTTGTTCTAATATTTGGTCTTTGACCCTAGTTCCTGACATAGAGCTCCTAAATTCCTTGGAATTTCCGAGGTGATATCAGTGTCTTTTGCTCTAATTAGGTGACTCTTGATGGGCTCCTGGATGGAGGCTGCTCACCAGAAATACCAAGCCATAACCACAGACTTGGAATTTTGAGCCCTACCCCGATTCTCCAGAGAGGGGAGGGCTAGGCAGCAGTTATTAATTAATTGGTCCTTGCCTACATGAGAAAGTCTCTGTATATCCCAACAGAGAGGGTTTAGAGAGCTCCCAGGTCAGTGAACATGAGAGGGTGATGCACCCAACTCCATGGGGACAGATGTTCCTGTACCTAGGACCCTTCTAGACCTCACTCTATGTGTCCATCTGTGTCCTTTCTCATATCCTTTAATAAACTGGAAAATGTAAGTATTTCCCTGAGTTCTGTGAGCTGGTCTGGCAAATAAATCCAAGGGGGGAGGAGGCCATGGAAATCTCTGAGTTGTAGACTAGTCAGACAGAAGTTGTGGGTAACGTAGGAACCTATCCCTTGGAATGGAAAATAAAATGGGTGCAGTCTCGTGGGACTGATCCCTTAACCTGTGAGATAAGGTGCCATCTCCAGCTAGTTAGTGTCAGAATTGAGTTAAATTGGGAGCCTGATCTGGTGTCATAGAACTTCTTGCTGTGGGGACAACTCCCACACCCTTGGTGTCAGAAGTGTGGTGAGTGCAGTGGCAGCGTGTGAGTTAAGGAGAATCACACGACAAACAATAATATGAGAGCTCAATTAAAAACAGAAGGTTTGAAATAAAAAATTGAGAGTTTGAAACAATATTAAAACAGACTGATTAAAGTCAGGATGATTGTTAAAAATGCATTTTACTATTTTTGAGCTCACCGACTAGTGCGTAATAAATGTTCTCTTAACTGTCTTTGGTTGCTGGTTTTACATAAAGCTTTCACTGCTATGTGAAGAAAAAGTTTTGATTGATCTGAAGGTTCTTTGGGGTCTCCTAATCTTTTTCTTTTTTTTTTTAAGATTTAATTTATTTATTCATGAGAGACACAGAGAGAGACAGAGAGAGAGGCAGAGACACAGGCAGAGGGAGAAGCAGGCTCCACACAGGGAGCCCAAGGCGGGACTCGATGCTGGGACTATAGGATCTTGCCCTGAGCTGAAGGCAGGCACCAAACCGCTGAGCCACCCTGGAATCCCCTCCTAATCTTTTTCTAAACTCTACTGCAGATGTGGGTATAAATAAAGTCAGCAGCAATTCACATGAGGAGAAAGGAGCTGAAAACAAATAATTAATAATAATAATAATAATAATAACAACAACAACAACAACAAAGGGCTCCAAGCTCATGCCTGTGCTTACCTGTACTTTGGTGAGACTCCTTTGCTGTGTGGCACATGTCTCTGCCGGCCTGCTTCTGTGTGTAAAGTCAAGCCCTTCCTTCTAGCAAGGCAAACTGGCTAAAACACAGCTTTGCTACTTGTTTTCTCTTTCTCTGAAAGGATAATCATCTATATTCCAAATCCTCTGTCTTGTTGGCTTAGAAAAACTTACTGTACTCTTGCTATCACCATATTTTTTTAAAGGCCATTCTTGAAAAGAAGTTCAACAGATAATTTAAATTTGTGATGTGAAACACATTTCTCCTAATGGGAGACAAATCATTATTTCTCTCCAGACTGTCTATTCATAGTAATAGAATAATTCAAGCAAATTAAAAATGTGAAGGCATTTTTCATCAAGCCACAATGAACAATCAGCCAACACAAAGCGTACTGTGCTATGAGACAGATAATACAATGATGGAGCTTTTCTATAGAAAGAAAAGGACTTCAATTAAAAAATATAAACTTACTTAGTAGGCTACATAGTTCAAAAAAGAAAGAGTGGTAAAAATTTTTGTCCTTACCCACTGGGAGTTAAATCCTCCATGAAGTTGACATAACATAATTCCCAAAATGATTATTTTCTTCATTTCTAGGTGAAAAAATTTGAAGGCCTGGGGGTATAGTGAGCTATATACTAGGGAAGGACACATAGCTGCTGACTGGGACTGGATTTGAATTTAGCTCTGCCTCTAAATGATGTGCTTTTCTGCTTCACTGCACTGTCTCTCCTCCATGCTGTTAATTTTGCATCGATCTTAAGAGCTGGTGTTTTATTGATCTTTCCCAACCGAAGCATTTCAGCTAGCTCTTCTTCTTAAGTTTTCTTGAAAATGTGATGCTCAAAATGTGAGCCCTGCAGGCCCGAGGAATTTGAGGCACTCTCCATGTACTTTGAACTCCTCATCTGTCCCTCTGTTCTGTTTAGGCTCACACCTCTGCCACCCAGCTAACCCAGGGCCTGAGTTCTGTGGCAGCTATTGATTGGAACTGAGGCCTCCTTGCAAAGAAAGGAAGCTTGAACTTGCTTCACGAGGAAACTCACTCTCCTGCAAAAGAACGTGGTGAAAAGATAACAGAATTTTGTTTGCGACTTAACCTCACTTTAATGATGGCGTTGCCTCTTTTCCTGTCTTTTGTTTTGTGTTTCTGTGAATTTAGCACCCTGAGAACCCTTCACTGTATATCGTACTTCATCATTTTTACCCGTTTGACCTTAAGTATGAAGCCTAGCTATCTAGCTAATCACCTTCTCACTTGCTAGTCCTAATTTTTGAAATTCTATCTTGGCAAGATAGAAGTAGTAACTGACCATTTGACCATCCGTATAGCGAGCACCCAGTGACTGTGGACCAGCCAGGCAGTCAGTCCCTCCATAAGAGTTGTTAAAAAAACCTCCCAGGTCATGAACCATCATTGAAGATGTGGTCAGGTGGATGACTTCTGCAAGTGATATGTGGATAAACTACTTCAAAAGGAAAAGGGGGTTATTCATTTTTTAGGATAGTGAAACCATTCTGTATGATACTGTAATGATAGATACATGACATTATGCACTTATGAAAACCCACAGACCTGTGTGACACAAGGGGGGATCCCTAATGTATGGTTAATAATAACTTTTCAGCAGTGGTTCATCAGTTAGATCAAATGTACCACACCAATGCAAGCCAGTTAAATCGTTTTGGCAATTAAGGAGAGAGAGATGGTTTGTTTCATGTGCAAACAAAAGCTGAATACATATTAAAGAGCACTGCATACAAGGGGGACCTAATGCTATTCCCACACAGCCACATGTTTGGGTCTATGTGGCTCCTCTGTTCTGAGGCTGATGGGCAAATGAATTCCAGCCCACCACCCCAGCTCTGGGCTCTGTTTCTTCAAGGCTACTCTTGCTGGAGCCCTTGAAAGGATTCTAATCCTGTGAACCACTGTTTATTGCTGGGATGGCAGCTGAGAGGCAAGGGCACACACAGAGGCTGGGGAGGCAGCCTCCTTCCCAGCCTCCCTGGATGCAGTGGGGACCCACCTTAGAAAGATCGCATCCCACGTCTGTATTTTGGCACGGCTTTCATGAATTTGAAGGTTCTATGAAGGATTCTCATGGATTTTATCAGTGAAAGAGGGACATAAAAGCATGTCTTCATCTGTGATTATCTCTGTTTAATACTCATCCCTCAATCACAACGAAGAGTTTCACTCAATCTTGGAACAAATTAAAGAAATAGCTAGTTCTTTGTTTATTCGTTTTTAACAGATTTCCTGAGGCACTCAAATCACTTCGTGAATATAAAATACTTCAGTAGATGATATTAAAGCAGTCCTACAAAGTAGGCATGTGTTGGTTTAAAAAAAATGATCTGCCTCTGAATCTGAAAAAAAAATCAGCAAAATAATAATGTTAAAAAATGTCAAATACACGGGGGGGGGGGGGCATGTATTTTATATTATATAAAATGGCCTGAATAGAAATTACACGATTGTTTCCATTCCAAAAGTTTAAAATTTCCATTTTCCATGTAACTTTTTGGATTAGTAATATTAACCCACATTTTCTGATAGACTGACTAATGATAGGTGTTCTACTCCGCTACTGAAAAAGAGAGACCAAAAAAGAAAAAGAAAGAGAAAAGAAAGTTAACTGTGGAAAAGTGTATTTAACTAAAGAGAGGCTATAGAGTAGAGAAATGTTCTGATGGAAAATAAAGATCATATAGTTTAGCATTTTGATTTCAAATGTTTGGCCCCAAATCACAAAGGTAAAAGCAATGCAATACTGAGACACGCCATTATGCTAGTTACCAGTCCCACCACTCCCTGGAAGCCACTTCCAGTTTCCCATCATGCTGTGACTCCAGGACTGCTCTGAAGTAACTCTTGTCAATGTCTCCAAGGATTCCCATGCTGCCAGAATCAGCTGTCATTTTGTTGTCATCCTGCCTACCCATGAACAGAACTTGGCATGGTTAATCACTCACCTCTTTACACTAATTGGAGTAGCTTTTGGTGTGCCCTTGCTTATCACTGGCCCTTTTCAATCTCCTTAGCCAGTTCATCCTCATTAGGTCTCTGGATGTTGGCATGCCTTCAAGCTCGTGTTCCCTCTTCTCCACTTCTCTTGTCATCTCACCTAATAATCATCAGCCTACTCCAATCCTGCTCTCAGAGGAAACACCTGTTCATGTGCTGTGACCTTAACATGTCAGAAAACACAATTTTAATGCCCCCTACTCCTTACACTTGTTCTCCCATCAGTCCATGGCACTCTCTTCCACATTAATTGAACCCAAATCTTGGTCCTCTTACCAAAATTTAAAAACCCTAGGGATATTGTAAAAAGCAAAACCGTGTTGTTGAATAGTGCTTTGCTCACTGCTCATTCCCCAGTGTGGTCCCAAAGATTTCGGCTCTCTTTCTTGTTGTTCCCAGAGTGAATGGTTCTTGCCTGTAGAACCAGAGCAGAGGCCAGGAATGTGGATGGAATTTGGATGGTTGCTAGGTTACTTGGTACATTCTACTCCCTGTTTACAGTGAAGACTCCTAGAAGTGTGAGGTTTTCAAAAGGAAAACAAACTCATTTGAGGCTTACTTATGAAAAATCAAATAGTAAGTGGAAAGCACAAATAAAAAAAAATCTCTGACATTCTTCCCCTTCACTTCTAGAAAATATATATTTAAGTATATCAAATAGGATTGGAATTGGGGGAAAAAACGAATGCTTTCAGAATCTTAACGTCAAAGCACACGGTGTTGGCTGTAGACTGAGCCTGAGTGAAAATTCTTGCACTGAACATAGACCCTCAGGTACAGTAGATTTCATTTAGATAGAAATGCACTTCTAAGAAAGGACTGCTATTTTAATTTTATGATTTTTAGATACTGTCATTTACCATTCAAATAAATGAAAGAGAATGGTTATATTATATGCACAGTGTTTAGAACAGTGTTTTTTACTTTATGAAATAATGAATGTAGTGTGCTTGGATATCAGAGTGCATTATTGTAAGATATTTCTCCAAACAATCATGAATCACTGGACCCCTTTCATACAACTGCTCACTGAAGTTTAAAGTTCTCAGAAGCCTCATCTGATGCACTGTTTTCCGGGGGTCTATTGGCTCAAGCCCCTCATCTCTAGGCCTTGATGACAGTATTGTATTTTTTTCTTACATCAGGTAACCTTTTAGTTATCAGTCAAATGCGTCTTAATATACTACTCCATCATGACATAGAGAAATAAAAAGGGGGAAATAGTTTTAAGAAGTTAACCAGGGATGCCTGGGTGACTCAGTGGTTGAGCATCTGCTTTGGGCTCAGAGAGTGATCCCAGAGTCCCAGGATCAAGTCCCACATCGGGCTCCCTGTATGGAGCCTGCTTCTTCCTCTGCCTATGTCTCTGCCTATGTCTCTCTCTGTGTGTGTCTCTCATAAATAAATATATAAAATATTTGAAAAAAAGAGAAGTTAACCAAAAAAATATAGTCTACAAAAATCTTAGAAAAATAATAACTCCTTAAACAATACATCTAAAAGATATTTCATAAGATCCACAGCTTGCTATTTTGCTTATGGCCATTGATAAAGCTAATAGATATAACCAAAAGGATAAAATGAAATATTTAAGATATATTAGAATAAAATAATGTGTTTTCATATAAATTGAATCACATATGAAGAAGGAATATATATTTTCACGTATATCACGTATTTAGAAGAGAAATGTCATCCAAATACTCCATCTTAAATACCTTAAAATAAGTCTAAAGATCAGCAGATGATGTACAAACCTAAACAAAGGATTTATAAACTCTTTGCAAGTGGTATGTGCTGCTTATTTCTAGGGAAAAGGTTTTTTGAAATGGATAATTATTTTTTCCATGCATTTTCTACATGGACACACCCCCAAATTAAAAGCGACTGGAAATGAAAAGATGTTGCCTTATTGGGTGTGTGATTCATCCTCCATTAGTATCTCTTTTAGTAATATTTAACAGCTGTGGAGAAGAGTATCATTTTGAGAGACCATCTCTGTGATTATTTCAAACACAGTGTAGGTACAATGTAGGGGTGGGGATGTACAAAGGTGGTATTTCATGATGGTGAAGAGAAAGGAAGACAGTTCCTTAAGAACTGTAGCCAGTTCCAGGAGGACCTGGGTGGCTCAGTCGGATAAGCTTCCGACTCTTGGTTTCATCTCAGGTCACGATATCTGGTCTGGGTTGTGGGATTGAGCCCAGCCTCTGGCTCTGGGCTCACTGGGGAGTCTGCTTCAGATTTTTGTCCCTTCCCCACCTACTCCTCCCCCTGCCCACTCATGTGCTCTCTCTCTCTAAAATAAATAAATAAAATCTTTAAAAAAAAAGAACTGTAGCCAGTTCCACCACCAGGGTGGTAGCAGTGGTGAGGGAAGAAGAGGTAAGATCTGGATCTGTGTGATAGAAGGGCCAAGAAGGTTTCATAAAGGAGTCAAGGATGGGTTGAGCTTTTGATCCAAGGAACTGAATGAAATAAAATTGCCAGTTATCAAGATAAAGAAGACTGGAGAGTACAGCAAGTTGAGCAGGATGTGGACATCAAAAGTTTGTTCTGGGGCATCTGAAGTTGAGATGCTGCTGGACGGTCATAGTAGAGAGCACCGGGAGGTGGATAGGTTATGATCTAGAAAGGAACAGAAGTGAGCTAAGCTTGCAGACCACATGCACAGGGGCCATGTCTTTATTTGCCTTATTTTTTGCCTTATTTGCCCTGTCCCTGGAGTCTCTGCAACTGTGACACATTTGGTGGAGGTGGGGTCTTGCCAGGAGAGAACTAGCCCAGGTTGTGGACGTCCTTGCCATTTTAGACACAGGTTTACATCACCATGCAGGAACAAGAGACGTTAACGCATCCAGGAAACATGACAAACTGACTTCTCCCGGTTTTTGTGGTAAATGTAATCATGCTCAGGTCCCTCCAGCTCAACAGGGTTCCAAGAAAAATCTCCCTGCAACAGGACACCCAGAGGCTACAAAAGAAAGAACAGATGTATTAGACTGTATAAATATATACAGCAAAATATCAAATGCACCAACTATATAAATATATCAATAAATAGTACAAATACAAAAACTTTGATAAAGTGAAACTACTAAAACTATTTGCAAAGCAGTTGACGACAGTGGTTACTATTAGTCCTGTACAAATAGTGTTTACAACCTGGTAAGAAAAAGATGATAAAAGCGGTGAAAGGTTATGAATAAGTAATTCTCAGAAGAATGAACCCTAAAAGTCAACAAACACATGACTACAAAGATTTTTTTTACATTAGGGTGGTAGCAATTCAGGCAGGCTCTCTTTTGATTCCAAATACTCATACATTAGGTGTGAGTTTTGTCTAATGAGTATGTAATATTTAACTAGAGGGAAAAAGAGCTATTTTCATTGTGAATGAGAAAACATATTTTGAGGAGATAAAAATATGAAAGGGTGCTTGGGGAGACATGGAAAACTGCAACAAAGAACACGAGCAGACCTCACAGCATGCAAGTCAGGTAGGTGTCCTGGTGGTTCTGGAGACTTGTCAGCAGTCGGCAATGCTCAGACTGATGTCTTCTATTGCTTCTAGAATTTTCTGTTCCTGTAATAATTTATCCCCTCAACACACATGCTGTTTGCCTGCTTCTACACGTTTCCAAATATTTCTCCAACATAGTTCAAATGTACCTTGGAAATATTAATTTATCATCTTCTGTTGATCTATCCTTAAAATATGCTCCTAACATTATTCCAGCGGTTCCCGGCATGGGCATGTGTGTTTCACATCAGATGGTGGGCAGGGAGTGGCATTTGTCTCTCAGCCAGGGATTTCTGAATATTTGCATAGAATTTTCTCAGGCAATGAAATCTAAAAGTAAAGATGTGACCTCAGCTCTGAAAGGGGAGCTGGGGGAGGGTGGGGAATGGTACAGAGGGGAAATCTGTGGGGTTTTTTTTCTGGGTTAAAATGATAGCTTTCCAAGTCTGCTGTTATTTATCAATAACAGAAAATTGAGTTTAATTCCATTTAATTCAGTAAATATTTATTAAGTAGCTATCGTGCCAACCAGGGTTGTGTTAAGCATAAACAGGGCTTTATAAGAGGTAGAGGATGTAGCCCTAATACTCACAAAACTGGAACTTGTTTGGGAGATAAAAGTTGTAAACATGTGATAATTCAAGACAATGTGTAATAGTCCATAACAACTTTTCATACCAAGAACTGTGGGTGATCATTTTAGGACTTACTTTTGGAAATCAAGCTCCTCAAGGCGGATTTATTTCCCTCTTGTTTCCTGTATTTGGGATATGTCTTTATCAGGGGACATAGTATTTCCTAATTAAAAAAAAAAAACAATTTTAAAATTCCAGTCTGAGACTCTATCCTTAAGCCTTTTCTCCTTTGCGTCTTCTCTCTAGTTCTTAATTGTGTGTGTGTATGTGTGTCACAATATATTTTTCTCTAACAAATATTGTATGTGCAGTAAGGACTTATTTTGTAAAACTTCTTGGACATTTGAGTTTGAGTTTAGAGCAAATTCAGAAAGTAAACAATTCTAGACTCTAGTGATTATTTTCCATGTTCCATAAATATCGTTATCCTCATTTCTCTTTCCTTGATTTATCTTTTCTTATTAATCTTGACTTGGAAGATACCAGGATCTTTCCAGTCCATTAATTATCTTTGAGATAGAAACTTTTCCATCAGTTTACTCTTAACTCAGATTCAGATTTACCTGCATCACATGCCAAAAGCTTGCAAATACCTCTTCACTGAGGTCCTTGGTGGCTCATTTGATACTTTCCCAAGCTGTCATGGAGGTTTATACAACAGTTTCTCTGGGTCTTAGTTTCCTCATCTCTAGGTGCCTGTGTTAGATGATCTGAGATCTACGGTTCTGTTCTTCAATAATTCTTTCTGCAACTCTCTCAGATAGCATGAAGGAAAGTCTCATAGAGAAGAAAATAATCTTTACTCTCCCATTACAGAAGATTTCCAGCCGCATTTTTCCCCAATCAAAAAAAAAAAAAAAGTATCTTGGGGATGTCTGGGTGGCTCAGTGGTTGAGCATCTGCCTTTGGCTCAGGTTGTGATTCCGTGGTCCCAGGATCGAGTCCTACATCAGACTCCCCACAGGAAGCCTGCCTGTCCCTCTGCCTATGTCTCTGCCTCTCTCTCTGTGTGTCTCTCATGAATAAATAAATAAAATCTTTTTAAAAAAAGTTTCTGTGCTAGAAAATGCAAGATCTCTGAAATTATTGTAAGCTCTTGCATACAGATCTTTCTTGCTTTACTTTACATCTGCTCTTTACAAAGGAAGTTCGTTTCAGTTCTGAATGTCTTCAAGCCAGGAGTCCTTGGCTGGATTTACATGCAATTCAGAGATTACCCAACTTTTTAGCAAATGTCCCTTGGAAAACAACCTAGTAACTGAACTCTTAAAAAATAGCCACAAAAAAAGGCAGTATGGTTTATGATGGAATATGCTTGAAATAAATATTTAAAGAAAAGATTTGTGTGGATGACATGAAATTAGAAATGGTGCATAAATGATTGGTAAGCTCTGACTAGGCAAGCAATGGTGGGTGGAGCATTTTGGAAAGGTTTGGAGACAAGGTTTTTCTTAGCTGCACTGATTGATTTTAGTGGATAATTGATTACTTTCTCTCTTTAGTTCTATTAGTGTTGACATAGCTTTGGTGAATCTGCACTTGTAACTTGTATCACACGAATAGTTCAGTGATTTTAAAAATCTTTTAAAAATGGCAGTAGGATCTAAATACTTCAGCATTCTTAGTGAAAGAATTAGAACACAGCCAGTCATTATAGAATGATAGATTTTTTTTTCTACCTTTGGAAGACTTTATTTAAATGCACCATCACCACCAGACGCCACTGCCAAGAGAGAAAGAGTATTCTAAATAGAAGACAGAATTAAATTGCCCTGTGAGAGCCCAGTTACTGGAATCCTGTGTTCCTGGGGACTTGAGAGGATGGGTAGAAAAGCTAAATTGTGTTTAGACTCTGACCTTGATCAGCAACTGGGAAGCTGCAGTGAAAGAATTTTCTGTGAAAACACTGGGCGGTAGTCAATAACTCTTTGATGGGTAAGCATAACTCTTACAATTACCATGCTCAGAATGGCTAAAGCCAAAACTATAAACTAGCATCAGTCTGTTGTTTCTAAGCAACTGAATGAAAATGCAGCTAACAACAACCTAAAGTCATACTGCAGGAAGTATACAGTGATTTAATATTTACCAGATTAGTGTACGATAGGAAAATCTGTTGGTAGTTGTGTGTGCATATATTTTAGATTGCAAATTTAACCAGTGAAGCGTCTCCTCACTTCTCCTGGAGAGTCAGTATTATTTATATGCATTGCTATTTTTCAAAGACCAGTATATGTTTGCCTTTTAAAAGCGAAAATATATTTGGATCTAACTCATAATGGGATAGCTGGTTTGCGACATAGGAGTTCAACCTGTCATAAAAAAACATGTGCACAGTAATTTGTTTTTGACCAAGAGTCTTAACCACTTATCCAAATTCTTCTTAATTGGCTCATCTCAAGACTTCTTTCATGATGAATCTTTTCTCCACCTCCTCAATCCACAGTATGCTCACTTTCCTCCACCCTTTCTTTGTTTTATAGGACTGTGGGACAAAGTTTTGAAGGAATACTTTCCTCTTTCGATAAGATTTAGATTGTTATGAATCAATTTGTATTTGCATGTGTTAAGAGAATTAAATTGAAAAAGAGGTAAGGGAAAAATATTCCTCAATTTTAAAGAAGGGAAGATCTCAAAGTTGCAAAGAATGATGCAAAAGTCAGTAGGTTAGTGGATTTTTATTTCTTGAAGGAAATGATACTGCATTTGTGAGAATAGCTAACTTTATGCATGCAAGTAGGTGAGGTCAGTGTGGAAATCACAGAACTCTGAGAAAGGCTAAGAATGCAAGAACTAAAGACAACCACTCCATGTAAATTGCTACTTACATTTCTTTAAAATCTGTTTCCATGGGAATGTTCTGGGAGCTCTGAAACCTTCAAATAAATTCCCTTCTATAGGCTTAAATTTTTCTAATACTCTTCACTTGATTTCTTTCTCTTTCATAGTGGAAATAAATATGATCAAGGAATTGTAACTCTTGTCTATCACTTATACCGGGGTGCATCTTTCCTAGAATATAGTTATATATGTATTGTAACCAGTGAAACATATAATACTTATAAAATTTCTATAGAAAATCCTTCTGTCGGGGGTTGTTTATATTGCTATGCTTTAAGGGGTTTGTCCTTGAAACCATGCAGTTTTTTAAAAAAGATTTTATTTATTTATTCATGAGAGATAAACAGAGCAAGAGGCAGAGACACAGGCAGAGGGAGAAGCAAGCTCCCCACCAGGAGCCTGATGCGGGACTCGATCCCAGAACCCCAGGATCACAACCTGAGCCAAGGCAGATGCTCAACCATTGAGTGACCTAGGCGCCCTGAAACAACGTAATTTTGATTGACTATTATTCATACCCAATCTTTCTGTCCCAGAGAAGTAATAAAAGAGGCCTCTGTTTCAGTAGTCACCTGGTTGTACCCCCACATTTTGGATAAGAGATGCAAACACCCCCCCCCCCAGTGGGTTTGTTCCCCAAGACAAGCAAGCCATGCCAGCTCAAAAGTTCTACTACTCAGACTTTTGGAATGAAGACAGCATTGCCTTGGGTAAAGAATAGAGCGGGGGGATACCTGGGTGGCTCAGTGCTTTAGCTCCTGTCTTCCACCCAGGGCATGATCCTGGAGTCCGAGGATCGAATCTCACATCTATAGAGAGAGGGAGAAGAGCCTGCTTCTCTCTCTCTCTCTCTCTCTGTCTCTCTGTCTCTCATGAATAAATAAATAAAATCTTTAAAAAAAACAAAAGAATAGAGGGGAGTATGGAGGATCACTTTGACTCTCTGTGTCTTTTAGCTGAAATGTTCATCTTTAAACCACACCCAGCTCAGATAAGGTAGTCACCCCTGATTTTGGCAAGGAACTAAAATGGTCATCTTCCCAGGTAACAAGTGAGTTAAAATAATTCCCTCCCTTCTTATAACACAAACTTAATAGTTGCATGCTGATGAAAAATACAACGTGCACATTTTTTGACACAGAGCACACTCATATCATTGGGCAACTGTAGAGACGCCACAAAGCCTCAAAGGAGGAAATTTTTCTAGGATTGTCCTGAGATCTTAATTTCAACAAATACTGTCATCACCAACCAATGTAACACTTTAAATTATATATTATTTTACATTGCTCTTTTACTGTTGTAAATGTGTTAGGGTAGTTTCTCCATTTTTTCCCCAAGACCATATGATTACAAAACATCGTAACAATTTTCCTAATTGAAACATAAAGTGAATGAATGTTGCCCATTTAAAATAGTCACCTTGAAAAGTTGCATCCTTATTTTGGTTATGCACCTACAAAAGTTTAAGACAACAGAAAAGATATAGGCAGGCAGGCAGGACTTTAGAGTGGTCACCATATGATAAGGCTTGTTCCTTAGATATTTTATTTTATTTAATATGAAAATAGGTTCAATCATAAAAATGAAAGATGCTCCCTACGGAAAATTTGAAGATTAGGAAAGAAACTATAAAATCAAGTGTGGATGCGCTGCCCAGAAGCAATCACCCTGGCTCTTCCTGCCTCCAGTGTGACTTCATGGAATGGGTACTGCTGGCCAGCCTCAATTAGCTCGTTCTCAGCCCTGCTTCTCCCATTTCTGTGCTAACTGCAGACAAGTGTGTGGTCAAGAGGTAGGAGGGCTAAGTACCTGTGTATTCAATTTAATCAAGCAATCAGAAGGAACACATTCAAGAGTATTCATTTGACATTAACTGTTTCCTGTTTCTGAGACACAGTGCTCGGTATGGAGGAGCAATGGAGATCAGGATCATCCTCAAGGTGTTCATGGTCTAAGTGGGAAATTGGACCTGTTCTCCTATAAATCGATTACAATGAAGTAGATACGATTCGATAGGTGAATATTAAAAGTACTAATGGAGTCAAAAGACAGGGCATTTAGGTGGACTGACATTTGGGCTGGATCTTGAGATAGCATAGCAATTCAATTTCCATGGTCTATCACCAATTCAAATCTCAACTTTAACATAGGGATAAAGATAGTGATATCCTTCCCCAAAGTCAAAGCCAGAATTATTCACATATCTCTAAAGGGACAAACACAACCTTGTGATAAGGATAGCAATAAAAATTTATGGCCATTTAATTAAAAAATTAAGTAGTAAAGCACAAGCGCTGGGTCTCATCAAAGACTTCGATGTGGTGACATTTCTCAAGTGGTAAAATAGCCTAAGATTTCTATAACAGATTCTGCCAGAAACTTCCCTGAATCAACTTACCTAGCACACAAATGAAAATGAATTTATAAGAACTGTGAACACCTCTAACGCAGGCCTAACTTTGTAGATTAAACCGCCAGACTTCTGAATTCTGCGATGAGTTATGTGGCTGGCCTGCAGTCAGGGGACAAAATGTAGTGGCCCTGCCACCTGCTGCTGGACCTCAGTGGAGTGGAGGTTTCCATCACACATCTGACCCTCTCGGTATACATAGACCGGGACTCAGTTATGGAACTGACATATCCAGCTTGTCTGAAGTTCTTTGAAAACATAAAGAATAATAAAAGCTGGGTTACTTCTCACCTTTACTCGTTGGAATGCTCTTGAATTCTTGGTTACTCTTCTAGAAGCTAGCGTTGGACTTGGAAGAACATTGAGAGATGATTAAGTGTTACTGATCACTTCCAGATTGAAGCAATAAACCTTTCCTCTGAATTCTTATGACTATTATTCTCTGGGTGATTCATTTAATTAATGCAATCCTGTGTAGGTTTCAATAGTTCTCCCAGTTATTTACCTCTTAGTTAAGTTCTATTACTTAAGGTTTCTTGTGTATTTATACCTCATGAGGCTGACAAAATTACAGTTACCTTGATGTCCAAGATCTCAGTCTTATTTTTTCTGGAACACTCCTTTCTTGTAGCCTGGCAGTTTAAGACATCTTTGATGTTATTTTAAGTTGTTGTTGTTGTTGTTGTTGTTGTTGTTTTCCTACTGGGAGAGTTCTGTCTTACAGACTTTTCAAAACCATGTTATTAAAAATTTAAACGCCAACTATTATTTGGGCTGCTGGTCTGTTTTAGAGTTTTAATGAGAGGGAACCCCAAGTACTCTGACAGAAGTAAGCATCACAGGTTTTGTCACTGAAAATAAAGTTGTAGGATATGAGTGCTTATTTGTCCTCCTCATTAGGGTACCCAGGATGAGCTCTGCCCACGACTAGGGGTTGGAAACTCTAACCCCGTGTAAAGGAGTTCTAGTCAGGATAATTGGGAGTGAGCAGAATGAGCAATCCCTCTAAGTGCCTTCATTTGCCATTCCGCAGTAGCATGATCCCGGGCTGGAGCTGTGCCTGGTAAGCTGAGAGGGAGGCAGTGAAAGCAGGCAGCACACAGCTGAGGATTTTTTGAGAGTAGGATTTTTTTCAGGTCAGCAGGGTTTGGCAAAGCACATGTTTGACTTCCGGTTTCAGGTCTGAAAAACGTTTAGAAGCTCTCACTCTCATTCTTGCAATAAGAAATCTGAGAAATCAATCACTTTTCTTGGTCCCATTAGAGAACTGAGGTTTCTGGTGGAGGCTTTAGAATTTCCTATGCATAAAACTGCATAATCTGCAAATAACGACAATTTTATTTCTTCCTTTCCGACTTGGATGACTTTTATCTCGTTTCCTTGCCTAATTGCCCTAGCTAGGACTTCTGGCACTATGTTGAATAAGAGCAGTGAGACTGGGCACCTTTGTCTTGTTTCTGATCTTAGAGGAAAAGTTTTCAATTTTTCACCATTGAGAATGATGCTGTGTGTTTGTAGTATGTGGCCTTTATTATGTTGACATATATTCCTTCTATACCCTATTTGTTGAAAGGTTTTCTCATAAATGAATGTTGTATTTTGTCCATTTTGGGGGCATTTATTGAAAGGATTATATGACTTTTATAATTATAGAAGGAACCATCCTTGCTTCCCAAATCTATCTTGGTCATGGTGTAAAATCCTTTTAATGTGCTTTTGAATTCAAGTTGATATGTTGTTGAGGATTTTTATTTCTATGTTTATTAGGGATATTGACTTGTAATTTTCCATTCTTGCAGTGTCCTTATCTGGCTTTAGTATCTGGATAATGCTTGCCTCATAATATTAGTTTGGAAGTGTTTTTCCTCTTCAATTTTTTGGGAAAGTTTGAGAATCATCGGTATTGATTCATCTTTAAATGTTTGGTGGAATTCACCAGTGAAGCCATCCAGTCCTGGACTTTTCTGTGTTGGGAGGTTTTTGATCAATGATTCAATCTCATTACTCATTATTGATACGTTCAGAGTTTCTATTTCTTGTTGATTCTGTCTTGGTAGATTCTATGTTTTTTAGGAATTTATCCATTTCTTCTAGGTTATCCAGTTTGTTGGCATATAATTGTTTAGAGTTTTTATAGTCTTATGATTTATGTATTTCTGTAGTAGAAGTTGTAATGTCTTCTTTTTCATTTCTGATTTTTTTTTATTTGAGTCATCTCTTTCTTAATCTGGCTAAAGCTTTGTCAATTTAGTTTATCTTTTTGAAAAAAAAATTTAGTTTTGTTGACCTTTCCTATTGTTTTCCTGGTCTCTATTTCATTTATTTCCACTCTATTCTTTATTTCCTTCCTTCTGCTAATGTCAGACTTAGTTTGTTCTTTTTTTAGGTGTTCCTGCAGGTTGTTTATTTGAGATGGTTTTATTTTCTTAATATACAATTATTGCTATAACCATTCCTCTTAGAACCACTTTTGCAGCATCCCATAGATTTCTATTTTCATTTGTTTCAAGATATTTCTTTATTTCCCATTTGGTATCTTCCCTCTGCCCCTTTGGTATCTTTGAACCATCGGTTGTTCAGGACTGTGTTGTTTAGTTTTCACATTCTTGTACATTTTTGAACTTTCCTTTTGCCAATTGCTAGTTTCATACCATTGTGGTTGGAAAAGATACTTGGTATGATTTCAATATTCTTAAATTTGCTAAGACATTTTTTTTGTGTCCTATCATATGATCTATCCCGACTGTGTGCATTTGCGAAGAATGTGTATTCTGCTGCTGTTGGATGGAATGTTCTATAAATATCAGTTAGGTCCATTTGATCTAATCTATGGTTGAAGTTCAAGTTTCTTTGTTGATTGTCTGACTATGTGACCTCTCCATTGCTGAAAGAGGCATATTGATGTTCCCTACTATTATGTATTATTGTCTCCTGCCTTTGGATCTGTCTAGTATTTGCTTGATATTTAGTGCTCTGACGTCAGCTGCAACATTTTTATGACTGCTATATTTTCTTTATAAATTGACCTTTATCATTATATAATGACCTTCCTTGTCTCTTGTACCATTTTTGGCTTAAAGTCCATTTTCTCTGATATAAGTGTAGCTAGCCTACTTTCTAGTTTCCACTGGCATGGAATATCTTTTTCTATCCTTTCACTTTGAGCCTATGCATATCCTTAAAACTGAAGCAAGTCTATTGCAGGCAGCATGCAGTTGGGTCTTGTTTGTTTGTTTTGTTTTTGTTTTTTACCCAAATAGTTACTCTATGCCTTTTGATTAATGGATCCAATAAATTTACATTAAAAGTAATTATTGACTTACTAATACCACCTTACTTTTTGCTTGTATTTCTGGTTGTTTACATTTCAATTGTTTCTTTTTCCTTTTATGTCTGCCTGCCTTTGTAAATTGGTGATTTCTTTAATAACAGTATGCTTTGTTTCCTCTATCTTTATCTTTTGTGAATCTGCTCTATATTTTTGCTTTATAGTTACTATGAAGCTTACATAAAACATCTTATAGATGTAGCTGTATTTTAAGCTACTAACAACTTCACTTACGCACAGAAACCCTACCCTTTTACTCCTCTCACCACATTTTATGTTTTTGAGATCATAATTTACCTCTTTTTGTGTATTTATTTTGTGTATTGTGTATTTATTAACAAAGTATAGTAGCCATAGTTATTTTTAATACTGTATAGTTAAATAATTAATATCCCATCCTATGATAGAATTAGAGTTTTCTAAATCCGACTGTATATTCACCTTTACCAATGTGTTGTATACTTTCTTATATTTTCATGTCACTGAGTAGTGTCCTTTTATTTCAGCTTGAAGAACTCCTTTCAACATTTCTTGTAGGGTGAATCTAGTGATTTTAAACTCTTAGCTTTTTTTTTTTTTTTTTCCCCTAGGAAAGTCTTCATTCCTCCTCATATCTGAAGAATTGCTTCACTAAATAGAGAATTGTTGACTGGCAATTATTTTTTTTCAGCCCTTCACATAGGTCATTCCATGCTATTCTGGTTTATAGGGTTTCTGCTGAGAAATCTGCTGATAGCCTAATGGGAATTCCTTTTAAAGTTACAATTGTTTTTTGTCTGGCTCCTTTTAGGATTTTTCTTTGTCTTTGATTTTTGACAGTTTCACTATGTGTCTTGGAAGAAGTCTTTTTGTATTAGGATAGTAGGGTGATCTATGAGCTTTGTAAACTTAGATGTCTGAGTTCCCCAGGTATGGGAAGTTCTCAGCCATTATTTAAATAAACTTTCTCTTTTTGTTTCTCTTCTTTTGGAATCCTGATTATTCTCATATTTGTATGTTTGAAGGAATCTTATAGATCATGTAGGCTTTCTTTGCTCTTTTTATCCTTCTTTTCTTTGTTCTTAATTTATTTCAAAGTTCTTGTCCTCTAGATCACTATCTGCCTTCCATTTAATCTACTCTGATGTAGATGCTCTCTGTTGCATTTTTTGTTTCATATTTTGAATTGTTTAACTCCAGAATTTCTGTTCGTTTTTTTAATGATTTCAATCTCTTAAAATTTCTCATTTTGTTCATAAAATTTTTCATAATTTCATTGAATTATCTTTCTGGGTTTTCTTGCAGCTCATTGAATTTCCTCAAAACAACTATTTTGAATTCTTTATAAGCTAGATCACAAAATTCTATGTCTTTGGACTCAGTTATTGGAGGGTTATTGTTATCTTTTGGTATTGACATGTTTCTTGTTTTGTGCTGCTGCTTCCCCATCTAAAGTAGCAGACACCTCCTCAAATCTTTATTAGTTGCCTTGAGCTGGGTTTTACTGTTCATTGGTTCTATTATATCTGGAGTCTTCTCTGCCCTTGTATGGACACACCTGCTCACACTTCTTTTTTCCTTGTTTGGCAGAATTCTTAAATTTTAACATCTTCCCTGGTCCTTACAACTCAGCAGGCTGGCTGCTGGAAACCTCTCTTTTGTTTTCCAGAAGGTGGCACTATCTTTCAAGTTTGTGGTTACTTCCTTGCCTACCATTCTTACCTGGTTTTCTGACAGCACTTGGTTTACTAGACAGGCTCTCACCACTGCAATCCTAATTGTGCACAAAGACCTGGCTGCAGAGTGGGGAGAAGTATCGATTTAGCACTCAGGGCTTTAGGGGTGCCTGCAGAGTAGGGAGATGTTGGATGAGGTTCTCCCACAGGCTTCTGGGCAAGTTTCCTGCTGATATCCTGATTATCATCAACATGAACTGCATCCCTTTGATTCCTTTTATATTTTTATTTGTCCCTTTCCCAATATTCTCCTTCCCCCAAGACATAGAGGTCCCCCCTCAGGACTCTGGGCGCTCCTGGAGAGCAATGGTTTCTTCAGCTGCTTCCTGCACAGATGGGGTAGCCAGGCACTCATTCATCACTCTTTTTTCCTGTAGGAGAGCTTGCCTCCAGATAGTTCAGTTGCATTCTGTGTCATCTTGGGTGTGAAGGTTGGGGGTGTGGGTGGGTGCCTCACAAAATTCTTTTCACCCTTTCTACTGCATCCAACTATTACTATTATTATTATTATTATTATTATTATTACTACTATTTCTTCCAATGGCATGCTGGAATCTCTCCTCAGGAAGGCTGGACTGTGGCTATTTGCCCAAGTTAGCAATCTCCAGGTTTCCCCTGACCATGGCAGAGAGGAGTAGGCACAGGCTTGCTGGCTCAGTTGGTTCTGCAGCCTGGATCGGGGTCTGGCCATCTGTTACAGGATGTGCAGGGGGGCGAGTCTCCTCCCGGGTCCCTTAGCTATGGTGCTGAATTCCACAACTCCCACAAAGGCACTCCTGTCTGAGGATGGATATCTAATTAGTTGTTACAAAAGGGAGGAAAAAAAAAAGGAAGATGTCTTACACAGCCATGATGCGAAATCACTTTTCTGGAGTACTTTAATTCTTTAGAAACAATTCATTCTGCAATTAATTTGTGTTGTTGAAAGGGGGTTTTCTTTTTAAAAAGATTTTATTTATTTTTAAAAGATTTTTATTTGAGAAAGAGAGAGCATGGATAAACAGTGGGAGTGGGAGTGGCAGAGGGAGAAGGAGAAGCAGCACCCTGGACCCAGGACCTTGAGATCATGACTGGAGCTGAAGGTAGACACTTAATTGACTGAGCCACCCAGGAGCTCCAAAAGGAGGTATTTAAATACATGCCGTAAAGTAGACTTTCAGAACTTTGAAATTCTCTTTCACTAATTTTTTGGGAGTCATTGGCTTTTTGAAAATCATATTAAAGCCTGTTAAAATGCATAAATATACAGCCATATAAAATTTTTAAATATGATTTCAAGGGCTCACATTCCTCCTGTTCATCCATGGATCCTCTAGGATTCACAAACTCCATGTCAGAAAAGTTTGTACTATGTCTTGTGCTTTTTAAAGTAAAAATGGGGTGGGGGGGGAGTGCATGGGTGGCTCATTGTTTTGACTCCTGCCTTCGGCCCAGGGCATGATCCTGGAGTCCCAGGATCAAGTCCCACATCAGGCTCCCTGCATGGAGCCTGCTTCTCCTTCTGCCTGTGTCTCTGCCTCTCTCTCTCTGTCTCTCATGAATAAATAAATAAAATCTTTAAAAAATTAAGTAAAAATGTCTATATTTATTCTTTCAATTGGCCTGAAGCAGGGGAAAACATATAGATGATCTGTACCCTCAGAAGACTTCATCAGTAAAACACTGTGTGTGTCCCAAATAAATACATATTCATTTAAAATCTATACTTAGATATTCTGTCAATTTGTATGTTTATAAGAAAAAGCTAATTTCTATCTTTTTGATAAAAACAAAAACAAGAGAAGTTCTAATATTTTTTCCACCCAATTTAGTGGATTCTCTTTCAGACCCCCTAAAGTACATGGATTCCATTTTGGTTACTAAGGCACTAGGTCAAAATGAGAGCCAAGTGTTTGTAGATACATTAATTAAACAGAGCTATAGTGATAGGAAGATATCTTGTAAGATATCAACAGGGAGGAATAACGATGCATTTAATTTTCAAAAAAAGAAGGCTATCACTACAGATTCATTCATATTATTTAGCAATAATGTTAGCACTTACTATATACCAGCCACTATTTTAGCACTTTACGGATATTGGCTCCTTTTAGCTTTTAATAACCCTGTAAAGTAAATACTATTCTTATCCCAGTAACATATCGACAATTTAGAATGATGTTCTCAAGTTTATAAAGTTGAAGTCTTGCTTCTTGGGGCTTGAATATTTGCCAAGAGAAAGGGAGTCAGAAGCAGAACAGCTGTGGGTTAGTGGACACAGCTGCTGCACACAGGGGTTGCGTAGAAACTAGGTAGAAACCAAAACAGGGGAGCCAACTTGCCCAGGGGGTGTCTCCTTGTACTTTGCAGCTCTTTTGTGCTTGTCTTATGGGCTAAAATGCTTCAGCCCAGTGACCAGGTCTTGTGCAGGTCAATGACCTTTGGAGTTGCCTTGGATGCTGGACCAGCTACCCTTTCTTGAGAGGACTCTGCTAATTTTGTTCTTCAGTTTAAAGTGTTTAAGCTTTATCTTAGAGCAGGGACCTGGAGCACAGGCTTCATTTCATCCTGGCTTCTTTTTGTTTTAACACAAGAGTCACTGGAAAAATTGTTTTTTTTTTTTTTCTTTTGGTTCAGAAGGCTTTTCTTTAATATAAAAAGATGTTAAAGGAGGGGAAGATAAGAGTAATGAAACACAGCCAAAGGTTCTGATTTTCAAAAACTTTCCCTTTGTTGCCTCACACCTGTGCCTGCATAGGGGCCATGTATTGTTACTCTTGCTTTGTTTCCAAAATGCCTTGAAATATTTGTTTCTAAATTCAGTTAATAGAATCAGTGGCACTAGAAAACTAGATGTCAGTGGAAGGGGTTTTGTATATTTTTGTATCCTGGGGACATTTTTTCTCTTTGATGTTTACTCATTTAGCAAAATCTGCTCTGTTTGTACATTCTAAATTGTTAGCATCCCATTTTAAATGACATGCTGAGAGAATTAGCAAACATATCTGAATATTTTTTAGTCCTTCAGAGGGAAAAAAATCTCTATTTCTCTTATTTTATTTTTTTCTATAACACTTGTTCTTTCCTGATATATTTATTACAAACATTTTTGTCTGCTCAAGAGAGCAGGAGCTTGTTTTGGTCACTGCTCTATCCCCAAAGCCTAAAATGGTGCCTGGCACATAACTGTCCTTAATCAATATTTGTCACATGAATGGATGGATAAATAAATCTAACAACTATAAGCATGTTGATTGTTGACAACACTGTCTCCCAGATGTCCTTGTGGAAAGGCAGACCCTTGACCCTCAAAGGACTTAGCCAAGGTTAGCCAAGGAAAATGCTGTTGCCTTCAGTATGATGGATGTGATAGGGAACAAGAAATGTGAGGAATGGTTATGGTGATTTGTTTTCACTGTGAAATAATACAGACCCATTGAAAAATCTATCAGAAGAACTTAAGAAAAGACATAAATAAGAAGTTATTTTGGCCTCTATTAAGGAGCAATATCTAGATCCTGAAGCAAGAATTGAAAGTTTTATAAAGTCAAATGTAAATAAGAACTGAAGCAGACTAGTTTGATTCAACTCCTCAGAAATGAATTTTAAAGAAATAACTTCATTGGTTTACATATTATTGTATATTAATAATGTACATAATTTTTAGTCTCTGGTGAAAAGTTGTTGTTTTCAATTTATCAGTAGCCTCGACATGTAGAGAATTTTTCTCCCTGGTACTTTTTCAAATAGATTTTCTTTGATTTCTTAAGTGCTTATTTTGGGCTCTTAATTACATTGATAGAAGATGGGTTGCCTCAATACTTTTACTATATAAATCTCTTGTCTTGAAGGAAGAAAATTGATTTTTAAAAAATGTATAATGAGCTGTTGATGAAAAGTCACTATACACTGAGCTCTCGTGTATTCCTTGAAAGCAAAGTAATATTAGCTGTGTAACTTCATGAGAAAGCAGTACTTATAACTTTCATTATCAAAATTAATAATATAATCCTCTCTCCCATCAAATGTAATGCCATTTATCTATTTTATTTTTAAGCTTTCCACATGAAGATCACAGGATCCTGAACAATGTAGCTGTTTTATCAACGATAGAGAACTTTTTAATGTTTAAACAAGAATAGCAAACTTATAAAGTATGTCCAAGTATTAACAGATTTATACCCATTTTTATCAAATCCTATGATTTGGAAGATTTCTATATCCCACAAGTCAGTGTGACTAGATTTCATATCTTGGAGTAATAGTTGCACAAATAATTTATTTCCTAAGTTTCTGTAAAATCATAAGCCCTACAGTCCCCTGGGGCAGAACAGGTATGACATTAAATTATTGAAATGTTTTCTGCTCTAGATGCGACTAGCAAAGATAGGATCAAATAAAACCTAATTTTTATTTACTGGTTACTAATTTAGCCTAGTGGTAAAAAGCACCAGGTTTACTGCCTAGCAATGGTGTGTTAAGTATTCTACACACTGTAATAAACTGCCCTGAAACTCAATGGTTTAAACAACTATCTGTTAGAACTTACACATCCATGGGTTCACTGGTGGTCAGCTGATCTACTGGAGCTTGACTCATCTCATCCAGGTATGGCCATCGTGGTGGGGCTCCTTTGTGTATCTGGGGTTTGGTTGACAGTTTGCTTTGGGCTAGGCTTGGTAGGGGAGCTCTGCCTCATTCGTCTTTCATCATCCTCTTGGGGCCAGTTGGCTAGCTTGGGCTTGTCTTTGCCATGATGCTATAAGCAAGACAGTGCAAGATCTCCTGAGGCCCAGTCTGGGACCTGACACACTGTCATTTCTGCCTCATTCCATGGCCAAAGCAAGTTACAAGCCCAGCCCAGAACTGAGGAGTATGAAAAAGCTCTTCTTCCTCATTCCAGGGAAAATTGTAAAATGTGTGGATACAGGGAAACATGAGGAATTGGAAGTGTTAATGCAGTTTATTATAGGTAGAAGGGAGATGCATATTTAAAACAGGAAGAAATAAAAAAAGCAGGAGGAAATAAACTAGGAAATAATGTTTGAAAGGGAGAGACATCTGGCATGATATGATATTGATCATCTGCAATCACAAAAAGAGTTATTTGATAAAGATACCTGTGTAAAAGAGATCCTTATGTGCCAGTTTCTTTTTTTTTTTAATTAATTTTTATTGGTGTTCAATTTACCAACATACAGAAAAACACCCAGTGCTCATCCCGTCAAGTGTCCACCTCAGTGCCCGTCACCCATTCCCCTCCATCTCCCGCCCTCCTCCCCTTCCACCACCCCTAGTTCGTTTCCCCGAGTTAGGAGTCTTTATGTTCTGTCTCCCTTCCTGATATTTCCCAACATTTCTTTTCCCTTCCTTTATATTCCCTTTCACTATTATTCATATTCCCCAAATGAATGAGAACATACACTGTTTGTCCTTCTCCGATTGACTTATTTCACTCAGCATAATACCCTCCAGTTCCATCCACGTTGAAGCAAATGGTGGGTATTTGTCGTTTCTAATGGCTGAGTAATATTCCATTGTATACATAAACCACATCTTCTTTATCCATTCATCTTTCGATGGACACCGAGGCTCCTTCCACAGTTTGGCTATTGTGGACGTTGCTGCTATAAACATCAGGGTGCAGGTGTCCCGGCGTTTCACTGCATCTGCATCTTTGGGGTAAATCCCCAGCAGTGCAATTGCTGGGTCATAGGGCAGATCTATTTTTAACTCTTTAAGGCACCTCCACACAGTTTTCCAGAGTGGCTGCACCAGTTCACATTCCTTCCACATTTAATAGTGAAGCTTGCAAATTCTAAAGATAAAGAGAAGATCCTTAAAGCAGCAAGAGACAAGAAATCCCTGACTTTTATGGGGAGAAGTATTAGGGTGACAAATTTTTCTTGATGACGGTTGCTGCTCAGGACTTCTGAAGGCTAACTCAGAACTGAGAAGTGGTATGAGCTGTGTTTCATTTAATTCCTTCTCTCAAAGTGAAAAGAGAATACACCCAATCATTGATCATATTCCACTATTATCATCTGGGCTTCTGAAACTAACAGGGGAGTTCTTGATGTTGGCAACTACATAGTCTGGAGTGAAGGCTTTCTGTTTCAAGCCATTAGGTCTCTATTGATATAATATCATGATGTAATTTTTATTTCCATTTATTTTACCAGAAAAAAATGATCAAAAAAGTCAATATCTCTGTTGAAGTGTTGGTGATAGAATAATGCGTACAATTAACCAGCATTAAGTGAATTATGTAGTTATTTATTCAGTTCTTTGAAAAGCAAACCTTTGCCTTTCACATGGGACATTATTTCTAAGGTCACCGTACAACTGAGAGGAGAAAACCACTTTAAAAAATCTTCAGTGCATTAGTATAATTATAAAATACCACATTTTCAAGTATATGAATAATGGCTATTGAAAGTAATTTGATAAGCATAATTTCTGTGGCAAAAAGAAAACAGAGAGGAAATTGTATTGATTAACATTGAAGGCAATTCTTCTAAATTCGGCCACAAGGCTTGGATGTTCTCTCCAGACAAGTGCTTATTGCCTCAGATTGCTTGTATTATCACCATGTTAATTCTCCTAAGACACATCCTTCGTTACTTTCTGGGAGCATGACACTTTCAATTCCTTCCCCCCTCTCATTTATATATTTTGAATTGTTAGGACTCTTAGCTTATCATTAGTTCAAAATGTATAATATTTAGTTTTAATTGAATGGGAGCCCCAAATGATGCTGATTCTGTGGTTGAATCTTTGTTTTTGTAGATATAGTTGGACTGTATGGTGTCAGAACTTCCTGAGTAGATTATCCATGCGGCTTGATTAAATCACATAAAATTTGTACCTTGTGCTTCCCTTTCTCCTGGACCACAGTGCTTGATATTTTATCCACAGTTATCAGTTACTTCTTTTGGCATGAAACCTGTATTCTCACTTTTAATGTACCATGCAGATGTAATGTATCACACCAGGATTGCTGCTGCCTGCCAGCTACTTCCAGGTAACTTTTCTTCACTGCAGTGGTGGAATTAGGGGAGAGGCCAAGGGTCAAAGAGAATTTTTGGGTCACTGAGAGGTAGGATTAGGAAGAAGCTTTTCACAGAAGATGAAAATGTGGGGCAGAACTAGCTTACTTGACAAATTCACCCACAGTGAAAATTGCCTGTGACAGGAATTCGCTGATTCCCTGCTAATGCATAGAAACCAACGAAGAGCTCAGAAGACTCTTGTTCATGATGAAATGCCCTATGATGAAGTCTCTGTGTCAGCTCTTGGTCCACAAGCTGGTCAGTTGGAGAGATGTAATTGGCACTAATCGAGTTAAGAATTGTTCAAGAGCACTGGCTTTCTTCCTGATGGTGTATTTGGTGAAATGTGTTGCTCTCACTCTTCAGGTAAATTGTGGACCAGGAGACAAAACAGTTTGTTTTGTATAAGGGAAGCCCAGATGGTTACATGGACACTTGCTCCTTAAGAGCATGTTTAATGTAATTCATAAAATATTTTTTCATTTGTTGTCTTTATGGGTTGATGAGTCTGTTTTCCATACTGGCAGCAAGCTTCTCAGAGGACAGGGGCGGTGTTCCTTGTCCTCTTTTCAACATTGCCTGGCTCATGACAGGTGCTCAAAATATTGTTACTGAATAAAGGATGAAGACTTGAATTAATGATGGTAGCAGGCTCTGGAGGGCATCTCAAGATGCCACCATACATTACCTATATTAGTTTTCTATTGCTCCTGTAACCTTTTATCATATATTATTTTTAAGATTTTAATTATTTAATCATTAAGGACAGAGAGAGAGAGAGAGGCAGAGACACAGGCAGAGGGAGAAGCAGGCTCCATGCAGGGAGCCCGACGTGGGACTCAATCCCTGGTCTCCAGGATCACACCCCGGGCTGAAGGTGGCGCTAAACCGCTGAGCCACCGGGGCTGCCCTATCATCGTAAATTTATGGATTAAAATAACTCAAACTTTTTATCTTATAGTTCTGCAGGTCAGAAGTCTGATTTGGGTCTCAGTGGGCTAAAATTAAAGGATTGAGAAGATTGCTTTCTTTTCTGGAGACTCTAGAGAAAAATCTACTCCCTCCCTTTTTCCAGCTTCTAGAAGCCTCCAAATGTGGCTTGTGGCCTTTCCTCCAATTTAAAACCAGCAGCACAGCATCTTCAAAATTTTGTTTCTTCTGCCTCCCTCTTTCACAAGGATCCTTGTGATTATATTGAACCCATCAGGATAATACTCCCCATCTCAAGGTTAGCAGATTAACAATTTTAATTCCATCTGTAACCTTAATTCCCTTCTGCTCTGTAACCAAACACATTTATAGATTCCAGGGATTAGACATTTTGGAAGGCCACTGTTCTACCTACCACATGGTCCAAATAGGATTAAAAAAAAAAAAAAAAGAATCCTCAACCTGGATTAGATAGCTGATCCCCACCCCCATTTCTATAAACTATGTAAAAGCATCCAAATGACATATAATTATTTTGAGAACAAGAGCCTAAATATATAAATTAATCCCATTCAACTTTCTTTCAGGCAAATTACTTCCATCTGCTTTATATCTGTATGAATCATAAGGACTTCTAGAAGGACTCAGGAATCTGGTACCAATGAGAAAACCCCAATCAAAGCAAGTGTGAGCTTTAAAAATAAACCACCATTGTGTTTGGATAATAGCCCATTAACAAAGGTTAATTTTCCTTAAATCGCAGCACATTTTGATTTTTTAGAATGAACTTCAAGCAATTAGAGTCTGTTGGGTAAACTTTTAAGGCAAAAATCTGAATGTATTGTTCTGAGCAATCGTGTAGAAATACATTTTTAAAATTAACATTCATTTTTAAAATTAAAAAAAATCAGCAAGAAACTCATTTAAGCAAGTAAGAAGCAAGTTGATGAACTTAAGCATTTACCAGAGCAACTCAGAACATTCGTTTTTAGCTTATAGACTAATGAATACTAAATGGAGACCATTTCTGAGAGAAAGAACTTTGTTTTCCTTCTGTGGGAAATGGAAAGGGTGTTAATTAGGAATATGAAGCATTATGACATAATGAAGCTACTGAATTGCTCCAAATTTGTCCGGAATTTTGTTAGCTCCAGGGCTATGGCAGTAATTTCACTCTCTATCTTGTGTCCAAGAATCGGCTACCATCTGCCTCAGAGTAAGTTTACCTATGCTGGTGTTTTTACTACCAATCTGTTTACTTAACTAATGGGTTCTGTGCACATTAGAACCTTTTATTATATTAAAATGTTTTGAGAAAGGAATATACTATAGTTTTAAAATTTAAAGCTATTTATTGGGTCTTTTCAGATTTTTGGCTTTCTACATGCATATAAATAAAATTAAACAAAACTGCAAGTGAAGAGGTAAAATCCCAATGCAGAGCCATTCTATCCTATTATAATTTTAAAAAGAAGAAAATAAAAAGAAAATTAGCCCATGTCCTTCTGGCCAAATCTGGGTTCTACAAATATTCTCATAAAATAATTCTGGATCCTTACTTACATTTCCCATGTATAACTATGGAAATATAAAAGATCTATCTCTTGAATTTCTTCCCTGAGAGTCAAAGGCAAGATATTAGCTGTACCTCTCCATTAGGGGTGTAGAGATATAGAGTCCTCTGCTTCCAAATGGCCTGTGTCATGTCAGACCTCCTTCTGGATTTTACATATAATCATACAATATAATATAACATACACATGTAAACATAATTAATTTTTTTCTGACTGTGCTATTGACTTGGTTCTGAAATTATTTCCATTTTTTTCCCTAGAGCTGGGTTGATTAGAGTTCTGATTCTCCACCCAAGTCCTGCTAATCTTCTTTTCTAAGGGACTCCTATCTTGGAACTCTTTTGTGGGTCCTTCCAGATGGATCTCTCCCCTGGAAACTTAAGGAGTTACCCCCTGATACTGAGGATTGCCAGAGAGTCCTATTCTCATTTTTAGCTTCCTTCCCAGGTCAGGTGCAAGAGGATTCACTTCTTCTGGTGGTGAAAAGGTGATAGGGCACATGAGTAAGAGAAGACATCCCTGGGCAAAATTGAGGTTCACTTCAAATCAAACTGACTGACCTGCTGCCAAAATTTGTGAGTCACTGATTAAATCTTTCTCTAGTGTCCCATGCAGGGGACAGCGAAGGAGGGACCACACCATATTCCTGCTCTCATCCCCAGCCACATTCTTCACTGCCTGTCCCTTGTGACATGAAATGGGTCAGACACTTGCAATTCATGAGATGTAGGGCTTGAATCACCTGAAAGGCTAGAGGATTCTCAGATCTCAAGCAATGACTCGTTATATCAACTCCGATTAGTACCATAGGGTCATTGGATAGTTAATTTTTTGTATTTCGCTGCTATTAGGACTTGTGCTCCCTTTTGTTTTTAGGATTTGCTCTCTCTTTAAATAAAATGTTGCTAATCCTGTTTAATTACTCCCATTTGTGTGGGTTGCAGGAAAATGCTGCAAAAAAAGATATGGCCCTGTTTCCCATTGTGTGAGCCAGTTGTGTTTTGTAACACACGTGATTTGATTTCTTATTTTGATACTTCTGGCATTATTTCATTCGCTATCTTATTTTCTTAAGTAAAATTTAAGCACCAAATATAGAAGTGGCACAAATACATCTTAAATTTCTTTTTTCTCATTATTGAGGTATAAGTGACATGAAATAAACTGCACATATTTAAAGTGCACAACTCAATGCATTGTGACATATGACATATCCTAAAAACCAGATTTACAGCCAAGATAATCAACATTCTTACTACTCCTAAAAGTTTCTTCATGTTCTTTTGTTTCTTCGTCCTCTCTGCCTACTACCTTCACTTCTATTCCCAGGACACTAGCACTCTGTTTTCTGTCACTGAGATTAGTTTGCATTTTCTAGAATTTTATATAGGTGGAATCATATACTATGTATTTTTTTGAGGGGAGAGGGAGACCTGGCTTCTTTCACAGAGCATAATTATTTTTAGATTAATCTATATTGTGTTTATCAACGATTTGCTCCTTTTTATTATATAATATATTACAGTTTGTTTACTCATTTGCTTATTGATGGAACTGGGGGTTTTCCAGTTTTTGGTTATTACAAACAAAGCTGCTATGAATATCCAAGTATTTCTATAAACATAAGCTTTTCTTTCTCTTGGGTAAGTACCTAAAGTTAAAATGACTGGATCAGGAACGCCTGGATGGCTCAGTGGTTGAGCATCTGCCTTTGGCTCAGGGCATGATCCGAGGTCCCAGGATAGATTCCCACATTGGGCTCCCTGCAGGGAACCTGCTTCTCCCTCTGCCTATGTCTCTGCCTCTCTCTGTGTGTCTCTCATGAATAAATAAACAAAATCTTTAAAAAAAATGACTGGATCATTACATAGTTTTTGTTTGACTTCTTCTTCTTCTTTTAGAGATTTATTTATTTTAGAGAGAAAGAAAGAGAGAGCACGCAAGGGGTGGGGAGGGGCAGAAGGAGAGGGAGAGAGAATCTCAAGCAGGCTTGCTGCTGAGTGTGGAGCCCAACTTAGGGGCTTGATCCCACGAGCCTGAGATCACCACCTGAGCAGAAATCAAGAGTCAGCCACTTAACCAGCTGAGCGACCCAGGCACCCTTATATGTTTAAACTTTAAATTTTTTTTTTATTTATTCATGAGAGATACAGAGAGAGTGGCAGAGATATAGGCAGTGGGAGAAGTAGGTTCCCTGCAGGGATCCTGATGCAGGACTCGGTCCCAGGACCCTGAGATCATGCCCTGAGCTGAAGGCAGATGTTCAACCACTGAGCAACCCAGGCGCCCTACATTTAACTTCTTAAGAAATTGCCATACTCTTTCCAGAGTGTCTGTACCTCTTAATATGCCCACTAGTGAGGTACAAGAGTTCTAGTCCCTCTACAACCTCACCAACAGTTGATGTGGCCACAGTCTTTAATTTTAGAGGTTGTTGGAGCTGTGCAGTGGTATCTCATTGTAATTTTAATTTATATTTCCACACTGACTAATGGTGCTGAAAATTTTTTCATGTGGTTACTTGCCTCTATATGTTTTCTTTTATAAGGTGTAAAAATTCGTTCTAAAATTCCCATTCAGAAATGAAAAAAAAAAATGTGAGAAGCTCTTAACATAATCAATCCCTACAAATGGCAGTCAGGGCTGGCACTCTGGTAATGAATGAAGCAGTCTCTTGTGGTGTTCTCTCCTCCAGCCATGTAAATGAGGTTTCTCCTGGGGTTTCATGTGGGTTTTCCTTCATTGGTTCAATGTAGAAGAACATAAATGAGCTTCAAGTGTCTTTCTACTTCATCAAACTAATAACTCCCCTTAGAAGTCAGTGCTGAGAATAACATTGCAGTTCAGGGTGTGTCACGGGGACCTTTCCATATTTACTGAGTACTTCTTATCATGCAGTCATTGCCCTGTCCTTGCAGTGTTGACGGGTGAGACCCATCCTCAAGTAGCTCACAATATTATAGGAGAACCTGACTGAAATGTGCTGTATCCCAAGTTCTCAACTAGCATTTTTCTTTAAGGAGATAAATGCATACATGAATATGTAAATAAATATTACAATAATCAAAACACTTAAATCATGGGGGCTATGATCAAGCAAACTAAGAGTTTATCAAACTTGCTTCATATTTTGGAAACATTAAAATGTATGCATTGGGTGCCATGGCAATGTGGGTCCCAACAGAATGCCAGTTCAACTGTGCTTAAAATACATTGATAAAGTTATGTGTAAGTCATATTGGCTGAATCACCATGAAGATATTTTCTATCTATCTATTATCTATCTATCTATCATCTATCTATCTATCATCTATCTATCTATCTATCTATCTATCTATCTATCTATCTATCATCTATCTTTTATCTTTTCTACAACCCACCAAATCCAAGCTTATGAGCTGATTTTATAGATAAAGGGACTCAATGTTGAAGTAACTCCTCTAAAATTCATCAACCTGAATTTCCAAAGTAAAATTAAACCCAGATCCATTAGACTCCATGACACTTTGTCTTTTGTTGGTGCCTAGAAAAATCCATCTTGCATGTGACTCCTCCCTAGAAGAAAACACTTTGTACTCTACTCTAACTTTGCTTCTTTCAATCAATAACACCTTAGAAGTAAAGATAGAATGGTTAGAATGACAAAAAAGGCCTACTATGCAACAAAAACAAATATTCTGGTGGCACATTTTCAGATATGTGTGTTTAAAACTCCTCTAGGAAAAAAAAGGTAACATCCCAGTGCAAAGTCCTATTTTGATAATTCATTTCTATATTGGAAGCAGACACATACCCTGTGCATTGACCAAACTGTAAGGTGGTGACGGAAGTTACTCTGCCAAAGAATTCAGCAAAGCTTTGGTGTCAAGAGATTCATTTGAGGCTTTTTGCAATTCTCTGTTGGGGCTACTGACCTAGCTGAATACATACGGAGAAACTTCTGGGTTCTCAGCTCTGTTAGGAATGCTCAGAGAATATCAGGGAGGAAAATGCTAGAGACCAGGGCTCAAGGCTTCCTAGTTCTGGTACAGTTGAGGCCACGACAGAAAACATTGGCCTGGAGGCCTATGGGGTCAGTGTGCACTTTCTGCACTTTTTGGAGGAAGCAGCTGTGACCTGCTGTTATTGGCAACTCCAATGTGATCTGTATGTTCTGGGAATTTCTTGTGAGATAAAGATAAACTAAAAAGAGAATTGGGAAATCTGTCCCCCATAGCATCACAATTGAATGTGATCAATCATCACATCAACTCAGGAAACTAAAATGAAAAAAAACAAAAAAAACCAAAACAGAAGTCTTTTCATTCTTTGCCTCAGTTGATGTATTTGGGAGCATCTGCTTGGGCCCAGAACTGGGTTAGGACTTGAAACAGATCTGATGAAAGTATGGTCAGAGCTGGAAGCCTCTAAGTTAGTTTGGACTTCACAGGGTGTTATTTTACAAATGGAAGGTTTGTGGCAATTCTGTGTAGAGTATATCAGCGCCATTTGTTCACTTATGTCTGTGTGTCACATTTTGGTAATTCTTGAAGTAGTTCAAACTTTTTCACTATTTTTTACTTGATCTGTGATCAGTGATTGCAATTCACTGAAAGGTAAGGTAATGGTTAGCAGTTTTTAGCTATAAATAAAGTGTTTTTAAAGTAAGCTACATACCTTGTTTTTGTAGACATAATTCTATTATATACTTAAAATACTATAGCATAAACATAACTTTTATATGCCCTGGGAAACCAAAACATTCATTTGACTCCTTTTATTGAGATATTCATCTTATTGCAGTGGTCTGGAACTGCCCCATAATATTTCCAGGGTATGCCTGTGCATATTTGTGGAATCCTGCGGTCCCCACACTTTCCCAGTCACATATCCCCATGTGGGTTCCATGAAAACTGGGCCAGCTGTGCTCACCATTATATAATGGGCACTTACTAGAATGTCTGACTCATAGTAGGGACTCACCAATCTTAGATTTTCCCTTACCATCATTCTCCACAATTCAGCAGAATTGCATCATATGTAGCTCACTTATCATTTGCCCACTCAAGAGCTTGTGATATCTTCCAACTGTCTGAAGGGTAAAATCCAAGTTATGTAGTAGCAGGGCATACAACACTCTTTATACAGCCTGACCTTGGGATTTTTATCCTTGTTAAATATATTTATTAAGCATCTACTACATACCAGGTGCTATGTGGTCCTTAGGAATTTATTGGTAGACAAAACAAAGATTTTGCCATTTGGTGGGTGGAGACATTCAACAGAGAAGTATTTTTTTAAATTAATTAATTTATTTTAAAGAGACAGCATGGGTGGAAGGGGCATAGAGAGAAGGGGAGAGAATCTCAAGCAGATGCCTCAATGAGTGCAGAGGGTAGGGCTTGATTTGGGGCTGGATCCCACCACCCTGAGATCATGACATGAACCAAAACCAAGACTTGGATGCTTAACCAATTGCACCACCCAGGCACCCCAAGAAGTCATTTTTGGAGTGTAGTAGAAGGCAATGCATGCTGTGATAAGAGAGATAGGTTGAGTTGGGTGCCAGTGACAGAGAATGTCAAAGGGCTCCTGGGAGCTTGAAACTTTTTGATAAAACAGACAACATAGGCCTAATTGAGGAGACATTTGAGCAAAACTTGAAAAAAGTGAAGGAGTTCACTAATTTCTGAGGATGGCTTCCAGCTTAGGGAATGGCGGGTGCAAAAGCTCTAAAGCAGGAATATGCTTGATACATTGGAGGAACACCACAAAGGTCAGTGTGGCTGGAGCAGAGTGACGGTGCAGGTCAAGTATGGCAAGTAAAACTGAGAGACACAATGAGAATTCAGGTCATACTGCCAGTTGTTGTGATGACTTTGACTTTTTTTTTTCTTCTAATTTTGAGTTTCTTTGAGCAAAGATCTATTCACATTGGACAGCACCAAACCTGAAGTGGTTCAGAGTGCTCCCAACTTAGATTTTAACTTTGAATAGCATGGCGAGCCATTTCAGAACATTGAAGAGGAAAAAGAGGTATTCTGACTTAAGTTATTACATAACATTCCGCTCATTGCTCTGCTGAGAATAGATGGTAGAGGAACGAGGTCAGCTTGGAAGCACTGCAGTAATCTAGGTGGCTTGGGTCATGGTGGTTGGCGAGGAGGTATGCTCAGAGCCTACTCCTTCCTCAGCATTTCAGCTTGCCACATACCTGGGTAGAGCAGCCTTTCAGTTGGAGAAAGTCCTTGGGCAAAAGAATGCAAATTCTAGCAGCTGGAAGGTGCTGGAAAAGGTCAGGCCTATGGGATATGTACAGGGCACCAAAGCAACCTCAGCTGCAGTGGAGACTCTTACATCAAGAAGTAGAAGCATATTCTGGGAGAATGGTATGGTGTGGGTGGACAAGGCAGTCTAGAAGGGCCACTGGACAGCCCTGAGGGCTCCAGTGAGGCTCATGGACATGAAGGTAAGGCCTGAGGATGAGGCTATGGGCTGTGCCACTATCAAGTTCAGCTGTATGGGTGTGGCCTGGAGCAGGTGGGGAATGATAGAGTACACATAAAAAGGAGTGATTATGATCAATGATTGGGGACCTTATCCTGAGTGAGATGAGGAGAGGTGGCCTCAGAAAGATGAGGGGGAATGGAAGGTAACAGGATCAGGGGGGAGGAAAGCCTTGGGAAGTTTCAGAACTGGTGGAGTTAAGTCACCAGAAGGAGTGAGCTGGGGAGACAGTGGGTGAATGTTGGCCAGGGTGGGAGGTGTGAAATTGAAGAGAGGGAGGAATGCAGATTACTGATGAAGTTCTAGGGTATGGCCATGAGAATGAGGAACTAAGGCAAGGTGGAAGACTCACTGGCAGGGAGAAACTTCTGGAACTGGAAAGTCTGGTGTTAGAAGGATGATATTTGAGAACATATCAGAATTTCCAAGAATGAAGATATTCTTATGATGGAGAGAGTGGCAATGAGTCAGGTGCCAAATCACCAGGAAACAAGGGGGAAGTCTTGACGGCTAGCAGTAGAGAGTAATAGAAGTTGTAGACTCTAAAGCCAGAGGTAGCATATCTGTTGGCTTAGTTTCTTCCCATTCTTCTCCACCCAAACTACTACTACTAACAAAAAAACAGCATCTTTTCAGAGCTTACAATGTGCCACTACTGAACAGAGTGCTTTACATGATGTAGCTCAATCCTCCTAACAATCCCAGGGAACGTGGCTTATGGTCATCTTTGTCTTACCCTTAAGGAAAGTGAACAGAGGAGAAGTTAACTTCCCAGTGTCACACAATTAATAAGACAGTGAGGTTGAAAATCCAGGCAGGGGTTCCACTGGGATTTATACTGAAGCCACTACACTTTAATGTTTTTTTCAACCAAGACTAAGATCTTGGCAAGCAGCACCCTCAGAGCAAGTCATCGGCTGGATAAGACATGCCAAGTCAAAGCCGTTGTCTTTGGGGGCAGTGATACTCAAAGCAGAGCCCATGGATGAGCATCACTAGAAACTCCTCAGAAATGCAAATTTTCTCACACTCCACATCAGACCCCAAGGATTAAAATCTCAGGGATGGGACTCAGGAATCTCTTTTAGCAAAGCAGGTGATTTTAATGAGTTGTAAAAATTGAGAAACCCTGTGGGGACCCTTTCAAGTCCAATATCTTGAGTATAGATTGTGAAATATATTATTAAGTTCAAAGAATTGTAACATGACCTCCTCTGTCATTTTAACTAAACATTAGATGATTTTTATGATCTAGTCTGATCCACATTTTTTTTTTTACAAGTCAAACCATCATCCTTGCATGGGGCCCATGCTTCTCTGTTTCCTTCCAATTGTAGTATGTGTGCTGTTGAAGCAAACACTAGCTTTTCTCATTCTCAGCAGGGATCCAAGAAAGGGTCCTCTTTTCTTATATTCTGTGGACATGTATCACGATGTGATGCCTGGAGGTGCGGTAGCCCTATTGTGACCAGCAGGTGACAAGCCTGAGGTGAAAAGTGAATACAGTGAGGATGGCAAGAGAAAGGTAGATCTCTGGTGGTGCTGTTGAGCCGCTGAATTAACCAACCCTACAAGCGCCCTATTTCTAGATTTCTTTTCTCTTTTACTTCTTTTTTTTTTTTTGATATGAAACAACAAATGAATTTCCTATCATTATGTAAGCCAATTGAATTTTATCCTCAACAACCTTCAGCTGAACATATTTTGAGAGATGCAACAACTGATCATCAAATTTAAGGACCAGCCTTTCTAACATTACAGGTTATTTTAACTTCATACTTTATTGTGACTTCTCAGACCACTCTTAAAACATGTTGTAAATCTGCTACCAATTTTTTAAAATGAAAATGTCCAAATAAGCAAGCATATCAAGTGCAAACTTCTTTATACAATATAGGTTTATTTAAAAAAATAAGTTTACTTGAATATTTGACTCGGTTAATATTGCCTCTCCAAAATACCCATCAGCTTTTATAGTGTTCAGATTCCAGACTCTACCTACTACCATGATTGATGAAAGAGGATTTCCCAGCATTCTTGCTTTATGCAGAAAATGAGTTGAAGACATTTCCACATCAACTTTCATTTTGAAATATGTTCCAGGAAGAATATGGGGACTTTCTTGGGTTATCCTGATTTGCACAGATTTAAGATTGATTTTAGGAAAGTGTATTTAGCAATCCAGACTTATTTATGACTGTAAGAATAACGGCAACGAGAATAGTGATTTTGATTTTAGTAAATATTTACTGAAATCTTGTAACATGCAAGCGATTCCAGGAACACAGTATAACATGATGAATAAAATTAAGGGCTTTGCTCTCAAGCAGATGTAGATTGTGGCCTTGAAAGGTATTTGGGCATTTTCTTGGGAGGGAAACCAAAATAGGAATACATGTTCCCAGGCTGATTCCAAGGGTCCATGTCAGAGTCTTTAGGAAGGTGCATGGCTGGGGCTTCCTTTCCTTTGCCTTGAGTTTCTCAATGTGGAAAAACCTGTTAGTGAAAAGTTCCTTGCCTTACACCCTATATCTCTCTAGGTGAATGATTTTACCTGACCTTGGGAAGTGGATTAGACCATGGTTGACTCAGGCCCTTCCACTCTCATTTTGTTTGGTGATCTGCCTCCCAAGTTTAATGGGGCCTGTCAAAGTGGGTAAGTCTATACAATTCAACCTCGCTTCTATTAGCAGTCATGCCAACATCTTAATCTCCACATATCTGACTCCTGGGTGACTTTCGAAAGAGGTTCTGAACTCCTAGAAGCTGGGAGCTGCTCTACTGGAGGCTCTGTGAGACACTGTTTGGCCATGCTGCTTTGTTGCACACTGCCCAAGATGGTGGAGGGAGGGACATAAATCTTCTCCATGTACAGAATCCCTTGTTTTCAGTCTCCTTCAGCCAGAAATTCTCATACACCTTGACTCCTAGATGTCTTGCTTTTCTGTTCATTGGGCAGGCTTGGAAAACCACAATGGCCACTGTTTAAGGCAACCTCCCCAAATGCCTACCCCGTAGGGAGCCTCTCATGACTGAAATGGAATGACAAGTCAAAGCCAGCTTGACTTCTCCAAAGTCATCACTGTACCGGGTCCAGCTGGTTCTGCTAGTTTTCCTAAAGCTCCACAGGCATAAGGGTTGTTGTGTGGAGCTTGCCATGAGTGGCAACGTCAGAGCACTGACCTCAGTAACTGTAACAACAGGGACGTTAACAAGCAGGCAAAAAGAGAGGGGAAACATAAAAAGGACTATTGACAGATACATATGAAATGCTGCCATCCCATCCAGAAATACTAGGTGGAGAAATTTCAGGAAGTGAGTTTTTGTGTTATACAGTGTAAAAGCTTGAACCCACACAAGTTAGATTACGGTCAATGTGACCCTAATTTGATTCATAGGGTAGTAAGGATGGAGGAAACATGGATTTTAGTAAGAATTGTCATGCCAAGGTTTTGGTGTCATAATTCTGTATATGAATTCACTTTGGTAACATTATTATGAGTTTTTGTGCTTAGATTCGAACATAACTTTGCTTTTCTTCCTATTACTATAGTTTACCTTAAATCATAGCAGAAGAGCTTCAGAGATCATGCCTCTGGCCTGCTGTCAAGTCTTATAGAAGAAACTTGGATTCTGGGCCTTGAGAATGGTTCTTACCCAATTCCTGAGACTTAGGCCACCATGTTTTTTTGTACAGGAAGCCTGGCTTCCCAGCGAACACAAGCATGAGTGCCATCGTCTCCACCAACACAGGTGCCATCATACCTGCCATCATGCATCACCATCAGGAGGGAGGGGGGGTATAAGTTAATATCCAAGAGGCTTACAATCGGGAGGAGGGAGATGAGCATAAAGCAGCATATCCAGTGAAGTGTTGTAGGTGTGTAGGGGGTACAAGCAGGTTGGGGGGGGGGGTAAAGAAGTGTCTTAGAAAAGAGAGAGTCGTGGTCCAAGCATAACTTATAATGGTACTCCTGTTCACATTCAAAACTGTCATGTAGTTGGATGATAAATTGTATGGCAAACCTAGTCTAAGAAAGAGTGATCTATTCTTCCTGAAACTTGGAAAAATTATTCACCAGTAGCATCTTAGGGGTGAAGCTTAGGGTAAGAGTAACTATTTGTGGGTTTACTTGCAGTCTGCACCTGTGACTTACCCTGTGGGCCAGGCTTTGATGTGTGTGTGTGTGTGTGTGTGTGTGTGTGTGTGTGTGTTTATGCACGCAGGGGATGGAGAGAGAACATGAAAATTGAATGAATTGGCAAATTGAATGAATGAGTGCCATTCAAACTAACTAAATTACAAAACTAAAATTGTTAAATTTAATGAAAGTAATTTTAAAAACCATTCTTTAAACTAAGAGGGGAAAAAAGTGATTTTGCAAATAACCTTGAAAGACAATTGGTCTTTAAAACAAGCCCTCAGGTCCTCACTGTCCTCGTTCACCACAGGATAATGACGTGGATTCATCTGATGAAAACCTTCAAGAAGCTTTTGGAAAAAAGATGTGTTTTAGTGCAGAATCTTGGCCTTCTGACCTTAAGATGGAGAGAACCTGAGGAAGAAAGTGCAAGATGTATTTGGAAATCGTAGGTGGATGAGGAGATGAGATTTAGGAGGAAAAGAAGCAGTCATGTTTGTAGCTTTCTGTGAGCTGGTTGAAAAAAAAATCCACACACTTTAGTTTTAAGTTGGTAATAACCACAATTAATTGCTTCAGGCTTTTTTCTCTCTGAGCCTTCAGGGACTCTTCACTGAAAGAGATTGGTAACATGGTTACTGTCCTGTCAACTGAAGCTTCTGCGAAGAGGCTTTAACCTTGCACAGGATGGGGTGTCAGCCCATGTGTGCAGATGGACTGTCTATTTTGGGTGGTTTTAGCAGCCCCTGAATGCCACCGTTAAAAGTCTTTCAAGGAATTCCTCCTGCAGAGAAGAATTTCACTCTCGATAGGGACAGGTGATCCACCTAAAATACAAATAGCTAGTACAAGGGCTAGCATTCTAATTCCAGTGCTCTCAAATGATTATAAAATAGGCACACCCCACTTTAAAGTGCCTAGGTTTTAATTGGTTTAAAGCAAGAGAATGCAAAGGTACTGAAAAATCTAAGAAAGGGGGTGTTGGCTTAGAACAATTTGGCTTAGAACAAGCTCTGGTGATTATTTTTTTTTAAGATTTTATTTATTTATTCATGAGAGACAGAGAGAGAGAGAGAGAGAGAGAGAGAGAGAGGCAGAGACACAGGAAGAGGGAGAAGCAGGCTCCACGCAGGGAGCCTGCCATGGCACTCAATCCTGTGACTCTAGGATCAGGCCCTGGGCCAAAGGCGGCGCTAAACCGCTGAGCCACCTGGGGATCCCCTGGTGGTTCTTTTTTCCCAAGTATTTCCTCCAACTATTCTGGAAAAGGTAATGAGGCAGATGAAGACAATCCTTCATATCATTATGTCATATCTAGCATTAAATTTTAAAGGGGGGAGCGGGGTATGTGTGCCTTGCATGAACTGCTGTATATGATGTTTCTTTATTTGCTCTGGGTCTTCAATGGCACTCATCTTATGCTACTATCAGTTCACAAGAAAGATACTTATTTTCTGTTCCTTTCAAGTGCATAACTTTTTTTGACAGAAATATATGGTTCTGAATTCTGTATGAAAGAGCAGCACAGATTTAGGGAAAAATAGCAAATTAAAAAAATTAAAATCAAAATTTTTCTGAAAAGATGTCTCGCTTTATTAAGATGTGTATTTCATTTTTTAGAAAAAAATATAATGAATAAAATACAAATAGATTTTTCTCCAGGGAAGCAGTTGAAAATTCTGAAAATTTATTTCTACAGTTAATTCCTTATCCCAAATTATTGTTACACACTTGGCTATAGAGGCTTTGCATTTCGATCAACGAGGATTTACTTTTCTTTAGAGAATAGCTAACACACTTCACTGCCCCTAAAACCTTCCCATGACATTCTCCCACACAAAATTGTAGATAAAAAAAAAGCTTCAACTGACTGAAGCCTATCTGTAGCTCATTCAGAATTGAAAATGGGAAGATTAACTTGTTCCTTATTCATGAAACAGGGGAAAAGGCAAAACCTGAAATTTGTGTGATTACATAAGTTCCCTTTCCTTATTTGTAATTCCATTTCTATATATAGAATGTGAATAATTTACTCACCTATGGTTCTTTTTAGAATCTACCTTAAATATAAATAGTGTATTTTTCTGTTTGTACTGGTAAGCTTGGATAAAGAGGGTGAAGATGACTTCTAGTTTTTGTGCATGAAGAGAATTTTCAAGACAATATAGGGAATATATACTTGAAGTGCATCCAGAAATGTGTTAGCCTGACTTGCTAGTACAGATGGGAGTGCCCACACCTGGGGCAGAGCCTGGCTTACTGCTCACCAAACTCATTTCTTCTCCGTGGGAAAATAAGAACCCACACATGCCATCAGGGTGGTTGTGACCCACATGTGGCTATTTAAATTTAAATTACTTGCAATTAAATAAAATTCACAAATCAATTCCTTAGTTGTACTTGCCAGATTTCAAGTGCTCCTTGGCCATGCGAGGCAGATGTCTATCATTCTGCACAATGCAGAAACAGAGTATTTGTATCATTACAGGAACTGCTAGAAAATCCAGAGCTAGACTACACTTCTGTCTCCCTTCTTGTTATTGAGCTCTAGTCAATGAAATGTGAGCAGTGATGTGTACCTGGCCTTCAAAACTCCCGTTCAATTAATTTACTCTTTTCCCCTTCCATGGCAAATTTGGAGACATGTGTTATGCAATTAGTAAAGGGTCACAATTAGTAAGAGCCTTAGTGAGTGACAAAGGCCAATAAGACGTCACAGGTGAACTTGACTCAGTGTTCGGCAAACATCAGATGTCTTTCCACCTCTAATTTCAGATGAGCTCTAAGTAGGTGTCATCAAGTTGACAGGAGCATGGAGTTGGAGGTACAATGAAAAAAACATCAGGAATATTACCTATAGGAAGAAATGCTTCTACTCAAAAGTAGATGAAAAAAAAATCTAGTAAATTTTTAGAAAGCGGTATTGCCAAGACATGAGAAGTCTGGGCTAGAAATTGAGTTTGGAACACCCCTGAAATCTGAAACTTGTGCCCACAGAAAGTTACATGTCCTCTGTTGAGGTGTGCTCCCCCAAATCCCAATTTCAGCTGTACACTGGTGGGTAAAGGACTGGGGGATCCTCCCAGAGGGCAGGCTAGAGCCACAGAAAGCATCCGATGAATAAATTTCTTTGAGAAAATAGGAATGGGAGTCTAATCAAGAAACTTCCTCCACTGTTCCCACAGGGTCAACTCACACTCTAGGATTCCTTGTTTGCTCTATGTCAGTGATTGCTCTCGTTTTTTCCTTTTACAAATGGGAGTGTTTGTCACTGATCTCCTGGCCCAAAGGCACTGTGGAATGTTGAATTTGTGTTGGGGAACAGGGTGGGAGGGAAATGGAGGCAGATAGCTTGCCACTTAGATCATAGGCCACCAGATAACAGAGAGTCACTTCCAGAGCTGATTGAAAGGACCAAGCATTATCTGGAAATCCTGGACTTTAAGCTGGACTGACAAATCAGCTAGGATTTGAATAGTCTCCCTTTAAAATTCTGGCTCCATTTAGTCCAATGTCCTCATTTTTATCAGTGGGGGAAAACACGGCACTTGGAGGGTGGGTTTAAGATCACACACTAGACTCCAAAATAAAGCCCAGGTTCTTGGATGTAGAATCTGGTACTCTTTCTTCAGTTCTGTGTGTTGACTTGTTCTAACCCTACCAACAAAAATGTCCAATATATATGTATGGTGTTGGCATTAAGGAAAGTAATGAACAAAATAATGTCATATTTTCTAAAAGCATTCATTTAAAATAAAATATTTCTGGATGCCTGGGTAGGTCAGTTGGTTGAACGTCTGATTCTTGATTTTGGCTCAGGTCATGATCACAGGGTCATGAGATGGAGCCCTACACTGGGCTCTGTGCAGGGACATAGAGCCTAGTTTAAGACTCTCTTTTCTTCTCCCTCTACTCCTACCTTCCCAAATAAAATAAAATAATGAAATATTTTCACATTAAGATAAATCAATTGCAAGTTGATATTTTAAGCATATGTAGAATATTTAATGTCACTACAAATTCCAATCATGGATCATTCTTAAGCCACATAGAAGTGATTTAAGGAATTTTTTGATATCTGCATGCTATGCCCTCACAATAAATAATTCTTCAGATGGTCCTCTTCCAAGAAATACTTGCTATCGTGTAACTAAATCATCTTAATATTTGTGTTCTATATTTTTTCTCTTCTCTGACAACTTTCTTTGTACACAGTTAGGATCTTCAATTGGAGATACTGCTGGTAAATTCATCGGACTCTACTGCTATTCTGTTGTGAGATACATAAGATAAGAGATTACTATATCAATTGACATTTTAGACAAAGATTCTTAGAGTTGGAAGTCAGTTAGGAGTCATGTAATCCATCATCTCACTCACTTTACAGATAAAGGGACTGGACAGTCGCCAATACAGCCTGCTACATACATAGCCAGGGATCAATAAGTGTTTGCTGAAAAGTATGAATAAAGCTGCTTTTCACTTCACATCATCTAACCTGTTGATAAAAATGTGGCAGGAATCTGGCTCCTACACTGACACTCTTTTCCCTATATCAAGACCATCGATTTGATGTATTTGATCCATTAACTTTATAGTTATATTATAACTATATTATAGTTATATAATATATTATATAATCATATATTATTATATTATATATAATTATATATATATATAATTATATTATATATTATATAATTATATTAATCATATTTTTACTTGGAAAAGTCAGTCTATTACTGCTGCTGGCTATTTCTCACTCTGAATAATCCCTCTCACAGATTTCTCTGGCCCCTAGAACATAAATTGCAATTTTGAGTATTATCTTTTCATTGGAGTCTTGTCTGTTTCGTTGTGTTTGGTGACAAATATTAGTGCAGCTTCATAATGTAGAAAGTCAGAATTGAATTTATTACCGTCTTAATCAAGTGTTGCATATTTCACCCCATTCTTTCATCCTTGTCAATGTTTTCATCTATGCTACCCACCATGGATGATATAAACTTAGAACAGAAAAGTCAGGCCCCATGCACTATGAGAACCTGCCTTGAGAAATGAGTTCTTGATTATTTTTCTGGTGGATGGGTTCTTCTTGGTATATAGCTCCTAGTTTATATCAGTAGTTTTTGTCATGATAATACTTGATGATAATTTTTATATTGCTTGAAATGCATTATCCTAATTTATTATTATGACTTGCTAAGTTTCTCCCTCTGGAAGAAAATGAATCTTCTTTATGTTTTGCAATTTCTTGTGGGTTTCTAACTAGCCCTTACTTCATATTGTCTTTCTTTATTAGAGTTTGTATTGTTCTCTCTCATCTAAATTAAATTTATTTTCTTTTATTCTCTACGTTCTAGATCATTAGAGTCATATAATCATGTAATTCTGAAGCTACGAGGAGCCTTACAGAGTTCAGAGTATTAACCTCTCTACTATCAAGGATTCTTTTTATTATTTTCCTTTCTCCTTTGGGTTCCATATTTTGAAAGGTTTTTGTCTAAAAACAATCCATTTGTTTTAGTAATCTTTAAATTGTTTTTCCATCTTTTGCTACCAATGACATATATATTGCCACTCAGAACTTCTCAGCGCAAGGCAACCAGTGTCACTGCACCAAGGTGATAAAATTGTTGCCAATAGGGAAAAAAAAGAGGAAACCAACCAAACAATAAAACTTAATGTTTCCATAAGCCCCCACAGTGTTATCTTGAGTGACTGCAGGTTTTCCATTAGGCTATTTGAAATGTTGAAAATAGCTCACAGAATACTTCTTTAGATAACCCTTCAAAATCAGGAAACTTGAGGCTGTGATTTACAGGCTTAATCCAATTCTTTTGTTTTGCAAGTAAGCAAACTGAGACAAAAATCAGACTTCCAGTAAGGGATGGGCCATATCCCAGTCTTACTTTGATTCTAAATTCATGTTATTTCCATTATTGGACGCTTTCTATCTTCAAGGAAGTATTGGATAAAGCGCTACTATATTTATATGCCTGCCACTAGGTTCCTGAAGGTCAATATTTGATGTATGGAAATTCTGCAAAGCCCATGATACCAGATGTCAGAGAAGCTGTGGGTTAAGAGGGTACCAAGTCAAAACACAGAATTCTTGGTTAGGCAATCTCAAAGCACCAGATGACTTTTGAACTCTCTAGAAATATCTTTAAAAGCTGTCTATAAGAGATGCCTGGGTGGCTCAGTGGTTGAGCATCTACCTTTGGCTCAGGTTGTGATCCCGGGGTTCTGGAATCGAGCTCTGCATCAGGCTCCCTGCAGGAAGCCTGCTTCTCCCTCTGCCTGTGTCTCTGCCTCTCTCTCTCTCTGTGTTTCTCATGAATAAATAGATACAATCTTTAAAAAACAAACAAACCAAAACTAAGTCTAACTCTGTAACTTAGACTGATTTGACATTTTCTGAATCTGACTCAGTTCCATACAATACAGTATTCTGAAATGGGATATCGTAGGATCTAGAGGGCCTTTACATTGTGCTTCTATCCTTTTGTCTTAATAAATACTTATAAAAGCATTTGTTACCATCCTGAGATACTCATTCATTTAAGCCTTTCACCAACCTCATGAGGCAAGTATGGTTATTATTTCTACTTTCAGATGGGGAAACTGAGTCTGAGAATAGTTAATAACATTGCAGGAAATCACCCAACTACCTCGTAGCAGCATTAGTAATCAATCCAGGTAGTCGGGCCAGAGTTCATACTCTTTACCAGTATAACACAGTGCCAGCTTCTTACAGACTAACTACTTTGTGGTTAAGGGAGTGAGGGGGATAAAGGGAGATCCCAGAATAGGCTTCATCTTTGAGTTCAGGCCTTGGGGATGACAAAGGTGACAGCCTGAGCAATTGTACTTGTACTTCCTGCTACTTATTGCTTGGGGCCAAGCAATGAAAATGTTACCAATTCTAGGATCCTCTCCAAGGATCTGAAACCACTGAAGGCATATAAACACATCAGTATGGTATGGAATTGATTTCTGTGTTATTTCATTATTTTAAGGGATTATGATGGGTTTAGGGAGTTGCACATACATTAACCATGGACAAGGAATGCCAATCCCCCACCCTGACCTGCACTGCAAGGTATAATTACTATTCATTCATCTTAATTCTTGCTTGTCAATCACTATTCCTGGGAAACAGTTTTAAAGTGTTGATTCATCATTTTTCCTTTTCGAAATGACAAATTATGAAGAACACACAGCAATATTTTCCCTCCTTCATTAATAAATAACAGAAAAGTGACATTGGCATCCAAATCACTCCAGCACCAGAGTAGGCAATCACTGAACAACGAAAGAGAGAATTCATCTTCCATGAACTAGCAGCTGCTGGGCGTTTGGTAAAATTATCCCTGATTAAAAAGAGGAGAGTTCAAACTGGAATAACCTGCTGAGGATGGACGTATTGACCTCACTTTGGATTTTATTATTTGCAGAGAATTTTTATTTGCTTTTGCTTTCCCCAGGCACCTGCACGTTCGTTACAGGGAAGCAAAATATATTATTGATGCTTTGGTCAAGAAAGAAACATATTCCTCTAAGAGTGTTTCTTTAGTTCAAGTTCGTAACTTCTCTCTTCAGCAGTCCCCAGGGGCTGTACATACCTTTGCTAGAGACTCTTCCAGCTGCCCAATCTTTAATAAAACAACTGGTGGACAATTATTTCATTTACCCCCCACTGCTCTGTGACACCGATTCCTGTGGTTTACGGGCTCAAATGCACCAAATTGGAGGAGATTATGGCAGTACATAATGTGGTCACAAGGAAGTACATTGTTCGTTCTGGAAACTGTATTGGGGATGACAGCTTCCTTTCATTAGGATGTCTGTTTAGCTGTAGAACTAGTCAGGATAAAGGAGAGGCTAGTTCCCTTGGGCCTGTGTTTCAAGGAAGAAGAAAAGAAATAATTGGAAAACAGTATGTTGAAATGTTCTCTTTTTTCTCTGCTCTATGTCTTTTAGGATCTGTTTGTAAATATCAATCACCTTCTGAAATATTATATAAGCGAGTTCTTACAGCTGACAGTTAATCTACTTAAACACTAAGTGCAATGCATCTTTAATTTAATAACTGTTGAGGGACCTATAAGCAAAATATTCTCCATTTTTTCCTGTTTAGGTTCATCATAATTCTATCCCAAGTTCTGTCAATTTAGATGATAAATTATATCCATGTAAATTCCAAAAGGACCCAAATGAACCCATTTGGTCATTATCATCTTGCAACATCTACCAAGAAGCACATATACATCTCCAGTGGGAAACATGCCCCAACGGTATGAAGTGAGTGACTATTAACTACGTGAATAAGGTTCTTCACTTAGGCAATTTGAAGATTTTTGCATAATAAATGAATAATAATTCTTATAATCAAGTTTTGTCTCTTTGAATAATGGCTCACCAGATTAATTAGTAAAAATTTACTCCAGCCTGCAAGTCGTAGAAAATTATGCTAGTCTCTGAACATTTTCATCTATTTTATCATATATATGATTACTTAAAACTGCCTTAATCTTAGTTCTTTATTATCTTGGGAGATATTTAACTCCCGAAGCTGTTTGCCTGGTTAGAAAATGCAAGTCCTTCTTGTTAAAAGGCAAAATAATTGTATTTTTCTTTGATAGTATAATTTCATTTTGATGAATGAACATTTCAGTCATTATCTGGGCCAAGGTTAGTGTAAGAAAAGATACCACAGGAAATTACTCTTTCTGGAACTCTGCTCACCACTGGCAGCTTCCTCTTCTCTTTCTGACATGTCACTTTCGGATTTTAATGGAAAATAGAAAATAAAGAGAAGAAAGGAAAGTTACCAGATTCTGTAACCTTGTTGATGACAACAGTAGGGTCTGGACTTACTTTAGTTCTCATAGTTTAGCTGAGGGCAAGACTTTATCATCCACTTTGCAAAATTATAGGCTAGAAACAAATGTAGGTGGTTGTGTATATCACTATGTGGTCAAGAAATAATGAGGATGGTTTCAAATTCTGTATCAAAATCACTAGAGGAGCAATTTGAGTTGGGATAGTTTGACTTCATTTTAAGAGATCCATCCCACAGTAACTTGAGCAATAAGGAGCACTGTGCTGTCTAATGGTCTCCAAGGCACCGTGGGCCTTCTACATCTGGAATGGGAAGATCTCTCTGCATGTCTCTGTCCTCTGCAATCTATTTCTTCTCTTTGTTCACATGGTGTTCTCTACTTCTTAGATCCCATGACCCCCTTACATCCACTCTACAGACTTTCCTAGATCTTTCCCAATTTTTTTCTGTGAGCACCTGTTGAGGTTCATGGAGAAAAAGCCTGCAGGAAGGTGGGGACTCCTCCCTATTTGTGGCCTCCTTACCGCTCCCCAGGGTGTCGCCCTCTGTCAGTGCACACAGGCACTTGATGCCCACTTGTCCATCATCCCAGTGGAACTGCTCACTGATGACTGGCTGCATCTTGTCCACCACATTGAATATATATTGGAAATAAAGCTATGCAGATCTAGAAGAACTGTCTTGAGGATCCTGTGCCAGAGTGTCCCCAAAATTTTCTATGTGAACAAGCACTGGAAATGTATCATCTGACTTGATGAGGGCTAATTTACTGATTCAGAGTTCTCCGGTACAAAACATCGTGATGTACACAGAGGAATGCAATGTTTGCTGTTTGTGTTAGGCTAAGAATCACAATCTTCTGATGGGAGATGAGTTCACAAAGTTATAATTCACAGACCTTGGCAATGCAATTACCATGTTTCTTTTTTAAATGCCACTTCTTTGAGCACAAAGAAAAATTTAAGAGAAGTGTTCTGGTCAATGAGCATTTTCTCTGGTAATAGGTCTAAAAATAAATATATCTCTTGGCCATTGGTATTATCCCTGAGTTTACAGCAATAAATTTTCAAAGTAGGTATACAAAGTGTGTATAAATCATGAAGCAGAGAAGTTCATTTTGTTAGTGTAATTTAAAGAGGCCCTACTATCATTTTTATTGTGTGTAAAGTTTGGTTATTGTAGGGTGACCGTACATCTACACTTCTCTGGGACAGTTCCAGTTTATGCCTATTGTTCTGCTAAAATAATGAATAGCTCCTCAACCATTCACTCTCAAATGTGTTCCAGTTTGAATAATGAATTAAGTGATTGTTGGAGCTATAGATGAAGCTCCAGCTGTAACTGTAGCTCACCAGCGGACTCTCCTAACTTTTAATTACAGCCCATTCATCTCTCCCAGCCTATGCCACTCACACATGAGAATCTGTATAACCTTTAATTAGACAAGTCTCTTTCCAATAAAAGAAATTAGAAGTTACTCTAATTAATTGAAGGAAGGGATATATTTTTCTGGCATAAATGTTCCTTACCATTGGTGTTCTGGGAATGAGAAATCACTGGACTCATCTGGACATGAAGAAAGGATCTCCAATTTGGTTTTTAAAACTTCAGGCATTCCGTAATAGGTGGGTACCCAGGACTATTTAGATCAGTTGTATTCTTCTGGCTAGTAATTTAGGGTATACATCAAGAAGCACTCAAAGAAAGATAGACGTATGATTTATTATCAGTGGACAGGGAGTAAACTATCTCTCGGAAGATTTCAAAGAGTGAAGAGCTATTTTCAGCAATCTGTGTCTGGGAGGGATAATATAAGAAGATTCTTTGAAGCTTTCTTTAAACCTTATAATTAGATGTCATGTATTTTCAATGTGGATCAATGCTGAAAAAGTCTCTCTGACAGTGATTGATGGTTTTCTCCTTAGAGACCTCCTGGACAGAAGATCTGTCCTCCTGGACAGAACCTTCCTGGGAACTCCTTGTGCTTTAGCACCTCTCCAAAAGATCTTCCTTTGTGTCATCAGAAATATCTGTCTTTGGGTCAGTTTTGTGATTTACACCTGACAGTAGTAATCAAAAATCTTTTATTGCCTTTCCGTTCGAGATCTTTTATATTTTGAAGTCAGTTATTATTTATGCCTTAGCCTTCTCTTTTCAAAACTAACCTAAGTCCCTTTATTTTCTCCTATCATTTTTCTTGGTAAGACCAGATGTCCCTAGGACCTTTGTTTCTCTTGAGGAGTCATTGGTTAAGCTGGACACAATATTAGAATTACTAATTAAAGATGTTTTCCAAGTGTTTCGTTCACTGAAGGTGGTCAATGCCGACAATTCATTTTTGATTGAAAAAATGCTAAGACTTCCTAAGTGTCCATCTTAAGGCAAAACACTATATGATTATGTACTATAATTTGCATCTTAGTAAAATTTTGACTTCCTTTTTTCAGTAACTATAGTGCTGGCTCATAGTTAGCTCATGGTTAAATCAGGCCACATAAAACTTTTCCTATTTGTTCTTCCTTCCAGAATTTCTTTTAAAGATTTTATTTATTTATTCATGAGAGACACACAGAGAGAGACAAAGACATATGCAGAGGAAAAAGGAGCCAGATGCAGGACTCGATCCCAGGAACCCGGGATCACAACCTAAGCAGAAGGCAGATACTCAACCACTGAGCCACCCAGGCATCCCTTCCTTCCGGAATTTAATGTCTGCCAACTTCAAGAAAAACTAAGCTTATTCTGACATCATCACTCTAATAAGTAAATTATGTTTCAGCATACTAAATGTAATTAACTTATGTTGTAAGTTTAATAGACTCAACTTATACCATAGCTCTCATTTATTCAGTGTACAAATGACTCAAAGGAGAAGCAAATATCTGTTGAGTGAATAAGTGGATAAAAGAAATATCTAACAATATATGGAGTTGCTCTATGGAGAGAAATTACAAATAGGATGTGGAACCAAATAAAACCAGCTGTCTCCAAATTCCACATCGTTTTAGAAGAAGAGCAGCCATACTCTATATACCTCACTTCACAAGGGTAGACAGGAGGGGTGGGGGAAGGGAAAATGAATGACAGCCATGATTGTTTTCATGTCTGCTGTCTACATAGGCCTCCGAATTCTCACAATGCCTTTCTTAGCTAAGTATCATTGCCCTCATTTTACAGCGTAAGCAAATAGAGGCTTCAGAAGTGAATTAGACCCCCAAGCAAGTAGGACTCTGTATGAAGCTTAAGTTCTCTAACTGTGCCTTGCTGAGGGAGCCCATAGCTTTATAAAAGCAGAAGCAATTTGCTTCATGACCTGGACAGTTTTGATCTATGGACAAAAGCCCCTAGAGCCAATAATGCACTGACATAACAATGACTTACAGGATGCTCTGGATGTGGTTAAGGAAGAGCAGGAATCAAGGTAGAAATAGCGTTTTTTGTTTCAACACATAGACAAATCTCAATTTCCCACACAAATGGAAGCCAGCTCTGGTACATAAAATCCAAACACTACATCATCATGGTGCATAAATAATATGGGTTTAATTTAGGATTTTTTTTGATAAGATAGTTGAATATAGATTTTTTTTCCTCATTTAACAAGAAGTGTCAATACTCGTTAAAGAGGGAAGATAGGGAAGGCAGCTTATGAACAAGTAACTCAGAAAAGGTTTCCCATGCAATTCCACCTGCCAGTGTCTTTTCTTCAGGTCCCATGTGTAAGGAGAAGAATGCATCAGTCTGACTTGGTGGAGTAACCTAGAGTCTAAATTCATATATTTTCTTCTATATCTGTTAGCTGTGTCTTTTGTGAATTGGGATAAAGATGAGAAAATTTTAGATGATTTCCTGCTGAGCAGCTAAATGTGTGGGGAAGTCAAAACACACAACAAAAAAGAATTTATTGGCTAAATTCATTATGTTGGTAGAACTTGAAGAAGCTCTCGATGAGTAATTTATTCATTCGTCAAATACAGTGCGCCCTAAGTTGAGAAAAACAGTACAAGGCAAAAATCCTTTTGGACATATGATCACTGTTCTCCAAAAACTCAAATAAAAATTGGACAGCAATTTTGATCAGCCCATAAATGAGTGCTAAAGAGAGGAAGAGCTGCAAATGCAAGAGGATGGATCCAGAAGTAGACTAGCTCACAGGAGATGAGATCTCCCCAGACACTTACCAGTGGGGAAGGACACTTAGGCTATACTTGGCTCATTTGCAAAGATCAGAGTTGCTCATTAGAGGCCAAGAAACCAATATAGCCTCTAGACCTGTTTTCTTTGAAACATTTTAATTTAGCTGTGAATATTTAAAAACTGGGAGATTCTACACCAAATTTCCAGAGTTCTGGCTTCTCTTGAAAATTTGTATGACCTGCTCTTTCTCATGGGCTGGAGTTGTGGCATTTGAGTTTGTCACCTTGGCGTAGAAACAAGGGAGAAGCAGGCAGAATGATAGGCAGAAAGGCAATTAGCCAGAGGCCTTCAGACTAATCTAAGACAGGGGTTTACAGGGAGAGAACTTTGAAAAGACAAGTTGGAACCAAACTGAGGGCATACTGAAGGTCAGGATAAGCAATTTGGATTTTATCTGATGGTTCTTCACACCACACTCCCAAAGAATATTTTTTATTTTGTGAATTGTACTGAGATGTTCTGAGGTTAAATCAAATAATGTCAGACTTTCAATTTGTTACAAATCAAATTAATGAGTAGAGATTCCCCCTGCCATTTTTTGCAATTTTTCCATCTAGAATATTTTCTTTAAATGTTTCATACCCACTGCTACTGCTCATCTGTTAGCAAACATTTGTCAATGTCAACATATGAAAAGACAGCAAAAAATTATTTATCCCAAATGTTGAATTAGCTCACTGGGTTTAGTGTGGTAGCTTTATCTTTCTTGAGAACTTGTTCTCATAGCTTATATTTTGTATTACATAGTCACATAGATTGCCAGAGATATTACACAAGTTTCGGTGATGATTTCATGGTTTTGATGAAAAGTACATTATTTCACTGGGGGGAGAGGGAAGGAATGAAGATTTTGAGCACACACCTAAATTTCATGCTAAATACGTTACCTGTAATATCTCATTTCATCCTCTTAATAAATGCTGCAGATTAGGTGACAATGGCTCAATGTGTCCTGCCCCCGGGGACATAGCTACTAAGTGGAATGCCAGAATTCAACCCCACATCCATCTGGGACCCAGTCCTTATTTCTTCATTTATGACATTCCTGGAGCAGCATGACTCCCAGATTCTCTTCCACTTTAATAAGTTTGAGAATCATGACTGCAGGCAATTGGGAGTCACTGACTATTCTGTTCTTTTTTATTATAGTTTTTAATAAGCCAATGCCGTGTATTTTAAGAGGGTGGATTTGGTATTGCAGTGGAGGATTTTAATAGAGGAGAGCAGCTGAAGCAAGTAAACTGACACGGTGAGGATAAATGGAGTCCAAAGGCAATGCAATGCATTTGAGCCCTCTCTCCCTATCTGGGGCTGATATTTGCCTAGAAATGAATAAATACATAAGCAAAACTGGGGAACACTGATATATTCCACACACAACAAACACAAAGTTAGTAACTCAGTATGAAATTGGGATAAAAACATTCTCTGGTAGCTTATTGCGCCCCATAAATTGATGCCTAGGGCACGTGTCCACTTCCTGATAAGATATCACCTCAGCCTCACCTCTGAGCAGAAAGGCCAATTAGCAGGTGATTATGATGTGTTTAGAATTATAGGATAATGATCTAGTCTAGGACCCTAGCAGTGACTAAAAAAAAAAAAAAAAATAAGTAAAAGAGTGGGAGTGTGCTAAGCTGAATCATGACCTCTCACATATGTCCAGGTTCTAGTCTTTGGACTCTGTGACCCAAGGGACTTAACAGATGTGATAAAGTTGAGGGTCTTGAGATGAAGGGAAGCCCCCTGTGGGGCTATGTGGGGGGAGGGGTGTGCAAAGTTCCTGGTTTTGTTCTTTGCTGTAAACTGTGCGGTAGGTACACGACCCTTGGTTTTATGGTTATATATTTATATAGACAGCTTTTATGTTTTTTATTTATTTTATTTTATTTTTTTAAAGATTTTATTTATTCATGAAAGACACACACACACACACACACACACACGCACAGAGGCAGAGACACAGGCAGAGGGAGAAGCAGGCTCCATACAGGGAACCTGATGTGGGACTCGATCCCGGGTCTCCAGGATCACGCCCTGGGCTGAAGGCGGTGCTAAACCGCTGAGCCACCCAGGCTGCCCTATAGACAGCTTTTAAATATCAAGTTTTGGATGATGGAAAGAATGATGTTACCAGTATGAGAAACATGGAACTTTCCCTCAGGGAAAATTGGGAGACACGTATTCATCAAATATGTTATACTTAGTAAACTCTATTATAGTAAAGACTTGATCAGCCCTAGGAGTTTTGTGCAGATGGCAGTAAGAGGAAATGATTTTATATATTTACTATGTGCCAGACACTGGGCTACATGCATCACCAGCATTTTCTCATGAAATCCTACAACCTAGAGAAGTGTATTGATAGAGGACCCAACAAAGCCACCAGAAGCCAGGGCCCAGGAGTGGCCCAGATGGATTCAAAGCTTTGCTCTTCCACATGCTAGTACTAAGACCTCATACAGGATACCTAATAATGTCTCTAGGTCTCTGTTTCCTCATCTAAGAAACCGGAATGGTAACAATAGTGGTTCTACTATTATAGTAACTACTCTATAGAATTATTATAGTGATTAATGAATTGACTCATACAAAGTCCTTTGAATAGTATCCAACACATTATAAAAATCAATTAATGGTAACTACTATTATTGACACTTAGAAAACCTGAGACTTAGACAATTGACTGAACCAATTGTTTGAGGGTGTGTGTGCACATGTGTGCTCGGAGGGTAGACAGGGAGGAGCAGAGAGAGAGAGAGAGAGAGAGAGAATCTTAAGCAGGCTCCATTCCCAGCTTGGAGTTGGATCCAGGGCTTGATCTCACAACCCTGAGATTATGACCTCAGAGGAAATCAAGAGTTGGACACTTAACTGACTGAACCACTCAAGCACCCCTTTAAATACTTTTCTAAGGGACAGGAAGGCAATACGAGTTTATGCTACTTTGGCCTCTCCTTTACCAACCAGTTATAGTTAAAAAATATTGGGATCACTTGATATTTTTATGCAAGACAGTATCTACTCTTGGGTTTCACTTGCTTTTTCCATACGGCATGAGGTATTAGCCAAGGCCAGAATTAGCGGGCCACATAGTATGTGCAGAAAGATTTTTTTCAATCTTAATAGTATTTTAATAATTAGGGCTGACACTAAAGGCTTAGTTAATTTGTGTAGTTTTGAAATTTCAAACCACTATGGGAATTTTAATTGAACCAGTTACGTTTGAGTAAAACTAGCTTTTCTATTTGAAAACAAAAAAAAAGTGACTTGAGTTCCAATTCACAGAGCCTGATTATTATCCTCTTCCCAGTTGGTAAAAATTTTCATTTTTTTGAAGCAGATACGTATTGGAGGAATCCAGATACCATTTTAAATTCTCTTCAAATAACAAATTATGTTTTTCTTTAACATAAAACTGCTACTTCTATTTCCCTTCCTATCACTCCTTATCTTTAACATAAAACTGCTACTTCTATTTCCCTTCCTATCACTCCTAGCATACACACAAATATGCACATCAAACAAAGTGGTTAACTAGCTGTTGGCTGTTGTAGCCTTGAGAAATAATATAGAGCCTGTGAGTTGCAATGAAAAACCATAGCTCTAAAGGTACTTATTCCCACTGTGTCTTCGATCAACTATAATTTGACCTTTTTCGTGTTATGGTAGTTTTCAAGGCAATATAGTATTGGTTTCAGTTTCTTTTCCTTCTTTAAAACCCTCTAGATGATTTTTATCAGGTTTAGTTCGTGATTGGCAGCTTTAAGAACACCCAAGGATTTACCACTCGAATGAGTCAAGCCCTCACCTTCTTGCCTCTAGTACCATAATGTGAAATTGATTCTGTAGCCTCTGCCCATATCCTTGTACACCTAATTCCACCAGGTTGGATACTGTTATGACCTCAGGAACCAGCTGCCCTGAAGAAGGCGAAAATCAAAATAATAGCTCTTGATTTGGAGTTTGGAGGATTTCTAGATTCCTTTATATGTGATAAACATTTAGGGGAGTCTTATACTATTAGGAGAATCATCAGACATCCTTGAGCTAAGACAGTTCAGCAGGAGGGTGGAGAGCAGAGGGAGGGCAAATGTGCTTTCACTTGGGAGTTGCATTTTGCACTGCCAGGGTGTGGAACTTACTGATGATGCTTATTTGCTCCTGCTCAGACCATCGTCTCTCATTGAGGAGGGTACTGTGTGCACCCTTCATTAAGAGAAGCTGCAGCCAAGAGGTTTTTATTGCTAAGGGAATGCCTCTTAAATGATAAGCACTGAGTTTTCAGCAGCTGATTATTGAAAGCAAAGATAAGTTGATGACTTTAATGTTTTTATTTAGTACTGGAGTAATGGAACCAGTGCTGTGGAACATATCACCAATAACCTCCCTCTTTTCCTTGAACCCTCCCCCTCCAAAAACAAGCCCCCCAAAAACTTTGCTAATAAGTATAAAACACACTGATATTTCAGATGCACGGAGACACATTATTTCCATGACTTATTGTGTGCTCAGCACAATAGTTGCTAATAAAGTCAGTAATATGACAATCTAAAGAGATGTCCTAAATGAAATCTTATTTCCATTTCTTTTCCATAATCCATCTGTCTCTCCCTTTCACCTTTTCATATCTGCCTGTGCTGGGAGTAGTGGCAATTCTCCATAGCATTTACATATCTGCAATAGTGTTTGCTCTGGATTATCTTTTGAAGGCTGTTGTGTAACAAGCAGCCTGAGAAGCTAGAGATAATGTCTTCCTCTGGGTCAAAGGGCAGATTTGTTTCATGACTAGTGTAATTAAGTCATGTCTGCCTCTGGAGCAAAGGCTGAGGCAGGTTTGCTTGTATACCCTACTTATAAGATTGGGGGTTTCCTAATCTTAGGGTTCCTCAGATGCACAGTATGCACAGCGTATTCCTGGGGTTGTCTCACTGCTCCCACAAAACTTGGGGGACAAGGCAAACCAATGTAACCATGAAGCTCACACTGCCAGTGATGCTGTGAATGAAAATGACTTTTCATCTCTGACCCGGGATTCCCACGTCTTGTGTTGGCATCTGTGAAACTGTGAAAGACCAACTTGTTAGCTTGAAAACAGAGTAAAATTTCAGACCCTTTCCTAGTTTATACTCTTTGTTCTCGTTATATGTTATTTCTCCTCCCTGATTTTAGAATGGAGGTCTCTTAAGCTTTCCTCAGAATCCCTCTGACCCAAGATAGGTGTAGGTGAACAACTTCTCGCTCAAGTTAATGAACTCAGCGGGTGGAGGGGGGATTCTTTTCACAAAGTGTACATATCAAATCATCACACTTATGCTTTGAATATCTTACAATTTTATTTGTCGTTTATATCTTAATAAAGCTGGAAAAACCAAAAAGGCCTGGACACTTCTGGGTCACTTGGAATGAAGGGCGACACCTAGGGGACAGTGGTGGGATAAGTGGAAAGCCCAGCACCTGACCCTGTTATGACCAGATGAAACCAGCTGGAACTCTCTCCACAAGGAAGGTCAGTGGGGGAACCACCCTTCCTGTTACATAATATGTGGTGATTATCTCTTATACAGACCATTGAAATGCAGTAACACACTAATGAGAATTTAGTTTATTTTATTTTTTATTTTTTTATTTTTTTATTTTTTTTGAGAATTTAGTTTAAATAAAGAAATAATCTCTTGGTCATAGGAGCATAAAAACAGTAATAGTTGTTACTCACTTTGGTGGATTAGGGACGGAGAAGCAGCTGTTATTCTCTAACCATGTCATTCATATTATCCCTTTATCATTGGCATCACCTAGCAGCTTATTAGAAATGCATAATCTCGACCCAAACCTATAGTTATTGACCCAATCTCTCTCTGTGTGTGTCTGTATGTGTGTGCGTGTGTAGGGGGTGTTTTAAATTTTATTTATTTGAGAGAGGGAGAAAGAGAGCACAAGTGGGGTGAGGGACTGAGAGAGAAGCTGACTCCCTGCTGGGCAGGGAACCCACACAGGGCTCCATCCCAGCACCCCAACATCATGACCTGAGCCAAAGGCAGGTGCTTAACCGACTGAGCCACCGTACCCTACTAAGGCACCCTCTTACCTCCCCCATCTGTGTTTTAATCACGTGCAGTCCTAGGTGATTCACAGGAAAATTAAAATTTGAAGGCTCTGTTCTGGAGGAGTTGGTCTGGTCACAGTTTGGCTAATCTGATGTCCCTTCCCAATCCTCTTTTGCCTTGCTTCTGGTGAAAACTAGGCTTACTAAATGAGGCTTTACTGAACCCGGAATGGGAGGATGTAGAAAATTATAAGATGACAAACAGTCAGGGTCCCAGAGCAAAAGAAAAAACACACCCTTTCCAGAGAACAGACCAAAAGCAGAAAAACTGCCTGATGGTAAACTTTTGACCCTGTGTGGTCTGTGACTCAGCTGTACCTTTAAGACTCAACTAATCCAGAGGCTCAATTAAAAGTTCAAGCCCAGTTTGGACTTCGAGGCAATTTTTGGTTTTGGTTTTTAAAACCCCATACAAGTTCTTTTCTCCAAAACCCCATTCCACAGGGCTTAATGCCTCTCTGTTAGATCATGTTTTTCCTTGCCTGGCAGGAAACTGTGCTTAACCTCTGCTGTATCTCAAAGTTTTCATTGTTCCTTCCTTACCTGCTTATGCTCTAAAGGCTGGAATAGGACAAACACCCACTTTTCCAGCCTCTTTTGAATCTTTGGGAAGGCCACATTACACAGTTCTGACCAATAAGACACAAGCAAGTCTGTTGGTGCTGCCTCTTTGCTTACACGTTACTTCTGGACTAGAATGCAAGCTCCCTGGCTGGAGCATAAGCAACCATCTTGTGACTATGAGGGGATACTCATGAAATAAATGTGAAGAGATCTAAGGAAGCACATGAAAAAATAACCTACCTATGGTCTTTTTTGTAAGGAAGAAAACAAAATTCTACTTGTTCATCCAAGTCAGCTAGAAAATTTGTTCATGAGGGCTAAATGCAATTCTAACTGATAGAGCCAGCATAACAAGTGGCTAGGAGCACAGAAAATACAGTAATAATTATATCTATAATAATAATAATTATTATTATTACACTTGCTAATAATAACACTTGCTATGTGCCTGTTATTTGCCAGGTGCTATTGTCAGCATTTAAGAACACTAGTCCAAGTCACATGGGGTATATATCTATCCATTTTATTTTATTAAAGACTAGTTGATGGGATCCCTGGGTGGCGCAGCGGTTTGGCGCCGCCTGCCTTTGGCCCAGGGCGCGATCCTGGAGACCTGGGATCGAATCCCACATCGGGCTCCCGATGCATGGAGCCTGCTTCTCCCTCTGCCTATGTCTCTGCCTCTCTCTCTCTCTCTCTCTCTGTGTGACCATCATAAATAAATAAAAATTTAAAAAAATAAAGACTAGTTGAGTAGTTTACATACAATGTTCCATTAGTTTTAGGTGTACAGCATAGTGATTCAATTTCTCTGTATGCTATGCTATGCTCACCCCAAGCATAGCTACCATCTGTAACCACACAGTATTACAATACTTTTGACTATATTCTTTTTTTTAAAGATTTTTATTTATTTATTTATTCATGAGAGACACACACAGAGAGAGAGAGAGGCGCAGAGACACAGACAGAGGGAGAAGCAGGTTCCATGCAGGGAGCCCGATGTGGGACTCGATCCTGGGTCTCCAGGGTCACTCCCTGGGCTGAAGGTGGCAATAAACTGCTGAGTCACCCGGGCTGCCCTGACTATTCTATGTTGTGCCTTTTATTCTGATCTTAGCTATTGTAAATAATGCTGCAATAAACATAGGGGTATATATCTATATATCTTTTCAGATTAGTGTTTTCATTTTCTTTAGGTAAATGCCTGGAAATGTGATTACTGGATCATGTGGCATTTCCATTTTTTAAAAAAATATTTTTATTTTTATTTATTTGACAGAGAAAGAGAGAACACAGCAGGGGTAGCAGCAGGTAGAAGGAGAAAGAGAAGCAATCTCCTCACAGAGCCGGGAACCTGACATGGGATTCCATCCCAGGATCCTGGCATCATGAGCTGAGCTGAAGCCAGATGCTTAGCCACCTGAGCCACCAAGGTGCCCCATGCCATTTCTATTTTTAAGCTCCACAGTAGCTGAAACAATTTACATCCCCACCAGCAGGGCACAAGAGCTCCTTTTTCTTCACATCCTCGCCAACACTTGTTACTTCCTGTCTTTTTGACGCTAGCCATTCTGACAGGTGTGAGATGATACCTCATTGTAGTTTTGATTTGTATTTCCATGGTGATGAGTGAGCATCTCTTCACGTGTCTGTTGGCCATCTGTATGTCTTTGTGTTTATCTATTTTAAACGAGTGAATTAGGAGAGTTCCATTCTGGGTAAGCTAGACTATGCACAGGTCAGTTCTCCATCCTAGGGTTTCATTTAGTCAGGGCCTGAAATTTGTAGCTTGCCTGAGTCTTCAAATATTGCTAATGTGATTTGCACTTTCAGAAGGTCGATCTACAGGGGCTCTCATTTAGTGAGCTGGAACCTTTGCAGAAATCTAGAGCTGCTGTGTGTGATCATCCTGGGTTGGTTGGACAGAGGGCACCATGGATGACTGGTCTGCAGAGGGAGATAGAAAGTCCTAAAGCATTTCTGAAACTTCACTGGAACAGAGAAGTTATTCCAGATGAAATCCTTTATTTTCTAATTTCCTCTTCTCTGCGAGGCAGATGAAGGCTAGCTGGTCACTATCCTTTGTCTATGACTCATATTTATGGGTCTTTAATCATCACTGTGGTTTTCCCTGGGTTGGTTTCAAGGTCTCCTCTTCTTTCTGTAGCTGAGAGCTTATCCTTGAGTATTTGCTCTTCCAGAAGTCTGGGATTCTCTTCTTCAGGCTCTTCCCAGGCTTCACTCAGTCTCATCCTTCAGGGCTTAGCTTAAGGTTTAAACCACATTCCCCAGAGAGGTCTTCTCTGCCTCTTTTCTGACTGACCCCCAACCATAAGGATCTCATGAGCTCTGCCACTACAGCTGCTAAGAGAAGATGCCAAGCTCACCTAATTGCTCATGCTGTGTCCATCACTATCAGAGACCTGGGTGGCTGAGCGTAGGTCTGCCTGGCACTGGCAGGGAATCTTGGAGATTTCATTGGTTGCTACTTTGGAAAGCAGAATTCATAATGGGTGCCAGTCTCAGAGAAAGGGTTCCCAAAAATGTAAAGGAAATACACCCATGATAATTGTCCTCTCCAGATGGATACAAATTTTATTTTAAAAAAGGAGAGTGGTAATTTAAAATAGGGCAACTAGCCTAAGTAAAGTTTCAAATGACCAGTGGATAGTATAGAGAATTCACTGACTTGGGTTCATGTTGACAAAGATAAAGTCATAAAGATCAATCTAAGCAAAATGACAGAAAATCTTGAATGATAGTATTAATAGAATGCATGACTTCAAACTGTATTTCTGAAATTTTTGGAGACCATGCTAATAGAAGCTGAAAAAAAAAAATAGTTCTAAGAAACTTCTAAGGCACTTCCTCTATGCAGGAGAGTTGACTTCATTCTCTGTGTGAGGCGGGCAGATTTCCTTTAGTCTGGAGAGACACATTGGCTCCACTAGGAGAGTGAGTCCGAGGTTAGTCCTGCGGGTGAGAGTGAACCTTTGAAAGGATTTGAAGAGAAAAATGGCATCATTCACAATAGGCTCATTAAGATTAAACCATAGAGGTTAAGGATGGATGAATGTGTGACTTTTACTCAAGATTTATGATTTCCTCTGAAATATCTGTGTTTTTGAAAAAGAAAAACAACAAAATAGAAGTTCAGACAATTCTGTTCTGGTTATTCCATTAGTTGACAATGTTAATGATAATGGAGTAGTTTCATTTATGTTAACATGAAAGTCTCATGATTAAATTAGTGTCAGGAAGCCTCATCATGGTAGGATTGAATCTGACATAAGTGTAGGTTTCGTGTTTTAGAGAATGCAGCACAAAAGGACAACCAGTGAAAGTTAGAAGTTAGTTTTTCTGCTCTTGTCTAAACTTTCTCTGTTTAGTACTTCAAGTCATGTTCTGTGAGAATTGATGGTGTTTTCTCCAAACTGTGTCAACATCTTAGAGTTGCCATCCTGTTTGTCTCTGCCCTCACCATTGGAGAGTGAGAAAGGCAGGGAAGGGAGCAACAGAACCGAACGATTAGATGCCAGGTCTGGTCCCCAATCCTGACTCCCCCTTTGGCAATTTATTTTATTTCTATGGGCTTCAGTTTCCTCAGCATAATCATCAATAAAAAAACAATGGAAGCATCCCCATGAATCTGTGCCTGCGTTGGGTCCTATCAACATACATGTAAGGCACCAGGCTCTGGGCCAAACACACAGAAGCTCTCAAAACTGTTACTGTTATTTTGTTATGGGGCAAAGAGCAGAAGGAAAGTTCTATCCTAATTCCACCTTCCTGTTTTTCCACCACCACTCTTGTCTGTGAAAATATTTATTTCATATTATGGCTATCAACTGCTATATCACACTGCCATATCATATCAACTGCGAGTGAAGACATGGATTTCAATAATGTCTATTATTTTTTATACTTCCCCTTTTGAAACTGTTTTATTAACATCGTACTATACATCACCCAAAGGAGATGAGACTCTCATAAGACAAGAGAGTACACGAGCTCTTAACCACCACATTTGTTGGACTTGATCATAGTATCTCTCTGAGCCAAGGAAGCCAGGGTTTCTGGATATGAAAAGGAAGGAAACTGTATTTTTTTCTTTTATTCTATCTCAGGTTTATATAGGAAGGGCAAATGATTCCCCAGTCAGAAAATACACCCCTGTCTGCCTACCCCACTCTCCTGGGCTTCAAATGGTACAAGAGTAAAATTCTAGGCTGCTGCCCATGGAGAGGATGTTAAAATACATGGAAGATCTTCTCTATGTGTGATACTCTGTGATGAATTTTTTAAAAAATTGGAGGATTTATAGATTCAGACATGGATAATTCAGTTAGTGCAACAGGAAGTACATTCCCAAAGGTACAAATACGACTAAAGCTCAAAATTTCCTAAATGCCTATAAAGCATGTGGAGTGTCACCCACTGCCTTTGAAACAAAGCATCAAGAACAAAACCTCATGAAGATATCATTGCTGAACAGTTGGCTAAGTTCACTCACTAGCTAAATGGGTGCTTTTCAAAAATTTTTTATTTATGCTTCAGAAATACTTCAAGTTTATATATTTATTGACTTGAGATCATATCTATATGATCGATACTGCAGATGCCAAGGAGATAATATAATGATGGACAAAGAGCTAAATGTAACAGAAGAAAAGGAGCCAGACCAACTTGGACAAACAAAAAGAGGATATGAATGATAGCTCGTGTATTTCCTCAACTACATCTAGCTAAAAGTTTCCCCCAATTATGTGAAAAGGAACTGAGCATGATTGACAAAGTATCTCACTATAAATATACTTGCTCACACCTACGCCATATATATATATAGTATGTGTGCTTATGTGTGTGTATGTATGAATATATATGAATATATTTACATATCCATACTTAAATTGGCTGCTAGCTAAAAGATATGTTGCTCTTACTTCACAGAATGTATTTGAGCAATCTCAGTTAATTATCTCTGTAAAGATGGAAATAAAGGAACACCCTTAGGTATTATTTGTATTATTCAAGTCTAGTCCCCAGTTGATAATTAGAGCAAAAATTCTGCTTACTAGGGATGCCCAGGTGGCTCAGGGTTTGGGCGCCTGCTTTCGGCTCAGGTCGTGACCCTGGGATCTGGGATGGAGTCCTGCATCGGGATCCCTGCGGGGAGCCTGCTTCTCCCTCTGCCTGTGTCTCTGCCTCTCTCTCTCTCTGTGTCTCTTATGAATAAATAAAAAAATCTTGAAAAAAAAATTCTGCTTACTGGATGCTCTTAGGCAGGCAAACCACACTTCTTCACAAACCTATTCTTGTTTGAAGCTTTTGAAGTCTACTTGCCTCTGAGCACGTGTTGTCTGTGTGCTAACTGTATCTAGACATACTATAGAGAGCACTGGGATTATGAGGTAGGTTACATCCAATTTATGTTTGCCTGTTCACACGTTTCATGGGAATATGTCAGGTAAATTCATTAACTGAACAATGACCGTTGATGGTTAACCAAGAACTGTCCCAATTTGAAATAAGAGGGAGAAGTTCCTTTGCATACGATGTACACAAGACATTGGAAGTTCTGAGCAGTAACAATTTTCTGTCATTGCCAATTATCATATTCACAGTAGTAGCCAGATCATAATTGCTTTGAGTCTCCAACAATAAGTGAGTGCTAAATAAATAGCTTCCTTTTTTTAAAAAAAAAAAAAAGATTTTTGTTTATTTATTCATGAGAAACACAGAGAGAGGCAGAGACATAGGAAGAGGGAGAAGCAGGCTCCATGCAGGGAGCCTGATGAGGGGCTCGATCCCAGGAACCCGGGATCATGACCTGAGCTGAAGGCAGACGCTCAACCACTGAGCTACCCAGTTGCTCAGAAAATAGCTTTCTTAAAGAAAAGACTGTCATGTTGAATTTTGGTCTGGGAGATCTTACAGAGAAAAAAGTATACCTATCCATGGAACAGCATGAGTGGGGAGAAAGGAGATATTCTCACAGAGACTGCATGACTTGTAAAGAATAGGAGGACCTCTGTAGAAGGTTCTGTGTGGTGATGACCGTGAAGCATTTGACATTGAATCCACTGAGTCAGGCTCCTGGGGTCTTAGGTCCCTCCACTTTCATCAAGATTCAACTGGAGTTTCAATTTACTGCCCAGTGGTTCCAAAGGATGTGGTGGTATTCTTCTGTATCGGGGGGCGGGGAAGGGAGCTAGACTTTTTAAAAATTGATCATTTATGATGATAATTTATGCCTAATTAGCACTGGAAAGAGACAACCAATCCTAGTTAACATAGATTAACACACACCCAAGAAAACAGGCGTTATTCATTGCCAAATCAGAGTAAGACTGTTGGCTACATCAAAATGACTTTTCAGCCTCCAGGCCAGTTTGGCCCAAAATATGTTTTGTGGAATACTGATTCAGGAAAATAGTCTAAGAAAGCAAATGTAGAAATCCTATACAATAACCAACTCCAGTTGGTTTCCCCAGCTCCAGTTTTAGACACTTAAAACCTACACGAGCATGTTAAGAAACTGAAATACTCTCTGGTAATAAAATCTGTTTAAATAAGTATTTAAATAAGCATTTATTTAAATAAACATTTCTCACGATTATCTGACAACAAAATCCTTTTGTATGTAAAGCCTATTCACATCCTTCATGCTAATTTTCTAGGCTCTATATTTTGGGAAAGATTGCTCTAGTCAGAAACAACTAACAGGAGTGAAATTAGGAGGAAAAAAAAACCAACCTGGACAAATCAAAAGCCTAACTGTATTTCCTTCAGATTTTCAGGAGTTCCATATTTTATGAAGTTTTGTGTTCTGAGTTCTTTGAATTTTGCTGTAATAATGATTTTTTAGATTGCATTTCCAAAGAGATAAAATTTGTCCAATTTGAAAGCCTGTTCTTTATTTTTATTTTCAGGGGTCACATTTAAGTTTAAAATGGATTGAGAATATTAGAGTTGTAGGAAGATATTTAAAAGTTATATTTACTCTCCTTTCAAATGAGTTGTTGAACAAGGTGGCCATGTATGCTCTCAAGATTAGAATGAAACACATATTGGAGTGCCTGGGTGGCTCAGTCAGTTAGGCATCTGACTTCGGCTCAGGTCTGGATCTCAGGGTCCTGGAACCAAGTACCACTTCTGGCTCCCTGCTCAGCGAGGAGTCTGATTTTCCTTCTCCCTCTGCCCCTTCCCCTGCTCTGTCTCCCTCTTTCTCTCCCTCTCAAAAAGATAAATAAAATCTTTAAAAGAATAGAGAATGAAACACATATCTCATATGTTTCTCTTCCAGCTTACGAGGTAGAGCAATAGGAATCCTCCAGAAGTCCCCACATGCTTTCCTTCAAAATTTCTCCCATCCCATCCCATCCCATCCCATCCCATCCCAGTGTTAAAGTTAACACTGACCTGAACTTTGGAGCTACCATTCCTTTCTTTTCTTTATAGTCTTCTGGTTCACACATCCATCAATCCAAAGATATTTTGGATTTTCCAAAAAAAAAACACAGAAACATCTGTTGTAAATCAATCATCATATCTTACCTTCACTATCAAAAAGCAAAGCTGATGGATTTTGTAAGCATCTTATAGAAGGCTCATGAAAAATTTATTATTAATCTGCATCTAAATGAAACCTGATTAGAGAAACTAACATGAAGCAATTGAGAATTTAAACTAAAAGAATATTATAATCAAAAGAGAAAAGTTAAAGAAGCTCCAAAAAAAGAAAAATTAAATATACATACATCCACATATATTTGCCAAAGGTAGAATTTATAATGGAAATGTGGGAAGCCTCATAATTTTTCCTTCTTAGACAACACTGAAGCTGTGTGGAAACTTTTGAAAATAAAAGCAATTATAAAGATTTTTGCATAAGTGTTCTTAAGTTATTAAGGCAGCTAAATGAAGCACAAATAATGAAATAAAACATAGGCAATTAATGTTCTAAAAGAAGTGTGATCTGTTATAAATGAGCAAGAAAGCATTAAAATTCTTTTAATAAGAAAACTCATTTCTTAGAAATGAAATTTAAAAAGCACTTCTCTTTGAAAATAATTTGAAGTATTCGTCCCAAATCGAAACCACCCTCGCTCCAGTCTGCAAAAATCTCTAAGTGAACAGAAATATCCTTCTTAACTTGAAATTTGATTTTCAACAAGAGAACTTGTGATTATTATGGAAATGAAATGCTGTACATTTTTCTAAAAGTGAGTATATATTTATACCATACTCATTTCCCTTTGAAAATGTTGCTGTTTTTTGACAACATGAAATTTTAAGGATTCAAATGTAATAATTTGAATGCAATTGGAAGTTTCATTATGCAGCTGGCAAATGGTAGGCATTTATACTAGTTATGGGAGGGAGAAGTGCAATCATTTTATGAGCCCCTTGTCGATTATGTGTTTGTATAAGCAGCTGAATGGTTAATACAAGGCAGTGATTCAGGAGTCATCAACTTATTTCATCAATTGTTATTAACGGTTTAATCTATTTGATATTAATAAACCTATTCAATGCTTGATCTGTCACAGTAAAGTAGATATAATTTCAATCACTGGATTAGCATTTGCCCATTAATTTAAAGTCAAAAAAGAGTTTTATTTCTTTTCTATAGGTAGCTAGAGTATGTTGCTGGTCTAAGGAAAACAAGATTGAGAGTTGTAAGTAGGTGTGGGAGTCAACCCTTCATTCAAACGATACCCTTTGAGCCCAAGGGTTTTGCCTATTTCTCTCCAGCAGAACAACCCATGAAGCCATGGCCCCTGTCCAGGACTCTTCCAGTTCCCTTGTTGCTCATGTCATTTGTTCTCTCTCCACTCCACTCCACTCCACAATACTCCATCTTCCTTTTTATTTGTAGAGTCACAAACTTCGAAAGAAGTCCAATCATGTCACTTCTTTTCTCTAATTCCCTGTTGCATGGAGGAGAATGCCAAGACTCTTCCCAGTCTGGAACCAACAGCTCCACCTCAGCATCATCTCCTCCCATACCACAGCACCACTGAACCTCTCAGATAGATGGGACATCTCACCTCCCCTGGCATGCACTTTGAGGCTCCACGTCATATGCCTTTTGTGACATATGTACTCTCCATTGTGGCCCCCAAATTCACCTGGAATCTTAGAATGCCAACATCTTTGGAATAGGGTCTTTACAGATGTAATTAAACTAAAGATCTTAAGGTCTTCTTGGATTAAGTTTGGCCCTAAATGCACGGGTGGGTGTTCTATAGCAGACAGAAAACACAGAGATAAACAGAAGGAGGAGGCATGTGAAGATGGAGACAGATTGGAGCAATGCATATACAAACCAAGGAATGCCAAGGATTGCCAATAGTCATCAAATAGTAATAGAGAGACAATGAATGCATTCTTTCTCAGAGCCTCCAGAAGGAACCAGCCCTGCTGACACGTTGATTTTAGATTTCTGGCTTCCAGAACTGTGAAAAAAAAAAAAAAAAAAAAAAAAAAAAAAAAAAAAAAAGGTCATTGTTGTAAGCCACCAAGTTTGTGGTAATGTGTTCTGTATGGAAGCCCTAGGAGATGTGTGTATCTCTCTTCTGCTTGGGATGCTTGTTCTTTTTTTCATGAGGCAAATGCTTTCCTTGAGATCTAGTTCAAATGTCTTACTTAATTCATGGCAGAGGAATAAGAGATAATGGTTAAAAGGTGTGAGTTTCTGGACTCAACTCTTACTTATGTCACTTAATGATTAAAAATTCTCTGGTCAAAAAAAATTCTCTGGTCTTCAGCTTTCTATGTGTAAAAATGGGGATAAACTTTTTAGTAAATATTCTGGAACCCACAGAACACTTGAAACAGTTCTTGGCATAAAAAAATCCTATAAAAGCTGTCAACTATTCTTCTTCTTATTATTATTATTCTTAAATGTCCCTAATTTCTTCAGGAAAATACTTATCACCATCTTTAACAGGAAGAATCATATGATAATAAGATAGTTGGTAAATGAGCTAGTGCCCATGAGGTCCCAGGGGAGCGTCTTATGTGGTAAATGGGCAGTAAAAATTAGCTACTAATATAAGCAACCGTCTCTGAATTTTCCCGAATGGATCATCCCCTTCTTTAGGCTCATTGTAACTGCTCTGTCCCTACAGGAATGAGCGCTTTGCACCCATAGGATCTAGCACAGAGTATGAAGTTTAGTATGTAGGCAGTCAGGATTGAATCATCGAGTGCAGGAGTGCATGGATGAGCTTGCATGAATAAGTTAATACTGCTCCCTATAGCAGAATATGCTTCTATTAATACCAAATCTATTATTTTGACAAGCAATGAGTTAATTACTTAACTGTGTCAACTCTAGTCCAGGAAGCTCCTGGAGGTGCAGACTCTTACGATTTTGTCAGATTCCTAGCCTCTCACTCTGCATGTAGCAAGCCCTGCTTGAGTGCTTCTTGCTGTGTGATCGGCAAAGACCTACTTGGCCCTGGTCACTTCTCACATTTGGATTGGTTTCTTCTTTCACATCTTTGATTCCACTTACAGTGACTGGCTCAGAGATGCCTGTTTCACGCAGACATTTATAGTTTATGGTCTTTCATCAGGTGAGTAGATGATACGAGAAGGGTAGTATGCTTCCTTGATAAAAGCAGTTTTCCTGCCTGTATCTGCCCAAGTGCCAGTTTAGGGATGGCATTCGCCAGCCACCTGCCAAGTCCCAACCTGGTGCAAGGGAATATACTTTTCTAGAGGCAGGGGCAGTCATTGGGTAGTCTTTTTCAGCATACACAGAATGTTCAACTAACATTTATTGAGCACCTATGGGGTGCCAGGTACTACCTGGTAGATTTTCTAGTCTTCTACAGGTTAGCCTTCCCTGAGGTTAACTAGAAGAGTGGAGGAAAAGAAAGGGATGGGGAACTCATACAAACTGTCTGCTACTCATGTTCTGGAAATGCTACGAGATGCTTTTCTAAGACCAGAGTTAAAAGTGCTTTTGTACTCCTAAGTCTGGGAAATGAACTAGGGGTGGTGGAAAGGGAGGAGGGTGGGGGGTGGGGGTGAATGGGTGACGGGCACTGAGGGGGGCACTTGATGGGATGAGCACTGGGTGTTATTCTGTATGTTGGTAAATTGAACACCAATAAAAAATAAATTTATTTAAAAAAAGTGCTTTTGTATTTGAACTCTGTCAGATGAGTTCTTCAGCTGTCAGTATCAGAAGCTTAAGTTCTCTGTCTTAAAACAAAACAATAGGAAAGAAAGAGAAAAGAAATGTACTGGAAAAACAAAGGAAAATCTGAACAACCAATCCGAATTCAGGAAAGGATAGGAACCAGGGCAATTCCATGGGATTTAGGTAGCTTATTTATTCATTCATTCAATAAATATATATTCTTTATTAATTACCTGCTAGGGCAAACAGTTCCCTCAATAAAGCAGAAGGATTTGCTCTCTCCCACTTAAGAGAGAGAGAGAGAGAGAGAAAGAGAGAGAGGGAGAAAGAGAGAGAGAGAGAGAAAGAAAGACAACAAGTAAACCAATAAACCCACACAGAAATTTCATGTAGTGAAAGCAGCAATGAACAAAAATAAAGAAAGGGGATCAAGAATAACAAGGCAGGGACAGGGAATTGTTTTAGATGGCACTGTCTGGAAGATTCTCCCTGAGGAGCGAGCAAACCCTAGAACAAGATGGGTGAGGACACCACAGAATGTTTTGGGGCAGATCATTCTGGCTATAGAGATGGACAATAGCAAAGGCTCTGAACTTGAGGTGTCTCAGAAGTCAGTGTGACTTGACTAGAGTAGGAATGAGTAGTTAAATCAGTTATGTTAAAATTGTGTGTCACTTGACTCAGATGAACATTCCCAGGTGGGGACAGTGTGATTGATTTTTTTGGGTCACGTGCCTATACCTTGGCCATTAGGGAAGAGGGAATTTGGAATGATAGTCCTAGTGAGATTGCATGCAACAGGAGCAGGCCAGTTTCTAGTAGAAAGTTTAGGTGCTATGATGAGAAAAAGGACTGGATGAGCAGTCTCAACACCAACTTCCTTGGAAGACTCAAATGTTTTTTATTTCTCTTTTCCAACTTAATACTGCAAATGTTTATTAACTACCTACTTTGTCCAAAGATTTGGGTCTGTGTTGTGGGAATTTCAAAGGTGAAAGCCCAGATCCTGAATGTTTAGGGAATAGTGAGGAGTCCCATGTGGCTGCAGCATTTTTTTTTTTTTAACAGGGATGCAAAGAATGCAATGCAAGACAATGTTTGACAAGGAGACTAGTCTACTGCATGGAGGCTCTTTTGAGGGTTTTCAAGTCTGGAGATGTTGAATATTCCATACACAGCACCTTGCTTAATTAAGCTTACCAGTAAAATAGCCATCATTTTATTTGTTAAAATGATGCAGAGATGCGTGCAATGTTGAGCTATAACATATAATGGTTAGCAAATACTCCCTAGGAACAAATTAGAAAAAACACATATAAAAATTCACTAACAGGTTTACCAGAATCAGCTTCCTTAGGAGCACTAATATATGTACAATGAAATAAAAAAGGAATGGCAAGGCAGGTGCTTTATCCGAAATAAATAAAAGCAGATGATACATTAATGAGCAAATGCATTCTTCTTAAAATTATTTCAGCAGCTAACAAACATAATTTCACCAAATAGCAAACAGTATATGTTTGTCTTTAAATGTTGTTCATAAATATTCCATTTCACAAGGTTTGCTGCATAAAACTCTAGAGTATGACACTGAAGTTCACTGAATTCAATTAGCAATCATCCCAAAGGGTGCTTCACGTTCAATACAATAATCTAATGCCAAACATCTTTTCTCAGATATGATCTTCAAATTTCCATGCTGGACTTGGGCATTTTTTCATTTTATAGGACGTGCAGTCTCTTTAAGGAAGCCGCATTGCTCTTCGTTTTGCTAACCCTTTCCTTACCTGTGTTTAGTCTACTGATGAGCCAATTTAAGGTGTTCTTCATTTCTATTACTTTTTTTTTTGTTTTTATTTCTTTGATGTCTAGCATTTACCTGATTCTTTCCTAGAATTTTCATCTCTTTCCTTACATTATCTATCGTTTCTTGCCTGCTCTCCTCTCTTGTCATTAGAGTCCTTAGCACAGGACTTAAGCACAGTTGTAAATTCTAGTTTGATAACGTCCACACTTCTGTCATATCCAAATCTAGTTCTAATTCTTGTTGTGTCTCTTCAACCAGTGTCTTTTCTTTTTAAAAAATTTATTTATTTATTCATGAGAGACACAGAAAGAGAGGCAGAGACATAGGCAGAGGGAGAAGCAGGCTCCCCAGAGGGAGCCCCAAGCAGGACTCAATCCCTGTGTCCCAGGACATGCCCAAGCCAAAGGCAGATACTCAACCACTGAGCCACCCAGGTGTCCTGTGTCTTTTCTTTTAATACACATTGTGGTCTTTTTGTTGAAAGCTGGACATTTGTACTGAGGTAAATAGGTATTTGGTCTGAGGTTTTCTATTTATCTGGCAAGGAGTTAGCCTCTCAATGTATTGCTTGCTGAAGCTGTAGGTATCAGAGTCTAACATTTCCTCTGGTGGCCTTGTTTTTGTCTCCCCTGTTTTCTTGGGGTTTCCCTAAAGACTTCCTAAGTAAAATCTGAGCCATGTGGTTATTTCTATTGTTCCCACCCTAGCACTGCATCCAGTGGTAGTTTCTGCTCCTGGATTTCTGCTTCATTACATTAAGATTCCCTGTATCTGTCTGCCTGTCTCGCTCATGCGGGAAGTGGTGGTTTACCCTGTTACTTTGATTCTCTAATAGACCTAAGAAGAGATGTTGATGTTCAGTTTGCCCAGCTTTTTTCCTGTTGGGAGCACAGAACATAGGACTATATGCTGGACTGGAAACTACAGCCTCCCTTTTAATTTGGAAGAGATTAGGGAAAAAATTGAAAAGTGATTATATAATTTCTACACTGTGTGTTCAACATCATCAGCAGCTTACCTGTCTGGGTTGATCCTAAATCTTAGCTGCTGAGAGATGGGATCTTGATATACCTTAAAATGGAAAGAGACTTTGAGTGTCTTATAAATCAATCTGCTTCTATCTATTTTTTGAATATGAGCATTTCAGCACCCAGAATGATATGATATTCTGAATTTGTTCTATGCTAGAGTAACATGAGTTACTCATACTTGCCTCTGGGCGTTTACAGAGAGTGCATTGCTGTGGAAGCAGAATGGCCACTCCTTTTTGATAACCTTTACCCTGTAATGTTAAGGTAGTGAAAATTCTTAAAAAATTACTAATTTACCAGCCTAGTTTGTGCCTGGTTTGTTTGCTAAGCATGCTTTATATGCAATATGTCCTTTACTCTATCTACCTAATTCACTCTAGAAGATGAATTTTTACGGGAGAAAAAAGGATCAGAGAGGTGAACTGGCTTTCTCAAGGTCCCATTGCCAGTCAATGGCTAAACCAAGATTCAAACTCAGATCAGTTTCTAGAGATCTTATTCTTAACCAGTAAGCTATGATTCCCCATCCAAGATGAAGCATTTGGGGGACATATGCTTTTAACGTTTACCGATCAATTCTCTGCATATTCAACAAACGTTTATTAATTAATCATCTATATGGGCCAACCTCTATTCTAGGCACTAAAAATCCATCTCTCATAGATCTTATATGCTAGGGAAGGGGGACAGACAATACAACAAATAGTTTAGTAAGTTTTATAGAAGAGCAACAGGTCATATGTATGAGGGGGAAAATTAAGCAAGATAAGAATTTTAATACAAGTCAGGGAAGTCCTTACTGAAAAGGTTACATTTGAACAAAGATTTAAAAGAGTGAGTCATGAGTCTGGCTAAGGAAGGAGAAGTCAAAAGAGGCTGACAAATTCCAAGGTCCAAGGAAGGAGCCTGTTGGAGTGTTTGAGGAATAGTGAGGAGACTCCAGGTCTATACAATGGTGAGGCATCTTGCATTAGGATCTTCATGTATTTCAATTTTGTCTTAGAGAGGACTGGGGATATTAGGTGGAATATTCTTTGGGCAGATCCTAGTGCTCTTACAGAGGCAGATCTCAGCAGAGTGACGCCTAGCTTTCAATCAACATTTTTAAAGAGCATAGAGATTCCTTACTTTTTCCTTTCGCTAATCCAGGTGCAGAAGTGGGTGAAGAAGCTAGGATCTGTGGTGTGAACATAAGGCATATTGATACAATGGGAAGACTGTGAGGACAGGAGTCACAGTACCTGAGTTTTGCCTCTGGCTCAGTCCCTAACTGGTTGTATGGCCAAGGGTAAATACCTTCCCCAGTCACAGTTACCATACATGTAAAATGGGCTTTTGGATCAAATTTTTTTTCCCGAAAAACTGTTATTGTCTCCCTCCTGCATCCCCTCTTGTATCCTCCATGTGTCAGCTCCATAGGAAGAGTCATAGCTGATATTTATGGAGCAGTTATTACCTCCCTAAATACTGTTCTAAATATTATGTGTATCAAATCACCTAATACTCAAGAGCACCCCAGGAGGTATAAATGGTGACAATCATCTCTAGTTTACAGATGAGGAGATAGATACCTAAAGATTGCAGATTTGCCCTGGCCAACCAGGTGTCAAGAAAGAGCAAGATCACTGACAGCAGGGAGGCAGAGCACACATGGGGCTTCTAGGTCCTGAGTCAAGATCCGCTTGTGTGGGCTGCTTCCACAGCCTCCCTGTTCTGGTTCTGAAGTAGCTAATAGAAACATTGTGTAAACCACATATATAACCTTTAATTTTCTAGTAGCCAAATTTAAAAAAAAAAACAGGTGAAATTTTAATAATACATGGAGTAGAATATATCCAAGATGTATTAGGCATATAATGAATATAAAAATAATCAGTGACATGTTTATAATCATTGTTTGTAGTAGGTATCTGAAAGCCCGTATGTTTATAAAAATATAAACTTTCAAGAATATCCAAGACAAAACTCTCAGTGAAGTGCCCTTGAAGTACCTAGACACAAGTAGCTGGGGGCTACCATATTAGGCAGCACGGATCAAGACTGTGCAGCTCAATTATCATCACCCTTGGGATACTTTACCAAAAACAATTTCAGGTTGGAAAAAATAAATGTTGCTGTCCATTACAAAAAGACAATGAAGTGTGTGCAAGTGTATCAGCCACAAAAATGCCATGTTTATGTTCTCAATGTTTACCCAGTAAAAACAAAATCTGACACACACATGGAATTTACTACATGCTGGAAAGTGTCCTAAGTGCTTTGCTTGTCCTAACTCATGAAGATTCACGACAATCCCCTGAGCAAGCTACTCTCACCACCCTTGTGTTGATGATAAATAAACTGACCAATGAAGCTGTATAAATCATCACTGGTTTTGCATCCAGAGGACTCCAATGCAGAGATTCAAATTCTGACAGTTTGGCCAGAGTCTGTGTTTCAAATCCTTTGCTGTTCTCCTTATGTGATAATAGTTGGGCTTCAAAATTTTAACTGTGTCAATCTTAGGTTACCAGCAGAATGTGTGTACAAGTGACTGGAGCGAAAGAAGATAAATTCATTTTCATTTGAAGCTGAAATTGCCAACTGTGTTTCTGTCTGGATTTCTTTTAATCTCCCACTGATCCACGCATTTAAATCTGGGGATAGAATTTTGGAGCAGCAGGGCACACTGGTGAACACCAGGGTAAGGTCTGTCGTGCATTTCAGCCACACCAACAAGAAGCCAAAATGCCCTTTGTGGGTAATTAGTGCCCTCACCTCTTTGTGTGTTCTCAATAAGTCCAGTTATCCCAGAGCTCAAACTACTTCCAGGAGATAATTAGGGGCTGCTGAAAGCTGCCGTAACCCTGCCAGGCCACAGGGGCATTGTAAATTACTACTTCTCAAAGAGATTCATCAGCTTTCAGCAGCTCACAACACCTCAAGCCTAATCCTCAGAAGGATTGAACATGGATTGCTTGGATTATTACATTCTCATTTGGAGGTTTTGCATCTCTTCTTACAGAGACTGATGTCATTTCCATGTTGTAAAGGCAACTTGGGAACATGAAGAGTTAATGCCACGCATCTGGAAAAGCCTGATTAAAAGATGAGTACATACTCTACAGCCCATTAGAGAGTATTCATCAAGACTTTTTTTGATTCATGACTGTTTTTATTAATTTTACATCCAACTTTCTATCTTTCTCAAATTGTCAAATCCAGTTTTGGGACTTTGTTGGGGCTGAATAGCTGTTGCTTATAAAATTTCTATTAAGTGCTGCACGTTGTTCATGTGTTATTTCTAATTCTACAATAACTGTGTTATAACAATCATAGTAGCAAATACATAGTGAAGGCTGAGTGTGTCAAGCATGATTCAGAGCACCTTACGAGTAGTAACCCATTGACTACTCCAAAAACTTGTAAGATAGGTACTGTCATAATCCTCTTATACACTAGAGAAAATCAAGAACAGAAATGGTGAGTGATATCCCAGCGTCAACCAGCTGGGAAGCTGCCAGCCACATTTCAAATCCAGTATCTGCTCAGGGATTTGCATTCTTAACTACCACCATACATGGCTTTTATCTGAATTTTAATAATAACTATTCCTGTGTTTGAGAGGTGCAAAGTGATGAGGTAACTAGCCACAGGTCATCTAGTTAATGAGTTCTGGCAATAGAGTTTGAAGCAATTCCTGACTTAACTCCCAAGCTCACATACTTTCTGCTAAACCACAAGTGAAGAAACTATTTTTCTCATTGGGGGAAGATCTTAGAATATACTGATCTCAGCAGTGTGTGGCTTGAGAACTTTGTGTTTTTTTTTCCAATTAAGGAAAATTTATATTGCTCAAAAGTAGTGTTATTAAAGATGCTGACTTCAGACTGTTGTGTTTCTCTTATTGGGTGAGTGTGAGTGTGTTTTGTGTGTGTGGGGGGGGGCTTGATATGAAGGAATATCCTCTGTTTAAGACTTCCCTAAATCATGGACTAATGCATAAGAAAAATAAACATTTTACTTCATCATGGCCTTTCCCATTTTCTACTTGGCAAATGTGATATTCTGGCAAAAGTTCCGTGCCTTCTGAAATTTGCCAAGGACAAAAGTGTCTCTCAAACAAGGTCAGTGCTAAATATATAATAATAATCAGTAAGGAAAAACAATGAAAAATCTTGGTGACCAGAATGTTCCTAAAGTTCTACTTCTCAGAACACTATATCATGCATTTGTTTAAATCACATGTGGCATGCTAAAAAATAAAACAAAGCAAATAAACAAAACCCATGGTTTGATGTTTTCCCAGAAATTTCTGGACTGCTATTACCCAACAGCAGTTGAATATTCTTTTTCTCTTTCTAGGACTGTCTTGGCTTTGAGAAATAAAAAAATACAGAGCAGCACAAAAAATAATTAATGAATGCTCATATAACCACTGCTCAGAATGACAAATATTAACATTTTACATGTTTAAAGACCTTTAAATATTACTTTTAATATGTCAGATAAGCTCAAACTCCCATTTGCTCTCATGCCCTGTTGCATTTCCTTATCTCCAGAGGCAATCCCACACATGGAAAAAACAAATTATGAGTTTATATAAATTTATATACCTGCTCTATTTGCATGTATTTTACAGTCACAGTAATGATTTCATACTTTCACATATCATTCTTCACCCTTTTTTCATTTAACATGGCTTTTAAGATCTATCCAGATTAATGCATGAAGATCAAGCTCATTCTACTTAACATACTTTCAGGATTCTACTGTTATCAACATACCATATATTATTTATTCTTTTTTCTAGAGATGGTTATTGATTTTGTTTCTAATATTTTGTTTTATTTTATTTTTAAGTAATCTCCACACCCAACATGGTGCTTGAACTCATGACCCCAAGATCAAGAGTCACATTTTCTACCACAGAGCCAGTGAGGTGCCCTGAGAGTTTGTTTCTAATAGTTCATTATTACTAATAATGTGACTAAGTGTCTCTTTGTAAGTATCTCTATTAGTTTGCTCAAATTATCAAAACAAAATACCATAACTAGATGCCTTAAATAACAGAAAATTCACTTTCTCCCAGTTCTAGAGACTGGAAGTCCAAGATCAAAGTGTCAGAAGGTTTAGTTCCTTCTGAAGTCTCTTTCCTTGCAAATGGTTGCCTTCTCTCAATGTCCTCATGTGACCTTTCCTCTGTGCACATACATGCCTGGTGTCTCCTTTTTCTTACAAGGATACCAGTGAGGGGCACCTGGGTGGCTCAGTCGATTGAGCATTATCTTCAGCTCTGGTCATCATCTCAGGGTCCTGGGATCAAGCCCTGCTGCAAGGGGAGTCTGCTTCTCCCTCTCAGTCTCCTCTTTCCCTTGCTTATGCTCTCTCTCTCCCTCCCTCTCTCTTCTCTTGAATAAATAAATAAGATCCTTTTTAAAAACGATCTTATTTTATTTATTCCTGAGAGACACACAGAGAGAGGCAGAGACATAGGCAGAGGGAGAAGCAGGCTTCCCAGAGAGAGCCTGATGCAGGACTTGATTCTAGGGCCCTGGGGTCGTGATCTGAGCTGTAGGCAGACGCTCAACCATTGAGCTACCCAGGTGTCCCAATAAATAAGATCTTAAAAAAAAAAAAAATGACACCAGTGATATTGGATTAGTGCCTATCCATATGAGATCATTTAACCTTAATTATCTCTTTAAAGACCATCTCTAAATATGTCACATTATGAGGTGTCCTGGGTTTTGGATATCAACATATGGAATTTGGCTGGAGGACACAATTCAAGGCCAATAGTGATACCATTGCAGACATTGTAGACTAAAGGTTCAGAGCAAGGGCTATGGAGTCAGACTGCCTGCTAGATTTTGAATCTCTACCATATGACTTTAGCAAGCTACTTAGTGTTTTAGCAGCTCATCTACAATAAAAGCCATCTACTTTTTGGGTTTTTGTAATTGTTAAAATGTAAAGCACCAAAATGGTGCCTCACTCAATATTAGCTAGTGTTAGGTTTACTTGCATATATTAAGAAGAGTTTATCTAGAAGTGTACCTGATCATGAAATCTTTAATGCACAGGAAACACATATTCCTTTTTTCTAGATACTGCTAAGTTGCTTTCTGTGGTGGATTAAACCAATGAACACTTCTGCTTGCTAAGTATAAGAGTTCCTTTTTCCTCATTTCTTGGCCAATGATTGATTTTCTTCATACATCAACATTTCTATCCATCTGATGTTTGAGGAAAAGTATGTCATTATTTAATGCATTCTTTGGTATACATGTATTTTGGGTGGTCTATAGACCACAGAGGAAAAATCATATAGGTGGTTCTATATGCTTCTCACAGTCCCTCCCTTCATATAGTCCAGAGCAAAGAAATGCACAATACAAACGATAGCTCTCTTTGGCTATTGGATGAATGCAGGGAGTCAGGTGTCTTTTTTACTCTTTTGTTATCTTTGGTTCTCTTCCTGTGTTTTTAGGGATTTTTATTTCCCCTTCAGGATGTAAAGACATTCAACCAGACATTCTCCGAAATCTAGGAAAGCTAAGAACTTCTTTATTAGTTACAATTTTCCTTTGTCTAAAGCATTGACTCTCAAACTGGATGATGTATATGGAATTGTTGAATCAGTATATTGTACACTTGAAATTAATATAACATTGTATGTTAACTACACTGGAATTAAAATAAAAACTTTTAAAATTTCATTTTGACCAAGAATCATTTGATAACTATGGTAATAATGCTGGTTCCTAGACTGCACCATCAGAGATTCAAATTCAACCCTATGGTAGAAATAAGAATCTGAATTTTTAACAAGCACTTCTTTTGATCTATTTTAAGTAATATGTAGCCTACATTTTAAAGAACATGACTTTAAAAATAAAATATCCTTTGAATGTGTTCCTAAGTATTATGCTAATTTATGAACCCTTTGTTGTATCTTAACATAAATAAACATGCAGCCTGCAAACAAATATGTCATGGGATTTGGAAATGTGTCTTTCTGAGCCTTATATTTCCTTTGTTTAAGGGCTAAGCCATTGACTAAAAAAACTCTAGAGCTACCCTACAACCCAGCAATTGCCTTATTAGATATTTATCCAAAGGACTCAAACATAGTGGTTTGAAGGGGCACATACACCTTAATGTTTGTAGCAGCAATGTCAACAATAGCCAAAATATGCAGAGTCCAGATGTCCATCAATAGACGAATGGATAAAGAAAATATACTCTATATACAGAATAGAATACTACTAGGCCATTAAAAAGAATGGAATCTTGCCAAAAAAAAGAATGGAATCTTGCCATTTGCAATGACATGAATGGAACTAGAGAGTATTATGCTAAGTGAGTCAGAGAAAGACATATACCATATGATTTCACCCACATATGGAATTTACAAAACAAAACAGATGAACGTAGGAGAAGGGAAGGAAAAATAAGATGAAAATAGAGAGGGAGGAAAACCATAAGAGACACTTAACTCTAGGCAACAAACTGAGGGTTGCTGGAGGAGAGTTGGGTGGGGGATGGAGTAACTGGGTAATGAGCATTAAGGAGAGCACTTGATGTAATGACCATTGGGGGTTCTATGCAACTGATGAATCACTAAATTTTATCCCTAAAGCTAATAATACAGTAAATGTTAACTAAATTGAATTGAAATAAATAATTTAATTTAAAAAATTATTTCTTTCTAGTTCTGATATTCCATCTTCTGGTTCTGTTATGTGTCTATTCTATTTCTTACCAGGCTTTCAGTAGTCCATGCAAGCACATAATATTGGTGTACTGCAGATCATTTAGAAACGATAGTGAATTTTTCTCAGAAACTTGAGGAAATAAGTCTACCAATTGAAAGTTAAGTATTTAACTTAACTTCAGAATTTAGTATAAGGAATGAGACCATTTTGTTATAAATATCCCCTAGAAGGTAGAAAATCTCCCAGATAAAAAACTGGGTGCATGAGATCTAAACGCAATTGATGTTTGACTTAATCAATATAATAGAAAGTTATAGCCATCAGTGTAATATCATATCTGGAAGAAATTATATGGGGACTGAGAAGGTATTAGAAAATATCATATATCAAAGAAAGTGAGTCAAAAAACCCAGCATGCCTCCAGGCCCTGTCTGAGGGGAGATTGTCCCCAAATTTCAACTCTAATTTATCCTCATAGTAAAGATGAATCATTAATCAAAAACAAGGATGGGATGCCCTGTTAATACTAGTTTTATTTTGTTTATAACACCATTTTTAGTAATAGATTTGACAAGAAAAGAGAGTATATCTGATACTTGAGGATTTATTCATTATCACACCGGTTCCAGGACTATAAATTAACACAATCTTTCTGAGAAGCAATTGGACCATCTTACCAAATGCCTCAAATATGTGTATTCCCACGGATTTATTAATTTCAAATTTAATAATGTATTTAAGGAAATAATTAACCTATACAAGTATTTTTATCCATAAGGATTTTACTATAGTGCTTCTCTCATTATACATATTTAACAAAAGGGAATGAACTGTATACATTTTGGTATATGCCCCAAATAAAATCTTATTTTTCAATAAGTATATGAACTATACATGTTATTTTCACATGATAAGCTTGAGATTATATATTTTCAAGTAAAATAATTACTTTATGGTACGTAGTATAACACATTTTTATTTTAAAAAAAATCCACACTCATAAAAAAGGTGTTAATGCAATATACATATGTATTAAAAAGTTCCACAGTGGTTATGTTTGCATAGTTGGATTATTGGTATGGATTTCTTTTAAAATCTTTTCAGTTATCTTTACTTTCTTTCCATAATGAATATATTACTTTTTCATAAGATGATAAAGTAAAAGTATTACTATTTTTTTAAAATTTTTATTTATTTATGATAGTCACAGAGAGACAGAGAGAGAGAGAGAGAGAGGCAGAGACACAGGCAGAGGGAGAAGCAGGCTCCATGCACCGGGAGCCCGACGTGGGATTCGATCCCGGGTCTCCAGGATCGCGCCCTGGGCCAAAGGCAGGTGCCAAACCGCTGTGCCACCCAGGGATCCCCTAATTTTTAACATTTGAATCTGTTATTGGTCTCCTTTGAGTTTAGTTTAGGACAGTCATTCATTCATCAAACATCGAATATATGCATCATGTGCCTGGGAATAATGCTTCAGTGAAAAAGAGGCCCATCTCTATCCTTATAGAGTTTACCTTCCAGCTTACATTCCAAGTCAGTTCCTCTGAGCAAGAACCACAGTGCACACTGATCTAGCCAGGCATTCAGGGAGCTAGCCTTGCCACCCACCTCCCCAAATCCAAGCCGCCAGGTTCCCTCCCCAGCTCCTGGGCTGGGCTTTGCACTTTTTCTGACTGGATCTGTAATGTTGTGATATAACAAGGAAATATTTTATCTTTGTCTTGGGTTTCTGGCATAGAGCTTCTAAAACCCTTGAAATTTCTGAGTGATCAGCATAAGAATGTCTTTTGTTATTCAATATAAGCTCCTTTCAACCACACTGGAATTTGTGCTAATGAAGTGAGTTTTGGTGGGCCTCTGATTAGCTTCAGGATGGGGACTGGTGGTTACCAGAAAGATCAAGATTTGATTAGAGAGCTGGAACTTCCAGCCCAACATTTGACCTATAAGGAGGAGAGAGGATCTAGAGATTGAGTAAATCATCAATGCCAATGATTTAATCAACACTGCCTACATAATGGAACTTCCATAAAAACTCACAAATAAGGGGTTCATGTTGCTTCCAGGTTGGTGTATCTAGGCACTGGAAGGTGGTGCACCCAGAGAGAGCAGAGAAGCTCCATGCCTCTCTCCCTTACTTTGCCCTATGCATGTCTTCTATTAGACTGTTCTTGAGTTTGTCCTTTACAATAAACCAGTAATAGCAAGCAAACTGTTTTCCTGAGTTGTGTGAGCATCCTAGCAAATTCTCAAATCTGAGAAGAGGGTCATGGGAATCTCTGACCTTATAGCCATGGTCAGCGTACAGGAGGCTCAGGCTTGGGTAATTGTGGGGTAAGTCCTATGGGACTGTGCCCTTTAAACTTTGGGATCTGATGCTAAAGCAGAGGGTAATTAGGGTCAGAATTAAAGGAAATCATAGTATACCCAGAGGGTGGGTGCCTGGAGAGTTGGAGAATCAATTGGTGTGGAAAAACCCCACACATCTGGTGTCAGCAGTGTTCTGAGGGTGGAAACAGATCATAGTGGTAGAACCACAGCTGGAGTTTGAGCTAACCCAAGTGTGAAGGCCACTTGAGAACAGAAGCATGTGGACGCACAGATCTGTGCCTGTTCATGGGTAAACGGTGCTCCTTCAAAAATGAAAAAAATTCCATTTTAAGCTTACCCTGGAAAATTGACAAGACAATGTTATTGGTGCATCACTGGCCTCTCAAAAGGCATGAGCACTCTCTCTTTCTTTTGTTTCCCCTTTCTGCCCTGCCTGCACTCTCCTCAGTAAGTCTAAGGAAATGTTCCAATGAAAATCTGTGACTATTTGTGTAATATAATAGAAAGTTTTTTTTTTTCTACTTGTTTCTGTTAGGTCCAAAGAATAAACAAAATTCATCCAGTTAAAACTCATTTGAATGCACTTCTATCTTTGATTACTTTTTCATAAAAAGTCAGTATTTTGTCAAAAGGCAATGTATCAGGCTTAAGAATGAACGGTCTCTAATCTTCTAGTCATTATCCACACTGGCCAGATTAAATGATCACTGTAATAGTTCTGCTAACAGATGGCATTGTGTAATTTTGGTAGTGGCAGAAGGAATAAGGAAATTGGAATAAATCTTGTATCTTAGTAACGGATTATGTCCACCAAACACCACAGAAACCAAACTAGGTAAAACAAAACAAAACAAAACAAAATCTCACAGGACATTGTGAGAATGCAAATCTTTCTTTGATATCAGAGGTATATTTTTAGTCAAATATTTATATTTTTGAATATTTATGAATATAAATTTTTCCCACAAATGGTAAGAGGCCTTTAATAAAAATGTCCATATTTTTTACTAAAATAATAAAATCTGGTCCCTTTCTCCACCACTAGAAAACAGCTGTCTTGCTAAAAAGCAATCCATTTGTTTAGACATACTCTTATTGGACAACTTAAATATTACCCACCATCGAGACCACACACCTGCATTAACTGAACTTTTCACTGCCTTGAGGTTCTAGATCATTTTTTTTTATTTCATTTTTCTCTATAGTTGCATTTTCCAAATTTCTTGCAAAGGACCTATAACTTTCATAAGAAAATTAAAACAAACAAAAAAAGAAAAGCAAATAAACATGACAAAGTACATACTGAAAGTACAAGAGAGTGTGTACTTTCAATATTCCACGGGTTTTAAAACCTGGTGAGCCTCATGGAGTTCAAACTCCACTAATACCAATTTTATACATAAAAGGGTTGGGACTGCCATGGTGCTCCATGTCTGAAAAAAGAGGCTGTTCATCCCTTACGTAGCATTTCTTTTATTGACATTTTCTTTTTAAAATATTTTAAAAATTTATTTATTCATGAGAGACACAGGCAGAGGGAGAAGCAAGCTTCCTGTGGGAAGCCTGATGCAGGACTGGATCCCAGGACCCTGGGAACACAACCTGAGCCAAAGGCAGATTCTCAACCACTGAGCCACCCAGGCACCCCTACTGATGACATTTTTGAGTGCTTCTAATTTCATTGGTCCCTTTGCCCCATGCTGAACTGTGTTCAGCAGTCCAGTGAGTCAACTTAACATTTGATCACAGGCAAGGAAACTTCTTCTTGCTTAGTAAGAGTATCTCAGGCAAACTGTTAAGAGGCTCTGGTTTGTGGAGTTTTAAGCACTTCTTCAGTGCTTGAGGTTTCCCTGTATTTCCACAGCTTTCCCTAGCTTTTTTTCCTTCTTTGTTTCCAAGTCCTGATATGAGCTGATGGAATATTTTAATGAATGGCAGAAACCATGGGGAATTCAGAGAATATACCTGTTTACACCTGTAGTCTAAAATGCCTTCCTTAGGAATAAAAGTCTACAGTTCCACTTCTGTTTCTTTATTCTTCTAGAAAATGTCCCCCTGACCAGGCTGTTCCATTATTTTCTAGTTATAAATCTCAAACTTGGTCATGTCTCCAGCTCTGTTACTGGTATTTGACATATTTCATATTTCAGCAGGTTGTCACAAAGCTAGACCTCAGGAATAATTAACCCACCAAACCAAAATTGGGCTTTTAAAATCCTGATTGTTACTGACTGCTCACCTAAGACTCTTATTCTCTCATCTCACATATGGATCCCTATTTCTCCCAGACTAAGGAACATAAGCATCTCCTTATACTAATTTTATATAAAAACGACCCCCAAATTTGAGAATCATTAGAGGAAATCTTACTGGCCAACTTCCTTTTAGCTCATGTTAATTTCTACCAGGTTTCTCGAACAATCTACATTTTCTTACCTAATGATGAGTTTAAAACAATGCATTCGTGGAACTGGAGGAGCTTTCTAAGATTTTGAACTGCTTGGTTTTAATCGCAGAATGGGGGTAATACAGATGGATCCGGATACAGTGAGGTATTATGGGTATGGTTTTTCCTAGATAACTACTGAATATACTAATAGATCTCAGAGATGGGAGGGTTGATTTTCCTCACCTTGCCGTAGAGTGTACCTCAAGGTGTGCCGTGGGCAGGAAATTTTATTGTGTGTCATGTTCATATTCATATTGAGGAGTTCCAAAGCCACCCTGATGTCAAAGGGCTGACAAATGACTTAAAATAATGGGTCGTTCCTTTGGGGCAAATCCAATTGTCAGGGGAGGCTGAAGATGGCAACAGTGCTCTGAAGAGTAGAATCCTGAAATCAGCATAGAAGCTACAATACCCAGTATTGTCTTCAAGGATTTAATGTTCTGGAACTTCACACGATTAACAACCCTATAAGGTTGATAACAGCCAGTTTAGAACCTTGATTTTAAGCGTGAGGATAATGAAGTCAAAGAAGTTGTATGACTCAGCTAAAGTAGCCTAGGGATTTAGAGACAGAGGCTGAACCATATACCAGATTTCCTAAAATTTATTCCAGTGATTTTTGACTAAACCACGCAGTGATTACATTTTGAGTCTCCTGTAACAGGGAGACACTTTGCATTAAGTCCAGGTAAGTGTCATTTTTTTAGGCACTTATTTTATTTAGATGCTTACAATGGATTATGATACCTCCCCACAGGCAAGATCTACCCAAACCTAATAAAAATAGGGGGAAAACAGAACACACTGAACTAGATTGACTGCTTTGGGTTAATGCTTTTGAATATTTTTCTCCCATCACACATACGTTCCTCAGCTTAGCCAGGCTAACTCCACTTCTTGACATTTCTCAGATGCATTAGCTTATTAATCAGACCATCCAAAGAGTTTGGCTGGTCTATGTATTGCCTTTTTTTTTTAATCTCAGCTATATGGATTTTACAACATAGCAATTTGTATGTTTGCTCTCATTTATCTCAAAAAACTTCTTGAAAGTCTTCAAACTATAAACTATACCTTGTAATAAATGTCTAAGAAAGTAGCACATCCAAGCATATTTTTTTTAGGTACCCTGTCGTTGTTCTGCATAATGTATTGCAAAAAAGGAAGTAACAGGCTGTTTGGGTCTAGTAGGAAGCAGAGCTGTTAGAGAACACCATGTATTAAAAGTTTTTATAATTCATGATTTGGGGCTTATGTTATGATTTTAAATCTCACAAACAATGCCTAGCAATCATGTAACCTTTTTCTTTTTTGTACAAAATAATAAGATGCCTTTTTGGAGAAAATGTGCAGACTGTACTTGCCAAACATATATTTTACAGCTGCCTTTTGTAATAGAGAGAACTGACTCAGGCTTGCTAGTAAGTAAATGACTAAGTGGATTGAAGGTGGTTTCATAATTACATGACCAGATAGATGACTTCTGGAACTTTTATCTGGTGTGGTTTGGAAACAATGCTTAGAAAAATGAAGTAGCCACAGAAATTAAAATTATGATTTATACATACAAAAATGATGTAAGGGATATAAGAAGTTCCCCTGATGAAGGGCGCTTAGGTGGCTCAGTCGGTTAAGTGTCTGTCTTTGGTTCAGGTTGTGATCCTAAAGTCCTGGGTTGGAGCCTCTCATCAGGATCCCTGTTCAGTGGGGAGTCTCCTCCCACTTCCTCTGCATGTCACCCTCCCAACCCTGCGTGTATGCTCATGAACTTCCATGCACTCTGCGCACTCTCCCTCTCTCTCTATCTCAAATAAATGAAGTCTTCTAAAAAAAAAAACATCATTCTTTCTTCATGAGTGTCTTATGTGTAGTTGATCCTTTTTGAGTCTTGTCTGAAAAGTTTGCCCTCCCCCAAGTCAACAGGATGTTTTCCAAGAAATCTAAATATTTCAAAGTTTTATATTTATCACTTAAGTCTAAATCCTTTTGGAACTGATTTTTGTGTTTGCAAAGACATCTTTGATCTTATTTTATTTTTAAAATGTGTGTAGTTATTTATATAGCACATTTATTGAAAAAGTTCTCATTTTTCTACCCATCTGCCCTGTACACCTATTACAAATCATATTTCCATATGTTAATGAGTCTATTTTTAGGTTGCCTGTTATATTGGTAAATTTGTCTATCTCAGCACTACTTCCACATTATCTTAATTACTTGAGCTCCAAAACAAGACCTGATATCAAATAAAAAGGGTTTTCTCTTTGTTATCCTTATTCTAAAATATTTAGGCTCCTCTTTGCTCTTTACTTTTTCATATATGTTTAAAAATATGTTTCTCAAGTGTCATCAAAAACTCTGTTGGAACTTCTACTGAAATACTTTGTATTTCAGCTATCTTCAGAGCTATCTTCAGAGAGCAGATATCTTTTGGATATATACTCTTTTCACTCATCAGATTACCAAAAATTTTTAAATATGAGATGATCTAAAGGATGGAAAGTGATATGTTTACTCTCATACCCAGCTTGAGAGAGTTTTAGTTGTACATCTAATATTTTGAAAACAACTTGATAAAGTGAGTGAAGAGCTTTAAAGATTATAACTTTAATCCAATAATTAAAATCTGTATAAGAAAGAATTTGAGAATCTGTTGTGGTTTTACATCTAAAGATACTTGTTAAGATTACTAATAATTGAAGTTATAAATAATCTAAATGTCCAACAATAGGAATGTAATTAATTAATTATGGTGCACCCACTTCTGGCATAACATGGAGTTTTTTTGATGGATTTTGTTAACAATATTGGAAAACGCATAATATAATGTTATGTGTGAGAAAGAATGATATAAAATTCTATATGCTGTATGATCTTAACCTTTTAAAACTTCATTAGAGAAAGACTAGAAAAAAATACTTAAATGTCATTAGTGATTTCCTTTGGATCATAAAATTATGGGCAATTTTTTTTCTATTTCTTCTACTTTCTTACATTTCCAAAAGTTACTTTTGAAAAAGTATCATAGATGATTTTTCAATCAAGAAAAGCAAAAGAAAAATTTTCCCAATGGCCACTTTTATTTTGATAATATAAAATTCTAAATGGAATGAATGAAAACTTTGCTTATCTAACAGTACAGTTAATATCTGGTATCAGCCACTCCAAAGGAGTCATGGTTCAAAGTTGACTATGTCCATGACAGGTTCCTGGCCTTTGCTTTTGATGTGCCTCTGAAATAGTTCAGAAAGAAACTCATTTCTATGAAGGTACCTTTTTATGCCTCATCAATATTCCACTGCCCCATTTCTTCCAAGATAAAATTCCTCAGGGTAAAAAAATCCAAGGCTTTGAATGGCACTAGAGTGTCAGAAAATGTTTCATTTAGAAATCAGACTTGTAGATCTCAGGCTGCAGGAGCTTAGCTATATGATGAATTTTTAAGCTATGTGGAGAACCTGAGAGAGAGGAGGGATGCATGTATCTTTGAAGTTTCTATGCCCGTGTCATTACATGGATAATCAATAACGAATGCTCAGACATTCATATTTGTTACGTAGTGAAGCGATTGCTACACACTGCTTTGTAATGAAGCCACTTCATTGAGTTGAGTTGGTCATATGGTGAAAATTGGTTAGATAAAAGTCCTGAAGAAGCTGCTTTAAAAACAATGGGAGCAACACCATTTCCGAGCATCAGGCACATAAAACCATTCTGGGGACCTCAGAGTACAAAATGATCTGCTGCAAGGTCCAAGTGGGTGAGATCTGGATCCCAGTTAGCAATGCATGAGTGTGCTAACTGTGAAGGAAGGTCATAGAGGTTGAAAACCCTGAAAGATTCAATCTCCATATTGTTGAACGAATGGTGTGAAAGCAATGATAGCATTGGTTCTACCTCATTTAAAAAATATTTCTGTATCTAACGAATAAAGGGTGGAATCACCTTTGTTTATTAGCAGTAACGATGTGCTCTATTAGCTTTATTGCCCCTAATGACGGTAATGCTGGTCCTCTGCTGAACTGCAGCGTGTTTGTAATGTCAGGAAGTAGGTGCAAGTAATGCGGTTGTGACACAGAGCTTCATTACACCTGACATATGCTTAACTCACCACCTCTTATTTTACATTCCAAACAGTATGGCATCTTAGAAGCACAAAGTAAAACAGAAGGCCAAAGGATCCTGCAATACACAATAGGCTTCCTTCCTTTGAAAGAATATATTTAAAGTAGTATTTACACTGGTAAAATGATATAGAGCTAATGGATCATCTTGGAACACCAGGGTCCCTCCGTCAGTGGCTGTGAAGTCTCAAAGGTGGGATAGTTTCACCCTCTTCAGCTTGAGCCTCTGGTGTTTCCTGAAGAGGAATGTTTACAACCTTGGTTGAATTGGATTCTCAAGTGTTTTGTTTCTATGAAATGACTTGTGGGCTATCTTATGAAATTTAGGTCAAATTTATCTACTAAGGGACCATGCAATTACCTGTAAATTGAGCACCAGTTGGATGTGTGACCAGCAGATTATATAGTCAGTGTACATTTCCTGTACTAAACTAGTATTCAACTTTCTTTTTATTCTGAACAAAGCACCTTACTGGAGAGCCTATGTGTGGTTGGGAGAACAGTAGATGTAAGGACTAAGCAGCTTCCAAGTCATTATCTTCTTTCATTTCAGAACAAATCACACTTCTATTCTATCTAGGACACACATGTGCAAATCTAAGTGGAAAGTCAAAAGAAAAATAACCACAGTGAGAAACAAGATTATCTCCACAATGCTTCCTGGCTCATAGCAGTGGATGATTTTACTACTTATTTATGCCCTGCCCTTTTCCAGAAAGAATTTATGGAGAAGAGCTTTCTTCTACCTATCTGCTTGGCCACGTTGGGTTTCATTTTTGAGTAAAACAATACTACTGTCTTCCTGTTACAGCCAAAATCGGAGGTTTTGTCCCTGTGTGTGGCAATAACTTCTGGTCATCCTCAATGTCTACTGCAGACAGCCATCATAGAAATGCACAAGGCGGAATAGGCATGACCACTTAGGCAAGAATGGGTATGTCCGACCATTCTATTGGCACCATCTTCCCAAGATGATTTCTTCTAGTGTAGGTGACAGATTATTGGCACTTTTCTCATTTCTACAAAAAAGGAAAATATCAGAGTTTCCTTTGAGTAGATTTTCTCAATAGTCAACAAGGATTAATTACTTTAGCAAATCACTGGATTTCAGTGTAGTAGAGAGTATTGCAAGACCTCTAGCATAATTTATTAGCAATTATTAGTGTCAAAGCCCAGCATACCTGCATAGACTTTAGTGATTGTTTATAAATTTGGCAACTCATCATTTTATTTTATTCTTTCTCATGGTTCAGACAAAGAACCCTAAGGTGACAAAAGATCATTGAAAAGCCATGTGAAGTTAAGTGAAGAGAGCATTGTCATCACCATCATCATCATCAACACCACCAAAATTACTGATAATTTTTGTAGCTCTTACCATACGACAGGCACTGTTTTGAGGGGTATACGTGTATTAACTTACTTAATCCTTGCAGCAAGTTTATGAGATGGGTGCTGTTATTAGCTGGATTTTGTAAATGAGGACTCTGAGGCACAGAGCGACTAAGTCATTGGCTCAAGCTTGCACAGCTAGAAATGATAGATCCAGAATGGAAATCACATCTCTTCACTGCTTTATATACTGCCACCATGGAACTGAACATATCTGCTGCCACTGGCGGTAATTTCCAAGACCCCGGATTCTAGTCAAGACTTAAAAAGAAAAAAACCAAAATCAAAAAAAAAAAAAAAAAAGCGAAAAACCTTCATGAGGCATAATCAACATAAAAGAAACTGCACCTATGTGAAGTTCTTATTTTGATAAGTTTTACCTGTGTATAACAAGAATAAGATAGCAAACATACACCACCCCAAAAGTACCCTCTTTGCCAGACCGGAGTCCCTTTCTTCTATGACCTCCACTGCACTGATCTGTTGTCACTAGATTCCCTAGAATTTTATTCACTTATTTAAAAAAGAAATTTTATTTGAGTATAGTCGGCATGCAACATTACATAAATTTTAGGTGTGCAACATAGCGATTTGACAAGTTTATACATTATGCTGGGCTCACTCCAAGCGTAGCTACCATCTGTCACCCACAGCACTATTACAATACCATTGACTAGACTCCCGCCGCTGGACCCTTCATCCCCATGACTTATTCGCTAGAAGCTTATACTTCCCACTCCCCTTCAACCATCTCACCCATCCCCCTACCACCTCCCTTCAGGTAACTACCAGTTTGTTGTCTGTATTTATAGGCTTGATTCTGCTTTTTGTTCGTTTGCTTATTCATTTATATTCTTTAGCCTAGAATGTCATATAAATGAAATACTATACTATGGTCTCTCCCTCCCGCCCCCCACTCCTATTTCCTTTCTGTGTATGATTATTTAGAAATTCGACTGCATTATTGTGTGTAACAGTACTATATCCTTTTCTATTGCTGGGTTGTATTTCCATTGTTTGAATACACAGCTATTTGATTATCCATTCATCTGGTGATGGACATTTGCGTTTCAGACAGTTTTTGACTATTAAAAGTAGAGATGCTACTATTGTCATTTGTGTGTGGCCTTTCTATGGACATGCACTTTTATTTTCCTTAAGCAAATATCTGAAAATGGAATGGCTGGATTATTAGATAGGTTGATATATATATAACTTTATAAGGAATTGCCAAACTGCCTTCCAAAGTATTTGTGTCTTTTAATATCCCCCTTCCTCCCACTTCTGCCAAATAGTGTGTGAAAGCTCCAATTTCTCCATTCCCTAACCAACATTTGATATGATCAGTTTTCTTAATTTTGGCTATTCTAATACATATGTAGTGGTATCTTATTGTGGTTTTAATTTACTTTCCTCTGATGGCTAATGATGTTGGGCATCTTTTACACATGTTTATTTGTTATTTGTATATATATTTTTTAAAATTTTATTTATTTATGATAGGCACACAGTGAGAGAGAGAGAAGCAGAGACATAGGCAGAGGGAGAAGCAGGCTCCATGCACCGGGAGCCCGACGTGGGATTCGATCCCGGGTCTCCAGGATCGCGCCCCGGGCCAAAGGCAGGCGCCAAACCGCTGCGCCACCCAGGGATCCCGTTATTTGTATATTTTTTCTGATGTAGTGTCTGTTCAAATATTTTGCACATATTTTATTCAGTTGATTTCACATTGTTGAGTTTTGAGAGTTGTTTACATATTCTGGAAACAATTTTTATCTGATAAGCGATTTGCAGATATTTTTCCCAAATGTGTGGTTTGCCTTTTTATTATTTTTAATGGTAAGTTTCAGATTCTTTTAAAGAGCAGAAGTTTTAAATTCAGATGACAGCTAATCCATCAGTTTTTCTTTTATGAATCACGTTTTTGGTCCTATATCCAGGTAGTTTTTGTCTAATTCATGGCCACAAAATTTTCTGTTTTCTTACAAGAGCTCTGTATTTTTAGATTCTATGTTTAGTCTATGATCTATTTGAGCTAATTTTTGTATATGGCATGAGATATGGATTGAAGTTCATTATTCTGCATTTGAATATCCTATTTTTTTCTATCACCATTTTAAGAAATGATGTTGTATTTGCAGTTTTGTAAAAAAAAAAAATCACTCTTCCCTGTGTGTGAAACTATTTCTGGATTCTCTATTTTTTTCCATTGATCTCTTTATCTTGACACTAACACTGCAGTTCTGATTATTATAGCTTTATTTTTTTTATATATATATATATTTTTATTATAGCTTTATGATCAGTCTTGCAGTCAAGTAGTTTAAATGTCCAACTTAGTTCCTCTTCTACAAAGTTCTTTTTTCTTTTTGAGGGGTATGTGTGGCAGTCTAGAAAACTGCAAATTTCTACAAAAATTCCTGCTGGGATTTTGATTGAATTGCACTGATTCTATACATCAAAAGACAGAGATGTATAGATAAGAAAGTTTCAATAAGAAAGTTTCCTTCTGTTCATAGTTGGCTGAGAGTTTTTATCTGAAAGAATACTGGATTTTGTCAAATGCTTGTTCTACGTCTATTGAAATAATCATGTGAGTTCTCTTTTTTAGTTTGTTCTTATGGCGAGTTGCATTGGTTGACCTTCACATGTTTAATCAACTTTGTATTTCTCGGATAAATCCCATTGGTTATGAGATTATCCTTTTTGTGTATTGAATTTGATTTGCTAAAATGTTAAGAATGTTTATGCATGTATTGAAGGGAAATATTTGTCTTTTCTTTCTTTTTTGTTTTGTTTTTAAAATTTTATTTTTGACTGATCTCTATATCCTCTATATATATGGGGTTCAAGCTCACAATCCTGAAGTCAAGAGTTGCATGCTCTACTGACTGAGTCAGGCAGGTGCCCTGGTTTCTCACTTTTTTTGTAAAGGCTGGATCTCATTTTGGAATTAGGGTAGGGCTGATCTCATAGAGTTAATAGGAAAGCTATTCCCTTTCCACAAGTTTTCTGGAAGAAATTGTAAGAATTAAGATTTCTTCCCTAAAATTTGGTAGAATTCACTAATGAAGCCATGAGACCCCGGAGTTTTCTTTGGGCAAGGTTTTAAACACATCCTTGCTGTCTATTTCTTCTATCAATTTTTGAGAAATGAATATTGACATCAGATAATTTTGGGTTTGACAATTTTTTCTTACATTATACAAACTTACATTTTGTTTTATATATAGAGAGATCCTATTATGAAGTACATAAACATTTAGAATAGTTATATCTTCTTGGTTATTTGACTTCTTTATCATTATACAGTGTCTGTCTTTACCTTTGGTAGTATTGTTCGCTCTAATTCTACTTTGAGGGCAGCCCCAGTGGCTCAGTGCCTTCAGCCGAAGGCCTGATCCTGGAGACCCGGGATCAAGTCCCACGTCGGGCTCCTTGCATGGAGCCTGCTTCTCCTTCTCTCTTTCTCTCTCTCTCTTCTGCCCTTGTCTCTCTCTCTCTCTCTCTCTCTCTCTCTCTGTGTGTGTGTCTCTCATGCATAAATAAATAAAATCTAAAAAAAATAATAATTCTACTTTGATACTAATATAGTCACATCAATTTTCTTTTGAATAGTATTAACATGGTTTCTCTTTTTCCATTCTATTCTTTTACTTCATCAGCTCTTTATATTTAAAGTCCAATTCTTTGTGTGCAGCATGTTTGTGTATTCCAATCCTTGCCTTTTAATTGGGATATTTACATCATTTACACTTTAAGGTCACTGCTGACATGGTTAGGTTTCCATATGCTTTTTTGTTATTTGTTTTTAATTTGTTCCATTTGTTCTTCATTCCCTCTTTCTTCTTCTTCTTCTTCTTTTTTTTTCTTCCTTCTTTTGGATTGAAGTTTTTTTTGTGTGTGTGATTGCATTCTATTTCCATTTAGCTTATTAGTTACAACTCTTATTTTGTTATTTGTTGCTTTAAGGTTATACTATATATGTTTAACTTATCACAGTTCTGTTAAGTGATATTTTACAACTTTATCTTTATTATAAGAAACCTAAAAGAATATACTTTTATTTCAACCTTTTCAGCCTTTGTGCTAGTGTTGTCATATATTTTCCCTTTCCATCTATAAAAACCCACATTTAATAAAGCACTATTATTTTTGCTTTATATAGTCAATTTTATTTGAAAGCAACTTGGACATTATGAAAATAGCATATCTTTACCCATGTGGCTAACATTTCTGGTGCTTTTTATTTCCATATATAGATCTAAATATCCATTAGTATCATTTTCTTCTCTAGGATTTCCTTTAAATTCTCTTGTAGTGCTGGTGATGAGTCCTTTCAGTCCTTGTATGTCTGATAAAGTCTTAATTTAACCTTTGTTTATGAATGATATATCACATGGAATAGAATTCTAGGTTGACATTTTTTTATCTTTCCGTTTCTAAAAGATTTTACTCCATTTCTTCTCACTTGCTTTATTTCCAACAAGAAATCTATCATTCCTATCTTTGTTTCCCTGTATGTAGCATGTGCATTTTCCCTGGCTGCTTTTAAGATTCTGTCTTCATCACTGATTTTGAGTAATATCATTATGATATACTTTAGCATAGTTTTCTTCATGTTTCTTATACTTAAGGTTCCTTGAGCTTCCTAGATCTGTGTGTTTATAGTTTTCATAAAATTTGGTAATTTTTCAGTCATTACTTATTCAAATGTTTCTTTTCTAGTTTTTTTTTCCGGAATAGCACTCTTAATAGATAATTTTGGTAGTAGTTATACAGTTCAACTCTATACAGCCTAAAGTATATATGTATATAATATTGTAGACTAAGATTCTTGTGGTGGCAGGGTTTATGATAGTTAAGAAACTTGAGAATCTATTTCCAGTTCTGGCTTTGTTATTTGCTGATTTGTTCTAGGCCAAAGTTTTCACCATTTGTTAACTTCAACATCTTTTTCTGTAAAATGGTGATTATCATTATATCTATGTCATAGCAATCCTGTGAAAATTAAATACTTAGCTTGATAACCACTACATAAGTTCTATATAATGTTTTTATAAATAGTATCATTTGAGAACTCTGTCAACTTTAAAAATATACTTTTCCTCCGATAGGAACTTGGAGGATTTATATAGTCAATGACTAAATAACATGCAACAAATTATTGGGAGTCTTCTTCATGTTAGCATGACAAAGGATACAAAATAAGTATGAGATACAATCATACAGGAATAGGTCAGTTTAGTATGACTTCTGAAAGAGACCTCAGTTTCTTTTTTTTAAAGATTTTTTTATTTTAGAGAGGAGAGAGGGGCAGAGGGAGAGAAAGGGAGAGTCTCAAGCAGACTCTAGCTGAGTGCAGAGCCTGATGTGGGGCTTAATTTCTTGATCCTGAGATAATGACCTGAGCCAAAATCAAGAGTTGGCTTAACTAACTGAGCCACCCAGGTGCCCCAAGAGGGCTCAGTTTCTAATTATCACCTAACCTCAAGGAACTGGTTGGAGGGACAATTTTTTGATTTATGAAAATCATTGATTCTTTGTGTTCTGTTAATGCTTTTAAATTCTTCTATTGTTTAAAAAGATTCTATTTATTCATAAGAGACATAGAGAGAGAGGCAGAGACATAGGTAGAGGGAGAAGAAGTCTACTTGTGAGGAGTCTGATGCGGGACTCGATCACAAGACCCCAGGATCACAATCTGAGCCGAAGCAGATGCTCAACCACTGAGCCACCCAGGCGCCCCTTAAATTCCTTTATTGTGGGATGTTGGATTTTTAGACTGATAAGACAATAAGACAGCTAATTGTCCTTTCATAGAACTATGCAAATATGTTTAAGTCCAGTGATGCAGTAAGCCACCATTATTAAAAAGAAAAGCTTCACCAAAAGTGATACCACGGATTATTTAGAAGCCACAGGATAAGGAAGTTAATGAATAAGAGTTAAAATGCATGAGACAAGAAGACAAGAGCTCCATGAGTTAAAAAAAAAAAAAAAAGTAAGAGGTGGGAACTCCTAGGTTTTCTTTGAATTCTTTGTCTTTTCTAAGGCAATAAAATTCTACATGTCAGGATGTATTTTGAGTTAATGAGTATCACTATTATATCATTCTCAGAAATACTCCACACATGGAGTCAAGCAAAGAGTATTATTTTTTCTCCTAACATGAATAAAACTATTTTCTTGAGACATCTTGTTTGTACTCTGACATCTATATTCCACAGAACACATTTCCTATTTCAGCCAATCCAGTGGAATTTTTCTGGTGCTATGTCATTTGGGAAATCTTTGAAGGAGACATTTTTCACATTAGTTTCTGCAGCCTGGTTTTGGGCTATTTTCCTCTGGCCTTGTGGGGATCTCGGTGATGAGTCTTTGCTTTGGATGCTGCAGGAAAGAAGGAATTTCAAGGAGTCCTGGAATCACAGTAAGGTGTTTGTAAGAACTCATTGCCCTAGGGTAAAACAAAACAAAACAAACAAAAAACCTTGGACATTCAAGATCTCCAAGACACTTCAAAACTTAAAAAACTATATTGGCATGCATAAGAAAATATTATAGTAAATATCATTGTGAAACTTCAGATGACTAGTGGTGGGAGAATATTCACATTTAATTACCATTTTCTTCCTTTAGTATGATATTTATATGGTGTTGTTCAGTGAAGAATGCTAAGAAGAAAGTTTGTGATACTACTGTAATAATTCTGCTCTAAGTTTTTTATTGTCCATTGTGGGATTCAGGTGAGATTGGGCTAAAATGTTGCACAAATGATGTACTCGATCACCGAATATTTATGATTCTTATTTAAGTCATATTTATAGAAAGACATCTTTAAAAATTTACATCATTGTATGCCTCTTTAAAACAAGAATATAAAGACCTTTTCTTTCTCCATTTTATTTATTTCTGTCGTATTCATAAATTAGCTACCTTGAAAATATCTTTTGAGTCAGTTTATTATCTTATCTTGTAAATTCTTCTCCCTCCCATAAAGCTAGAAATGAACGGAGTGTTTCATTTAGATTTCCTATAAGGTTTAGGAAAATTCTTTTTCAAGAGAAAGGGAAGGAAATGTATAAGAATAAGTCAAATTTGCTAAAATAGCATTTTGCTCTTTTTCTGTGACTTTTCCTAGTTAATACTTTTAAAGGAACAGTATTCCATGCACAGACCAGGATAATCTGCCTTTTTTACACAGTTATGATCCAAGTTCCAATAAATGTTCTAGTGGCACAAAAAATATGAGGCTATAAGGGCAGTGAGAACATAATTACTGAGACGTAGATTACAAAATACCCACGAAAGGATAAAATTAATAGGTGCAGGCTTACATTGGATCTTTGCCGTATGATTTTCTAAATGAGGTGTCAAATCATCCTCATATTACAATCTCTTATAGTGTAGTGCTGTACCAAGGTAACTAACCATATTGGACAGTTATGCTACAATGCTCAGTCCCACTCCTATCTGAGGGTTTTTCAAAATGGTACCATTTTATGTCTGTACTTCCTTCATATGTTTTTGGCAAGTGAAAAATATTAATGAAACAAATTTTAGCAGGCTTCCACAGTGGTCATGATGCCCAAAAATTCCTAAATATTCCTCTATCCTCTTTGATCATACCTCTTTACATGACTCTCATTAAAGTTTTGTATTTCAAATAATTATTATTTTTTAAAATAATAAATTTATTTTTTATTGGTGTTCAATTTGCCAACATACAGAATAACACCCAGTGCTCATCCAATCAAGTGCCCCACTCAGTGCCCGTCACCCAGTCACCCCCACCCTCCGCCTTCCTCCCCTTCCACCACCCTTAGTTCGTTTCCCAGAGTTAGGAGTCTTCATGTTCTGTCTCCCTTTCTGATATTTCCTACCCATTTCTTCTCCCTTCCCTTTTATTCCCTTTCACTATTATTTATATTCCCCAAATGAATGAGACCATATAATGTTTGTCTTTCTCCGATCGACTTATTTCACTCAACATAATACCCTCCAGTTCCATCCACGTTGAAGCAAATGGTCATTTCTAATGGCTGAGGAATATTCCATTGTATACATGAACCACATCTTCTTTATCCATTCATCTTTCGGTGGACACGGAGACTCCTTCCACAGTTTGGCTATTGTGGACATTGCAGCTAGAAACATCGGGGCGCAGGTGTCCCGGAGTTTCATTGCATCTGTATCTTTGGGGTAAATCCCCAGCAGTGCAATTGCTGGGTCATATGTAAGGCAGTTGTATTTTTAACTCTTTGAGGAACCTCCACACAGTTTTCCAGAGTGGCTGCACCAGTTCACATTCCCACCAACAGTGCAAGAGGATTCCCTTTTCTCCGCATCCTCTCCAACATTTGTGGTTTCCTGCCTTGTTAATTTTCCCCATTCTCACTGGTGTGAGGTGGTATCTCATTGTGGTTTTGATTTGTATTTCCCTGATGGCAAGTGATGCAGAGCATTTTCTCATGTGCGTGTTGGCCATGTCTATGTCTTCCTCTGTGAGATTTCTGTTCATGTCTTTTGCCCATTTCATGATTGGATTGTTTGTTTCTTTGGTGTTGAGTTTAATAAGTTCTTTATAGATCTTGGCAACTAGCCCTTTATCTGATATGTCATTTGCAAATATCTTCTCCCATTCTGTTGGTTGTCATTTAGTTTTGTTGACTGTATCCTTTGCTGTGCAAAATGTATTTCAAATTATTAAAATAAACTGTCACATGGAAAATACTAATGGAACAATAATAATTCCACTCTATTGGATATTGTCATCAAAATCTGTGAGATAATTGTATTTAATGTTTTGTCATTGGCCTTGAGCAATTATATCCTAATGTTGATCCAATGTATGGGACATTCCTATTTTAAAAAACTATTTTATTTATTTGACAGCGAAGAGAGAGAGGGGGCACAAGCAGGGGTAGAGGCAGGCAGAGGGAGAGGGAGAAGCAGACTCCCTGCTGAGCAGGGAGCCAGACATGGGGCTGGATCCCAGGACCCTGAGATCATGACTTGAGCTAAAGGCATACACTCAATCAACTGAGCCACCCAGGTGCCCTGGAATATTCCTTTACTGATCTGCATTGTGTTTTGAAATTCCTAAATGTTTAATTCCTTCTCAGTTTTACATAATGACTTTATATCCATTGGGAAGACACTGCATCTCAATCAAATGGATGAGATTGAATAAGGATGTAAATGTCTTAGTATCGTGGCATCACATATCCCTGGCATTGACAAATAACTCTATTTTCTTCTCCAGGGAAAGGGAAGTTTTATAGGCTGCTAGTCACAAAATGAAGAGGCAAGGATTTGCAAACTAGAATCACATGCACGTCAGTTTTGGATAAGTATCCACGCCTTTGAAATTCTCCTCCTTAATTATTCAGCTACAATTAACAGTAATTGTTATTAAAGGAACTAGTAGCTTCTGCTTCTGATTTTGCTTCTGTTTCTGAGTTTTGAAACTCAGACGAGTTTCACCCAAAGCCTTGGCTTGCTCCTGTTTAAATTTGAGTTATTTTGAACATGCACAGTAGTCCACAACTAGAAAGGTTATATATGGTGCATTCCATTATTGTACTTTAATTCAGTAAGCTTTTAGAGCAATTGATTGTGCTCCACAAATGTGGCGGCATCTTTGCAATGACAATAACAAAAAGAGAAGAAAAGAAAAGAAAAGAAAAAAAGAAAAGAAAAGAAAGAAAAGAAAAGAAAAGAAAAGAAAAGAAAAGAAAAGAAAAGAAAAGAAAAGAAATGAAAGCTGCCTGTGTGAGGTCAGTACATTTTAAGCAAAATATCCCTGATATCCCCTTTTTAGAATGCTTTTCCTTGTAAGTCTTGGTCTCACTACTGTGACCTTAGCAACAGGCAACTTGAATGCTCCAGACAGTAACTTGACAATGAGCTTCCATGGGCATTGTGATCCTTTTGTGTACTGGATTTCTTTCTCTATTATTTAGTGAATCCATAGGAATGCAGAGAGAAACATGGAGCCTTGCTTCTCATCCGTGGGTTACAAATGGAGCTGATTGACCTCTAATACTTGGTCTTAAAAATTTCACAGCAGGCATTTTGGTAGCACATATATGGGAGCTGGTGGAAGAAAGTAGATAATATGTGGACATATTCAATCCAGAATTGCTGCTAATTAGAGTGGCTTCCAGAAATGTGAATTGCTTTGAAATATTTTTTTTTTCCAGGGTTGAGTGGGCTTTGGGATGGAGAGGTGAGAATGGGAGGGCAGATAGGAAACAGGATAAAGGTTTCCAACCTAATCTTTTGTTTCCAACCTGGAAGCAACGTACAGATGGAACACACCTCACTAGATAATGCCCAAATGCTGTGGTGGGCTGATGCTTCCCATGTGGAACATACGGCCTTAAGAAAGAATGCAGGCTGCTTAGGAATCAAAGTAGGGGCTATTTTCTTATCAACTGTTCTGATTTTCAGTGAATTTCAGCAGTGTGATGAGTCTTGAGTAGCAAAGATTGGACTTTAATTTTAGCACCTTGTACTGATTAATGAGGGATGTTTAATTGGGAACTATATTTTGTTTACTTTTCCATGAGCCTTTGGACTGAAAAATGAATGGATTTCTAAAAGTGTTAGTACACTGATTGTCTTTTTGTCAACATGGGTTACAGTAAAACCTTAAACGGTGGTATAATAAACATGCCTGTTAGTGTTTATTATTAAGAATATAAGTGCTTCCATTGATGACATCCAAATCCACAAAGTATTTTCAGATACAGGCCAATGAATGAGTTACAAAAATATCATCAAACCCAATAAAAGATACTGCAACATGATTTTTAGATCTCTATAAAACTACAAGGAACACCATCTGGAAAAGAAAGCCTTTCCTCAGAAACTCGGTGTGAGGCTTTCCACACAGACAGTCAAATTTAGTAGTTTAAATAGTAAGTTGAGGACTGATTAACTTGGCCTGCACACCAGGTTACTCCATGACTGCAGGTAGCGTATTTGCATACGCTTGGTTTCCTTTCTCTGACTGCATATAAATTCCGAAATACACTGCTTTTCCTCCCAATTCACTGAGGCTTATGCAAGAGATACTGACTATATCCCTGTCAGTCACCCAGAGGCATTTAGCTCTGATTTTGGTGTCACAAGGGTTTTACGCACGGACCTTGCAGCAGTAACTGTGCCTATACATGAACTGGCCAGGTGCCTTTTAAGCAAGAAAAAAGCAGTTTTGCTATATTGGTACACATGTTGAACAAGAGAAATGGCCAAGTGCATTTCATCACCTCCTTTAAGTTACTCCTCCTTGTGCTCATCTTGCTCTTCTTGTTTTACTTATCAAATTCAGGAAAGAGTTAAGAGAACTAAAGGTTTTATTCTTTCCCACTTCCTACGGTAAAATCTCATGTCTGTGAGAACCTAAAAATTACAAAGTATGACTATTCCAAAAGTTACAGCTGTTTGAAATTAACTGAAATAATTATATGTCTTTTGTTGAAAAATGATAGTGGAGAAAATGTGTTAGATTTGGATTAATCAGTAGACTTATTTGGCTATTAATTGTATCTATACTGTAGCATAAGCTCAGTGAATTCTCTTTGCTTGAAGGTAATTGTACATTTACAAATACTAAATGTGCACTATTATAGGAATAAGTTATTTAAAAGAAATTCTTTCTGTGGTCCTCACATATTGGATCAAATGAAAAGATTCACTCTAGGCAAATTTAAGAGGCAAAGTTCCTGGCTCATATAAAAACTTAGTAATATGAGCAAATAAATGAATGAATGAATAAAACTGTATCTACTCAGACTATATGCAGTTTAGCATGCTATTATCTAGATAATTGGGTAATATTGGATGTTGTACAGAATAATTTAGACCTAATCTCTTTCATTACTTTAATAACTATCTGGAGTAACCTAGGAAATTACCACAACTTTGTAATTCTCTTGGCCACCACAGACAACTTTGAAGTGAAATGATTTGGGCAGTTGCCTCAGTGGCCCAAAATCTTTCCGTCATTGCCAGTTACATACACAGTTTGTGCCTGTAAGTGCTGTATTTGTGGCTGACTTCAATATTTATTGTCTATACCTGGTGCTGCTATATTTGGATCGATGCATTTTTGCTCTGTGGGGCAGCTAGGGGTGGAAGCGGAAAATCAGATAGGCTTTTTGTTTAATGAAGCAGGTAACCAGGGAATTTGGGAGAAACACACATTCCATTCCACACCCAGTCAATACAGATTGAGAAAACCAGAAACTTTGTTTTTTCTTTATCACAGTTTCCTTTATTATCATTTTATGGAAATGATTACCACACTGGCCCACAAATTTGCTTGATTAGATCTATGAATCTGTTTTTCATTTTCCTTAAAGGAAGACATTATTAGAAACAGCCAAGTCCCTCAATACTCCTTGAAACATTATTTTTTCCTAATTTTCTTAAGGCAGAATCCAAACACCTAAAATTTTTAAGTGTTTTAAGAATTCATACATCAAAGATTTTTCTTTTCAGAAACATATGTAGATAGCACCAAATAGTTTAACATTATTTCTGGTAATATCCCTGAGATAGCAAACACAGTGTCCCTCAATTTTAAAATAAGAAGTATGGAACCTATACTTAAATGGAATAACATTTTTTTAACAAAGATAATTTAAAAAATTTCTTTAAGCAGTTCTTGAACTCAGTATATCCAGAACTTGGTATATGCAGCTTTGCAGATTCTAAACATCTTGTCTTCAGAGAAAATCATATTGTGGTGATGATTGGACAACTCTATAAATTTACTAAAAATCTTTGAATTGAACCCTCAAACTCAATGAACTTTATGATATATAAATAGTACCTCAATGAATGTGTCAAATAATATGATAAGGTTATCAATGTCCAAGTGCTGTTTGTGTGCTAATGTTCTTTGCACATTTAACTGAATTGATAATTAATGCAGCTTTGGATTGGAAATGATTCGTTTGATGCAAAGTCTTCCAAAGCACTATTTCTGCCATTATAGTGATTAAAACAAAGGTTCTACTTCATCTTACCTCACCCACCCACATTCTGGTATCCTGTAATCATTCATTAGCAGAACTTTTAGTAAAGAGATCCATACTGGAAGTAGTTGAATGCTGTGATCCATTCTGCTTTACTACATTGACATTTGATAACGAGGCCCATTGCCCTTGGTAGATAAAAAGAAAATCATATTTGTTCTATCTTAGGAGGATTTCAGAAAAAAAGTTTAAAAAAGTGAGTAGGACTGAACAGGTTTTTCTTATTATGTTTCTTGTTTGTTTGTGAATTCCACAAGGAATAAAATCTAAAACATTTCCTGCAGTGTCTGAAAAAAAAACTGTGTTGTACAATATGTCAAAGATTTCCACTTATTTATGGTTGTTTTAAAAAAGAAGAAGGAAACAACTTGACTTGTTCTGAAGGAAAAATAAGTTGAAGTCGACTTACAAGGGAGCATTCCAACATCTCTCTCTTCTCAATAAATTATTTCAAAGAGAACTCAGCAGTGAATAAACATTTTCTAGCTGAAGATTACATAGTCCTCATACTCATGTCCTGTTAAAATAAAGACTTTGTACATAAAATTGTACATAAGGCCCTTTGGTTATATACCTAGTCCAGACCTCCGTAATGATTATGGTCTTGACACTTGATGGTGTCTTTTGCACATTGATAACCTTACCATATTTTAAAACAGTTTTATTTAGGTATTATTTATGTCTCATAAAATTCTTGTATCTCACAGGTATAATTCCAGGGTTTTTAGTAAATTTATAGACTTACACAATCACTGCCAATCTAAGTTAGAATATTTTTCTCACCCCAAAAAGAAACCATGTACTGGGGTGCCTGGGTGGCTCAGTCAGTTAAATATCAACTTTTTGGTTTTGGCACAGGGTTGGAACATCATGACCTCAGGGTTGGGACATTGAGTTTGGCATGGGGCCCCTTGCTCAGTGCAGAATCTACTTGAGATTCTCTCTCTCCTTCTCCCTCTGCCCCTTCCCTGGCTCTCTCTCTCTCATATAAGTGTAAAAAAAAGGGTTCCTGGGTGGCTCAGTGGTTGAGTATCTGCCTTTGCCTCAGGTCATGGTTCCAGAGTCCTGGGATTGAGTCCCACAACAGGCTTCCCACAGAGAGCCTGCTTCTCCCTCTGCCTATGTCTCTGCCTCTCTCTGTGTCTCTCATGAATGACTGACTGACTGACTGAATGAATGAATAAATAAATAAATAAATAAATAAACAAACAAATGAATAAAAGAAAAAGGAAGAAAGAAACCATGTAGAAATTAGTGGTCACTGTCCATTTGTGCCTCTTTCCCCAGCATCACTCCCCAAGGGAAACCACTATTCTGTTTTCTGCCTCTATACATTCACCTATTCTGGACATTTCACATTAATGTGTTGATACAATATGTGGTCTTCTGTGACTGACTCTGTTCACTTGACACAATGTTTCATAATCCGTCCATATCGCAGCGGGTCTTTGACTGGCAAGCAGGATCCCATTGTAAAGATGTGCAATGTTATATATACACATGCATATTTTAAAAATTTTTATTTAGTTCCTCATGAGAGACACACAGAGAGGCAGAGACATAGGCAGAGGGAGAAGCAGGCTCCCCGTAGGGAGCCCCATGTGGGACTCTATCCCAGGACCCTGAGATCAGGACCTGAGCCAAAGGCAGACGCTCAACCATTGCACCACCCAGGTGCCTCTGCAATGTTTTACATTTAACCACCCACCAGTTGATGGAAGTTTAGGCTGTTTTCCCTTTTTGGCTATGAGTAATGCTGTGATGAACATTCATGTGCAAGTTTTTGAGTGGACATATGTTTTCATTTCTCTTGAGTGTACGGCTTGGAGTGGAATTGCTGGGTCATATGGTCGAAATCTATGTTTAGCACTTTAATAAACTGCTAAACTATTTTTCCAAAAGTGACTGCACCATTTACAGTCCCACTTGCAATATATGAAGGTTCCAGTTCTCCATATCCTTGCCAATTCTTTATCTATTCCAGTAGGTGTAAAGTGATACTTTATTGTCATTTAAATCTGTATCTCCCTATTCATGACTCTAGCATATTTTAATTCTGTGCATATGACAAAATACACACATATGCCCCCCATAAATAATCCAGAAATACTTTTAAGATCAAGAGAAGAATGAAATATATACCTCACAGTTCTTTGCAAATAAACTAGTCTAGTCCATGTTCAGCCCATCAAACTGTAATCAAAATAAGGAAATCGATTTAAATAATAGTATTTTTCCACTATCAGGGAAGTCAATTCAGGAGTAAAGCTTATATAAGTTGTCACCTAAGTAAAGTCATCTTTAAAATATATTGAGATACATTTCAACTGCTGAAATTTGGTGTAACAAAAGCCATAAACAGTTGCAGGTTAATAAACTCCAGGATTAGGTACAATATTTCTTCTTTCTCATTGAGAAGTCAAATAAAAAGTTAAAAAATATTAATAAATTTTGTTCTTACTTTTTATAGGCAAAGCTTATCCCTAATGGATAAATGAAGGAGGGAAACATTTATGCTGTTTTTTTTGCTGGTCCAGAGGGTTCCCACTCTTCATGTGGCAAACTGAGGCTTCTTCTAACATATTGCTTTTCCATTTAGACAAACTTAGGCTACAGCTACTACTGGTTCAATACCCTATCAACTGACCCAGGTGTCAAGGACTAAAGGGAAGCTGTAAGAATTAGGGCTGTGGGAATTAGCACCATGACTTTCTTAATATGAGTATTGCATGGTCTTTAAATACATGAAGTTCTTTATCCTTTTACATCAGAAATCCCTGAATCCCTACATTATTTGACTGTTGTTGACCTCAGCCAGACTGCAAAGCTAATTAGTATTTCCAGTCCATATAAAAATGCAGTGACTTGGAAGGCAGCAGGTCAGGGCAGATTGTAGCTATATTGGGCATACTTTTACATTTTTTTGCACATAAATATGTGTATGTGTAAAATGTATATATGTATATATATGTATATATTATACATGTGTATATGTGCATATTATATATTTAATGGGCCGATACTGTATAGTACACTGAACAAATAGCTTTTTACATTTAATCTATTTTATTTTATTTTTAAAAGATGTTATTTATTTATTTGAAAGAGAGAGAAAGAGAGAGAGAATCTAAAGCAGAATCCATGCCGAGCACAGAGCCTGACATGGCGCTTGAGCTCACAACACGAGATCATGTCCTGAGCCAAAACCAAGAGTCAGACACTGAACCGACTGAGCCATCCAGGCACCCCTCCATTTAATTTATTTTAGATAACATTTCACATCAATACATCCTTTTAAAAATATCTGAATAAGAGTGCCTGGTTGGCTTGGTCAGTAGAGCATGCAACTCTCAATCTCAGGGTCACGACTTCAACCCCTACATTGGGTGTGGAGCCTACTTAAAAAAAATAAGAATAATTAAAATAGCTGTATAAACAAAAAATTAAAACAAACAAACATAGCTGTGTAACAATTATTTTAATGTTCCAAATTTTAAAAATTAGTCCCCTATTGTTGGACACTTAGAACATACAGGTACATACACACACACATCTATATCATACATCTAGGTTAAAATTACAGAAGCACAGAGTATAAAGGTAAGAGAATTTTTAATTATAATGCACAATGCCAAATCCTCCTCCTCCACCCATACATCCCCATCTTCCATGTGTGGGAGGATATGTTTCTCCACAGTCTTTCTTTTTTTTAAAGATTTTTATCTATTCATAAGAGACACATAGAAAGAGGCAGAGACATAGACAGAGGGAGAAGCAGGCTTCCTGCAGGGAGCCCGATGCAGGACTCCATCCCAGGACCCCAGGATCACACCCTTAGCCAAAGGCAGACGCTCGACCACTGAGCCACCCAGGTGCCCCACTCTCCACAGCTTTATTAATGTTAACGTTGCCAAAATTCTTCTGTGTTGATTTCGTGGCATTCTGTGTCTTTATGTTGCACTGGACTCATCTTACCAATCTATCAATACTGCTAGTGTTGACCAGAAATGAAGGAGAAAAAGAAAATAATCACTAATGTTTCATCCCTCTTAGGTAAGTCAGCCATTTGTCCACGAGGGAAATAAGTACCAGACCTCCTGTGTTCTAGCCAAGAGAGTGTAGATCCTGGGAGGGTAAGTTACTCATCCGATGTCCCAGAGCTCTTAAGAATCAGTCAAGAACAGAGACCACTTTAGCCATGATACATAATTAGGATTCTACAGTATAACTCAGCATCTCCTCAGCAAGGAGCAACTTCTCCTTCTGTGTCAGGCCAGTCTGCTGGGGGCAGTCACTCGGGCCATTTTCAGTTTCTCTCATAGGTGGAAAGATTTCCCACACCAGCCTTGCTATCTGGACAGAGACAGACGGGGCATTTATTTTAATCCTCTTGGAAGGTAAGCTGTCTTTGTACTCGTAGCATGATGGGAAATATTGGTGGTGGTGCATTCAGCTTCCCTACCATCAGCTTAACTTCCCATGAGGGAGTGACTGGCTCTGCGAGGTTCAACATAAACACTGGAAGATAAGAGCTTCTTTAAAGTACCTCAGAGAGAAGAATATGACATGATCCCTTTCTGTGAGAATGCTCAGCCTTCTGACAGCCAAGTGTTTACACTGGTGAGCATTTTATTCAGTCACTTTCCAAGTTTATGGTGTCAAAGGTGATCTTGTCTTGAACATGGAGTTTTCCTCCATGTGTCATTCTCTGACAAAAGGTGAGCTCATCCAGTGAATGGATCCTCTCCTCTGGGGAGTAACCCTGAGCTCCACTCTGTGAGTTCAGATGCACTGGAATCTTGGATGTGTGTCTCCCTGGCTGTGTGACCTGGGTGAGTCACTCCAAGTCTCTGAGCCTCTGAATTGTACTTTATCAGACAGACATGACAGCGTCGTCTTCTCCGAGTACTGTGTGTATTGATGAGATAATGCGTGCAGTGTGCTTGGCCCAGACCACATGAAGCACACAATAAAAACTTCGCAATTTTCTGCTCTCTTCTCTTCCTGCCTATTGTGGGGGTGGGGGGAGCCCCAGGTTCAGGGGAAGAAAATCAAAACCACTTAGGTGGCTCAAGGAAACTGGCAAGTTCCTAGACTCTGTTTTAGGAACTATTTGGCAATTATTGGTGGTTTGGTTGGTGAAAGTGCAAGTGGCGTGTGTGTGTGTGTGTGTGTGTGTGTGCATGCAGGAGACGGATTTCAGATAAAAATATAGAAGATAGGTTTTAAAGTGATCTTTAAGAACAGACAGAGAAAAAATAGTTTTTAGTTTGCTTTAGGGAATAGAGGCTTTCAGGTTCCAGAAAACATAAACCCAGAAGTGATCCCCTGTGAGAGAGAGTGTAGCAGATATCCAAGGTTTAAAGATGATAAAGAAACATGATTTCCAGTCTCTGGAAATAGAGCATAAATTAAATTCAGGCCAGGTGAAGGTCAGCCAGCAGAGTTAGACAAGCTCCTCTATTTTCACTGACCATCGTTCTGAAACATCACCTGATGGCAATCAACTTGAACCGGGGAGCTCAGGCTCAGCCATCAGGCTGTGCTGTGCTGTCATCCCCAGGCTGGTGTTAGCAGGGCAAGACAGGGCAAGACCCCTCCAAGGGGACTGGGCAGCTAATCTTATGTCCAGGAAAGACCAAGATTTCAGGAAATCCAGGAATAGGGAGAAGGATGCCTGAAGCCAAGCAGAGATTTTGAGCTATAAGAGACTAGCATTTAGGTAGGCATGGGCTTTAGGTATTAAGCCCAGTGCTCTGTCAGCAAGAAAGGAGCTTGATAACTCACCAGAGGCTTCTTCAGGGACAGAGCAGATCACGGTAGTTCAGAGTATGTGTTGAAACAGAATGTACAAACTGGGGGTGGTGGTGGTGGTATATTTAAAAGAAATAAGAAAAAGCGCTCTCTCTCTCTCTATCATCTCTCTCTCTCTCTCTCTCTCTCTCTCTCTCTCATCTATCTATCATCTATCATCTAAAAATATTTCCCCAAAATCAGAGAGAGAAGACTAAAGTGACAATGAAAAACATCATGGGATGCATCAGAGAATTTTCTGGGAGGATTTGACTCTTGAAATGTGTCTTCTAAGGGGAAGTAAAAATGAAAGAGAATGGGAGAAGAAAGCATGGAACTGAGATTTTTGGAGAGTCAGTCACCAGTGCAAGGGTGATTAGAGGTGCTGGGGGGACAAGTGCTGTGATATGAGACTACAGGATTATTCAAAATAGATCCCACAGATCATGGAGGCCTGGCCTGTAGGTGAATGTCCAGTGAGAGAGGTAGGTACTGAATGCAGCACATGTTCCAATGGGACTTGTGACTTTGACCAAAGCTGGGGCCCCTCTGACCTTCTGGAAAAGCCCAGCCCAGGAGAGTCTCTACTTGTTGAAGTCAGCAATGTTCAATCTTCTAACAACATTTTATTTCCCTGGGCACTTACTCCAGGGCATCTCTGAGGGCCTATACATAAGGGCTAGGTAGATATGGAGTCCTCTGATGCCCCAGAAACTTTTCTTTTTCAATTCCCCCTCAATCAGCACTAGTATCCCAGTCATTGGAAATTTGCCAAGTATTAGCTAGCAGTTATTCCAAACAGTCATATCTTGACAGTATCCTTTTTCTGAGGAATTTTCTGTGGAAGCATTTATGTCTGATACTATGCACTGTCAATGATATCATCAGTAGAGCCAAATACTGCAGCTCTAAAATGCACCAAGATTTTATTTCTTACCCGTAAAAGGAGGACTCCGGCCTTATGATCAACAGGTAAGTTTCCTTTCTAACGTTTTTTGCTTTGAGACAGTTTACACAGAGGCTGGAAACATGGCTTTTGAGAACGTCGAAAGTGAGTGAGGCCTCACTGCTGGAAAAAGGCATGAAGACTCAGGAGCAAGACACTTGTCAGTGGCCAAGGACATACATCCAGAAAGGGGAGGAATTCTGCCTGGTGACAGAAGGGATGGCATGGCTTTTGAAATCCTCAATTCTTAAGAGTAGATGCTCCTTTTCTAAGGTTTTAATTTTTTTTTAAGATTTTATTTATTTATTCATAGACAGATGGAGAGAGAGGCAGAGACACAGGCAGAGGGAGAAGCAGGCTCCATGCAGGGACTCCGATGCGGGACTCGATCCCGGGTCTCCAGGATCACACCCCAGGCTGCAGGCGGCGCCAAACCGCTGCGCCACAGGGGCTGCTCATCCTTTTCTAAGGTTTTAAAAAAGAATTTCAATTATCAAGAATCTTGAGAAAACTTCAGTAACAGAGATGGACCATGTCATTAACCCACTGGACTGTAGGTTCTGTGTCCCCAGAAGAGTCCCTGCTGGTCAGATAGATGCATGGTTTGTTGGTGCCATAAATGTATATTTCGTTTCTTACCCATCAGGATATATATATATATATATATATATATATATATATATATATATATCAAATGTACGATGGTTTCAGCATATATATATTATGCTGAAACCATCGTACATTTGATACCTTTTTTGTTGCTGTTAAATCTACTTAAATAGAAAGCATTCTCATTGACAACCTATGATCTAGGTGGCTCAGTGGTTGAGCATCTGCCTTTGGCTCAGGTCATGATTCCAGGGTCCTGGGATGGAGTCCCGTCAGGCTCCCCACAAGGATCCTGCTTCTCCCTCTGCCTGTGTCTCTGCCTCTGGCTCTGTGTCTCTCATGAATAAATAAATAAAATCTTAAACAAAAAAAAAGAAAGAAAACCTATGAACTATGTGGTTTGTGCTGGCAAAACTGCACTGAGTTCTTTCCTAAAAGTTATGGGGGTAGATTTCTCAAAAATGCTAAGCCGGTATGCTTGAAAAGAAAAGATACAGAATATAGATGAAAGAGTCTGTGTGTGTCTGTGTATGTGAGATAAAATATTACAAGATTCTTTAGATACAGACTAGTCTTATCATCTGTCTTCATTAAGTTCTTGCCAACTTGAAGTTAACATAGAAAAACAAGTCATTAGAGTTTTATTAACTAATGAGCTAAACCATTATAAAATTGAAGTCACTGAAAATTTCCTCCATGCCTAATGCTTAACTATCCAGCTGGTCAATGCATATAGATTGCAAAATGAAACTGGGAATCTTGTTAATAACTATAGAATTTATGAATTTGATGAAAAAGTTGGGCAAATTATTTCAGCTACGTGCAAATCATTGACAGACAAGAATCTGGCACAGCTCACCAATTAAATTGAGGAAGAGAAAAAAAAGACACAAATATGGCTATAAAATAATTATTTCAAAAAGGAATAATTTGATTATACATAGATTGAGCAAAACTCCTGGGGAAAATGATGAAGCCTTCAATATTTTCTTGCAAACATGACTCTCTATATAATTATGCGGCAAAAATCAAACATAAAGTGAAGGGTTGCATCAAGTACTAATCATACAAGTTTTTTTCCTGAGAAGTCAAGAAAAAAATTACTACTGCTTTTCTTTTCTAGAATTTATACTCTCTAAGAACAGGATTTTGGCAACATAGTTACATTTGGAATATACACTTAGTAAAGACAACATATCAAATGAAATAAACCCATTTTATAATTTCCGTCCTTCTTTTTAGGATAAAGACTCAACCCCAATTGGATTTTTTTAAAAAAAACTATTTGTTATGAAATTCTGGTCTCCTTCCAGGTATCAACAACTGTCATATAGGAAAAATCTCCTGTATATAATTCTTGCAGAAAAGTCATAACTAACAAACAACAATAAAACGGAAAAAGAATGGCCACCTTGTTAACCTTTTGGCTTATAAACTCTCCTGTGTTTTCTTCCATGCAAATATGTTTGTGTAATTATATAGGCATCATTCCATTATAAGTGCATTTAATCTTTCTAGTTCATATCATCTAATTTGTTTCCCTAAATATTTTCCCTTTGGAATATTTTCTTGGCTGTTCATATTTAGGAATAACTCTTTTTGTGGCAGTTTTCTGATGTTCTCCAGGGAAAGCAAAGGATTTGGGGCTAAAAAAAATTTATGTCTCCTGACATCAATTTTGCCCCCCATTTATAAAACAGGAGCAGAAAACCCTGAATGCCACTTCCCAGGACAATGTTCCTTGTTGGTTTTGTTTGCTTGTTTTTTCATTATTGGCCCTGTAAGGAGCCTTTTCAGATTTTTTTTTCCTCCTAATTTCCCACTAACGACTTTTAGTATTACAGATACATTATAGCTCATGCCGATGGCCCATGGGAGGGTGTATTAGATTTGCAATGGTGCTGTAACAAAATAACCACAAATTTAGTGGCTTGAACAGGGATTTGTTATCATACTGTGCTATGGGAATAGAGACCTGACTTGGGCCTTGTGTTCAAATAACAGGGTTGGTGAGGCTGCATTCTTCTATGGAGATCTAGGGGAGAATCTGTTAGAGCTTTCCGAGGCCCATCCCCACATTCTTTTGCTTGTGATCCCCTTCCTTTACCTTCAAAGCAAACATTGTATCTCTCTGTGCTTTTCTTCTGTAGCTACTCTTCCTTTTCTGCTTTTAATGACTCTGGTGATTACACTGGATTTATCCAGATAGGACAGGATTATCTCCCTATTTTGAAGTCAGCTAATTAGCAACCTTAATTCCACCAACAACTTTTTTTTTTTAAAGATTTTATTTATTTATTTACTCATGAGAAACACAGAGAGAGGTAGAGATATAGACAGAGGGAGAAGAAGGCTCCCTGTGGGATGCCTGATGGGAGTCTCAATCCCAGGACCCTGGGATGATGCCCTGAGCCAAAGGCAGATGTTCAACCACTGAGCCACCCAGGCTTCCCTCCAGCTACAGCTTTAATTCTGCTTTGCCATGTAACATAAGGCATTCACAGTTCCAGGGATTAACTAGGGCATGGGCTTCTTTGATAGACCAATGTCTGGGGTAGGGGAAACATTATTCTGCCTACTATAGAAGATCACAAAACATTGCAATACCTAAAATTTTCTTGCCCTTAAGAGTCACTTCCACCCGCTTGAGAGCAGTATCACCCCCGCTGAGAACACATGCACGAAGGATCAGCTCTCCCACTATCCCCTCCTCTTTTTATTTTTGGGTTTTCAGGCCAATGTTCAATATGCCTCCAGACAAGAAATTCTTCATAGATGGTAAACACTGTTCTAGATGCACATGTGCATCTTAATGCACAAACATTTTTCAAAATGAAATCAACAACACCCATCTTTTTTTCAATATAGAAAAACTCATCATTGACCCTAATACATCACTGCTCATTTTTTTTAAAGAGTTTATTTATTTATTTGAGAGAGAGAGAGTAAACATGGGTGGTGGGGAGGGGCAGTGGGAGAGGGAGAAGCAGGTTCCCTATGAGTGTTGATCCCAGGACCCAGGGATCACAACCTGAGCTGAAGGCAGAGGCAGACATGTAACCACTCCTACATCATTGCCCATTTTAAAAGCTTTTTATTTACCCGGTTAGTCTAATAATCAATATTTCTCTATGCCCCATTAGAAATACTAACCAAATTTAAATTGGGGAAAAAAGTGAAGCAAAAAGGTTTTTTTCCTAGACTGTTCAGTGTTTCTATCTCCTAAATGTACTTTTGCTATGTATCAGCTATCTCTGGGGCTTCTGAAACACAAACTATGGAAATAGCAGTTTAAAATATGCGGTTTTGGGATGCCTGGGTGGCTCGGTGGTTGAGTGCCTGCCTTCCACACAGGTCATGACCCCAGGATCCGGGATCAAGTCCCAAATCAGGCTCCCTGCAGGGAGCCTATTTCTCCCTTTGCCTGTGTCTCTCATGAATAAATAAATCAATCTTTAAAATAAATAAATAAAATGTGCAGTCTCCAGGGAAATGACCAATTGTATTTTTTCCTTTCCTTTTCTTCTTCTTCTTCTTCTTCTTCTTCTTCTTCTTCTTCTTCTTCTTCTTCTTCTTCTTTCTTCGTTTTGTTTGTTTGTTGTTGTTATGTATTGCTGTGGAAGCAGCAAAGAAAGTTGACATCTTAGACATTGAAGTTTTTTCTTTCAAGAGAGGACCTAAACTCAAATTATCAGGTTCCTGTTCTCTGTTACATCAGTTCATGCTACCTGAAAATCCAATTCAACTTAATTTTCTTGAAATGGAAATCTAAGGGAAACTCCTTCTCTTTTTCAAAGGAAACCTCCCTGAAAGCTGTCCTGGCTATCAGAGCTCATGGCACTGGGCTTCAGGAGGCAGAAACCAACTCATGGTAATGGTGTCTGGAAAATAAGACAATCTTAAAGCACATTTTACATTATATCTTAGATAATTTTCTCTTTAGATAATTACTTGAGAAGTAAGCCACTGATTATGTGTATTAAAAATAAAGTTGCCTGCAATAGAGAGTTCTCTTAATAATAAAGCTTCTCAGCCTATTTAAAGATCAAAGGACTTGGTGATTCCTCACCTTGACCTCCAAGGTGATATTATGGAAAGCCAGGACTTCTTTCAGTAAGAATCCAATTTTTAATTAAATTGTGCAATAGATCAAGTGGGTTTTCAATAAGTTTGATTTGCCAACTCCTGTAAGCCTAGCCTTAGGTCTATTTAAGATGGGGCCCTATTCAGGTGGTCCCAAAGCAGAGAGTACCAGGAAATTCCTTCTGGCAGCCTGATTTTGTTCACAAACCACCCCAAAAATAAACAACCCTTTGCTCATCCCCTAATGAATCATCTGATTTCTTTCTTTTTTTTTTTAAAAAAAAGATTTTATCCACTTATTCATGAGAGACACACAGAGATAGGCAGAGACATAGGCAGAGGAAGAAGTAGGCTTTGTGCAAGGAGCCTGATGGTGGGACTCGATCCCGGATCTTGGGATCACGCCCTGAACCGAAGGCAGATACCCAACCGTTGAGCCACCCAGGTGTCCCAAATAATCTGATTTCTGAACTAATAAATAAACAAATGAACCATTAAACCCTCTTATTGCTTCAAATAGAAATAATCTCTCCAAAGTACCAGACCACTTCTCACCGCTCCATCACCAGCCACTACTGCTGATCAATCACTGCTCAGATGGAGGTTTTCCAAAGACTTCCAACTCCATCGCCAGCGACCACCACCCTTGCCCTTCTCAGTTCTCCATGGCAACCAGAGGCATCCTTCTAAAGTGAGATTGTGTCACTCCCTTTAAAAGTTTCTCATCTCAGAATAAAAGTCAAATTTTCGTCCTGCCTACCACACCCCACCTGATCAGCCAAGCAAACTTCTCTCCGACATCAACTCCAATCACTCTTGGCTCCCTCCTGGTGTTCCAACCACACAGGTATCCTCACTTGCCTCCAAATACTGCAAGTGTGATCCTGCCTCTGGGCCTTTGCATTTACTTTTTCTTCTGCCTGGAACTCTGGTCCAGGCCTTTGCATTGTCTGCTTCCTCTGCTCTTCCCTAGATTACCTGAATGGCTCATTCTTCTGCTTCACTCAGGCCTCTGCTTAATGCCACCATTTTGGAGAAGCTTTCTTTTTTTTTTTTTTTTTTAATTAATTTTTATTGGTGTTCAATTTACCAACATACAGAAAAACACCCAGTGCTCATCCCGTCAAGTGTCCACCTCAGTGCCCGTCACCCATTCCCCTCCAACACCCGCCCTCCTCCCCTTCCACCACCCCTAGTTCGTTTCCCCAAGTTAGGAGTCTTTATGTTCTGTCTCCCTTCCTGATATTTCCCAACATTTCTTCTCCCTTCCTTTATATTCCCTTTCACCATTATTCATATTCCCCAAATGAATGAGAACATACACTGTTTGTCCCTCTCCGATTGACTTATTTCACTCAGCATAAGAAGAGAAGCTTTCTTTCATTTACATTAGCACATCTCTATCCCCTCTCTGCCTTTACCCAGTTTTATTTTTGTTCCAGGGTCTTATCACCCTCTAATATGTTCAGAAGCTTCCTGCTTCCCCTTATTATAGTGGAAAGTCCACAAGATTAGGGTTTTGCTTTATTCACTCCTGTACATCAAATGCCTGACCTGCGCCTGGCACTGCGGCTCAGTATGTATTCTTTATCGAGCAGACATTTAAAGAGCATCTCTTATGTGGACAACAAAAGATGGCTCTACCATGAGAGAGCCACTCTCCAGATAGTGATATTTGAAGGGATGAATGGATAGAGGGTGGAGATGATGAGAGAATACTGACTGGGCCAGAAATCAGCTGACCCAGCTTCTAATCCATTTATGCTTCTTAAGAGCCTTGGAACTTTATGTAATGAATTTACTATCAGCCTCAGGAGAATCGCCTGTAAAAATGGAATTAATAATCTTTACCACACTAAATCATTGCAAGTATTAAGTGAGATAATACATATGAAAGTGCTTAGCACGCTACCTAGCAAACAGAGGAAGGTCAAATCTGTTCGTTTAGTGAAACAGCAAATGATGAACCAACATGGAAATATCAGCTGGAACAGTGGCTTTGCTACAGGCCACTTTCTGTCTTCACATGGCAGAGAAAAATGTCATCTTTCTGGTTTCTTTTCATTAAGGCACTGATCCCATTCATAAGGGTTCTGTCTTCATGACTTAATTGCCTCCCAAAGACCCCATCTCCAGACACCACTGCACTAGGAAGTAGGACCTCACCATATGAATTCTGGGGCGGGTGGGGGGGTGGTGGTGCACAACACTTAGTCCATAATGAGTAACTGTCAAGGAATCCTTGCTTTATTCTTAGACTCTGTGACTTCTGAGTTGGTAGCCACAATATGCGGAATGCTTGACCATTTAAAACACACTCAAGTAATTAATCTTGCTAGAAAACCCTCCAGTTAATGAGAAGTAGCATCATCTGGATTTGAACCTGTGACTTAGGACTATAAATCCAATGCTTTTATGATCTCTGCAGGTGCTTAGGTGAATCAGAGGGTTAAGTCAGTAGAGAAATGGTTGAGTCCACAGTCCACTTATACTTGGTATGGTGATTGGTGTTGCTGACCTGGGTGGGTGGGTAGAAGCATCTTGTTTTCCATTCTTTTGAAGTAGTTGCCATTTTGGGACAGCAAATTCTTTTTTTTTTTTTCTTTAATGTATTTATTTATTCATTCATGAGATACATAGAGAAAGAAGCAGATACATAGGCAGAGGGAGAAGCAGCTTCCCTGTGGGGATCCTGATATGTCACTCCATCCCAGGACCCCTGGATCACACAGAGCCGAAGGCAGAGGCTCAGCCACTGAGCCACCCAGGTGCGCCACCTTTTGTTTACTTGAAGAGCAGATATAAATTACTAATAGCATTTCATTCACAGCATTGCCCTGGCTAATGTCCTGCCACCATCACTATCTGCCATTAACATCTTATTTCAGCCATGATTATTGGGTAAAGTACAAGGTACCTTCCAGTGTATTCCTGATCCCAACTTTTCCATGTCTTCGGTGCATATGCAGCATGAAGGCTTTATTTTCAACTTCCTGCTGCCTTTTGTAGCTCAGAACATGAGTGTCACAAAGATCATGCCTTAGATATGAATTTAACAATTAACATCTTGAGGCATATTCTCTTTTTTGTATTAGCAATTTCTTTTAAAAGTTACAAATCCCAGTAAGTGTCATTCTAAAAGATCTAGCTGTCTGCTCATGGCTAAAAATGGAGGGTCCATATTAATGGACATTTCATGTTTTTCACTGAAAATAATTTGAAAATCGCCTTTAAAAGTCTTTATGTAAACTGAATTAAATGTCTTGTTAGAAAAGATGGTACACACACTTATTTTCTACCTACATTCACATATGATTAATGATTTCTTAGTTGTGTATGTGTGTGTGTTGAGATAACAATTCATGCTAAGAATAAATTTCTTGCTTTATTATTTCCTGACATTGGCAATCGGGTAAGATTTAAGGAATTTGTACTATATAGGTAATATATATTACTTGATGAAAATTTAATTTCTGATTTTAATATATTCATATGAAATGGATTATGTACTTAGGGTTTTGAAGTTATTTTACTTCTTGAAATGTTCTCTGGCTGTTATGCTAAATTATAGTAACAAATATTAGCTACATTTGCATTTAAAATGTGCCAATTAAACTATTATGCCACAAATAAATTTTTCTGAATAGAAACATATAAAATACATGGTATCTGATTCTCATATGGGCTGTGGAACTATCTAGACTTGTTAATATCAACAAATGGCTATTACCTTTTTTTTTAAAACAAAACATAATAGGAGAAGTCAAGGGTATCAGTTACATTTAATGGTATCATAAAAGTATAAACTTTGTTTTGAGCTGTAATATCTGTTTTAAAAAGCAAAACAATAACATGCCTTCTCAAAGAACAAACAGCTCTTATTTATAATTTATTACTATAATTAATCCTTTTTATTATATATGCAGCATAAAATAATGAATTGTTCTTTCAACAGCATGGAAAGAGTGATTATGTAAAATTATTCCAGAAGATTTCAAAGCATAGCTCAGTGTTCTCAGTTTGGAATAGTACATGATTCTAAGTTAATAAATTGCATCCATTTTGCATTTATATCTGTGGTTCTAAGAGGCCAGAACGACTCTTAAATTTTTTCTCTCTTGCTCTTTTCTTTCAGAGAAGTCCAGTCATTTGAAAATTGTCATACTTTCATCAAGCATGTATCTAAAACTCTTGCCAATTGGCAATAAATGTATAGGCTTTATCAGTATTCTAATCTCTGTTGCCTGTGCCTGGTTTCCCACAGACTTTTAGCTGAAAGAAATATCAATAAAAGAAAGCCTTAGACACTTTATTTAATCAGATGGTACCACCAGTCTCTGTGGTGTCTCTTCAGGTCAACATGCATGTAACACTATATCCCCATTTCCTTTGAAATGTGTTCTGAATGGTTCTGAGTACACTTTCCCTTTGGGAAATATAAAGTACATTCACATTGATAAAGGGGAAAAATCTAGTGAAATGCTTAAGGTTTTGAATTTGTTCCAACACTGTATCAACTCAATTTTTATCATTTTTTGGATGCCCTTTATTGCCCTCAAGTCCATTTTAAAACTATACTTTTATCTTGGTAATGTCCTCAAGGCAGTTCTTAGAGGAATTAGGGTAATGTGCAATAAGGCAATTGAGAGAATTCTCTCAGCCCATCATATGCTCTCTCATCTAATTCAATTTTTTCAATTAGATGTCACAGTGGAAAATTCTGGAATTAAGATTAGTTTGGCTGAAGCTGCAATTTGATTGGTTACAAATTGCCTCAAAATGCTAAAGAAGAATATAACGGAAAGATTTCTTGTGTCAATTTGCTGCCACAATTGCACATAGTATTTTGAGGTCCCAGGAATCTTGACATTGGTTTCTGGAATCATTAGCCTGAATCTTTTGACCCCATTGTTCCTGCTGTGTTTGGGGTTGTGTTATTCTAGCTTTAGAAGTGCTATTAAGTGGAAGTTAAAACATACTATTTAAAATTTTCAATTATGATATTCCTCCCACAATTTGATGTGAAATGAACACATAGGCAAAGGAACAACGTATAAAGAAAAGACTCAAAGGAAATGTAAGAAAATAGTCACAGTTTTTCAGTAAAGGAAGGTAGTGATTTTTCCCTATCTTCTACTATTCTCTTTTCTAAATTTTCTATAAAAAGAAGCAATTTTAGAATAGTTAAAAAATATTTATTTAAAAAATCACACTGGATGGCTCAGTCAGTTAAGCACCTGCCTTTGGCTCAGGTCATAATGTCGGGGTTCCAGGATTAAGTCCCACATCAGGCTTTCTGCTCAGTGGGAAGTCTGCTTCTCCCTCTTCCTCTGCCCCTCCCCCTGGTCATGCTCTCTCCCTCTTTCTCAAGTAAACAAATAAAATCTTTAAAAAGTTAAAAATAAAATTAAAAACCAGACTGTGTTTAAAGTAAGGGAATACCTTTACTGTTTAGAGATACACACTTAGCTGTTTATACATTATCTCTGCACATTTCACTGGGATTTGTTTAGAAAACAAGAATAAGAATTTAAAGCTGGTGAACCATTTTAAAGTAAATGAGGAGATGACAGCTAAATTCAACACATGATACTTTATTAAATCTTTGATTTAAAAATGTTATAAAGGATATCACTGGGAGATTTTGAATTATGGCTAAATATTACAAGATATAATTGTATCAATGTTAAATTTCTTTTCTTTCAGTGTTAAATTTCTTTAGTGCAATTATTGAGTTATGGTTATGTAGGAAAATATCTTGGTTGTTAGGTGATATAGGTTGAAGTATTCAGAGGTGAAGTGTCAAGATAGCAAATGTCTCTTAAATAGAGCATGACAATTAGAAGGAGAGAGAGAGAAGTAAATCCAATGTGGCAAAATGTTAATAATCAAATCTGGGTGAGGGATGTAGACATGCTCATTGTTTTATCTTTACAACTTTCCTATAGGTTCAAAACGTCGCAAAATCTCAACTCGAGGGTGGGGAAGGAAACATGAAGACGTATTTTTAATTTTAAATATTTTTGATACCAAGAAGAAAAAAATAGCTTGTTTTGCTTAAATTTGTAAGATTGGCTTTCTATTTTAATCAAGATGGATTAATCCATTAATCTGTATTAATCCAGGTGGAGGTAGTTCATTACCTTTACTTATTAGCTTTATTACTTTCAATTTCTTCCCATGACAGAACAGTCAAATAGAGCTATATTAGTTCAAGTCACTGAGTTTGAATATTTATAAAGGGTTGCTCTTTGAGTGCTTTCAATTAAAGAGAATAGTTTTGGGAGTGCAAAATCTGAGTTTTGCTAATGGACAGGTAATTTAGGATGCTTTCGATTCAAATTACATGCCCCCTACAATGTAGTTTAAATGTATATCTTCTAAAGTGGTGTTTCACTTTTTAACTGCCTAGAGGAAGATTGAGAAATAAGAAATGAAAATGGGGGAGATATTATTTTAAAAGATTCCATTTAAAGTAATGTGCTTTTTTTTCTTTCAGCTTAAATTTTGGATCCTGATGCAATATCCCTGAAATACCTGAGCTATATATTACAGCCCAAGGAACTGGCATAGCAATTCGAAAGCTCAGTAGGACCATCTTCCTAGTTATAAACTAGACTGGTTGGGATTTCTCACATTATAAATCACATACCACACGAAATAAGTACTCCATAAAATTGGTAAGCGGGTTTTAAAAAGTGCTGATGGAAGAGTGAGCTTTTGAAACTTGGAAAACATGTGCAATGCTCAGAACAAGTGAGAGCAGAATGACTTATAGCCTACAGGCTCCAAGCTACCAGAGGATGAGGCTGAGAGTCTGGTGAAAGGAAAATAGTCTTTGTCTCTCTGTCTTCCAATGTAGATATCCTGTGCATTCTCTGAACTCCCAAATCACTTAACAAGTTCCCTGACCTTGGCAGGGAAATTTGTGTGGCTCGCCCAAAGTTCTCCTGCTCCTGATGCCAAAGTTTACCATGCCCCTGGGGTGGCTGATGTAAACGCGTATTGGTTTTCATGGTGACATCTCAAAGCTCACAGTTGGGGCTGTGAGTGGCTTGGACCCAGGCACTGTTCTCTTGATACCATCACTCACAGTTTGGCTGTGTGGTCACTATGATGTGGCCCTGTCATCACTGCTCCTTCCTTACTTGTTCATGCTGATAGAGTTGGGTCCCCATTCCCAGTGTTACAAACTTTTGTGCATTTCCCAACATGGTGGGCTTGCCTCACTACTTTTTTTTTTTTAATGTAGTTTTTATTGCTTTAGCATATCTTCAGGTTAATCCATGTCAGATCTCATGGTCAGGGCCATAGGATATCTAAGTCAGGGTTGGGGGGTGAGGGTGGGAGTCATGGGGGCTGATAGTCTGTTCTTTCAAAGCACTTCTTCCTTGCCAAGGATGAATCTACTGTCTAGGAGGGGCTCCAATGTTTAACTGCTTCTTCCCTCAGAATGAGGAACTTTCCTACCCCATACTTTCAAAAATTTTATTCTTGGGGATCAATAATTATTTCCCTTATTCTTTTATTTTTCTAAAGAGACTTATCAGGAGTCTGTGAACAAAGAGTTCCAGGAAGTCTAATAGTCGCATTTATGAAATGGATAACCTTTTCAGAACTCCCAAGAGCAGCCTAGTAAAATTGCTACGATAATTGTTCTTTTGAAAAGATGGAACTCTCAGGTATATATAAAATAACGGATTTAACAAGGTGAATGTTTTTAAGAGATAAGAAAATTTCTTTGTTGGGGATGCTGTCTGCAATGAACTAGAAGTTAAATTTGGTTGCTTAGCTTCTCTTTCGTGACTTTAGGAAAATATAAATTTGTACACCTCCGTGATTTTTTCTTTCTTTCCTCCCCCAATTTTGGGGTGGATAGTATGCTGATAATGAGAGTCTGTCATACAGAAACACGGTTTTCCCTAAGAGGAATGAATTGGCTATCAGAATGAAAATTACCCTGGAATTAGAATGTTAAGAACATTAATAATCATTAAAATATAATAAAATTAAGCATAAAACTTCAGTGGCAATGTGGCCAGTCTATTTAATTGTGACTATGGAAAATTAAGATTTGTAGCCATTTCTAGTTCACTGCTTCCTCTTTTCTAAGCAGAAAAATTCATTCTAAGATTTTTCTAAAATCTTCATTTGGAGATTCCCAAACATAAAGTTAGCTTTGTGATGAGAATTAAATCTTCCTGGCTCCAAAACTTATATTTTCCATCACCCTATTTCACCCCCGCAATGTGTCAGTCTGGTCTCAGAAAAAGACATTTTAAATGTACTATGTCCATGAACACAAACAGTAAAAGAATGGTAAATTTGCTCATTTTTGTGTTCACATCTTTTTCCCGTTCTCCTTTGGACTATTTGTCTTTTTCTTGTTGATATATAAGCATACATATATTCTAGATCTCTGCTATCCACTATAGTAGTTATGTGGCTGTTGAGCATTTGAAATGTGGTCTGGCCAAACTGGGATATTTTTCAAGTGTAATATAAAGACTTAGTTATAAAAAGAGTATGAAAAAAATATAGACTATCTCATTACTAATTTTATACGGATTTCCTATTGAAATAACATTTTTGTTTCATTGGGGTATATAAAATATATCAGTAAAGTTATTTTAGGGGTGCCTGGGTGCCTCAGTTGGTTAAGTGTCTGCCTGTGGCTCAGATCATGATCCCAGGGACCTGAGATCCAGCTGTGCATTGGGCTCTCTGCTCAGTGGGGAGCTTTCTACTCTCTTTCACTCTGTGCACCCCCCACTCATCCTCGTTCACTTTCTCAAAAATAAATAAATAAATAAATAAAAATAAATAAATAAATATTTTTTAAAAAGTTATCTTTATGTGTTTCTTTTGATCTTTTTGGATGTGACTATTAGAAAATTTGAAGTTTCATATATGGTTTGCATTATATTTCTACTGAGTGTTACTGTTCTAGCCTTACATCAGTCTTTGGTAGAAAATCTGTGCACGTATTTGAGAGTGTGTGTGTGTGTGTGTGTGTGTGTGTGTGGTTTGCCTTTCACTCTCCTATGTTATGTTTTGATGAAAAGAGATGTTATTCCTACAGAGTAGACACTGGAGTGGTCCAAAGAGAGAAATTAATGAATTCCAGAAAAACCTTTGGAAAAACTACTGATGTGGTGAGAATGTGGCAAACAATGATGCAGAATTTTCAGGTATGACTTCCTGGGTTTCTCACTGGATCGTGGTGCCATTTATGGTGATGGGGAGATCAAGGAAAGAATAGGTTTAGAGGGAAAAACAGTGTTCAATTTTTGACATGTTAAGTTTGATGCATTCAAGTGGAGTTATAAATTGGGGAAATGAATCTGGAGTGCTCATATTCTAAATTCTGGGTGAGCAAGGGAATGAGGTTTGTCTCCATTAGCTACTGAAGTATAAATAACAACCATAAACATATCCATGGAGCATAACAATAAGTATTTATTTCCCATGCATTTGCAGGATGGTTGAGGTTCAGTTGAACGGGGCTGGGCTTGGCTTTGGAGTGCAGATGGGGCTTTGGTCTATTCCAAAGAATGTTTATTCTAGGGTTCAGTCTGAAGACACAGCAACTAGCAATCATGAATGCTTATGAAGTAACTACATACTCTTGTCAAAACATGCATTGCCTCATTAACCTTGCCTGGAATTGGCACATATTTGCTTTTGCCTATATTACATCATTCAGAGCAACTCAATGGCTAAATCCAGTATCAGTGGAATTGGGTGCTGAACTCTGCTCTGCTCACTTTAGAATTTGTACTGAAAAGTCAAGTGGCAAAGGTTGTGGATACATAAGGAATCAGGGGTGTGGTGTGGGGTGGGGTACATAAAAAATTGTGAATAATTATTCAATTTATCTCGAGGTTTATCATTGTAAGATAAAAATAAGGACTCTAGATACTTTGTTTAAAAAAGATTCTCAAGAGTTAGTAAATATTCCTAATAAACGATTATAATCTGACAGCATATAAGGGTAAATCTAGATGGGAAGAAGCAGAAGAATGAGATTGAGAGTATATTTACAATCAATATAGAGAGTGCTAACAGAATGATTGATGCATCTCGGTCTATGCTTTTCTTACTGCTGTCTAATTAGCCTGACTGAGGGGATAAGCAAAATGAGTCTCTGGGATGCTACTTGACAGATAGAAAAACCACCATATTACAATCAGGAGGATATTGGTTTGGGTTTCCATTGTGTTACTTATTAGTTTTTCTGACCTTTTAATAAAGTCCCTTAACTTTCCTGAGCCCTGTATTTCTCATTTGTGAAGTAGAGATGGAAATATCTGATTTACAGGGTTGTTGTGTGTATTGAAATGAAACAATATATGTAAACCACCTCAACATTTGCTAATATTGTATTTCATTTCTCCCTGCATATCCTATAAAATCTCTTTCTGGTAAGACAGTCATTATATTTATTTGTTTATATCTTTCTCCTCACCCCTCCCAAACTAGAACCCCCTTAAGTATAAAGAGATCACATTTGTGATTGTAATATCTAGTAGAATACTTGGCATATAGTAGGCATTTAGCAAAATTCTGTTTAACAAATTGAATGAATTATTCACTTTTATGTTGTAGGGAATAGAAAAAAAAGGGTACATCCTTTGTAGTTGCTGAATTTCTCTTGAATAATTCTATTATGAATTGTTTTACCACATAGTAAAATACCTTATAAAGTACCTGGCATACACAAAGTGCTTACTAATTCCAGGCTTTTTAAATTTCGTATATGCAGATATTTAGAAAGAAAAAGAATACATGACAGTGAGCAACTGTACCATCAGACAGCATACTATGACATCTCCAATAATTAAGTTTATTTTTTTATTTTTTATTTTTTTAATAATAAATTTATTTTTTTATTGGTGTTCAATTTGCCAACATACAGAAAACACCCAGTGCTCATCCAATCAAGTGCCCCCCTCAGTGCCCGTCACCCAGTCACCCTCACCCTCCGCCCTCCTCCCCTTCCACCACCCCTAGTTCATTTCCCAGAGTTAGGAGTCTTCATGTTTTGTCTCCCTTTCTGATATTTCCCACCCATTTCTTCTCCCTTCCCTTCTATTCCCTTTCACCATTATTTATATTCCCCAAAGGAATGAGACCACATAATGTTTGTCCTTCTCTGATCGACTTATTTCACTCAGCATAATACCCTCCAGTTCCATCCACGTCGAAGTAAATGGTGGGTATTTGTCATTTCTAATGACTGAGTAATATTCCATTGGATACATAAACCACATCTTCTTTATCCATTCATCTTTCGGTGGACACCGAGGCTCCTTCCACAGTTTGGCTATTGTGGACATTGCTGCTAGAAACATTGGGGTGCAGGTGTCCCGGCGTTTCATTGCATCTGAATCTTTGGGGTAAATCCCCAACAGTGCAATTGCTGGATCGTAGGACAGGTCTATTTTTAACTCTTTGAGGAACCTCCACACCGTTTTCCAGAGTGGCTGCACCAGTTCACATTCCCACCAACAGTGTAAGAGGCTTCCCTTTTCTCCGCATCCTCTCCAACATTTGTGGTTTCCTGCCTTGTTAATTTTCCCCATTCTCACTGGTGTGAGGTGGTATCTCATTGTGGTTTTGATTTGTATTTCCCTGATGGCAGGTGATGCAGAGCATTTTCTCATGTGCTTGTTGGCCATGTCTATGTCTTCCTCTGTGAGATTTCTCTTCATGTCTTTTGCCCATTTCATGATTGGATTGTTTGTTTCTTTGGTGTTGAGTTTATTTTATTTATTTTTAATTAATTTTTATTGGTGTTCAATTTACCAACATACAGAAAAACACCCAGTGCTCATCCCATCAAGTGTCCACCTCAGTGCCCGTCACCCATTCCCCTCCAACACCCGCCCTCCTCCCCTTCCACCACCCCTAGTTCGTTTCCCCGAGTTAGGAGTCTTTATGTTCTGTCTCCCTTCCTGATATTTCCCAACATTTCTTTTCCCTTCCTTTATATTCCCTTTCACTATTATTCATATTCCCCAAATGAATGAGAACATACACTGTTTGTCCTTCTCCGATTGACTTATTTCACTCAGCATAATACCCTCCAGTTCCATCCACGTTGAAGCAAATGGTGGGTATTTGTCGTTTCTAATGGCTGAGTAATATTCCATTGTATACATAAACCACATCTTCTTTATCCATTCATCTTTCGGTGGACACCGAGGCTCCTTCCACAGTTTGGCTATTGTGGCCATTGCTGATAGAAACATCGGGGTGCAGGTGTCCCGACGTTTCATTGCATCTGTATATTTGGGGTAAATCCCCAACAGTGCAATTGCTGGGTCGTAGGGCAGGTCTATTTTTAACTCTTTGAGGAACCTCCACACAGTTTTCCAGAGTGGCTGCACCAGTTCACATTCCGACCAACAGTGTAAGAGGGTTCCCTTTTCTCCGCATCCTCTCCAACATTTGTTGTTTCCTGCCTTGTTAATTTTCCCCATTCTCACTGGTGTGAGGTGGTATCTCATTGTGGTTTGGATTTGTATTTCCCTGATGGCAAGTGATGCAGAGCATTTTCTCATGTGCTTGTTGGCCATGTCCATGTCTTCCTCTGTGAGATTTCTCTTCATGTCTTTTGCCCATTTCATGATTGGATTGTTTGTTTCTTTGGTGTTGAGTTTAATAAGTTCTTTATAGATTTTGGAAACTAGCCCTTTATCTGATATGTCATTTGCAAATATCTTCTCCCATTCTGCAGGTTGTCTTTTAGTTTTGTTGACTGTATCCTTTACTGTGCAAAAGCTTCTTATCTTGATGAAGTCCCAAGAGTTCATTTTTGCTTTTGTTTCTTTTGCCTTCGTGGATGTATCTTGCAAGAAGTTACTGTGGCCAAGTTCAAAAAGGGTGTTGCCTGTGTTCTCCTCTAGGATTTTGATGGAATCTTGTCTCACATTTAGATCTCTCATCCATTTTGAGTTTATCTTTGTGTATGGTGAAAGAGAGTGGTCCAGTTTCATTCTTCTGCATGTGGATGTCCAATTTTCCCAGCACCATTTATTGAAGAGACTGTCTTTCTTCCAATGGATAGTCTTTCCTCCTTTATCGAATATTAGATGACCGTACATTTCAGGGTCCACTTCTGGGTTCTCTATTCTGTTCCATTGATCTATGTGTCTGTTTTTGTGCCAGTACCACACTGTCTTGATGACCACAGCTTTGTAGTACAACCTGAAATCTGGCATTGTGATGCCCCCAGCTATGGTTTTCTTTTTTAAAATTCCCCTGGCTATTCGGGGTCTTTTCTGATTCCACACAAATCTTAAAATAATTTGTTCTAACTCTCTGAAGAAAGTCCATGGTATTTTGATAGGGATTGCATTAAACGTATAAATTGCCCTGGGTAACATTGACATTTTTACAATATTAATTCTGCCAATCCATGAGCATGGAATATTTTTCCATCTCTTTGTGTCTTCCTCAATTTCTTTCAGAAGTGTTCTATAGTTTTTAGGGTATAGATCTTTTACCTCTTTGGTTAGGTTTATTCCTAGGTATCTTATGCTTTTGGGTGCAATTGTAAATGGGATGGACTCCTTAATTTCTCTTTCTTCAGTCTCATTGTTAGTGTATAGAAATCCCACTGATTTATGGGCACTGATTTTGTATCCTGCCACGCTACCAAATTGCTGTATGAGTTCTAGCAATCTTGGGGTAGAGGCTTTTGGGTTTTCTGTGTAGAGTATCATGTCATCAGTGAAGAGGGAGAGTTTGACTTCTTCTTTGCCAATTTGAATGCCTTTAATGTCTTTTTGTTGTCTGATTACTGAGGCTAGGATGTCCAGTACTATGTTGAATAGCAGTGGTGAGAGTGGATATCCCTGTCTTGTTCCTGATCTTAGGGGAAAGGCTCCCAGTGCTTCCCCATTGAGAATGATATTTGCTGTGGGCTTTTCGTAGATGGCTTTTAAGATGTTGAGGAATGTTCCCTCTATCCCTACACTCTGAAGAGTTTTGATCAGGAATGGATGCCGTATTTTGTCAAATGCTTTCTCTGCATCTCATGAGAGGATCATATGGTTCTTGGTTTTTCTCTTGCTGATATGATGAATCACATTGATTGTTTTACGAGTGTTGAACCGGCCTTGTGTCCTGGGGATAAATCCTACTTGGTCATGGTGAATAATTTTCTTAATGTGTTGTTGGATCCTATTGGCTAGTATCTTGTTGAGAATTTTTGCATCCATGTTCATCAGGGATATTGGTCTGTAATTCTCCTTTTTGGTGGGGTCTTTGTCTGGTTTTGGAATTAAGGTGATTCTGGCCTCATAGAACGAATTTGGAAGTATTCCATCTCTTTCTATCTTTCCAAACAGCTTTAGTAGAATAGGTATGGTTTCTTCTTTAAACGTTTGATAGAATTCCCCTGGGAAGCCATCTGGCCCTGGACTTTTGTGTTTTGGGAGGTTTTTGATGACTGCTTCAATTTCCTCCCTGGTTATTGGCCTGTTCAGGTTTTCTATTTCTTCCTGTTCCAGTTTTGGTAGTTTGTGGCTTTCCAGGAATGGGTCCATTTCTTCTAGATTGCCTAATTTATTGGCGTACAGCTGTTCATAATTGTTTTAAAATCGTTTGTATTTCCTTGGTGTTGGTAGTGATCTCTCCTTTCCCATTCATGATTTTATTAATTTGAGTCTTCTCTCTCTTCTTTTGAATAAGGCTGGCTAATGGTTTATCTATCTTATTAATTATTTCAAAGAACCAACTCCTGGTTCTGTTGATCTGTTCCACAGTTTTTCTGGTCTCGATTTCGTTGAGTTCTGCTCGAATCTTTATTAACTCTCTTCTTCTGCTGGGCGTAGGATCTATTTGCTGTTTTTTCTCTAGCTCCTTTATGTGTAAGGTTAGCTTTTGTATTTGAGTTCTTTCCAGTTTTTGAATGGATGCTTGTATTGCGATGTATTTCCCCCTCAGGACTGCTTTTGCTGCATCCCAAAGATTTTGAATGGTTGTATCTTTATTCTCATTAGTTTCCATGAAACTTTTAAATTCTTCCTTAATTTCCTGGTTGACCCTTTCATCTTTTAGCATGATGGTCCTTAACTTCCACGTGTTTGAAGTCCTTCCAAACTTCTTGTTGTGATTTAGTTCTAATTTCAAGGCATTATGGTCTGAGAATATGCAGGGAATGATGCCAATCTTTTGGTATCGGTTCAGACCCGATTTGTGACCCAGTATGTGGTCTATTCTGGAGAAAGTTCCATGTGCACTTGAGAAGAATGTGTATTCAAGTTGAGTTTGGATGTAAAGTTCTGTAGATATCTGTGAAATCCATCTGGTCCAGTGTATCATTTAAAGCTCTCGTTTCTTTGGAGATGTTGTGTTTAGAAGACCAAATCGAGTGTAGAAAGTGCTAGATTGAAGTCACCAAGTATAAGTGTATTATTATCTAAGTATTTCTTCACTTTGCTTATTAATTATTGATATATTTGGCAGCTCCCACATTCGGGGCATATATATTGAGGATTGTTAAGTCCTCTTGTTGGATAGATCCTTTAAGTATGATATAGTGTCCCTCTTCATCTCTCACTACAGTCTTCGGGGTAAATTTTAGTTTCTCTGATATAAGGATGGCTACCCCTGCTTTCTTCTGAGGGCCATTTGAATGGTAAATGGTTCTCCAACCTTTTATTTTCAGGCTGTCGGTGTCCTTCTGCCTAAAATGAGTCTCTTGTAGACAGCAAATAGATGGGTCCTGCTTATTTATCCAGTCTGAAACCCTGCGCCTTTTGATGGCGTCATTAAGCCCGTTCACGTTCAGAGTTACCTTTGAAAGATATGAGTTTAGTGTCATCATGATATCTATTCAGTCCTTGTTTTTGTGGATTGTTCCACTGGACTTCTTCTTAAAGGGGAATTTTAAGAGTCCCCCTTAAAATTTCTTGCAGAGCTGGTTTGGAGGTCACATATTCTTTCAGTTCCTGCCTGTCTTGGAAGCTCTTTATCTCTCCTTCCATTCTGAATGAGAGCCTTGCTGGATAAAGTATTCTTGGTTGCATGTTCTTCTCATTTAGGACCCTGAATATATCCTGCCAGCCCTTTCTGGCCTGCCTGGTCTCTGTGGAGAGGTCTGCTGTTACCCTAATATTCCTCCCCGTAAAAGTCAGGGATTTCTTGTCTCTTGCTGCTTTAAGGATCTTCTCTTTATCTTTGTAATTTGCAAGCTTAACTATTAAATGTCGAGGTGTTGAACGGTTTTTATTGATTTTAAGGGGGGATCTCTCTATTTCCTGGATCTGAATGCCTGTTTCCTTTCCTAGATTCGGAAAGTTTTCAGCTATGATTTGTTCAAATACATATTCTGGCCCTCTGGCCCTTTTGGCGCCCTCGGGAACCCCAATTAAACATAGGTTTTTCTTCCTCAGGCTGTCATTTATTTCCCTTAATCTATCTTCATGGTCTTTTAATTGTTTGTCTCTTTTTTCCTCAGTTTCCCTCTTTGCCATCAACTTGTCTTCTATGTCACTCACTCGTTCTTCCACCTCATTAACCCTCGTCGTTAGGACTTCTAGTTTGGATTGCATCTCATTCAATTGATTTTTAATTTCTGTCTGGTTAGATCTAAATTCTGCAGTCATGAAGTCTCTTGAGTCCTTTATGCTTTTTTCTAGAGCCACCAGTAGCTGTATAATAGTGCTTCTGAATTGGCTTTCTGACATTGAATTGTAATCCAGATTTTGTAACTCTGTGGGAGAGAGGACTGTTTCTGATTCTTTCTTTTGAGGTGAGGTTTTCCTTCTAGTCATTTTGCTGAGTGCAGAGTGGCCAAAAACAAGTTGTATTGGGAAAAGGAGAGATAGAGAGGAGAGAAAGAAGGAAAGAAAAGAGAAAAAGAAAAAAGGAAGAAAAAAAGAGAAAAAAGAGAAGAAAAAGAAAGAAAGGAAAAAAAAGGGTGGGGGAAGCAAACAAGTCAAAAAGAAAAGAAAAAAGAAAAACCACGAGGGAGTATCTTCTGATTCTGTATACTTTAAGTCCCTTGACTTGTCCTGGAACTTGTCCGTCTAGCTGGTCTTCTGAGGGAGGGGCCTGTTGTGCTGATTTTCAGGTGTTAGCACTTGGGGGAGCTGCTCTGCCCCTGCCTGGTGCAGGGCTCAGTGGGGGCTGTTCACCCCGTGAGGCCCCAGGAGGAACAACCGCAGTGGCGGGGCCAGCTCTGCAGCCCTGGAGTCAGCTCCCGCAGTAGCTCCGGGGCTCTCCGTCTGCAGGGCCTGGAGGCTCTGGGGCGGGGCCGCTGATCTGCTCAGCTCGGGGCAGGAGCGTCCTCACTGTCCTGGGCCCTCCCAGTCTCTGCCTGTCCCGGGGGAGGCCGGATCTTGGGCTGTGTCCCGGCGCCCTGTGCTCCAGGGCCTGCGCTGTTGGATTCCCGCTCCCGCCCCGCAGCCCCCTCCGCGGAGCTGCCCCCGAGCCCCTCGGAGCTGCTCCGGGTCCCGCCGTGCGCGCTGCAGCCCTTAGGGAGCTCGGCGCACTCTCCCGGGGGCAGGTGCCTGTTAGTGTCCCAGGGAGCCCGAGGGCATCTCTGCCCTCCTGGGTCCTGCTCTAACTCCCAGCGAGCCCCTTTCCGCCCGGGAAGGTTGGTGCAGCTCCTGCTTCTCCAGAGGGAGCTTTACTGTCCTGGGGACACTCACCCCGGCCTCAGCCCGGCTCCTTGCCAATAATTAAGTTTAATAACTTAGTTATTTTGCTTAAAGATATTTTAAGCAACCCAAAAGTTACCTTTGGAAAGCTAATTCTCTATTTAAAAAATCCAGCAAGTACTTCAGAATTTAGAATGGCCAGGGAAGTTTTACTGCTCTAGTGAGTTTTCAGAAAAGTAACTGAAGAATTACTATACCAGATAGTTATATATGAGCTGTTCCCAACATTTTTTTTCTATAATGAATTTATATGGGGAATTTTTTTTCACCACTAACCATTAACCATTAAATGTCATCCTAAGTAAAATCATCTATTTACTGATCATTATATGATATAGGCCTGATGCCCATTAGGATGCTATATATCTAACTTAATGATAAAGACAAATTCTTATAATAAAGAAAAAGCATAGACTTCACCAAAATTAAGGACTTTTGTGCTGCAAAGTATACCATTAAGAAGGTGAAAAAGCAAACAACATAAAGGAAATATTGGCAAATAATATATCTAGTAAGGAAATTATATCTAAAATGTATAAAAGTAATACAACTTAATAATTAAAAAGACAAATAATTCAATTAAAATGGGCAAAGGATCTGAAGAGACTTTGCTCCAAGAAGACACAAAAATAGCTAATAAACACATGGAAAGATACTCATTAAGAAAATGCAAATCAAAACTGTGATAAGCTACCACTATACACTGAGTAGTATGGCTACAATCGAAAAGACAGACAATAATAACAAGTGTCTGGATGTGGAGAAATTGAAATTCTCATACATTGTTGGTGATTATGTAAAATGGAGCAGGATCTTTAGAAAACCAGTTTGGCAATTCTTCAACATGTTAAACAGAGTTACCACATGACTCAACGATTCCACTTTTAAGTATATACCCAAGATAAATAAAAAACATATGACCACACAAAAAGTTATAAATACATACAGTATTATTCATAATAAACAAAATTGAGAAAAACCCAAATGTCCATCAACTAATGAATGGATAAACAAAATATGGTATATGCATACTATGACATTTTATTCAGCAATTAAAAGGAATAAAGTACCTATACATGGTATAAAATGGATGGACCTTGAAGACATGTTAAGTGAAAGGAGCCAGTCACAAAAGAAACACCTGTATGAAGCCATTTGTATGAAATGTCCAGAATAGACACACCTATAGGGAAAGAATGAGGAATGACTGCTACTATGTATAGAGTTTCTTTTGTGAGTAATGAAAATGTGCTAACTATGTGGCGGTACAACTCTAAATATACTATAAAACACTGAACTGTATACTTTAAATGCATCAATTATATAATTTGTGACTTGTATCCCAATAAAGTTGAGAAATTCAGTGTAGTATAAATGCAGGTAGGGTAGTTTTAAGAAAACCTCAAGTCATCTATGGAAAAGCTCAGGCTGGTTTTAATTTTTTATTCCATGAATAACAGCAATATTGTTTCCATAGTGCATTACTGGTTACCTATCACATACCTAGCTCTGCTCTAAGTTTTAGACAGTGGTTAATGAGAGAGAAGGTATAGTGTTTATCAAACTTGCATTCTTTTGATAGCAGGAGTAACAGATGATAAAAAGCTCAAAAATAATAATTTCAGATAGTTATAAATAATATGAAGAAAAGGGAATAGGACAATTGAACACAGTACAACTGGTAATGGGGACAGGAGGAATGGAGTTGGCCTCTCTGATATTTGAGCTGAGACACAGGGGCTGAGTCATAGGAAGAACAGAGGGACAGTGCTCCAGACAGAGGGAGTTATTATTATAGAGGCCCTGTGGTGAGGAAGACTCTGGCAGTATATCTGCAGCAGTAAGTGAGGGGAAGAAAGACCTGATGGGAGCTGGGATGGCATAAGACATTGCTGAAAGTTTGGGTTTTCTTTTCAAGAAAATGGGAAAACATTAAGGGATTTGACAGAGAGGAAAAAGATGAGAAATCTGTTAAGTTTTGTTGGCCAATCTGCACCCAGGGGCCTCATCTACTTCTGGATCTGATTTAAATAATGAGATTCTGAACTTGATACTCAGTCTGATACTGTAATGGAATAAAACTTTTGAGAGAGACCGTGAGCATAATTTGCACATGACAAAAATGTAGCTGTGACCAGAAGACAAACTATGATGGTTGAAAAAGATGGCAACAATATTTTGAAGGTTCTTTCTTCTGAAGGAGCTGTTTGCCCTGTGTGATGGAAGTGACACATGATGAGTTTTGGACTCTAGACTTTAAGTGGCCTTAATCCAATAAAGATACTGCCCAAATAGAACCATGCCAAAAGGATCCCTAGGGTGAAAGGTAGAGTGGAAAGAGGGGTCCCAGCATCCTATCCATCCCAGGTGAGTTGTGGCCTAGCCATCCTGCCCACTGAAGGCAGACACATGAGCCCAGACAAGACCTTCAGAAGAACCACCCAATCAACCACAGATTCATGAAAAATAATGAATTGCTGCTGTTTTAAGTCAGTAAATTTAGATTTGTTGATATAGTAATAGATGAGTGATATTTTCTCTCTTTAATGGCTTCTATCTCTTTCTCCCTCATCCTCACCTCTGTGTTTATAGTAATTTGTCCTAACCTCCAGCCCCTTGGCCCTTATGAACTTCTTAAGTTCATAAATTCATTTGTGAATTTACTGTTTATTCTACTTAAAGTGATTTTCCCTCACATATTCCTATACCTGCTTCTTCTTACTATTGATGGTCTTGGCCCCAATTGTCACCACCCCAAAGAAGACAACCCTGTCACAATACCTCCACCCCATGCCCAATTCACTTTCTGTGGCACTGTCCTTTTGTGTTTGCTTCATAACAACACTACCTACAAGAACCTATTTCTTTTTTTCTTGCATTTTGTCCATCTCCCTCCATAGAAGCGTAAGGCTTAGGAGAAGAGAGACTTTGTAAGGTAAAATACTGTATTATCAGTACTCATATCATTTACTGACTTTTACTTATTAAATAAATAAGTGGTGGATGCACAAATGGATAAATAGAGAATTTTTTTTTACAATTTCTGTGTCTAAAATTTTTTTAAAAGATTTTATTTATTCATTCATGAGAGACAGAGAGAGAGAGGTAGAGACATAGGCAGAGGGAGAAGCAGACTCCCTGTGGGGAACCCAAAGTGGGACTCGATCCCAGGATCCTGGGATCATGACCTGAGCCAAAGGCAGACACTCAACCACTGAGCCACCCAGGCACCCCCAAGAAATTCTGAATAAAGTAGATGTTCAGTGATCCTCTATATGCTAGTTATTATGCTTGTCATTTTAAAGGTAATGAACCCGAAGTTCAGTAAGATTAAAAAATTGTCTATGATAGAAATTGGCAGAGTAAAATGTAAACCCAGGGGTAGCTCAGTCAGTTAAGCATCTGCCTTCAGCTCAGGTCATGATCCTGGAGTCCTGGGATAGAGCCTCATATCTGCTCAGTGGGGAGTCTGCTTCTCTCTTTCCCTCTGCCCTTCACGCCACTCATGCTCTTTCTCTCTCTCTCTTTCATATAAATAAATAAAATCTTTTTAAAAAGTATAAACCCAGATCTTTCATGCATCAAAGACCTTGTGCTACATTAAAGTGCTGTTCTATTTAAAGTAGAATGTGGGGCACCTGGGTGGATCAGTGGTTAAGCATCTGTCTGCCTGTTTGCACCCACAGACCAAAAGAAAAATATTTGTAATTGCATTCAAAATGTGTAAGCTATTCTTATACTCATTAATAAAAGACCCACTTCCCAATAAGAAAATGGTCAAAGATAGGAAATAAGCACGTGAAAATATAGTTTAACATCATTAGTCCTCAGGGAAATGAGACACCGTTATTCATTCATTTTAGCATGGCTAAAATAAAAAATACCAACAGTACCAAGTGTTGGCAATGCTGTGCAAAAATTACAACTTTACTACATTGTTGCTGGGAAATGTAAAATGGTACAATCACTTTGGAGACTAGTTTGGCAATTTTTGAAAAATGAAATGATCACTTATTGTATGATTTACCAATATTCTTAGACATGAACCTGTGTTAGTTTATCAGGGCCTCCATAATGAATTACCACAAACTGCGTGGCTTTAAATAATAATAATTTATTCTCTTACAATTCTGAAATCCAGAAGTTCAAAATCTAGCTGTTGGTAAGGGAAGGGTCCAGGAGAGGATACTTCCATGCTTCTTCCAGTGTCTGGTGCCTCCACTTTCTTCTGTCTTCACATGGCCTTCTTTTTGCCTGTTGTCTGTTTTTGAAGGACACAATTATCAGATTTAAGGCCCACATTGTAATCCAAGATGATCTTACTTCAAGATCTTTAACTGAATTAGATCTGCAAATGCTTTTTTCCCCAATAAGGTCATATTCATAGTTCTGAATAGACATATGTTTTGAAGAGTTACCATTCAATCCACTACACTACCTAACAGAAATGAAGATGTACATCTCTACAAAGATTTATATGCAGCATCATTTATAATATCTTCAAATGGAAAAAAACCACATATGTTCATTTGCAAATGAACAAATCAACAATGGGATACATCCATACAGTGAACTCATATTAAGAAAGAATTAACTGGGGCACCTGGGTGGCTCAACTGGTTAAACCTTCAGCTCAGGTCATGATCTCAGGGTCCTGGTATCGAGGCCTGTGTCCAGCTCTCTGCTCAGCGGGGAGTCAGCTTCTTCCTCTCCCTGTGCCCCTCCTCCCTGCTCATGCTTGCTCTCTCTCTCTCTAGCAAATAAATAAATGAAATCTTTAAAAAAATGAACTGTGGATACACACAAAGCCATGGATGAAATCTTGAAACATGCTAAATGACAAAAGACAAATAGTACCTCTGCATATTATATGGTTCTATGTATATAAAATTTCTAGAAAAGCTAAAACTATAGGGATAGAAACATATCAGTGGTTTTCTTGGGCTAGTGGTGGAAGCAGAGATTGACTGAAAATGGTGCAAATACTCATTGGTGTGATGAAGTGTTGCAAAAGTTTATTGTGCTCATAGCCACACCACTCATAAATTTACTAAAACTCATTGAACTGTTCCCTGACAAGGAGTTAATTTTATGACTTGTAAGTTATAAAACTGTTTAACTTTCAAATTTCATATTTTTTTTTAATTTTTATTTATTTATGATAGTCACAGAGAGAGAGAGAGGGGCAGAGACACAGGTAGAGGGAGAAGCAGGGTCCATGCACTGGGAGCCCAACGTGGGATTTGATCCCGGGTCTCCAGGATCGCGCCCTGGGCCAAAGGCAGGCGCCAAACCGCTGCGCCACCCAGGGATCCCTCAAATTTCATATTAAAATAAACTGAAAAGGGGTTGTGTGCTAACACACCAGTACCCATTCTCTGTTATAGCCCTGGCCCCTGGTCCTGGGATAGCATAAAACAAGAAAGATATTTGACTGCGTCTTGGGAGAGTTGACGGTGCACCTATGTATTTCACCCCATGACGGTCCCTAGTATCCACTTTCACATACGAGGCCGTTATTTTCACAACCCGCTAGTCAATCTTGTCAGTATTTGGTCATATTTGCTTCCTGTCTTTGTTCCTTAAGTTTATATTCACAATCATTACACGAATAATATGTAATTATATCATTTTTCTTAACATACAACATATTACAACCAAATAAAGCTCTTCTAGGGGTGCCTAAGTAGCTCAGTTGGTTAAGCATCCAACTCTTGGACTCTTGATTTCAGCTCAGGTCCTAATCTCAGGATCATGAGATCAAGACCCACATCAGGGTCTGTGTTGGGCATGGAACCTGCCTAAGATTCTGTCTTCCTTGGGGCGCCTGGGTGGCTCAGTCAGTTAAGCATCTGCTTTCAGCTCAGATCATGATCTCAGGGTCCTCAGATAGAGCCCCCCAAAGGGAACCTTGCTCAGTGGAAGCCTACTTCTCCCTATCCCTCTTCCAGCCACTCCCCCCGCTTGTGCTCTCTTTCTCTCTCTGTCAAATAGATAAATAATGTGTTTTTTTTTAAAAAATTATCTCTCTCTGCCTCTGCCTCACTGCTCATGTTCTTCCTCTCTCTCTCCAAAACAAACCAAAAAGCCCTTCTTGACTCTAAACCTGGTCCTGATTTATTCTCCTGTTCTTTGTAATCATGAGTCTAGAGTTATAATTTGTTTTATATATATATATGTGCATTTATATATAAATATAAGTATTTTTATATAAAATATTTATTCGTATTATATTAAACACAGCAAATATAAATATACAAATTATATCAAATATAAATGCACATTTATATAAACATATATTAAATATTAAATATTCGATAAAACAATTAATAATTAATATATGGTATATAATATGAATATATTTATATAAATATAAAGTCCACTCTCCATATTTTTACATTCACATTTAGTAAACTGTAGACATTTTCTTTTGAGTATGTTTGTATTTTTAATAAATGTCATCACAGCTGATTATCCCTTTCTTCAACCTCTTATTTTTTTTCCCACAAAAGCTTAAGGTTTAGTGCTCTATTCAAGATAGCACATAATTATTTCAAAGTGAAACATATATAGTTTATCCTTTTAATGACTGCTATTCCATTATATGAAAGTGTTATGTTCTCCTTTATTCATCCCATTAGCGACCAACACGTAGGTGGTCCTAACATTTTGCTGCTACAAACAAAGTGGTGAAGGGCCACATCTTGCGCTTGGCACCAATGTGTCCAACAAACATCAAGAAGTGAAATTACTGGATGAAAGTGTATGTCTACTTTCAGTTTTTCTATGTCAGGTCACATTGTTCTCCACAGTCTCCGTTAGGCTGGGAAGCTAAGCTGATCAGATCCAAAAACAAGAGTCCATCCCAATCATTCCCAGTCTGTGGTTCACACTTCTCCATGTGGTAAATAGGAAATGTGGACTCTTGGGCATGTGGGTGGCTCAGTGGTTGAACATCTGCCTTTGGCTTAAGTGGTGATCCCGGGGTCCTGGGATCAAGTCCCATATGGACTCCTCGTGGGAAGCCTGCTTCTCCCTCTGCCTCTCTCTATCTCTCATGAATAAATAAACAAAATCTTAAGAAAAGTGGACTCTTGACCACTTGCATTTCTGCTCCCGCTGCATCTAGCTAGCAGAATGGGAACCTGAGAGTGCAGGAGGCACGCCTGCTTCATAAAGTTTTTGTTTTTCAAGTGGATATTTCTTGATTTCAGCTGTGACAACTATTCTCAAAGCCACAGTCAGCTGATAGAAAGGCAGGAAAATGCCATCGGAAGCTAGTGTGCCAACCACCTTCCAGCTAAAACCATGTGTTCTGGGGCGTGAGGCACTTAGTTAACAGCTAGCCACATCTATCACAGTTTTGTACCAACTCTGAGTCCCATCGACATCCTCCCCAATACCTGGTGTTAGCAAAATATATTTGCCAATCCTTTTTTTTTTATTTTTTTATTTTTTATTTTTTTTTTTATTTATGATAGTCACAGAGAGAGAGAGAGAGAGGCAGAGACACAGGCAGAGGGAGAAGCAGGCTCCATGCACCGGGAGCCTGATGTGGGACTCGATCCCGGGTCTCCAGGATCGCGCCCTGGGCCAAAGGCAGGCGCCAAACCGCTGCGCCACCCAGGGATCCCCATATTTACCAATCCTATAGTAAAACAGTATATCTCATGAGAGTTTTCCTTTGTATTTAACTGATTTTTACTGAGTTAAGAAACAAATATTTATATTTTTCCTCAAATATAGAAAAAGAAAGGGAACAGGTAAAGATGATATTAAGATCTAAATGTTGGAGTCTCCCCTGAAATTCATAGGTTAAAACCCAATCTCCAGTGTCATATTTTGAAGTGAGGTCTTTGGGAGCTGACTAGATCATGAGGGTGGAGCCTTCAAGATTAAATCATTGCCTTTATAAAAGAAGTTAAAGAGCTAGCTAGCAATCTTTCTGCCATGAGCCATGAGCAGATGAAGGTGTCCACATCAAAGGACATTGATTGTTTAGTGAAACTATGACAGAAGGTCTGTGTCCTATAGACTCAGGATCATGATGACGTTCTATTTTTTCTATGTCATAGTAGCAAGAAAGCTCCTCAGGTATGTGAAAGCCTGGAGGTAAAACGGCTGCCGTCAACTATGCTGGAGTTCAAGGTTGCTACTGCCTTTTGAACCATGAAATGTTTTGAGTCCCAAAAATGGAGGGCAAACTGGATACCACAATTTTACTTGAGAGTCAATTTATGTCATCCACAGTTGCATTTGAAGAAAAAAAAATCCATCTTGACATACAAAAAAAGACTTCACCATAAATAATAATCAAGCAACAATCAGGCCTTTAAAAAGAGATTTTAATTGCCAAAAAGTAATTCTACCCTAAATCATAGCAACAAATGCCCAAGGAAGCTTCCAAAAACAAAAGAGTAACTACAGTATTTCTTGGCATTCAGAAGCAACCTAATTTGTCTCTGTGGTGTTATACTCATTCACGGGGATATATTTGACTGCTTAAATACTATGTCGTTTGCCAGTATCTATAAACAGCTATTCATTATTGTGTTTTCAGATCACTATCTACAATTCTGCATCATTTCCCCTCTTTATTTCCCCATATGTCAGGTAGCAGAAAAATAACGTTCCTTTAAGGTTCCCAAAGATGTCAGGAATCATTACAACCTGGAACTGGGATTCTGTTGTTTTACTTTTGCAGCATATAACACATCAAATATTAATTCATGATAATGATTCTCTGAGAAACTTTAATTAAATTAGATTGGCCCATCTCCTAGACTGCTAATTACTATAATATCAACTATAGTTGAATATGAATACTTGTGTATGCCAAAATAGACAAATAAATTTTGGGAATATAGACCATAACCCTGTAATTTTGAGTTCCTGATGGCTATGAAAGCAATGTGAGATTGAATCCCTCTGAACTTTTTATCTTGGGTTTGCTGTTTCTGTTTTTATATTTATAAGTCATAGTCCTATTGCAAGACACTCAAGTTCTAGTGATAATTTTACTTCCTGCTTTGTTTCTTGCCCTACAGTTTCTTAATTTTTTTTAAAGGATAGGCTTTGCTTCTCTGTGTGTGTGTGTGTGTGTGTATTTTTATGTGACTTTTGTTTCAGAAGTAGTTTTACTCTGCTTTTTTGAAAACAATGCACTCTATTTTTCAGTTTTCAGTTTACAGAAAAATGAGTGGAAATTAGAAAATTCCTGTATGCCTCCTTCCAGCTGCCAGATTGTCTTCCAAAATGGCTATACCATTTTGAATTCCTACCAGCAATGAATGGGAGTTCCTGTTCTCATCACTATTTGGTTCTGTTAGGTTTTAAATTTTGACCATTCTAATGGGTGTATGATGATATCTCAATGCTGTTTTAATTCACAATTCCCTAATAATGTATTATGTTGAGCAAAGTCTCATATGCTTATTTGCAACTTTATATCTTTGGTAAACTGTCTGTCTGCTCAGCACTTTAGCTCATTTTAAATTGTTTTTTTGTTTTGTTATGTTTTCCTATTGTTGACTTTCAAGAGCTCTTTGCATATTTTAGATACAAGGTCTTCATTGGATATGTGTTTTGCAAATATTTTCTCCAAGTCTGTGGTGTGTCTTCTCATTCTCTTAACAGTATCTTTCATGGGGCAGGAGTGTTCAATCCTAATGAAGTTCTACTTATCAATTTTTTCTCTCATAGATCTTACTTTTGGTATTTTATCTAAAAAGTCATCACTAAACTCAAGGTCAACTAGGTTTTCTCATATGCTTTCTTACAGTTTTATAGTTCTGTTTTTTATGTATAAGTCTATGATCCATTTTGAGTTAATTTTTATGAAGGGCATAAAGTACGCATCTAGATATACTTTTTTGCTTGTGGCTTTCTAGTTATTCCCATACCATTTGTTGAAAAGCCTATCCTTTCTCCTTTGAATTGCCTTTGCTCCTTTGTCAAAGCCCAGTTGTCTATATTTGTGTGAGTCTATTTCTGGGCACTATCTGTTCCATTGATCTATTTGTCTCTTCTTTTGTCAATAACTCAATGTCTTGATTCCTGTAGCTGTATAGTGAGTCTTGACTTTAGGTAGTGTCGGTCTTATAATTTCGTTTTCTTTTTAAGTATTGTGTTGGCCACTCTAAGTCTTTTACCTTACATATAAACTGTAGAATCAGTTTGTTGCTATCCATAAAATAACTTGCTGTTTTTTGATTTGGTCGCCTTTTTATTTTCTAGTTCTTGTGGTTCAAATTTCCTCTTCCTTTCACTCCTACTGTCATGATAGGTCCCCAGCTTTTTTCTCTTACTTTTGTTGCTTCATTGAAACAGAAAATTAGCATACACACCATTTACAAAGATATTTACAACTCATTTGGGAGAGACTTGAGCCTTTCAGAGTTCTACAAGTGAGTTTGAAAGCTACCCATACCTTGTTCAAACAGACCATGAACTCTTTTCAGTCTTACCCTTCATTCTCTATCAATGATTCATTTATTCCAAATAGCTAAGGAATATGTAAACTTGACAGGAGTCAAAAGTAGTTGCTTATCAATGTGAGAAAATATTGATGCTTTTCCTTTATGTTGTTATCTTATCAAACTTTCTGTTGACAACTCTCACATGCAGAGATAGCTCTTTGCCTATTGTCTATGTCACTATATGGAACATGATCATTGGCCTCCATAAACATTGCTAAATGAAGAAATTTGGAGTCCCCCAGGCACAGTTGAAACTGCAGGACATCTTTTTCAAAGTGTCCTGCTTTCTGTGTAATCACATACAAGTGGTGCAGTAATCAGTAAATATTCACCAGGAAGGTATTTTCATTTGAAAATATGGGGCTTGTATTGAACCCAATGTCAGGGGCACATTCACAATATAGCATGAAGCAGCCTTCACAAATTTTATCATCTTGTATGTGTGATGGCAAAAATCAATCACGTCCTTTAAAAATAAAACTCTTAAGTCAGTACCTGTACAACTACTTTTCATGTGTGTGTGTGTGTGTGTGTGTGTGTGTCCATGCAAGCACGTGCACAGGCACGCAGGCACATGTGGGTAGACTTTGCTTAGCATCTAGCTCCCAAAGGCAGAGAACTTACACTTCCTGTTCACCATACACGAATGAATGAATGAATGAACAGCTCATGTATGAATGAACAATTGCATGAAGAGCTCTATACACTTTGTACTTTAATACTAGTAATCAGGAGCTTGTTGGGAAAATATTGATTTTCTCTCTTATTCTGTTAATCTCTCCAAGGTGAAGATTGTGTTGTCCAAGACTGTATGCCTACAGTTTCTAGGACAGTGCCTGGAACATAGCACTCGATGAATCTTTTTAAAATTAATAAATAAGTGAACTAGAGGGTGGCCTCAAAGGGAAATTCATTTATCTCTGACTGCCTAAAACTAATTAGTAGATAAAAATTGAAAGCCTTTAAGAGGACAGAAACAAGGATATGTTCCTAGAGAGTCACATGCCTCTGTGTGTGTGTATATGGTGTGTGTGTGTGTGTGTGTGTGTGCACGCATGCACACCACACACATAGTTGGCTTCATCTACCCTTCATGTGGATGAAATGTTGGAAAAGCCTTCTACTATATTTTATATTGTATGAAACTGAAGTAAAAGAAGAAGAAGCTGAGATATTTGGGGTATAGGAGAGGCCAGTGAAGGAAGAAAGGAGAGGAAAGAAGAAAGGGAATAGAATCAATGAGAAGATACCTTTATTAAATTAAGATACGAATATTGAAATCATACCATAGCAAAGTCATTTTTAGGATGTTTTCTTTAAAACAGATGTGATTCTAGAAAAGGGCCAAAGAATAGGAAGCCCAGAGGAGTCAGGAGTCCTTGCCCAGTTAACCTAAACAAACCCAAATCAGGTAGGCCTGTTTGCCACTTGGTCAGTGGCGCTGAGGGGAAAGAGTGGTGACAGCTGATAATGCCACCTGGTTGAAACGATTAAACAATTCTTTCAAGGTGACTAATACAGAGTCCTCTGTAAATATTCCCAGTGCTTTGTTGAATTTCATTATAGAGCTTTGCAAACTCTTTTAACCTTAGTAAAATTACTATTAGTTAAACAAATCCTTTTCCTCACAATAGTTCTAGCTTTAAGCAGCATCCTAAATTTCCACTAAATGGAATCTGGGCATCACAAAGGAAATCCTTTCCTGAGTTAAACCATCAGCCAAGGCCAAAACAACCAAAAAGAAGTTCTGTGAACATTGGAGAAATATATCTTAAAGTATAGAGTGTGACATTGCCTATAACCTGTTATCTAATATGACTATTGCTTCAATTTTTACAGTGGAAGACACCCTTTTAAAGATTCATTGTGTTAAGGGCATTTCCTTTGTACGTCATTGCCAAATCTAATTAGAAGTAAGTGTCTCCTGGGGAATCTAAGCCGTGTGTCATTGTGTGTGTTTGTGACCAGGTCATACTCTCTTTGGGATTAATTCCATCATGCCTACTACTATTTTAATCCTTCTATTATTGTCCAAATTATAATTTTTCTCTTATCATTCCTCTACCTATTATATTATTAGCAGTATCATTGTGTTGAGACAGCAGTTTCTCAAGTCACAGAGACCATTTATGTTAACTTTAAAAATCTAGCTCTAGAGAATGTTGGGAAATTTTTCCATTATTTAAAAATTTCTTTGCTACTGAATATTATTTGTCACTATCATTCATTGAATCCATTCACCTATATTGTTCAGTGTGAATGGAACAAATACCATGTTATTTGCCTTACAAATTAATATACCAACTCAATAAAATAAAAATAACGATACTATGGAAATGTACAAATTAATGTTTTTTCTATTTATAGAAGCACTTTGAATACAATTAGATAGCTTAAAATCTACAGTTATACATTTGCTTCCAATTTTGAATAGATTTTGTAAAACTCAGTATTACATGTATTCATAACTATTTTAACTTTGTCTATCAATTTCTATCTTTCTGGAGTCTATTTACTAAGTATAGAATTTTAGAATTTTAATGTGAAATAAATCATATCCAGGGGCACCTGGGTGGCTCAGTTGGTTAAGCATCTGTCTTTGGCTTAGGTCATGATCTTGGGGTCCTGGGATCGAGCTCCTTGGTGAGTTTCCTGTTCAACTGGGAGTCTGCTTCTCTCTCTCCCTCTGCCCTTCCCCTCTCCCCCACTCATGCTCTCTCTCTCTCTCTCAAAAGGATAAATAAAATCTTAAAAAAATCATATCTGTAGAATTTTGGAAGGTATGATACGAGGTTTCTTTCAATATTTAATCCACTTGAATCTTTGCTTGTTATACCTGCTGATGCCCGTCTACATTTCTTTAATCCTCAATTACCTGTTTCTTATATATATATCCTGTGTATTTTCTACCTAAAACTGATTTAACTACAATGTCAATGAATTTGAATCTTGTCTTGAGAAATCTATAATTACCTTTGTATAGCAACTTGCTCAATTTATTAAACGTTTCATATTTTCAATTCACTTTGTTAATACAATCTCTTATATATTATGGTCTGTGTAATTATCTTTGCCTCTCAAGAGCTTGTCTGGGCCCTTCTATAGACTATGACACTGTCCCTAACCAGTGAAACAGCATTTCACAAGCTTTTGCAACTAGAAACTTACCTGTGAATAACCGCAATGCTTGAGAGAAATCTTTGCCACAGTAGATATATTTCATTTCAAAGTCCTGGCAGCTCAGCACTCCACAGAAAAAGTGATGAAACTCTTCGGCTGTAGAAACCCAAGGCAAATCTCTTGACCTTTTAAAAGTGTAGTCACTATCGTTCTATTTCATGAGAAGTTTCTGAAAGTAGAAAACAACTTTCGTTCTCTATAGGAAAAGTTTATTGAAGCCAGAAGTGAATTTTGTTGACTCCAAGGCATTTCTCTACATTCGGGCGATCTTACTTGGTTTGGATGTGGCCCTTCAAAGGTGTGGTCTGATTTTGTGAATTCGAGATAAGGACTACATGCTGAATGATCCAGGCCCACTCACCCACAAGCAGTTCCTGAGTAGAAATATGGCAACTTTCAGAACATAAGAGTGTAGAATTTCAATGACACTCTCAGAATATCTTCGGAATATACACAATTGTTATACTTGATGGGTCAAGCCGTGGTTACTTCACTCTGCCTGTGATGCAGAGTGCAGTCCTCTGACCACCAGCATTGGCATGTCAGACATGCAGACACTCAAAGGCCCACACCAGAGCTACTGAGTCAGAATCTAATTTTTTACCAACATCCTCCAGTTGTTTACATCTGCACATTAAATTTTGAGAAGCATAGGTCTCATCAACTTCCTGCTTCAAAAGATGAAAATTCAGGCAGATTCAACAGTGGGCTTCAGGTAAGGTTGAAAACAGGCAATGGAAAACAATGAAAGCCACAATTTATTGGTGAAATCAAGTCGGTTTACATAATCAAATCATTTGTAAGAGGAAATAGGAAAGTTTGATCTTACATAAGATGCATTCTCAAAGCAAGTGCAATTTAAGACCCATGTTGGTCTGCCCAATGCCAGGACATCCGGATGAGAAAGGAAAGACTGGCAAGCCCTGTGGAGGTGGTCGATTCTAGACATCTGGTCCACTTCAAGAACATCCTGGTGACTTGATTTTAAAATCAGACATTTGAATCAAGATTTTTGACTTCTGATTGATGCAGCTAACCAAGGTCCATAGCTCCCTTTCAGAATTCTCCAGATGACACAGAATTTACTTATCAACTGCTGTATGCACATAGAGGGAAAAAATGGGGCTGTTTTCCTGAGTCATTGTAGATGTCCTGACACTTCAGCATTTGGCCTGTGAGCAGACAGTGTTCCCATGTGATCCTGGTGTTAAGCTATTGAATAATGGATCCTGTGGTGGTACTTTTAGCTATAGCACTTCAACTGAAGCATAGTTAGCATTTTTCACCAATGCGTTATTTCCAGAAGTGGTTGAAAGTTGCACCTTGAAGAGAGACCTTGATTTTACTTTTAAATTTTCTTACTGGAGGGAGGAATAAGTTCTGATCCTGGTTACATAATTGGAAGCCCCTAGTGCATCTGTTCCAAAGCAGATAAAGGGCAATAGTTTCTGAATCAAATTAAGCCAACCATTATTTTATCACTAAATTACTGGAGTCATCTGTTTATTCTTTTAGCTCCAGCTGGAACATTTTAGGATTAGAGGTGACTTCCTGTTAAAGAATTATCTTCATTTGACTGATCTAATTTATTTGTTGTTCCGATAAAACCCTGGCTTATTTCCCCTGCTTTGGATACAGTTATTGGAACTTTTGTGAAACCAGGTGAATCCTGATCCAAATTATGTACGAACTGAGCTCAGCTTTTGTCAAGGACCAAGATCATGGCAAATCAGCCACATTCACCGAGGCCACGTTTCTTCAGCTTAGAGTTAGCCTTAATTTTGAACAAAGAACATAGAAATGGTGAGATTGGACCATCCACTTCATTTCACAGGGAAGCAAAGTGATGAAAGAATTATATAAATGTGATTGTAACAATGATACTTTCAAAAATAAATGTAAATTGTTAAGAATCATTAGTAGTTTTCTTGGACGAGAAAAAGGGCTGTTGGAAAATTTTTTTCCTAGCAACTTTGAGAGTGTGATGATGTCATATACATATACATATATATATATGTATATATATTTATTTTCCTGAATTTGTATAGTTTCAGAAGCTTCTCCCCACTGTTTCTCTAAAATGCACACATTTTCTCACTTCTTCTGCAAGTTAATGATCAAGGAGGATGTACTTTAGCAGCTTTTTGTAAAGTCACCCAGAATCTGTTGTCAGGCATAGTGCTAGGCTCTCTGGGAGAAAGCAGTGCCCTTTTAATGTATGCATTCTGATTAATTTCTTCTTGGACTGCACTTAGACTCACCTCTAAGAGCTTGCCTGCAGTAAGAGCACAAGAATCAGGAGTGGATTGGGTTTACTATCTTACCCAGTCCAGCATTCGAAGATATGGACCCCAAGAGATGTGTTTCTGGAAGATGGATGTGTTTGACTCCATGAGCATCCCCTATAAAGGTAAGAAAAGCACTATGATCTGTGAATGGTGCTCTTATATTATGAACTTGTTAATTTTTGAGTTTTCTTCAATTGTTTTATTTTCTTGTTCGTGTTAGACTCCATAAGGCTAGTTCACACTGTACTTATATCCCTAGTATTAACCTAAAGCTTCCCTCACTGTAGGTGGAAAAGATTTCCTCCTTGCTTTAATAACCCAGGATTTGATGAACTAGCTGTTATTCTCACCTCTCTTTGCCGTTTGCAATTTTTAACATCAAAAATAGTCTCACTCAATCTTTACCTTTCCAATAAGGTTCTAAATGTTTTCATTTGTGTTCATTAACACCCATCACCACCAATCTTACCATTTTCTTGTCCTTTCTGGACCTCTTCCAGGTCGATTTTATTTTATGCATTACAAATGTATTAAATTTTGTGTTAGTGAGCAGAAAAAAAGGGAGATCTTGCCACATAATAAGCCTCATGGTTAATTTAGATCAATGATTAGTATGTATAGTGAACTTTTAATGTTGACATTTCTTTTTTTTTTTAATGTTGGCATTTCTTTAGCATTCTGTTCTACATTTAAAATTCTCAGTTTAACAATGTTTTTATATTTTATGGTATTATTTCTACAATTAGATATCTCAGACTTTACCACTTGGTGATAAGTTGTAAGTCATTAACAATGAAAATAATATTCCCTGACAGGTAAACAATTGTTTCTGATTGTTCTGCTAATGTTGATGTGTTTTTCTGATTTTTCTCACATGAAAATTTTTAAGCATATTTCCATCAAAATGTTTTAATAGTTCATACCACAGTATTGTTAATGTCTAGTCTAAAACATGAAAAGAGGGGTTGTTTTTCTTTTTTAAAAAAGGTCATTTCCTATGCTTTTAATAGTGAGATTTTTATTATCTTACAAAGTTGATGTTTTCATTGAAATGAACCTTATAAGACAGCAGGGTTATATACATCCTATAATTTCGTATTTGAAGGATTCAATTCCAGGACTAGATATGACTGTTCTGAAATTATGATTAGGTCAGCAGATATTTTCTGGCATGTTCCCAAATAGTCTTATTATTTATATCATCATCTTTTAAAAAATTATGTGTATCTAATATAATAAGGTATGGTGTGGGGAAAACATATTTAGTCACTTATCCTAAGTCATATTTGATAGAGCACAACTGACAAATTAAAATGCACTTTTTAGGATGGATTTTTATTTATTACTAGTTCATTAGCTTTTTCAATGCTCAGTTGGAATGTATTAATCATTTTTGTTGTTGTTGTTCATTCACAAAGCACAAATTCATCTGTGGTTCTCCTTCCTGGGAGAATTTATTGGCATATAAGCTTGGGGATTTCCTCATATGTATTCTCTACCATTTTATGTAAAATATATTTAAAATAGGACTGACCTTAGATCTGATTTTCTAAGGAATACCATCCTTTACACTTTTTTCTTGTAAAAGTGTTACCTGTTATGCCCTACACATTTTATTTTATTCTTTGTGCTTCTTTTCCTGTTGGGTTATGGATTTGGGGGAATATGTCTTACTCGGTATTTTTCATAATTCCTAACTAAGCATGTAATAAATATTCATTGAATTAAATGTCAATTTTCTGTAACAGTAAAACAGTTTGCTCCTATTTCCAATGCTATGGTGATTTAATTAAAACATAATAGCCTTGGTGTAAAACTTTCTCCAAGACATTCTGAAAGTTTAAACAAGCCATATTTGCAGTGTCTGTTTTTCCACATAAATATGTATCACCTCAAGAAGTCTATTGGATTAGTCAGGCATGATTTATGCTTAGGAAAACCATATTACCTTTTTTCAAATAGATTATGCTAGGGAAAGGGTTCAGTGATCTGCCCTTACTTTATATATATGCAACTCATTCTAACCAATTTTCATTGAGGCCGGGCACTAGGATACCTGTCATGAGATGCCAGTTTTTAGAGCTTTTACAATTGGAAGGCACTCATAACGTATGTACTGCTGATCACACAGCATATCTAGGCACATATTTCCCCCCTTAAAATGTCATTCAATGACAAAAGTCAACTGAACACAATAACCAAAAGGTGGGAAAACCCCAAGTGTCCATCACTAGACAAATGGATAAACAAATATCGTATAAACATACAACGGAATGTTCTTCAGTCATAAAAGGAATGAAGCTCCGATATATGTATGCTACAACATAGATGAGCCTGAAATACATTATGCTAAATAAAATAAGCCATACAGAAAAAGGCAAATAGTGTCTGATTCCAGTTATATGAATTATCTAGAATAGACAAATTCATAGAATAGAGAAAGTAGATTGAAAGTGACCCACTTGGGGTTTGTGAGAGAAGGGAACAGGCAAGGTCTGCTTAATGGCTACAGAGTTTTTGTTCGGGGTGATGAAACTGCGCAGGGTGAATAGATAGTGGTGATGTTGGTACAATATTCTGAATTTAATTAGTGACACTGTATAACACGTTTAAAAATAGTTAAAACGGCAAATGTGTTTTATATATATCTTACCACAATTTAAAGAAATTAATAATTTAATGTAATAAAAACCATGACTGCATACTTGAAATGGGTGAATTATATGGCAGAGGAGTTATATCTCAATAAAGCCATTAAAGAAAAGTCAATGAAAGATTAAAAGTGAAAGCATATAACCATTCAGTGCTCTTGTTATTCTTTCTTTAAAAGAAAAGATGGAATAATAATAATTATAAAATGACAAGAAAAGTGTCTACCTTACTATGAAATCTATGGAGTCGGGGCTGATTCTGACACATGTGTGGGAATCAACACACGAATGGCATTCTTTAATCCCCAATCTCATATATGCATTTTAGAACTTTCAGAATAGGTTTCCTACTGGAAAGATTTGTTACATACATTCTGCTTCACTCTCTATCTTGGCAGAGCTGTTCATATTTCCAGAATGCCTTCAGGTGCCTGTGATAGATCATTTCTTTCTTTTCCCTCCCCCATCTAGGAACTTTGCAAAGTGTGAGAATTGGTTTGTAGTCTGAAGGGCCCCTGAGTCTGTGAGCCGTGTGGTTCTGCCAAGATTGCCCAGCCTGCCAAACTCTCAGCTGCCAAAAGACTAGCCAGGGCTTCCTTGTATAATGAAAGTACAAAAAAGGCCATGTGCTTGGCGGACTTGCCTGATTCCCTCTGCTTCATAGAGAAAATAAATCTCTGAAGAAGTCCAACAGAGAGCTACCATCTGGTCAGACTCCTGGCTTTCTCAACATGGCTCCCACCACCCATCGCCAAGTGTCAGGAGGGCTTCCTGTGTTGGAGGAAGGCGGGCCACGATGTTTGGGGCCAATATGCTAAAATCAGATGGGAGCTTAATGAGGGGGGACTTGGCAGACTGGTGTCGACCTGCCGTCTCATCATTGCTTCTGGCACATTCACAGAAAGGTCAACATTTCAGCAATAAAAATTGGAGCAATTTAAGAGCTGGACCTGGACTTGCTGACTATCTGTTAATTTCTTGAAGAATCTGCAACACATCCAAGTAAAAACCTACCCAACAGCCACAATACTTTTCATCCCGGATGACTTGAAGGCTGCGCTGTTGGAAAAAGCTGCAGAACTATTTTACAGTGCTGACGCTATGCAGTGATTTTGGCCCACTTTCTGCACAAAGCCAAAGCCAACTTTTCCTTCATGTAGGGCAGTTCCTGCTCCACAAAAGTTCATGTCTTGTAAGAAACCTTTCTTTTATAGTAAATGATGGTATGAAACTTGGCCATTTATTGAATCATAACTGGCCTTGGCGATCTGCTTGGTTTAAATAATAATCATGTTTATTCATTGCAGTTTTGTTTGTAACCTCACAAGTTGACAGTAATTAGTCAAGTCAAAATATTAAACGATATCCATACTTCAGGTTTTTTATGATTGGAAGTCACAGATGGGGGATGCAAATTTTGACCCACAGGGAAGGTCAGTATCACTTTTTGGGTCTCCGTGAGAAAACAGAATAGTTTTCTTATTTGTCTCTTAAGTTCATAAGCAAGGCTTATACATTAATATTTTTCTTCTTCAACTGAAGACTCTTCTGTAAGTTCTCCAGGCCAGCAAAACATCTGTATGGAGTTGTCTTTTGGACCAAATTTTAGCACAAACTGAGCCTCAAGATCACATTGTGAGCTAGATGCTTCTCCTAGCTAGGCTGTGTTGTTGTCACTTCAAACTCAACATAGTCAACCTTCTTCAGGAGTCTCTCTCTCTGTCTCTTTCTCTCTCGTTCCTTACTGTGCTTCACATCTCTTCAAAATCTGGGAGCTCTTAGACATTTCCCTTGTCTTCCATTTTCTCTGCCTAGTTAGGCATCAAGTCTTATCTCTCTTGTCCCTGTCTCTTCAGAATATGCCAGTCCCAAATAGTGCCACTTGGGCATTTTGAGTATTTTGAACAGAGGATGCTTGGGAAACTGCAGATGGAAGAAGTGTTCTCTGTCCTCTTCTTTTCTACTTAAAAAAGAAGGTTGTGAGCTTTCCCATGAGAAGTGTGCCCTCCCTTCATCAGGAAGGGAAGAACATTCTTACCATTGGAGACTCAGGGCTGATGCCAAAATAAATCTGTATAAGCCAACCTACTAAAACCACCTTTAACTTTCATTAGTTCCCCAATGGATTGCCTACTTAACAGGCCACAATTTACTGCCCTAGCCCAAGCCCCTTTGTTGTATCCTATCCCCACAATTTATTCTGTGTTTGAAAAGTATAAGAGCTCACAGTCCTCCCTGCTTCTTTGGACCTTCCATTTTTCCTATGAAGATGCACATATGCACATAGAAATATTAAAGCCTGCATGCTTTTCTCCTGTCAATGTATCTATGTTAGTTTAATCCTCAGGCCCTAAGACCTAAGAGAGTAGAAGGAAGTTTTTCCTCCTATGCACACTGTTACTGTTATCCTCATTATGTCACATGGACGACTACAAAAATTTACTCTTTCCCTTCACACTTTTTACCTCTGCAAACTGTCATGTTAAATGTTCCCAAAGGTTGCTTTTACTACATTTGGTTAAAAAGAAAAGAGAGAGAGAGAGAGAGAGAGAGAGAGAGAGAGAGAGAGAGAGAATTCCCCATTGCCATTAGTATCCTATGGAATAAAATGAAAATGTATGGACATGTTTCCAGAATCAATTATGCATGGGCTCTTCACTTCAGCTCATATCATCTCTTCTGCCAAAAAGACAGCCTCTCCACTTAGCTGACTAAGTTGCTCTATTTTTCTGGTTATCACCTTTGTTTACTCAACCTTTCTTGGCCATCCCAAGCCACAGTCCTTGCTCCATTAAGCCCTTGTACACTTCATGGAAAACTTTAAGAAATTTATTGCACATCTGGTTATTCTTTATTCTAATGTTATTTGTTTGTATTTATGCTTATTTGTGTTTCATGCCCCACTAGACAATGAGCTCCCTCAGATAGCTTCTGGAACTTCTTGTCCTCAGTACTGAGTACACTGTCTGTATTTATTCACATTTATCTAAATCTTTATTGTATCTATTGCCTGTATCTGAGCATACAGGTGGTGACCAAAGCATTCTCTACCCTCCTGGAAGTTATAGTTTATTGGGGAACAAAGAAATAGGTCAATACAATGGCAGAATGTGGATTAAAAGTTTATAGCGCTGAACCTGTTAAGGTGTATATTAGCAGGTGACCAACTCTAGGCAGGGTAGCCCAGGAAAGTTTTATGAGAAAGTGATATTTAAGCTGAGACCTAAAGGTGAGCAGTAAGGGCTTAATAGCCAATAATAATTCTTTAATAACTGAACCACAGAACTGACTTTACTGTGAAGAGCAGACAAAAGGTCATGGGGGATTTGGAGAGTCAAGTGATTGTCATGGTAACTTCAATGCAGGTGATGGACAACTAGGAAAAGAAATACCATTTTACTTGATTCCCAATTTCTCTAAAATCTTTCTCTAAAACCTTTTTTGTTGGTTTTTCGGTTTAGATTTTTTAAAATAAATTATTCTCTACCCTGAATGAACAGCTTTAATTCAGGTTAGAATTGGAAACAGGATGGGAATCCTGAGTAAAGTAGACAAAGAAATGAAGTTGAGGTAATAGGATGAGGAAGTTAAAGCAGAAGGCCAAGGCAAGACGAGGGGAAAACAAGTCTGAGTCTACAGACAAATGGCAGGAGAATCTCATGGTCAAGCTCACAGTCAGGGCAGTTGGAACCAGGCCGGCTATGCTGATAGCCAACCGATGGACAGTTAAAAGACAGAACAAATACTTCTTGGAGTCATTGTCTTTAAAAACAAATTGTTCTCAGTTAACCAGGTCAGCTCCTTAATAGCATCTGATTTTATCCCAAAGTGTTTGTGAATATTACATGAATTAACCAACAAAGAAGCTTTTTGAGAATTCAAGGTCTCCAAGGATAAAACGCCTTCCTTTGTGTGCTACATGGAGGGAGTTTTCTGTTTACAGAATATATAGTAAAGAGTAATGATTAAGCATGTCCTCAAATAACATTGTTGTGTAAAAATAAATAACTACTAAAATTATATGGAGGCTCATGAAAGTATAAATAATAATAAGAAAAGACAGCTTCAGAATCTTTCCCTATAGCCATGTGAGACATCCATGTCCCTTGGAGGCAATGTTGCTCTCTTGGTCCTTACCGAAAGTGCACAGAAAACAAGAATAGAGTCTACAAACCGACACTAATGCAAGATGAACGGATGTGATCTCCCCAATAACCAGTTTGCTTCCTACAAAATGTCTACAATTAATTAATTAGACTCCAGAGAAACACAAACTTAGTTATTGCAGATAGATCCCTGGGTACCTCCTTTGACGATTATAGCTGGAGTTAAAAATGGAAGGTTATGGGTAAATGTACACAGATGGATCTGGAAAGCCAACTGCCTAAGGACTCCATGAAACGCACACCAGAGAATGTTGTCCTTGCCTCCTATTTTGTGGACTGATTATAAAGCAGTACTTTATAAGGATTAAAAAGCAAAATTCCTTTTGAAAAGGAATTCAAGAAGAGATCTCCATTTTCAAATAGAGAGTAACTGGAATTCTATATAAACACAAATGAAAATAAAGATGCTCTGATTGAGGCTGGCGGTTAAAGGCAACAACTGGCTCTCTCCTTGGCCAGTCTCCATGGTGATGCCACTGCTCTTAGAGTCTCACTCTGGGCAGACATGGATCTTCCGTGAATGGCTAAACCCAGGTCCGCCTCTATCTCCTGGAAGCCAGGGTAAGTTGCATGCCCACCTTCTGTGATGGATAAACTAGGCAAGTACAAAAGGAAACATTGCCTCAGAGACAAAGTTGGTATAATAGTGGTCTGATCACAACTGTGGATATGAAGGTGTCAAAATGGACAGACAACAGGATTGAGTTTAGTATGTGGTGAGCAGTGCAAGGCGCAGCAGGGTAGGAGTTAGCTCAGAACAGCCAGCAAGGTTTATGAACCTAGAGCAAAGTTGAATTATAATGTATTGAGATTTACCATGGTATTTGGATTTCCATGTTTTCTTTGCAGACATCTGAAGAAACTTCATTTTGTACTTCAGTTTTTGGTTCATGTCGTAATGTTCCCAGACAGAGGATATGTATTTAGAGTTTAGTAAAAAGACATCATTAAAAGGTATCAGAATTTGAAATTAGGCACTGCAGCAATATTTAGCCAGTGACTATTAAGAACTCAATGTGAAAGAAGAAAAAATAAAACTTTCATGTGTTAGGGATTTATTTTTAATGAAGAGCATTTTCTGTCTACTTAAATGAAGTAGTGTAAATCAGAGGATCATAAATTATGGATGCTGATATTTGAAACGTGCAAATGTAAACTTAGACCACTAGAGTCATTGCTGTCCTTTCATTATGCAAAACAAAACATAATCACAGCAGAGTATTTCAATGCAGAATAAAATCCCTAAGATTCACTTTTGTCTCTGTCATTCCAATCAGTTTGGAAATAGGGTTCCAAGTTGACAATATTTTATTCATTAATGTTTTCTATCTGCTATATGTGGCTCCGATGCTCATGACTTCCTCTGTGTAAAATAAAATTTCAGGGCAGAAAAAGAGAGTGCAGTCCTTGACTCTCACTGCTTTGGTAATTGTCATAGGTCTGAGTTCAGCATTGGGTTTGGTGTAGCTATTTATATATAATACCTTATCTCCCACATCTACCTGTTATTTAACCATGTATGTGGTATGTGGCCATTCCATTCCACAGTCCTAAAGCTTGCTTTAGCTCGAGAATAGTGAGAAGAGCCATCTACTGGCTCTGGGATGTTCTATTCCTTCTCCGCTTCCCCAGTCCTGCCCAACAAAAGATTGATGTGGTTGGGCAATGTTTCAGACACTTAAAAAAAAATCTATTCATGAGAGACACACAGAGAGAGGCAGAGACATAGGCAGAGGGAGAGGCAGGCTCCATGCAGGGAGCGCAATGCCGGACTCGATCCCAGGACCCCGGGATCACAACCTGAGCGGAAGGTAGATGCTCACCCACTGAACCACTCAGGTGCCCCTGTTTCAGGCACTTTTATCTTAATTGGTTTATGACTCCTCAAGACCCTGCTGAAGGAGCCCAAGGCTTTGGGGAATCCTTGAGGTCCTAGCCTGGCAAACATGGCTTGACTGGTTTCTGTGAGTGCCTTCAAATCTTAGGGATTGGCTGTCCCTTCTACTTCTGCTCCAGAGTAAGTCTACACAGTATAGACTTGAACATAACACTTCAAAACTGACCCGAGACCAAAACTAGCTGGGCCACAGCCTGAGACAGAGCTGCTCAGCTGAGTCCACCCTGAACCAACAGAACCATAGCCAACCTGCAGATTTACAATGATGGGAATAAAAGTGTGTTGTCTTAAGCCACTTTGTCTTGGAGTGGCCAGTTTCTAGCATTGTTGTGGCAATAACTTATCAACATAGATCTTTAGCCCATCCTACTCCCTTTCTTCTTCTAAAGCAGGTCTGAAGGAGAAAGGAATCAAAAAGACTTGGGTTCAAACATGTAGAAAAATAGGTTGCAGCTACATCATTGGAGAGTGCTTCTATCATCCTGATGGTTGTACTTAAAGCTAAAAAGGAATTCATCACAGGCATCTACAGGGCTTTGTTGCTCATAAAATATAAGATGAAGATTCCCACAAAAAAATCCATAGATGAAGTAACTAATGAAATCTATACTTAGGATAAGAAGCAAATCTAATTCTCACGGTGATCAGAGTTTGCATATTTTGTCCTTTTAGAGAGAGAGAGGTTAAGCCCATGTCCTGGCAAGATTATTAACGTCCTGACTATGTTCTGCATGGCTCATTATTCTTCCCATTCAGTTGGTAGAAAATATATAGCTTTCACTACCGCACAAAGACATTTCACTGATGAAACGAGAAATTGCAGACAATGTGTTATGGATCAAAAGGGGAAAAAAAGAAAGGCAGAAATCCTGGCTTTGTGCCTCATCACCGCAGTTTTTACGGGCACGGGCCTCTATCTCTATGCTGGGGCACAGGATAGAAGCGCCGTCTCCTCCACCTACCTCATGGTGCTGCTGGGAGAACCCAGGTGAGGAGGCTCCAAAGCTACAAAGAGCAAGACCTGTGTTACCGTGTGGAACAATTGTTGGCAGGCAATGCATCACAGCATCCCAGGGCACCGGCTGTGAAATCATGCAGACTTGGGTTCGAACTCCAACTCTCCCATTTCCTAGATGGGTGACCTTGATCTAGTGACTCCACACCCCCCACTCCCAGACCTCCAGTACCTCTGCCAAAAGTTGGGTAGTAGCATTTCAGGCCTATGAGTGCTCGAGGAGATAGGGAATGTGAAACATTGAGCGCATGGATGGGCATAGAGTAAGGCTCAAAAATATGACAGGTGCTTAAAGCCCATGCATTGTCTTTTCAACACTCATTGATTCAGTGGCGGTGGGCACAGGCATTGGATCTCTGCTGTCACACCATCCTCTGCACCAGTGAGAAAGTCCTGGGCTTTTGGTTGCAATGTTGCAGAAGACCCATCCCCTTTACCCTAACGTCTGCTTTGATGATGGACCCTGCTTCCTAGGCTGGGGTTTTTTACCAGTTGCCCTTCTCTCATGTTTCCTCCACTGGTTCAAATCTCCAGTGGCTCACCCTACATGGTAACATCTGAGCCGGGCTGAGACTAGGAGGATCAGCCTTGTGTCTCCCTTGACGACTGTGCTGGATCTCACTCCACCATAATTCATTACCTCACGATGTATCTCTACGCTTGGCAGCTGGAATGTGCCAGAACATAGCTATGGTTGATTCATATAGAGGAAAGAAATCATTGGACCATGTTCTCAGCTTGTACAATAAAGAAAATAAATCGTATTATTGATTATAGCATGAAAATAGGGAAAACTTGTACTCCACCAATGTTGGAGATCAGAGGGCCCCAGGTTTTCTTGTTCTCTACTGGTAAATAAACATTTCAAGGAGGATTAGAGAATTTAATAATTCACTTATAAATTTAAGCTATTTACGAAGCTAACATGTCCACTTTAGAAAGGAGCTGGCTTTCTGTTAGATGCAAGGTAACATTCGATTAGAACGTTATAAAATATTTAGTTTTATCTCAGTTCAACACCATTCGCCGTTTCATTCATTCCCACTGTAGAAAATTTGGGACATAAAGAGAAGTTGAAGAAGAATGAAGTCACACAGAGTTCTCTTACCTGAAAATGATGACTGCATCTTGATGTATTTTTTTTTTTCGATCATTTTTGCTGAGGATCGTTTTGCCTAGAACATTCCCAAGTGAAATGTCTTCATACTCTTCTGGCAGAAAGCTGGATATCAGTAAAGATATGCCAGTGTCCATCACAAAGCTAGGCATTTTCCAGAGTCACATTGGATAGTTAGCATCTTTGGTTTTGAGCCTTTTGAAGCCCAAAATATCTAGGCTGGCCTTCCAGGGCATCTAGAAAGATTGCTGAAACAAGATGCTGACAAATACTTGTTGTCTTCAAAATCTGTGTCCAAACCTCAACTAGTTAGCTGAAAAATTAAGAGACAGGTTTCAGCAAATTGAACAGTGTAGTGTTATTCTCAGTTCTACTAAAAGGAGAATAATAGATTGCAATTGACAATAGCAGAGGCACCTTATTTGGATTTATTTTTTCCGAGAGTCTTCCATTTGCGATTTACAAAATCTACACAAGCTTCGAAAAAGCTGCAATTTCCTGTCTAATAAACCCCAAATGGAAAAATAACAAATGCAATGAAAAACAGCAACCTAGTTGACAGACTAATATATATTAATCCCATCGCCATGGTTGAGAGATGGAAAATTATTATTGAATAAGACTCTTTCATCAAACCAAATATTTCCTAATGCTCCAAAGTACATATCTGGCATTGCTTGTGCTTTACACATCTGCTTGTCTCTTTGAACTCTGCTATTAATCTGAAGGTTGCATGCAGCTGCACAGTACTAAGATAATTAGCTCTTTCCATTATATATTACGATTGATGGGGCAGACCTTAAAAACATTCAGAACTTGGATTTGCATAAACTCTGGGCAGTTAGAAGACTTTTCCAAAACTCAGATCAATCCCCTGGAAAAACTTGTACTGTTTCCCAGTGCCTTCCTGGAACCTTTCAAATATCCCCTCCTCTTGAATATTTTCTTTTAGCCCATTTCTCCTTATTTTTATACTTAATTACTGGCAGAACTTTATGATTCTCCTTGGAATATTTCCAAGACAACCAACCTGCAGGAGGTGACACCTGCCCTGATCAGTGTGCCAGCAAAGCACTGGGCTGGTTTTTTTATTTTAAACATGGAGGATTTGGGTGGCCCTGCTTCCAGAATTTGGAGGAATTTGGAATTTGGAAAGACCTATATAAAGACTTTTTTATAGTTTTCACCCCCCAAGAGATGAAACCAGCCACCCCCAAGGATGCTGACAAAGCTGTGCCTGTCCTGTATTATAATTTCCTTCCACAGCAGAGCAATCGTCCATGGAGAGGGTTCCAGGGCCTCTCAGGGAACAGACTCCAGATGTTCTCATCTAATGTCCAGTGCTTTTTGTCCACTGAAGGAGAAGGGGGAAGTTGGAGAAAAAGCAAAGTGAATCCTGGCATCCTGAGTGGGTAGGAACTGGAAGGTGAAGAAGGCTTCCTAGCTTAGAAGAATATTTTAAGCAAATCGCAGTGTTCACTTCCAATAAGTGCAAGTCAGCTTGTACTTGTCCAGAAATACCACCCAGGCGGGGCACCCTTTACAAAACTCACTTTAGTGGACATAGTTTGAAAAGGAAATTTCTGTTGTCAACAGCTTTCTATTGTCTTACTTGATTTATACTTCGTGAAAATATGCGCTGTATCTTGGTTTTTAATTTTCCCTGAAGATTGTCCTTCTCCTTAAAAACAAGCAAATGAAAAGGCAAAATGTCTGACTCTTGTGTAGAAGGACAATTTGCAGGTATGCTCTTGGCTTTTGCTCCTCTTCCTCTTCCCTGCATATTGTTCCTGTTAGGAATATGTCCTGCCCAGTCTAGAAGTGTCATGGCTATCAATTTTATTAGGTTTCCAACTTCTTCCCCTAGAAATTCATATTATTTAAATATTTCCTTTCTTCTACAAAAACAAATTTCATAGCCTGGTCCAAACCCTGCTAGTAATTTTAACCCAGTAGGAAAGTATGCTGGTTTTTATTTGTTCTATATGGGCTGGCAGGAAGCTTGATGGGGAAGAGCACACATGTCACTTGATGGTTCTTTCTCTCTTCTGTGACTTACAAAACACCACCCTGGTCTGGCTTTCTCCCTGACTTCCTGAACGCTCTTCCTCTGCCTACATTGTCAGCTGCTCCACTGCCTGAATTGGAATTTCTCAAGCATTAGCGTTGAGCCTTCTTCTCTTCTACTTTCCAGGTAATGGAATTCATTTTCAGAGCTCTTAGATTCTGCTCCCCACTCCCCACCAAGCTCAGAGCTCTCTTCTGGGATCCAGAGTCACATCCAAATGCCTATCTAAAATGTTAACTATGTCTTGCAATGTCAGTATGCTGAATTGAACTTTCATCTTCAAACCTGCTCCCCCATCAGGCTTCCCCATCTGTGGTAGACTTAAAGATGCCTCAAATTTATTTGACAATACTTCCATAAAGAAATGGCATCTAGGGTGACCTGCGTGGCTCAGTCAGCCTTCAGCTCAGTTCATGATCTAAGGGTCCTGAGATTGAGCCCTCTGTTGGGCTCCCTGGTCAGTGAGAAGTCTGCTTCTCCCTCTGCTTGTGCTCTCTTTCTCTCTCTCAAAATAAACTAAAAAAAATTAAAAAGAAGAAGTGGCATTTGAGCATACCCTTCCCTTGAATCTGAGCAAGTTTGATCAGTGAAGTTTCTAGGTCCAGCCTTTAAGAGGCTGGCAGTAACCTGGTCAATCTCTTGGAGTACTTGCAATGTATCTGGAACAGAATTTGTTACCTAGAAGTAGGATGCTGCCGTAATCAGAATCCTAAACACGTAGCATCAGCTTTGGGACCAGCTAGCAGGTGGAAGCTGGAAGTTCCTCAGGAGCTAATTGGTGAGGACTTGAATGAAGAATGGTGAGAAAAATGCTGGAGATGAAATGACCTGTATTATGTAGTGGTACATAGTATAACAAAACCGTCATCTGGAGAATGTAGAAAACAGAAAATGTATCTGATGAGCTTATGGATCAGGGTAAGGTTATTTTCAGATAGAATATCAAAAGAATCAACCTCATAGAAGCAATGTCCACAACAGCCAAACTGTGGAAGGAGCCTCAGTGTCCATAGAAAGATGAATGGATAACGAAGATGTGGTCTATGTATACAATGGAATATTACTCTGCCAGTAGAAATGACAAATACCCACCAAAGTGGATGGAACTGGAGGGTGTTATGCCAAGTGAAGTATGTCAAGTGGAGAAGGACAAACATTATATAGTTTCACTTATACAGAGAATATAAAAAATAGTGAAAAGGACTATAGAGGAAAGGAGAGAAAATGAGTGGGAAATATCAAAGAGGGAGACAGCACATGAGAGACTCCTAACTCTGGGAAACGAACAAGGGGTAGTGGAAGGGGAGGTGGGCGAGGGGGTGTTGGGGTGACTGGGTGATGGGCACTGAGGAGGGCACTTGATGGGATGAGCACTGGGTATTATGCTATATGTTGGCAAATCGAACTCCAATTAAAAAAATACAAAAAAAAAGTCAACCATTCCTTTTTATCTACATATGAAAAGAGAGAAATGAGTTTTAAAACAAATCTTGTTACATTTCAACCTGAGTGTAGAGGGACTCTAACAGAGCCAGGACTTTCTGGGCTCAAAAATAAGGTATTTTTCATCCCCATTTTCATCCAGGAAATAATTCTCAAAGTAAGAAATGGCTTTTGGGCAAAGACCAAATCCAGGGCTCTACTAGGAAAACATGGTCTGGGGGCAAAGTCTCACGATAATGGCTTTAAGATCCTTTGTTAAGACTTCAGAAAGATTTAAGAGTATGCCTAGTAGAATTGAAAGGCCTGTGCTTAAAAATCATAGATTCTTTAGGTTAAATAACAGGGCTTTTAGGTATTAAGGGAAATATTTCACACCTGCCTCACCAACTACGCAAGACACTGAAGAGTCTGTCTTGGAAAGAAATACGGGTATGACTTTGTGTAGTGGAATTGATTATAAACTGATAAATAAGAAACTCAAAAAAATTTAAAAGATTTTATTTATTTATTTATGAGAGACACACAGAGAGAGGCAGAGGCACAGGCAGAGGGAAAAGCAGGCTCCATGTAGGGAGCCTGATGTGGGACTCGATCCCGGGACTCCAGGATCACGCCCTGGACCAAAGACAGGCACTAAACCACTGAGCCACCCAGGGATCCCTAAGAGACTCAACATTTTTAAGAAGACTATATTGATTTATTTTGGAAGGGACAAACAGCACAAAATAAAAAGAGGTTTTTGGATTCTCAGCCTTACATAGGAGGGAAGCAGGCTGAGAAAGTACTCACTTGCAATATGAGTTATTTCTTATGGAAGGAAGAAGAAGGAAGGACCCAGAAGGTTAAACGAATTGCTCAAAGAGCAGAATCATTGACTCTACAAAGTAATTGTCAAAGAATAGGAATTACACTAATCAAGAAACTGACCACATGTGCTGGAGTGAACTATCAAGTTCTAAAGGACCAGAGACTGCCATGTGACTATGTTCTGTCTCTTCTTAATGGGACTATTCCAGTTATCCTATGCTTAGTCAACCATTGTTTGTAGGTCTGGTGGGGGGCATAGGTCTTTAGGCTGAGAGGAACCACACCCAACCAGCCTAATTTGATTTAAATGATGATGAGATCCTGGAATAATTTGTCAATGCCATAATGGGACTGGATTTTTGCAGGCCTTGGGAAGGGATGAGTTTATTTTTCACATGGGAGGAATATAAATCATTCAAAGCCAAGGGCCAGATTCTGAGGGGTGAATAATAACCACAGATTCTTTGATTATCTTCCCACTGCAATTGAGTTGGCTTGAAAACTAGAATATAGCATGAGTGATACTGTGCCGATTCCAGGCCCAGATTTCAGGATACTGAAGCTTCTACTTTCTGTTCCTTGGAGTACTAAATTTTGAAACCTTGCTGCCATTTTGTTAAGAATCCCAGGGCACATGGAGAGACCCACATGTAAAGAAACTGAGGTCCCTGGCCAACAAACCATTTCCAGCCACCTATGGGAGCCATCTTGGAGGTAGACCTGACCCAGCCAATGCACATGGGGCAAAAAATGAGCTTTCAAGCCCAAATTGCAAACTTGTGAGCAAAATAAGTGATTGTTGTCTTAACGCTCTTAAATGTGGGGGTGTTTTGCTATGTACGGAGCAACAGAGATGGTCGAAACAATGTCACAATAATTGGTGCCACAATCAACCCTGTTACTCAAGGCATTGGCTATTTCCTTCGGGTCACTAACGGGCATTCCCTCCTTGGTCTACATAACTGTGGACAATAAACCAGAAAATGTAAAAGTTGTGTTTTATAATAGGTGCCAGATTCAACCACTTAACAGATGTGCAAGTTTGGACCAACCCTTAATATCTCTGAACTTTAGCTCCCTTATCTATAAGATGGAGCAGACAGTATTGAACTTGAAGAAATGTGGTAGATATTAAATGACTGGATGTATAGCGAATGCTTAATATACTGACTGGAGTATATTAAGCACTTCATATCTAGGAGCTTAATTGGAAAAATCCTAGCCCAAGCCCAGCAAGTGACCCATCTGCGTATAAAATCAGTGGCCCTCCCTGTTGGCAAACTGCATCCTTGTCTGAGCACCTGATGCTCTTAGGTTCCATGCTAGCCTCTTGCCTCCAATACACCATCGGTTTTCCTGTTTCATCATTAGCCTCTGCCCTCCCGCCTTTCCATTGCTTGGCCTGTCTCTTGTGCTGCACCCACTGGAGGACTAGGGAATAAGGTTCAGAACCTGCCCAACTTCCATATATGACTCTGAAAAGTCTCGTGTTGGATTAAAGTAAAAACCCATTAGTTGCTTTAAGGGGATGTTTGGAACCCCATTAAAGGGTTGTGTGATTCTATAAATGGAGGTGTATATTGTAGATTTTCCAAAAAGATGGAAGATGTCCCTGTATGATAAGTATCTTGGCTTCTTGGAATAGCTCATCAGAATCTGACATATCTCAGTGATAGTATTCTAACATAATGTCTTCTAACAAATTTGAACAGTAGGTGAATCCAGGGGACCAAAAATTAATTTGCTCTTATCAAAAGACATCTGTTTGTTATCTTACTAATAGACCATATGGATAGATATAAATGAATCAAGATAATCTTTGGGGAAATAAAAACAAACTTTCCTGAGCCTACACTCTTTCTACCTCCCATTTCTCTGCTCCTCCTTTTCAGCAAAACTGTCTAAACATACTGTCTCCACTGTCTGTCTCCTCACCCTCTGTTGAACTCCTTCCAATCAGGCTCACATTTCCTAATTTTATCAAAACTGCTCTTGTCAAGGTCTCTAATGACCTCCTTGTTGCCAAATCCAAAGGCTGATTCCTGGTTTTTATCCTATTTATCTTTTGCTCCCTCCTTTCTTGGAAACACCTGCTTTACTTGGCATCCTCACAGCCATTCTCTCTTGACTGTCCTCTACTTTGCTGGCCCTGGGCCAGCAGTCAACCTCCTTGCCTGGCTTCCCATCCTTTCCACAGTCTTTAGACATCAGAATTCCCCACGGCTCTGTCCTGTTCCTCTCCTTTTCTCTGTTTGTACTCCCTCTCTGACTGATCTCATCCTATCTCATGTCTTTATGTGATATCCATGCTGGTAATTTCCAATTTTTTATCTCCAACCCAATTTTTTTCTTGAACTCCAAACTGATTTATCCTACTGCTTACCTGATACCCCTACCTGGATGTCTAATAGACATCAAAAAACCCTAACAAGTTCAAAATCAAATTCCTGAACTTCCCTGCTCCAACCTTTAAACCTGGTTTTCTTAACCTTCCCTATATGGGTAAATGGCAGCTTCACTTTTCCAGCTGCTCAAGTCAACAATATTGAAAAAATTTATGATGGTCTTTTTTCCCCTCTCTCATCCCACCTCCAATCTATGAGCTAAGTCTATTGGATCTGTTTTCAAAATAAATCTGGAGTCTTACCACTTCCTACTTTCAGTACAATCACCACATTCTAAGTCACCATCATTTCTTGTCTGGTTTAAATCACTTGTCTTCTAGTTGATTTGTCTACTCCTGTCTTTTTTTTTTAAAGATTTTATTTATTCATGAGAGATACACAGAGAGAGAGAGAGAGAGACAGAGAGAGAGACAGAGGGGGGGGGCAGAGACACAGGCAGGGGGAGAAGCAGGTCCATGCAGGGAGTCCGATGTGGGACTCCATCCCAGGACCTGAGCCAAAGGCAGATGCTCATCCATTGAGCCACCCAGATGCCCTGTACTCTTGTCCTTCTTCTCATAGTCTAATGTTCTTCATAATAGCCCTCAGCTTCCCCTCTGATTTCACTTGCTTCTGCCCTTTCCTCCCCTCTGACCACTTTGGACACACTGGCCTCTTTGTCGTTCCTCAAATAAACTGAATATATTTCTGCCACAGGACCTTTGTATTTACTTTTTTGTCTTTCTGGGATATTTCTTTTCCAGATTATTAACATGGCTCCCTCTCTCTCGGTTTATTCAGGTTTCTGCTTAAATATCAAGTTAAGCAGAAACCTCTATTTATTCAGGTTTCTGCTTATCAATAAGACCTCCACTCCTCATGCAAAATAAAGCTTCTCATCCTGAGTTCTCATACTCCCCATCCCTGTTGTATTTCACTCAACAACACTATTGCCTGGCAGGATATGTATTTGTTGTCCATCTCTTCATTGTCTAGAATTAAAGCTCCATGAGAACTTGGTGGTGCAGCCCTAGTTCTAAGAAGTGTACCTGGCTTGTGGTAGATCTTTAGTAGATGGAAATGAATGAGGAAATTCATGAATGAAGATAGACTCAGGAACCACTGGGGGAATTCATCCAGCCGAGAGCTGTGAGGAACCATTTCAAGATACTTGAGATGGGAAAAGAAGAGAATTTTCTTTGCCTTAAGAGAGCATCCTGGGAAATTAGTCAGAACACAGAATAGATTACAGGAAATTATATGTGAAAGGGACAAACAAACAAATAATATGGCCCCATCTTTCTCCTCTTGATTTGAAATGGGAATGAAGGCAGCTGGGCAGGAGGCAGCTCCTGTCGCATCCTGAGGAATGACAGCTGACAGCAAGGGAGGGGAGGGCAGGGTCAGCAGCAGGCCAGTTTGCATCTTTTGTCACCAGCACCAACAACACATCACTTTTGCCATCTTTTGTGACTGACTAGGATATATTTATAGGGTATGGCCTCTGATCTTAAGGAACGTCTAATCTAATGACAGAACCATGGCCTGATGATGACAGTGTTTTAAGGATGCTACTTAACCATTTTTCCTCTGGTTGGTTTGGTATCCAGTCACCCTGGGCAACAACAAACAAACAAACAAATAAACACCTCAGCTGCAATAATACTCAATACACCCTGCAATGTGTCTTGCAGTTAGCTTACTTGGATGGCTTTACAATTGTAGTGGAGATCCCAGTCTTGAGCTACATTTTTATTTTTAGTGGCATTACCGCAGGTGGTGTCGTAGGGTTACTAGCTTCATAACTGGGTTAGCAGCGCCATTCTTAGATTAACAGTTTCATAATTGAATTCTTATTTCCTTAAATGGTAGGGGGCTCCCTCCTTCCTCAATGTCTTACATGTGGTCTACCTGACAGCTATATTACTTTGTTTCACTACCCCTTAGAACTAAATTAATAAATTTATCCTTGGGGCACTTGGGTGGCTCAGTGGTTGAGTGTCTGCCTTTGGCTCAGGGCGTGATCCCGGAGTCCTGGGATTGATTCCTGCATTGGGTTCCCTGCAGGGAGCCTGCTTCTCCCTTTGCCTGTGTCTCTGCCTCTCTCCGGGTCCCTCATGAATAAATAAATATATTTTTAAATTAATTAATTAATCCTTATTTCATTTCTATGCCATTGATCTCCCTTATTCTTCCAGGCTGTTCCATGTTGCCTCCCCTGTAAGCTGCTGCTCTTTGATAGGGGCTTTGAGACCCTCTCAGGTCAACACAGACTTTTCTCATAGCTCATTTTGATCTTACAATCACCTCCACATGGTTTAGCACTTACTTGTCCTTAGTTTCATTGGACTCAAATTCCGTCTAGTGCTTGAGGGTGGCACCAAACCTTATGCATCTTTTTTTTTCTTTTTCTTTAATTAGAGAGGAAGGGGGTGAGAGGCAGAGAGATAGTGAGAACCTCCAGTAGACTGCCCGCTGTGCTCAGAGTCCACCTGGGGGCTCCCCTTACACATCTTTTTATGACCCACAGCTCCAGGCAAAAGCAATATATTAGGTGCAGAATTCAATACAGCATGGCTGAAGCAGAGTGGCAAGCTATTATACCTGGCAACATCAAGGAATATCCTGGAAATCAGAGGGTTTCTTTGAATATTAGTGATTCCATCTTAGGACTTGAATGTCAGTGGTGAGCAGGAGAAGACAGAACGTGTGCTTAATTTTGAATGGTAGGTAGTAGCAATGGAAAATCTTTTCAAGAATACAGAGTGGGACTGCCAGTCATAATAAAATGTGAGGCAGACTCTGGACAGTAATCACTGCCCTTCACAGGTAGTTACAGTGAATTTAACCTTTATCTTCCTTGGGGTCCCTCAGGAACACACAGCTCAGGCTGCATTAAATGCCTCCTGGCTTAATTGGTATTTGTGTCAGGGAGCTTTCCTTGTTTATCTCCTGGGCCACCAAGTGCACCCTAGACAACAAGCCTGTCATCCCTGAGAAGGTTTAGGAGCAAAACCCAAAGACAACATAAGTGACAACCATTGGATGTTGGTGCAAGAAGCCCCATTTCTTCTTAGGTCCTTGGAAGTCCAGGTTCCCATTTGGCTTGTTTAGCATGACCGCTCACTGCAGTGATGCCATCACTGTGGCTTTCTGGGTTGTGATTTTACCACTGATTTGAGTCATTGGAAAAAAAAAAAAAGATTTAGAAGAGACGACCCAGAAAAACAAAATACTCCAGAATGACATCAATTCAATTAGGAGCTCTTAAACAGGCATGGAAATGGATGGAATATGGCCAGAAGAAAAAAAAAAAAAAGAAAGAAAGAAAAAGAGAGAGAGTGAGGGAGAAAGACAAAGTGCTATTCAGTTGATGAATTAAATGATTGTTCTTCCCCACGCTGTTATGTTGGCGAGAGCAGAATAACTTCTTAATGACTATTTTTAAGTATGCTTGAAGTGAATATACCCAAAGGAAAAGACTTGAAAACATATTATCTTCAGAAGAAGCAAATGTGTTTGAGTACTTTCTACCCAAATCATCTGCAAGTTAACGACTTGCCTCAGGTTCCCATCTCTCTCTCATTCTCTCTTTCTCTCTCTCTGACACACACACACACACACACACACACACACACACACACACACACACTGCAGACAGGGACCCTCAGGCTTCAAGGGTCAGGCACACATTAGGTTACCTCATGTGATGATAATGATGAGGATTTAACAAAAGCTGTAAGTTTATAAAGGGAACAAGATATTAACAATTAAACTTAATTAAACCTAAGATCCCTTTCTACAGAAACTGGCTTCCTCAGAGACAGAGATTAGATGTCGTTGACCTCTCTTTATCCTTACTTGTCATTTCCAATCCCATGTTCCTGTCAAACCTCCTCATATTGTAATGATTTCTTAACCCATCTCTCTGGCTCGTCTTTCTACATTCTGATCAATCGTATGTGAATCCACTAGATTAATATCTCTAAAGCACTACCTCAGTTATTAATGCAAAAATTTCTGAGTGCCTATGACCTGTGGTCTTTAAACTTGACATTAAAGAGACAATAAGAGCAAGACAAACCTTCTACATTTCAGGAGCTCCCTGTGTAGTGAATAAAGAGAAATGTGCCAGCAATAATTACAATAAAATGGACTACAAATAGAGGTAATAATAGAGACTATGGCATGTTTGAATCTATGCCAAGGGGTTTAAGCACTTTATTTAAACTTTTCAAGAAGCCTGTGAAGTAAATACTAAATAAAGCAGACTAAATAAGGACTAAAGACTAAAAAAAAACAGTATTTTATTATCTTAATAGTAAATATATTATTATATTTACTATGTATATATTATGTATATATAGTATTATACACACTAAGAAAGTAAATCTCAAAAGGCTTTTGTAACACAGCAAGCACATGGAAAAACTAGGATGTAGACCTGTCACTTTGATGATAAATACTAATTATGATGCTTTCCAGCTTTTCACTCATAAAGTGCTCATGTCTTCATGGAAGGCTCCTGAGACTATAACCGTTAGCAGTCTAAGGATGAGAGCCGGGACCCCAGGCTTACATGTCCTGGAATGCTGTTTCCATCATTGACTTCGGAATTCTGGAGCATTTCCTAGACATTACTTAGCTCAGGTGGGGCGGGCCCCTGCATTCTGGGTCTGCGCATCTGTGAGGAAAGGAAATAATTTGGTCTCAGGCTTTGGGACTTGAGTCCTCTCTTTGTAAACCCCGAGTCCACACCATTTATCCATTTAAAATAATTGTGGAGTTCATGATGGAATCTGAAAGAATGTGGACTTGGCTATTATTTCTGTTTGTATGATGTACACCCGAATTGTGAACATTTCAATACCCTACAATGAATGAACAAAAGAAAGAATGCATAGCTTTGATCCTCAGGAAAAAAGTTCAGTACTGTGTGTGTGTGTGTGTGTGTGTGTGTGTGTGTGTTTATAGAGTTGAAGGGGCCCAAAAAAACTTCCACTAGGTTTCTGACTCAGATGACTGAGTCAGTGCAGACCACCACCTCCAAATATGTGTTGAAATGCTAGATAAAATACAGTGACAACTGAACTTAAAACCTGAGTCAAATAGAAAGAGAAATCTTTAGTTGACAGAAACAAACAGGAAGCTAGGAGGCAAAATTGTGAACTAGAACTGACACAGAGGCTGACGGTGGTGGAGTTGGTGGAGAGGTAAATTGTAAAAGTCAGTTGTTACAGACAAGAGGTAAAACGGTGGGGGTGAGGACAAGGGTATCAGCCTGGTATGTTAATCTCACCACCAGCAAGCCTTCCAAAGTTTTGTTAAGTTCTATCATTTATAACTGCTTTGGCAGCAAATAGTAAGCATTTGTTACTTCCTTCCCAATGAGCTTACTCTTTATTTCTTTTTCTTGCCTTTTTTCACTGACAGTCTTCTAGAACAATTCTGAATAGAAAAGTTGATGTAGACATTCTTGTTTCTGGTACTAAAGAAATGTTTCAAATATTTCATTATTGAGAATGATGTTGTAGATGTTTTAAAAATATTCTTTGAGTCTTTGGAAGTCTCTTTTATTGGTAATTTGTAAAAAGATTTTGAGTGAGTGATAAATTTTATCTCTTTTTTTCATTTTTGAGATAATCTCATTATTTTTCTCCTCTTATGGTTAACATGGTGAGATAAATCAATATATTTTTAGTACTCAACTAACCATACATCTTACATTAGTGGAATAAATCTAGCTCAACAATTTTCTATGTATGTGTACAGAATATTATGACCTTCAGATAGAGGAAAATTTCTTAAGATCAAATAAACTCCTTAAAGCAAATGGTGTGGTTAATAATTTGGCTTCATTAAAATTAAGAATTTTAGTTACTCAAAAGAGAGTATAAAGAGTGATTTAAAAAAAGCCACAAGCCACATATTTAGAAAATATGTCTGTAACACATATAAGTAGAAATACCAGTATCCAACACATAAAGAATTATTATGATTAATAAGAAAAAGGAAAAAAATCCATTTTTTCTTTTCTTTTTAATTTTTTTTAATTTCTAAAATTCTAGTTAGTTAACATGCAGTGTAATATTAGTCTTAGGTATGCAACATAGTAATTCAACACTCCCATACAATACCTGGTGTTCATCACAAGTGCACTCCTTAATCCCCATCACCTGTTTCACCCATTCCCCCCCCCCCACCACCTCCCTTCTGGTGACCATCACTTTGTTCTCTAGAGTTAAGAGTATGTATCTTGGTTTGTTTCTCTCCCTCTCTCTCTCTTCTCCCCTTCCTTCATTTTCTTTATGTTGTTGTTCTTTAAATTTTACATGGTATTTTGTCTTTCTCTGATGGACTTATTTCACTTAGCATAATACTCTAGCTCCATCCACGTTGTTGTAAATGGCATGATTTTATTCTTTTAACGACTGAGTCATATTCCATTGTATATGTACACCCCAATGTTTATAGCAGCATAATTTACAATAGCCAAATTATGGAAAGAGCCCAAGTATCCATCAACTGATGAAGGGATAAAGAAGATGTGGTATATATACATATATATGTAATGGAAAATATTCCAATTTTAGACATAGATACATAAATAAATTTTTAAAGGAAAAAGAAACCCAAATGCCCAATAAACATATAAAAATGATCAATTTCATTAATAACCAGGAGAATAAAAAGAAATGACAATAAGATACCATTATATCAAAATCAAATTGACAAAAAAATGTAGAAATCTGATGATATGACTAATGGGAGTATGTTTTAAAATGCAAGTCCCATGCTAGGCTGCTGGGAGTGCAAGTTGGTGTAACTGCTTTGGCAACTATTTAGTGTTATATAAAGTTGAATCAACTCAAAACAAGTTTGCATTGAACAGTAACTTTGTAGATGTTTGTATCTTTTGCACATAATATCTCTTCCATGTGTATTCCCAAAGACCCTCCTTAGATTTGTGTCAAAGAAATGACTGAGCAAGTCTCTAATTCTCTATGCCTCCCAATATTTTTCACTAAAAACTGATCAAGGTACTACAATAGCAGTTGAAAGGGAAAAATTTGTGTGATTACACAGATTCAAAAAAAGCACTTGAAAAATGCAATGCTAATGCATAATTAAACATAAAACAGAGCAAAACAAAAAAAGCCTTTTAACTAAGAGTAAAAAGGGAGTTTTCTTAGTCTGATAAAGGATATTTACCAAAAATTTATAGTACACATCACATTGAATAATGAACTACTAGAAGTTCTTTAAAGCCAAACAAGAATGAGAAAATGATGCTGTTACGTTTTTGTTCACATTTTACCCTGAATCTCAACTAGCATAAGAAAGAGAAAGAAAAGGAGAGAATGCTAGAGAGGGAAGGAGAGAGAGAGAGAGAGAGAGAGAAGAGGAATGTGGAAATGAATTTCATTTTACTGAGAAGAGAGCTCACAACACAAGGTCAACATGGAAATATCAAAAGTAACACTTTTAATCTAAAAAATACAATAGATAAAGTAACCAATTCACAAGTGCAATAAAAATACTAAGGTACATAGCAATAAACATAACAAAGTAGTACTATAAGTGAATAGATAAAAAATATTCAACATTAGACAGACGTCTGTTGCTTCTAATAAAAAAAAGATGTCATTTCAATCAATGGCCAAATTCCCACCATCTCCACTCTGGAACGTGAATAACATATTCTAAAATTAATACCAAAGAGTAAATTAATGTGAAGAATAAGGTAATTGGAGAAACCCTAAGGCATTTTGAAGATGAATGTGGGAGAATTTGCCCTATAGGAGATTAAGATTTAATGTAATCCAAAATATTTAAAAGACAGTGATATTGACAATAAACAAAAGATAAAGAATTGAATGAAAAATAGACCCTAATACATGGAAAATTAATATATGACAGAGTTGGTATTACAAATCAGCAAGAATTCAATGTGTTATTCATAAATCATGTGAGACAATAGGCAATCCTTACTGAAAAAAAAAAAAATAAACATGGCCAGACCTCTGAGGAGTATATAAAATCAAGTCCAAGTTATAAAAGACCTAAATTTGAAAAGTGGATATTTAAGCATTAGAAAACAATATAGGAGAATACAGCATGGCCTCAGTATAGGAAGGGATTCCTAAACATAAACACACACACACACACACACACACACACACATGTAAAATTTAATACTATAAAAATTTAAATACATATTAAAAGACACCGTAACCAAATTCAGAATTAGAGATAATCTCTGCAATGAAGACAACCGAGGTTGCAATTTGATGACCACAGAATGTGTTCCAATTCCCTAGGATAAACACAGTCTTGGGACCATTTTCTGGACCCCCTTGCAGCATAGACAGGTCATATAAATAATCTCTGCCAGTGGAGCACAAAAGAAAACAAAGTGTGTAACTTCGAGGTGGAAATGGTTTTGAAGTGGCACTGCCTTCCCCATATTCTCTTCCCACATTCCCTGTGAATGGCCAGGAGCCTGAGGAGCCAAGAATCACAGAATGGCAGGCACTTGACAGGTTTTCTTGGCTGCATGGAGCGGACCGTAGACTCCTGTCCCACTTTTAAAAGACACCAATTCCTGAAACAAAGATTTGTAAGCAGGAGGATTTTTAAGCCAATCCCCTTGGAGCAACCCCCATAGGGATTGCAGGCTAGGGCAGAAGGAGAACAGCTGGGATACCACTGCAAAGAGACCTCTGCGGACCCCAGACACCCTAGGATTGGGAGACTCTTCTGGATTATCCCCAGCGGAGATGTAGGAAGCATGGGCCAGGCCTTTGGACTCTTATATCAGCAGATCTTTGGAAGCATCTCCTGCGGGTGTGGGCGATTTTGGGCGAGGGACCCAGCTGGAGCTGCCAGCAGCCAACACTCGCAGCAGCCGGGAAAGGGAGTGCTTGGATCCTGAAGGCGTGATCTGGGTGGCACCCGACACAGTAGTATTTTTTTTTAATGCCACGGATGACTGCGAAACAGTTGGACCTCTACAACACGGCTTGCCTGTTTGGCATTGCTGTCAGCCAGGAACCCGGAGAACCATTCCTGCTGGGGATTTGTGGGGAAGAGGACTGAAATGAACTGACCCCCAGAGCAGAATGACCTTACCTTACTGTAGTATGTCACAGTTTCCAAAATCTCTTTCATTTTCATTATTCCTTTGGGGACTCAAAAGGATCTTCTGAGGGACTCCAGATTTATAGGATAGGACATTGAGACCAAGGACCATAAGAGCCCAGGTCACACACATAGAAGATTTTCAGACAAACTCCACAGCCAATTCTCACTTCATTTGGACGCAATGTGTGTTCTAGCTTCGTGTCCAAAATGCCAAGGCATTAATAAAACCTCAACTCCCTTTCATCTCCAATTTTTGACAACCTTTTAAGCTTGCCAACAAAGTACAAGTCCAGAACATCCGATGACTTTAAATGTTGAAAAAAACCACAGAAACCGTGCATCACTGCATAAATGTCTGCTTTATAAGTCACCCTTAATAAGGAAGCCTATTAAATTATGCATTTTAGCACAAAATAAACCGATTAGTCTTGACAACCACTACATCTTACTTACCCACATGTTGTACTGGAAATAGATGAAATGTCATAGATATGAATAAACGCATCTGAGGAAAGTTTTTATGCTCACAATCTCAAGATACAGTGTAACAGTTCACTTTAAAGCAATACAGGAAAAATGGGGAAAATATAGAGAAAAAACTCTAACTCTCATTTTTATTTTCTTCTACTCACGCACATTTTTCTTACAGTCTGAAGACTCTGCGTCGAATTGGCAATAGGGATTTTCCAGAAACAATGGTGGTTACTGGGAGAATCACAAGCAAACACAATGTGTAAGAGATTTTGTAGGTAGGTTGGGCCTTCATTCTGAAAAGATGGAAAATAAATCTGAATTCTTCAGAGCGCTGTGGCTTCTTCTTTACCTTAGTGGCAGGAACACTAGTCAGAGAATAATTTCATAGGGGGAAATACTGAAGTACAGCTCTGTTTTCTGAGTTAGGTGGCAGGGTGTGGCTGTTTTATAGCATTTTTTTTCCTTTTCTTTGTTCTTTTCTTTTCTTTTTTTTCCTTTCTTTTCTTTCTTTCTTTCTTTCTTTCTTTCTTTCTTTCTTTCTTTCTTTCTTTCTTTTTTTGCAAAGGTCAAGAAGGATAGTTTAATTCTAGCATTTCTACACATTACGAAGTCCTCATTTTGGAAATTTGGGGGCATTCAGAAATAAAATGTGTAATTTTTATTGGAAAAGGCCCCTTGATTATGTGGGGAAAGTCATGACGGATGGGAGGTCTGTGAAGAGGGGGCATGAGAGACACTGTCTAGGGTCAGGACACAGGTTCCAATGTGGGTTTCTAACTGCCAACAACTGCAGCCCCGATTTCGCCTAGAAGCCCTCCAGGCTTCACTAGGGCTGGAAGGAAGAGGATATTGTGAACCAAAGTCAGGAAAAAAGAGAGATAGAGCTGAGGGTTCATGGAAGTAGTCCATGACCAGAGCCCAGAGGATACGAGGGGACATGTGGAGACTGGGTTCTCCTGGTCAGCAGGCTATGGAGTGACAACAGAACGTACAGGGGTGGAGCAAAGAAAAGCCCTGGATGGGGAAAGAAAGTGTGGTTCTCCCCCAGGACAGGAGGAAGAGAGGCCAAGTCCCTGGGGATGACTCACAGAGGAAAGGAAGACTGAGATGGTTTGGCTCCTGGCCCTGAGCAGTAGGAAATCCCATGTGCAGATCCATAACTCCAGAACCTTTGAAACCCCTCCTTTAAACCCTTATGGAATTAAAAAAAAAAAAAAAAAATGAACCTGACAATTTACTGGTAGCCAAAGCACAACCGCCGCTTTACAGTTGCAAATATGCATGGATTCGCTATGGAAGGACATCGCTCCCCCCAAGGCCTTCAGACCAGGAAGCCGAATGAGAGATCCTGATGTCTTTGGGCCTGCAGGTGTGTGGCGCTGATGGCGATTTCTAGTGAAGCCTAATTTAATATCACTCCCTTGCAAAATAAGAATCTCTCTTATGACTACATGATTTTTTCTCCCGACAGTGTCTCTTTGCTGTAAACAGAAGCACAAATCTAGTCCAGAGATAAAGGAGGACAAAAGCATACCACAGCAGCCACTGCATCCTTCTCATCTCACACAGCTTCTTCCTTTCTTGTCGCAGTCCCTTAACAAAATCACCTGGACATACAGATAAATGGCCTGGTGTGGGCAGGCGGGGTGGGGACTGTATATGCTCCTCCCCTCGGCTATTTAAAACAAACCAATCAAGGACACGGAATTCTAGTGTTGATGAATCAGTTTCTTTCTCTGTTTACCATTTAAAGTAGCTAGAGCACCACAATGAAAGGCATGTAAAAACCTTACCCAAGTGTTCCCAAACCCAATCTTTGCCTTTAGGTGCTGAGGTCCAGCAGGGTTTAGCTAGCTGCAAAAATTATGGGTTCTGCTGGTTGGAATAAGCCTTCCTAAAGATATTTCCCCTTGGTGTTGTGACATGTGGCCTGGCACTTCCATAGAGTCATTGGCCAGTCCTCCTCAAAAAATAGAGCCTCCCTCAATGGTCATAATTAGCAGTGAATCTGTGTTCTACATATGCTGCATGCAAGACCTTCTAAGAATAGGCATCAGCCTGGTATTTGGAAGACTTACGCATTTTTTTTGTAATTTATTATTTATATGGCTGAGTATTTTCCTAGTCCATGTACTTTCCACCACCCTCCCGCCCAAGAATACTACTGGGCAATATTGGATAAAAGAATGACCGTAGGAACCTTCTGTCCTTAATACCTTACAAGAGCATAGCAGTGATATTCCCACCAGAGCAGAGGGAGACATCTACAGTAACCCTGTTGTTGCTTGTCACATCTAAATACTAACGAGACATTTTTGAAAACATGGGCATTTGTCAGAATAATCTGAGGAATAGTTTTAAAATACATACTCCTAGGCCATATTCCCAGAGAGCTTAATGTCGCTTACCTACAGGGGACAATTCTTTAAATATCCCTGGTTGTTCTGAGTATTGAGACTACTCTTTTTTTTGTTTTTAAGATTTTATTTATTTATTCATGTGAGGCACAGAGGGAGAGGCAGACACAGGCAGAGGGAGAAGCAGGCTCCTTGCAGGGAGCCCGACCGGGACTCGATCCCAGGACCCTGGTGTCACACCTGGGGCCAAAGGCAGAAGCTCAGCTGCTGAGCCACCCATGTGCCTCTTCAGGCTTCTCTTAGATCAAACAGCTCTAAACCTCTGTAAAGCAGTGGCATCAATTATAACTTTTTAATGAAAATAATCAATTGCTCCATAAAGTAATGAAATGTACAATAACAGCATAATTAAGGCAAAGTCAGGTGGTAAAAGAAGAATACTATTTATCTAGGACTTTTTAACATCAGGTAGTAATATTATTATATGAATATACTCCATATCTTGTAAAGAAATAGACAAATGAATGGTATTTTTATAAATAAATTGGCTTTTGCTGCTTCCTGGATGCTTCGAGTGTAAAGAATCAGATTATTTCCAGGGGTGATGATATGAATGAAGAGTTGCATATTGTGAATTCCTATAAAACTTCAAATTTCACACTATGTATCTTAATATGAATACAACTCTTGCAGACACAGAATTTTATATCTTCTTGTTTTTCAAGAGGATGAAAAGAACAAGCTTTTGGGGGTGCTTTTACAGACTTAGCCCTCACACAGCTTACTGCATCCTTAAAAAACAAGATGAGAGGATTATTAATTACTCAGTTAACTTTTGATAATCCACTTTCTTTTTTTTTTCTAAGATTTTATTTATTTATTTATGAGAGACACAGAGAGAGAGAGAGAGGCAGAGACACAGGCAGAGGGAGAAGCAGGCTCCCTGCAGGGAGCCTGACATGGGACTCAATCCCGGGTCTCCAGGATCACACCGCGGGCTGAAGGTGGCGCTAAACTGCTGAGCCACCAGGGCTGCCTGATAATCCACTTTCTAATAATATTTAAAGCAAGTTAAATGTGAATAGATTAAAACAGATGAAACAGGGGCGCGTGGGTGGCTTAGTGGGTTAAGCATGCACTCTTGATTTCACCTCAGGTCATGATCTCAAGGTCATGAGATCAAACCCCATGTCAGGCTCTTTGCTCGGTGGGGAGTCTTCTTGAGATCCTCTCACTCTGCCTCTCCTCCCCCACCCCCTTATGTCCCTGCTGTCTTTCTCTCTCTCAAATAAATAAATAGATAAATAAATATATAAATAAATAAGTAAATAAATAAATAAATAAATAAATAAAATCTTTAGAAAAATGAAATAAAATAGATGAAATAGACAAATGTTAATTCTTTCCAATATTTGAATTTTGGAGATGGGAGAAAGTGAAATCCAGAAATAATTAGATATTTATTCAGTTCATACAATATAAAGTGGCAAAAATTGAACTCTCCCTAAAGTCTGGCTCTATAATCTATACTCCTTCCTTATTTTATGCAGGATTAAAGCTAGTTTTGTAAGGGGAAAATATTTTCTGCACATATGTTCTTCCATTAGAATGCTTCAGGGAACAGGACTCTGAAATCAGCAGAAGAGATTGTGCTTCCCCCCACATTTATATGCATTTCACTTTCAGAAATGTTTAGATTTTAGGTTGTTACTTTTCATGCTTTTTCTCAGCCTGAAGGCGCTTTTTTTTCCTGAAAACTATGACTGAGAGGAATGCATGAATGGAAAATAGTTTTTTTTTTTCCATTTTAACCACAGGTTTTTGACTATTTCTGCATTTGATTATGTGAAAGGGCCAACCTGAAAAGCTGACATGTCCTGTGAGTCCAGTTTTACTTAGAAAGAGATTGTCAGCCCATGTAAAATGGAAAAACTAAATTCTATGATTGATAAACAACGGACAAAGCATGGTTTCTGAATGTGAACAATGCACAATCTTGGGTTGTAGAATCACCCATGTGTATGTGGCTGTGGTTTCTCTCATGTTTCTTTGCAGAATTGGATGCTTCCTTGCAGGATAATTAACTTTCTTTTACTTGCTTTCCCTTGACTATGTTTATAGTTTTATTAAAAATATATTAAATTATTTTCAATAGTTGATTGTGATTTTACACCATCAGCTAAGAACTGTTTTCCATTTTATTTCTATTCTTCATTGCTGTTTTCTCTTCTACTACCTCATTTCACTAATACTTTTTTTTAAAAAAATAAAAGTCTTCATTGAAAAGATTTGATTATAGTATTAATTACCATATAAAAAATTGGAAACAATGTAAAAGTCCAACATAGAAAAAGGATTTAATAGTCCTTCGAAATACTAAGAAAATTGTAAGAGATGTGTTCGGATTACTTAGTAATACAGGAAAAAAAACACACACACAAATCCTCTATTATTAAATGGGAAAGCAAGAAACACAATTATTTTCATTTTTATTCTGAAATATACCAAACACAAGGAAAACAACATAAAGAGTATATTGAACAATTTGTTCAAATCTACACTTAATGCTCTATTTTTGTACAATTTTCCAAGCACAAAAAAACCAAGATTTAAAATATGATTGAGGCCCTCAGAATCATCCCCTTAAATCTGTGGTCTTTCCTGCATCCTCAGAGTTAATCATGAACAGGAATTCTCTGTTTATCATTAGCATCCACGGTTTAAAATTATTATTCATATTTTTCTATGTGTAATCATTGTATAGAATTTTGGTGTAGCATTTTAAACTTTATATAAATTTGATAAATGTGTATATTCTGCAACTTGCTTTTTCCCCTACCTAACCCTACATAGTTTAGATTTACCCATACCAATATTTGCAAATTTGATTTACTAAAAAAAATGAAAATATGATTAATAGAGGGATAATGAATTAAACTGCTATCAACGTTTGCATACAGGTCTTTTGTGGATGCATGTTCTTATTTCTCTTGAGTAAATTCCTGGGAGTACATAACTTGTGGGTTGTGTGATAAGCATGTGTCTAACTTATAAGAAAGTCTCTACTATTTTACATTCCTACTGGCCAAGAGTAGCATCTGTTCTTCATCATGCGGACACTTGGCATTGCTGTTTTGTTTTGTTTTATTATTATTATTATTATTTTAGTTTTAGCCATTCAAAAAGTGTAGTTACAGATCACTGTAGGTTGTTTTTTTAAAGATTTCATTTATTTATTTATTTACTTACTTATTTACTTATTTATAAGAGACACAGAGAGAAAGACACAGCCATAGGCAGAGACAGAAGCAGGCTCCCTCCGGGAAGCCTGATGCAGGACTCGATCCTGGAACCCTGGGACCATGACCTGAGCCAAAGGCAGGCCCTCGACCACTGAGCCATCCAGGAGTCCCAGATCATTGTAGTTTTAATATGTATCTTTTCATGGTTTTATTTTTCATTTGCATATCTTTTTTTACTTAAGTATTTTTTCAAATTTATCTTTTTTTCATTGGGTTATCTTATTAAATTATAAAGCATCCTTGATATATTCTGGATACTAGTCCTCTATACGAATGGATTTTGCAAATACTTTCATGTTTTTAAATTATTAATGAATGCTGAATTTTAGTAAATGTTTTTCTTTAATTGTTTTGAAGCCAACATATGATTTTCTCCTTTAATCTCTTACTGTGGCCCATTATATTTTAGAAATCTCCAAATTTTTGAACTACCCTTAATAAATGTATCCTGGAATAGATATGAGTTAGTCATGCTTTTTAAAATATTCTATTGGGACGCCTGAGTGGTTCAGACAGTTCAGCATCTGCCTTCAGCTCAGGTCATGCTCTCAGGGTCCTGGGATTGAGCCTCACGTAGGACTTCCTGTTCAACAGGGAACCTTCTTCTTCCTCTAACCCTCCCCCTGCTTCTGCTGTCTCTCTCTCTCTCTCTCTCTCTCTCAAATAAATAAATAAAATCTTTTAAAATATTAAAATAAAATATTTTGTTAAATGTACTCACTAATATGTTCTCTCAAATTTTAGCAAGTATATTTATAGATGATGTTAATCTGTGATTGTGTTCTTAGGCACTCTTTACATCAGTGCTATTCTAGCCAGGTGATAGGACTTGGTTGATTTTTCTTCATATTAATTTTCCAAAATGGATTGTATAAAAGTAATTATCTCTCACATACTTAACCACATCAGGTCATAAATCGGTTCCCTTCAGTATTATTGTTACACGCTTTAGTCCTGAAGATGTATCTCTAAGAGTGCTAATTCCTTTCTTAATCTGGATTGGTTGTACCCCGTGCGCAGTTTTTCTTCAACATTCTCATGAGAATTCTTTTCTGTACACCTCTCCCTCTCTTTCTCTTTCTCTCTCCCTTTCCCTACAATCCTCCTTCTCTCCCTCTCTCTCTCCCTTCTTCCTCATTTTGGCGGAACATATCTTCCTGATAAAGGGTCCATAGGGAACACATTGTTTCAAGAACTGGCGTGTCTGAAATATTCCAATCTACACTTGTACTTGATTTATGACTGGGCTAGATATAGAGTTTTGAGTTCAAATCATTTCTGATTCGTTGTGAAGGCAATCTTCCATTCTCTTCTACTTTCCAACGTGGTTGTTGAGAAACTTGATGCCATGCTAATGCCTTTGGCATGTGACCCATCCCCGACCCTCTCTGCCTCTTCTGAGACCTGCAAATCCCTCAAATGTCACAAGGATCATTTTAATGTATCTGTCAATTTGTTAGGCAAAATGTGACATCTCATTATTTATTGAAATCCTGGGGAGATTTCTCCTGAAGGTCAGAAGTCACCTTCTGGATTCTTCTCTACAGAGGCAAGAAAGCCTGCAAACACCAATGTTCTCCCCAAGTGGAGAAATCCACCAGACACAGGACACTGGTTAAATTAAACCCATTTGTCAAATAGATTGAATTCTGTTCACATTTACTCCATTTATCAAATAAGACAACTCTTCTCACTTACGTGTGTATGATTTTGCTCCCCACTTTCATTTACCTCATGCTATAGAGGGAAGTAGATGGTTTGGGGTGAATGCCAGGAAAAGAAAGTGTTTAGCACAGATTCCTAAAAGACAAAATTTATTTAAGCCAAAAGATAAGGTGGAAAATTAGAAACTCTTGCAGGCAAAACTGATATGCCCCTAAAAGAATGTAACTTGGTTGCGATTTATCTCATAAATTAAAAACATGTTCTTAAAGTAAGATTTAAAATTATGTTGAAGTAAAATTTATGATAGTGTCCACAATTTCTTCTAGCAATTAATTTTAAATAGGAGAAAGATGTCAAAAGATGAAGGAAGGGATCCTGTAAAGATTTTTAAGTAGAGATAATTACAAGTCACAAAGCCCAAACAAGCCAATGACAGAGTTACCTGCCCAGAAATTCCTACTCTTACCTCCCCACCCACCCCTCATGTCCATGCTCCCCACTTCTCACCCGGAGCTGTGTGTTCAGGAAGGCTGGCCTGTTTGGGCTCTGGCTTCCTGGCTGTCCAGATTCTGGGTGGTTGTGTCTGACAAGAAGCACTGGCCAGAGATGGAGTGGCAGACGGGGAGAGAGGAGTTCATTATTCCTCACCCACATGGTGGTGTCACTGCTGCTCATGCCTAGCCTGATGTGGTGTCAGCCCCTGGCTCCTCTCACATGACCACAGCTCGCCCTGGGTTCCAGTAACAGGAACCCTGCCCCTTGCTCCCTCCTCGACAGCAGGCATTGATGGCTTCCTGTCCTTGTTAGACCTCAGCGTTGTTCCATTCCACTCACACTTTAAAAGTCCCCTTGTTAAATCTAAATCCTATTCACTTAAAGCCTTTTGAGCCTGCTTACTCTTCCTCCTGGGATTCTCACTGATATAGTGCACCTCCTAGTCTCCCCTCCCTGTAGGTTCTGAGATGCCCCCTTTATTCCAGCCATAAAGCACTTGTAAAGAGACCTCAAAGCCTCTGCACTTTAAGTAAGCCATGTCTTCTCATTTATCTGTGTATCCATCCTGTATTTGTTATTTTAAACTCCTCTCCAAGTTCACCTGCCCTGGATACCCTTGGCCCACTCCTGAATGTGACTTAGATGTACTAGAGTCTAGGCATTTTTTTCACCTAGTTATTACCTTTTAAAACTGTTTAGAAAATTTGAGGGCATTTAGGTGGCTCAGTTGGTTAAGCATCTACTTCTTGATTTTGGCTCAAGTCATGATCTCAGGGTTGTGGGATTGAAGTCCACTTCGTTGAGATTCTCCTTCTCCTTCTGCCCCTCTCCACCCCTTGCACGTGCTCTCCTTCTCACTTCTCTCTCACTCGAGAACATTGTTTTAGAAAATTTTTAGTTTACTTTTCTCCCTCTCCTCACCCCCCCCACCAACCCCTGCACTGGACTGAAATCTTCAGAGCCGAGGAGCAGATGCCACATCTTGATCTTCTTTGACCCTCCAGCACTTAGAAAGAGTCTGTGAGCTCAGATCAGCTAATGGAGAGAAATCGTAAGCATCATAGCCAATTGGGAGGTTATTGCAGTCGGTTGAACACGGGGAAAAAAAACGTTGGTAAAAAAAATAAAGAAGAAGGAGAAGACAAGAAGCTAACACAAATAATTTTGTGGATTCAGGTGCCCACAGCCAGAAGTCAGGATGTGCGGAGTAAATATGACTCAGGAGGAAGATGAGCTGAAGGCATCCTTCAGGGATGCAGGTGCTTGGGGGTGAGCAGAGGCCTGGGGAGAATGTGCTTGGATACAAATATGCATCTCTTTCCCTCTTAGAGGTTGAAGCCAGTAGACCGGCTGAGATCTCAGAGGGAAATAGCTTGGCGTCAGCTGTGTGAGAGCCAGGGCTGTGGGAGGGGAGCCAACACAGCGGAACCAGGGAAGGGAAGAGGGACAAGTGGGGAGGGTACCGTCTCTGAGGGTCACAGGGAAATGGCTCGAGAGCTTCCAGAAACAGGAGGTTATGGACAAAAGTGTCAGGATCAGGCATAGGAAAGAAGAGGGCAGCAAGATGAGCACTATGAAGCCTCTGGGTGTCTTGGAGGCAGCAGTCAGACTTTGGGGGGTTGAGAAAGGATCTGGGGGTGAAATGGCAGTAAAAGGATACTTAGGAATTCTGAGGGGATGACCATGGGAAGAGGAGGTATCCTTTTAAACTGAGTAGGAAAGAAGATGAAAGCCTACTGAGATTTCTTTGAAATTCTTTACCAAACCATTCGAGAAATACGATTCTCAATCTCTGTGCTTTCAGATTTGCAATTTACTTTAAAGCTTTGCTCTAAGGCAAAATGTCCTTTGGTGGACAGGTCAAGAGATGATCCTTGGAAGTAATGCATTCCAGAGAGCATATTTGCATGACATTTTACTATTGTCATACTTCCCTCCAGCATACTGAAACTTTGCTTTATTCCGTTGTCCTCATCATTCCACAGATGGCACTCTTAAGGCTTTGGTATTTCCATCTTGTGATCTCTTTAGCGCAGAGACTCCACTCCATTCAGAAATTCTTCTGCCCCTTTGCAATTTGTAGTCACCTTTTCAAGGGAAGGGACCTCAGCCAAGCCCCTTAAGGCAGCTCAGCAAATGATGGTTCACTCAAGTTTAAGATTTGGGAATTAGGTTTCCTTATTAGAAACTGGAAAATACCCATAAAGGAAGCTTTACTAGCAGGAAGAAAAACAGTCACATTTCCTTGATTTAAAAAAAGAACAGGGGAAAATGCTTATTGTCCCTAAGAAGGGTTATTGCCAAAGCAAGATCCCCGGGACTTTCATAACAATTAGCCATAAACTCCCAAGGTTGCTGTGCAGGACCTCGTAATGGTCTCTTAGATCCCGGCAGGAAAAGCTGGAAAAGGTGGACACAGATACCGGTGTGGAGCTTCCTCAGAAACCAGAAAGGGAAGAGCAAGTTGATGAGAACACAGGATAAAATAAATTCCGTGCCTAGACGCAAGTGACAGACACAGCCCCGCAGGCGGAAAACGTGGCGCAAGTGTTATTTTAGTTAGAAAAAAAGGAAAGAAAATGGGATTCTAAAATTTAAAAAAGAAGCTGGAAGATAATAGCCTCTGCTGAAATTGAAGATTTTGGTGCCTTGCAAAAGGTGTGTAGAAAGAACAGACCCAGTGAGGGAATATAAGAGAAGATCTGCAGGTGCGTGGGTGTGAGGACTTTTTTTTCTCTCTCTCTTTTCTCGTTTTTGCCTGTAAAGACCCATTCCTAGTTAGGAGCGCAAAATCATTTGTATTCTTGCTTGGAGATAGCGATCCATATTGCACTTCGGCTTCTGAGATCTGGAGGACACAAACCACAGAAATTCTATTACCATAGTCCCCGATTCAGTGATAGAGATGAAATGGAGGGGACCGCTGGTATTGTTAACAGAGGGAGGAGGTTCCTAAATCTTAGTAGACATCATATTACAGTTTTGAGCACAGAGACATAAGTTTGAACGTATTTTGATATTCGGAAGGGAGTATATAAATGATGGTGGCTACTTTCTAGCCTTCAAAAGCTTAGGAGGGGTGGAAAAGCTCGCAGCGGTGGATTCTCCTTAGAATTTGAAAAATGCGAAACTGGACTCTTGCTCCCCAGCGAGGCTGGAGCTGATGGAGAGTCAGAGTGAACTCGCCTATTGGAAAGGCGTGTTTTCCAATATATCTTTATTTGATTTCTTCTTTACTTTTTAAAAGTATTTCCACCTGGCATTGTCTACCTTAATCTTCTGATTCAAAATGTTCGAATTTTGTGTGCATCCACTGCTAAACAGTCGAGAGACCCAGCTGCTAACAGGAAGGTTTTTGTTTTTTGTTTTTTTGTTTTTTTATTTTTTTGTTTTTTGTTTTTTTCTGCAGAATCTTACACTGTGTTTCTTCTTGAAGCCTGAAAGGCTCAGACATCATCTCTCCTTGGACAGTTTAAAGTTAGGCTCCTTGCTGCTGGGATGTTTACAACATGACTGTTTAAGGAGGGTTAATTAAAATGATGACATAAGCTCCCTGATTAAATAAATTCACCAGGATTCCCAGAAATGATGGAAATCCATACTCAGCTAGATTTATCTGCCATAAGATACACACACATTGATGTGTAATGTCCTTTTCTTTCTACGGCACACTTTGCCACAAGCACTTTGACAGAAGCCCATGAAGCAAACCCTGACACTAAGGTAACGTCCTAGATGAAGAGTGGGTTTGCTGTTGGTGATGGGAGTGCGTAGGGGTGACCTGCTGATTCAAATGTGTTCAGCTTCTACCTTCACAGATACCTCTCTGAGAGGTAGGAGGGAGCTCAGCGATTCCCTGTGTGCACCACCACTGCCGGGTACACCCCTTCCCTTCGTTTCAAGAAAAGTCCAGGTATTCTATATACTTTTTAAAGATTTTATTTATTTATCTGAGAGAGAGAGAGAGAGAGAACAAGCAGTAGAGAGGTGCAGAGGGAGAGGGACAGAGAGAGCTGTAGACTCCCCACTGAGCAGAGAGCCCCACATGGGGCTCCATCCCAGAACCCTGGGATCATGACCTGAGCTGAGGGTGGATGCTTAACTGACTGAGCCCCCCTGGTGCCCCTCTGCCCAGGTATTCTTGAAATCTACCAACGGAGGTAGAGATTATTGTTTTTGTTGTTAGTTTCCATTTCTAGCCCCCAGTTTTCCTCTGGGGAGTCATCCTACTATGAATCTCAGTCTATGTGGAAATGCTGGATCTGCCTGAGTTGGAGACATGCATGTAACTCAAGCCTGGAGAAACCCAATACTCCATTCTCCCAGTGCTTAGTTCAGGGGTGGCCAAGGGTCCCCATCAGAACCAACATGATGGAATCTCTGGATACCTGCAGGGTCTGTTGAAAGATGTATTATCTTTTCCCACTTGCCTTGCAGGTCTGGGAATGCAAGCGTAGAGCCATTGGCAGCCACTTTGTCATCATGAGGGGTGACTGACTGAGCATGGCATCCACACATGGGAGTCCAGTGGCATAATACATTCTTATGAAGAACTGAAACAATTTCCAGAATAAAGTAGTAACGCTGGTAAGCTAGCACAGGTCTGCCAGTGTGGTTCTTAGCTTTCCCTTGCCTCTGCCTCTGGTGTTCTTTTGAGAGCTTGCTCCCTTCTCATTTTCTCATGCCTTCTACTTACTCCTGGGTTATAATTACTGCTTTCTCTTTATGTGTGTCTTGGCTTCAGTGCTACTCTATACCTGGCTCCTGTTGTGTCTTTTTCCTAGTCAACATAATCAAGTAAGAAGGTCTAGTTGAGTTAGTCATTCACTACCCAGTACAGAGTGCTCCTGTTAGGAAAATATAAACTTTTGTTTAATACACACACGCCACATATTATAGCGGAGGAAAAACTTCTCTCCTCTTAGGTTCTATGGCTGTGCTTGAGAATTAAACTAACATAAGACAAATTATCAGGAGAAAAGCACAAGTTTTATTTAATATTTTTACATGCATATGGGAGTTTTCATAAGGAAAGTGAAAAAACCTAAGAAATTATTAGGCCGGAAGCTTACATACCTTTTTAAACAAAGAACAACAAATTGTGAAAATGTGACAGGACAAGGAGGCATGGGCTGGAGCAGTAAATTGTGTGACAGTGACTAGGAAGTCTATGGGGGAACTAATGGAAGGTAAGAATTGTTTTAGTAGGTGGTTTCTAAAAGATCCATTTTGGTGTCAACTCTGAGTCTCCAGTGATAAGAATGTTCTTCTCTTCCTGGTACAGGGAGGGCACACTTCTCTTGGGAAACTTCATGACCTGCTTTTAGGTACAAAAGAGGAAGACAAGGTTGCCTGGGTGGCTCAGTTGGTTGAGCATCTGCCTTTGGCTCAGGTCATGATTTCAGGGTCCTGGGATTGAGCTCCACATCAGGCTCCCTCATCAGTGAGGAGTCTGCTTTGCCCTCTCCCTCCACTCATGCCCTCTCTCTCTCTTTCTCAAATGAATAAAAATCTTAAAAAAAAAAAAAGAAAAAAAGAAGAAAAGACAGAGATGGCTCTCTGTCTTCCATCTGTGGTTTCCCAAGTGCCTTCCACTCAAAATAATCAATATGCCAAAGTGGCAATTTTAGGGGATAGCATGTTCTGAAGTCCTTCACTACTTTTTTGTAATATACAAGTAGAATCTATGCTTTTAATATTATTTTTTGAGCACCTACTATATACTAGGCATTGTTCTATACACATTAACCCATATTTACTCATTTTATTCTCATAAAGACCCACCATATATCTAGTAAGTAGAGGAGCTGTATTCAAATCTCTAGACTTCATACTTTTCCTTTATAATGACCTGAGCTTACTTGGCCACAGTATGTCACAGGCCATTGGCTCCCTTCGTGTTGTAGGTATACATGAGGATCTCTTTGTGCCAGGGGCCAGACTTGGGCAGATCACCTCTGCCCAGTGTGGCATGGTGGCCAATAGGTAGGAAAGGACCTCTCTCCTCCTGGGTCTCTTCCCCAGTATTTGTGAGAAAAATACGTAACTTTCAGTAATTGTTTCCTCTTTCAACAAGAGTATTTGGTCAAACTTCCTCCCAAGGATTGGGGACACATTGCAAGCTGCTTCTGTTCCCCTTGCTCCTCCCAACTGCGGCCAGCCCACTCACATTCCCCTCTCTGTGTGTATCACATCCATCTTCTTCGTGGCACTTATCACTGCGCTGACTTATATCTATTTTCCTGTGTGTGTGTGTGTGTGTGCGTGTGTCTCTCTCTAACATTTATCTTCTCCATTTCCACCAGGGCTAGAAATGTACAGTTTCATCACTGCTGATTCATCAGCAGATTTTGAATAAATGAACAAAGAAATGAATGAATGAACCCCTTATCTGGATTTCTCCTTTAGGGAAAGACAGGTCTAAAATAGAGGTGAAGAGGGTGGTGCTCAAGAACTATAACAAATGACCTAGGATGGCAAAGAAGATGACTACATTGCTACATAAGCTATGGCAGCCAAATCAAGTTGGATAGTATCTCTGGTTAATATTGCACAAGACAGATGCTGTACAGATAAGGTGAGCATGTGTCCCAGTTTGCTTGGGACAATCCTGGTTTATCTCTGATGACCTGGCATCCTGTCTTGGTTAGCATTTGTCTGGGATAACTTGATTATATTTCAAACATTGATGACCTGTCTCCCTTTTCCTGGCTCCTTCTAGGCCTAAAGGAACTTATACCTCTCTTTCAAGGGTAACATGAGTGTGGATTGGAGTTGCTGACAACACCAAGTGTGCTCAGCCCTGGTCCCCTGACTCTCAACCCCCGGTGCTTGGGGGAGAAGCACCCCAACTTACCACTCATGATGACTACTTGCTCTGCCAGCCAAATGTGCCACAGACAATGCCACTTGATTCAACATGTACCAGGGTACAACTGCAGTTGAGGGAATCTGGGGAAAATTATAGATTAGGTGGGTGTGAAATATCTGTGGGAAATAGCACATCCTTTCATTCTCCAAAGTAGGAATTGTATGGATACCTTTTCTAGAAACCTCATTCTTTCTTATTTTTTTTAATTTTTTCTTTCTTTATTATTTTTAATCGCATTTCCCCTTTATATTTTTTGTAGATATTTGTGGTTCTGAAATTTGTATTTACAAATGGCCTATTAAGCACTCAGATTCCAGGACTCACTTATAGATATTAAGATCCAATAGATCTAAGGTGGCACCAAGGAATCTGCATTTTCAACATCTTTGCTTCAAGATTCTGACACAAGTCATCCACAGAACATACTAGGAGAAAAGCACATATCTGCACAGAGGGGCAGTGCATTCCCAATGGTTAGGCATGGAGGCAGAAAGAATTTCAAGTCTGATTGAGGATCCTGGGACCTGAGGAGGAGGAAAGATGCAAATCAAATTATAGCCAACTTCCTGAACCTTCTCCTAGGCTCATCTGTGCAATTCTTTGTAAAATCCAGGTTTAGGGGATTCCTGGGTGGCTCAGTGGTTTGGCGCCTGCCTTCGGCCTGGGGCATAATCCTGGAGTCCTGGGATCGAGTCCCGTATCAGGCTCCCTGCATGGAGCCTGCTTCTCCCTCTGTCTGTGTCTCTGCCTCTCTCTCTATCTGTGTCTCTCATGAATAAATAAATAAAATCTTAGAAAAAAAAATCCATGTTTAGCAAGCCCCCTGCTGAGTCAGTTCAGTAAGAGTCCTCCATCCTCCACATCTGATCACACTCAATACATGATTGAGTCCCTCCTCTTCTGCCATCTCACAAGCCTGTCTTCAGCAAAGATCCTGAAAGGCCAGACTCCCCCTTACTCCTGATGTTTTCTTTTAGAAACTCTCCATCCATTGATGGCACCCTGCTCCTAGACTATAAACTCCCACCTGCCCCTGCTGCATGAGGCGTTACATCTGGTTCTATACTGAGGTCTCTCTTCTCCTATTATAATAGTCCCGAATAAAATCTGTTTTTACTGTTTAACTACTGTCCCGCTCTGGTGTTTCTCCAACAATACTGATATTTACAGGGAGGTAATATGGACAAGATGGGTGTATGTTTCATCTCAACAGGTTGGAAATAAAAAAAACTCGATTGTGGGTTTAAATATGTGAATATATATTATAGATTTTTCTTTTAGAGTATACATATTTTTTTCTGAACATCGTGCTTAAAAAAAAAAGTCAGTCCATCTGCTGTGTTTGCTATGCACAAAAGAAAGTTGGACTGAATTTCACTGAAGTCGTTGTACTGAATTGGTTTTCCACAAGTACAGCTACAAACATCTACATCGTTCCTTTCAGGAAAGATCCGTGAAGAATATTTCTTGCGGTGTCCAGATGGTGCAAAAAGGAAGCGAAAGGCACAGTCCCTAGAGCCAGGTGCCACTCTGTCTCTCCACATGCTGGCACAAGTGCAGACAGGCACGCATGGCCACACATTTCTGCCTTAGTAGAAAAAGAAAGCCACCTGACTGGTGGTATTTGTTAAATGTCAGCATTTGAAAAGAACAACAAAGACAGATTTTGGTAAAATTCACAAAGTTCTGGAAGTAGCAGTAAGAGACCCCAGAGAAAGCCCTTTACTGGAAGGGAGAACCTTGAGGTTTGAGTCCTTGAGTCTCCACTTACTGGGTGAGTGAAAATGTCAAGTCTTTGGAGGCAAAAGATGAAGAGTAAAATTCTGTGTTGAGCTTGCTGGTCTCACATCTCAGAACTTTGTCCACGATTGCAGATGACAATAGCTACTGTATCTCATTGTCCCTCAAGGACAAATTAAACCCCATGGAGGGACTATTTTCAAAAGCAGTTGATCCTCATGTGGAACTTTGGGTTAGGGGTCCCTGAGTCCCCCAGTGGAAGGGGATGGAGAGAGGGAAGACGTAATTTACATGTTGAAGATGCCTAGGAGCCTCTGGGTATGGGTCTTGGGGTCTGAATCTCTGGGTTTGAATTCCTGGCTCCTATGGTTTCCAGCTGAGTGACCTTAGGCAAGCGACTTAGACTCTCACTCTACAACTCTATAAAATGGTGAATCATAATATTTACTTCCTGAGATTGTTGCTAAAATTTAGAAATAACTTCTAGACAGGCTAGAGAGTGCCTGATAGACATTGGCACTCAGCACATGCTAAATGGCACTATTATGACTCCCCTCAGTGAGACACAAGATGAAAATCAACAGCGTTACATGCGCCTCGTTAACTCAAAACTTCTCGCTTAGCATGTTCTGGAACTTTCTCTCTTGATTTTTGAAGCTTTTAGAATTATAATGGAAATGCCCACTGCTGACCCATCTTTTAAACCTTTTCTTTCTAATCCTTTGTTGTGAGAGTGGATTCAATGAACTTCTCCCTATGGCAGATTTTTTTAAAGAGCATTTTGAAACACAGTTGTCTCAGTGAAAGTTCCTGTAGAGAAAAGAAAAAAAAGACAAGTGGAGTGGAGTTGGGTAGGGAGGAGTTTCCAGGGCCAAAGAAAGTTTGTGGACACTAATTTTTTTTTTTTTCCTGAAGAATCTTTCAGAGTCTTGGTAATATAGTAAATACTTTTTCAGTGCTTCTAAATAAATGTCAGACACTGTTGTAAGTACTTTATAAACAATAACATACTAATCCTATCACGTAGAAGATGTTATCCTCATTTTACCAATAAGAAAACAGAGAGGTTAAGTACATAGTCTGAAGTCTCACAGCTAAGAAAGAGACAGGCTGATATTCTGGTCCCTGGTCTCTCTTTGAACCTCTTGCCCATGCTAACAGGTAGTTAGAAGCTCTAAAAGGAAGCCTGACCCTGCAACTCTGTAGTGTCCTACAGGTATTTCTACAGAAACCACTTTTTTTGCAGAACATCCATGAGACTAGTTTTCACCATAATTCAGGAATTCATTGACCTTGATAGGGAAAGGGGATTTACATTTATTAACCAGCTGCTATACGCCAGGGATCATACTGGGATTTCCTCCCCATGGTGATAGGTAGGCAGGGCGCAGGCAGTCTTTCACCTGATAATGCTGGACTGTCTTTGCATCTGATTAACAAAGCCTATATGATATGCTATGGCTGTGGAGTTCATCCTAGCTACTGGGTTTTCTTAGCTACTGGACACCACTATTTATGTTTTGAGCCAGAAGGAAATAAACTATGTGTTGGGATTCTAAACAACAATCTTAAATTAGATCACAAATCATTTCCGAAAGGGCCAAGCCCACCGTTGAGCTGAGGCTGTTTGCGTTAATAGACACCCCAGGTTCTCCCCTTCTCCAGAGATAATGCATCTGCCTGCTTTGGCCGTGCTCAGGCACCTCAGGCCTTTTTCTCTGAAACCCTCCCACTGCTCAGCAAAGCGATGCTGACTCTTCTAGAAGCTGTCTCTGTATTTATAAGGAGACTTTGTTATCTGCTAGCCAGGAATTTTAATCCAAAACATAAGACGGAGTAAAGTCAAAAGACAGAAATAAACATACTATAGTTACCAAATTCTTCAGAAAGCTAAAAAAAAGAAAAGAAGGCACATACAGTTTAAAATGCAGTAAAACATCTTTTTCACAGCCACCTTAGAAGCTGTAAAATACGAAGGCGTCTCTGAACTACAGGGTTCAGTTGATTAAAGATAACCAAGGCTGAACATAGAGGCAGAAAAATGGAAAAATGATCCGCACCTCTACCTTGTTATTTCTGCAAACCTACATGACAACAAAGCCACCTTTTCCTCAGCAAATAAATTATTTTTATAACTAATTTGTGCCTTGTGCCTTCTGTTTCATTCAGATGTGGTTGCTAATGACGATGAGCAAATAGATCTTCAAATATCCCAAAATTTCTGTGTATCATTTATTCATCCCTTTAAAACTAAAAATAATTTGAACAGTTTGTGTGGTCTGTTTTTATGTAAAATGAAGGAGAGCGTCTTTTAAATGCGATTGGACTGGACTATAATTTTTATACAATCATGGGGTTGTCGTGTCAGCTTTTAAGGCATTCCTAAGCAATGGTAAGGAAACCAATCAACCAACCAATAACAGCAGCAGCAAGCCCTGAAGACCTAAAAAACAAAACCAAAACCAGAAGGCTAAAGTGTCCAAGAATGTTCGTGTTCTTGGAAAATTTTCCCCTTTAAGAAATACTTTGCAATTGCTAATATGTCAAGAATTAGTAGAGGCAAATTTTCCATAGAGCTGTATAACTCCAGGAAAATGTTTTTATAAGAAAAAAGAATTGGTTATACAGAACCTCAAGGCTTTGATATTTGACACCAAACTTGGTGTTCACACACTTATTTAGTTAAAAGAGTTTCATTCCTCCTTTTCTCTGGAAACTTAGGGCCATGCACAAAGGAATTTTTTTTCTGGCTATACTTTTTTAGGACAGAGGTGAATCTCTGACCAAGCTAGTAATGTATGTATATTTTATTAATTTAACTATTATTTTTTCTTTCTTGCTGTACTGCCCCTTTGCTTCTTGCCACTCAGCAGGATTTTGCTCTACACTCATTGCATCTCATCCTGGATGTGGTGGAGGAGAAAAATAAACTGAAGAAGTAAAATACTTCCCTTTTAACTTCTGTCTTTCAGGAGCCTAAACACTTAGGGGCATTTAGAGGATTTTCACAGTGATATAAAATGACAAAATTCCTGATTGTAGATGACCAGAGAACCTTGGCCAGAAATATTAGGAAAGCTTTTCACCAACTAGAAAGAGATTTCCCTTGGCAGGAAAGCAGATGAAAGTGGGAGATTTGCAGCTTGCTAGACTCAGGAAGACCAGAGCAAATGGCTGCATGTTACACCCAGGAAAAAGCTGACCATCCCCATGTACACCCATGTGGGGGCCATTAGCAGCCTGGCAAAAATCTCACTCGACCCAACTATGGCCTGGAAAAGACCATCATAAGGGATACTGGGAAGTTCCTGGGGCTATGAGGTCGTGGTCCACAGAACTGGTCCCTCTCCTGACCCCAGCCTTCCCTGAACAGGCCTACCTACGGCCTCTGACCAGGGGGCATGCCATACAACCTTCGTATCAGCACCAGTGTTGACATCTCAATGACACATGGCAGTTTGTCCAGTGAAAGCCAAGCTGAGCTAAGCAGCGTATCCGTTCATCCATGTATGCATTAATTCATCCATTATATTTAATTCATCAAATAATTATTGACCTACCATTGCTGGGCACTCTTGCGGGCGCTGGACAGAGAGAAAAACGATCCCCTCCCTTTGTGGCTCTTCCATTCCTTTGGAAAGACCAACAACAAACAAATAAATCCTGTAAAACATGTCAGGAAGCTGTAAGTGCCAGGAAGAAAAATAGGAGTTGAGAGATTGGAGAGAGAAAGGAGGTGGTTCTGAATATGGGCTAGTCTGGAAGCCAGCCTAGAGGAGGAGAAAGAGCAAAGGGTTCAAGCAAGTGCTGTGCAGAGGCCCTGAGCCTGAGCATGGGGCCTGTGGGAGGGGCAGCCAGGAGGCCAGGAGACAGGAAGACAGTTGGCACAGATTGTGAAGAGGCGCCACTGGAGAGGCCTGTGGGACTCCAGCAGGAGTGTCACAGGTAGTGTTTATGTTACACTTATGTGACCAGATGATCTCCAGTCCCAGCAAAGAAAAGCAGGCTGAGGCATGCTGGCCAGGGCACACTGTCTGGAGCACTCGGTGTATACTCTGGTCCTGTGTGTTTCAAAGCCAGATCATTTAAAGGTCAGCTCTATGGTCCAAATTAGAGGGATGATTATGTGGTAATTGTCAAGGAAACTTTCTGCTACTGCCATCTTGAAAGTCTCTAAATTGGGAGACCCCAAAATTTGAAAGTAAGGAGAGGCCTAGTCATATTTTTCACCTTACAGTAAATCTTCCAGGCCTATGGAAGAAATTAAAGGCATACTTTTACTCCTTCTTTTATTTACTTTCTCTGTGGCTGGAACCACGAGGCGGAATCAATAATCTCATTCTTTTTCAACGCCATTGAGCACTGATTAATTTCTGACATAGAAAATGTGGTATCGATGTGTACGAACCTAATGTTTGAGAGTCACTGATAGAATTCTTGAAGCATTAGGGACTCACTTCATTTGTGACTTCTGGATGGGGTGTAACCCCACTAAATGCTGGCTTAGGACCTTGTACCTTTCCTTCATAGCTCTTACCACTGTTTTGGTCATATACTTATGTATAAGATAATTTATTTAATAATTTGTTTAAGAGGGCAGCCCAGGTGGCTCAGCAGTTTAGCACTGCCTTCAGCTTAGGGAGAGATCCTGGAGACCCAGGATCAAGTCCTACATCGGGCTCCCTGCATGGGCCTGCTTGCGTCTCTGCCTCTCTCTCTCTCTCCCACTCTCTCTCTTTCTCTCTGTGTGTGTGTGTCTCATGAATAAATAAATCAAAGCTTTAAAAAATAATAATTTAAGAGCTTCCCCCTGCATCTAGACTATAAGCTTCTGTAGGGCAGGAGTACATTTCGCTTTGTTATCATTTGATGCTCAGCAGGTACTCAGGAATAGACACATAGTATGCATTCATTAAAGTGACAGGATTTGTGCTTAATGATTGGATGTATTGTACGTATTACAAGGAGAAGTAAAGAGTCACAGTGGCTTTCATGTCATCCTTTTTTAAAAGATAATTTATTTAAATTCAATTTGCTAACATATAGCATAACACCCAGTGCATGTTATCCTTTTGAGTATGGTGATGCCATACACAGGAGCACCTCCTTCATCGCTTCTGATGCTGGTCATAGAGCAGCGCCTCGGGACCCACAGGGAGGCCTACCAACATTACTTACAAGTGACACTATTTTATGAGGCAGAGTATTTGTCTTGTCAAACAATCTAAAGAAACTAACAGTAGGGCTGTGAAGTGCAATGAAACAGTGCTGTGGGGCCACCTGGGTGACTCAGTGGTTGAGTGTCTGCCTTTGGCTCAGGTTGTGATCCCCAGATCCTGGGATCGAGTCCTGCATGGGCCTACCCACAGGGACCCTGCTTCTGCCTCTGCCCATGTCTCTGCCTCTCTCTCTGTGTCTCTCATAAATAAATAAATAAAGTAAAAAAAGAAAGAAAGAAAGAAAGAAAGAAAGAAAGAAAAGAAAAAAAAAGAAAGAAAGAAAGAAAGAAGAAAGAAAGAAAAAGAAAGAAAGAAAGAAAGAAAGAAAGAAAGAAAGAAAGAAAGAAAGAAAGAAAGGGTGCTGTGAGCTTTCAGCTAGAGAAAGGTCCTTATGCGGTTTAGCTATGGAGCTAGGTCCAGGAATGTAACCTCACACAGAAGAAAGAGGGGCCTTCCAGGGGCCTCACCTCCAATACCATCACATGGCAGGTCAGTCAGGGTTTCAACATAGGAATTTGGGGGCAAACACAAACATTTAGTGCACAGCCTTGTTCTAAATATGTTCTAGCTATTTTAGATTTAACCCTTACATCAATATTATAAGATTATGCACTATTATGATCAGCCCTCATTTTTTAAGTGAGGAAATTGGGACACAAAGATTTTAAGTGTCTTACCCAAAGTCACACAGCTATCAGGACTTGGGCCTAGGCAGTCTGTGCTTCTGACCACAGATCTAAGTGGCCTGCTGTATGATGCCGCCGGCTGTATACTAGTGTCACAGGCACCCAAATAAAATGTGACGTTGATGATATTTCCCTTGTAAAAGCTTATAGTAATTCCCAGATTGTCAGGCATCAAGTGAGTTGAATCATCTTTAATCATTTGACCTCAACCAGTTATTTCAGCTCTGTTTGTAAAGTTGTATTTCAGGCACACCGAACTGACTACTTGCTATTTCCTGCCCACTCTGTGGCTTTCATGATTCTACTTTGTTGCATGTTCTGTGGTTCTCTGCTTAGGATACTTTCTCCCATTTTTTGCTGATAACCATTGGGATACAGTCAATGCCATTTTCTCTATGAAGTTATCCCTCCTCATCTTGTCTCCAAATATTGCTCTGATTGTTGTTACACACTCCTTCTTATAGCCCTTGTCACATTGTATTTCATATACTTATGATATGGTTGCCTTTTGCTCTGAACAGTTGGCTTTTCTGGAATGGGAGTGATGACTCAGGTTTTAATCTGATCTTCCCAAGTGTCTTTTCCCATGATGCCAGGAACTAGCAAGTGCTGGCACATAGTAGAGGCACCATCAACAACATCAATGACCATAGTAGAATGTAAATGAACCAATTTTCATCATATGGGGAGATCAGTAAAAGAATAAAGCTCTTGGGATCCCTGGATGGCGCAGCGGTTTGGCGCCTGCTTTTGGCCCAGGGCGTGATCCTGGAGACCCAGGATCGAATCCCACATCAGGCTCCCGGTGCATGGAGCCTGCTTCTCCCTCTGCCTGTGTCTCTGCTTCTCTCTCTCTCTCTCTCTGTGACTATCATAAATTAAAAAAAAAAAAAAAAGAATAAAGCTCTTAAAGAATTTGTTTGAAAAATATGAGTTATATTCCAAAAATGTTTAACTCCTTCACCCTCTTTACAATTAATCAACTCAGCTGCCAAAGGAGTTGGCAAGTCTGTGACAGTGTGAGAGATTTCTAAAGTTATCCTATCTTCATAGATGAGTTGATAGGATTATGAAATTATAAGAAAATATTTCTGTATAAATAAGAAAACCAGTGCTTACACTTTTGCTGTCATTCCAAGTACTTTCTGTGAAAAAACTCCTACCTGCAAAATTTACACTATATTCCATGGTGGGTAGCTGAAGCTTCTTAGATGATGCTAAGAGATCATAAGATAGTTCATCAGATTTCCCTTTACTTGTGTCAGTGTGTGTGTGTGTGTGTGTGTGTGTGAAGATGTGTGTGCACACGCATGTGCTCAAGCATGCATGTAATATTGTAAGTTCCCAAATGTGTTAATATAATCAAATACAATATGGTCAAGTAAATTAATTTTTTGAGACTTTGCTTTCTCATAATGCCTACTTTATTGAATTAGAAACAATGTGTGTAAATTATTAGCACAGTGTCCTGCACACAATAGGTAATGAACAAATGGTTATTAGTTTTGCTATTAATACAAAAAAGGACATTATCTTGTTTCCTCAATTAATGCAGTATCATGAGGACTTTCTTATGTTATTAAATATACTTTTGAATCATCATTTTCCTGGGCCACAATGTGCACTTTATATCAGGCTCATAATTTTTTGAATAATTTTCCTTGTCCAAAATGTAATTTTTCCCCAGTTCTTTTTGCTAATGTAAATAACCCTGCAGAGAACATCTGTGCATATAAAACTCTGCCTAAGTTTCTGCTTATTTCTTTAGGATGGGTTCCTAGAAGAGGAAATGATGAATATAAGTATATAGACTTTGTGTAGAAATTCCTTTCACGTAATATTAAATTGCTTTCCAGAAAGTCCAACCCAGTTATTTTCCCAATTATGGTATAAATTGATACAATCACATCATTGCATTTTTGACAACATGAAGTGTCTGTTTTTAAATTTCTTCCTGGTCTAGTAGTCAAATAGTATCTGATTGTCATTTTAACATGCATATTTGAATGCCAGTGGTTTTGAACATTTATACCCTTGAAATCTTTTGTTCGCTGGACTCCATTCCACTGCTCATTCTTTTGCTCTACTGTTTGTTCTTGTCACTCCTCAACTTCTTCATTGGAATACCCCAAGAGCCAGTCATCAGGCCACATTTTTTTCTTTATCTACACTCACTTCTTGGATGAGCTCATTGCTGCCATGGCCTTAAATACAATGCTCATGTCAGACACTCCTAAATTTATATCTCTATTCCAGACATCTCTTTTGAACTTCAGACTCATAAATCCATTTTCCATTCAACATTTTCACTTAGACGTCTTATAAAAATAAAAAATACATTTCCCACGTAAGATGTTCTACACCGAGCTTCTAATGTTCCCTTACACACTTCTTCATTTTTCAGTCTTGCTCGTCTTTGTTAATGGCCTCTCTATTCTTCTGGATTCAGCTCCAAGCTTGGACTTCTAGAGGACTTATCTTTCTTTCACATCCCATATCTAACACATTAGCAGGCCCTTGGCTCTCACTTCAAATGTGGCCATGATCCAACCAATTTTCAGGGCTCCATCCTCATGGCCTAATCACCTCCTAAGTCCCCACTTTCATATAGTTGGTTTTTTTTTCACCCCCTTCTTGGTGCACTTGACCCTTTTTTGAGGCCCTTGCTAGAGGATGGCCTGTTTCCTTTCTCAAGCAGCCAATTAAGTCTACTATAAGGCTCAGCCACTTCCTATAATGGGCTATATACTCAGCCCACTATACACCCAGCCACTTCCTATAATGGGCTCTCAAATTTGGGACTCAGTATACTCACCTTAACTGCCTCAGGGCCAGGTATCTGATAACTACCAAGGGCCCCTATGCCCCAGAACCAGCAAAATTATTCAAATTAACCAAGCCACAAAGCCCCCCATGGAAACCTAGGTAACTCCACTCTGAGTGTCACACATAAGCACCTTCTTAGAGCTCCAGCTAGCTGTTACCTTGTTTCTGGTTGCAATCCCCTTTGTGAGCCTGACCAGGAAACTTCTCCCTTTCAAAGATATGAGTAACAGGGTTTTCATAGCATAGTACTATCACATGGTATCACTGACAAGGATATGAGTACTAGAGTTCTGCCCTTTATCATTAACCTTGCTGTGTTATGTCCCCCATCACAAACACTTTCAATCTTATAGAACATCCACTCCACTCCAAGTCACATTTCTTATGTCTTACCTGGATGACTGTATCTTCTTACTGTCTGGTCTAACCTGGAAGCCAAGTAACACTTTTCTGTTGGAGGTCAGATCTTGTTGCACAACTACTCAAGACTCTCCACGGGTTTTGCCTCTCACTTGGGATCACACTAGCCTTATTTTCTCTCTGACCTCTTTCTGTGACTCTCAACTCACTCTTCACAAGCCATACTGACATGTTTACTGTTTCTAGAACACTCCAGGAATGTTTCCCCCATGTGGCCTTTGTACTTGCTGTTCCTTTGAAATACTCTCAGGTCATGACTCAAACGTAACTTTCCTACTATATACTTCAAATGAGAAATCCACTTCTCTAGCATTTGTGGTCTCGGTTATATTTTTTCTCGGTTCTTGGTTGTATTTTTTCTCGGTTCTCGGTTGTATTTTTCCACTTTGTATTTATTTTATAACTTTTTACATTCAGGGTTATCTAGATATTATTCTATTGCCTGACTTGCCCCCCTAGAATGTAAATGAATAAGGGCTAGGGATTTCTGCCTTTTTCTTCTGTCCCAAAGGCAGCTTAGAGTAGTGGCCAATAGCACAGCCCCCAGGTATGCACCTGATCTTACTTGTTAGGTGATGGTGGACCCATTGCTCAATCTTCCTCTACTTTCTCTTTTGTAATATGGTATCTTCAGGAGTTCCAACTGCTATAACAAAATAGTGTCTGGTGAGAACCTATCTCCCCTGTTTTCTGGCTTTGTCATCACATGGTGGAAAGGGGCAGGGGTCTGGGCTCCCTTTTATAAAGACACTAATCCCATTCAGGAGGGCTCCATCCTCACGGTTTAATTGCCTCCTAAATCCCCACCTTCAAATACCATCACATTTGGGATTTAAGTTCCAACCTGTGATTTTTGAGGGGATATTAACTTTCAGCCTCTAGCACATGTGGACAGTAGGGCACCTGCCTTCATGGGATAATTAGATAATAAGATAATTTAATATTTGTAAGATGTTTAGATCGGTGCCTGGCACAAGAAAAGAAGTAGGTAAATATTTGTAAAACAAATAAATTGCTAAATTTCTGGCACACAAAATAGTATGTGGCTCTTGGAAGGCGGTCAGTAAATATTTGTTGAGTAAATCCTCAAGATACAATATACAGTAAATGGAAATCCAGTTCTTAAGTCCGAGGGTCTGCTGATGAGTGTGTTCTGTCTGCCACACCCAGGTAGGCCTACTATAACATTACAAAGAGATATCTGCTCTGAGGTGCTTCCTGAGTAATGGGCGTCTTTGGGCAGAAGCATTCTCATTGTTGGAAACAGGAGACACATGTCGCAGAAGGGAGAGGAGAGGATTGGCAAGTGCTGAGAAGAACCACAAGAAATACACATTTGGTCTTTGTCCCTGTGTCCTGGCACAGAGCTCCTAAATCCTTTGGAATTTCCTGAGTGATAAGAGTGATAGAGGTGTCTTTTGTTCTAAGGAGGAGACTCTTAGTAGATCCTTTGATGGCTTCAGGATGAGGGCTGGTCACAAGAAAGGCCGAGGCAGGATAAGAAGTTGGAACTTTCAACCCCACCCTCCATCTTTGGGGAGGGGCGAGGGGCTAGAAATTAAGTTAATCGTTATTGGCCAATGATTTAATAAATTGTGCCGATTGGATTGTAATGGAATCCCCATGAAAACTTCTAAACAATGGGATTCGGGTAGCTTAGTAAGCACTTCAAAATGCTTGGGAGGGTGGTATACCCAGAGAGGGCATATTCCTGAGATGTAGCCTTCATGATAAACTGGTAATAATAAGTAGTCTGTTTTCCCTGAGTTATGTGACCACTCTAGCTTGTCACAATTATGGACCCCAGGAGTGGATCGTAGGAATCCCTGATATTTTAGTTAGCCTATCAGAAGTTTGGGTGGTCTAGGATTTTCTATTGGTATCTGATGTGGGAATGGTCCCGTGAGACTGAGCTTTTAAACTTTGGGGTCTGCACTAAATCCAGGTAGTTAGTGTCAGGGTCAAATTGAGTTGTAGGACACTCGGTTGGTGTCCAGAAAGTTAGAGGGTTGGTTGGTGTGGGCAAACGACCAACCACACATTGGGTGTCAGAAGTGTTCTGCAGATGGAAACAGTTCAGGGGCTGGAATCTGTGCCTTAGTCCATCAGTAAGTATAAGCAGGTTTGCACAAGCTTATAAAACACGTTCCATCTAAGGAATTACATTTGAGACTACTTTGCGATATGTTGGAAATGTTTTCCTCAATTTTGCTAACAGAGAAATTACCAGCAGACACATAAAGATAGTTTTTGGAATAACACTCAGATGTCTTGATTTTTTTGGAAAATTGTAAATAAGCAAATGAATACATTTTTTTAAAAAGGCAGGTACCTTTTAAAATTTCATAATCAAATGTTTTCACCTAGAGTTATCATTGTATTTTGCTATTTAATATTTTATTTTTCGTCACTCAGATTGCAAGCTCCCTCCTTTTCACTCTGATAAGTCTCTTGGAACGGGGATCGGATGAGACTGCCCTATGGGGACAAATGAGACTTACAGTGAGAATGAGGAAGAAGACTCTAAGGCAAGTAGCTTTCCTCCCATGCAATTACTATTTTGAATGGCCTATTTCCCAGTCTCTTTTCCCAAGTAACTTCCTCTCTACTTTTTTTTTTGTCTTAAATTTATCTTCTTAAGGACTAAGCGTTTTTGAGACAAAATCAATGCATCTTTCATGTGTGTGTGTGTGTGTGTTTTTTAAAGATTTTATTTACTTATTCATGAGAGACACAGAAAGAGAGGCAGAGACTTAGGCAGAGGGTGAAGCAGGCTCCCTGCAAGAAGCCCAATGCGAGACTCAATCCTAAGACCTCAGGATCATGACCTGAGCTAAAGTCACATGCTCAACCACTGAGTCACCCAGGCGTCCCAATGCATCTTTCATAAAAACAATAATAACATAACTAAATTACATTGAGTGTGATGGCATAACACAAAGCAAAATATTTTAGGGCATTTATTTGTTACAACAATCATAGGAAGTCAGTACTATTTTAATCCCATTTTAATCCTTTATAGATGAAGAAATCCCGGCCCCTCAGAGGTTGGGTGGGTGACGTCACAGAGCCTGGCCCCTTCCTTGCTACATGGACGGATATCTGCAGACCTGATATCTCATATTATTGGCACAGAGAGAAGACTTGTCTCGAGAAACTGACATATGTCAACTGGAGAGTAGAAGCTCCTCAGTGAGCTCTTGATGATACGCGGATCCTGGTTTGACATTTATCAGAAGGGCAAACAGCAATCACCACTGGACCTTCCTTCCTGTCTTAGCAGGAACTGAATGTTTTCATGCCTCTGAGCTGTGACTGCCAGGTCAGTTATCAGTTGTGGTTTTATGTCAAGGAAATCAAACTGACGGCAGCGATCTGTCTGAAGTAAGTGAACTCCCACCCCAGAGCCTCAATAAAGCTTCATATCAGAGCATAACTTAAAACAATAGAAAGTCCACATGGCTGCCCTCCCCCACCTCTCAGATCCTCTCTGCCCCTTTGCTGTGTACCATCCACTGGGGAGTCTCCTCCATACCCAAGCTCTTGTTCCCTTGCTTCTTTGCTTTACTACTGTTTAACCCACTAAAACCTAGTTTTGCTCCAATAATGTGCTTTTCCTCAAGAAAATGACATCTGATTCAATTCCAAAGGACACCATTTTAGAAAAGGAACATTTCACTTCTTGCAGGTCGCCATTTCTCTTGCTGGTGATGTGTTCTTGCTGGCTCAGTGTCTCACTTCAAGGCATCCGGATGCAGATTTAAAACATTCCAGAAAGAAATAAGATGCAAGGTTCTATGGCATTTAAAATAATTTATGCATCCTGTCCTCTAGGCTTACAGCCAAGCTGCAGCAGGAGAAATTTGCTTCACATTCTATCAAGGCTTGCACCACATTGAATCCTTTTGGAAGGAAATCTAAATTGCAATTGTAAAAAAAGAAATCTGGGGAGAAAAAGAGCCCAGTGTTATTCTGCAGCTCCAAAATGGTTGTAAAGTTCTCCAGGAAAAATGTCAGGACAATATCTGGTAGAAGTTTAAAGGCTGTAACTAAAGTTTGTTGCAGCTATTAAGAGTACTGCACATTAAAAAGGGGTCAATTAACATTTATCAAAAGATGCTGGCCTTAGAGAAGTGTATTTACTCTGGGAGGCCAAGCACATTTCCGTGTGCCTTTAAAGTGATAACAACTCATGGAAAAAAATAAGCTCATGAGGAGGTGGGGGTTGTGGTTCCTACAAGGCCTGGATTTGCAAACTCTATGGGATTCTCATTGGTTTTCTCAGTGATACACTTTTTGAAATTTCCAAAAATTGTAATTGTCCTTCATTTAGACTTTATTTAGAAGCAGAAGTGTAGATGACATTTCTTAATGTCTGGATCTGGGAAGTCAGAACCAGGTAAGGCAGCAGTTTCTAGTCAGAAATTCTATCTTTTCTCTATCATGCACTCTCATCTGCCCTTCTTGCTGCACCCCAGGGTAGTAGGGTGCATGTATGAAATGTGGCCACCTGTACACGGGAAGCATACAGGAGTCTCAGAGAACTGTTGGCTTTTGTCCTACCGGTTGCTTTCATCTCTGAGGCCCAAGCTCCAGTCTCCTGTAATGAGCCTGCGTGTAAGCTGGAAAGCCGGGATCTCTAAATGCAGAGCCTCCTTTATGATGACATCTTCATAGTTTCCCTGATGACTAAATCTGGTGTGTTTATCTGCTTCCTTGGAGAGCTCTGAAATACTTCAATTGACTCTCAAGTTATCCAGAGGTGGTTTGCATTGAAATCGTCTTGCTGTGGGCTGCTTCAAATCTTGAAGGCTCTGTCTTTAGTTTCTGTGAATCTTGACTTTATTGTTTCCCCACTGGATCTGAGATCCAGTTCTGCCCTTTACTGACGTTTGACTGTAACCATGCTGGAAGTCTCATCATGCCTCTGATCCCCACTGGCCTCTGAAACCATTTGATCTTTCCAATTCCTTTCTGTAATTCAGATTTGCTGAGCTTTGTGATAACAATAGATAGTCCTGACCGAGCATTTATTGCTAAATTAATGCTAAGGACAACTCCATGGGTTAACTGTTAACATTAAATAAGTAAATTATTTGGGGATGCCTGGGTGGCTCAGTTGGTTAAGCGCTTGATTCTTGATTTTTGGCTCAGGTCATAATCTCAGGGTCACGAGATCAAGCCTGGAGTTGAGCTCTGCCCTCAACCATGAGTCTGCTTGAGATTCTCTCCCTCTTTCCCTGCCTGTCCCCACCCTGCCCCTGCTCATTCCCTCTCTTTCAAATAAATAAATAATATTTTAAAAAATAATTTCCTCATTTATTTCAAGGGCAGCACTTTAAATTCAAATATCAAATACCTTAATAATTAAGTCTAGCTTGATCACAAGAAAGTGGACGAAATCTGTCATTTTCCTGTGTTATCCTCATTATTGAGGAAGATAAACTTCTACCTCAGACAGTCTTGGTTGTCTGGGTTATCTGGGACTTTTAGAAGATGAAGAAGGGAGTTCTTGTTTGTCAAAAGAGTTGAGTGCACCTGGGGAAGGTCCGTGTGTCAGAATGTGTTGTGTTATTTCCTTGGCAGAAAGGGAATGAATAATTTGCTGGAAAGGGTGGCTACAGGCGAGAGGGGCATTTCACACTTGCTGATGGCTTGGGTTTTTTTTTAGTAGAGGACCAAAGACATGGGGGCTAAGATCTGAAAAATAAGAGAGAAAAGTAGTCATGGAACAGTAACCAGACCTGAGCAGTTGTCTCCAGAATGGTCTCTCAGCTTGCTCCCCTGCAATTCTCCCATTACTTTGCCTGCTGAGTGACCTTTTGAAAAGAGTTTGGATTATATGGCTCCTCTGCCACAAAACTTTCAAGTGTGCCTATTGCTTTGAAGATACACCGTGAGGTCCTGTGGACGTCATCGAGGGCTTTAACTCTGGCCTCTGCCTACTCTCCAGCAGTTCTCTCTGCCTCAGCCCAGCTGTTTGCTCACAGCCACCATCTCCCTGGTATGCCTGTGCTGTCCCCTGGGGAAGGCGTACCCCCCTTTGAAGACCGAATTCAGATATCACTTGCTCTATGACTCCTTTCATACATAATTAACTCTTCCCTCCTGTGGGACTGCACTGCACCATGTAAATGGTTCTATCCTGGGACCTATAGTACTTAATTTGCCATATTTGTTTAAATGTTTGTGGGCTACTGAGAGTAGGGACTTTGTCTTTTTTGTTTTGTAGCCCTGGAATCAAGCATACCTGCTCTCCAAAATTATGAGAGGTATACATCTACAGCTAATTTAAAGGCTGTATGATTGTCATTAGCGTTGTTTTTCTTTGACATTTTCACTTTTTATTTAAAGGAATGGTACACATAAATGCTGTCTTTGATTGTTAGGGAAGGTTGCATGAGTTGCATGAATAATTTTTCCCTTTTGGTATCAGAAAAGCAATTCACACCATTTAAAATTGCAGTTTTGAATTTACCCCACCTTATCAAAGCTCGATTAACATAGTCCAAAAGAGTCATAGAGAGGTAAGATCAGAAAAATCCTTATTGAATTGCCCAGAGCAATTGCTCGAGAAATGCCACTAACTGGAATCCCTGGCAGCTTCCAGCACCTGCTTCCTGGGTCTGGGTTCAGGCCTACACATACCTGGGATGGTGCAAAGGGTGATCCAGGAGTGGTGGATGAGGAAACAGGGAAAGGATCTTTGGAATTCAGAACATTTCACTTTAGATGTTCTACATAAATTAGCTGAGGCACACATCCAAAAGCCCCTGGAGAAAAAGGTACAATCATTTCCAGTTTGGAACAAGGGGAATGGGATAATGGAGAACCTTTAGGCAATTCGTTTGAAAACAAAATCACTGGAGCTTCCAGACCAAGGCTAGTGATGAAGGCAAGAGCTGAATGGAAGCATCCTGATTTATTCAAGTACTTGGAGTTAAACTGGCAGCTAAGTCCCAACAGTCTGACCTAGGGCTCAACCAGGGGCCTCTGTGCTTTGAGGGGTGGGGGCAGGAAGCAAGCCTCCATCCAGCTGCACACTATGGCATTCTAGGTCCTTCCTTTTCTATAGCTCACTTGAGTTGGTATCAGGGCAGGTTTAGAAGCAAAAGGATTTTCTACCATGTTAATTAGCCCTCAGTTCTGGATACTGCACACTTTCCTTTCATAATAAGTAAAGTGTTTCAAAACTAACAGTGGAAAGGAAGCAAAAAATATGTTGAAAGACAAAGATAGAAGTATTTAAGAAATTAAAACAAAATGATCATTTATTGTTTTTAATATGTAGTCAAATATGAACAGCAGTATTACACAAATTGTTCCCTTCATCCCCTTCTAAAATCCCAAATTTGTTGACTCCAACTGCAAGTGAAAAAACAGGATTTAATTCTGAAAATAGCAATCAACAGAGAGAACACAGATAACATTTGGTCACCACCAGCTTCCAGACTTCTTAAGCTGAACTGTGCCACCATCACAGTCGATAAACCGGCTTTCTTACAAAATTATTACTAGGAAAAAATTTTTTTGAAGATTTCCCACATACTGTAGGCAGAACCAGAATCGCAGAAAAACTTGGCTTAAGTAGCTGCATGAGGAAAACTTTAATGAATTATTGCAATCATAACGATCCCCAGGTAAAAGAGATGGCAAATTAATGAGCTGTAAGGAAATACATTCAAACTCAGATAATTAATCTTACAGAGAAAATAATCAGGAAGCTTGCAGAAGTACATAGCATCTGAATTCTTGAATTGAAGCAGTAGGTTTCAATAAAGGTCATACCTTTGCTGCTATCAGACACCATTAGTGCAAATTCATGTACAATCATTTTTTACATTTGCAGGTTCAGGTACGTCAAGCGTGAGGTCATCATGAAGAATGCGCATGTTATTTGATCGTGGAAGAATGCAGCTCGGAATGTCTCACTGACAGGGCAGAGGAAATAGGAATGATGCCCAGAGGACTGGAGCAAATTTAAAGTGCTCAGTTTTCCAAACCCTGTACTAAATGAAGTTTTGGAAAACCTCTGCAAAATTAACCTTCACCTGAAAGACGCATCCTTGATTTGAGTACAGCGCTTTGGAAAAACAGTGAGAAACAATCTTGCAATGTGCTGTGCTCACCCACACAGTCTTTCCTTCTGTATAGGGTTGACTGGCTTTAGAGGGTCAGATTTCCCCCAATGTTCTCTTTCAGGAGCACCACAGTGAGCTTTGTGATTCTGACAAAGGGTACAATTATACCCACTTCGAAGTGCATTTACAAATATTCTGTGCACTGGTGCAACTGGCATAAAACACAGACAGCCCCCCCGGGTGCCCAACTTCTCCTTTCACACTTCAACATTTCAGATGACTACAAGCAGAATTACCAGAAACAGTAGTAAATTCCTGGCATTGGAAGTTCCCATGATCCCAGCTGGCATGCAAAAAAGGCTGTCTCTTTTTTTCCCTTGAAAATAATGTACTTCCCAGGCACTGTCCAAATGTCTCAAATGAGGCAAATGAGAGATTTGTTTTGACCAACCCATGAAAAGACTTTCTCCTTCTCAGCTAGGGCCCTGAGATTTAGCTATAATGTACACAAAATGTCTGTGTCTAAAGAACCTTAATTCATTTCCCTAAAATGATTTTAACAGTTCTCAGCAAGGAAAGCTCTGACTTCACTTTGATGGTATTTTCAGAGTAAACTGGTGGAGGACACTTAATTTGGGTTTTTATTTTTCTGCTATAAATATGACAATCTGAGCATGTTTTTATTCAAATCACCTTACAAGTAGTTGCTTGAACTTGACCAGATGTCTTGATAATAGTACATGAATCTGGTCCCGAGATGGTCAAAACTCACAAAGATTCAGCAACGGGTCCGCAGTTGAAAGAATCATTTCTTCTGTTTTCCTCAAGAAAATTATTTTCTTTTAATTTTACTTTTATTGCCTGTGTGTGGTTGGCTGTCTCATGTTCTCTGGTACAGGGGAACCAAAGCACTTGCCTTGAAGGTCAGAGAAGATCAATGGAAAAGCCTCTTTTTGGTCCTTACTTGACCATAAGTAACCCAATTTCCTACAGCAGGGGCCTTCACGGCTTTCGTATTGTGCCATAGGGAGAAGTATAGGTGGATGATAGTTGAGTTAGATTGAGGACATTTGTGACTTTCTATATGTCACCTGCTCCCTAGGATAACCTGCAGGATTTGTGCCCCAGTGTATGAGTGTCTGAATGACCTAATTGTGAGCTGATCTTCATTTACTATCGATCTGTACATTGCTCTGAAGAAGGTGAAAATTCTGCTTGATGGCCTATATCAATCTTTATTTTTTCCATGAATATACCCACCCACCTGCTCCTATGTTTATACCTGTCCTCATATAGCAAACTTCTAAAATTAGTTTCATGCTATTTATCTGTGTAATAAGCAAAAGGTTTATAGCTTCATGATCATTAAGTGGTATTTTGGTCATGAATATATAGCTTTTGTAATGCTAGGGAAAAGAGAGATTCTTTTTAAAAGTAACACACTAGTAGGAATGAGAGAAGTCACTGAGATTTTCAACCAGAATCAAGATAGATATATCACTATCTGCTAACTTAAATTGTTCTGCTTTATTCCATTAGGAGATTTTTTTTTTAGTAATTCTTAGATGTTAATAAATTTTAGAAATTAGAAAAAGATGAGGACCAGTATATGATTTACATTACTTTTTCCCCCAGCCTTTTATTCTGGATTTGAAGTAACAGAATCTTTTAATGTCAACAGTCACCTGGAAATTCACTTATAATGACATGTTTTGAGCACTTGTTTCTCTAGACATAATTTGGTCATTCATAATAAATGTGCTATTGAGAAGCCAATGATGATGTACTTCATAAACTTGTCAGGGAGAAGTGATTCAAGAAATTATGTGATTTTACTTGAATAATTACCATCTTAAAAAAATTACCATCTTACTTCTTTGCAATAATCACTGTGATAGTGATGGGCAGTGGATGGTTTAAAAGTTATGTCAGGTCACAATCAGCAGATGCATTCCAATTTCGACTGAGATTAGAAGATCAGCTTAATCAAAATATTATGTAACATCAAACTGTCTGATAAGATCGTGGTAGAGGTGTGCTCAAGGGTCTCCTGGGCTGAAGCTTTCTGGTTTCTAGGATTGTCTTGAGAGAGCTCACTCTGTGCATGCTCATCAATTATTCTATAGCCTTAGACAAAGTAATCAAGGCTTTCAATTGTGTCGTCATAGTAGCAACTTTTAGTAAATGATTAAGAATGCTTGCAAAGTCTGGGGTGGTCTGTTAGAAAAGGAATCAAGGGAGGCCTGCTATTCTAGTTGGGGCTTGTTGTTATTCTAGGAATATTCCTGAGGGATTGTCTTTGTTAAAACTCCATCAAGTTTTCTAACTGGTGCAGATAGACACAAGCACAACTGACTTGACTCACAGTTACCCATAGGAAATCACTGACCCAACAGGAAAACGGACTTAAGGCACATCAAATCAGTAGGAACTTTGGCTTGACAGATTTAAACATTCTGACTCTCAAAATTCCAATTTTCAATTACTTGAGACAGTCAATTTTTTCTTCTAGAAGGATAATAAAAAATCAGATATAGAAATAGAAATATCAGAGTATCAGAAATAAAAAGCTCATCCAGATATACTTGAATTTAGATGTACCAAGCTTCAACTTTCATACATATTTTGAAGGCAAAGATGAAGGACTAAGATTTACAGATGTGTGAAATGACCAAAAGAAAACTCCTGAAAGCAGAGATTGGGATACTGAAGTTGTATGACCCAGAGTCCCCATACTGAAGCTAAAATCACATCAGGTACTATTATAGCAGCAAGGCATAATTACCAAACAGACTTATCTCTCGCTATGAAAAAGTCAGTTTCCAAGTTTCCAGAGATAACCGATCTTCTGATCTCTCAATAAATTTGTAAAGCTGAGAGATGGGGAAATAGATAAGGATGATGGTGGGTTGTAATTGAACTAGTAACTTTTACAATCCCTTCTAATTCAAACAGTTTATGATTCCAAGTCTTATTGGAAATAGAAAAAAAAACCTATTTATCATAAAGTTTAAGTAAAAAGCAAAAGAGAAACCTTTCTTTTTTTCCCCTCATATGTTTTGCTCATTAGATTATCTGGTACTTTTACCAAGCCCAATCCAAGGACATTTGGCAATGTTTGGAGACATCTTTAGTTATTATAGTCCATGTGTGTGCGTGCGTGTGTGTGTGTGTGTGTATGTGTGTATGAGAGAGAGACAGAGAGACAGAGTGCTACGGGCATAAAGTCAACAGAAGCTGTTCTGCCTGGAAGCTGCCAAATATGCCCTACAATGCATGGAACTATTCCCATCTTACCCTCCCACAAAGAATTAATGCTGAAGTTGAGGAAGCTTGTGACATAACAACCACACACACCTAAAGTGCAAATGCTTCTTTGATACACGGTGCTTCCAGAAAACCTTAAAACTATGATGTTGAAAATTCAGAAAATATTGGTACAAGAAAAGAGAACTGTTACATCTAGTCTGAAGAAGTTCAAGTGACCTGGGAAGTCCTCCTGGGTCTGGGACAACTTTGGATGAGTCACTTTTCTTCTCACGAATGAAATTTGCAAATCATTAGAAATAGAGCAAACAGCACCGATGTGCAATGATGTACTGTATTTCTGAAACAGTCTTTGGGAACATACTTGATACCTCCCTAACTACATATAGTAGACTACTGGAATTGGGAATTGGATGGAGTTATATTGATCTGACCCACTTGCAAAATTGTGTTTGAGGATTCCATCATATTACAATTATCAGTTGACATGCCTGAACTCTCACTATTTGTATTTATCTCTATACATCACAAGGTCCAGTAGAGGAACTTGGTTCCAGTAGGTGCTCAATAAACATTTAAGTAAACTGAGTGGCTGGATGAGTGAACAAATAAAGGGATGAGTCAAAGTGCTCCACAAAATGTAAAGTGCTTTACAAACACAAGATAATATGAATGTATAATAGGTAATGCCACAGACCTCACAATATTTGCTCAAGAAAACCTTCCTAGGACAAAAATGTTCAAACAGTTTAAAAAGCAAATAACAATTGTGTTGTAAGAAAACAGGCTATGAAGAGTCTTAGTTTTCAGATATATTTGGGAAGAAACGAAACAAAGTAGAACAATTTTAAATGAGAAAAAATAGTGTTGCTGACAGATGACCACAGGGAGGGGTGAGGGACATGCAAAACCAAATAAAGACACTGTAATGGCTGGAGCCTGAAGTCACTGGTTGTTATAAAGATGGTACGATACATGAACATGATAGAGGAAGATTGTCCACGTTCTATAAGAATAGTCAATACTACAGATGAAATTAGCCCTCTAAGCTGGTTGGTTGGCCTTAATTGCTGACCAAGGCAAGAAAAATGGTAACAGAAATGACCAGTCAGGAGTTTTAAGTTCAACACACAATTCTGACACTGGGAAAATTATCATATCTTTCTGGGCATCAGTGTTTTGATCTGTAAGACGATACGCTTGGGTTAGATGACCTGCCGTAATTCTGGCCTATGGATGCTGATGCCAAAACACAGGATAGGATGGGAAAGTTAGAGCTAGAGAAATCTCTGGGAATTAGTAAAGCTCATTGTAATAAAATATCTGAAAAATACCTGCAGAAATACAAGGCAAAATAACATGTTACAGGAGGAAGAAACCATGACAATAGGAACTATTTCTCAGTCTTATTTAAAAACTCATTTCTTATCATGGAAGAAAAGTTTCTTGAATCAAGGCATGGATTCTAGCAAAACATTTTCTCAAATGGGCAACAGACACAAGAGTACATAACAAAATTTATACTTCTTCACGAAAGGTAATAACATTAAGAATTTTTTGCCTCAGAAACTAATAAATTATACTAATCAGAATATATATTATCTGCATAGTAGTATAATTTAAAAGAATAGTAATCCTCTTATTTGCATTTGCTAATTTCTATAGTTCCAATTAAGCTCCACATATTTTTATATTTTAATGCATTGGCCCCTTATATTTGTGTTACAGAGATAAAACAAATATTTAAAATTATTTATTTGAGGTATTTCCTTCTAAAGAGAAGCCTGGTGGTCAGCTCCTGGGCTTCTCCTTGCTACAAAGAGTAAACTAGGAAATCACAAGGAACTAGAGAGGCTAAGTGACTCCACAGAATAAAGATTTGTGCTAGTTACAGGATACTCACAGGGCCTCTTTCATGGCAGAGGAGTCAAAGTTGGGAGAGATGTGACAGAGGGGAAATATTAAGAGAAAATATTAAGATGGAGGAAAAATCGAGCAATTTCCTTTGGCGTTTTCTCAAGAAGTATATTGATTTGATTGTCTTTGAATGCTTTTAGGATTGATGCTTTTCTTCCTCCGGATGCAAATTTGTGCTGAGACTGAACCAAGGATGTGCTTCATATGAGTTACACTGATGTAAGTTTTCAAAGTCTGTACATCTGTACATCTGTGCATCAATCTGCGTAATAACAACCTTGCAAGGAAAGCAGAACAAAAATATTTTTATTTTCCAAAATTGTAAATTGAGACTCATGGAAGTTAAAGTGATTTTCCCAAGATAACATAGTGGAGACTCAAAGCTGTGTCAGCTGGTATTCTTTCCATTATAGCATGCTGTGTCTCTGAGATCAAAAACACTCAGATACACCCAAGAATGACCAAATCTTCTCTTTTTCTTCCTCCTCCTTTTTATTCAAAGGGAGAGAATTAAAAGGAAAGACCTCTACAGCACTGTATAATAGAATTTTCTGCAATGATGGGAATGTTCTGTTTTCTCCGATATGGAAGTCAACAAGGCACAGGTGGCTATTGAGCATCCAGAATGTGACTAGTGACTGAAGAACTGAGTTTTTTAAAATTTATTTTTAATTAATTTAAATTTAAATAGCCACATTTGGCTGGTGGATATGATACTGGACAGCACAACTCTAGAAACTCCATGTTAGAGAGATTAGCCCTAGGTATTTGAAAGTAAAATAATAATGAGGGCAAACTGTACTTATTTTATTGATCTTTAGTTTTCTGTTTGTTAGTATATCTTAAAGTCTAAACACTTCATAAACACACCAACATTGTGGTTCGTGCCATCTGGTTGGATTTATTTTTCTTGACATTCATATTTCATCCTAATCATCAAATATTATTTTCTCTGTAGCACCATTTATCTGATTTCTTCAAAGTCTGTGTGTGTCCCTTTGCTATTCTTAACTTTTAAAATTGTCATCCTCACTCTACTATGTTCATAGTATTTAAGAAATGTTTAGATGCACCCCTTCTAATATATGATGTATGTAAAGTCCAAAGCATCAATGTCCATTCTGAATTTCTAGAAACATTGTGTATGTTTGCTCCTCCTTTGCAGTTAATGGGCACCAGGAACAAACCAGAAATATAAAATAGAATAAAAATTTCATGAAAAAAATGGATTAGTCAGCCTTTCCCCTTACCACTAAAAGATTCATATACAGCAGAAACTTCTCACCACCTTTAACTTCTCCTTTTGTTAGGAAGTTTTCTCACACTTCCAAAAACTTTCCCCTATTATATGATGCTTTAGTTCACTGAACAATTCAGTGTTTTATGTCTTATTTGTTTTTTTTCCAGAATTGTCAATTCTTTTAATTGAAAGTGGAAGATGGGCTCTGAAGGGAATAAAGACAACATGACAACTTCAAAGAATTGTGTAAGGAGTTTGATATATACACAAGGTTTCTATAACTGTCAATCAACTGCTATTGGAAGCCATCGCTATCACAAAAGCTAGTGGAAGAAGCGTCATCTTATCCTAAAAGGAATCGTCTATGTGTTCCTTATATCTTTGTAGAATACCAGTTGCACCAGTTACGTTGGCAAGTCATTTGGTTATTGCTATCTGACCAAACCTACCCCACAAGAAATAAGTTGGGATATTTCATACAAACTGAATGCAGATACTGCAGAGAGATTGTCATCACATCCTTCAATTGCTTGTCAGGTTTTGTTTTTTGTTTTTGTTTTTTGTCTTTTTTTTTTGTTTTTGCAATTATTAACTAAGTAGGTTAGGAAGAAATGACTAACCTCATCAGGTATTTAAAAATGTAAAGCAAAATATATGTGACGGAAAATAGCAGTAGTTTACATCAGCTGACTGTGAAGATAAAATATGGTACTTTGTTAGTAGACTGATGTTCAGTGGAGACACTGGGTACAGATGCTAAGCTGTTAGTAAAGTGCTGCTTACAAGACATCTCTGCTTCTCGATACCTGAATCTGCAAATGTTGAACACTGTACCCTACAGCGTCTTGGCACAGGATGTCAGTTTCGTGGGTCGAGATGTCAATGACATTGTACACATAGGACCTGAATTTAAACCTTGGGAGCTTGGGATACGTATTAACCACTTTCCTCCTCAAGCAATGCCTTGGCCTTTCCCCATTCACCGAGAGGTTTCAAAATCTGGATTGTGATTACTGGGCAAAATGACAGATCCATCTAAGGAGCATTTTGCATCTGCTCTATTTAGCCAGGGATGGAAGGGGTTGAGAGAAATGAAAGAGTGGCTCAAATAGGCAGGAAAATGATCGGCACTGCAACTGATTGAACCACTTTTGCTAAGTGACATAAAAATATTCTAATATTAAGGATTATTTTACAACTCTATGGAAGTATGCAGTAATGCATCTCGCATTTGTTTTGTCCTGATGACAAATGCACTCTTTGAGTCACAAGAGCCTGCCTTGTGTTAGTTATAAACAAAAATATATTTATATATATATTTATGTAACTACTATGTGCTTTAAAGAAAATTACTGTATGATTCAGCAGGGTTCTTTCATTCTTTTTCTATTGTCAGGGATATGCTGACTTGAATGGCTTCTGAGACAGGAATCGACAATGACATGGGCCTTAAGTACTGAAGTAGCGCAAAGTAAAAAGAATAACCTGAACCCCTCCTCCCCCGTATGTTTAGAATCCCTTAACGTTTTTGCTTCAAAAACAATTAGGGACTCTCTGTATTGTTTCCTTCAGCCAAGAGCAAATGTGGCTTCATAGGATTTCATAGCTGGCAAAACAGAGGCAATGAATCTTTTTTTTTTTTTTTTTTTTAAAAAAAAAAAAAAAAAGAAGTGTTTTATCCCGAGGCAGAAGGGAAACCCTCAGGTGCCACTCTCTCTCCCTCATCCTTAGCTAAGAGTTTGGCAATTCTGTTACAACCCATAGAAGGGACACTCATTAACAGGAAGAGGAGGCATGGTTTGAACCTCCTCCACAGATAAAGGATTTGTTCTGTAAAATAATGAACTTGTTGCAACAAGTGGTTCTAGACCAGAAGAACAAAATCCTTTTTGCCACATCTGGTGGAAAGATAGAAAATCTCTTATTGAACATTTGTTTTTTTGCTCCTGCATGAGCTGTTTTTCTTAGGAATCTTGAAACAGTCATCATTGCTCTTTTGGAAGAAAGGGTTCAGGCTTTGGAACTCAGTCATCTTTGAGACATCAGAGAAGAATATTTGAATCAAAGGTGGAGATCTCTCAGGAACTAAAGCTTTATTATTATTGTTTTTCTCGATCCCTTTGCAACCCTGCACCTAAGCCAATAGCACTGTGATATTGTCATACTTTAGTTAAGTCCACAGGAGATGTTCTGAGTGAACTATAAAATGTCATTCCTCTAGGGAATTCTATGTTCGATGGTCAGTGGTACCTTGCATATGTTTTAGTTTTTCTTTTACCCTTCCTGGGCTGGGCTTGTCCAGAAATCTCATCTCCTTCAGGCTACAACAGCTTAGGGATCCTTTGTGTGTGTGTGTGTGTGTGTGTGTGTGCGTCTTAAAGGTATAGGCAAATTTTTTAGTCTTAACACCTGTAAGCCAGCACTGGTGCTGTTCTGTCCTAGAAATTTTAGCACTGCTCTGATACAATGAAACCTTCTTTCTCTCCAACTGGTTCAACTTCCGCATAGGCAGGATGACCAGAACCTCTTCGAAACTTCATCGCAGGCCATCTGCTTGGGCGTCTCTAAAACAGAAAATGCAAAAGTAATGAATACCAGGGTGATGGTCGTATCACGAAAAACATATCTGCCAAATATTTTAAAGATTTATTCATCTACTTATTTGGAGGAGGAGAGAGAGACACAGAGAGAGAGCATGGGTGGTGAGGGCAGAAGGGGAGGGAGAGAGAATCCTCAAGTAGACTCCATGCTGACTGCAGAGCCCAACAGGGGGCTGGATCCCAGAACCCTGAGATCACAACCTGAGCCAAAACCAATAGTTGGATGCCCAACAGACTGAGCCACCTAGATGCCCCAGTATTTGCCAAATATTTTAGATTAGCTTCTGAATTAAATTTAGCAATACATTAAATTCTCTCATGTTACTACCACAGATGGAATTACATGTGCTCAAAGACCCATGTTTTCATCTTTCCTATGGCACTAGGAGCAGTCCATTTACCATAGCTGCCCCATAGGAACAAGAGCTTCCCAAAGTCACAATGTATGCCTTATGCATACTTTTGTCTAAAAGATTCTCTGAGTGTCTAACTAGGAAAAAATGAATTGTAGTAAAAATAAAAACAAGTTTTCTGAATATCTAGCCACTGACTGTTTCCCTTCTCTAGGAAATAATATCATGCCATTTTATTTATTAATTCTCTCAAAAACATAAGGCCATACTCTTCTGCACAGCTCTTAGAAGTGTGTCTCAAATTAGGTGCTAGACTTTCTAGTAAACAAACTAATAGAAAAATCACTTAATATCTGAAGAAATTATTTATTAAGCTGAGACGTATAGGAATATACGTGATTTTTTTTGCATTTGAAAATTAACAGATGTCACAGACAATCTCAAGCTTATGACTTAAATAATTGTACAAGTAGACACCAGTCCTAAAACCCAGGTTATTTATTCTGACAAAAGGAGCGCACCTCTCCTCAGTACTCTGTCCATCAGACAAACCTTCTGTGATTTGCAAATAGAAGTGCTGATATGAATTATTAAGTTACAGCAGCAGGAGACACTAAGATGCATTTCACGGCTCCAGTGACACTGGGAACTAATGCTCCATTTATCAGAGTGCCTGCAATTTTGGAGTATATAAGACAATAAGTACTGAAGGAAGTTTATTTCTGTCTGAAGTTTATTTCTATCCAAAGAATTTTGATGTGAAAAATGTTAAATATCAGTGTAGATACTGGCATTTGGCAGCTTTCTAGATTTGCCAAGTCCATTCCACTGGCAATGATTAATGGGCATAGAAGAGTTTTCACATCAGGTAGGAATGAGTATTAGCTCTACTTTCTGGAAAAATACCTAGTGAGGCAATTATATTCTGCCTATTAATATTATTTACTGCCTGTATAACATCATGTGATCAGAATGCCTTATATTTATTAACTGATTAAGTCCCGTGGTATACGTGAAAAACTGAATTATCCTTATTTTCTAGGAAAAAAAAAAGTTAAGACAAAGAGAGGGCTGAATAGCAAATACTGTGTCTTTGTTGGAACTAAAAATCATCATCAATGGAAATACACTGAGCATTTTTAGGGAGCTGGGCACTTTAACTCATGATCACTCCTGTCAGTGGAGAAATGCCAATCTGCTACTGTGCTCACGAAACTCCCATTTTGGTTTCAGTTACTTCACAGTTGGGTTTTTGAAGGCCCAGCTGCCCTAGTCCTTCTCCGAGTCAAGTAGCACCACTCAGTCTTTGCTCCAAACCTCCACCTTTCCAAGGCCCGCCTGCCTGCCAGCTGGCAAGTACAGCCTTGTGAACTAGCCCTACTTGACAACCCAGTACATAAAGATATTGTGCTGTCAGTGACTTAAAAAGGTGCACAGATTATCATCAAGAAAATAAGAGACAACAGGTGCTGGCAATGAGATGGTGAAAGGGGAGGGCTTCTCCACTGCTGGTGGGAGTGTAGATTAGTTCCAACCACCATGGAAAATATATGGAGGTTCTTCAAAAAGTTAAAAATAGATCTGCCATATGATCCAGCAATTCCAATTCTGGCCATATATCCAAAGGAAATGAAAACAGGAGTTTGATGAGACCTCTGTGCTCTCAAGTTTATTGCAGCATTATTCACAATAGCTAATGTATGGAAACAGCACAAATGCCCATCAATGGGTCAATGAACAAAAAAGCTGGACATATACACAACAGAAAGCTATTCAGCCATGAAAAAGGAGGATATCCTGCCACTTGCAACAATATGGATGGACCTTGAGCATATTATGCTAAGTGAGATAAGTCAGAGAAAGACATATCACTTATATGTGTAACCTAAAAAGGTCAGACATGTTTAAAAAACAAACAGTGGTTAACAGGAGATGGGGGCTGGGGAATAAAACTGGTTGTGTTTTAGGGTACAGACTTGAAACTAGTATTGAGCCACAGAGATCTAAAGTACAGTATACAGAATTTAGACAATACTATTGTACTATAAGTATATAATGTGATAATGTTACAACCTTATTATATCAATGTATCAAAGTAACATGTTGTGAAACTTAAATTTATACAATGCTACATGTCAGATTTATCCAATTAGATTTGTTCTAAATAAAAAGGAGCATAGATGATGAGAATGATGATGATGATGCTTGTGAAAGTTATATTTTATTGAGCTCTTAGCTGTATTTAATGTTTTATACTAGGTGCTTTACATATATAATCTCATTATAATGCACAAGTCAATCATTTACATTTTGCACAAACCCATTAAGCCAGCAAATGGCAGAACTCAGATTTAAAATGAGATCTACTTAACTTTCAAAGTTAACTCTCCTTAAAATTTGGTGGTTTGTGTACGGCTCACGAAATTTGTGAACATGGTTCTAATTTTATTTCAGTATTTTTTTGTTTGTTTGTTTTAAAGATTTTATTTATTTGAGAGAGAGAGAGAGAGAGAGAGAGAGAGACAGAAGGCACACACATGAGAGCATGAGTGGGGGTGGGAGGAAGGGTAGAGGGAGAGGGAGAAGCAAACTTCCGCTAAGTGAGGATCCTGAAGCAGGGCTGATTCCAGGACCCTGAGATCATGACCTGAACTGAAGGCAGACACTTAAATGACTGAGCCATCTGGGCACTCCCAATTTTATTACAGTCTTATGAAAAAATTTAAGATAACTAGTACCTTCAGTATTCTATTAATAAGTCAGAATTATTAATTAATAATTTTATGTCTTAGGTGAAAGACTGGAGAACTATTGGTAATATTTATCATATACTTTGTGAGTTCATCATAGAGGTACTCAAAATAGAAAGTACAAAAATGATGGCCAGTGAAGCTTCCTCTCTAACACGGTACAAACTTATTTTCTGAATTAACTACATATCCTTAGGGAAAACTCTTGGTTTCCTATTAAAGGTAGGAAAAAAGAGAAAGAGAGAAGAAAGAAGAAAGAAAGAAAGAAAGAAAGAAAGAAAGAAAGAAAGAAAGAAAGAAAAAGACAGACCCTAACAAGATTTAAAATGACTAGAGATCTCACCATTCACACATACATTGGTTCAACTATCAATGTACATCACTTATATACATTTCTAGAAACATTAAATCCTTGCACATACTGTTTTATAAAATTCTATTTTTGCACTTAAGTGTACACTGAAAAAATTTATGAACTATCTCTGCACCAAATTATTTTAAATGTTTGTAGGCCATATTATTCATAACTCAATCATGATTTATATAGTCAATTTGATTTTGAGTTTTTTCCCAATTTTTTGACAACAGAAATGATTCTACAATGAGTATCTTTGTTGATCACCTGATGGGAATATCTCTCTCTGGTCAGTTCCTTTTATGAACTTTCAAAGTGAAATTATTGGACCAAAAGAGAACACAGAAATTATTCACTAAACAATTGAAATTTCTAGAATGTTGCTAGATGCTGTGTTGGAGGACACACGACCAAAGAAAGATATATGGTTTCCATGGTTTCCAAATGGAAGATCAAATAATTTGAGAAGAAAGAGATTTTCAATGTAGATTGAAAAGATGAGAAAATGCACTGAAGAATTCACATAGGTATCAAACTTTCTAAAGATGAACAAAGTAGAATAGGTATAATATCGCTATAATTATTTGACATGAGTATTTTGTTTGTGCAAAAGTCAAAAAATATATAATTACTTCCATAGATTTTGACTAGATTAAAAGAAAGGGCTTTTCCTCCCATAATACCTTAAATTTTATAACAAAATCTGACAAATAGCATGCACTGCGGCTTAATAATTTGATTTGATTTTACATTCTTTGACACTTCTTGATACCTCAATCTTAGCCCAAAGAATGCTGAACAAAGAGTAATGACCTTGCCAAAATTCTGCTTCCTTTCTAAAATATTTTCACACATCACAAATCAATTAATGACTTTAAATAAATCACTTTGTTTCCTCATCTGTAAATTTGTATCTGAAGGTTTGTCCTCCACAATCCTAGAACCCTTATACTTGCTTGCCTGAGATAATTGACTTTAACTTTGGGGAGAAGATAATGATTTAAAAATTTTTCTGTGTCATGGTTCTTCTATCATTGTCCCTCTTGTCTCCCTCCATTACCTTTTAGGATTCCTAGATTAATGAGAAATCTATACAAATCAGTCCTAACCGAAATTGCTTTTCTATGTCAATCTGCAATTCAGAGATCTCCTTAGTAATTAAAAAACAAAAAACAAAAAAAACAAAAAACAGAGCATTTCTATGACTGTAATGGAACAAGTGAAGATTTAGTTCTTATAGAAAAATCTTGAATGTTGGTGGTATAATATGACGCATCTATCCAGAAGACAAAGAAGTCTAGGAACCTGGGCATGCTGTCTGGCTCTGCCATAAAGTGTGATGGGTCACTACCTGGCATTTATACTTCTTTCTCAAGGATTAGATATGTCCAAATCTGTGTTCCTTTTAGAATGGCAAATTCAAATTGTTAGAGAAGCTGATGGGGGGGGGGGGCTGCAGGGTCACCTGCTAACTGAGCAGGATGTATGCTGAAAATTGAAAAATTCAAACCAGATTGTAATGTTAATTCATTACAGAGATTCAGGACGTAATGCCTTAAAACATTGTTGGGTGTAATGCGTGGGTGATCTCTAATTTCATTTCTGAGAATTATTTATGTGATTAATCACATTCAGAAGTACATGTTCATGTGGATATGTCGGCACTGGGGTGGGCTGTGCAAACAGGTATTTTCCCTAATTACTACTTCAGAACTATTAATTGAACAGTCATCCAGATCTGTCTCAGTGGTCTGTGGCAAGATAATTAGCTGAAATATCCACAAACAAACCTGCAGGGTATCCTCAGTTAGTAGTGTACATAAAACTTCAGCTGGAGATTTCTCTGCAAGCTTGGAGAGCAGAGCAGAGAGGTTTTCTGTGGGCTAGACGAGCCCTTCAGAGGAAGTTACTAAGTGTGAGTGATAAAGGAAAGGGGGGGAATTTTGAAATCCAAAGCCCAGCTAGAAGACACCAGTGGTGCATGATAGCAGTTGACAAGCAGTTGTTCCAAAATTTCTGGTGTTTTGTGCTGCTTCCTTCAGTGAATGGTGGGGAAGAGAGAAGAGGCTGGGACTGTGAGGTATGGACAGCATCACGGACCTCTCACTTCCCAGCACAGGACTTAGACTAAGTCACACATTTTCTCTGTTTCTCAGTTTCCCCATTTGGAAATAGAATGATCTCAATTATTGTTTTTTCAAACTCTTTTTCTTTAATTAAGAAAAAAAATTTAAGCCACTGACCCTTTGTTCCAATGAAATATTACCCAAAAGCCTCAACAGGATCCAGGAGGGTAGGTTTCTCTTCATTATAATGAAGAGACCCCTGTTTACACACTCTCCCTTGGGTCCTGATGCAGCCTGCGGATCCCACACTATCTCAGAACACATACTGGCAGCCATAGAACTAAGTATGCATTTCTCACACTTAACTGTGCCTATATATCACCAGGGATCTCCTTAAAGTTCAGATTCTGATTCGGGAGGTCTAGGGGGAGGCCTGGGACTCTGCATTTCTAAAGAGTTCTAGGTGATGCTGCTGCTGCTGGTCCTCATGGCACACTTTTTTTTTTTTATTTAATTAGCCAACATATAGTACATCATGTTTTAGATGTAGTGTTCAATAATTCATCAGTCACGTACAACACCCGGAGTTCATCACATCACGTGTCCTCCTTAAAGCCCTTCACCCAACTATCTAATCCCCCACTCACCTCCCCTCCAGCAACTTTGCTTCCTATAGTCAAGAGTTTGTCTCCCTCTCTGATGACTTCCCATTCAGTTTCCCTCCCTTCCCCTATGATCTTCTGCACTGTTTCTCATATTCCACATGACTAAATCCATGTAATTGTCTTTCTGCTGACTGACTTCTTTTGCTCAGCATAATACCCTCCAGTTCCGTCCACATCAGTGCAAATAGCAAGTATTCATCCTTTATGATGGCTGAGTAATATTCTATTGTGTGTACACACACACACACACACACGCACACAAACACCATATCTTCCTTATCCATTCATCTGTCGATGGACATCTGAGGTCTTTCCACAGTTTGGCTCCTATTGACATTGCTGGTATAAACATTGGAGTACAGGTGACCTTCGAATAGTTATATTTGTATCTTTGGGGTAAATACCCAGTAGTGCAATTGCTGGGTCATAAGGTAGATCTATTTTTAACTTCTTGAGGAACCTCCATATGATTTTCCAGAGAGGCTGTACAGACTTGCATTCCCACCAACAGTGTAACAAGGTTCCCCTTTCTCTGTATATGCACCAACATTTGTTATTTCCTGAATTTTTTTTTAAAGATTTTATTTATTTATACATGAGAGACACACAGAGAGAGGCAGAGACATACGCAGAGGGACAAGTGGGCTTCATACAGCGAGTCCAACGTGGGACTCGATCCCAGGACCCTGGGATCATGACCTGAGCAGAAGGCAGATGCTCAACCACTGAGCCACCCAGGAGCCCCTGTTTCCTGACTTGTTAATTTGAGCCATTCTGACTGGGGTGAAGAGTACCTCATCACACAGCACACTCTGAATAGCAAGAGTAATGATTCTTTATAGTGTCTTCAAACAGGAGCATTCCTTAAAAGTGGGTGATAGAAAAAATACTGATCTTTGACCTTCCTTATATTTCCAGTGGGTCTTTGTGGGAACTGAACACATGTTCAAACAACTGGGTCAGCCTTCCCATATGTGGCTTTGACAAAACTGAATTGTTCAAGGGGAAGGATTTTTTTTTCTTTTTCATTACTTCTAAATACAAATTATTCTCTACTCCCTTTATTTTGTGTTGAATATTACTTAAACATAAATTATATTAAGTTATAAATATCTAGGTTGCCAGATATGGCAAGTAAATACACAAAACACAAGTTAAATTTGAATTTCAGATAAACAGAGAATAATTTTTCAAAGCTATACTTCATTGGACATTCTTATACTAAAAAAAAAAAAATACTCATTGGTAATTTGAAATTAAAATTTATCTAAGTGTCCTGTATTTTATTTGGCAAACCTACCTGTAGGAAAACACAATGCCTTTGGGCCCTGGCCAGTCAAACTTGCAATCTAAATAAAATAAACTATTCCTATTTGTGGTTGTGCTTCCCTGCTTTGTGAATTGTAGGTAACTTTTTTCCTTAAAAAGAGTAACTCAAATTAATTTGTCTGTCTTCTGGTGTGGTCAAGAATCCCAATAAATAACTCTTGTAGGAAGCAAAGCCTGGGTGTTCTTTTACATATTTTCTACTCATTTTAATTGTTTTTCTCATGTGGAAGCTATCTTATTGTCCTGCAGTTGCCTCTTCTCCAACCCACAACTGCTACTTGCCATGGGTATATTGCCTTCATTCTAGAACTGTCCTATGGATGATCCTGAAAAGTCAGTTAATTGCATCACAGTTGGTACAAGTCCAAGATGAAAATAATCTTAATGCATGTAGAGAACAGCTGTATTTTAGGATTTAAAAAAAAATCATCACATTATTCATGTGATTCTCCTAAAGCTAAAGCATTCTTTAAATATTAAATGACATCTGCCTCCTCTTGAAGACAACATTATTTTTGGTAATGGTCATGAAATGAAGTGAATAATAATAATGATGAACAAAAAAGAAATGCAGACAGTGAAAATATCCCTGTTTTAAACTTCTTAGGTATAATCATCCCAATGAAAAACATTACAAATGAAAAATAAAACAAATACTACCATGAAAAGAGGAAAATAGAATGACTTAATGTATTTTTTGAACCAAATTTAAATTTATTTCATTTAAAAAGTCATGGTTTTTACAAAATTTATCATCTTATCTTTTTTTTTTCTTTTTCAAGTTTTTATTTAAATTCTAGTTCATTAACATGTAGTGTAATATTGGTTTCAGGAGTAGAATTAAGTGATTCATCACTTATATGTAACAACCAGTGTTCATCCCAAGTGCCCTTCTTAATCTCCACCACCTGTCTAGCCCCTCTCCCACCCACCTCCCTCCATCAACCTTTAGTTTGTTTTCTATTATTAAGAGTCTCTTATGGTTAGCCTCCTTCTCTCTTTTTTAGCCCCTTCCTCTATGTTCATCTATTTGTTTCTTAAATCCCACATATGAATGAAATCATATGGTATTTGTCTTTTTCTAACTGGTTTCACTTAGTATAATATTCTCTAGCTCCATCCATATTGTTGCAAATGGCAAGATTTCATTCATTTTGGTGGCTGAGTAATATTGCATTGTGGACATTTGGGCTTTTTCCATAATTTGGCTATTTTTTGAAAAAAGACACATGAAGGAATCATGAAGGAGTTAAATGAGTCAACTCCATGATGTTCAGAGAAATGATTTGTACTTTGCAATGAAAGAATTGAAGTAATTCAAGTTCTGTTTCTTCATCTTTACAACCATGATACTATTGCTCTTTACTTAGAATCACCTATTTTATTTATCTTTTTGTATGTTTTTAGTTTTTTTTTCTTTTTTAAAGTTTTTATTTGAATGAGAATCTACTGTTTTATCACAGACATATGTAGTACTATATGGGCTGGAGACCCACCAAGCCTGAATAAGTGCAAAAGACTCTAGATTCTTAGGAATTATTATTCCCTAAATGAATGCATGTGGCTAAATCTGTGGTCAGGGGGCAAGTGTGTAACTGGGAGTTCTTGAATTAACTCCCCTGTAGAAGACAATGTTTACTGAAGGAGAAGTAATACAGCTGCACTAAGTGGAAGTTTACATATATATATATTATGTTAGTACAACTCAACAGTAGTTGAATAAACATGTTAGAGCTTAGAGTAGCAAAAGATTTGACATAATTTAGAATTTCAGGCACACAGTGATAATAAAATGCTAACTTATTTTAGACAGGCTTATTAATTATATAATTCTCTATACACAATGTACCTCCATATTACCTGCACCTGAAGCAGGTTGCTCTCAATGCCCTTCCCTTGGTTGCCTTGCTGTGAGCAAGGAGACTCACAGTAAGTATTTGTGTTGACTTACATAGCTCTTATTCTATGGTTTATGTCCTAGGAGGGGCATAAGTATCCAGATTCTTGAGTGACATACTTTCTTTCCTCCTTTTTTGACTTCAGCTCAATAATGAGCTGGTCATTTTGTTGCCCCCAAAAGAGAATGACGGGTGATATTAGTTAATTTGTGTGGGTATAAATGCATTCAGTCGACCAATAAAATTACTATTTAAGCACCTATATGTAAAACATAGTACTGAACTCAAGGCATTTATAGCATATTTATGGAAAAATAAGATCTCTGTATACGAAAGCTTGAATAGGAGCTAACCAATTGTTATAGGCTAAAAATGCAGACAATAAGTTTGAAATCAAGTATCTCCTGCAAGTATTTAACAATGAATTCCATGAGTTTTGAGGAAAGATGCCTTCATTTGAATTTGAGTCATCAGAGATGCTTTTGTGGGCACACTTAATATAAAGACAGAGAGTAGTGGGGCACCTGGGTGGCTCAACTGAGTTGGCTCAACTCTTGGTTTTGACTCAGGTCATGATCTCAGGGTTGTGGGATAGAGCCCTTCTGTTGGTCTCCTTCCTGGGCCGGGGTGGGGGGGGTGTCTCCTTAAGATTCTCTCCCTCTCTCCCTCCACTCCAGCTTGTGTGTGTGCATGTGCGCTTTCTCTCTCTCTCTCTCTCTCTCTCTCAAAACAAAAACAAAAACAAAAACATAAACATAGACAAAAACAACAGCAGAATAAAACTCCCTATTGTTGTAGCCTTGATGCTACTTGCAGGACTCATTCCAGGTCTTTGGAGAATCTAAACCACTGGCTTGTGGGCTTTGTTTTTATTCCTTCTACTTTATCCCTTCCAGCAACCTGAATGGCTTCAACATTCTCTTCTTCAGGGTTCCTTCTCGATCATTTTGAAAATATTCACTTCTATGTCATCTATATTGCTCATTCTATCTCATCTCAAAATGGTCACCTCCCCAGTCTGGCCTCTCAGTCCTTTAGTTTGTGGGTCACTGCTTTCCATTAGTCTCACCCAGGCTAGACCCAATTTCTGCTAGTCACCTGCCTGTTCCCTTCTCTGATGATCAAACCGGGATAAATTCTGCCATCTTCATCAGAAATCCTCACCTTCTATATTTTCCTAATCCAGACCCTAAGCAGTCCCAACTCCTACAGAAGAAAGTCACACATTCAGATGAACCGAGCCACAAGGAATCACAGGCTTTCAATTGGGAAGTCAGTGATTACTTGTCTTCTTGTTAAATCCTTATGATACATTCACACTCCATCCAACCCCATGCTGCCCTCCTCAGTCTTGTAGATCACCACCCATTTTCCCTAAAGGATCAGCCTTTAGGAAGATGCTAATCCTTTCCCCTTTCTCTTCATTAATGCCTTTATAGCTATGCATCTTTCCTTCTTATCTGAAATAAAAAGACATTCTTCCTCTGCTGCATAATTGCCTTTCCTACTCAATCTCGTTGGTGCTATGAAGTTACTTCATTCCTTCTTCCTCCTCCAGCACCTTAAAACACTCCTTTCATTGTTTCTTTGCCTTATACCTACACTTCACATCAAAAAGCCTCTTTATTTGATGTTTCTCTGTAACTGCAGTGCCGTACCTCTCTTGAATGTCTGACTGGATCCACTGTCTTCACATTTCACAATCACGTTTCATATCCTTCAGTCTGGTGCCCTCTCTCTTCCCTGGATTTGCATAGTCTTATGTTACAAATCATCTGATTGCCAAGTTAGTACTTTTTTTTCTTCTTCTTATTCTGTGACTTCTCTAGAGTGCTTTAAACTGCTGCCTCCTTTTCATTTTTGACCCCCCTCTTTTTGTGTTTTTTTCTGTGATGACACATACTCTTGTATCTTGTGTATTTTTTCCCCTCTTAAACATATCTTCTTTCCTGGTTTATAAACACTAACTGTTAACATGTCCTGAGGTTTAGCCACGGACGCTATAATCTCTCTATTCTCCATGGCATTCTTCTTTATTCTCTTGGGTTTCAATTTCTACTACACTAACTTCCATTTTTTTTTTTTCTCACCTGATTGCTCTATTTACATCCATTCCTTTCTTCAGTTGCTTTTCTGAGAGGGTCAACTGTGGTTTGACCATCAGCTCAAAGTAAACACATTTAAAGTTCATCCCCTCATTTTCCTTCCTAAGCTATTTTTATCTTCTGATATTTCTAATTCTGTTGCTAAAATATAATTTCCCAGTTGCTCAAATTTTGTACTTCAAGGCTATCTGTAATCCTTTCTTCTTCATCCCACATATTCAATGCAAACAATCAGGATACCCTCCCCACCTTCACCACTAATCCACTGTAGCAGTTTTGGCAATTGCTTAATTTCTTGGAATCTTGGTTATCTTATCTGTAAAACAGGGATATAACAATGCCTCTCCTTTGTGGACCTCATAGGAAAGTAGGGAGAATCAAAGATCATTGCTTGAAAACACTTTCTGACACAAAGCTTTTATGCAAATGAAAACTGCTAAATTTTCTTCCTCCATGTGGCTCTTGAGTTAGTCCCAATCCCTTCCCCCCACTAGTACCCGCTCCAGCTAGCACTTGCACATGGACTGCTGACATAGCCTTGAACTCTCCTTTGAGGACTCTTCTGCTCTTCTAGCTTTCTCCAGCCACATTTTCAACAACTTCTTCTTCTTCTTCTTCTTCTTCTTCTTCTTCTTCTTCTTCTTCTTCTTCTTCTTCTTCTTCTTTCTTCTTTTTAAGAGAGACAGAGACAGTGCATGCTTGGGGAGGTGCGGAGGGAGGAGGAGAAAGATAACCTTCATCAGGCTCACTGCCCAGCACAGAGCCTGATGTGGGGCTCAATTTCATGACCCTGAGATCATGACCTCAGTCAAAATCAAGAGTTGGAAACAACCAGCTGAGCCACCCAGATACCCCCAAGTTTTACTTATTATGTCACCATTTCTCACTGCTTGTAGAATGAAGTCCAGATTACATAGTTCTTTAAAGCCGGTCACATCTAACTTGAATCTACATTAAAGCCATTTCCGTACCAATCCACAGATATCAATATAGTGTCAAGTAGGTTAATTCTTCTTGCCCTTTCTTAATGCATCTAAAAAATCATAACATACCTACCTCTCTTCTATAAGGAATGCCGTATTCTCTGCTTAGGCTTAGCCTAGCATTCTTTTGTTTGTTTGTTTTGTTTTGTTTTGTTTTTTCCTAGCACTCTGCTCAAATTCCACCTTTTTGATAAAATTGCTACTGATTAATCTCCCTCTTCTATGGATTTTATAGTACTTAGTCGCATCTTTTGTTCAGCATTAAGTGTACCTTTGATATTCCTTCTATCAGTATTGAATTCATATGTGGCTATTTGGCCTTTAAAATTTTTATATTCTGTATCTCTATATATATGATAAGCAGGGGATACAAGTATACACAGGGTGGTCATGATGGGTTACTGTCCAAATTAAGACACTTTCTGTAGTGAATGGAGTACTATTAACAATTAAATCAAACAATAGACATAAACTGGGCAGTCCAATGCAGACTGGGATGGATATTTACTTGAGTTATACCCTCTGTCATATTAAGTGCATCTACCAGATTGCACTGTGCAAATAGGTGCTTTAGTTTTGATTGATTTTCCATGCTACAACAGAGAACATTCTAGTCTTCTTTAGCATTAGTCTTAGTTCATAATATCATGTTGACACTGAATTTGACAGTATCTCTTGATCTTTTGAACCACAGTGCTACAAGTGGTTGTTTTCTACTAAAATAGAGTTATAATTTGCTATTAGATAGGTACTTTACTCTGAGGAAACCAAGTTGCAGTGAATGTGAAAATGGGCCAGTTCCCTGCTGCACAGTGACTTGGATAAAAGACAAGATAATGCTGCTCTGGTCATAAATGTTCTAATAAAAGTGGAATGTGAGTTAGTGCTGCTTTGTACAATAAGCCTGGCTGTGTTCCTCAAGAGGTTGTTCTCATAAAGTTACTTGTATCTGGAGCATCACTGAGTTTCTGAGTGAATTCAAAGGAAAGCTAGTAAATTAAGTTCTAATTAACTGTGACTTTAGGAATGGTACATAATGAGCTGATTTCTGCCCTAAAGGGGTGTGTGCTTTAATCCATGTTTAATGACAAGATTAGGCAACAATCCAATAGAATTATTTATACCATTAAATCCAAGAGTGGATGCTATTCATTTTATGATTTAGAGTAATGTTTATCAATCAAACCAGGGCCAAAATTGAACCATAATATTTGGCTGGTATTTCATGACACATGCCTATGTTTAAATGAAATTAAAAGTTTTAGAAAAAATTTAAAAGGTAAATTGCATACTTTTTACCTATTTCAGGTATTACATTGAAAAATGGATATCCATAAACATGCATCTTTTTAAAATCTGAGTAAGTTGACCTATTTATTTTGGAATTTTGGATGCATACTATCTCTTATCAAACTAATTCAGAAATTGAAGTTAAAAAATACTTATGATCCTGAGAAGGTAAACAATAGAGCATTTGTACATCAGAAAAAGAAAAGCTAGGAATGTGTGCTGTAAAAGATGAATTATAAAAGTATTACAGATGCCTTTATAATGATATTTACAAACAGTGTTATAACTGACTAAATCCTTTTACTTAAGGCCTCCAGCAATGTTCATTAGTGTCCTTTATGAAGATTCAAGTAATTTCCACAAAAACTTGGTTGAGAGACATCCATCCTATGACAAATACTGGTTACCGTTCTAATGCTATTACATGAGTGAGGTTATAGTCCTGGAGGTTACTCCAATTTTTACAGTATTTTAAAAATAAAAAAAAAAGTAATAAAAAATGAAGATATCTGAGATATACCAATTAGAACCTATAGATTTGACTTTTTTTTTTTTCACAATTGATGATATTATATCCAGGGGATGATAAAATGGCTTGTGAATTATTTTGGACACTGATTCTTTTTCCATTCCTTTTATTTGGGAAACTCACCAACATTCACTTAAGAAAAGAGGGCAGGCATGGAAAATAAATGAACCCCTTCAGTAAATACAAGAAAGCAGGGGTCGAAAATAAATGGTATTTATACAACTTTTGGCTGAAACTAATGACTATTTTAGTTTTTTTCCTTTTCTTTATTATTAAAATTCCAGCATAATTAACCTACAGTGACTAATGACTATTCTTTAAAAAATAGTGCTTGTGATGCATTGCCGATGAAAGATGTCTGGGAGTCACCAAATATGGTTTTAATTCCTGGTTGAGTTAGGGGTTGAGGGGTTGAGGAATTGACCAAAATTCACAAAGTTAGTAAAAGTTAGAACTTCTACAAGGTCTGCTCCCTTTGTACTGTACTCTTGCTACTTATCTTACTTGTTCCTAGTTCCATCACCAAAGCCTTAAGCAAATCCATGTTCTCATGTATACAATGAGAAAGTGGACTAACAGGGGTTCTCAACCCAGTTCGAGCCTATGGCTTCTGGTCTGCCTTAGCCCTGATAAATACGTGCCAATAATTTTTAAAAGGGGTAATATCTTTTTAAATCAGTAAGTTATTTTATGCATTTAAGACATACTGTGAATGGCTCAGCTAAAATATTCTAATAAAATTTGTATTAAAAATGTCTGAATTTGTCAAATCTTATAACATCAAAGTTGTAATTTAAAGATCTATTCATGGGATCCCTGGGTGGCGCAGCGGTTTGGCGCCTGCCTTTGGCCCAGGGCGCGATCCTGGAGACCGGGGATCGAATCCCACGTCGGGCTCCCGGTGCATGGAGCCTGCTTCTCCCTCTGCCTGTGTCTCTGCCTCTCTCTCTCTGTGCGACTATCATAAATAAATAAATAAATAAATAAATAAATAAATAAATTAAAAAAAAATAAAGATCTATTCATATTTTCAAAGCCTAGAAATGTGTTTTCCAGGAAAATGGAGTTTCATTTCTCTTTAGGTGAGCTGTATGAGGCTAAGAGTTGTGATCTTGACTTCTGTGCATTTGATTTTTCCTTAAGTTTCCTGCTTTCAACTTTCTATCATTTCATGATTCTATTTATTGAAGTTCACTTGGATTATTTTAGATGACACTATTTATTCAGCCATTATTTACTAAGCATTGTGCTTCTTCTTGGGCACAAAACAACAAATAAGACAGATATGCTGTCCCCTGCAGCTCCCACATTGTTATTAAAGTTCACCAAGAAGTAAAATAAAACAATACAATGAAAAAAGTCTGATTTTGTTTTAAAGTCAGTCCCTTGAAAGAACTGATCGATCAGTCCCACTTATAAGCAGAGTCAATAGAAAAGAACTTCAAATCTCAATCTCTGGTTACTCAACTATTCATTTAAAAAATAGAAATATACTGGAGCATCTGGGAGGCTCAGTCAGGTAAGCATCCAGATTTTGATTTCAGCTCGGGTCATGATCTGAGTCCTGAGATTGAGCACTGAATTGGGCTCTTTGCTGAGCATGGAGCATGCTTAAGATTCTTTCTTCCTCTCCCTCTCCCCACTCCACCTGCACATTCTCACTAAAAAGGAAGATGAAAGAAAGAAAGAAAAGAGAAAGAAAGAAAGAAAGAAAGAAACAATCCAGATATATACTAAATTTTCCAATTACCCCAATTTAATCTATTAAATAGATTTTACAGCTTGTAAATAAAAATTTAAATCCAAAAATATGATAATTGTTTAGTTTTAAAAATAAATTTTATTTTGTCTTTTGTTTTCTGTGCCCCTATAATTTTTTATAAATAATATCTTTCTTCTATAACTATCTGTAATTATAGTTTTTTGCTAACAATTTCATTTATTTTACATTTGGATTTATTCAACATCCTCGATGGTTTCATAACCTCAGTTTTCCTTTGATTTGGATTTGCTCAACCCCCTCGGTGGTTTTTAATCCATCTAGCTCCTTTGTTTTCTAAACAAATTCTAATGCAATTTTACTGATTTTCAGAACATACCCAGCTCAATGATTTTCCCAGATTCTTCACTATTCTAATGAATTTCTTACATGTTTTTATATGTTACATAATATATATCATATAAATATAAAGATTTTATATTTAACTGCTTTCTCTATTAATAACCCTTCTTTTTAAATTTTTTCAATGGATTACTAAATTTTTTTTAAAATATTTTATTTATTTATTCTTGAGAGATAGAAGGAGAGACAGAGCCAGAGACACAGGCAGAGACAGAGCCAGAGACACAGGTAGAGGGAGAAGCAGGCTCCATGCACCGGGAGCCCGACGTGGGATTCGATCCCGGGTCTCCAGGATCGCGCCCTGGGCCAAAGGCAGGCGCCAAACCGCTGCGCCACCCATGGATCCCTGGATTACTAAATTTAAGTGATTTTCTTGCTCACATAATAATTCATGACAATTGTTCTTATGGACAGGCAACTTCCTTCCATGCATGGATCAGGCTTCTTCCATTTTGCTTCTCCATTCCCTAGGGATTATGTGTATACAGTGGTGGAACAGGAGGAAGGGTGTGTAAAAGGCATATCTAACTCTTAAAAGCCTGTATTTAAAGTGGTACAAACCACTTTCTATTGATGACTAGTAGTCATACCCATACTCAGATGCAAGACAGACTAGGAAAGTTAATCTTAAATTGTGTAATTATTTGTCATTTACAAGTATCTACTATGGAACTGGGAACATGAATTATGGTAATAGTTAGATGTCTGCACTGTACATACTCACCTCATTTTAATGGTTTATATGATGCTCAGAGATTTACAAAAAAAGACCCTTAGTACAATATATGCCAGATCAAAAGCAATAATAAATAAATGATTTAGTATTATTATTTATGATTATAATTTTAACAGTAAAGGGGAGTTTAGAATGTGCATATATAAATTATGCACATTATTTTTTAAAAAAATTTATTTATTTATTCATGAGAGACGCAGAGAGGGAGAGAGAGAGAGAGGCAGAGACTCAATCCCGGGTCTCCAGGATCTTGACCTGGACTGAAGGTGGCGCTAAACCACTGAGCCACTTAGGCTGCCCAAATTATGCACATTATTATATAACATATAATGTATACCTATTATATAAATTAGCAATTGCATTTACTTTTTAATTGAAGTATAACTGATTATATTACTGATATATTAGCAATTGCATTTAAAATATATAAATAAGTTACATATAGAAAAATATTGTAAACATTTTCTAAAGATTTCCAAAATGTTTGTTGATAGATGAAGCCAGTTGAAGCATGAAGTGTGTGTTATAGTGATAACCATTTCCAAATGCACAAAGGGAGGTCATATGGGGAAAGTATATAGATGTATTCTGAGTGGAACCAGAAGGATGAACTGAGTTCACCAGTTCTTGTTTGATATCTCTGTTGTGATTTTGTTCATCTAAAGTTCTTTAATTTTCTCAGGAAGGGCTCCTGAAAACACTATTGCCAGAGTTCTTGTATGTTGATAATAGTTGATGGTGCCCTTATACTTGAATTTTGGTTTTACTGAATAGAAAGCCTTGGTCTACACAGTCTTTTCTGTAGTATTTTTATCTCATTTTCCTCTGGCACAAAAATTTAATGATGATATAGTTACTATTCCTTTATAAATCAGGTGTTCCATTTGTCTAAGGGCACAAAGGATATTTTCTTTTTAAAAAACGTTCATTGGGGATCCCTGGGTGGCGCAGCGGTTTGGCGCCTGCCTGTGGCCCAGGGAGTGATCCTGGAGACCCGGGATCGAGTCCCACGTCGGGCTCCCAGTGCATGGAGCCTGCTTCTCCCTCTGCCTGTGTCTCTGCCTCTCTCTCTCTCTCTCTGTAATTATCATAAATAAATAAAAAAAATTAAAACTGAAACTTAAAAAAAAAAAGTTCATTGATTTGATTAGAATAAATCTTAATATTGGTTGTTTTTGGCCAGTCATCTCAGATACCTTGTGAGTTCTTTCAACACTTTGATTTTTTTTTTTTTTTTTTTAAGATTCAAGAAATTTGTAAAGAATTATTTTTTGTGGTATTGATTGATTGCTTTGATTTTCTTCCTTAGGGATTCCTATTATCCACATGTTGGATCTTCTTTGCAAATCTTTAATATTTGTCATTATCACTTGTGAAAGAAGATTCAAAATAAAGTAAGCATTGATAAATGAGTCACTTATAGAGTTGAAAAGATATTGAAGAATTAGATGTGCATACACATCTCCTGTTTTAATTCTTGGAACATAATGAACTTTTGACTTTTGTCAATTGCAAATTGACCACCTCCTGAAACACATTCTTCTACTTTGGACTGAAATAGAGGTAATGTAACACTTGTTAGCTAAAAAGAAAATCGTGTATTAGATAATCAGTTTAAACTGCCAGCACCAATCATAGTGCTTTCAAAACAAGTTATGTAACCTCGCAGTTTTTGCTTTTATAAGACTGCACTGTCTGCAATTCAATTCAGAGCACACTTTTGATTTAGGTCAATTCTGTCTCCTGGATTGCAACCCCTATGACCTCAAATAAATACTTTTTTGATGCTTTACAGACTCTGTCTCCACTGATACTCTCAAATTCCTTTTATCTCCTTCTAAAATTCTTTTCAACTAAAAAATATTTCTCTTTTAATCTTTTACTTCTAAGTCATAAAGAATTGTGTTTTGTTTGCTCTTCTTGTTATTGCTCTTCTTGTTATTCTAGTGTTTCCCCTCATTTCCAAAGTGGTGTTTTGATGTTTAGGTTGGTTTTTCTAAGTTTCTTTAATGCCAATTTGGGTGGTTCTTTCATGTTTCACATCATTTTCTTAATGCTTTCTACCTAGTTTTGAAATACTATTTTAGAATTTTTATTAGATTTTGAAAGCATGTCTTTATGGTGTGCTTTCATTGTCTGTAGGAATATTGCTCTGCTCTCTATTCTCTTTATATTATCTTTCCATTGGATTTCTACCTTCAAAATTTGCTTTTACTCATTTTTATGTGAATTTAGTTTCTCTAAACTTTTAGAAAGAGGGTTTATTCAAGTAACATTGACAATTTCAGAGTTTCATTTCTATTCAATGGTCTTAAAAACATATGATGGCTTGCTTCCTGAAATTTCCTGAGTGTTATCATTACAGTTTAAAAATTTTTAAAAAAATTCTGTTGTCCCTATCCTACTCAATTTTGATTTCTCCCCCATAGTTTTCTCCTAGTGTGGGTGTGATCATGGAAGGTGGCCCTGGTAAGTCAGTTTTGAGAATTCCTTGGACTCTACTACTCTAGCCCCTTCAGAAACTCTTACACAGGTCCCTTGTATTCACCTGCAGCTGGAGTTGGCAAAGCTCTTCCAGTTTTCTGCTACTGTCCTTACATTAACCTGCTGTATTTTCCAGTCAACACCTATTGGCTACATTGTGGTTCTTGTTTTCAGGCCTTTTGTGTAGTTTGTTTTCTCACCATTTGCTTTCTCTCACATAGATACCGACAGCATTCAAATCCATGGATATTGGTGGTTTGTCATTATCTGTTGTATTTGAGGGTTCTTATTTATATTTTAGATATAAGTTGTCAGCTAGTTCTGTTGTAAATGTTGTCCACAGGTTTTTGGTTTTTATATCCAGTTTGTTCTCTTTTTATCTGGATATTTTTTTTTTAATTAATTTTTATTGGTGTTCAATTTACCAACATACAGAAAAACACCCAGTGCTCATCCCGTCAAGTGTCCACCTCAGTGCCCGTCACCCTTATCTGGATATTTTTAAAGAAAAAAATTATGCTGCTACTGCCACTACAACTTCCTAGAAACTTCCATTAGTACTATCTTTTGATATCTAAAGGACTTCTTTAATGTTAAATTCCATCATTTATTAATATAAAATCTGTCACCAAATTGATTTGAGTGAAAATATTACTGAGTATAATTTAGTATTATACCTACTTTTCATTGAAAAAGAAAAAAAAAACATAAGCAATTGTTCTATGGGCTGAGATGAATAAATGAATAAATATATAAATATTGCAGATTCATTAAGGCAGCAAGGCAAGGCAGAGATTTATCTGTCTCTTTATTACTTGCAGATCAATAAGAGATAATGATATATTTCCTTAGTGGGGATACATGGAGGAAAGCTAAGTATCTGCTTAGTCTCCTCCTAACTTCTTTTGATCCAGAGTATGGATTTACACTTCGTTTTATGTCAGGGAAACAAATCTGCACCTGTCTAGAACTTGACTCAACTTCATTATTTATGGAAACATGGGAGTTTCAACTTGAAGTCTGTGTTTGCTCTAGGTAAAAGAATGGGTGAGAAGAAAAAAAGCACTTTGTTCATCAGCAGTGATTATAATATAAAGATAGAAATGATCACAGATTTAAATGAAATAGGAATGTGAAAAATGCCAACTTAAATTTCAGGGGAAAGTTTTTTTGAGTGCGAATATTGAAAAACTGCCTCAGGCTGCTTGGCAGAATGTGAGAGGGAAGGGAAGGCAAAAGTGATTTTTGAGTGGCCGGAGTTTACATGTTCTACCAAAAGCTCTCCGAATAATCTTAGAAGATGGAGATAGAAAGAAAACCACAAAAGCATTTATTTATAAGTGGAAAATGTCAAGTATGCTTTGCATCTCTTACCTATTTAAAGAAAGCATGCATATTTAACTGTCAACTTCTCTACTTGGTAAAATTTAAGAAATGTGTTTGTAAAGAGGACTATCAGACAAAGCAAAGAATAGCACTTTGGATCTCTGGCTCTTTGTTACTTTCTTCTGTTTCAAGTAGCCCCATATTGGGAAAGATTTGTTTAAGGCACTTTATAAAAGTTGTTACTTTTCTGACAAATTCCTTTGTTTTTATGCAGAATTTTAAATTAAAGACAAGCTTATGCCTTTCTTGTCTTATAGTGACATGAACATGAAATTTAAGGCATCACTCAATACTATGAACTCCCTTAAAAGATGAAAAGTTGGTGGGTTGCCCCCACAAGTATTACTTCATAAAGAATTATATTCTCCAAATAGAAGAACTATAGTCTTCCTTGTTGTGTGGGTATATATTTTACTTTTTCACTTTGGGTTACTAAAAAAAAAAAGATGTCTTCAGAAACTGTAAGCACACACCAGCACACCTTTAGTATACTTTGCTATTTTTGTACTAAAACATATACAATTTTAGGGTGTGGGAGGAAGCCATAACATCCTAGACTCACAGAGACAGAATGAATTGACAGAATGAAATGAATAAATTCATTCTAGCTCAATCATTTATACAATACTTAGATCCCCTCTACTAAGTCCTTAACAAAGGGCCTTCTTGAATGCTTAAATAAGTATGGTGATGCAAAGCTCATCACTCAGGAGCCTCTGAGTACCTGTGATTATTAGAAAGTGTTTATATTGAGCCCATATTTCTATCTTCATAGCTTCTCCCTGACAATCCCCATATCCATCCTTCAGAACCATTCAGAACAAGTCAGATATGTCGTTCACAGGATAGCCCATTAATACCAGTGGGGAGCTAGAATGCTTCTCTTTCTACACTTTCTCTCCTAGAACTTATGTTTCCTTCATCCATTCCTGGTATGAATTTTAAGTCCTTAATATTCTTCATTGGTCTCCTCTGAACACATTTTAGGTTAACTATGTTGTCTACCATGTTGGGGAGATGCCAGCCTGCTTTTCATGCAACATACCTTTTTAAAGTGACAGCCACCTACTATAAACGATAAATTTTGAGATTATTTTTCACTGAAATTCAGTGTTTTTTACCCAACCTCATGTTACATCAGATATTCTCCATATTAAACTCAGACATATTCAAGGTTCAAGTCCAATTACAAGCTAATGAATCACAGATATTTCAAGGTCAACAGCAAGGAAAGTTTGAAAAACAAGGAAAAAATGATATGTGAAAATTCATATATAAAACAAAAAAATCTGACACACAATTAGGAGAAGGTTAGCCTAACCAGAACTCTAGTACTTTATGGTGCACAGATATTTGAATAATTATCACAAATTTATTTTCTTTATAGAAGAAAAAGTTTTCTTTTAATAAAACAAATATTTCTCTTTCAAAGTTTGTGCCAATGCTGATACTTGGCACAGAGTCAGTGTTCATTAAAAAAATATATTTTAACAGATGAATGACTTTTTCATTTAAATATAAATATTGTAATTAGCTGAAAGTAGAGAAGGTAGAAATAGAACTAATAATTCTGATGCTATATTCCCTTATTATGGGATGTAAGAAAAGTTGTCTTAATTTTGAATTAAAAATTATTTTACTTATATTAAGAAAGTTTTTATAGATTACCACCTCAAGAAAATAGAGCAAAATAATCTAGCCCATTTGCAAATTAAATCTATCTTTGGCTATCATTTCTAATAGAATAACAAAGAACATGATTATTTCTATTATTTAAAATAAATATATTTCTCTACATTTGTATTCTCTAGATTCTGATAATTTTTAATGTTCTACCTCAAATTTAAAATTTTCATTTTCTTACAATCATAAGCCATTATTGTATTATTTATACACTGAAGCATGTCATAATCAACTTAAGTAGTTTAATTTTGTATTTTTGTCAGAAAAAATTTATACCATGTGTTATTGCTGGGAAAAATCTTTTAATTGAATAAGTTCATTATTATTGTGAAAAGCAATAATTATTGCTAAGATTGAATTTTCTATTTTCTGCCTCCAGAAATTGAAAGACTTATTTTAACAAGGAATAGTTACCAAAGTCACAAGAAAAATTATTCAACAGTTGGTACTGTAAGTGGAATAATCTTCTTTTAAAGAGGTAACAGAAGGAGAGGATTAGAATACCTAATACATTTATCATGTACTCAAAATGACATAATTCAGGTTACAGCTGCCCATGTGAATTATAGCTCTGCAGGTTTTTATTTATTTATTCATTTGATACTTTCATCTACTAAGAGCTTCCCTGTGGAGATTTTATATGTAAATATATACACCTATATGATTTATTTCACAGCCTTCTGCACCATTAGAAATAACTTAGGGGATGGTAATTAAGAAGGAATTTGAGCAGAGAATTCAGTGCAGTATAAAACATTTTATTCAGTATTTTTAATAATTTTTCTCAATGAAGGCAAGAATATATTTCAGTAAATTAGGAATGCGATTTTAGTTTTTGGAATTTAAATTAAAATGTTACCCAGAAAAGTAAGTTAAAGATTGTCATCTATTAAAAAATCTTTATATTGGTGATTACATACACAAGGGAATCACCATGAACTTGAACTGATTATCAAAAACATTCAGTGATATACATGAAAAAAATTCCAGTGCTTCAGAACAGAAAGGGAGAAAAACCACAGACATACTAGCACCATCTAATTTTTTTTTTTTTATGATAGTCACAGAGAGAGAGAGAGAGAGAGAGAGAGAGAGAGAGAGAGGCAGAGACACAGGCAGAGGGAGAAGCAGGCTCCATGCACCGGGAGCCCGACGTGGGATTCGATCCCAGGTCTCCGGGATCGCGCCCTGGGCCAAAGGCAGGCGCCAAACCGCTGCGCCACCCAGGGATCCCTCTAATTTTTTTTTTTTAAGCAAACCAGTTTCAGGGGCACCTGGGTGGCAAGGTCAGTTAAACATTTGATTCTTGGTTTCAGCTCAGGTCTTGATCTCAGGGTCTTAGGGTCGAGAAATCAAGCCCCAAGTTGGGTTCTGTGCTCAACAGGGAGTCTACTTGAGATTCTCTTCCTCTCCCTCTGCCCCTTCCACTCATGGTCTCTCAAATAAATAAATCTTAAAAAAAAAAAAAAAAGGAAATCAGTTTCACTGATTTTCCCTATATTTTGCTATATCTTTTCAGGGAAGCTGCCATTGAACAAGGCAAGCTTTTAGAACAGAGTGTTAAACTGTCTCAAGTTTTCCTTCATCTTTCCGTCCTCCCAGCAGTTTATCAAAAGTGAACACTATCTTCTGCCTCCACTAAGAAATGAAAATGACAAGTATTTTGTTTCAACAAATCATTTTTTAGTTTTCTTTAAGGCTGAATAAGACTAAGGAATACCTTGTGAGTAAAACTTAATTATAAAAAACATGTGACTTCCAGATAAAAAAAGACTCGTGAGTCTATGAAATGATCCATTTATTACATAGATTATTCAACAGCTCATGTCTTCCCAATTCCCAAGTGTTATGCATCTAGCAGCTGCAAAGCAAGATGCCAAACTCTGAGTAAACACTTTTTTCCTCCCCAGCAGCAGCCTTTGAATCCTTGCCTGGCTCCTGTCCTCTGGCTTCTTTCCTGGACGCACTGTCAATTGCCAGGAAACATTGAGGGCCACAGCTGCCTGTCTTCCTTTAATCATATTCTCCACTGGTCCTTGTTATTCACAAATATTTGTTGCGATGGGGAATCCCTCGAGTGGTAAACTGCTTAAAGACTGTTGTTACACTGCTGCTGTAGGTGGCACAGCCTGCAGCCTAGAACGGGGAGTCCTGGGTTCAAGTCTGAGCTCTGAAACTAGGCTTCACGTGACCCCAGCATATTATTTCACTCTCCCGGGTTTCTATTTCTACACTCAGTCTGAATGTAATAAAGGTATAGAAAGAACCTTCCCACTTAGGTTCCCGGAGCAGAGGGGTTTTGGTGGTTTCAATTTATCTGTATTTTATAGCATCGAGAGCTATGCAACTGAGGTGAAGAAATAAGAATTGTCTTTTTGGAATGTGAACTTTGATTGAAGGTTGAGTCAAATAATTTTTTTAAAAAGGCATCATTTATTTATTTATTTTAGAGAAAGAGAGGGAGAGCAAGCAAGTGTGTGGAGAGAGGCAGAGTGAGAGGGAGAATCTTAAGCAGACTACACTGAGTGAGGAGCCTGACCCGGGGCTCCATCCCAGGACCCTGTGATTGTGACCTGAGCTGAAACCGAGTCAGATGCTTAACTGACTGAGCCACCCAGGCACCCCTGGGAAAAATCATTTTTTATATCAAACATATATGTCTACATTATAGACATGTATAATGTAAAATTCATACACATTTCTAAGATAAAACATAAAACTCAGGGAAATGAATTTGAAGTAGATACCTGGGGAATTAATACACTGTATCCTGGAATAGTTATAGAGTCTTGGGTTTGCACACAGGCTGAGGTGTCTTTTTTTTCATATTCTATGATTTTCATGTTAAAAAGTACTGGATATTCCACTAAAGGCAGATATTTTTGACTCCTGGAAATAATAAGAATTTTGAAGTATGATATGAGCAATGATTGGTATTTAGACATTTCCTTCTGGTTTTATTGTGAAAGCTGTCACGTGACTTCTAATTCAAATCAGTATACACAATTTAAGAATGCTGAAACTGCTTTGTCCTTCAGGAACATTAACTGTTTTAGAAAACAGTCTTTCTTCCTTTCTTCCTTTCTTTCTTTCCTCCCTTCTTCTTTTCCTTTTCTTCTTTCCAAATATATATCTAGAGCTCTATAAAAAGTCTTAAATGATAAAATGGTGATGGTGGTGATGATGATAATGATGATTAGCAAATTGCCAGTTTAGACACAGAGATAATCTCAAACTTGTAAGTCCTTGGTTATTACCATACTAGCCAAAAAATGTAACATTGTCTTCAAGCCTTATATAAAGGTTGCCTGTTTTATAAAACTAAACAATGTGAAATCCACCCTAGATTAAATATGTTTATCACCTATCTCTACCCAGTAGAATGTATGTTTCATGAGGACAAGGGCTGTCTCTTGTCATTTTTGTTTATCTCTAGTTGTTATACTTGTGAGTACCTAGCACCTGGGGTCAGGTCTAAAATATCATCACCAAGACTCATGTCAAGGACCTTACCACTGTGTTTCCTTCTAGAAGTTTTTGGTTTCAGGTCTTACATTCAAGTCTTTGTTTTATTTTAAGATTTTATTTATTCGTGAAAGACAGGCAGAGACAGAGGCAGACATATAGGCAGAGGGTAAAGCAGGCTCAATGCAGGAAGCCTTTAGCGTTTTCTATATGTAAGATCATGTCATCCACAACTAGTGACCATTTTACATCTTCTTTTCCAATGTGTATGCCTCTTATTTCTTTTTATTGCCTAATTGCTCTGGCTAGGATTTTCAATACTATGTTGAATAAAAGTGGTAAGGGCATCTTTCTCTTTTCCTGATCTTATATGAAAATATTGTAGCTTTTCATGTTGCATATGATGTTAACTATGGGCTTGTTATATATGGCCTTTATTATGTTGAAGAATATTCCCTCTATAGCCACTATTTTGGAGAGTTTTTATCATAAAAAGATATTGAATTTAGTAAAATACTTTTTCTGCATCTCTTGAGATGATATGATTTTTATCCTTCGTTTTGTTAATGAGGTGTATAATGCTGAATGGTCTACGAATGTTGAACCATGCTTATATCTCTGGAACAAATTCCACTTCATCATGGTGTATGATTATTCTAATATATCATTGAATTTGGGTTGCTAATATGTTGTTGAGGATTTTTGTGTCAATGTCCATTGGAATATTGGCCTGGAATTTTCTTTGTTTGTGGTCTCTTTGTCTGCATTTGGTATCAGGGTAATGTTAGCCTTGTAAGTGATTTTGGAAGCATTCCCTCTCTTCAGTTTTTTGGAAGAGTTTAAGAAGGATACGTATTAAATCGTCTTAAAATATTTAGTAGTATTTACCAGTGAAGTTGTCTTATCCTGGACTTTTGTTTGTTGTGAGATTTTTGATTACTGATTCAATCTTCTTATTAGTGATTCAGATTTTCTATGTCTTCATGGTTCAGTCTTTGAGGATTATATGTTTCTAGGAACTTATCTATGCTTTTAAGCTTATGATCCTTTTTATTTCTGTGGTATCATTTGTAATTTCTCCTCTTTTATTTCTGATTTTTTTGAGCCCTCTTTCTTTTTTTCTTGGTAGGTCTAGCTAAGGTTTGTCAAGGTAAGTCTGTTTATCTTTTCAAAGTACCAGCATACTGACCTTTTCTTCCTTTTAGTCTCAACTTCATATTTGTGCTCTTATTTTTGTTAATTTCTCCTTCTTCCTAACTTTGGGCTCTGTTTTTCTTTTTCTAGTTACTTTAGGCATAAAGGCAGATTGAGATTTTTCTTGTTTCTTGAGTTAGGCCTCTTTTATTATGAACTTGGAATTTCCCTCTTAGAATTGCTTTGCTTTATCCCATATATTTTGGTATGTTCTACTTCCATTTTCAATTGTTTCAAATATTTTTAATTTCTCCATTGCCCCGTTGGTTGTTCAGTAGATGTTTAATCTTCACATACTCATGATTTTTTTCAGTTATTTATTGAAGCTTCATGGGAGAGTGCAAGGGTGAGGCATGCCTACTGGCTATAGTGGGACAACAAGAAAAATGCAGGCTTGAGGCATGCCCACTGGCTTTAGCAGGTGAGTTTGTGTCCCAACAGGAGGCAGAAATGGTGCTTACTAGCACACCATTTCTGGAGAGAGTCCCAAAGTCTCCTTACCCTCTGGCAGATGCTTGAAGATTAGCAAATGAATCTCCTTTGCATATAGTTTAGGTGCTTTTCAAACTGCTATTTCTGTGGTGGGCCCTTTAAGATCAGTATCTTAGGGATCTTAGTTCCCTACAGACTTTTGGGTCTCTTGGACTGTAGACCCACTGGTTTTCAAAGACAGGTGTTTTAAGAGTTCGTCTCTGTGGTGAAGGTCCCAGGGGTTGGGGTACCTGATGTGGGGTGGAACCCCCTCACTCAGAGAGAAGTTCTGGATTTGTGAGATCCCTCCTGACTGTGAGTTGCCATGCTGGGGGGTGTGTGTGGCTTTTGGTGGAGACTGCCTCTTCATGCCTGCCTATCTCCACATGGCCTTATTATCATTTTTGTGAAGGAACTGTTCCACAGTTTTTTCCGGTCTTCTTCATAGGGAATTGTTCAGTATATAGCTGTAGATTCAGTGTGTCTGTGGGAGGAGGTCTTCCTGTGGTGTTATCTTGGAATGCCCCCCAAATTAATTTTAATAATATATTTTATTTATCCCAATATACCCAAGAGATTTGCATTTTAACATGTAATTAATATAGAAAAAATTTTAAAGATTTTATTTATTCATGAGAGACAGACGGGGGGGGGGGGGGGGGAGAGACATAGGCAGAAGGAGAAGCAGGCTCCATGCAGAGAGCCTGACATGGGACTCGATCTCAGGTCTCCAGGATCAGGCCCTGGGCTGAAGCTGGCACTAAACTGCTGAGCCACCTGGGCTGCCCTTAATATAGAAGTTATTAACGACATATTATACATTATTTTCTTGTGCACAAACTTTAAAAACTGGTGGGTATTTTACAAGCAACTCATTCCAGACTAAACATTTTTTAAGTTGCTCAATAGCCATATAGGGCTAGTGGCTATCACACTGACAGCTCAGCTCTATACCCTGTCTTTTCTCTAATCCTCAAGGTAAGAATTATATCCTGTATAAAGGCAAATCCTATTGCCATTGCACTACCTTAGTGTCCTCATGAGACATGAGGGACATTGTGCCTATAATTTTTGCTTTCTTCTCTAACATATTTAAGTGAACCCTTTGTACTAATTTCTTTCCTTGTGAGGATGTGTTTCAGTAGTACTGTATAGCATCAGCACTATGATGAAGTATTCTTAGTTTTTGCTTCACAAAAACTTTAATATTTTCCTCATAGAATCTACTTTCCATGGTATGGATCACCCTTTATCATTAGGGTATTATCTTCTCCATTTATCTTTATTTTTATTAATAGAGAACAATCAAATCTATATATAAATGTCTAAATATCAGCTTTTGTTTACAATACTAAGAAAAATCAAGGGTAGTATTCAACATAAATTCTTTCATTAAAAAAAACTTTCATTAACATTACTAAAGTATTTTGTTTATAGTTCACACAGAACCCTTTCACAGGGATTCTTTTTCATATGATTTTCACTGTATAATACTATTTTCTTGACCTTCAGTTAGATTAAATTTTATGTATTTTAGTTAAAAATCTTAATTTGTGATGTGTGAAAGTAACAGTGTAAACATTTATCTCTATAACCCATATTTATGCAACAATGAAATTTATTATAAATCACAGAATCTATGCTTAGAAATGTTCAGCAAACAGTAATGTAGAATCTAAGGGATATTTACTTTTTCCAAATAGGTAGTTTTATTAAAATCTATTAAAAATTAAAGTACATGTAATTATTTGAATATTTGTTCTCTGCTATTTTGTTTCAAGATAATAAACCTGATTTTTAAAAAGATTTTAAAGTGCATTAGTTATTCTTGTGTAATATGTTGGATTTTGGTCAAAATCAGGTGTCTTTGAAAATTAATGAGAAAAGTCAATCAGGTAAACACAAAATGAATTATCTAGTTAAAGTTAAAGAAAATGTTCAGCATAAACAGGATATAGTCTCTGGAGATCCAAGGCTCAAATTCTGACTCCACCACTAGGCTAAATGCATGATGTTGAACAAGTAACTTAAATGTTGTACCTCAGTTGCCTCATCTATGATATGGAGATAATCTCTGTATATCCTATAGTCGTGGTGAGGATTAAACAAGGTAATAAATGGAAATCACTTCCACTAGTGAATTTAATAAATGTTCACTATTACCATTATTAGTGTCATAATAAGGCTAATTATAATAGAAAAAAAACCCCAACAACAAAAAGGAGGAGCCCCAATACTCCACAATACCATACTGGTTGCATGACTCTGGTTTATCCACTCAAGGGCAAAATCATTAAATTTCATAACAGTATACCCAGTGTGTAGCATAAGAACTAAGTCTACAACCATTTCATGCAATCTGGATTTCATTATGAAACACACAAGATACACACTAGGTAACATTTTAATATCACAAAAATTGGAGTTTGTTTTATACTCAAGGGCCTGTCATAGTTTAATGAGTAGTGTGTGATGCATTTAATGCAGTTTGTGGTTGACAGAATGATAACCTTCCAAAGATGTCCATGTCCTAATAGCCAAAACCTGTCAATGCTACTTTCTATGGGAAAATGAACTTTGTAGATGGGATTAAACTAAGGACTTTGAGATGGGGAAATTATCTTGGATTATCCAAACAAACCCAGTGTAATCACTAGGGGATTTACAAGGAGGAGGCAAAGGGGTGTAGAATTGGTAATAGAAGATGTGATGACAGAAGCAGAGGCTGGAATGATTTGAAGAGGTCAGAAGTCAAGAAATGCACGTGGCCTCAAGTAGCTAAAATGGTAAATGACTTCTCCTGAAACTTCTAGAAGGAATCAACTTTGCTGACACCTTGATTTTAGCCTAGTGAGACTAATTCTGGACTTCTAACCTCTAAGGCTGTAAGATAATAAGCATGTATTCTTTTAACCTCCTAGGTTTGTGGTAATTTGTTTCAGCAGCAACAGGAACCTAATACCTAGTCAGATTTGGTGCAATAGGTTCTTTTTTACTTCTAAGCAATGTTAGGCCCTCGGTGCTTTCTGAATACCACCTGACAGCAAAAGAGGCAATCAATATACAGCTACTGAGTGAACGCTGTATGGAATAGCATACAGCCATCAAAATGACATTGACAAATGGAAAAATGTTATTTAAAAGAAATATTAGTTTGCATCTCAGTGAAATCATAGTTAACTAACTGGGCAAACATCAAATTCTGCATATAAAAATTCCAGTATAAAATAAATTAAAATACTAATAGTGATTGTTTCTGCATGTCAGTACTATGAAGATGACTTTACTTTTTCTTCTTTACATTTCTGTCAGTTTTCTATAATGAGCAGGTATTGTTTTCATAATGGGAGAGAGCACATCAATTGCATTTAAAAAGTAGATAGCAGTATAATGAAGAACATGAAAAGCAATTTATACAATACTGGTAAATTCAATCTCTTTATGCATCAATGACTCTAACTTAACTAGTAACTCAAAACCTTCAAATTCCTGAGTTTAGCATGTTAGTAACTGTGAAGTCATCATGGGTCTGTGTGTTATTTGTCAGCATGGGTCAGCTTTAATAATAGTAAAGTTATGATTATCATCTTCAAAAATCACCTGCTGACCAGCCACTGTGAGCTGCATGGGGACAACAGCAAGAAGTGATTTATGCAGAAATTGGCAATCAACCCAGTGGGAAGGAAAAAGGCAAAGGGAAGAAAATCTCAGGAATCTACAGAATGATTCTGCTTTCTTGAGTGTTGGAAAGACGAGAGAGTTCTTCCTATAGCTATCCCTCTTTGACCTTGGAGAAATCATCCCACCATTCTGAGCTTCGGTCTCTTCCTTTGTGTTATGAGAGGGTACAAAACAAACTTATCTCTAAGATGAATGCCCCTCAAATCCACAAAAACCTAAAACACCAAACCAAAAAAAAAAAAAAAAAACTTTTACTATTCTTCAGTCTCACTTTGTATTTACATAGGGATTGCTATGAGCTGCTGTGAACTAGGTCTTCTGCACTGTGCAACTTTCCAATTCCATTACCATCAGATATTTTACAGTATCTTCTTTTTTACAATGTCAGAAAATAGACTGTATAGTGCATTAAAAGGCTTCAATATGTAAGGAGTTATAGTAGCAGCCTGATGTCTGGTTAGTCACTGAAGCCTTGCAGCTTGTCACTTGTCAGCTCTTTGAGGAACACAGTCCTGACCTAGGAAACTTCCCTACGTCCTTCCATGAAAAAGAAGTAAATTAGCAAAACTTAAAAAACAATTTTCCAACTAAATTAAATGCTTGATAGTTTCACAATTACTATGATTTTAAGTGAGGATGCCATTTCTGGAATAAATCATTTGTGAAATTGTAGAGGGAGTTTGAAATGTCAAAGGATTTATTTTTCCCAGAAAATATTGATAGAATATCTCTTATTTGAAGGAAACTTTGTTATTTAATCCAAATCTTAAGGAACTTTTAAGTCTATAGGGGGGAATAAATCATGTATATAGCTAATTCTAATGTGAAACAGAAAAGTAAATGCCATAGAAAGACATAGATGAATTATGATGGATAGAATTTCAGAGGAGGAAGAGAGATTATGTCCAGCTGTCCAGACAGTGAGATGGTTCCGGGAAGCTTATGGGGTAATACATGGCATTGAAGTCTGTTCAGATCCCAAATTCAAGAATTGGGGTGGAAGAGGAGGGCTTTATTGGTGGAGGAAACAGAATAAGCATTGTCTTGGTGGCATGGAAAATTTGGAATGTGTATGGAGGAGAGCAAAAAAATGAAAGTTCATGGTATTGTCACCTCCAGGTTGAAGATGCATGGGATATAGATCGAAATGACAGACAAGATCCAGATCACCAAGGCCTTAAATGCTGACCTAAGGAGACTTTATTTTATACACAGCTGAGAACCATATTGGACTTTTGAGTAATTATTTAATTGATTATCATTCATCTCTCTCTATTATAGGGGACAAAGGTAATTCTGTAGTTTAAAATTTATTATAATTTCTCACTCAACAATCGAACAAAATTCTAGGCAACCTTTTTGTACATCAGCCACAGAATTGGAAAAGATTTCAAATCTATATGTTTGAAACTCTAAGGGAGAAGGTTTCCCTCATTGCTTAACTATTTAGTTGGGGTTGAAACAGCAGTAGCCCCATTAAGATACTGGAATAAAAGCTGCACACTTGAAGGTCCTAGGAATTCCAACCATCTGAGGCATAGAATATGACATGAACTTTATCCAGTGGCCTCCCAGTATCCTAATTTCACGCCTTCTGAACTTGAGGGCTTGGCTTTGGACCCTAGTCTTCCTACCTGATTTTTCTTGGGAGTTGGCACTAAATCTATATTCTGTACAAAAAAACAGAATTCAACACAGTGTTCTGTTTGTGGCTGTGTGAATGTGTGTGACTCATGTGCATTTCTTTGTGAATATATAAATATATACACATTACACAAAATGGTGATGGCACCTACCATTATCTTATTGTGATACTGTTTTTTTGGAGTGAAAGCTATATTTTTCCTAAATGGTTTGTGAGCATCTTGAGAGCAGGCTCATCATATTGCATTATGAATCCAGCCAATACTCAATTAGTATTTATTGATCATTATATCTAAGCTAAGTCCTGTAGCCTTCAGGATATGCTGCATTTCTTTCTAGGATCAGGAGAACAGCTGGTTAACACACTCGGTCTCATAGGACAAAAACATTATGGTTTCTATATTTCTTTAGATCTGCAAAAGGCAAGATAGCTTATTGCTTTAAAAGCTCCTGAGATAAGTGAACTTATCATATGAAAGCAATCTATCAATATGTGTGTGTGCATGCATGTGTGAAACCTGCCTGCAACAGCAAAATGTAGAAATCATGTGTTGAATATTAAATACAGGTGGTGTGAGCAAATGCAAAGAGTTCATCAACCAGCACAGTTATCTTGTGTTATGACTGACACTTACCTCAATAAAGAAAATGCTGGCTGCTGACGTTGGATGGTGATACATATAGACAGTCACGAGAATGGCTGCTACTATAATGAGGACCAGGATGAGAATTCCAACAATGAGGCCAGCATGAAGGGTGCTCCCTTTCTTCTCGGCTGCACTGTCATCTGTAGAAGCTGAAAGAACAGCACAGCTGTCAGATCATTCATGTGTGCACTTTTAGGTTTGCATTTTCACTAGAGGGGATGGTTATAGTTTTAAGAAAGTACCAACTAGAATTTTTTCTTTTACTTTCCATACAACTCTTCCTTTCCATGACACCAGTTTTCAAAGTTAGATTAGATGCTCTTTATTTGGGCAATGAAAAATCCATACCATTAATGATTAAAAATAGATTTGTAATTGTGTTTTAATTTATAGTTCAATAAACAAAATTAATAGCCTTTATTCTAAAAGGACCGTGGAAAATCTAAAACTCTAATTAACTATATAATAAATTTAACTTTGATTTTTTTTTTCATTAAACCACTGGCACTTTTACCTATGGAAAAATTGATTACTTTCTGCAAATTCCTCTCTCATTTTCTTTTGGAAATTTTATATTGAAGAGTATCATGCTTCTTTGGGTGGGCTAGAGAAGCATTTTCAGAAAGTCTGTGCATGAGTTCAAAGGCTAATTTTCAAAACCTGTTTTAAACCAAAATGTTCTTTAAAAGAGTAACAGATGGACGCTAAATGACCCTCAAATAGTTTTATCACCATCTGAAGAGAACACACAGCATATCAAAATATTCTACTATGCCACAAACCAGTATCATTTGATCTGACTTTTACTGAGATGTTTTCCACTGTAATACCCATTTTCAGAGAATTAGGAAAAAGAAATTAAATTTCTAAAGTAATAATTAACCAACCCAAAGTCAGTCAACCAAACAAAGCTAATCTCTAAAGTCTTCTCTTGTTCTAAAATTCTTCAACCTTTGATGACTACTCAGGTATTTAAAAATCTTAAATTAGGTGTAGCAGGTAACAGTGTTTTTGTGCATACCATGATTGATGTTTTTGAACCATTAGAAAATTACTTAATATTCATAAAAGTTCTACAGCAGTGAGTCCTAATTTTTTCACTACTAATTTGCATCTTTGTTTTAAATATTATTTTTGTCTATTAAACTTTGTTTAATAAGCACTGACTTATTTCTCTTATTTTAGATTTTTGCTAATAAAAAGAAAACATGACTGCCTATCAGAATTCATGGTCAATATGAAGTAAGAGAATTTCAGATAAAACAAAGAAACATGACCTATCCATCCTTTAAATTTTTGTTGTTATTGTTTATATTCTGTTTGAGACTTATAGCTGGTATTCAGTAATTCTTGTCCAAATTTAATAAAGCTCAATATCCTAAAGCTTTCCTTTATACACTATAATTCATTATTGAAAGAATATACAATTTAAACAGTAAATCATTATATGAAAATTCATGTACATAGAGGATTCTGGGAAGAAGGACAAGTATGAAGTGTCAGGAATCTGTTTCCCTACATAGACAATAATTGCATTGGTAGAATGTGTCTGACAACTATCTTGGCACTTTGGACTTTATTGAAGGCTTGCAACTTTCAAGAGAAAGGCTTGGACTATAAATTGAGGTTAATTTCAGTCAATTTTCAACTCTTAATGGCTGCCCATCCTCCACCCCTCAGTCATGCGGCAGGCAGCTGTACATGTGTTCCTGAAGCAGCCTCCAGGAGCCAGGGCAGGCAAAAAGTGCCTTGTCCTCCAGAGATCAGGATTGGTGTTCTGACTTCTGATTGGTGCTTCTCATCACAGAGGCACAAAGATGTAGCCCCTGGTTTTTCGTTCTTTCCTCCATTGTTGCAAGCCCTTCCCCCTCTGGCTGAAGTGACTTCCAGGGGATTTAAAGAACTAGTGCTCTTTTCACCCTCTCCCCAACACATTTTTCCCCCTTTTGGGAGCTAGATGTAAAGACTGGGACATTTGGAAACATCTGCATGTATGGGGAAAAACTGGAAAGTGTGTGTAAATGCCTAGGGAATAGTTCAGAAAGATTTGAAAACACATTAAGATTACATCTCAATTTGACCTTCAGCATAGAGACAGTCTGCAACCACAACCACAACAACAACAACAGCACAATCAACTACCAACAAAAATAATATCAAAAAGCAGCTAAAACCTGGAGAAGGGTGGGGGGAGAATCTGATTTTCAGAATTACCACATTATTACATTCAAATGTCCAGTTTTTAATAAAGATTCACAAAACATACAAAGAAACAGGAAAATATGGCTCATTTAAAGGAATAAGATCAACAGAAACTATTCCGGAAAAAGAACTGATGGTGGTACAATAGCCAAAGACTTAAACAGAATTGTCTTGAAGATGCTCAAAGAACCAAAAGAAGATGGGGAGAGGGCCAAGAAAACAATGTGTGAACAAAATGGAAATACCAAGATAGAGATAGAAAACCTAAAAAAAAAAAAAAACGCCAAAAGCAATTATGGGGCTGAAAAATAGAGTAATTGAAATGAAAAATTCACTAGAGGGATTCAAAGGCAGATCTGAGCAGGCAGGATAAAGAACCAGTGGACTTGGAAGGCAAGACAGTGGAAATCATTGACTTTGAGGGACAGAAAGAAAAAGAAGTCAAAGGTCCATCAAGCAGGTCAACATGCATATTACAGGAGTCTCTGAAGAAGGGACAGAGAGAGGGGCAGAGAGAATATTTTAAGAAATAATGGCTACAAACGTCCCAAATTTTTAAAAAGATTTTATTTATTTATTCATGAGAGACATATATAGAGAGAGGTAGAGACACAGGCAGAGGGAGAAAGAAGTAGGCTCCATTCAGGGAACCTGACATGGGACTCGATCCTGGGTCTCCAGGATCCCACCCTGGGCTGAAGGCAGCGTTAAACTGCTGAGCCACTGGGGCTGCTCCAAACTTCCCAAATTTGATGAAATATATGAATATAAACACCCAAGAAGCTTAAGGAACTCCAGTAAGATGAACTCTTAATGACCCACACTGAGATGCATTATAGTCAAACTTTTGAGAGACAAAGTCAGAGAAAGAATCCCTAAGATGACAACAAAGAAGATAGCTTTAATAGAGGAAAAGAAGGCAAGGAATTTATTTACTTAATTTAATTTATTTATGTGTGTGTGTGTGTGAGAGAGAGAGAGAGGAAGAGCATGAAAGGGGAGGGGCAGAAGGAGAGGGAGAGAATCTCAAGCAGACTCTACACTGAGCATGGAGCCCTACACTGGGCTTAATCTCAGGACCTTGAGATCATGATCTGAGCCAAAATCAAGATTTGGATGCTTAACTGACTGAGCCATCCAGGTACCTGCATTTATTTATTTATTTATTTATTTATTTATTTATTTATTTGAGATAGAGCACACAAAAGGCAAGGTATTTAAACATTTCCCTACAAAAAATCAACTAAACACAAAAGAAGACAGTAATGCTGGAAATAAGCCAAAAAAACTTTAAGACACATAGTAAACAAATAGCAAAAATAATAGAAATAAGCCCCACCTCATTGGTAACTGTTTTATATTTAAATGGATTAAAATTTCCAATCAAAAGACAGTTTGTCATAAAGAATAAAAACACATGATCCAACTATATGCTGCCTATACTTCAGATCCAAAGACACAGATTGAAAGTGAAAGTATGAAAAGAGTTGCTCCATACAAATAGTAACTAAAAGACAGCAGAGGTAACTATACTAGTATCAGACTAAGTAGATTTTCAATCCAAAGATTATGAGACAAATAAGGACATCATATATTAATAAAAGGTTTCAATTATAAACATTTACATAGCTAATGACAAACCATCAAAAAATATGAAGCAAATATGACATAATTGAAGGGATAAACCGACAGTTCTATAAGAATAGTTGGGAATTTCAATATCCCACTTTCATTATTGGAAAGAACCAGACTAAAGATAAGTAAAGAAAGAGGACTTAATACAATGAACCAATTAGATCTAACATACATGTATAGAATCCTCTACCCCATGACAATATACACATTCTTCTCAACTGTGCATGGAAGACCTCATAGAAGAGATCATATGTTATGTCACAAATTAAATTTCAACAGGTTTAAAAAATAGATATCATACAAAGAATTTTCCCCACTCACAGTGGGATAGAGTTAAGAAATGAGTAACAGATACATAACTGGACATTCACAAATTTGTGGAAATTAAGCAACACATTCTTGAACAGCCAATGTATCATCATGAAATCACAAGGGAAATTAGAAAACAAAAACACAAAAACCAAAACATAGGGACTGCAAGTAAAGCAAGGCTAAGGAGAGAATGCACAGCTGTTAATGCTTACATTAAAAACAAGATCTCGAATCAACAACCTAACTCTACAAGTTAATGAACTGGAAATAGAAGAACACACTAAGCCTGAAGTTAGGAGAAGGAAGAAAATCATCAAGAGGAGAGTGGAGATCAGCAAAATAAAGAATAAAAAAATAATGGAAAAAATTAATGATATCTGGTTCTTTGAAAAAATCAACAAAATTGGAATGAGGACTCAAACACCAGCAGTCTGGCCTCAGAGTCTGCACCCTGAACCTCTGATCACTAACCCCTCAACTGACACTGAACTGTATGTACTGCTGTTTCTTCTTCATGTTAGCAATTCTGGCAAAGAATTCTAAAAAAAAAAAAAAAAAAAAAAAAAAAACCTGGGTAATTTCAAATAAAGAACAATTAACTTAAATATGGTTAAGAATTAGCATTGTGCCTTCAAGAGGGGAGCAGGGTCTACGTCTGACTTGTCACCTCCCTGAGACTAGGCCAGTGATGGCCATCACATGTACTTACAATCTATGTTTGCTGGAAGAGAAGGAAGGAGAGAAGAGGAAGAAAAAAGAAAGAAAAATAAAGCTGTTGAAAATGGGTTAAAGCTCTTGGAATGACCACTTCTCCTATTAAAACCAAACAAGGTTATGATAAATTACTTTATCTGGTCTTCAGTTATCTTATCTCTGCAATGTAGTCAATAATAGTAACTACCCCACAGGAGTGCTGTACAGAATTAACCATTGAACACACAGAAAGTGCTTAGGAGAGTGCCTGGTATACAACAAGCACTTAATTAATGTAGCCATTATATTATTGTTACCTTTAATAGAAGGCAGGTTGAGGCAAATTATGGTGTCAGATTCATGGCACCATATAAACTATGTTTTGCCCTTAACATTTGTTATTTTTAAAGTTTGGCTATATTCTTAAGTATGCTTGTATCATTGTACTTTGTGCACTTGGCTTTTTTCTTATTTTTAAGAATATTATACATTAATGTCATAGGAAAATAGGATTAATTTAAAATGTTGCTTAAAAAAACTACTTGGGTAAAGAGGGGGAAGCCTTGAATTTTTCTTCAAATCCCACGTGTGGTTACATTTGTCTATCCTTCTCCCCATCTATCCATCCCTTTCACCCTCAAATCCATTCACCCCAACAGCATCTGGTTCTATCCCTGAGATTAGTAGTCTTTTATAAGCAGTATGCTAAGATTCAGCCTCACTTTTTGTGTGTGTGCAATACAGGGAAGGGGAGAACAAGAAGATATTTGTGAGTTAGCCTCAGCCTGCCACTTCCCAAGTGAACCAAAGCCTGTTGAGGAGGCAGCAGGCAAAAGACAGCCCTTCCCAGGGAGAAACAGGAGAGCCAGAAACATGTTTTATTTAATAAGACCTCAAGTCGGTAAAATTATTGCTGACCTGTAGGATGCAAATTGGCCATCTTTAGAACGTAAAATCATAACCGGATTTATACCTTGAAACCTCACTCATTGTCTTTATTTGGGCATAAATGCTTACTTTCTCACTTATTACTTATTTATATTTTCGATAATGGCTTAGTTATATTATCTCCTTTCTAAAACACTCCTTTGCAGTCCTGGTGTGGATGTTAAGACACCATTTCATATGTAATGAAATCTGTACACAGTTTAGTTTGTCACTAGCTGAATAAATATTTTATAACATTTCTGGATGGTGATTTTAACAAAATAAACAATCCTCATAGAATCTCAAAATATTGTTAACCAGGAGACAAAATAAATATTTAGTGATCTACGACTGTGCATATGACTTTACGCTGTGTTGTAACTAGGGCAAACTTTTTAAAAAGAAATATAACAAATTCAATTCCAAAATATTACTGAGGCGTCCTTGTGTCCCAAGAGAGTGCTATTTCTAAATGCATTCAGGGTGGTCATCTGACTGGAGTGGCCGAAATTGCACAAATATTTCTGGAGAACCTATTTTTCCATTTTCATATTATTTAAGCAAGTTTTCTGCATCTCTACTCTAGCTGCTTTCTCTCCTAACAAGTATGATTATGGCATATTAAAAGGTTATTGAATCTGGAGATGAAGTGATCACTCTATTGATGTGCTTTGATTTTAAATTCTTTCACTATTTGGTTTCCAGTTGAGTATCACTGCTCCATTAGGTGGTATAGGATTTGCACATTAATGGGTACCTGCAAACAGAATTCAGGAAATCATCTGTGTTAAAGATGATGACCACCTCAAACACAAAATTGAAATTTAAAAAGTGTAAGCAAGTGGTAGTAATTTCCATCATTGAAGTTTAGTTCATTTGCCTTCAGGGTGGACAGTTCAAATTGATCCTAATCCACCAGGAAAGATAGTAAACAAAAGACGTCAATTTTGGAAATAGACATTCATTCCTGTGCTTTGACTGATTGTTTTTGGAAAATGGCATACAGAATTGGGTCAGAGAAAACCTTAAATCTATTTCAGGCACAAACTTAAGCCCATGAAAGTCCATGAGGAGCTGGGGGAGATATTCCAAAAGGTCACAAGAAATCTAGTCTGAAGACTCAAACTCTTATTCTTGGCTTAGAAGTATCTTACGCTCTTTCACTTATGTCCAAAAGTGAACCAAAGTAAAAAAACTATCCTCATACACGTATAGTATCGTGCACAAGACAATTGAAATCTTTAGCTTTTATAGCCTTACATTGTATATCTAAATAAGAGGAGTTAATGATAAAGTATAATAAGATACCATAAAATGGAGCCCCAAAGCCCAAAAGGAAGTATATAGATATATGTGAAAAGCCTATCAAATAAAGGCCGTTTTTTTGCTACTCTGTTGAAGACATATTTTAAAACCTAAATGAAACACTGAAAATCAATAGTATCAAAGATAATATACTTTCATCTGATCCACTGAATGACCCATGAGTTCCTAGCTTTTTAGTACTTTATAAAAGGCAGATCAATATTTAGACACAGAAAAGACTGTGAAAATTGTCAAATTCATCTAAGCAATCTATTTTGGGGTAAGTTTTAGTTACCATGATAGTAAAGACAACAGATTTTTAAAAGGAATTTTAAATACATATTAAACATATTTAAGGGGCACATGGGTGGCTCAATCGGGTTAAGTGGCTGCCTTTGCCTCAGGTCATGATCTCATGGGTCCGGGGATCGAGTCCTGAGTTGGGCTCCTTACTCAGTGGGGAGTCTGCTTCTCCCTCTGCCTCTCCTGTCTGCTGTCTCTCTCTCTCTCTCAAATAAGTAAATAAAATCTTAAAAAAGAAAAGAAAAGATATTCAAGACTTCATGCAAATGTGTTTCAATTGCTGTACTCCAAGAAAAGTTTATGACCTATTGATAAGAAGAAAGATGAAATGAATAGAAGAAAGAAGAGGAAAGAAGGGAAAAAAGTTGACTGGTTATTTCTTCAAAGTGTTGTGTCTGATTTTAAACCTCTATCTCTCCTTGCTCTTTCTAGGCCTGGTATTTTTCTCAGGATTTATATCAGAATATCAAGTGGCACTGATATTTCGTATTTAGAAGCATAATTCTGTGACATGTTAAAAAGATTCTAATACATTGCTAAAATGATCTGTACCCACTATTAAATCTTGCCAGCAATTAAAGTCCAGAAATAAAGTAAAACTAAACTAAAAATACTCCTTGTCTGAAATTTTATTCACTTTAGAACTAACTCTTCTCTTGGCCTTAAAATGAAATGCTACAGCCCATAAATTCCACAATGTATCAATATCTTTTGGGGGGCCAAGAAGCTCGTGGGTTGGACAAAGTCTTGCACAAATCTGTGCAAAATTCATAAATCTTATACATGTGATGTCAAAATGTTCTTTTTTAAAGCTTCAGAATGAAGTTAAACTGTAAGTGCTTACAATATTAGTGTTCCATTTTTGGATTAAAAACACACACAGACACGCGATTTTTCCCTGTGGAATATTATCTAACCCATTTATAACTTAAAGCATGTAATGGAAGAAAATCAAGTGATAAAATTTTTAGCTAAATTGACTTTCCTTTGGAAGTTTCCCTTGTAACCGATCTCATTTTGTAGCTTATCTATTTTTCCCCTTAGCTCTTTTAAATTTCTACATCTATGATCATGACCTTGACTTCATTCAGAGTTTCTTCTGGTGTTACTATTTTTTCGATGCTTGCCAATCTGTCAAAATTATTCAGGTATTAAGGGTCCCTCGGGACTATTATACAAGCTATACCTAATCCCCAATATGTGTCACTGTGGCAATACATTCATAATTCACATTATGATATCTCCATAGGAAGGATTTGGGTAAGTACTGTGAAAAAATATTAAAATGAGTGCACAAAACACAGCTAAGTGCATTATGTATGGTGGGAACAATATCTGGCAGGGACAGCTGGCCCAGCTTCTCTTTTTGTAGCCTGTGCTCCGACAGGGCAGCTGTGAAATTTCATTCAGGGAAACATATAAAACATTATGGACTAAAACAGTTTAGTGGATGACAATCCTTTTTTAACAATAATCCGTTACCTTTTATGTTAGAAAAATGAAGCTAAATAAAATTTCTGTGAAATCATATTTTTTAAAAAAGTGCTTGATTCCATCAGAATGAGGGATTTTGGACAGCAGTTACCACCCAACTGCTTCTAGCTTTATTATATGATTAGTGCTTTAATGTAGGCATATGCATGAGCATCTAAAAAGAGGGGATTTACAGTGTTTATAATTGCCCTAAGACCCCAAGTAAGTCTTTGAAATAATCCATTATCATTTTTCACTTCTTATGTGTATGTATTACTTTTTTTTTAAAGATTTATTTATTTGAATGAGAGAGAGAGAGGGAGGGAAGAGGGAGAGCAGGGGGTGGGGCAGAGGGAAAGGGAAAGAGAGAATCTGGAGCAGACTCCTCTCTGAGCATGGAGCTCGGTTTGAGGCTCCATTGCATAACCCTGAGATCATGACCTGAGCTGAAATCAAGAGTTGGACACTTAAGTGACTGAGACATGGAGGCACCCTTTATATGTACTACTTTTTTTTTAAAAAAAATATTTTATTTATTTATTCATGAGAGAGAGAGAGAGAGAGAGAGAGAGAGAGAGAGAGAGAGAGACACAGGCAGAGGGAGAAGCAGGCCCCATGCAGAGAGCTTGATGTGGGACTTGATCCCGGGTCTCCAGGGTCAGGCCCTGGACTGAAGGCGGCACTAAACTGCTGAGCCACCGGGGCTGCCCTGTACTACTTTTTAAAAATAGTCTACATATGCATCTAATATTTTCAACAACCAAGATCTTTATAAGACCTTTTAAACTTTTCTTAATATCAGCTTTCTATGCCAAGTTGTCTTTGTGTAGAGTTGTCTTCATCTAAAAATGTAATTAAAAATTATTTTTGAAAAATAAAATGTGTCTCTACTTCTACAAAATAATTCAAAGAAAAGGGATCTTAGCCCCTAATCATCCACCAAATATTAAACTAAAGCGTTTCATAGAAATAATTTCTCTTTTAATTTCATGCCAAGCCTTTGCAAAGGTTAAGAAATCCAGGTTTTAAAGTATAGAAAAAATTTAGAGTTTTCTTAATGAATATATTCACAGTGAATACAAAATACCCAAAATAAGGTTGACAAAAGTACTTTTAAGATTGGGGGTACAGGGACGCCTGGGTGGCTCAGTGGTGGAGTGTCTGCCTTTGGCCTAGGGCATGATCCTGGAGTCCTGGGATCAAGTCCTGCATCAGGCTCCCTACATGGAGCCTTCTTCTCTCTCTGCCTGTGTCTCTGTCTCTCTCTCTCTGTGTCTCTCATGAATAAATAAAATCTTAAAACAAAAAAGATTGGTGAGTACAGAACAGAGTGACTCCTCTTACCACCTAATCCCATCCATTCCAGAAGGAAGTCACTTATGTTGACAGGTCATTTATGCACAAACCAATAGGTATCATAATGAATGTTTACTTCCCTCCAAATCTATCAGGTTTTCTCAACATGAAGGAAGAACCCTTTTCCCCTTGCTCCTGTCAGTGTAGAAAGGCAAATGTGTGTCCAAATCACTCAGCTAACATAGACCCTTAGTATTTCCATGCCTCTTAATCATGGCTGCGCTGCTAGGTCAAGACCAGGACTTTTTGAGATTATTCAGGGAAATTGGATCCATTCTCTCACTGAAGCTGAAGTGCATGAATCCAAACGCATCTCATTAGCAGCTTTTCCAGTGGCAAGAGCAAGCTCTATCTCACAAGGACCTTGCACTGTGTACCCACCATTAGGAAAACAGGCCACCATGGCCCATTAACTGTCTTCCTCCAGACCACAGCAGAAGCTGGGACATGGGACATGCAAGATATAACTTGCAGCCATTATTTGAAAAATAAGAAGCCCAGCTGTTGAGGTGCAGTCAACAATCTAAACAAAATCAGTCTTTCAGTGATTATCCATAAGCAACTTCTTTTGAAAAGTGCTGAATATTAAATCAATATTATTAAATCAATCCCAAATTCTTTGACGTCTGAATTTTGGGTTTCCTAAGAAAGCATGACTTAATTTAGTTGCTAAAGTTATCATTCTGGCCTGTGTGTATGCCTTAGAATTAAAACCTTAGCCCTTCGTATTCTTAACAACCATACAAACCTTTTGTTGTTTGTTGAGGTTTGATATATACAGTCCTCTGGCAGGGTAAATGGGCAGGACTACATGTATGTTTAGGGCATCTTACAGAGACAGAATCAGAAACTGGAAAAAAAATTGGGTTGGGTCTGGAATTTCATTTTATTTTATTATTATTTTTTAAGATTTTTTAAAATTTATTCATAAGAGACACACAGAGAAGGCCAGAGACATAGGCAGAGGGAGAAGCAGGCTCCATGCAAGGAGCCCAATGTGGGACTCGATCCCGGGACCGCAGGATCATGTCCCTGGAATTTCATTTTAAATTATGCTGCCAGATCTAAAAAAAAAAAAAAGTGCCCACATTTCAAAGGTAGAAAGAAAAAATTAAAACCATTGAGAGCCAGTTTTGCAGAATATTTATATTTCACTGCTTGGCATTGATATGGGCAAAACTTAGTTCAGCTAGTCCCCCTAGCAGGGGCAGAATCAGGTAGCCTGCTTAAGAAGAAAGATACTATGAAATTGTGTTTATCATAACTGCCTGCCCCTAAGGTCCTGGAATATCATGTTTCCCAAGATATCAAGTTCCACATGTTGAATATGGGATAGAACATGGCCAGTCCAGGAGGTGAGCACTAGTCTCATCCTAATCTTTTCCACCAAATAAGCCTTGTAAAATGGCCCCACAAAGTGGTTTGTGGCACTCTGACACGTTTGACAGTTGCAAGGGCCTTGGTCTCAAAGTGTCTGGGGGTACAAGGGTCCCAGTGCTCACTCTGACATTGATGTGGTAGTTGGAGAACTTTAACAGAGGAAGAATGACAGACAAATGGCTACACAGCTGACTATAACATTTGAAGCAATCTTCCCTGCAGGACAGGATGGCATTGAGGGGGCACATCATATGCTCTGACACCAGATCATTTGGTGGTAAAGCCCAGTTGCATTCCTTACAAACCATAGGACCCTAAACAGATTACATAAATCCCAGTGCTTCCTGCCTCAGGAGTAAAATGGGATTACAATAGTACGTTCTTCATAGGGTGCGGTAAAGATTAAATGAGATGACATACAAAACCCTTAGAAAAGTGCCTGGCATCCAGAAACAGCCCAGTCATTGCTAGATAATTTTATCACTATTAGCAACTACATGGGAAGGTTCTAAGAATAATTTAAAGCAAAACATGAATCAAATAATCAGATGTGTTGAATTTTATGTCTACTAATTAGAGAAGCTGGTTCACTAAGGTTAAGCCTTTTTCCTTTCTAAATTTAGTTGAGAATTTCAAGAAGCTTGGAAGATTCATGAGATCTTTCAAAAAATTGTTATCTAGTTTATGAGAAACACATTAAAATTTCTCTCTTTTAAAGGAGATAAAATTGCAGCTTTGGAAAGCACAGATCTTAAGTGTACAATAGAACAAAATTTAATAATTTTCATGTCCCCAGAAAGTTTCCTTTCTCCCTTTCCAGTCAATTCTAACCACAGCCCACCTCATGATGGCCAACCACTATGCTGATTTCTATTGTAGTAGATTAATTTCACCTGTATTGATTTCATACAAACTGAATCATGTACTGTATGTACTCTGTAGTGATTGGCTCTTTTTGCCTAACATGATGTTTTCCAGAAGTATCTGTGTCATTGCATGTATCACTAGTTTGTTCTTTATTTCTGCTGAATAGTAGTCCACTGTACGGATATACTCAATTTGTTTATTTTTCTATTGCCAAACATCTGGACTATTTTCAGTTATTGGCAATTATGAATAAAGTTGTATGAATATTCTTGTAAATGCTTTTATGGATATGTTTTTTCTTGGATAAATACATGGAAGTGGAATTTCTGGATCAAAAGGAAGATACATGTTTAGCTTTATAGAATTGTTAGTTTTCCAAAGTGATTTTACTATAGCATACTCTGATTAGCAATGTAAAAGACTTGTGGTGCACCATATCCTCATCAGTATTAGCGTTCTGTCTTTTTGGGTGTTAAACATTGTCATGTGTGTAACATAACTCACTGAGGCTCTTGCTTTCTTAAAAGTCAGTCTGATAATCTATGCTTTTAATTGGAATGATTATTCTCTTTACATTTAGTGTAATTATTGGTACAGCTGGATTTGATCTACTTTTCTATTTTAATTCTCTCCATTTTCCCTCCTCTCTTGCCTTCTTCTGCCTAAACAAATATTTCTTAGAATTTCATTTAAATTTAGCACTACATTTTTTGTACTTTTTCTTTAGTGGTTGCTGAACTCATGTTCACATGTGTTAAAGTCACTTATGGTTGAAATTTAATCAAACAAGTTTTTAATTCATTACTGTAACAAATAATAACATTTGGTCACAGAAACTTACAGCACTATTATGCTTCAATGTTAAATAAGGACTCCTGCCTTCACTACCCATGATACAGGTAAAATCTTGCACGGTATTACTTGAGCATGCAGAAAATAACTAAGGTGAACATTAGTCTTAATGGAAAAGCAAGTCATTGAAAACCCACCTGTTGAAAAGGATTAAATTTACCATCGAATGAATTAAACTACTTTCTTTAATCATTATATCTTTTTAAAAATAGTATATCTTTCCTCCCTTCCTTCCTTCCGTCTTCAACTAGATCAGCATATTACATGAGATATAAGCCTTGGCAATTGAAGCACACATGAAAAAATTTAGTATTTAAGCACACATGAAAAAATTAGTATTTAAGAATGTTTGCCAAGGTCAGTGGGCTCCAAATATACTTAGGCAGGCCCTTTACACTTATTAATAGAAGCCTCTTTTTTCATTACCCTTGGAAATGTTTTATGGGTTCTTTCAACTCCTAGGTACCATACTCTGACCTCTCACACTTACGTTCCCTATATTACTTTGTCTCCTTCTACACTGAGAAAGAAGAAAGCTCAAATGAATTTCTCTCAACTTCTCCCTCCCACCTAACTCCTCTCATCCATGCTGACTGACCACTCCCTACTTGCAGACATATCAAAACACTCTTGGCCATCTTTCAGCTCTTTTCTTTTTCTTCTTTCTACTCAATATCTGTAACCTGTAAATAGGCTCCTAAAATAAAACGACACCATAAACAACAGAAGTCTCTAATTTCCTTTTCACTGAACTTCTTGAAAAAGTAGCCTGCCTTTGTTGAGTTCAATTTCCCTATTGCCCATGAACTTCTCAAATTCTATCTAGGGATTGTGTAACTGTGCATTGTAGAACTGTCCAACAAATGCTAATATATTACCTAAACTAATGGTCATTCTTCTGTTCTTTTTTCTTCTTTCTTTCTTTCTTTCTTTCTTTCTTTCTTTCTTTCTTTCTTTCCTTCTCTTGGCCTGTCTAGAGCATTGCACTGTTCACTACTTCCTCCTGAAATTTTCTTCCCTTTGGTTTTTGTGATAACAGACTCTACTGATTTTCTTGCTATCTCTCTTTGCCATTTTCTAAACAAAACCTTGCATACTCCATTTAGTTCTGTGCTCTTTTCATTTTTATACCATCATTCTGTGATCTCATTCACTCTCGTAACTTCAACTGTCATTTCTATGCTGCTGATGCCTAAATTTATATCTTTTGCTTGTATTTCTCAAGTGAATTTCAGACTCGCATAGAAAAATGCCCACTGGACATCTTCATTTGGATGTTCCACAAATACTTCAATGTCAGTAAGTTCAAATTAAATTCACTGCCTCCATCCAAAACCTCTTCTGGTACTCTTCTGGTACCCCTATTAAACAGTAACATCATCCATCCATATGACTAAGTGCAAGGCCTGGGAGCCATCTTGGTTGCTTTCTATCACATAAATCACACATCCAATCAGATATTAGTTATGTAGCTTCACTTCATTATAAAGTGCTTCCCATGTCCAGTTTCTCTTCTTTATTCCTACTATCAACCATTACTCTGGCCTTTCAGTATTTCTTTTATGGATTACTAGTACAATCTCCTAAGTGGTTTCCTGGCCTCAGGCTTACTCCTTTCCCCTCTGTTCCCCACAATCCCTCAAGAATGACCTATTAAACATGTAAAACTTTTCATGGCACTCTCCTGTCTAAATGTTGTCAATGGTTCCCAATATTTCTGGATAAAATTTAGATTCTCTTGCCTGGCATAAAAGGCTATGAGTGCTAAAGCCCCTACTTATCTCTCAATCTCACCATCCTTTACCATCTGTGTACATCTTTACCCTAGCCAAATAAGATGTGGTGACTCTTTAGTTACTCAAAAAGATCTTGATGTCTCATGCTACTGAACTTCTGTCTTTGCTGATCCCTCTGCTGAAGTGTCATTTTTCTGTCCCTTTTCTACACAAATCCTATGTATACTTCAAAACTTGGATCAAGTATCTCTCCTGAGAATCTTTCTGATTATTTTAGCTTTCTTTAAATGACTTTTCTCTGCCTTCACAGCTTTCCCTGAGTCTATTGTACTTTCTCACCACATTTAATTATTGGTTTATTTCTTTATGTCATCCCACTAGTACACTTGCTTCTTTATGGCAAGTACCAGTCTTTTTTTACCTTTGTATCTCCATCATTTACCAATTGGCCAGGCACACAGTATTTAAGAAATGTTTCCCGAATAAATGACATCAAGTCTAATCATATCAACATAAGAGTTAATTTTCTAGTGACATATATATTAGCAGCACAAGGCAATTAACTATGATCATCACTAGATAAGTCATACTAAAAAATTTGTAATAACTTTTTACACATTTGCCCCAGGAAGGGTAACAAGAAATATTGGGTAACACAAAAACTGCTCTTGAGGCCTCTCATAAATCACAGGTTCCAAAATATAATGGTATATGGGAGCTTCTTTCTTCTAACAAGAGATCCCCAAGGCTAGGTTTCTGACAAAAAGAGGGTAGATAGAAAATTATATAGGAGATGAGCACAGAAAAGAAGGTATGTATCAATCAGAGAAAGATATAGAATAAAACATTTTGTCAATGGCAAATGGAAAGTGTATTTGGAGGTACCTCTTTAAAACCATGTATCCATGTGTCTTCTAAGAGGTTCTGCTATATCATTTTGTTTTATGTCCTATCCTCAGCACAAACTCTTTATTTTTTTTATTTTTTTAGCACAAACTCTTTAAATTCTATCTACAAATCAACATAAAAAGGAAAAATTATATTCCAAAGTGATTTTCTTTTTCTTTTCCTATGCTGGAAAATGATTTTTAAACTATTAGATTGAACCATGAAATTGCAATTTTTGTAGGTCAAAATGGTAAAAAAACAAAACAACAACAAAAAACAACAAAAAGCAATTTCACATGGTTCAGCAAAATATAGAAAGCGTAATTATCTTTACTAAAATAATTTTGCAACAGCTAAAGTGGACTAATTTTTTATTAATGATATAACAGACATAATGCTTTAGGGTCCCCTATCATTGCTGAGCAAGATGCATTCTCTACATGGAGACAGAGATAATTTGTTGTCATCAATTAAAATGTTTTATGGGAGTCATGAGATATAGGTGAGTACCAATGGGTAGATTCAGAGTAAGATATGTCACTCTTACTTTGGGGACTCTGGCACAAAGAAATAAAGAATTCACTTAATTCCTGATACTCAGAGTGTGGTCTGTGAACTGGTGGTGTCTGCATAATCTGAGAGCTTTTAGAAATGCAATGTCAAGGTTTGGGTTCTATCCTAAAACTACTATAGCAGAAAACACATTTTACTAGACTCCCTCTTCACCCAGTGATTCTGATGCTCCTTAATATTTATGAAGCATTGAATCAAAACACTTGTTCACAGGTCAACTTTACATGGGATCACCTGCAGGGTTAAAAAATATTGATGCCTGAATCCCCGCTCCAGAGGTTCAAATTTAATTGGTGTAAAGAACAGTCTGACCACTGGGGTTTTTATAAACTGGAATAATAAAATTAGATGAGAATAACCAGGTCATTCTAATGTACAAAAAAAGTTGGGATCCACTACTTTGGATTCAATTTTAGGAAAGAAACTCTTAATCCCAGGGGATATTCAAAATCATATTCTGCAGTATTAGACATTTTCACTATTATGGCACACATATACTTAGAATAGACTTAGTGCTACCATGAAAAGTAGCCAAACAAAGCAAAATATAAAAACCAAATGTCAAGATACTTTACAGTTTTTAGAAACAGAACGTGATAGATATTCAATAGCCCGTCAAAAGGAAATAACAGTTTCTCTTTCTTTACAAGACTATGATCTATGTGAAAGAAGTAGATGAAAAAAATAGCAAGGGAAGGTGGGGGAAAATGAAAGATATGTTACTTTGATGATTTATGTATTAAAGTCAAAAAACAATTCGACTGAATGATAAATGAAACACTAGACACTTGATCTGTCACTACGGACTAGGTAATAAAAATATAACCTTAGATGTATTCTAGTGAAAAAGTCAGAACAACGTTCTAACATTTTATCTTTGGATGAAAAGTCTTGGGATATGTTCAGAAACAAGAAACTAAACACAACAGAATCAGAATTTAGACCAGCCATTTCATAGTAGCTTATTCAAGTATATCTGTATTTCCTCCTGGATATCAACCACTTTGCAGATTTATATCTCAGAATTAACTCGATCATGTTCTGCACACTGCTTAATGTAGCTATTCCAGCATCTCTTTGATGGGAACACCACCTTCTGAGTCAAGAATGCAGCCTTTCAGAAACCAGGTGGAGCAAAAATCATAGCAATATGAATAAATGACAAGCACAGTGCCATCTGCATAATACATTAATGCTCTCTGGAATGCTGTTACATTTATTTTTTATTTTTTTATTATTATTATTTTTTTTTAGAGAGGGGAAAGAGTGAAAGAGGGGCAGGGGGAAAGGGAGAGAGAGAATCCTTATGCAGGCTTCATGCCCAGCAGACAGCCTGACTTGGAGCTCAATCTCATAACCCAGAGAGCTCATGACTGGAGCTAACATCAAAAGTTGAATGCTCAACTGACTGAGCCACCCAGGCACCCCTCAGTCAACACATTTTAAATAATAAAATCAAATCAGAAGATTTTAGAGCTTAAAATAATTTTAACACCTGCAGTGTAGCAGAATGGTACAATTCAATTTGCCCAACTGAGTTGAATCTGGTTGAAGATTTTACTTCTTAATTAAAGGACCCTGCCATTGATCCAACTTGCAAACTTCTTTTCAGCTGTAGATATAATTTTATCCGGCTAGCATCTTGAAGACATTTACATTTCTATTTAGGTGGTGAGTGTCATTTGGAAGCAACCTAATCAAATGCCAAAGAAGGAATTTAATAGTTATACCTACAATAATATATAATTAGGTCATTCCTTAGAAATGTTACTCCTCTAATAAGTTTTTGCTAGGATTTGGAAACCCAAGGAAGTGATTTTTAAATGTTTGTAATCATTATTCACAGAAATACATATATTTAAAAAACACACTGTAGAAACCCCTTCATGGTAAATTAAACCTGAATTTCTAGAGAAACCTAGAAGCCTGAAAGAATTTTAAATTATATTTGAACATAAACACAGAGTAGCCCTGTAGTTTGGAGAACACATGGCTGTGATCCAGACCACTACTCAGTTACCAGGAAAATCAATGCGTTGTGATTTTGATAGAAATGATAAAATGGAAACTACTGCGTAATCACACAGGAAAACACTTCTAAACACTTAAGTATCATCAGTTATTATAGATAAGGAAAAATAATATAGTAAGAGTAAGTAAAATCCTTTATGGTGGCATTTCCTTTTTTGCAGCTTGATTGTAAGAGATCTGTACTATAAGAGAACAGTAATACTGAGAGTTTGTCAGGACTTGGAGTCTGTATTAAGGAATCTCTATTATTAAATAGAGTCACACTCCAGGTGTGCCACATTCTAGCCAGGTAACATAACCCTTCTGTACCTTCATTTCCTCAGCTATAAAGTGAGAATAATAATAGGATCAGCTCACAGGGGTGTTGCATGAATTAAATTAGGTAAATACATTACAGCATTTAGAACACTGCTAAGGAATATAGTAAACACTCAACACAGACTTCTTTTTCCTCCTCTTTTTCTTTTTATCCTCCTCTTCCTGCAACTATTTTTTTTTCTCCTCCAACTATTTGGAGATAGTTGTATAGCTGGAGATAAAATGCTATCTTTAAATTGGCTCTTCTTTTTTTTAAAGATTTATTTGTTTATTCATGAGACACACACAGAGAGAGGCAGAGACATAGGCAGAGGGAGAAGCAGGCTCTATGCAGGGAGTCCGGTGTGGGACTTGATCCTGGGATTCCAGGATCATGCCCTGAGCCAAAGGCAGACGCTTAACCACTGAGCCACCCAGGGGTCCCTAAATTGGCTCTTCTAAGTTTTTGTATTCCACCATCCACAATCAATCCATGCTATACCTCACCAAGGGGGGTGTACACCCATTAGATACCATTCTCTTTGTTTAGGTTTTTTCACGTTCTTGTCTCCAAAATTGTACATAGGTCTTAAAGTTTCCACTCAACCCTTAAGCCTAATAAAACTTCCCCAACCCAAAAACTAGCCTCAAACTTCTAGAAGCTCTACCTTGTTCTACTCTAAAGGTAGCAGGAAACTCAATTCACAATTGAAGATTCATCAAGAGTGATTTAGTAGACTGGAACTCAGTTTTGGATCCTGTGAATGAGAAACTCTGTTGTGTGCCTTTGGTGACCAGCTGCTCAAAAGTGTTTTCTACTCTTATATCAAAAATGAATGAAAATCTCCTGGAAAGCGAATGTATAATCATGTCAGCTCTGGATTTCACCAGAAAATCAACTATTTTAACCCAAAGAAATGTTCCAGAAAGACTGAAAGCCAAGGTAATCCAATATCTAAAAGCAGCATCATTAGCTTCTAGCTACATACTGACTATTTTGAAAAATGTCACCCTTTTTTTTCCAGAAAAGTACAGACCCTTAAATTAAAATGCTTTTAGAAAAAAAAATAATAAAATGCTTTTACAAACAGCAAATTAAATGAAATTAAATCAAGAAATAAAATGTGCTAAATTTCTTTGCAACAATACATAGCAAATTACAAAAATTTATTAGCTTGCTTTTAAAAAAATTCTCAATAAATGTGAGAAAACATTTACATTAGGCATCCTTTTTCATTATTAGCTCCATCTTGCAAAAATGTTTACCTGGATGGGGAAAGGGAGGACAATTCCGAATTCTGTTTTCAACATGTTTAATCAACTAATCAAGTTAGATTTAAATTGGCAATTCTTCCTTGCATCTTCAAATTCCATAAGATAAAAACAATGAAAGCATGCAATCTTAATGAAGGTGCTATAAAAAGTAATGTGTAATTTCCCTTAAGTACTGTTTTGAAAGAACTTTTTTTTTTTAAAGATTTTATTTATTTACTTGAGAGAGAGAGAGAGAGAGAGAGAGAGAGAGAGAGTGGATCCCAGGACCCAGATATCATGACCTGAGCTGAAGACAAATGCTTAATCGACTGACCCACCGAGGTGCCCTGAAGGAACATTTATCTTAATTCTGGTTAGGTTGGTCTGCTTTGACTGTACTTTTAAAAAAAGTGCTTCATAAACAACCCTATACATGAAATGAGTTCCAGTATTTAGACACAGCTAAAGTCTTATTGCAATATTTTGGAATTCTGGGGGATACATGCTGCATGTTAATGATCTAATTATCATCAGAAAAGTCAACAGTCTATTTCTCTAGGATAACAAAAATGAAAAATGTCTTCCATTTACATCAGGGACTTACTTCACTTGACTTGCCAACATCATAAGGTAGTTCTAACGCACTGCATTAAGAAAATCTTCAAAGTTCTAGGATTCTTTGCTTTGCTGCACTAAACTAAAACTAAGGATTTTCCTTGGAATCATTGGTAATATTTTAGGGAACGATCTCCCAAAGTGTATTTCACAAAACATTAAGTCCACGAGATGAAACTTATAGAAAGGTTTTATGACCAAATTGTCAAGAAATGCCAGATACTAAATCTTTATCATTATTTTGAAGTTTCTTTAGAATATATGCTCCTTTAACGCAGGGGATTTGGCTAAGTTTTGTTCACTTATGATGGCTCCAAGCATGTAACAGTGTCCTGCACTGAGGCATTTGGCAGGAATTAATGAATGAATAAACAAACGAACATTAAAAGTTTTGAACAGGAAAGAAACTTCTTTAATTTCCTTTCATCCAGAGTATCTCATAGCTATTTATTCACATGAATCTTTTGATTTTTCTGTAACCATTACAGAATATTTATTCTAAATATTTAGAAAAAAGAGAAAAGAAAGCATAGAAATGAAACCACTACCCACCTTAAGCATTAAATGTAACAAATATAACAGAGGTCTCTTGGGAACCTCTCCTCCATTTCATTCATGTCATACTATTCTCCCTCAAATAAGGTAATATCTTACTTTGGTGTTTAAAACTTCTGTTCACATGAAGCTAAGTGCATGCTGCTCTGAGAAATTCTGAACTGGGGAACTGTTAAAGTCCTCTCAAATGCTAAGATTTTAACTTATTTCTAGTTTGCATATATGTTGCAAATGGTCATCTGTAAACATCCATTTATATCATTAATAGAATAATAAGTAAGGAATCAATGAAATAAAACATTATGAGACGGACCTAAGGCAATGGATAATTGATGTAATAGTGATTATATGAAGAGGCTAAGCAGCTTATCTTTCAAATGGTTTGATATGAAATTTAAATATACATGTGGTATATATCTTATCATACAGTCACCTAAGGAAACATCAAAGTTTTGAAGTATTTGTTATGTATCCCAGGCTGAGTAATTTAGAAACTATTTCCTACTGTTACTAAAAGAAAAAAAAATCCCTTTAAAAAAAATCTCATTTTGACTTACTTACAAAATCAGCTGGGGCTGCAAAAGTAAAACTGTGTCTAGATTAATGTCACAGTGTGGCCACACTTGCATAAAAGAGGCTGCTAAGAAGAGGATCACCTCGCCTTCTTGAGTTGAATAAACAATTAATGATAAAAAAATCTCTTCTATCAAGATCCAGGAAAGTATGATAGAGAAGCACATATGAGCTAACATAGTTTAATAGAAAAAGAACTACTTTTAAAAATTTAGGCAATATTTTATATTAGGCAATATTCACAGTCTTATTTCGGTAAAACTTTTTTTCCTCCAATTTTCAAGCACCATTATAGTTAGCTGTAAATTGTCTTAGAAAAATGTGAAGTATGTAACCACCTAAATGTTCTTTTTGCATATTTAATTTTTGTCCCTTGCTTCACATAAAAGATAAAAAGGCCTATGAGGTATATTTCCATATTGTTCTATTTCTTAGTTTTATTTATAAAGAATATTGAGTATTCAACTTAAAGGGGAAAAAAATCCATTTGAACCCGATACCTGTGCTGTGTAGGTACTCAAAATACAATTAAACTCAGCAATAGTGCAAAAAAGAAGAGCAACATGTGTGGATAAATTTTCACTTGATAATTGGTCATTGGTGTCCTGCAGTTTTACAGGCAAACACACAGATTCGAATTTCATTCCACCATTGAAACCATGTCAATTTTCAAGGCAAGCATTAAATTCTTCCCATGTTATATATCAAGAGAGATTGAAATACAACCTCACTCTATATTAGAAGCCCACAAATCCTTTTTCATATTTAAACAAATGAAATTAATTAGTATCTAAAGATATTAATAAAAGAAAAATATCAATTCCTACCTCCATTATCTTTTAGATGTAGTGCTATCTTGGTATCATCTGGAAAAGAAATTCAAAGTTATTGTAACAAAAATAATTTTTAATGGTGCATAAATCTGATGACTAGTAATTGTCTACTAATGCCTTTTTATAGCAGGAATAGATTTCAATATCTTAATTTTCAGTGCAATGAGAGCAAAGTGCTAGTTTACATGAGGTAGTACTAAGATTTCTTACTAAGATTGTTAAGATCAAAACCTTAGTAAAGTATTATAAGATTTTTAAGATCTTGGGAAAAGTACAGTTATAATTTTAACTTAAAATGCACTATTTTTAATTTTCTAAAGTAACTTACTGTAATTAAACTCTAGTTATGGCCTTCTTTATTCATTTTAAAAAATAAAGATCAAGAGAATTCCAAATTAACTAGAATAGATCTTTCAATATTTACAAATTTAACTTCAAAAGTTAAATGCTTATTTATTGCTAATAAATATGACCAAAACCATATATGAAAAGACCACGCCCATAATGAACAAAAGGAACAAATCAGCATGCCTTTTTTTTTTATTTTCAGTGATTATATTTTAGTCTAAAGAATAAGATTCAAATTTAAGGGATATTTTCACAGGGTAGGATTCAACTACAGAAATATTTCACAGGCTATATAAACAACCCAAAATAATATGGATTAAAATATAATGTTGGTTTTAAAAGCAATAGAATGTATTTAGAAGCTGTCCTCATATCATTTTATAACTTTATTCCAGTTAACTTTTTCCAATATCCAATTAAATTTCAATTAAAAGCAAAACTTTCAAGTTTAATTTATTATTCAAATGAAAGCAAGGTTTATGACCCTAAATAAGTAAGACCATTTTTCCCCCTCAAAGCTTACTCTTGGCCAACTAGCCTCATTTTTCTCCTTAGGGGTATGACTCAGGATAAAGGCCTATATTTTGGCTGATATACCTTCTTCCCCCAATGAGTTGTGCCTATGTATTCTCTAGTATTTTTGTCTTCCCTGGTAGAGGAAATGTCTTTCAAGACAATTTCTGTGACATACACAGTGCCCCTCTATAGATTATAGACAAACACATTTTATTGTCTGTATTAAGGTAAATATTAGAACTGTGTATAAATAGAATTACCTATTTTCTCCATATGCATTTTGCCTTTCTCTCCTGTGACTGAAATGTTGAATTCAGTTACAATACAATTTAGCAATACAAAAGGACATCTCTATTTCTTTTTTAGGGAGGACAAAGAGCCAGGATCATAGTAAAAGCTAAATCTTAATAAAAGGCACTATATATTAAAAGAATCCCAACACATATTTTTATTCCATAATAATTTTGTCTTTTCCCCTTTAGAAATACAATTTGCCAAAGAATTACTTTCCTTCTAGAGAACTACTCCTGCACATGTCAACTTTTCTTCCCTCAGAAAAAGAGCAAAAATATCTAGAGCACCTTCTGTGGGCAGGCTGGTGGGCAGCTGGGATGTCACTGCTCTTCTGGTGGTCGTTAAGACCCTGAATTTTGTGGTTGTTGCTTGTACAGTTGTGGTGGTTTGAGAAGAACTTTCCATTGGCTCTGTGTTCTCACACATCTTCTCTTTGGACTAATAAGAGAAACAAATGAGAAAACTTAAGAGTGATTGTACATGCATTTAAAAAAGTCACATCAAAGAAGTTGGGTTGTGAAACACAAAAGGCTCTCAGATCAAGATGAGGAAGCAGTTATTTTTGTATAGGGCAGTATTTGTAGATTATAATAATTTACAAAGTATACAAAAGATGAGGAAAAAACTGGATATAGCAAAGCATTTTCACCTTCAGATACTTGGATTACATCATTCCTGCAGTTAACCTCTCACATTACTCTTTATCTTGCCCTACATTTTATACCAATTTATTTATAAAAGACATGATGTCAAGAGGGAGAAGTTCATACAAGAAGAAAATGTGCGCATAAAGAGAAGATTGAAAACACGGTTACTCCACGGATGTGGAGAAAGAACGCAATTCAAACCGGTAATGTTAAATATTAAAAGTTTGGTAAATGCTCCATATTACTTTATTCTTTCAAAAAGAATCCATCACAGGTTCAAAGAATATTTAAAAGTTTTGTTTTCTTTTATGAACTATTCAAAACCAGCCAAGCAAAATATTGAATGGCTCTCCTGTAATCATTTAACTTATTTCTCCCTAGCGGAGCTAGACTGAAGATACCAGGAAAAGATGCATATTTTATTTTTTATTTAGAGCCTGCAAAAATAAATACTCTGACCTTCAGCAGCAACGATCTCCAACACCCAAACTTTTATGGTTTAGAAGCTGCTGTTTGTCCTCACCTCTTTGTTCTTCAAAGGACTCTATCCTGTTGGTAGGTCTTAAGTGGAAGATAACTAGTCTGCACCTGGGCGGTACTCACCTCACTTTTGAAAATTATTACTAAATAAATTCCTTTTTTTAAAAATTAAAAACTTTATCTATTCATGAGAGACACACACACACACACACACAGAGAGAGAGAGAGAGAGAGAGAGAGAGAGAGAGGCAGAGACATAGGCAGAGGGAGAAGCAGGCTCCCTGCGGGAGACCAATGCAGGACTCAATCCCAAGATCTGGAGAGCATGCTCTGAGCGGAAGGCAGACTCAATCACTGAGCCATCGGGCATCCCTAAACCAATTCCGTTCTTAAACTTCTATTGTCCTTAATGAAGTACACTGCACTAATCACTAATTCAGCAAAAGTTCCCGAGATGGCTTCCTTTTTTACTAATGGGATATGATACAGGTTTCTTCCTTACTTCAACTCCCAATATCCTAGGGGTCATTCAATTCTCCAAACATAGGTGCCCACATCTTTTCAGCCCCAGTGGCCAAATGGTCTCCTCGCTAATTCCACATCAGTTATCACCCCCACAGCTGGACCTCATCAGCAGATGGAGATAGTTTTGTTTGAGATCATATATCCAGTTGTCCTCTTTACAGTCTTTCCACATATCTTTTTGCTTCTCCTTTGAATAAACAGGAAGCCCAAGTGCAATGATTTTCACCCTTCAATCTCCTTCCCACCTCACTTCAACCTCTCTTTTCAATTCCTTCAAATATCTTGCCCTGTTTTGCTTGTTTTTCCACAACACCTTTTCAGAAAATCCCCAATACCGAATGGAGTAAAAAAAAAAAAAAAATCTGCCTTTTCCCTGCCTGTAACTAAGCCAGGAGCAGCTGGAGGACAATCACAGAGCCTCCTGACCCCAACTCCGACCACCGTAAATGTACCTCCTGGGCCTCAGCGGGCTTTCCGTGATGCTTGGCAACACTGCCCTGCTTTGCTGGTATCCTCTGCCATCACTGTATCAATTTATTTTTCTTTTCCTTTTGTTTTAAAGATTTTATTTATTCATGAGAGACACACAGAGAGAGAGGCAGAGACACAGGCAGAGGGAGAAACAGGCTCCATGCAGAAAGCCTGATGTGGGACTCGATCGGGGACTCCAGGATCACACCCTGGGCAGAAGGGAGGTGCTCAACCACTGAGCCACCCAGGCATCCCCCTGTCCTATCAATTTCAAATCCTCTCCACTCTACTGAAAACTATAATCCCATAATGCCTCTTCCAGTATTACCCCATGGGCTCACCTTTTATTTCCTTGATAAGAATCATCAGCAAGAACTCTACATTTCTTCACTAATCAGCATCCTTGCTTGAATCTATACCGACCTATCCCTCTTTCTTTCTGTAATAATGGATGGGTCTCAGTATTTATAGCTATTCTCTCTACATCTACTCTGGCCCAATTTAGCCCACTTACTCAGGTATGGTGAGTTTGCTCATTTAATGTCATCCTTTCTCTTCAATGTTTTCAATCTTGAGTTTTCTACTGCCTTGTTCCCATTAGCACTTAAACACACTCAAGCATGCCCAATCTTATTTTAAAAACTCAGTCCTCCTCCTCCTCCACAATGCATCCTGACATTCCTCTACTTTTCCTTCCATTCAGTCATACTTCCAGAGAGATTGGTCTGCCCTGGTCTTCACAGACTCTCATTTCCCCCACTTATGAAAATGTATCCAATACAACCTTATTAAAATTTCTTATGCTGGTGGTTCTAATATCTCCTTATGCACAAAATCATCTTTATTCTCCATATCTCATAGCATGTGACATAGCTGTCCACTTTCTAGTTTTGGGTTCTGTGACACATATTCTCACCAGTTTTCTGATAGCTTTCTATAACTCCTTTATTTCCTTTTAATTTTTGTCTATTATGTGTTCGTAGTTCTTATAGATCTTTCCTGACTAATCTTTTTGCTATATGCATTCTCACTAGCAATTTTCACCATGATTTCAAATTCACATCTTTATGTTGATTTACATAAATCGATACCAACAATACACATCTCTCTCTTGGATTCTGACCCAAATATTCGTCTATTGACTTAACATATGCATGTGGGTGTCACAGACATCTCAAATTCAATACATCTCAAATGGAACTTGCCACATATTATTCTCCCCCTGTGTTTCTATTGTCAAAGACCAGTATTAGCAAACACTCTAATGTTTAAGGTAACATCCTCAACTTGTTTCACTTAGAGCAGTAAAGGCAGATTAAAGACTCTAAATGGTCCTCCTTCTACAAAACAAGTAGATTCTGGATAAAATGAATTTATCATTACTAGGATTTGCAGGAAGCAAAGAAAATCTCCAATGGTACATTTTTTATTGTCTCTCCCCAAAACAAAGCAAAAGCTATGTGCTATAGAGTAAGAGTCTGATACACATTAAGCAAGGTAAAAATGCAGGATTTGCCCAGAGGACAAGAAATGTTAAAACCCAATAGTGCTTCAAGGAGATCAAGCCTTGTGCCAGAAGGAGATGGCTGAGATAAATCTAAACATCTCCTCTCTATATTAAATAGGGATATATGGTATCCCCTAAAACTCTCAGGTTCTCATCAAACATTCTTTGGTGGAAAATACAATCTATTTAGGTCCCAGGGATTACCATGGAATAAGATCAAATAAAAATGCAATCCTAATTAAAGGACACAAAAAGAACAAGAAAACTGACAAAGTTAGCAAAAACAATGAACAACATATTTAAAATACCAAAATCTTAAGATATTGTGGTCATCCAATATAAGATACATAAAAATTATATATTAAATATTTAAAGAAATAAAATTTCAAATTGAACTAGTAACATAGACTAGAAAAATGTCTTGGCAGATTTAATAAAGTATAAACTTTAAATTCTAGAAATGAAAAATACTCTTTTTGACATTATTACTTCAATGAATATGTTTAATAGTGGATTAAACAAGATGAAGACAGAATTAATAAACTGGCAAGTTGATTCAGATATCTTGCCCTGTTTTGCTTGTTTTTCCACAACACCTTTTCAGAAAATCCCTACTGTTGATTTGTTTGATTTAAAGAAACTACTCAGGACAACACAGAGAAATAAGAACATAGATGATATAAAAGAGGAGGTTAAAAGATACAAGGAAGTGATAAGAAGGTCAAGACTATCTCCAAAGAGTCCAAAAGGTGAAAATAAAGAGGATAGAGAAAAGTCTGATTAAATACTACATTACTAAACTTGACACCCAATTGGTTAGAAAACACACATTCTTTTTGAGGACATGTAGATAATTTGCACAAATTGCCCATGTACTATTCCATGAACAAGTTCCAATGAATTTTGAAGATACATATACACAAAAACTAACCAGGAAATAAAAGATTGATTGATTTGGTACCTTAGATTGATAATAGATGTCAACTAAATAAAGTCATGGAGAAAATGAAAAGAGAAGGCAAAATCTGGGGAAGATACATCCAACTGGAGATACCAGCTAAGTAAGAATACAACAAAAATAAATAAAAAGGTATAAAGGATAGTAAGAATCAAAACTTTCATTTTATAAAAAGATTTATTTGTTTATTTGAGAGAGAGAGAAAGCAAAAGTGGGAGGGGGATACCCACCAAACTATTATTATTTCTAGATTATTACTTCCAAAACTCTCATTATTTCTAGGTGATAAGATTGATTATGTAGAGAGCCACCAAGTATCTTGATACATATTTTTAAATTAGTAAGAGAGTTTTATAAGGTGGCTATATATCAGACCTATTATGTCTGTTACATACTATCAATGGATATTTACTGTCTGTAATAAAAAGAGAAAGATAATTACTCAATAGAAAAATCACAAAAAGATATGAAGAGGCATCTCACAGAAAAGGAAAGGCAGAAGGAGATACACAGAAGCCAAAAAGAATATGAAAATACATTCAATTTCTTTGATAATTGGTGAAATGCAAATGAAGTTCCTGATAAGATACCATTTTATACCCATTAGATTTGTAGAAATGAAGAAATCTGACAAAATCAGAGTTGTAGGGATCATGAAATAATGGGAGCCTGTTTGAGTTCCAGCATCGTGCTGGTAGTGGAACATGGATAAACTGGAAATAGTTTGACATTATCTTCCAAATTTGAGCATTTACCTAACTCACAATGACTAATTCCATTTTTAGGAATATTAGAGAAACTTGTGTCCATTTGATTCAGGAGATAAGCATAAGACACTTCTGTCAGAAGAAAAATCTTGAAACAAATGTCCATAAACCAAAGACTGAGTGAAGAAAATATGATTGTGAGAATGTAACCTCTAGTAAGGCAGAGTTTGGTAATTTGCTTTGAATTGTCAATTTTTTTCCCTAACTATTCCATTCTAGTACCTAAAAAAAATGCCTGTGACATCTTGGGCATACAATAAGTATTTGGTAAGTGAAAGAATGGCATATTTTTAAAAAGATTAAAAAATTATTTTTGAACCAGTTAGGGGAAGAGCAGAGCTCTCTGCTACTGAGCCCAGAGCCTGAGGTGGGTCTCGATCTCACGATTCTGAGATCATGACCTGAGCCAAAATCAAGAGTCGGATGCTCAATGGACTGAGACATTCAGGTACCCCGTGAATTAATGGTACATTAATAGCATGGAATATATTGCTATGGAAATTAATAAATCATCATCATGGCACCAATACAGATAAGTGTTAAAAACAAAATTCTGAGTGATAAATTAAAAATTCAGAATAGTTTTGTTTGTTTTGAATAGGGAAGGGCACAGATGCAAAGGAGTAGGAGCTAATAGCCAGTTTCATAGTCCCTGGTAATCTCACTCATATGTTAAGTAGCATGATCACAGGGCTTCGTTTGCTCAATGTGTTTCAGAGTTACATTAATATTATACAGTGTTAAAAAGATTTTTTGAAAGAAAAGGATAAGAGAATTTTAAAACACTTTCAGAGTCTTCATTTCCATTCAGCTACCTGACTACTGATCCATCCCTCCATCTCTTCTGTGGTCACCACTCCCTACCCACTGATTTAGGCCAGATCATCAGCATCTCTGGCCAGGGCTATTACTATAGTCAAGTTACTGGCTTCTCGCCTCATAACCTATTATTCACCCATAGCTGGGTGATTCTTCCAAAAAGCCACGATTAAAATCCTTTCCTTGCTTTTATATTTCAAATTGAGATATAAGATATACATATAGCAATATATTAGTTTCAAGTGCATGACATAATGATATTTCTATACATTGCAAAATGATTACCGCAGTAAGTCTACTTTACATCTGTCATCATAATTACAAAAAGTTTTTTTGTTGTTGTTGTGACGAGAATTTTTAGGATTTACTCTCAGTAATTTTCAAATTATGTGACAAAGTATTATTATCTATAGTCACAATGTTATACATTAAATCCTTAGGACTTATTTATTTTATAACTGGAAGTTTGCACCTTTTGAGCCCCTCCTATAATTTAATTTCTACCCACTCTCACCACTCATCTGTTCTCTATCTATGAGTTTGGGTTTTTTTTTCCTTTGGTTTTTGTTTTGTTTAGATTCCACAAATAAATGAGATCATACAGTATTTGCCTTTTCTATCTGATTTATTTTATTTAGCATAATGCCCTCAAGATCGTTCCATATTGTGACAAATGGCAAGAATTCCTTCTTTTTATGGCTAAATAATATTCCATTGTATGTATATATGTGTGTGTACATTCATACACATACACTACACTTTCTTTATCCATTCATTCATCAGTGGATACCTAGGTTATTTCCATATCTTGGCTATTATAAATAATGCTGCAATCAACATGGGGATGCTGTTATATTTTTGAGTTAGCATTTCATTTTCTTCGGGTAAATACCTGGAAGTGGAATTGCTGGATGATACGATAGTACTATTTTTAGTTTTTGAGGAAACTCCATACTTCCCTTGTCTTTAGGGTAAAGTCCAAACTCCTTCAGCTTGTCATAGTTGGGGCTCTGTTTACCTCACCCATCTCACTTCTCACCACTTCTCTTCTTAGGTCCAGTTATCCTTCATCTCAAATATCTCTTCTTTAAGCAAACCTTCCCTTATGCTACTTACCAACACCACATCCTTAGAGTTAATCTCTGTCCATGTCCTTCTCTAAATATAGCCCTTTGTTCAGTGGTGTATCTACCTGGTGGACAAACTTCTTCCATTTTTACATTATTTATGGTTAGAACAGTTTATAGTAAGTGCTCATATTAGGATTTGCACTCATGGAGTAAATTCATCTCACTGGATCAGAAAGAAAATCTAACTCTAGTTTTAGGCACAGAAGATGGACTGGAGTCAGTGACTTTTAGAAGGACAGAATTGCTCAACACAAAGCCACTAATATTGACAATTTAATTACATAATTAAAAGGGAACACTGAATATTGAAAATACTTGACTCTGAGATCCTTGGGAATAGGGGGTAATTTTTTTTTCTTTGCAATTTTAGTGCTTGGCACATTCCACCAGATATAGTAAACTCTCCACAGATATATTTTGGACAACCTAAAACATTATGGCTTCTTCTCTATTTCCTTGGTTCATGGTGGGCAAGAAAATTAGGATGTCTGAATTACACTCTCGATCTTTACCCAACTATAGCTATTCAATTTCAACATTTTCATTGAGGTAAATATGATTACATGAAAGAAACATCAATCTGAAAACACAACCATCGCTCCAGCAGTATATTTTCACTTTGAATGATGTTGTTCTATAAGTGAAGTGAAATAGATAGATTAGTGTGTATCACTGTAATCTCCCAAACGAATGTCAGAAAGTTGATTAAAGCTGCATTGGCAATACTGCACTTAAAAATCAAGTATATTCTCAAAGATGTTCTTCTAAAGATATTTATAGGACATCATAAATAAGAACTTAGTTTTTAAAAAAGGCTCTAATAACCATTGGTCTCCCAATAGTTTTAAAGAGAGCACTTTCACATGGTTTGCTTTTCCTGAATGAGAAAACTTGTGTAATTGTTAAGAGTTTTCATTGAAAATTCACACCCCAAAACTTAACACAGGCAGAAAAAAACAAATACTTTTCTTTGTGACCCTAATAGGATATGTTCATGGGACCTGAAATGACAGTGTAAATACAATTCACTAGAAAATTTTAAACAGGATAAAATTGCTTCTGCGATTGCATACACCTGCTTAAATCATGTCCTTGCATCGCTGTCTCCATCACCTTTGTCTCAGGGTTATTGTATCCATGTTATACTATTTCTAACTTATTTTACATTAGTTTGCTGCAATCAGTCTTTTCTTCCATACCACTGGTTTTGTAACTCAAGCAAAAAGGATGAACAATGGCTTCCGAGATCTTAGAAAAGCAGTAAGTGTTTAAGAGAATTGCCTTTTGCTTGTAAGATTCAAATTCTGGTTCTATTTCCTAGCCACACACCTAACTCTAATACCCTCAACGCCCCCGTCCCCACCATCTCCCCTCACCTCTCCCTCTTCTCTTAGTCATATGGAGGTGATAACAGCTCCCATGTCCAAGGAAGGGTATGAGACTAAATCGAGATAAACGTGTGGCACATATTAAGGGCTCGATAATTGCTGGATATCTTTGTTAAATTAGATGTCATCTTCATTAAGATGTAGCAACTCTATATGACAGCTTGGTCCCAAGAATCTTGTCATGAGAAAGCACATGTACCTCTTCAGGGCATCCGCTGTCCACCCAGTCCTGCCGATGGCGATCGAATCCACTGGAACATCTTCAGAGATGACACATAGCAGTTCAGAAAAGACAGCAATAGGGTGCAGAGTTGGGGTCGGAGGAGGGTGAAATGAAGAGAAAAAGATTGGTAAGTAGCCAATTCTCAAATTTTCACTTTAGCACAACATAAACTTTCTTTTATAGAACTGCTAATGGGAGTGACAGTGAAATATTTACAATGTGGTGAGTAACAACTCACTCCTTAGGTAGTCATGCTATTAGGATCACTTAGAGCAACAAATTATTCCACTGATGCCCACTACACTGTGCAGAACACCTGGGTCCCCATGCAAACATAAAGCCAATTGTGATCCTATGAAGTTGGTTTTCTTTTTACTCATACTTTTTTTTCTCCTCATCAGAACAAATGGATATAGACAATTTTTTTTGCAGGTATCATATTTTAGGATTTCAGATCTCTATTTATTTTCCTTATTATTATTATTTTTTTAATTTAAGACCCGTAGTCACTCAAACTCTCTATTGTGAAGTAGAAGTTTAACTCAGCAGATTTGGGGTGTTCAAACCCTCACATTCCAAAGAAAAAACTGGCTCTGTCTGGCTCCTGGGAGATAACCTCCAAGCCATTGGGATATCGCACCTGATAAGAGTGTCTTTGTAAATCTTGGGTTTGGGGCTTTGCAAGATAGTTTATGCTAACAAGATGCTTTATGCTGAATGGATGTTTTTATTCATCTGGAGACTGGGGCCAGGCTGAATCAGTTTGACCTCTTGGAGGGGCTGAAGATTAGTGATGAGAACAGTCTTAGAGAAATTCATACTTATCTGCCTGACCCTCAATAAAAACCCTGGACACCAAATCATGGGTAGGCTTCCCTGGTTGGCAACACTTGGTGTGTGTTTTCACGAATTGCTGCTGGGGGACTTAAGTGCTGTCTGTATAACTCCACTGGGAGAAGACAACTGGAAGCTTGTGTTTGGTCTCTTGTGGACTCTACTGTGTGTATGTATTTTTCACCTTTACTGATTTTAATCTGTATCCTTTTGCTATAACAAATGGCAACCTTGAGTATAACAGCTTTTGGGGAGTTCTGTGAGTCCTTCTGGTTAACCAGTGTACCTGAATGTGTTCTTATGAACCCCTAACAGCATTATGCTTAGGTCATCCCTAAAAGGTCTAATTCAGCAAGCACTGGGTTAATAAGATTTTGTTTAGTTCTACTCTCTTCCTTGATTGGAAAAATTTTCTGCCCTCTTTCTCTACCCAGCTATAGTCCATTTATTATTTTAAGACCCAGCAATTATTATCGGAGTCCATCCTGATAATGCTTCATAATTGCTGTGATCACATCTTATTTTACTATTTAACTTTCCCTTTTATATAAAACTTCATGTACTTATGTCTTATTTATGAAACTTGATTGTGAACATTTTAAAGTTAGGGCTGGTATCATATAAAATCATACTTAGTATATCTCACACATAATTTCTGTTCCATGTTGGAAATTCAAAAAATGTTTGCTAGTCTGTTAAAATTAAGGATTTGTATAACTCCTGAATTTTACATCTAGGTATATATTTATATATGGTACATGAATCCATACTGATAAATACTAATATAAATACCTATATGTTGTTCACAATTAATGGAGGTCATTCAACTTTTGCCTTATGTTTTCTTATAGTCTTACTTTGCAACTTTTAAAAAAAAATTTGTTTTGCGATGAATGCGTCTACATGATGACTTTTTCTAAGAATCCTTGCCAGAGATTATGTACCATGGCATGGATGAGCATAATTTAATTCAAGTGGAATGTGAAAACATCTCTACTGTCAACAAAGAAGACTGTATCTATCATTTTGCCTGAACATGATCCATTAGAGCTCTGCTGTTTTATGCCTACCATCTGTGTTGAATAAACTTAAGTGTGGAATAAACATCAGTGTGTGCTCTGGCATCCCAAGTGTGAGAATCCCCAGTTGATCAAGGCCATCATCTCTGGTTACCCAGAGATTCTGACATTTGAAGCCTGTTTAATTCCAGAGTTAGATGGCTGTTCCCTCTTCTCCTTTTTTCCTTTCAAGTTTGTTTAAATATTGAAAAATGTATTGACATTTCCTTTTGCCCTGAGGATATATCAATTTTCTAAAAAAGTATATTTTGGGAGTCACCTGATCACAAGTCATTTTGAGAGCTACAAGTAAATAAATGGAACAGATAATTTTTAAAGAGCAGTTTGTCTTCACTTACTCTATTCCAGATATATTCAGAGTCAGTGGGAATTAATAACCTTTATCTTAATTTAACAAGACAGTACCGTATCTTAAATTTACGGGTCAGTCAAAATGTCATCTTAACTGATTAGTCCTTTAAATTGTTAAATTAGGGCAGCTCAGGTGGCTCAGCGGTTTAGCGCCACCTTCAGCCCAGGGCCTGATCCTGGAGACCTGGGATTGAATCCCACATCAGGGTCCCTGCATGGAGCTTGCTTCTCCTTCTGCCTGTGTCTCTGCCTCTCTTTTTCTGTCTCTGTCTCTGTCTCTCATGAATAAATAAATAAAATCTTAAAAAAATGTTAATCCCAGGAAAAATACAGAAAGTGCATTTTGCTTGATTTATTAAATAAGCCCACAGTTATATTGTGTGAAATTAGGTTCCACTGGAAATATGTGATTCAATTAAGTAATTCATCCATTTATTCACAATTGATTCCCTATTAACTGATTTGCAGTTTACTAATTGCTAGGGTACGAAGGATTGAGAATGGTAGAACATGAAAACATTTGATTTGAAAAAGTAATGCATTTTGGTAACTTACAGTGCCTTAGAAAATTCACACGACCAGTCACTTAATTTTTAGTTTTCTTTCTAACCTAGTAATCTATATTACAGATTTGAAAACAATTATAAACAAAAGGTTGTGTATTTGTGTGTGTGTGTCACAAAGACACAAGAAAGTGTTTCTTAGTGTTACTAAGAAAAATCACCTTTCTATTACCTCTGAATTTTAAAATACCCAAAAAATCCCCTTTAAGGACACCTTCCTCTCTCCACTGAGCCGCTGCATTGTTTTTTCTAAAACCCAATGATATTAGCCATATCATGCTCCAGCATATTGATTTCCTGACATTCTTTTTTTAAGATTTTATTTATTTATTCATGAGAGAGACACACACACACACAGAGGCAGAGACACAGGCAGAGACGTGGGACTTGATCTCGGGTCTTCAGGATCAAGCCCTGGGCCGAAGGTGGTGCTACACCGCTGAGCTACCCGGACTGCCCGATTTCCTGACACTCTTAACACTGTGAGCAGAGAGGCTCTCTCCTACACTGGAATCACCTAGTATTCCTGTTGAAAGCAAATTCATGAATGTAGCTGAATAAGATTTTCCGGCAGTTTGGGTCCAGCAATTTTCATTGTAAACAAGGCACCCCAGGTGATTCCTGAAGATTCACCACTGACTTCGTGTATGAAATGTCAACATGGCAGTTCCCCTCCACTCCTCCTGTCCATCCTCTACAACCTGTTCCAATGCCCCTTTAGTGCCCATGCCTAAATGTGCTGTGCTCTTTGATCTCTGCCTTTGAACCTGCTGTTACTTATCTCTGGAATAGCTTCTTTGTTTCTAATTAGTAGATCCAATTCAACTCCAGCCTGTCTCTTCCCACCCTTCCCCCCGACCAAGAGAGGGCAATCCTTTCTCAGTGCCTCCCCCAAACAAGTGCCAGCATCTATCATTACACTCTGATTGTTGCTTTTAGCTTACTTTAGACGTCAGGAGTATAAGGCTCAAAGTGGGGGTGGTGGGGGGTGGAGTCAAACTGCTTGAGTTAGAATTCTGTTTTGGGCACAAAACAGGAATGAGATCTTAGGCAAGTTATTTTTCCTATCTAAGCTTGTTTCCTCATCTGTAAAATAGGGTAATGGAATTTATAAAGTATTAAACATTTAGTAAATATCAGCTGTTCTTAATACCTTTATATATATTTGTAATATATGTATACCAAGTCAACAATTGTTGAAAATGAGTAAGTGAAATTTTCATTTTAGAGACAGCATTTTGGAAAATATTTAGGAATTGATTCTGTGTACCATATTAATGTGATATGTGCTCTACACTTAAAGTCCTCAATCATCACATTTGGGAATTAGTATTATAGCATGTTATGAGAGGAAATCTATGTTGCTTTCGAACATAGGCAAAATCTTTATGCAGTATTTATAGAGATGACATTGTTCTGTTAATATTCCTCAAAATGAATTTTTTTTAATTTTTATTTATTTATGATAGTCACAGAGAGATAGAGAGAGAGGCAGAGACACAGGCAGAGGGAGAAGCAGGCTCCATGCAGGAAGCCTGATGTGGGACTCCATCCCGGGTCTCTAGGATCACTCCCTGGGCCAAAGGCAGCACTAAGCCACTGAGACACCAGGGATGCCCTCAAAATGAATTTCAATGAAGTCTGAACTCCTAACTATGATAGGTTTCCCATGTTTTTATTTTCAACTTCTTCCCTTCTTCTCAGCATTATCTAATTCCAAAACAAACTGATAGAGAGCTGTACTTCAAATTAATTGTACTATTCTCCACTGAGTTTCAATGGGTGTTAATTTCAAAGCCCCAAGGAATCATGTTAAGTGAACCCCACTTAATAAGGCAGCCTAGAAGACAATACCCTCCTAGCTTTCAGCATCTGTCTAATCAAGGTATTAAGGTGTAAATATTATCTCTTCTCTAACTTATCTCAGTTCTATAGAAAGGGTTTCAGAATATGACTTATTTTGCCAGGATAATATATTCAGGTAAGTGTTAAAGTACACACATTAAGGGTTAAACATAATAGGCATCTCTTACTGAACAATGAAACACATGTCATTTCACCAGTGAGATGAAACATCTGCAAAAGAGAATTTAGGAAAGAAACCACAGATTCTTAAGACTTGGTTAGGAATTAGTTTCTAGAGCAGGAATCAGTAAATGTTTTCTGAAAAAGGACTAGACAGTAAATATTTTAGGCTTTGCAGGCTATCACTTCTGTTCTACTTATCTACCTCTGCCATGTAGCTCAAAGGCAGCCACAAATTCCTAAGAAATCAGTGTGGCTGTGTTCCAATAACACTTTATTTACAAAAACAGGAAGTGGGTCAAATTTGGTTTACTTCCTGTAGTTTTCTGGCCTCTGTTCTAGATTATTATGTAAAAAATAAATATCAGTAAAATTCTGAAGACTAGGGCAGATCCCTCATCAAGATGTCTCATGATTTAAATAGCCTTATGTGTATTTAACAGAGTATGTTATCTTACAGAAAAATCAATTTTTAATTTAGTACATTTTCTTGTCATAGTCTGCAAAAGTGTGAAAAATGATCCTGCAGTATCAAATAAATGGAGAGATGTTTTATAAAAGAATCAGAAATATTTTAGATGAGAAACAACTATAATGATAAATAATATAATTATAACTAACAACACATTTTATCATTGGGTAAAATAGCTGATAGATAGTATGGAACTATAAGATAGGAATAAACTATTTTGTTTTCAAATACTAAAGCATTTAACTGAAAAATGGTCATAAAATTTAAAATATTGATTATAATAATTATTCTCAATAAAAAATTAGTAAAACAATAATATCTTATTTCCCACATAGGGCATTCTTGTTATTCCCAATTGGTCTCCAAAGTGAGATGGATAATTTCACCTCTAAAACCGTTTCTTCTAAAATTGAGAAATCTGATCTTAAAATTTTCCAAGATTTTTTATGCCTGAACTACTCATTATATAGAGGTCTGAGAATGACAGATAAGCCTAAGTACACAGTAATATATTATGGAGACAATATTGAAGGACAAATTATGAATTTTACATAAATTTAATATGCAGGAATGTGAAGTTTGTTGTCTTTTTTTTTTTTTTTTTTTTTAATCTAGGCTCCATGCCTAGTGGAGCTCAATGCAGGGCTTGAACTCATGCCCTTGAGATCCAAACCTGAGCTGACCCGACTGACTCTGCCATTCAGGTGCCATGAGTCTGTTTTCTCTTAATAAAAGCTCTTGATGTTAGTTGTAGCTTGAATCATAATCTAATGCCAATAAGAATGGCTATCTGCAAAATGTAGGAACTTTGTTTTGTAGATGACTTTCCAATATAAAATTGGGCTCAAGTCATCTGATATCTGAAATCCAGAATTTTGACTTTTATACATGTGGCAGAGTAGATATTATCCCAGTGCTAAAATATCATTAATTTTATTTCCCACCCAGACTTTATTTAATATATATTTGCTTATACCATGTATTAATCAAATTGAATCATAACATGTGATAGCTTACTTTTCTACAGTTAATAATATAGTCTGGGCATTTTTCCACATCCATAAATATCCCTTGAGAGTTAATTTTTAATGATGGCATATACTCCATTATATGGCTGTAAAAAACATTTACTCAACCTATGTATAAGAATCCCACATAATTTTAACTCTTATAAAAATATTTATCCCTTTTGTAGTTTGGTGGATTAAAATGATATGTCTTACTTTAATGAGCATTTCTTCCATTACAGGTGAGGATAAACTTTAAAAACATGTTTACTGACTATTTTTATTTTTACATTTTTGAATAGCACATTTTCCAAATTTATTTATTTATTTATTTATTTTTTACAGGACTTCTTTGAATTAAGAGCAGGAAATTCTGTTAAATGTATTGCCGATCTGTAATTTGCCATTCTATTCTAAATATGATTTTTTTTGATAATACAACAGTTTGTATTTTTACATTGTGATATTTGCTTTTAAAACTTACCTTGCAAGATTTCTTTCTTTGCCTTTATGCTCAGAAAGGCCTCCACTAATTTGGTATTTATGTATTTGGCTTGCCATTCTCTCTTCTAGTTTGCCCATTATTTCATTCTTTACTTTTACTTCTCTAATCAATTCTACATTTATTTTAGTATACGGTGTGAAGAACCAAATCTAAATATGCAAATTTCACCTAAAACAAATGGTCGCATCTCAGAATTAATTGTGAATAGATCTTATTTTCTTTTAAGATTTTATTTATTTATTGAAAGAGAGAGAGAAAGAGATCATAAACAGGGGGAGCAGCAGAAGGAGAGGGAGAGAGGACGGCTCCCGACTGAGCAGGGGGCCAGACCTACCAACATGGGGCTTGAACCTTTGGACTCTGGGCTCCAGGGGCTTGATCCCAGGACCCTAGGATCATGACCTCAGTTAAAGGCAGCCACTTAACTGACTGGGCCACCCAGATGCCCATGCTGAATATATCTTTATCCATTGTTTTAAACTGCCTGTTTTCTTACATAACAAACTCATATGCTAAGGTCTACTTCTGAAATCATATACTCTTCCACTGATTGCTTTGTTCCTTCTTGTATAATTCCTATAATGATTTCACCATTATAGTTTTATGACATGATTCACTACCTAGTAGTTTAAGTCTTCCATCATTGATCTTATTTTAAATTTTCCCTTAAGTAGTATCACTCATTTATTCCTTTCTGTGATTTTTTTACAATCACCTTCCGATGTTCCAAATAACCATCCTAGGGATTGGGGCAAGATGGTAGAAGAGTAGGGATCTTCAACTCACCTGATTCAAACTTAACACCTATGAATCATCTTTAAAACCTATGAATTTGTCCTGAGATTTAAAGAGAGAACAGCCAGAATGCTACAGAGAGAAGTTTTTGCTTCTGCAAGAATCATCTAGGCTGAAATTTACTTAGGTGGTGGTTGGTATTCTTGATTCAGCGCACTCATACAGCCCCTTTGCACTGAGCAAAATGAACATAAGGAAGAACTCACCACAAAAGAAAGAATCAGAAGCAGTACACAAAGTTACACACAGAGTTACAGAATTTGGATTACAATTCAATGTCAGAAAGCCAATTCAGAAGCACAATTATAAAGCTACTGGTGGCTCTGGAAAAAATCATAAAGGATTCAAGAGATTTCATGACTACAGAGTTTAGATCTAATCAGGCCGAAATTAAAGATCAACTAAATGAGATGTAATCCAAACTGGAGGTCCTAATGATGAGGGTTAATGAGATGAAAGAAAGAGTGAGTGATATAGAAGACAAATTGATGGCAAGGAAGGAAGCTAGGAAAAAAGAGAAAAATAATTAAAAAACCATGAGGAAAGGTTAAGGGAAATAAATGACAGCCTCAGGAGGAAAAATCTATGTATAATTGGGGTTCCAGAGGGCACCGAGAGGGCCAGAAAGCATATTTGAACAAATCATAGCTGAGAACTTCCCTAATTTGGGGAGGGAAACAGGCATTCAGATCTAGGAGATAGACAGGTCATCCCCCAAATCAATAAAAACCATACAACACCTCGACATTTAATAGTGAAACTTGCAAATTCCAAAGATAAAGAGAAAATCCTTTAAGCAGCGAGAGACAAGATTCTTAACTTATATGGGGAGAAATATTAGATTAGTAGCAGACCACTCCACAGAGACCTGGCAGGCCCAAATGGGATGGCAGGATATATTCAGTGTCCTAAATTAGAAGAACATGCATCCAAGAATACTATATCCAGCAAGGTTCTCATTTGGCATAGACAGAGAGATAAGAGATTTCAGGATAGGCAGAAACTGAAAGAACATGTGACCACCAAACCAGCTCTGCAAGAAATATTAAGGGGGACCCTGTAAAAGAAAGAGGAAGCCCAAAGAAATAATCCACAAAAACAGGGACTGAATAGGTATTACGATGACACTAAATTCGTATCTTTCAATAGTTACTCTGAACGTTAATGGGTTAAATGATACCATCAAAAGACGCAGGGTTTCAGACTGGATAAAAAAGCAAGACCCATCTATTTGCTGTCTACAAGAGACTCATTTGAGACCCAAGGACATCTCCCGCCTTACCATTCAAAGGGTCCTCAAAAGAAAGCTGGGATAGCAATCCTCATATCAGATAAATTAAAGTTTATCTCAAAGACTGTAATAAGAGATGAAGAAGGACACTATCATACTTAAAGGGTCTGTGCAACAAGAATACCTAACAATCATGAATATTTATGCCCCTAATGTGGGAGCTGCCAAGTATATCAATCAATTAATAACCAAAGTAAAGAGATACTTAGATGATAATATACTAGTACTGGCAGACTTCAACACGGCACTTTCTGCAAATGACAGATTTTCTAAGCAAAACATCACCAAAGAAACTAGGGCTTTTTTTTTTTTTTTTTTAATAAGGGCTTTATATGATACACTGGATCAGATGGATTTCACAGATATATACAAAACTTTGCATCCGAACGCAACTGAATACACATTCTTTTCAAGTGCACATGGAATTTTCTCTAGAATAGACCTCATACTGGGTCACAAAACAGGTCTCAATGGATACCAAAAGATTGGGATTGTCCCCTGCATATTTTCAGACCACAATACTTCAAAACTAGAACTCAATCACAAGAAGAAATTTGGAAGAAACTCAAACACATGGAGGTTAAAGAGCATCCTGCTAAAAGATGAATGGGTCAACCAGTAAATTAGAGAAGAATTAAAAAGATTCATGGAAACTAATGAGAATGAAGTTACAACCGTTCAAAATATTTGAGATACAACAAAAGCAGTCCTAGGAGGGAAATACATCGCAATACAAGCCTCTCTAAAAAATTGGAAAAAGCTTAAATACACAAGCTAATCTCGCACCTAAAGGAATTGGAGAAAGAGAAGCAAATAAAACCTACACCAAGCAGAAGAAGAGAGATGATAAAGATTTGAGCAGAACTCCATGAAATAGAGACCAGAATAACTGTAGAACAGATCAAAAAAATCAGGAATTGGTTCTTTGAAAGAATTCATAAGATAGATAAACCATTAGCCAGCCTTATTAAAAAGAAAAGAAAAAAGACTCAAATTAATAAAATCATGAATGAAAGAGGAGAAATCACAAACAATACCAAGGAAATACGAACAATTTTAAAAACGTGTTATGAGCAGGTGTATGACCACATATTAGGCAATCCAGAAGAAATGGATGCATTTCTGGACCACAAATTACCAAAACTGGAAGAGGAGGAAATAGAAAACCTGAATAGGCCAATAACCAGCGAGGAAATTGAAGCAGTCATCAAAAACCTCCCAAGACACAAAAGTCCAGGGCCAGATGGCTTCCCAGGGGAATTCTAGCAAACCTTAAAGAAGAAATAATACCTATTCTACTAATGCTGTTCCAAAGGATAGAGAAGGACAGAATACTTCCAAACTCATTTTATGAGGCCATCATCACCTTAATTCCAAAACCAGACAAAGACCCCACCAAAAAGGAGAATTATAGACCAATATCCCTAATGAACTTGGATGCAAAATTCTCAACAAGGTACTAGCCAACAAGGTACCTCAACAAGGTACTATCAATAGGATCCAACAGTGGATCAAGAAGATTATTCACCATGACCAAGTGGGATTTATGCCCAGGATGCAAGGCTGGTTCAACACTCATAAAGCAATCAGCATGATAGATCATATCAAGAAGAGAAAAAACAAGAGCCATATGATCCTCTCAATAGATGCAGAGAAAGCATTAGACAAAATACAGCATCCATTCCTGATCAAAACTCTCCAGAGTATAGGTATAGAAGGAACATTCCTCAGCATCTTAAAAGACATCTATGAAAAGCCCACAGCAAATATCATTCTCAATGGGGAAACACTGAGAGCCTTTCCCCTAAGTTCAGGAACACGACAGGGATGTCCACTCTCACCACTGCTTTTCAACATAGTACTGGAAGTCCTAGCCTCAGCAATCCGACAACAAAAAGAAATAAAAGGCATCCAAATTGGCAAAGAAGTCAAACTCCCCTTCTTCACAGATGACAGGATACTGTACCTAGAAAACCCAAAAGACTCCACCCCACAATTGCTAGAACTCGTACAGCAATTCAAATGGCAGTGTGGCAGGATACAAAATCAATGCCCAGAAATCAGTGGCATTTCTATACACTAACAAGGAGACTGAAGAAAGAGAAATTAAGGAGTCAATCCCATTTACAACTGCAACCCAAAGCATAAGGTATCTAGGAATAAATCTAACCAACAAATCTAGGAATAATCTAATATAACCTATAAAGGACCTATACCCTAAAAACTATAGAACACTTCTGAAAGAAATTGAGAAAGACACAAAGAGATGGAAAAATATTCCATGTTCATGGATTGGAAGAATTAATATTGTGAAAATGTCAGTGCTGCCCCGGGCAATTTACATGTTCAATGCAATTCCTGTCAAAATACCATGGATTTTCTTCAGAGAGTTGGAACAAATCATCTTAAGATTTGTGTGGAATCAGAAAAGATCCTGAATAGCCAGGGGAATATTGAAAAAGAAAACCAGAGCCGGGGGCATCACAATGCCCGATTTCAGGTTGTACTACAAAGCTGTGATAATCAAGACAGTGTGGTACTGGCACAAAAACAGACACATAGATCAATGGAACAGAACAGAGAACCCAGAAATGGGCCCTCAACTCTATGGCCAATTAATATTCAACAAAGGAGGAACAACTATCCACTGGAAAAAGGACAGTCTCTTTAATAAATGGTGCTGTGAAAATTGGACAGCCACATGCAGAAGAATGAAACTAGACCACTCTCTTGCACCATACACAAAGATAAACTCAAAATGGATGAAAGATCTAAATGTGAGACAAGATTCCATCAAAATCCTAGAGGAAAACACAGGCAACACCCTTTATGAACTTGGCCACAGCAACTTCTTGCAAGATACATCTATGAAGGCAAGGGAAACAAAAGCAAAAATGAACTCTTGGGACTTCATCAAGATAAGAAGCTTCTGCACAGTGAAATAAACAGTCAACAAAACTAAAAGACAACCGAAGAATGGGAGAAGATATTTGCAAATGACGTATCAGATAAAGGGCTGGTATCCAAGATCTATAAAGAACTTATTAAACTCAACAGCAAAGAAACAAACAATCCAACCATGAAATGGGCAAAATACATGAACAGAAATTTCAGCAAAGAAGACATAGACATGACCAATAGGCACATGAGAAATTGCTCGGCATCACTTGCCATCAGGGAAATACAAATCAAAATCACAGTGAGATACCACCTCACCCCAGTGAGAATGGTGAAAACTAACAAGACAGGAAAAAACAAATGTTGGAAAGGATGTGGAGACAGGGGAACCCTATTGCACTATTGGTGGGAATGTGAACTGGTACAGTCCCTCTGGAAAACTGTGTGGAGATTCCTCAAAGAATTAAAAATAGAGCTACTCTCCAACCCAGCAATTGCACTGCTGGGGATTTACCCCAAAGATACAGATGCAGTGAAACGCCAGGACACCCGTACCCCAATGTTTATAGCAGCAGTGTCCCCTATAGCCAAACTGTGGAAAGAGCCTCGGTGTCCATCGAAAGAAGAATGGATGAAGAAGATGTGGTCTATGTATACAATGGAATATTCCTCAGCCATTAGAAAGGACAAATACCCACCATTTGCTCCAACATGGATGGAACTGGAGGGTATGATGCTGAGTGAAGTAAGTCAATCGGAAAAGGACAATCATCATATGGTTTCACTCATACGGGAAATATAAAAAATAGTGAAAGGGATCATAGGGGAAAGGAAAGACAATGAGTGGGAAAAATCAGAGAGGGTGACCAAACATGAGAGACTCCTAACTTTGGGAAACGAACAAGTGGTAGTGGAAGGGGAGGTGGGCAGGGGGATGGGGTGACTAAGTTATGGTCACTGAGCGGGGCACTTAACAGGATGAACTGTTAAGTTATACTATATGTGGACAAATCAAACTCCAATAAAAATACACAAAAAATTGGGATCCCTGGGTGGCTCAGCGGTTTGACGCCTGCCTTTGGCCTGGGGCGCGATCCTGGAGTCCTGGGATCCAGTCCCGCATCGGGCTCCCGGCATGGAGCCTGCTTCTCCCTCTGCCTGTGTCTCTTCCTCTCTCTCTCTCTATCTGTGTCTATCATAAATACATAAATCTTTAAAAAAATACACAAAAAATTAATTAATTAATTAAAAAACAAATAATAGTCCTATTGTATGTGGTAGAATTAATGTGGAAATAATTGACATATTGCTATAGTCTAGCTTTCCATCCATTAAAATGTTTTTTTCGGGCAGCCCGGGTGGCTCAGCAGTTTAGCGCCACCTTCAGTCCAGGGTGCGATCCTGGAGACCTGGGATCAAGTCCTACCTCAGGCTCCCTGCATGGAGCCTGCTTCTCCCTCTGCCTGTGTCTCTCCCTCTCTCTCTCTCTCTCTGTGTCTCTCATGAATAAATAAATAAAATCTTTAAAAAGTAAAATAAAATGTTTTTTTTAGGTGTTCTTTTAAGTGCTTTATCAAACTTCAATTATCTACCTTGTATAGGGCCTACACATTAAGTTTGTTAGTAATTATTTTATCTATTTCTGCTATTGTTAAAGAGCTTTAATCACTCCATTTTCCAAATGGTTATTTATGACATGGAAAACTACTGATTTTTATGTAGTCATTTTGTAACTGGTACTTTTATTTACAAATAATAATGTTGCTTCTCTTTTCCAATAGTCATGCTTCATATTTAGTTTTCTTTTCTCTGTGCATTAACCAGAAATACAGAATTCTATTACATAATAGTAATAATTACATTCTTCCTTTCTTTATTTTAATTGGAATGTCTCGGGGTTTCAACGTTCAGAATTTCTTTTTCCATTGTTTTGAAATAATACTTATTATTGTGTTAATACACATCCTTGTATCTCAATTTGCTTTTTTTACTTAGGAAAAAAATGTTAGATTTTATCAAATATTTTTTTCCATCTAACAAGATGAGAAAATGATCTTCACTACCAGTGTTATTCATTGCATTAATATATTTTATTAAATCATGGAATGAATTTATTATTTGGCCATGTTTTAATTATTTTAGTTCTGTGGGTTTTGATTCTTAACTATTGGGATTTTAACATTCTATATTCATAAATAATACAGGATATCTATGAGTAAACTACAGTCAACATCACGCACAATGATGAAAGGAGTGAATGCTTTCTTCTCAAAATCAGAAACAAGACAAAATAACTACTTTCACCACTTCTAATTCTAGTCAACGATGTGCTATACAGTTGAAAAGGCAAAAAGTTAGAAATTAGAAAATCAAGCTTTAGGAGACTGTCAAATCATCAATTGCTTCCTGCCTTGTGTCTTTCCTATATGAGTGCAAAGTAAAATGAGAAGTCAACTCATAGCTTGATTAAATGGCAAAAATAAGGCAGCCATACCAGATTATAGAAGAATTAGTAAATAGCTGAGACTCATAACAACCCTTATTAGAGATACAAAGTAATATTCATTATGATTTTGGAAGCTTGAAAAGTAATGATTTTACTACTAGAATGACAAAGTCAGCTAAAACTCAAAGGATATCTTAGCATTAAATGTTGAGAGTTACATGGGTAAACTTTTTGAGTGGGTGGAAATTGCACGCTACTAAAAAGATTAATGTTTAGGTATTCCTCTTTTTAAAACCCTGGGATTAGTACGTATTACCAAATGAAATCAAGCACCCATGGTCATAGAACATCTGCCAACATAATCTGCTCAAGGATTTGAAGAGGAGAGTAGCTGTTGGGGTTTCCTTGATGCTTTCCCTCTGTGAGCTCTAACTCATGCTGCCTTGTGAAGGAAGTGCCACGATGGGGGATTATCCTTCTCCCAAGGGTGACCTCCAATCAAGGTTACAGAACCTAGCCTGAGGACACAGCATTTGCTATACAGTTAGAGATGAAGTCTTCAAGTTTACCAGGGGCTATTAACATTTAAGATCAAACTTGTTATCTTAACATTATAAAGATAATATTTCTTCATTGACTGATCTTAAATATGTCTTTGGCAACTAATCTGACTGCTTATTTATGAAAGATTTCCAACTCTGTTAGAAACATCATAACGTTTATTTATTTTTTATTTTTTAGAAACCTCATAACTTTTAAAGAAGATAAATGATAACCTGAGGCTGAGGAACAGTAATTGAAGGAAGACTTCTAGGACAAAAATAGTTTTATTTTGTTTCTTCCAATTATATATACACGAATAAGTTGTCACGTAGTTTTTATTTTAGGAAAGGAAGATGATATTATTATAGGTAATTATTTCTAAGAGTGAAATTTATGATTTTATAGCTTTTATTTATTTATTCTTAAGAGATTTTTAAAATTTATTCATAAGAGACACAGAGAGAGGGGCAGAGACATAGGCAGAGGGAGAAGCAGGCCCTCTGTGTGGAGCTCAATGTGGGATTCCATCCCAGCACCCCAGGATCACGCCCTGAGCAAAAGGCAACCAACCATTGAGCCACCCAGGTGTCCCGATTTTATAGCTTTTAGAATGTATGGTTATAAAGTGAGTATTCCATTCAACAAGTGATGTTATTTTACACCTAATTAAGTGTACAACTTTGGGGTCTTGAAACTGGGCATGTCCTGAAGAAACTGGGAGCACAGCACATTTTATTACATTACAAAAGAGAACTTCCCTTGCCATACTCAACTCCCTTTCTGAATTCAGACACTAAGAGTAATGGAGTCTCTAGACTTGAATTAGTAATGAATAACTTGGTTAATAATTTCAACATGCCACTGGGGCACTGCCAGAAAAACAAAATAAAACACTATCTCGTTTAATATGGAAATAATGGGGAAAAGAAAGGGAAGAAGTCAAGGTAACAGACATTGTTGGAACAAGTTAATAGTTGACATGTGATTAAAGATTGGCAATTATGTAATTCTCACCCCATTCTCACAATACTCCTCAAAATTATTTGCATTTGACTACTGCAAAAACTTAAGGCCATTGTATTTAGTGGGAAGAGGATGAGTTTTAGAATTGCATATATAAAACTGGGTTCAGGTCTTGACTCTGCCATCGACTATGAGCCATGGCAAGTTATAATTGGAGATGCAGTTTTTATAAAATGGAGATTGTAAAATCAACGTTCCCTGTGTTTTGGTGAGAATTAAACAGGGTAATATAGATGAAGCACTCTTTTGGTGTTTGACATAGTAGGTGCTCAATAAATGTGAGCTATTTTTTGCTTTTTTACTTTCCATGGTACTTAGCACTGCTCAGAAGTGTTTATTGGAAAATCGTAACTTGGTCTATAACTGAAAATCTATATGATATTCTCCAAGTCCTGACCCAGCTTCTTTAGCCACAAAAGCAAAGGATCTTAAACAAAGAGGAGAAATCTTCTCTTTTTGATGAATGAATTTTTTCAGAATCTAAAAATTTCTTGCCAAGCATTCAACTTTGCTATCTTGGTACAACAGAAGTGAGAGTTAAAGCTTGTGGAAAAGAAAAAAAAAAAAAAAAAAGATTACTCCTCATGGCTGTGAGCCATTGAAGCTAACAGTCACAAATAAAACTACTGGATGTTTCAGGATTCCAATTTTTGACACCCTTTCTTAAAATTTCTTGACTTCATACCAAGTGTTGTACTTAAATAGTACCTTTGAAAGCATACAAAGTAGGCAGAAAGAACAGTGACTTTTACTTTGTTGTTGGCTCAGAAAAAGGAACACAAAAACTTGTGGGTATAGGTGTGCTGTGCCTCGGTAAAATGCTAGACTTTCACCAATAAATTGTTATTCCATGGTACTCAGATTAATGGCTCCTGGTCTTTCAGAGTTGTCTGTCTTCCTGAGGAACATCAAGAATGCATGAATCAAGTCACCTCTTTTCTGCCAAGATAACAAAGTTACACCCTGGAGAGGGACTAGAAATTCCTTTGATGAGCCATTTGTCTCATCAACAAAAAAGGTCTTTGCCCTAATTTAAGTTTTGATATATAAACAGCTTCAGAATTTTACTTAGAACACTAAAATGTGCAGAGAAATGGATGAAGTTGGTATTTCTAGTTTCTTAGAGAATCATAGCATGAACTTTACTCCTGTTATGAACCAGAAACATTTAGGGAAGGACTATAAGGGATACAAGAAGACCGTTATATTTGTCAGCATCTCTTTAGGATGGGTAACCAGTAAACTGATCTGGACAAACTGCATGTCTTTCTCCTTTTCTGTCTCTCTCATTGCTTAAGAAATTAAGTGTCTCTAATCACAGTAGATATGGATCCTTACAAACGACCTGCAGAAAGAATGGTTAGATTAGGAAGGTTTGTATTTCTAACTAGAAAAGCCTGCATTAATCACAGATTTTCAAGCTCTGCCCAGAGTTCGGGGGTTTGGTGTTGCAGAGGCCTTGGATGACTGATGTGGAGGAGGAGATGGGAGGGCGTGGCTGTGAATCTCTGGCCAGATCTAATTTTATCTGTTTTGTATTTGGAGTTTCATTTTTCAAAAATGTCTCTCCTGTTTGAGAAGGAAAAGGTTGAAAATCATTTTATTAAATCATTTGTACACTTCACCCCATTAATGAATCTAGACTTGTTATCACTATATTTTACAATGTAATTAAATCTTTCAGACAAGTACTATGAGCTCATTTAAAATATGATAATATAACATTGACAGGGACTCAGAGAAGAGAAGCATTTTTTTTCTTCTTCTCTCTGTATGTCCCTAGAAGATATAACTTGAGGCATTATAATGTCAGATAATAGTGCTTGACCGACAGAACGCTGTTTCTTAAAAGATATTTGTTTAATGATTTTTTGGATAATGCACATTTTTCTTCAGAAGATATATTTGTGAAATAACTTTTATAGACTCTGGTTAAATCAGAATACCTTTTTTAAAAAAATTTTTATTTATTTATGATAGTCACACACACACACACACAGAGGCAGAGACAAAGGCAGAGGGAGAAGCAGTCTCCATGCACCGGGAGCCCAATGTGGGACTCGATCCTGGGTCTCCAGGATCGCGCCCTGGGCCAAAGGCAGGCGCCAAACCGCTGCGTCACCCAGGGATCCCTCAGAATACCTTTTATACACATGTTGCGGTCCATATTCATTCACATTAATCATTCAACCTTGAAAGTGAGGCACTGTTCCCTTTCATCAATTTATTTTGATTAAAGAACATTATATTTCTCCACTTATATCTTCAGCTCATGGTAAATTCAGTGTCATCTTCTAAAGTCTTAAGAGTGATTACTCCAAGTAAAAAAAGTAAATTGATTTGGGTGGAAACACTTCTGAGACTTCTAGAGTTTGCTGCAAAGATATTCTTATTATTTTAAAACTATATGTGAGACAATTTTGAAATATATCCATATACGTAGCTGAATTCATGTTGCCTTTTGAAATGTAAATTGTGATATCAATGCTTAAGAAAATACTATGTATATTTTTAGCAGTGGGTTTTAATATATAAAGCTTAGTTTTAGTTTTAAATTTTTGTTATTCTCTCCTCGTTATAGATCTGCAAGCTTATCCGGAAGGGTCTGTTTCTAAGATTGCATCAGATCCTTGCGTAGATTACCAACAATGTATTGGTAAATTCATTCCACTTTAGGGAATGATCCTGGTCATAAAATAGTGTTCTGCTTCCTTATTTCCTTGCTTAATTCTACATCAGATTTGCCAGGCATATAAAATATCAAATTACTAAATGCTAATTCTATTAGAGTTTTATGCAGCTCATGTGTACAAATGTTCTATGTCTTATTAAAGGCAGCAAAAAAAAAAAAAAGAGAAGGATTTTAAGAATTTGGGTATGAAGCAATTTTCTGCTTCATAAAATACAGTTAGTGTCACCTTATGTTAACACAAACATTCTTGGATATGTGCTTTTTTTCTTCAGATTTGCTTTTAATGAAACTGACTTAGTGTTTCAGTGCACATCCCTTTAAGCCAGATTAAAAAAAATACTTATAGAAAAGCTCTATAAGCATATGCAGAATGATATCTAGGCCTGAATCTTCAAGTTATTTTCTCAGCTCACAAGATCCATCAATTCGATGTCTTCAGAATCTTTTTTAGTATTTATTTTTAACCACTATGATGTTAGTTTGACCTAGTCCTTCATTTACTGTCTGGTGTTTCCTTAGGTGATAATCATTAGAGTTATCTGATTTATGCCATGTCACTGTTACTTCAGTGACATAACCAGATAGTCAATATTTGCTTCCAAGGTAATTTATTGAGAATACATATTTTAATTTTTTTTCATTACATGTATTTGTTATAGGTCCTTCATCAATCCAGGCAAACTTTACCTACAAAAGGCCAGATAGTAAATACTTCAGGCTCACAAGCCATATGGTCTCTGTCAAAGGAACTCCTTTATGGAGAATAACTGAACTAACGTAGGGATTCTAGCTCTGCCTCAGGTCCTGAATATACAAATGCAGTTGGAAGGATTCCCAGAGTGGTATTAGGTAGGATGACAGTATAACAGGGGGCAACCACTATGCTTTTGAGAGAGGAAGGAGACAGAAACGGGGCAGGAGGACAACAGGCTGAGGCCCACCTATGCCAAGAAAACTGGGCATGTGGATTTCGGGGGCATTATCTGATGCTCACACATCACAAGCACAAATAGTGTGTCTGACTACAGTCAGCCTTTTCTGTCAAGTTTTCATGTATGTCTTTCCTATCATGTGCATGTTCTTGCTAACTTTGTTGTTTTAGACAACCTAAGTTTAAGCTTGCATACTAAAATTTAAGTCTCTGAAGTATTTTATACCCATGCCTTTGAAATTCGACATCAAGAATTGCTGTTTCTTTCCATAGACTGAGTGTATGAATCTGAGGTGGTGCAGAGGTCTATTTATGCTTCATCTTTGATATATGAGTAGAGAACTCGACACAGAAAAAAGCGACACAGGACTAATTTTCCTATGAGAAATAAACTCGACACCATTTCTGCTGTCTGCAAATTTTAATGGATTGCTTGCAAATCTTTTTTTTTCCCATTAGAACTCTATGTGCTATTTTTGTTACTTTCTATTTATTTATTTATTTATTATTTATTTATTATTTGTTTATTGTGAGGACTCTATCTTGCTAATTGTGCACTTTGCACAAATATAACCTCAATTATTGCTAAAGGAAACTCTGTATCCTTTATAACAAACTATTCAAATAAGTTTTGAAAGAGGTTACTGTAAATAAGCTAACAAGACCATTTTGGTGGGCAAGGGAAGGGCCTCTTCCCCTTTCCCGATGGACATTTGCTTTGGATTACTTAGCAAAACTACATGTCCTAACACTAGGCATTGAAGACTAAAGAAGAAAGTTCAACCTTGGCATTTATTTATTTTTTTTCCTCTGTCTCTCCAAACTTCCATCCTTAAAAACTTTTTATTTTTTAAATCCTGGCCCTGCCAAGTTGTAGTTTCAAAACCTGGGCTAAGCTTCTCAAACTTCCTAATTTCTTTTTTACTTAATCTATAAAACAGGGAACTAAATACTCTTGATATGATTGCAGGATTGGATGAGATAAAAGAATTAAAAGACTTCAGTGGAAATGAAAGCTTTTGCGTGATGCCTGACACATAGTAAATACAGAATAAAAGGTAGCTGTTATAATCATCTTAAGCACCTCCATATGTAAAGCATTCTCACCCTGTCCTTTCTTTCAAAGCTCATGTGATTCAGCAGCAACAGTGGTAGAAAATCTGGGCAAAGATAAAATAAACCTGTGTGCTAGTGAAGGACAGAGGAGGAAGAGATGAATTCTCATCAGGGCACAGGTCAATACAGAGGTCTTATCTGGTGGTCGGAGATGTTATTTTAGGAATAGAAAATCTGTGTATTTTTAGGACAGGCTATCATTAGAAAATGTTGCAGCCAAGGTCATGATTCATGGAGAGAATCATCCCCCCTTGAATGTGAATTGTCACTGAGGGAAATATTCTAGAGAGGAGAGGAAAGAAAAAGTGGCTCTCTAGGAAGGAGAAAAAAAGGAGTCTCACTAATCCAGAATTCGCAAATCCCCTTCATAGTATTCCAGAAAAAGAAAATTTGAATGCTAAGCTTGTTCAACCAATAGATCTTATTTTCTTCCGAAACACTTTCTTTGTTTCCCGTAATAATGGATAACGGCTTAGTCAGATTGCCCTAAAATTATATAAAAAGATAGATCTTTAGAGTAGTACTACCTAGGTGTTTTTAGAACCAAAGAAATAATAGGATTATTATACATATTGCTGAATTCCTGGATTTCCTGCACTTTTCCACCAATGACAGAAATCCTACCATAAAATTTCCCTCAAAACTCTGGGCAGCGTAAGATGGATCTCTGACTTAGGACTTGACAGTAAATAAATTCTTTAGCATTGAGAAAATTTCATAAAAATCTTAACTAGTATGTTTGTATCAAGGAACACGACATATTCAGATTTCAACTTTTCTGGAGGATATATGTTTACAGAAAGCAAAAAATCAGAAACTATCCCAAAGACATTGTAATCATTTTCTTACATATGTCTTCAAAGAGCTGGCTTGAGTACAAACATTGTATTTTGAATGTACTTGTATATTTTCACGTTAGATTCCCAGCAAAACAAATAATTAAACCATAAACAACTTACTAAAATTTTTCTTTTTTACCATGTTAGTCTTTTCAATATGAGGCTCCCTGATACTCAACAGTCATGTTAATTTTTTTTTTTTTAAACAGGAGCTGTGAACTTTTTTTTTTTTGTTTTTGTTTTTAAATTTTTATTTCCTTTTCCTTTATGGATCATATTTTTTTCTTAATAATTTAGGACCTACTGTTTTTAAATTGAACAAAATCAATCTCATTCTTGGACAATTAACTTTTAATTATTTCCAGAGGAACTCATTACTATATTAGTGCAAGCAAGCTAAGGGAATGGAATATGTAATTTAGCACTAAAATGCTCCATTTTTGGATACTCCATATTTGTTTTTAGGTTGCATTTGTTGACATTTAGTTTTCTAAATTATAACCATATAAAATGCAGTCACCACAGGTGGTTAACACATAAGTAAAACTTTAAAATCACTTGGTTAATCTTGAAAAAGCAGCTATAAGCAGATGTGATACTAAATAATTCTACAGATTTTACTTCTAGCTTGCCAAATGGTGCTCAGATGGAAAGCAAACAGAGCATTCACTGACTGGAAAATCAAAGACAACTTAAAAGAATGCCTTGATATTTCAGGTGGGACTTGGTTATCGAGAGACTTGGCTCAAGCACCTATTGCTTTTGAATTTGGAAAAAAAGGAAGCTGGTGCCTATTCTGTATTCACCACCATCTTCAGAGACTGGCAGATGGCCATTGGCAAAAAAGGAGACAGGCCAAAATGCAAGAGATGATTGATAAAAGAATAGATAGAAAAAAAACCCAGTTTAATTCTTTAAAGAAAATAGAATTACAAGCATTTTATATTCAAAAGGATAATAAATCCAATGCCATCTCTCCAGAGGCAAGAAATACAGTCTCTATATTCAGAATTGCTAAGGAGTGCCTGGGTGGCTCGGTCCACTCTTGGTTCCACCTCAGTTGGTGATCTCATGGGTCATGATCTTCATGCTCAGTGGGGAGCCTGCTTGAAGATTCCCACCCTCTGCCTACGCTCTCCCCCACCCCGTGCACATCCAAGGCACGCTCTCTCTCTCTCTCTCTCAAAGTAAATAAATATATTTTTAAAAAACAAAAGAATTTATCATTTTTTGCTCCTGAAAGGTTATTTAACTTTAGAATTTTCTGAGAGAGTATCCAGAATTTCCTAACACATATATTTCCTTTCTTTGTTTTAAAAAATATATATTTGTTTGTTAATTCAGTATAGGTAATATGTACATGTGATAAAAATTCAAACTCTACAAAAGGAAATATGGATGAAATAGTAATAGTGTCTTTTTACGTCAATTTCCAATTCATGGCAGTTTCCTAAAAGGTCAACTGTGTTACTAGCATCTTATAGATCTTTTCAAAATTATTCTCTATATCTGAATATACTTCAAAATGTTTTCATGTAACAGATAACATAAAATCATAGCTTATTACACTGTTATAACTAATTCACACAAAAAGAATTAGTACATTTCTTGTTTAAGCTAGGCTTGGAATGTTCAAAAGGAATAAATCAGACTTCAATTTTGTATTCTTAAAAGACAATTTTGTTTATGCTGTATTTCAGAATAAGCTAATTAACTGAAATGCTAAGATTCTTTAAATTTGAGAATATTATAAATTACACTAAAATAAATTCAAATTCAATTTATCTCTTATGAAAATTGCTTATCTAAAACAATTATCTTCATTATATGGAATTTCTAGAAGCATTTTAGTTCCTTTAGTAAATTTCTATTTTGGTAGCAGTGATTTAAAAAATTCAGAAATCAAAACTGTTCCAATGATTTTAACTACCAAACAATGTTTCCAAATCTCCTGATTTATTTATTACATACACTGTATTTATTCAAAAACTTCTTGCTCTCTTTTATCAACACCTATTTCATTAACCCCTAGTAGATTTTAACAACAAATATTTTTATCTTCAGAACTTTTTTTCTATATTTTTCTATCCCCAAGTAAGAATAAGTGATTCCATGCAACTTTGGCTTAACTACTGTGGGTTTACAAGACTTTCAGTTCATGTGTACAAGATCAGCATTTCCACCAAGCTTGTCTCAGATTATCTCAGGATCTCCTGTAGAAGTTTATTAAAAGTTCAATTCTTGGACTCCACTCTGGAGACCAATTTCTCTGAGATTCAGAGAAATCTGCATTTTAACGAGCTCCTGTGGCAATTCTTAGCTGTACTAATATTTGAGAACCCCTGGACCTACGCCCACTCAGAATTAAAGAATACAAGAGTCAAATATATCTAGATGAAATATGTATTTTACATATCAGGATATAAAGTCAAAGAGCTTTATTGATTTGTCCAAGATCAGTCAGCTAATTGTTGGCTAGGCCACTAGGTATTCAGACGACCAGTCTAATCCATGTGGGACAACAAAACATGACTACCTCTCTACTATGAATTTGAGGAATTTTGATTCTTTTTGAATAATGCAGGAGTGGTTCCTCACTTCTGGGCTCTTCTTGAACCTTGGCTGGCTAGTACTTCCTGACACAGAAAGCCTAATACACTTAATAAGCACTCACTAAAGAGAAAGAATCTCATTTGGTGTGGATTTGGGCTACTGAGCTCACTACTTTCAGACCAGTTTTCAGACCTTTACAGACCTTATCCATTGTTGCTGAGTATATAAATTGAAGATTACTATTTCTCTGATGTCTTCAATCAGAAACGACAGCATTCTCTTCTTGTCTATCATGACTAGGCAGTATGGCAATAAAGCGTTCCAATTAATTTTTCATCAATTAAATCATTTTGTTGGATCTGATATTTCAGTAAGGACATAACTTTCTATCAAAGACAAAAAGAGATTATGCTTGCTATAAATAACTTCATGTTTTGCATTTCAACCTAACATTCAGTTTATTGAAAATGGTAACATTTTCAGCTATCAAAATATTACTAATCAGTAATTCTGATAAGCAGATGGAGGTGATTTCAACTTGGAAGAAAGTCAGCATATTGAAACATAGACCAATAAAAGTGTAGTTAAAATTCTTAAAGTTCTTAAATTCTTAAAGTTCTAAATATCCATCTGAAATTCTGTGCATTTCCAAGTAGAACTTTATTTTACCCCAGTCTACGGAAATAAGCCTACAGTTATAATTAATTTTTGGATCAGGGCTACTGGATTTCCCAAATAGCTACTATTTAATAGGCCTGAACTTCACATCTTAACACCAAAGCCAATGGGTTTTCTTATGTTAAAGAATCATGTAAACGTGTAGTCTACAAGTAGCCTCAAATATGAACTTAGACCATACTCTCAAAAGGGTTATAGGCTATGGCTTTGCCTAGGGTATAAAAAGTACACATAAACAAGTATAATGATACTCTATTGATTAATCTTAATTTTAAAAATTTCAGAGTGGGCCATATATTCCAAGAATACATGGAATGTCATTCAAAAATTGTGGATTTTAGGATCTTCTCATTTCTTAGACTAAATTAAGACTTTAAGGTAAACCCTAAAGTCATACTCAATCCTGCAAATGTGTCTATATGTTCCGGGGTAATAGAAATAAAACCATAGGAGATAGGCATATTCAAGTCTACTTGGTGCTCCTATTCAGAAGCATAAAATTACTGTATTGAATTTTCAAAAAAAAATTACTGACTAGGGAAAGGTTGGATTGGCTGCATTATTTAAATTTGTTTTCTCCATCTCTCTCTCCTCCCATACCTAATTTCCATAAGCTAAATGAGCATATGATAATAAGCACATTCTATTTTCAAAAACTTTGCTGTGTCTATATAAAAATATTTTATCCTTAATTAATTGAGGTTGACAACACATTTTAAATCATTAATGAATTATTAGCCACTATTTCTGACTTTATATATACTTAAAATTTTTTGAAATATATTACAGATGATACTTTTCTATTTCTCTTTTTGTAACAAGTAAAGAAATCCAGGGATGCCTGGGTGTCTCAGTGGTTTAGTGCCTGCTTCAGCCCAGGATGTGATCCTGGAGTACCAAGATCGAGTCCCACATCGGGCTCCCTGCATGGAGCCTGCTTCTCCCTCTGCCTATGTCTCTGCCTCTCTCTCTCTGTGTCTCTCATGAATCATAATAATAATTAAAAAAAAAACAAATCCAGTTACTTCAGTGGAAAATAACAGCCAGTGCCATAGTACGTTCAAGGGATGCAACAAAAATAACAGGTCAAAACAAATATAGAGCAGTTATTCAAAAACTGTTTTCCTTCATGTCATGCATCTTCCTAAGTAAATATGTGATACAAGTATTCAATAGCTATTTGTCTTACCATTAGTAAGGATTTCCCTATTCTACTTATTCTTTTGATGGGTGGAATCATGGAAAGTATTTACTCCCAAATTTTTACCAGTAGTCTTATGACTTTGATCAGAGCTAAGGAAATAAAATGTGAAAAATTCTTTAAAAGTGAGACACCAAGAGACTAACTCCCCATTATTCAACATGGTGAATTATAAATGTTGACATTTTATGCTAAACATCAGCTTAGTCCTTTCTATAGTTACATGGTTGCTACTGACAAGGCAATGGGTAGGAACAGCCAAAGTGACCAATTAGAATTTTCATGAAAGTGTAAATTTCTGGCCTTGATCATCTGTATGATTAGTCCAATGTATGTGTTGGAGTCTTAGTCTAGGCATGGTGTTAGGTGCTGTGGAGGACATTAAAATGAGTAAGACTACATTTCTGCCCTTAAATATTTATCTTCTAATCTCTCCTCTGTTGATTCTTCCTTTTGTCTCCAACTCCATGTGGCAAAAATCCAAATTATACAGAAGAATACATAATAAACAGTAGTAGTCATTCTCATGCCTGCCTCCAGAGACAAATACTGTTTCCCCAGAGACAAAGACTGTTATCAATCTCTTATGTATCTTTTTAGAGGTATTCTCTGTCTATACAAACATGTATACAAATATATTTAAAAAAATTCTTACATAATGAAAAATTAGCATCATACCTCATTATGCCATGCCAGAGGCTAGCTCCTGGAATCTCTTCTATTTTCAATTTACACTCTTTCTATAGCTGATCTCACTCAGCCCCATGAATTTAAATACTATCAATATGATAATGACCCTTCAATCTGAATGTCCAGCCACAACCTTTTCCCGAAATTTCTGGTTTATATATTCCCACTATACTCAACATTTCCACTTGAAGTCTGATAGACATCTCAAACTAAACTTGTCCCCAACCAAGCTCTTTATTCCACCCCCTCTGACTCTATTTCTTGTGCCATCCTACCTATCTCAAAAAAGAATGAATGCCAGCATCTACCAAATTATTCAAATAAAAATCTAGAAAGCAGTCTTGGTTCCTATCTTCCCTTTTCCTTCACTTCTAATCCATTTGTAAGTAATTTGTCCCCTGTCAAATATATTTCAAATTCATTCATCTCTCCTGATCCCCATAATTATCATCCTTGTGCAAGAAGCTGTCCTCCCTCCTGTAGAATACTGCACACACTCTCTACTATTCTCTTCCTTTTCAATCTTAAATACACACACACACACACACACACACACACCTGTATATAAAACCAACTATTCTCCTTGGAATAGGCAGAGTTTCATTTTTAATATTTTTTAAGTAAACTCTACACCATACAGGGGGCTCAAACTCATGACCCTAAATCAAGTCAATGCTCTACCCACTGAGCCAGCCAGGCACCCCCAGAGTTTCATTTTTAATATATAATGAAATCACATCATTCCTCTGCTTAAGTTCTCCTAGAATCTAAAGGCTTCTCATCACCCTAGAATAAATAAAACCCCTCCTGATGCACAAGGCTTTCCATATCTTGGTACTTTGCAATCTGCCTGACCTCATTTGATACCATTCTCTATTCATGTTCAACCCTCAATGCTCCCAAGTCACTGCACTTCTTCCTTTTGTCATCAGATCATGCACTGTAGGGCCAATGTATTTGCCAGTTCCTTTGAAATACTCTTTGCCTTCTCCTTGGTAGATGTAGCTGGTTCCCAAACATTCAGCTCTAAGTGTCACTTCCTCCAAAAGTCTTTCTTGGCCACCCAGTCCAGAGCAGCCACTGGCTTTTTCAAACTCAACAGATCACTCATCATCAACTCACTTTTTGCTTAGTTATCTATTTGTTTTCCAGCTTAATAAAGCTAAATTCTAAGATCCAATAGAACTTTGGCTTTAATACCTGGTTATTGTTTGAACTACCTCAGTATTTATACTAGTGCTTGCTATTTAGATTAGTGTAGAAAGAATTCAATAAATTTTTTAAATATATGAATGAGTGAATGGATATCTTAAGAGCCTATACATAGGCTATCAATTTTCATATATATATATATCGAGAGAGACACACACACTCACACACACATACACACACACACACATACATACTTCCCACAGAGTGGGGGCGGAGAGGTAGGGAAGAGGGAGGGGAAAAGAGAATCCTAAGCAGGCTCCATGGTCAGCGTGGAGCCCAACACAACTTGATCTCAAGACATTGAGATCATGACCTGAGCCAAAATCATGAGATGGGTGCTTAACTGACTGAGCCACCCAGGTGCCCTGAGCCAAAATATATTTTCAGTTAAAAAAAATAGGCTTTTGGAAGATGAAGGCTTGAAACCAAGGTCCCTTCAAAAAGGCTAGGTTGCTTAACATGATATCAACATATAAACTCCTGTTATTCTTACTAATTTTGCTATATTTTCCCTTATAATGTTCTGTTTATTTCTTTTGCCATAGCACTCATCAGACTATTTGCTTAAATTCTTTCTCTTCATACTAAAATGTAAGCTCCATGAGGGAAGTTTGTTCGCCACTGAATTCATAATCTAGGATAGTAACTTGAACACAAAGACACTCAAAAATTTGTGTTGAATGGGTGAAAATAAAAGGCATGGTTGAAAGTGGCTGATTCAGGTTATCTCAATTTTCAGTGAAGAAACAAAAGCATTCTTCCCTAGAAGTAATGGGCCACCCATTCTAGTAAACATTTTTGATCATAGATCTCATCAAATGTTCTTAATAACTCAAATTCCTTTAGACTTTAGATAGGCCATTGCAAACGTTTTGTCTTACTTTTTCCTTCCTGAAAAATAGGAATTAAAGGAAATAAACAAGCCAATTAAAATTATCTTATCTTTTTAGAGCAAGTCCAACTTGAGAGTTCAATAATCACCACCAACTGATTATCATTCAGGGGTAAATGAGCACAAAGGAGAAAGTAAAAAGGATGGAAGAAAAAAATCTGAGAAGCAATTTTTGCGCTGCTTAGTATAAGACTTCTCTTGTTTTATTGAACTTGTTAATAAAAGCTCTAAGGTCTGGGGAAATGCTTCCGGGCGGCAAAACAAAGTTTTGAAGCTCACAGGTCTAAGGAGAAATTAATAAAATGCAGTGGGGAAATTAAATTGAACAAAAGTGCAATGAGCCATAGTTAAACCAATTAATTAGGCAGGTTTTGATATGTATATAACGGAGTTGCTGAAGAATTAAAAATAAATCCAAGATTTTAAACCAGTGTTTGGTATTGAGCAAAACACCAAATGGTAACATGCAGAAAACTTGTAGTTTTTAAAGTGATGTTCTTTGATGAATTCCTTCCTTATTCAAATGCATCACCACTTTTCCTTTTTCAATTAATCTTTTAAAAACAACACTTTCAATAATACATAAAAGCCTTACGCTTTGATTCTCTTCTGCATACGTTTTTTTGCCAGTTTCAAAACCATGCAATTTTCTTGCAGTCTGAATTACAAAAATATTTATTTTTCAGTAGTATGTCTACTACTTTTAAGGAAGCTATGAAGATTAACTTGCTTAGTGCATTTGCAGCCTGGCAGGTGTGAGGCAGGATGGGTGAGGAGTCAAGACCAGTGACTGGGAGTCACATAGATCTAGTTTCAGTTCAAACTTATCACTAAAGAGCTATAATACCCTGCACAAACAACTTGGCTTCTGTAAGCCTCAATTTCCTCCACTGTACAAATTTTGTACTAGCTAAATATATTTGAAAATTCTTTGGCACAATGTCTGGCAGAGAAATCTCTGAATAAAATGGAAGTATTAATATAATGCAATTTGCAACTATGCAAAATTGCTTGTTTTGGAACTTTAAACATCTGTTAAAATATATATAATATATATAATATTTATATATAAATATATAGTTATATGACCTTTATATAAATATATAATATATTTGTTTATATATTTTTTCATCAAAAATATTTTTAAATAATGAAATCGTTGGTAGAAGATAGGTTTAAATATTTAAATATATATTTAAGCATATGTATATATACACATATATATGTTTAAATATATATTTATAATATTTATATATATAAATATGTAAGTATTTATATATTTGGTGGAAGATAGGTTTCTAGACTACTGCCCTAAACCTTCATTTACAATAATCTTATTTCAGTCGAGAATTGTCCTAATAGTAATCTGGCTAGGGTGGCTAACTCTGCTGGTATTCCTTGACTCTCCTAGCTTCAGCACTGAAAGTCTCTCATCCTCAGAAACCATTCCCAGACAAATCTAATCATGATTCCTTCACTTGGAACCTAATGATCTTTCATTCATTCATCATTTTATGCATTATCAGGTACATTCTTAGGTTCTGGAGATATAAAGACCACTCACCTTCAATAAAGCCACAGTTAGCAAAGGAGACAGACACAAGAACAAGTGTCTATAAGACCTATGGTATCTGCTGATGCTGGAGTTTTGCCCAGGATGTTCAAGAAACACAGGGGTTGGGCACCGCACATAGACTTCACATAGTAGGTTTAGGGAGACTTCTCAAAGAAGGTGACCAGAACTTGAATTAGGTGCACACCTCAAGCCAGGGCCTTTCACTAATTTTGGGGGGGAGTTTTTCATGTGTGATCTCAGTATTACTTAATATACATATTAAAGTGTCATCTCCTGGGTGTATTTTGGCTGTTATCTAAACAGATTTTGAATAACTTCCAATATGCATGTAACTTTTATGGTATGTCAACAATATATGAATATAAACAAGCACAAACTCTTAATTTTAAGGCAGTTATTTCCATTCTGGAGATACAGTTAAGTTTAAATCTCCTTTTAAGAATGTTAATCTCCCACTCACTTTTTCATTATTTGATATTCATTACACAAAGGAAATGATTGGAACAGGTTGTACTGAAAACAGAACAAAGGTTATAATAAATAATATTGTTCTATCCACAATACTGTATTGGTTGTCCCAAAGTTATCAAGTTAAACATGTTTCCTAAAGCTTGTTATCAAGGTATTGGCATTCTATTCTTTATACTTCAATAACTTTTAAAGTATTCCCGAACATTCCTCTATCATCAGAGCAAATGCTGCAGCAAGATGATAAGACAGACGCTGCTTTTACAACAGGAAGCTCTGATGCAACATGCACAGATGAAAAGCCTGAAGACTCTGTTCTTTACCTGGGGGAAGAACTTTTCATAGACTCTGAAGGTGGAAGGGGACTTATTCCCAAGACACAGTAAACGCTATGGGGGGTGGGGGGAGCAGGAACCACATCTATATTATTTGCTGTTGCTTTCCCAGTGTTTGGCACATAATTGATGCACAAAATGGTTGAGTAAATAACAAAACACATGTAAAAGTCTTTGCTCCGTATTTCTAACAAATGTTCATTTATTCTCTGAAAATCTCTAGGGACTAAAAGCTCCTCTTTGCCATCTGTGAAAAATCAGACCATGCATTCTATTTACATGGGGGTCAGTTAGTATCACTTTATTTCCTAACTATAGACCACATCTCTAAATTTCACTAGTAATCTTTGAGATATCCACTGGAACTTACTAAGAATGTACATGTGATCATAGATAAACTGTCCTTATTATAGTAATGACATGTCATACCATGTTTTCTGAAGCATATAGACCAAGAGCTTCAATTTACACTCATCAATCACAGTCACCATCTAGTTTAAGCCTCATGGTGATCATACATGTATATCAGATAATTAGTTTTTTTGACTCTGAAGGTTCTTAATAATTTTGAGTGATCAAAGGAAAACACTAAAATACCTAAAAATCCTAAGCATTTTTTTTGCCTTTTGATCATATTTTTTTATATTACATGTATACATTTGTTCATATATTTCTATTTGATAAACCTGACACCTCTAAAATTCAATGGAAAAGTTAGAAGCAACAAGTCTCTGAAAGATTTTTAAATTTTCTGTATTACTCTTTTTTACCTTTGAAGTTTACTACACCAACTGCAGTTGAAGCCAATCTGAGAGGATACACAGGGGCCACAGCCATTAAACTGGAGACATGCTAGGAAACAAGACAGAATAGGTTTATCAAGACTCATTGGAAGCATGAAGAGAAATTTTAAAAAAAGAAAGAATCCTCAACCATAATTAAAAATCACCCACCTACCTCCATATACACACAGGATCAAGATACTTAGGTATCAACAGACCAGATCATTAAACTTTCCCACCTAGCTCTGTTCACAAGGTAACTTACTAGGTAATGGGGTCATCTCCACAGCTGAAATATTGGTAATTTTTGACATTTGTAGCTCTACTCGGTGGTATTCATAAATTGTTCTTCTTCGGACATCTGTAAAAACAAAAAGAAGAAAAAACATCTTTCAAGATTTCTGCACCTATAAAACATAATCTGATAGTGATGTAGAATGATACACTTTTCACTTAGGCTGGTTTTAAAATGAAGATTTAAAATAATCCCTGTGAAGAGATTGATCATTAAAAAACCCTGAAAACCATGTGCTGATATACCCAGAAGGCTTTTTTTAATCAATGAAGTTGAAATGTTGATTATGGTCTCAGATATCGCACTTTGCTAGCAGGGCTCCACTCCATTGTTACCCAGGATATACTGAAGACATTTTCTTAACAGATTTATATATTTTGAAAGAGTCTCACATAAAAAAGAAGGTAAGATGACACCACTTCTTTAAAACTAAAGCTAAAGTGAGTCCTTTAAGAATGAGTAGCCATTAAAAATTTTTCACAGCCTAAAAAAAAAAAAAATTCACAGCCTAGTAAATAAAGTTACTTTTTACCAGAATATGAGTTTGATTGCTTTAAAGATTTAGAATGAAATTTCTTTAATAAAAGAAAAACAGTACTTAAGCCATCTTAAAAATTTAGTACTGATATTTATTAAATATACAGTATCATATCTGAGGAAAGTTGATAATTAGTGCTTATATTGCATGAACAAATTTATAATCATTCATCAGCAAATTCAACAGTATCCCTGAGAAATAGGCTAGGTGGAAGACTTTGACACAAACTTTAATAATTAAATATCAGATAAACATGGAAAAGATTTTATTATAATTAAGACTGTTGATGAAATATATTTAAAATTTCCTATTAAAGAAAGACTTGAGCCTTATGCTAATAAGCTTGCCTGAGTTTGGTGAATTGTAATGGAAAAGTAATGTTAGCAGCATTTTATTTAGCTCTTGAAATGTTTGTGATGACAGGAAGGCATTTCTTGAATATTATCATTTCTATCAGGAATTATTTGGGACGCTATATGTCTATTGAAAAAATATGTATCAAATATTGGGAAGTCATATGTCATAGTGGTTGATAGTACATGCTCTTGAACAGTCTTGTGTGGTTCACACCCCAGTGTTGCTGCTTGGTATCTGTGTGACCCTGGGCTCCTTTGTTAGCCTCTCTGTATATTGTTCCCTCATCCATAAAACAGAGATAATAGTATCTATACCATTGAGTTGTTTTGACAAATAAAATGAGATAATAAATGTAAATTGGGACAGCCCCGGTGGCGCAGCGGTTTGGCGCCACCTGCAGCCTGAGGTGTGAGCCTGGAGACCAGGGATCGAGTCCCACATCGGGCTCCCTGCATGGAGCCTGCTTCTCCCTCTGTCTGTGTCTCTGCCCCTCTCTCTTTGTGTCTATGAATAAATAAATAAAATCTTAAAAAATGTAAATTGGTTAGAATAATCCCTTTCAAACTGCAGGTGCTCAATACATGTTCAATATGGCAACTATACATCATGCTGGTTATATGCTGCATGGATTAGTCTATTTCTACAGGCCTAAACTCACTGAAATCACACTAAGACTCTGAAATCAGGCTTCCAGGAATATGTTTTCCACTTTTGCTTCAAGACAGTTAAATTTTGACTAAAATCAATTGACTCAACAGTGATCTCCTCTAGGACATGGCTCAGGAATATGGTGTCCAGGAGATAGTGAGCTTTTATTATAAGTGTTCAGGAAATGTAGATATATCTACATACCCAGGAGCAAAGTCAAACATTACTTATACGTATTTCTACTTTTATCCACTCATATCTTTTCACTCATTTCTGATTATTCACCATGAAATTCTACTGTGGAAGAGGAAGGAGAGGTAGCCCAAAATGAACTTTTTGGGGGCTCATAGAAATTCTAAAATCCATATGCTGAATGTACCTTCAGGTTTATCAGATTGGAAAAGACTGCTTAAGAACCATAATCCGACTCATTTCTTTTCGGTGTAAGGGCAAGATGCATATATAATTTTCAAGGTGTAAACATTAGTAAATATTAGAGAAAATGCTAATTTCACCGTATTTATAAGGTTTCTTGAGGCATTTTTTTAAAGTTTTAATTTTAAAGTACATAAAAAGATTACCTGGTTTCTGCTTTGTCTAAATAATACATTTACCTATATACTGCTTTCCCTTGTATTTTACTAAATAGTTTAGTTCTTGGAAATAAGTAAATAACATGGCTTTGCCATGAGATCACTGGTTTGGGGGTTTCTGAGTCTCTTTCATACTCAATTCACTCAGTATCTATCAGATTCAGAGGTGCTTAAAATACTAATTTTCTCTTCATATTATAAGTTCCTAATCTCAAACTATTGACATAATGACTGTGAGCCTCTGAAAGTGAATTATTGATTATGCATATGGGGTCAAAGGAAAGTGAACTTTCTTGCTATGCTAATTCTATCACCTGCTCAAGACCCCTCCAACTATAGGGAGGAAATGAGTTTAGCAAAACTAAAATTAATGAGAATGATTTTTGTTTGATGACCTGCCAATTAATGACAGCTTCCAAATGGTCATTTTTGTTGTATTTCAGAGATACCCTGTCAGAAACAAGTAATTAGGAATGTATTTACTGGTAGCTCCTGCCAATATTAGAAGCTTTCATTAGATTCCAGAAATGTATTTAGATCATGTGTCTTCTTTAGAAAGTCAGCCAAAATAATGCTGTACCAAACAGTCTTAGTAGTGCAGAAACAGCTTTAACTGATTTCTTACAACTTCACTAAACCAAGTTCAACTATAATACCCATTAGGGGCTTTTAAAAATAATAAAAAAGAAACGAAATCTCTGAGTAGACTAACACATAGAGAATAAAGTCATATCATGACTTTATGAATCATATCACCTTAAGATTTTGGATACTAAAGTATGACTAATGAATTGCATCTTTTAGAAATTCTGAGCAAAATTAACAGGAGGGAACAGAGTGATCATATGGAAACACCAGGAATCCTCTCCAATCAATATTCGCTCTGGCCGAAATGAACACAGTTTAATGAGTACCCTGTGGCATGATTAGCCATGATCTAGTTTATTTGCCTGTCTTTAAAGCTAACATTCACATAGAGAATGTATGAGTAATTTCTTAAATTGGCAGATTCTTTCATTTATATAAATATTTTAATATTGTCTAAACTGTCAAGTAAAAGATTTGCTAACATTGCCTCACCGATGCATTGCCAATGCTTAATGATTGGTCCCAAATGTTTTTTTTTTTTTTTTTGAGTTCCAATTGAGCCCACCACACACAGCACCATTCACTGAGAACTCTTTAATTAAATAGTAAATGTATTGCATAATTAAGAGTTCATATCTGGCATGAGGACATGAGAAAATAAAAGAGACCTAGCATTATAACAGTGAATCACAAACTGTAATTCATCAACAGAAATAGCTGGTTGGCATTGTTATATCAAGCACCTACCAACAGAAGATGCTTTTGTTTCAAACATTTTTTTATTCCTTCTGTATTCTAATCCTATTAAATAATAATGTAATTCATTTTGGATGAGGCAACAAAATTCAGAGAAAAATGAAGTACTAATATGAACCTCTTGATTTTCTTCTCATCATTCGTTCACTGCTTGTAAAGTTCCAGGAAACTACTAAAACCCCAATTGCAATGGTCAGATTTCATGAGTTATTTGAGCATGCCTAAAGAAAATCAGAAACATCATCTAAAACCAAACTTCACTTTTCTCCTCCATCCATGTATATTTACTAACAGCTTAAACAAAACGTATGTACTGATTTCCTTCAGTAAACCCTCTGCTCAAGAAGAGAACCAGAACGAGCACTGGGACAGTAACTGGTCAAGCAGTATCTTAGTGGGCTGGTGTGACATGGGGACTTTAGGCCTAACATCAAGGTTCCCATTGATCTAGGGAATGTTCCTCTGAACATGGTGCTTCCCCCCAGAGGAATATATCACTTTATTTCTGTGACTTTTTGGGAGCATTCGTAATGTACATTGGCAATATCATGATTATCTCTGTTTTATTCTGAGAGAAAAGAAAATTGTGACTTTCTTAAAAAAATTGGGGGAGATGCAGTAAGATTTCTGTATTTTAAAATCAAGTTTTAAAAAAGCTTTTAGGGCTAAATCATGCAATTGTTTGGTACTTGTATAAGAGAAACTCCCAACATTTCCAAGAAACTAAACTTTCTATAAAAAATCCAACTGGAAAAATTAACATGTGGGCATGCTTGAAAAGGTATCCAATCAGTATTATTAAAAGTAGAAATATTCTCTGTTTAGTAGGGAAGTGTAAATTAAAATAGAAAGATTCATTGTGTAATAGGGAAAAATTAAGAAAAATTAAGGCAGAGGAAAGTATAAATTCAAAGGCAAAATTGAGAGAGAAAAGTGGAATATCTAATCTCTGAGGCTATAATTTAAAATTAAAAAAGGCAGATAGGCTTTGATAGAAAAATTAGATTTCTACTTAGATTATTTTGGAGAACTGTTTTGGCTACTTTTCTGTGCTTTCCCCAGTAAGGTAAGCACTGCAAAGATGATTCACTATATTAGGTAAAATAAAAGTACATTAGGTTGGGTTTCTCTTCCTTAGATCAAGAAATCCTAGCCTAATAGGTACTCAATAGATATTTATTAAACATATAAATGTTTAAACGTCTTGAATTTTTAATAATGTATTGAAGTCCTTTCTGTGACTTTTAGTATGTTATATTGAAATAAATTATTAAATAAGAGACACATTCTATATTGGTAAAATTTTACTTTATCTCATATTGGTATAGGATAAAAAGTCAATGAATAAAAAAAAGATTAAAAAAAAAACATTTTAGTCATAGGTCCCAGAAGGAATTCTTTTTCGTTCATAGAAATTCTAAAAAACATTCTGAAATATGTTAGATAAAAGTCATCAGTGATTTGTAATATCCAGAAAAGTCTTAAACATTTGCTTCTTTTTAAAAAATCAAAATCATCAAATGGGGTATGTTTGAAATGTCTGTATTAAACAATAGAACATCATTTTGCATAATGCCTTCTATCCTGAAAGAGTTTTATGAGCGGATATTTTATGGGGAGAATGTCATGATTTCTATTTATTTTTGTTGGTGAGCCTTGAGTGGGCAAATGCATGTGGGAACTAAAGTATGTGAGGAAGCTAAGCTGGAAAGAGATGCAACTTTATCTTCTGTAAAATGAATAATTTTGAAGTGCTTTCCATTTTGAAGACCAAGAAGGTAAGATGACCCAATTTACTAAAGGATTTGTAATGTGTGTCCTTAAATGAATGAAAAGACCCTGAAAACTTTAAAATAACAGGAGAAGCTCAGTATTCTAAAAGAGCTTTAATTGGGTTATGAAAGAAAAAAATACCTTCAGTTTTTCCAAGATTATTCATTTTCTCCATAGTTTGTCAACATTCTTTTTTGTTCATTTGTTTTAAATTATTGTTTGCTACGTAATTATAATGGAGGTGTCCTACTAGTGAATCAAAATTACAAATTGCTTTATTTGGGGAGAATAAGTTATAATGGAATGCTTATATTAGAAAATGTATTATTTAATCACATCTAAAATTCTAAGGCTTTTTGAAAGGCAAAGAAGAAGAAAAATGTATGTTCTATAAATATTATACCTGAAATTTAATATTTATTTTATTTAAATATGCATATGTGGTCTATTCTTGCCCTTTCCAATATGGTAAACATGGTCACATGTATATCTCTAACTTAAAATTAATTAATGAAATAAAAGTAAAAATTCAATTCCCAAATGTCACTAGCCACATTTCAAGGGCTACCAGCCACATGCAGCTAGTGAGACCAATACTAAATGGCTCAGATTTAGAATATTTTATCAGTGCAGAAAGTCTCATTAGACAGTACTGGCCTATGCTATTACGCTTTTTGAGAATTAAAGCTTAAGACATTTAGCAGAGTAAAAAAAAAAAAATCTTTTTTGTTTGTTAAGATTCTTCTTCCTTTTTTCAGTCTGTAAACATAAGTTTGGTCGAGTTCTTTGAAAAATTGCTGCCTGGTCTGTAAAGTTTCTAAGGACACCACATATGACAAACCATATATGACGTTCCTCAAAGAGTTCACTGAACCTCTAAGTATCTTTTAAAATATATTTACTCTCCAAATTAGTTGTGACTTTTATCTTGGAAAATGCTGACGTTTCTTATAATAATGACCAACAAATCCAGGGCACGTTATATTACGAACAACGTCAATAAACTGAAAACAGCAGATGCTGATGAGAAAGGGATTGATGTTAAGAAAGAAGCAGATAATGGACTGCTGGAGAGAAGAATAAGGTGGAGTATTCTAAAGGGTTCAGAAATAGCTGTTATCGTTAACTTGTAGAAGAGCCATTTCAAGTTAGGTCAGCAGCTTTCCAGCTTGGTTTTTTTGGACAAGAATTCTGCATGTGCGTAAAACTAACTTTCACATTGCTAAAATGGCCTTGCTTTGCGTTTCCAGATAAAAGAACCATGAAGGCAAGAGTGGATTTTCTGGGTTTTCTTTGCTGGAAATGTTATGCTTTTTAAGCTCAGAAGGTGGAGAAAAGGCGAGGAGCGACGGAGAAGGTCAGCACCCTAGAGATTCAGATGGAAATACAGTGTTAAATTGGAGCAGAGAGAAACAAACAAGTATGAATGGTAGTAGTGAGAACCATACATTTATCCGGGAAGACCTCTGCGCACTGTGTAAAAGAACGTGGAAGGATGCAAGCCGAGGCTGAGAATTACTTAATAAAGCTATTTAGCGAGAAATTATGGAAATTACACATGACCTACAAATACATGACAATGTGAAGACTTTCTGGTAATCAAAAGAATATTAAAGCCACAATGAAATATCATGTTTTGCTTATCAAATTTGCACGGTTTAAAAATGATAATAGTGTCTGGGAGCATCTGGCAAAATGGGATATCTAATAAAAAGCTGGTAGGGAACTAAATTGGTACAACCTTTATAGACAGCAATTTGACAAAGTACATAAAAAAACTATTAACAGTCAATGGCCACATATTCATTTCTAAAGAGTTGTGTCAACATTTGAAAACAAAGATGTTCAGCACTGTTTTACTGGTAATTAATATGAAAAGCAACCAACATGACAAACCAGTGTTCAGACAGGTCACATGAATTATGAAACAAAGGAATTTGTTGAAACTATTAATGGCCACATGCTAGGTATTTCCTGCAGTGCAGGAAAAAAAATGTGCTATCTATGTTAAGAGAAAAATAGGTGACAAAAATATTGTCAGTTTTCTTAATGGGCACGTGTTTGCATACTATAAAGTATAAAACGTATATATTTATACTTTATAGTATATCCTATAAACTAAAGCTTGGATGCAGATAGGGGGAAACATTAATTGTTATCTCTCTGTGGTAGATTTACAAACCATTTAAATTTTCTTCTTTACATTCTATGTTATTTTACAAATTTCTCGGAATTGATAGGCACTATGCTTATAATCACAAGTATGGATTTCTGTAATGAATAACTGAAGTCATTGTATGTGGACTATCACATCTGTACCTGTGGAGGCTGGATCAGTAGATATCTGTGTTCTTTTTGTTTCTAAAATTCTACAAACTGTTTTATGAAAAACAGAAGGTAATACAGAGACATACGTACACATAGACAGACACACCAAGACACACAAAACACAAATGACAGAAAGAATAAGTTTCAGAGAAAGAGGGTATCGAGGTGTATTCTGGGAGAAATCTCCTGTGGACTCACTCTCATGAGCCCTTGTTCTGGGTGTAGACATCTTAGCACCATTGTCTTTTTAAAGTGGCAATGCTGATGATGAAGCAACAATTAATATGGACACAAACACAGTGCTTATTTGGTGCCAAGCACTGCATGCTATATACCCATTGCATCTATTAAGATGACCATTTTGTATGTAAAGTTATAGGAATTAAATAAAATTCTCAAGGTCTCATGATTAGTATCCCTACCATGGTATCCCTTATACTTTCTGGACTGCTAACTAATTTTTATCCTTTATTTTATTTTTTTAGATATAAGGGTTAATTTCATCAGGGTTTTTTTTTTCTTTTTCTTTTTTGGAAGGAGCAAAGGAATTTCCTTTGTAACCTTATAACTGTTTATTAATTTACTAACAATACCTGAATTCCCTTTGATATTTTAAACTCTCAGATCACCTGATCTCTTTTGAAAAGTAAAGACTAGAGTAATAAACTATGCTTGAAAGTTACATTGAACTCATTTGCTATCTGGAAGCCTTTAAAAAACTGAAGAGCAAGTTTTTTGTTGTTAATATTATGATGAAAGACTAGGGAGAAATCGTTACAATAAACAAATTAAACCTACCTATCAGCTTTTCAAGTGCTTTATCAACCCTTCACCAACTGATAAGAATAGTATAGCAACTATATAATGGTTCCACTGGGAAAAATTATTCTCAAGATTACAGTCTGCATTACCATGTTGCCATGGGTAGATTAAGCTGAGGATCTAGGCTCTATAACTCGTGTAACCAAAATGATGAAAAGAACAGAAAATTGATCTTATGAGAACAGGGTCCTATGTAATGTACCTTGCAATAGAGAAGAAATGAAACCACTCATTACTTAGGATAATGATCAGTTTTTCCCTAAATTCACTCCGGAGAAGAAAAAGGGGAAACAGAGATGAATGGCTTAAATTCCCTGTGAGGGTGACTCCTAATAATGAGGGTTGTTAAACAAGACAGCAGAATTTTGAAAATGATTTAAATATTTATCTAAATTCTGATTGCACAAATAGGTAACATACAGATCTCTAGGAATCTTTTTTTTTTCTAGCAATCATCTTATATGTCTCAGGAAAAAGTAATAGTTGTATATAATTTATACCATGCTAATCTTGGGCTAGCCTAATCTCTGGCCTAAATAAGTATTCTTTCTTTCTTTCTTTCTTTCTTTCTTTCTTTCTTTCTTTCTTTCTTTCTTTCTTTCTTTCTCTCTTTCTTTCTCTTTCATTCTTTTCTTCTTTCTTCTTTCTTTTTTTTTTTAGGTTGAGAATAAAATGGGACCATATCTCTCCTTCTATAGAGAAGCTCATGTAACAGATACTATTACTTATACCTTATAAATGTGGGAACAGATGTTTAAGGAGATTTAAATTTTTCTGTTCCCCAAAAGACTTTTAATAGAACACATCAATTCCAATTTTCTTGCTGAAATGTGGTTCCATTTAAAGGCAGGGGTGAGTAGATTAGAAACTCAGAACTTCCATTCTTTCTTGGCTAATTTTCCCAGGATAGAACAGTGAGATCAACAGGACATGGGAATGGGATTCCGGGATGCAGCTCGCCTGAGAGAAGCTTTTCCCTAAACTTGACTCTTGTGGAATTTTTGGAGATGCATGTTGAGTCTCAACGTTAGACACAATCTGTTCCCAAAATTCATATGGTTTTTGCCAATTTACTCTATAAAACTTATATTTGGGAAAGTTATTTTTCCTCAGGACATAATAGTTACTCTATTGCATTATAACAAGGGATGCAAAATTGTAATTTGGGCTCTACAGACTAAGTACAATTTTACCATGCCTGGGTTCTGAGACAATACTTGCATATTAAAATACATTTGTAAAAATTTTTTTTCTTTTGTACTTGGGTGGGTCTTTTTGTCCAAACATTGTCAGACATCAATGATGTCAGAACATCAATGTAGATCAAGATGTCTTTTGAGGAAGCTGCAAGTAATGTTGTTTCTCGGAAGAAAAGTACCCACAAATAAACTAAAACTCGAGTTTTACTCTTGTTATAATTGACTCAAGTCATGCTTGATTTTACATCCTGAAAGAAGGAATGTGAAAAATACTTGTCCTCAAACAGGAATTAACTTGGCTCTCCCAAGACACAGCCTCTTATTTAAGAGGATGTCATTATGTGCCTGCATACACTAGTACATCCTTGCTTTGTTCACTGTCTAATTTCATTTCTGGAAAATCTGCCTTGATTTAACAGTTCCCTTGAATGTTACTTCCCAGTAATTCTCAGCTAATAAAGAGAAACTGCCGTGGAAGATTAATGGCCTTCACGAAGCATTACTACCACATAGAAGCATCATTCTAAATTGCCGTTGTAAGACAACCCCTATTACGTTTGCAGCCAATCCAAAAATTCTAACAATTTTAAAAGTCTAAATAATTTACACTCCATTTGCCTTCTGTATTTGAGAGATGGCATAATTAAATAGAATTAGTTCAAGGGAAGACCAAACATACACATGTGATAAATTAGGTCTACCCGTATAGTGAAATATAAGAAGGACTTTGAACGAAAAAGGGAAAGAGATGATCTAATCTTGAGATGTATTTTATTATCATCTCTTGCTTTAAATAAGCATGTCTAGGACACAAATGAACATCTTCAGTACTCACACACCCAAGTATCCCTCAGGACTCTTCTTGAAATAGAGGTTTAAAAAACAGAAATTTTCAAATGATGCCTGTATACATGATCAAAACTACTACTAACAGTGGTTTTTGAATTTCTAATATGATGAATTTTTAATATTATGAATTTCTAATGTGACAAACAGCTGCCCAAGTAACACATATGCTTTTATTCCACAAATGCAAACTAGACTAGATAAGTAAAAATGCTTTAATAAAAAAATTATGTATCTTCTCTGGTAGATAAAGTTCCACTGAAATTTTTATTTATTACTTCAATTTATACTTTCTCTTTCACCTTCCTGTAGAATCTTATACAAACACAATAGACATAAAAATGGCACAAAGCTGCTTTTCTTGCTAATAAATTTAATCTAAACAAACAAAACTCATGCACCTATCAGTTGAATAATCTGTCATTCATTTATGTTCTTCTTATTAATGAAAGAAATACATCTGTGCAACCAAGCTAAGTATCCCAAAGAAACCCAAATTACACATTGTTGGCTTGGCTGTTTAATTTCTCTTTACCTAAATTATTAGTTGAGGAGTAACAGAGAGATAGCAAACATCAATAAGAGTTATAAACCAAATAATATAATTTATAAGCACCATTCAGTTAAGTAATTCTGTTGTTCAAACTATCACAACTGGCTGATCAATCGCCTTTAAATTTACCCCCACAGCAGGCTCAGATTTTGCAATTACCCTTCTTCTACATACTGGGAATTTGCTGGATCCTGTGGACTACGACAAATGCATCAGACAGCCCCACTTTCACTGGGTGATTGGTTGAACTTATCTGTGTGACCAAGACGGGAATCTGAAAAAGAAAAAGCAGATTGTAATGTGTGAGATTTGAATTTCATTTAGGGGTGGGGGTGGGAAGCGTGATCATTCCATTGACTAAATAAAATCAGGTGATGGAGATGAAGGACCAGGGAGAGATAGAGTGGGAAATACTAGAGAAGACAGACATACAATACCAAAACATTACATCTGTTTAGTGCTTCTGATGGGTTAAAGCAACAACAGAGTTCCCAGTCCTACAGACAGCTGTTTGAGGATGAAAGTAAACAGATTCTCAAAGAATCTAACTGATGCTGAATGCTGAAAACGCCTCACACATATAGGTACACCACGAATACATTTAGTGCTGGCTGTCATTTCAGGAATAGGGACTCTTCTTGTACCATTTGTTTCTGCAAAAGAAGTTTTTTTTTTAAATCCTTGTTTACAATCCTTGTTTAGATCCTTACAGATCTAAAACCTAGAGAAAGACAAATAAGCACGCTGCTAAATATATATTTAACAATACTGTCGTTGATTAGTAGATAGAGAAACTTGGCAAGTGTTAATGGATGCTGAGCTTCACTATTCTGGTGAAACCTATATGGAAAACTTATGAATTATTATGGTCATCTCCAGGTCATATTTCCTAAATTTAAACCTCAGTGGAACCCAAATCTGAATATGACAAACATTTTTAACATTTACAGTTTACTTTATTTTTTAAAAGATTTTATTTATTTATTCATGAAAGACAGAGAGAGGCAAAGATATAGGCAGAGGGAGAAGCAGACTCCCCATAGGATCCAGATGTGGGACTCGATTCCAGGACTTCAGGATCGCAACCTGAGCCAAAGGTAGATGCTCAACCACTGAGCCACCCAGGTGCCCAACATTTACAGTTTAAAAAAACTAAAACACATTGAGAATATATGAAATAGTTACAAATGAGACAAACTCTTAGAGCCAATTATTCTAGATTTCGAGAAGAAACACTGGAGATATGATTACTATCTTTATTACCATTTTTTATAGACATAAAAATGGGCATGAAACCATCTGCAATAAATAAAAGGACAAGAAACAACAAGGGAAAGATAAATGTACTAACAAATCTTAAGGTGAAATAAGCAGACTGTGGGCCATCTGTGGATAATTCATTAAAGAACATATTAGATTAGACCTTGTTGTATAAACCATAATAAACAGCATAGCAATGAGAAGCAAGGAGAATAACCTGGAGAGAAGTTATAACAAGGGCTGTATGACTTATTTTTGTCCATGACATCATGAAATTATGACAGGGCTATTTTGTTAAAATTAACCAATTAAGAGGAAATTTTAATGTATCTGAAACTTATGGAATTATCTCAAAACAAGTAAATGGGAGATGACATTTGTACTCTTTTGTACTATATTAGTCAGGTCATAAATAATGTTAAGGTATTGCTGATTTTATATCAGCATATCCAGTTTTTAATCAGCATTAAGAATTATTCTTATTGGTGGCCTGGGTGGCTCAGTCAGGTAAGCCTATGACTCTTGATTTCTGCTCAGGTCATGATCTCAGGGTCGTGAAACTGAGCCCTGAGACTGGCTCATACTCAAAGAAGTATTCTGATATTTGTACAGCAGAAACAAAACAAAGCCAACACTTTTGTTCCCAAAAGTTCATTTACTAAATGAAGCTCTGATATACTTTATTTAGTGATCACTAAGCCACACTCAGTATCGATATATGTAATCCTCTTCTTTGTGGACATTACACTATTACCCAGTTTTATGCACAATGTTGAGGAAGAAATGCTAATATAAGTGTAATTTATGGTTAAGGCAGACTTATATGGGTGCCTGGGTGTGCCTCAGTTGGTTAAATAGCTGCCTTTGGCTGGGGTCATGATCTTGGTGTCCTGGGATCCACCCCCCGCCCCACTTTCAGGCTTCCCTCTCAGCAGGGAGCCTACTTTTCCCTCTCCTTCTGCCCCTCTCCCCACTTGTGTTCTCTCTCTTGCAAATAAATAAAAATCTTTTTTTTTTTTTTTAATTTGCCAGGGCTTGATCAGCCTCTTTAAAAAAATTTATTTAAACTCAATTTGCCAACATATATAGGCAAATTTATAATTACTATTATATTTTTTAAAGATTTTATTTATTTATTCATGAGAGATCCACAGAGAGAAGCAGAGACATGGGCATAGGAAAATGTGAGCTCCTCGTAGGGAGGCGGATGCGGGACTCGATCCCCAGGCCCAGGATAATGCCCTGAGCTGAAGGCAAGCACTCATCTGCTGAGCCACTTGGGCATCCCAACAGATTTATAATTAAAGAAGACAAGAAATTAGAAAAAACATTAACAATATTTGCAGTTCAAGTTATATTTTATATATCTTAGTAAGACAAACTCACAATTGCTAAATAGCATTATTAATACATGCCTGATCAAGAGTAAGAAAGCTTTGCTAACTTGTATTTGTCACTTCCCTCATTCTCCAACATCTGTGACTGCAAATTTCCTCTGCAAGGTGGAGAAATATTTTACTGATAATTCTGTAGTAAGCGATTGTGCTTCTTCTTTTCCCTTACCCAAAGCAGAACTTGAGTTTGCATTGCTATTAATTGGAAAAACCTCTTATACTGGCATGAATATTTTATTTATTTTATTTTATTTTATTTTATTATTTTTATTTTTTTAAGATTTAATTTATTTAATCTCGAGAAACACACACACACACACACACACACACACACAGAGGCAGAGACACAGGCATAGGGAGAAGCAGGCTCCATTCAGGGAGCCTGATCCCAGGACTCCAGGATCATGTCCTCGTCTGAAGGCAGGCGCTAAACCGCTGAGCCACCCAGGGATCCCAAATATTTTATTTTTATACAAGAGTTTATTTCTCAGGTCACATGTTTTTGTGCCTTCAGACCTTCCATGAGAATGTATGCTGTTGGTCTGCTGAAAATATAAGAGAGGCACAGGGAGAAATGTTTCCTTTCCAGCAGAGGTCATCTTTGACCAGCTAGCCTCTAGCCAATCCACCAGCTAACAGCTGGCACATGAATAAGCCCTATTGAGATCAGCTGAGTCTAAATCAGATCAATATAACTGGCAAGTTGATCCATAGATATCTTGTGAGACATAAGAAATAGAGTTGTTTTAAGGAACTGCATTTCGGGATGATTCGTTACACAGCAATACAAACCAATACATTTTCTATTAGAGACCTAAGAGCAAATACAAACTTCTCTGGAAATTTCTACATAAAATGAAGAATGATTCTTCCTCCTAGGTTTCATGGAATCAGATAAATATCTCTTTGCTTCTACGTACAATTAAACTTGAAAGATAGGAACGTTCCAGCAGAAAAGTTTCGTTTTCTGCATCTTGCTTTCACTCTTCTATATCTCTTCATTTCCTAGTTGATTCTTTTTCCTCTGGATTCCAAAAAATGAAGACCAATGTGTCTATGTTACCTAGACACAGACTCATTTACCCAAAGGAAAATCCATCCAAAGCCAAAATGGGTAGGCTAACAATGTAGACAGTTTTCTGTCACTGAAAAAAAATGCCATCATCAATTGGCCAGTCCTTTAGGAAGATAGTTGTAGATGATCTGTAAGGACTCTTTTAGGCCTCTGTTCAGTGGTTTCACTCTATAGAATGATCTTGACTTTTATAAGCTTCAACAAGTAAACTGTTAACAAGGGTGAAACACTCTATTTATAAAGAGAACTGAGGTAGGTAGACATCATTGTCTGCTTCTAAGAGAAACAGTTAACTTGCTGCCAGTTTTCTAAGTTATACTTATTCATAGGACAGTGACTTTTGAGGACTGTGTCTGACAAACCACTACTGCCATAAATATCTCTATTATGAATCTTGATATACTGTGGAAATATAAAGTAGAAAATAAATTTCTGAGACTATTTTCTACTACATAAAAAGTACTTTCCCCAAAAGGCATATATACTCTCAATGCTATTGGATAAGATAGAATTCATTCATCTATTAGATATTAACTAAATATTTTCTGTGTATTATTGTAGGGATTATAGAAGAGAACAGGACAAAGACCCTTCTCTCATTAACCCTATATTCTAGAGGGCAGAGATTGACATGAAAACAAGTACATGTAAAAAGCATAGTATGCAGGGAAATGGTAAGTGCTAAGGAGGAAACTAAGGTGTGGGAAAGAGAGAGAAGGGGGTCGGGAGGGTCTCCTTAAGAGAAGGAGTCACAGGAAATTTCTGTGATGAGAGGACTTTTCGGTAGTCATGAGCCTGCCATGTGGATATTTGAGGAGAACTCTGAGTTAGAAGGACTGGTACAGGCAAAGGCTTTGACTCAAATGCTTTCAGTATCTTTCAGAATTCAAAGGTTGTCACTGGAGCAGGAGGAGTAAATAAGATTGTCAAAGGAGATGAGGTGGTGGAAGCAGGTCACAGGGGGCAGGCATTCCCCACAAACCATGTCAATGACTCTGAATTTTATTTCATGTTGTACAGTGAAGGTTTAGAGGGTTTTGAACAGAGGAAGGATATTCTCTTACATCAAAAAGATTGCACTGGCTCCTGTGTGATCAAGACTATAGGGGGCCAGGGGAGACAGGGAAACTAATTAGGAAGGTATCACAGTTGTCTGGATAAGAGATGAGTGGCTTGGACTGCATTAGGGTGATACACGCAGGAGGTGGAAGTGTTGGAAAGATGGATTCCAGATGAAATGGGAAGGCACTGCTATCAAGACATGCCATGGATTTGAGGAGAGTGGGAGGAAGAGGAGTGTTAATGATATCACCACAGCCTTGGTCTGAGTAGAATAAATGGAGTTGAACTTTTCATCAAGGCCACTGTGTTGTATACCTGCAGGGGTGCTTTCACATTGCAGGCCATAGGAAAGGCGTTATCTGCTTGTGCAGAGGACCATCTGGGCAACACCAAAGAAGAGCACTAAAATGTCCAGAGATGGACAAGATGAATAGTGGAATATTTGGAAACGGATGATTTTATGGCAATACCCCTGGTGTCAAATGCTTTTAAAATTTTATAGAGTTCATAAATACAAGCACAGATTTTCTAAAACTATGGTCTTTTATCCAGATTAAATATTAAAATGAAAATGTGCAAGAAGATTTTAATCTCCTACATTTTCCTAGAAGGTACCCAAGCCTTTTATGAAACAATTCTCTATCAGGTTTTGAAAATACTACTTTTGGCAGTTGAGTTAAATGCTTAATATTGTAAGACATTAATGAGGAAAACATGAACAATTCCAGGCTTTCTCATAGATTTCTTTCAAGAAAGAGTCTGTCTCTTTCCACCTGATATTGTCACATCCTTTTTACCTTGCTTTCTTGGACTATAATCTTTTTATTTCAAGACATCAAAGACATGGGGCTATTCTCTGAAAGGATCATTCATGCTCTCACTTACTGCAGCCAACAAACTGGGCTGTGTAAGCTCTCTGTGAGCAAGTCAGACCAGTCTTCAGGGTTCCATGTCAAGATTGAATTAGAGACCATTAAGATGAATCAGGAGTACCATTAAAAGCCACATTTAACTTGAATTACTTTGACTAATAGCAACCAAGCATTTGTGTGTGTGTGGGTGTGCGTGCCTGTGTATAAAAACACTATCTAGAATTATAGCCAGTATCATACAAAATTGGCACAAGAAAAGGTCTGTGCCATATTGCCACAATTATCTATTCCACAGAAGACTCTCTATGTACAAGGATATGAAGTACTCACATCAGAGAAGCTACGGCCAATGATGATGTCCAAGCATGAAACCTCTAAACACTTAGCTTTATGGGAATCTATATTTTTTTATCCTTTCTACAAATTCACATTCTCAAAATATTTCCTAAGTTAGTTCCTGGCATTTTCAGGAAGCCATTCTGAAGCAGTACCAATTCTAAAACATAGAGGCCTTTTTTTTTTTTAAAGAAAGAAACGTAGCTTCATTATTTTCAAGTGCCTATAATAGTTGCCTTTTTATGATTGAAGCAAGGCTAAATTTTCATTCGGCCTCTATATGATTTGTATTGAAGCATAAATTTCTGAAAAATGAGTTTTACAATTACATTCATTCCAAAGGATAGTTATAGAAAAGGAACATTAGCGCCAGCTAAAATATGCTTCCATTTCAGCTTACACAGGCATTTATAAATTATTTTTTTAGATGTTTTATTTTTATTTATTAATTTTTCTTTAAAGATTTTATTTATTTATTTGAGAGAGAGATGGAGACAGCACGAATGAGGGTGGGGGAGGGCAGAGGGAGATGGAGAAGCAGACTCCCACTGAGCAGGGAGCCCAACATGGTACTTGATCCCAGGACTGCAGGATCATGACCTGAGCCGAGGGCAGGCATTTAACTGACTGAGTCACCACCCAGGTGCCCCATTATTAGGTGTTTTAATTTTCATTCCATTTTACAGGACACAGATAAATTTATTATTTAAGTAGGTATAAGTTTTTCTGTAAGTGATATGGTGAAGCAAACGAAGTACAGATGCAGAAAGGAGTTGCAATAAACAGGCGAAATTAAGGCAGGAAAAAATATTAAGGAAGGGCCAAGGTAGGGCACAGCACACTGGTCTTTGGGGGAAGATTCAGAGACAAAAGCTGCTCTCTCTTGCATGCTGTGGTGTCATTCTCCAGGACTCAGGGGCCCAACACAACACATAAAACGTGAAGTTTTACGTCTGTCTCTAAAACAGGGAGATAACAGCATGCTGCTTGAGTTAGAGGTAATGGAACTTTATTTTCCTCTCTCTTCTGCACTGCAAACCTCGCCAAAACATTCATTTGTTTCCATTATGGACCTAGCTATCTACCTAATAGGCGACACAGCATCTCAGCAAGGGCTTGATTGTGTAGTGTGTGTTCCAAAGTATGAATCACATGCCTATCACTGGAGAATAATTACTCTAAACTCACTTTTGTTCACTTGTTAATCAGCAACATAATGTCAAGTAGGTTAATATATAGACATTTAAGAAAACCCAAAGCTTACTATTTTATCCATTTTCACCTGCATTCAACCTTCAACTTCCTACCTCATCATCTTTAAATGTTGGATCTGGCTTCTGTGTTACTCAGTAGGGCATCCAATTATAAGGAGTCATGCTTTCCTTTATTACTATCAAAGCAACACATAAAGTCTTCAGTATTAGTGTTTAATTCTCTGAAAACTGCATTCCAACAGAAAGGCTTTCAATTAAATTTGACAATATAAAAATCCATTTGCTTTCCTGAATATTGCTAACATTTAGCACAATTATTGTAACCTCTTTTTAGTGTACAGTTACTGAACTTTATTTCATATGCCAGATATTGAGCACTTGAGGGTATGAAAGCAAAGAAGGAGCTAAAGCCATCAGCCAAAGGTATGTTCTTAACATCCCTCCATCCCCATCTCCAATAATCACACATTATAGAAAATCTGGAAGCAGATAACAACATAAAGTTGATAAGTAAGGACAGCCTCTATATTAAAAGAGGGTTTTCAGACTTGATCTCTACATAAACCAATGCTAGCCTGAGGTAAGAAAGAAGAAATTGCTGTGGGAGAAATTGGAGGGGATATACCCTGAGTACGCTTCCCAGCCAACTGTTGCTATGTAGAAATGTAGATCAAGTGATCAAAGGTTTCTGATTTCTCAAGGGGCAATGCAAATCTGTATTTTTATTTAAAACCCTCTGGGGGATCCCTGGGTGGCTCAGCAGTTTAGTGCCTGTCTTCGGCCCGGGGTGTGATCCTGGAGTCCCGGGATCAAGTCCTGCGTCAGGCTCCCTGCATGGAGTTTGCTGCTCCCTCTGCCTGTGTCTCTGCCTCTCTCTCTCTCTCTGTCTCTCTCTCTCTCTTTCTCCCTCTCTCTGTGTCTCTCATGAATAAATAAATAAAATATTTAAAAATAAATAAAACCCTCTGATATCTAAATGTTGGCAACATATCCATTCTACAAACACACACACACACACACACACACACACCAGTGTGACTTCCAATTTAAAGATTTCCCCCCACTGAATTAACAACTAGAGTTGGAGCTTCATATAAAATAATGAGGCTTATGTCTGTCTGGAGAACTCGGCTCAAGACAGTAAAACTATGGTGGGAACTTTATCTGGGCCTACAGCTAGATGAGGGAGCTTGCCCACACACGGTCTGAGAATAAAAACATAAGGGGAAAGGAGAGGAGATTCAGAAACTCCTTGGGCTTGGAAAGACATGAAGAATGCACAGGCCTTTCACCTCAGGGAAAGACAAAAGAGCTCTTTGGTCATGGAACATCAGAACAGGGAAACGGGATGTGGCCTGATTCGGGCAAAAGCAACCTCCCAATGACATCTTAGGGGTGAGAGGGAAGAAGGGTTTCAAGGAGAAAGTGTACCCATAAAGATCAAATACATTGCCAAGACAACATAACAGCTAGGGACGGAGCCAGCATTAGAACAAGCTCAACCTCAAGCAGACTCCACACTGAGCATGGAGCCCAGCTCAATCCCAGGACTCTGAGATCATGACCTGAGCTGAACTCAGGAGTTGGGCACTTAACCAACTGAGCCACCCAGGTGCTCCCAAGTTTCTGTTTCTGAAATTATTTATTCTAGGTAGCTCTTTCTCTCTCTCTTTCTTTCTTTTCTTTCTTTCTTTTCTTTCTTTCTTTCTTTCTTTCTTTCTTTCTTTCTTTCTTTCTTTCTTTCTTTTTCTTTCTTTCTTTCTTTTCTTTTTTTCTTTCTACCCATGACATTTGTTATTAGAACATTATAAAGGGAAAGCGGTTCAATTTGTCATTTTCTTAAACTGTGGAAAGTAAAAAGAAATGAAAAACTCAGGAGCTTTTACATGTGACATAACTAAAAAAATAAAATACATCCACAAATGCAAATGAATTAGATCCTAAATAAAGGCATGCAGACACAATTTTATATTTCATGTATTTAAAATAAAGAAACTATAATGTAAAATCATTAGTGTCTACAGCTTTTTTAGAATGATTTCTTGAGAGTTTATAATTAGCATTTTATGTCATCAGTGTTCTCTCAACCTTGTATCATAAATTTATGAAATAATTTTTTGAATAAAAATATATGAATATATAATGTATAGGTATATATTTTACATATACATGTATTATCTATGTATTTATGTAATTCTACTGGCACAACTATAAAGGTTTTTGGATGCATATATATTATATAAACACATGTTCAACATTCTCACACACCGAGCAACAGCCATAAAGGCAAATAACTTCGTATCAATGGCAAATGGTTCATTGCTCAGTTCTTCTTGGCTTTCTCTTATTCTCTTGAATTATTTTTTCCATAAATTCCACAAGCTCAGCAAGTGTTCATCTTTCAATACTTCTAGGATGATCACCATGAATGAAGAATCATTACAGTTTAAATAAGAGAAATAGTCTTAAAAGAATTTTTAAAAATGCATTAAGGGTACCATTTAAACCTACACCAAATTGGCAATGGTGATTTATTAACTATGCATTCTTACATAGAAACAGTGGATGTCACACTAAGGTATACTAAGTTTAAATACTTTTTTTTAAGATTTATTTATTTATTCATGAGAGACACAGAGAGAGGGGGAGAGAGGCAGAGACACAGGTAGAGGGAGAAGCAAGCTTCATGCAGGGAGCCCCATGTGGGACTCGATCCCGGGTCTCCAGGATCACGCCCTGGGCTGAAGGCCGCCCTAAACCTCTGAGCAAATGGGGCTGCCCAAGTTTAAATACTTAAATGGTAAAATAGATTAGAAAGTGATTTTACTTAATAAACAATAAGGTTCTTCTACCGACCTCCTCTAAAATTTGCTGAAGGAGATGGTAAGTTATTCAACCAAAAAAATGGATGGAATAGGCTGACTCCCAGGTAGGGTATACATTCTCTGTGCTTTCCCCCTGCTGACCTATAGAAGGATTACATGACTTATTAAATTGCATTGTCTGAAATTGATGACTAGCCTGTCCCTCTCATAAGCTAGTTAAAAGAAAATAACCAAATTAGCAAGAGAAACAAAAAGAATCACATCCTCCCCTACTTTGTATCTGAAGTAACAATAAATGCAACATATATTAGGAGAAATAATGCAATAAATTATTGGTATACTAGGAAAGACAGCATCAGGATTGTAAGAAACCTGATTTCAAATCCCTAATGTTTTGGAATGAAATCTGTGAATAGGTATGTTCCTTGTAACATTATGCATGGTCCCAAATTTTAGGTCTCTATCTACTGTAATCAAGCAAACAAGCATCATTATTCTATAGTAACTAAAAATAATAAAAAGAATATGGGTTCTAGGTCACAGCTGGATATTAACAGAATAGGAAATGGGAAAGTGATTTTCCAAATTCCATTGTCTAAAGAAGGGTGCATATTTTATTTTTATTTATTTATTTTTACCTGTGTACAGCCTCTTTCCATTTTTAAAATATTAATAAAATAAATAAGATAAATGATATAGAAAGGCAAATCACTCTTATCTGTGCTCTCAAGGGGGTAGAGTTACAGTATAATAATGACTAGCCAGGAAAGACTTTCCAGAATATTGGAGTGAAGCAGTTTAGTCTTTTCTTTTCTTTTCTTTTCTTCTTTTCTTTTCTTTTCTTTTCTTTTCTTTTCTTTTCTTTTCTTTTCTTTTCTTTTCTTTTTTCTTTCTTTCTTTTTTAGATTTATTTATTTATTTATTTATTTATTTATTTATTTATTTAAGAGACATTGAGCATGCATGAGAGAGAGACAATGAGGGGCAGGTGGGGGAGGAAGAGGTAGAGAAAAAAATAAGCAGACTCCATGCTGAGCACTATGCCTGACACAGGGTTCAACAGGGGGCTCAATATCATAACCCTGAGATCAGGATTCTGAGATCACGACCTGAGCCAAAACTGAGTCAGATGCTTAATGTACCTGAATGTACCATCCGGGTGCTCCAAGTTTAGTTATTTCTTGAAAAAGTTATTTCTTGAAAAGTTATTTCTTGAAAAAGGCACCTGGGTGCCTCAGTAATTGAGAGTCTGCCTTTGGTTGAGTTGTGATCTCACGGTCCTGAGATGGGAGACATCAGGCTTCCTGCATAGAGCCCGCTTCTCCCTTTGCCTATGTCTCTCCATTTCTCTGTATGTCTCTCATGAATAAACAAATAAAATCTTAAAAAAGAAGAAGTTTGGAGGGAGGCAGTATGGTACAGTGATTATTAGACCTATAGGCACCAGAGTTATACTCCCTTGGATAAATCTTTGTTTAATAATTTTGGGAAAGTTACTGAACCTTTCTGGGTGTTTCAGGTTCTCTCCCTATGAGTGATAAAAACAACTACCTCTTTTTTTTTGGTGAGAATTATGAGATAAATTTTAAGCACTTAGGTCACTGCATGGCATATATGAAGAGCTCAATAAATGCTAGATTGTACCAAATTAGGAGATGGTTATTAAAAGTGAAGGGATTTCTGGTTATGGCAGACAAACTAGTAAAAGACCAATTCTCCTACTGAGATCAAGCAGGAAAGATAAATAACATATGGAAAGCACCTGTTGAAGGCAGCAGGCACTATGAAAAAGCAAAGATTTAAAAAGCCAAGATTCCAGAGAAAGGAAATCACAGAAGTAAATGCAATACCACTTTCCTGTCAAGGCATTTGGCAATTTACAGGCAAGATTTAGAGACTAAGAAACGGAGCAGAACTTCAGACAGTCTCATGGAGCTGAGGTGAAACAGGAGTTAAGGGCCATTAAGGCAACATCTCCTATAGTAAAATCTGGGCTTGGGTGGAGATTCATGAAAGACTACTTTCTAAGAGTAAATGCTAACCAGTGATACACCAGTTTTTATAAGGACTGATGCTCAACTTTGAATGAGCTTAGCCCTCACAGTATTAAAGTAACCTGTTCCATCCTACCTGCCAAACAGAAAAAGTAAACCCTCACTGGAGGAAGGAAATATCAACCATAGCCTCAAAGTATCTTTTTAGTAATTTGTAAATAATGCCCAACATTTGATCAAAAATTATCTGGCATGCAAAGAGACGTGACCAATGAATGAAAATCTAGAGGAAAAGAAAAAGACAGATGATACAAACAGATCCACAGGAAACCTAGATATTAGTTATCAGCTATAAACTTTAAAAGAACTGTTATTAATATGGTTAGGAAATAGATGGCAAGATGGTTAATTTTATCAGGTAATTAAGTCTATAAACTTATGCCCAGGACACAAATGGATACTGTGAAATTGGAAAATACATTAAAGCAAACGGTAGGTAATCTGACAGAAAATTAAGAAAAAAAAAAAAAAAACCAATATGCTTTTTGTGCTTTCACTTCATCCTAAGTAAACTGTAACTTTGAAGTGAACTGAGAGAAATAGCTGTGTAACAATAGGGAACCATAAATAAAATGGAATTTTAAACCTTTGGTTCAAGAATACAGAGCTACAACCTCAGGAGAGAGAACTTATTTATTTAGAGGAATCTGTGCCTCCACTGTTCCTCTCACCAGTATGGTTAGAAGAACACTGGGACTTTGGTGAAGGAACACTGAATGACACAAACAAATCTGTATTTATTCTTATTTTAAACAGCAGTAGTACTTTCCTGTCTCAATCTTGTTACAAGCAAGATTGTTATAAGTGCAAATGTATGTTCTAGTTTATTGGCCATTATTGACTGCAAAAAATTATGCTGTTGGAGAACTGACTATATGAGGAACGTGATGGACTTGAAGGTATCTGAGTGGATGAGGAGTTTGACACATTAAGAGTTACTAAAAGAAACATAATTATCTACTGGAATAAATCACTTGAGGGAAGTAAATATGAAATCTGTGTCAATAAGTTTATTCAATGTATTACTACTTTTATTCTACAATTTAACCAAGTGCTCTATTGGTAGTTTCTGTATACTGCGGATTTTTTTCTTCTCACTCACATAAAATAAAATAAAACAAAGCTGTCATTAGCCAGTTAGAAGCAACTTGGCACAGGAAGAATTGTACTTAGTTCCCTATCTATAATGTTGGTTCTGTAAATTTAACCTGGGCAGGAAAACAAAATCACACTGTTTATTATGTCCTTATGATTTTGCTAGCGCTATAACTTAACCAGGAATACTTTGAATTTTATGAGATTATAATTGTGTAGTATATTAGAGTTAGATAAAAAGATTATTAAACACCAAACATTAACCAATATTTATTCTAAAAAATGAGAAATAGCGTTGTGAATTGTTATACACAACTCTAACAAGAAAGAAAAAAATAATGTTGAGGTATCTTGGGATCACCAAATTGAGCTTTTAGTCCTCGATTTGTCCTTAACTAGCTCCATGACCTCAAGCATGTCATTTAACCTTTCTGACACAGTCCGCTTAGCTATAAAGATAATTTTGTATGATCTAATTCCATAATTAAGCCATATACAGTTATTAAATACCTTCATGTGCCAGTGCCTTTATGAATATTAAGAATATAGGATATCGCTGAAGGACTGAAAACTATACTGTATATGAAAGCGCTTTGCCAAGGATAATACATTATGCAAACTTTTTAATGCTATTGTGATCATAAATGTTTTTCTAGAAATGTCAGAAGCATCTAGCTTTCTCCTTAAATGCCAGGGAACCCTTATTGTGTCAAATTTTACAAATAGGAATCTGCATCAGCAAAATAAAACGCATGACAATCATTGGGAAAAAATTAAGAGAGAGTATGAAATTACAAAAACTGCTTTCTAACTAGAACAGAGAAAGAACAATAAGGCAAATAATACAGTAATGACTTCTTTAGAACTCTGAGTTCAGAAGGACTAATGCTCAATAGATAATAGTCTGGGAATATAAAGAAAGTGTTAGAATTGTCTATCAGTATAATATTCCCCATGACAAGACAGGAAAACCATAGTGGAAACTTTCTCTTTAATTAAAATAAAGACAATTTTTTTTTTTAAATACCAAACCACTACAAAGAAGGAATAAGAAAAATGAACTGCTACTCTGCAATGTGAGACATCCATTGAGAACAGTATAAATAAAGATGATGACTTTGATAATAAGACTAGAGAGACCACAATAAAAACACAAACTTCTGTTTTGAAATAGCCTACAGTTAGTGAGATTTAAGACTCTAGACTTACTGACTCTACTTCTCTCCAGAAACTTCACCATTGCTGGTTAAAATAGCTGAAAACTAACATTCTATAATGACTTTGCAGTCCCAGGATTATACTGGACTATTATGAAAACTAGAAATGAATGAGTCTCTTTGAACTATATTCCCCCAGCTGCCAAGTAAGGTGACATAAGAATATGATGGGATATGATATCAAAACATAGCTCTGGATAAAGAAGCACCAAGCAGACCAGATTCTATATTATATTCTATTTATATTTTTGCCCCAAGTAAGTGAGTAATTCCACAGGGAAGAATTCTTCAAAGGAGTGGAAATATTTAAAATGATTGTAAGATTTCCAAAAGCTGACATAGTTAATTGAAATATAACTATCCCTCACTTTATAGAAAAGATGTATTTCAAAAGACTTGACCAAAGTGAATCATTTTAAATTGTCAACATCCTTTTAATAGTCAGGGATTTATTTGCTAACCAAAAATAGCCCTTCAAATGAGATACTGAGTCTGTTTTATTATAAATACTCATTAACCCATGGGTTAGTAATGCCCATCATCATTCACATTGTCAAAATTTCTTTCATACCAATTGACTGCCTAAAATATCACATCTACCATTCTTGGAATTTTATTCTTATATTTGTTTTCTTCCTCAAAAGTTCAGGTTGTCTAATAAGCTGTTGTTATATTGTCAATAGAGTTTTTAAACTAAACATGTTATTATTCTAATTTAGATATTCTGTAAATTTAAGGCTATAATTTAGTAAATTTCCATTCTTTGTGAATTTGGTAAAATGAAACAAACCATAAGTTTAAATTCCATTAATTTTTCTGCCACCTATCACACTAATTAATTTTGCCTATCAAGGGGCACCCAGTGGTTGAGCATCTGCCTTTAGTTCAGCCTGTGATCCCGGGGACCTGGGATCAAGTCCCACATCAGGCTCCCTCTGGGAAGCCTGCTTCTCCTTCTGCCTATGTCACTGCCTCTCTCTGTGTCTCTCATGAATAAATAAATAAAATATTTAAAAAAATTTTTGCCTATCACATTGAAATAAACATTGGCCAGAGGGATTGTGGTTCCTGATTTGCTTTATGTATTGGGTCACTGAGCCACATATGTTTTCTCATACACTAATACTTTTTTAATTAGAGTCAAAGTATGTCACAGAAATTGACAAGGCAAAAACAAAAAGTAAATATAAATAATCAGATGTAGAAGAGAAATCCTTCCAAGTTGGAAATATTTTTTCTTAGAGACATTTCTTAGATAATACCATCACGATATAGTTGTCCAATAATTTTATGAATTCATCAGTCAGAATGCCAGTGATAGCAGAATACAAAACAAAACCCAAAGGATTAACAATCAGTGCTACCTAGTAGATTAAAAACATTTTTTGTATGAAGTAAAAGAAACCAAGACATGAGAAAATGACTTAAGGTTCATGATTGTAGAATGTCCCTTTTTGACACTTGGAGAAAAAGACAGAGGTCAAGATCAAGGGGAAAGGAAATCATTAATACATTACTTACTTCTTTGTATCCAAAGATGATACGTCCATCCATGAGGAGGGTTGCCTGGAATGTGAAGCTTCCCAGGTTGTAATTATCCTGGAGATGTACGTGGTCCCACTGGACAACAAGTGCTGTGCCTATAAACCCCATTGAAACAGAAGAAATGCATTGTTAAAAATATATCCATCAATTCTGGTTAGAGATTTCACAAAACTATGGATATAGTCTTCAAATCTAGCAGTTGTGCCACTTGGATTTTATATGGTTAATTGGAATTCTGTTATTGAAATAGTATTTGAGATAGTTTTAAACAATTGAGTATTCACTAAATACTTAGTAAAATCTAATCTCATACTGAGGTTAATATTGAGCCTAGTATGAGGGAATTTTGCCTTAGGAAGTCCATTAATGTTAATGGGTACTGTCTGTTTAAATTTCTATGAGCCACTTTCAAAACGCAGCCCAAGTGGATTGAATGAACTTCAAATACATTTGACAAATGCTAAGAAAGAAACGAACACATTTAGGAAAGATAGAATCACTTATAAAAGACCTGAAAATGTTTCTTCAATACGTGGAATTATACCCTTCCATGCTCAAAAATTTTTTTTCAACACTAATGGGAGTTTTTTTCTCTGGTGCCTTCATTTCTGTCTTTGTTGTATCGCTTCAAGGAGGCTGCAAGGCAGTTTAAAGGGCCCCAAGCAAAGATTTCTGAAGCCCCCTTGAAGTACATTGGGATGAATGAATCTTCAGTGCTCTGTATCGTATTCTGATGAGTTAATCTGCCAGAATTAACTATAAAACTATTAATATATAATGTGAACTGAAACCGTTTAATAGCCACCAATGAGAATTTTGTTTTAAATGACATTGTTTATATTCTTTTTTGTTTTTCCTGAAAGAAAAAATGGAGCAGCTAAGACTTTTGCTTAGCTCTAAGTATTGGATTTTTTGGTTGGTTAAAAAAATCATGTTTACATTCTGTGAAAAATGTTTTACAGAAATGAAAAATGTTGTACAGAAAATGAAATTCAGAGAACTAAGAGATAAACATCTCCCAGGTCAGTAAACACCTGATTAAAAAAGGAAAAAAGAGCCAGGACTGTACAACAGAGAGTTCTGGGTTAGTGAAGATGTGGAGTTGCTGGGAGCAGTGTGCCCAGGGAGGTCATGCAAACTCCACACCTCTTCCCACATGTCTTGCCCTCTGCACTTCTTCCATCTGACTGCTCATGAAATAATCCTTGTACCTGATAATTGCTGTGAAACAGGATACTGGCTTCACTGTGTTTTTGAATTCAACATAATGGTGAGAACTTTTGACTAAGATGGTGACATAGGAGGCTTTAGATTTTCCCTCCTCCTCCCATGGACACACCCAATGTACACACAGAGCTACACACAAAGTAATTTCCTCTGAGAGAAATCTAAAAACTAGCCAAGTAACTGCTATAATTTGGCCAACTGAGAAAATATTCACATTGAAACTGCATGCATCTAGGTGCTATGACCCTCTCTGGAGCCCAAAAGAGCCAGAGGGCATTCCCCCACCTTCTTCCTTTTGTTCACTTTGACAATAAAAACAGGTCACCAATATCCTTCTGGAAAGGAGCTTGCACACTTCTAGCGCTTAGCCTTTGTTGCTGCCACCTGAGAGACAGGCCCCCAGATTACCTGGTTCTTATAGACAACTGGATTTGCATTTACAAGTCCCTCAGGCCTGTAGCAGACAAGGAAGCAACAGGTATGCCCATGATACTTGCCATGGCTATGCCCTCAGGGCTCAGTAGAGAGTGAGCAGGCAAAAATGCCTATTTCCTAATCTTTCTCTGGAAGGGGAGTAACTACATACTTTTCATGAGGGTCTGGTTTCTAATTAGTTCATTTAGTTGCTGTTATCCTTTCCAGAGCTCAAGAGACAATGACCCCTCCCACATCATCTCCCTCTGGCTAACCCCCAAAATAAAACCACGTTGCCAGTATCTACCTTGAAAAAAGCCTGTACACACAGCTAGTATCCCCACTTTTACAGCTGCCATCCAAAGTTTAGGCAGCCAAATCACTTTGCTCTGATAGTCAGTGAGGCTTGTATTTATAATAGAGAATTATAAGAAATAAACAGTTTCTATATGGGTGAAGGAGCACCCCTTCATGGCAGTAGTGCAGAGAGACCAGGCAAAAATGCCTATTTCCCTGTTTCTCCCCAGAAGCACTTGACTGTATATTTTCTTAGCTGCTGTCTGAGGGTCTGGCTCCAGATAAACCTACATGTAGGTGCTGACTATGATCATTCCCTTTGAAATACTGATGCATCCTGGTACACTCTCAACTTCTGGGAACCACTAGGAGCAAAAACAGTGTCAAGGATAATCATAGAGATTTGAGAGATGACTAGGAGCTTGGGCTAGGCTGACTGATATAGTTTGTGTCAGGACTGGAGGAGTTGGCTATTTTATCTAATGTGCAGAAACTAACAGAGTCAAGAAAAATGAAAAAAGGAAACGGAAAATATGTTAAAAAAATAACAAGATAATGTCCAGAAACCAGTCTTAATGAAATAGCTGTAAATTAATTTACCTGAATTTAAAATAGCAGTCATAAAGATTCTCATTGAGGTTACAAGAGCAATACATGAACAAAGTGAGAATTTCAACAAAGAAATAGAAAACATTAAAAAGTACTACATACAAATTAAAGAGATGAATACAATAGCTAACCTGAAAATTTTAATACAGTGGCTCAACAACAGACTAGATCAAGTAGAAGAAAAGAGCAATGCACTGAAGACAGGGCAGTGGAATTCATCCAAGCAAAAGCGAAAAGAAAAAAGGGTGAAGATAGATTAACGAATGTATGGGACACCATTAAGTGGACTGGTATTCATATCATAGGAATCCTAGGAGTACAAGAAGAAGGAGAAGAGAGCAAGGAGAAATAGGGAAGAGAGAAAGGAGGGGGAGAAAGAGAGAAAGAAAGGGGGGGAAAGCTTGATCAAAGGAATAATGGCTAAAAACTTCCCTAACCTAGAAAACATTCAGACATTCAGATCCAGGAAGCCACAAAATACCACATAAAATGAATTAAAGGAGACTAACCTTGATGACACTTTAATTAAACCATAACAAGTTGAAAACAAATAAAGAATCTTAAAACCAGCAAGAGAGGGCAGCCTGGGTGGCTCAGCGGTTTAGTGTTGCCTTCAGCGCAGATGTGATCCTGGAGACCCCGGATCGAGTCCCACGTCAGGCTCCCTGCATGGAGCCTGCTTCTCCCTCTGCCTGTGTCTCTGCCTCTCTCTCTCTCTCTGTCTCTGTCTCTCACGAATAAATAAATAAAATATTTAAATTTAAAAAAAGCAGCAAGATAAAAGCAACTTACTACTTACAAAGGAACCCCCATAAGACAATGAGAAGATTTTTCAGCAGAAACCTTGAAGGCCAGAGTGAATAGGGTGAGATATTCAAAGTTTTGATAGAGAGGAAAAAACAGCCAACCAAGAATACTCTACCAAAAACAGTTGTCCTCCAGAATTGGCAGAGAAATGCAGTTTTTCACACATGCAAAATCTAAAGGAATTCATCACCACTAGCCCAGTCTTATAAAAAGAATATTAAAGGGAGTTCTTTAAGCTGAAATGAAAGGAAATGAATAAGTAATATGAATTATAGGAATAGGAACTGTATAGATTTTGGAATTATATGAATAAGAATTATATGAAAATATAAAAGTCATTGGGGGTGACTATAGTTAAATTCAGAATACTCTAATATTGTAATGGTGATGGGTAAATCACTTATAACTCATGTATAAAGGTTAAAAGAGAAAAATATAAAAAATAACTATAATAATTTGTTAATGGATACACGATATAAAAAGCTATAAATTGGGACATCAAAAACATAGAATGTGGTATAAAAATAGGGAGCTTACGTATGAGTTTGAGTTAGTTGTTGGCTTAAAAATAGATATAAACATGTTTTATATAAGGTTCATGGTAACCACAAAACAAAAAACCATAGTAAATACACAAAAGATAAAGTAGAAGGAATCTAAGCATTTAAGCATACAGCTACAGAAAATGATCAAGTCACAGAGGAAAAGAGCAAGAGAAGAAAGGAAAAAAGGAAATACAAAATAGCCAGAAAACAACTACTAGAATAACAACTGTAAATCCATACCAATTTATAGTTACTTTAAACGTAGATGGATTTAAATTCTCCAATCAAAATCATAGAGTGAAAAAAAAAAAAGACACAGAGTGGGTGAAGAGATAAAGATAATAAAAAAGACTGTTTTATATGCTGGTTATAAGAGGACACACTTTAGTTTTAAGGACATACGTAGACTGAAAGTCAAATTATGGAAGACCATTTTCCATGCAAATGGAAACCAAAAGAAAGCAGAGGTAGACAGAATTATATCAGTCATTATAGACTTTAAGCTAAAACCTGTAACAAGAGACAAACTAGGTTATTATGTAATGATAAATGGGTCAATTCATCAAGAGGATATAACAATTATAAAAATTTATGCACCCATCAGAAAAGCAAAATATATAAAGCAAATATTAACAGATGTGAAGGCAGAAATAAACAGCAATGCAGTAACAGTAGGGAACTTCATATCCCACTTTCAACAATGGACAGATCATCCGGTCAGAAAATGAATATGGAAACATTGGGATTAAGCTACCTGTTAGACTAGATAGACCTAACAGAAATACACAGAATATGTCATACAATACTAGCAGAATATGCATTCTACTCAAGTGCACATGGGACATTCTCCAGGACAGATCATATGTTTGTGCACAGGACAAGTTGTAACAAATGTACAAAAATTAAAATTATATCATGCACATTTTTTTTTAATTATTTATGATAGTCACAGAGAGAGAGAGGCAGAGACACAGGCGGAGGGAGAAGCAGGCTCCATGCACCGGGAGCCTGATGTGGGATTCGATCCCGGGTCTCCAGGATCGCACCCTGGGTCAAAGGCAGGCGCCAAACCGCTGCGCCACCCAGGGATCCCCTATCATGCACATTTTTGACCAAAGTGATATGAAACCAGAAGTTAAAAGCAGAAGGAAAATGATAATTCACAAATATGTGGAGATTAAAAAACATTTTTCCTGAATAATCAATGAGCAAAGAAGAAATCAAAAGAGAATTCCAAAAATATCTTGAGACAAATGAAAATGGAAACATATCATATCAAAATTTATGGGATGCAGCAAAAGCAATTCTAAGAGGAAAATGTATAGTCATAAATGCTTTTACTAAGAAAAAAAGATCTCAAAAAAAAAAAACAACCTAACTTTACACCTTAAGGAACTAGAGAAAAGAAGAGCAAACTGAGCCCAAAGTTAGCAGAAAGAAGTAACAAAGATCACAGCAGTAATAAATGAAATGGAGACTAAAAAGAAAATAGAAAAAATCAATGAAATAAAGAACTGCTTTTTTAATATAAAAAATTGATGAAATTTTAACTAGATTAAGAAAAAAAGACTCAAAGTCAGAAATGAAAAAGGAGACATGACTACTGATAGCACAGAAGTATTAGGGATTATCAGAAACTACTGTGAACAATTATATGCCAACAAATTAGACAACTTATAAGAAATATATAAATTCCTAGAAACATACCACTAATCAAGACCAAATCATGATGAAATAGAAAACCTGAACAGACCAATTACTAGTAAGGAGATTGAATTAGTAATTAGGAAAAAAAGAAGTCCAGGATTAGATGGCCTCACTGGGGAGTTCTAGCAAACATTTAAAAAATGAATTAGTAGCAATCCTTTTTAAATTCTTCCAAAAAGTAGAAGGGAAAACACTTCTAAATTTATTTTACAAGGTCAGTATCGATACCAAAGCAGATGAGGACATTACAAGAAAAGAAACTTACAGAAAAATATCCCTGATGAACATAGATCCAAAAGTCCTCAACAAAGTATTAGCAAACCAAATTCAACAGTACATTAAAAGGATTATATACTTTAATCAAGCTGGATTTATTCCCAGGTTGCAAAGATAGTTCAACATACACATAACAAGCAATGTGATACAACACAGTAATAAAATGAAGCATAAAATTATATAATTATCCAAATAGATGCAAAAAGAGCATGTAACAAAGATGCATGAACAGAATGCTTAACAAATTATATATAGAATGTGTCTTAACATAACAAAGTCCGTGTATGATAAGCCTGTAGCTAACATTATTCTTTTTCTTTTTTAAAGATTTTATTTATTTATTTATTCATTCATTCATTCATTCATTCATTCATGAGACACACACACACACACACACACACACACACAGAGAGAGAGAAAGAGGCAGAGACACAGGCAGAGGGAGAAGCAGGCTCCATGCAGGAAGCCCGATGTGGGACTAGATCCTGGGACTCCAGGATCACATACTGAGCAGAAGGCAGACGCTCAACCACTGAGCCACCCAGGCATCCCTGCTAACATTATTCTTAAGAGTGAAAAGTGGAAAGATTTTCCCCTGAGATCAGGAAAAAGACAAGGATGCCCACTCTCACTATTTTTATTCGACATTGTATTGGAAGTACTAGCCACAGAAATTAGTCAAGAAAAAGAAATAAAAAGAAATCCAAAGTGGAAAAAAAGAGGTAAAATTGCCTCTGTTTGCAGATGACATGAAATCATATACAGAAAACCCTAAAAACTCCACCAAAATCTATTAGAAATAATAAGCAAATTCAGTAAGTTGCAAGATACAAAATCAATATACAAAAATCCGTTGATTTTCTACAGACTAACAAAGAACCATCAGTAAGAGAATTTAAGAAAAGAATGCTGCTTACAATGGGTTCAAAAACAATAAAATATTTAGGAATAAATTAAACAAGAATATGAAAGATCTGTATGTTGAAAACTACAAGATATTGATGATAGAAATTGAGGAGACACAAATACTTGTAAAAATATTCCATATTCATTGACTGGAAGAATTAATATTGTTAAAATGTCATATCCTCCAAAGCAATCTACAGGTTCAATGGAATCCTTACAAAAATTCTAATAACATTTTTCATCTATATAAAACAGAATCCTAAAATTTGTATGGAAACCTGAAAGATTCCAAATAGCTAAGCAATTTTGAAAAAGAAAAACAAAACTGATACCATCACACTTCCTGATTTCAAAACTTTAGTAATCATGACAGTATGGTATTGGCATAACAAGACACCTAGATCAACAGAACATGATAGCCCAGAAATAAACCTGTTTGTAAGTGGTCAATTAATTTTAAATAAAGAAGCCAAGAATATACCAATGGGGAAAGGATAGTGTCTTCAATAAGTTGCGTTGGGAAAAGGGGATAGCCACATGCAAAAAAGTGAAACTGAATCCCTAAATCACTATACACAAAAATAAACTCAAAATGGATTTAAAACTTGATTGTAAGACCTGCAACAACAAAACTCCTAGAAAAAAAAAACAAAGGTTAAGCTCCTTGGTATGTATCGGTAATTATTCCTTTTTTTATTTGACACCAAAAGTAAGGCAACAAGAGCAAAAATAACATGTTGGACTATGTCAAACAAAAAGTCTGTACAACAAAGGAAACCAACAAAATGAAAAGGCAGCCTATGGAATGGGAAAAAAGTATTTGCAGACCACATATCCAATAACATGTTAATATTCAAAATATACAACGAGCTGATATAAGTAAGTAGTAAACAAAGAAAAAATGGGCAAAGGACCTAATCAGCTATTTTTATAAAGATGATAAAGAAATGGCCAACAGGTATGTGAGAAGGTGCTCAACAACACCAGTCATGAAGGGAATACAAATCAAAAACACAATGAGATATCCCCTCACACCTGTTATGCTGTCTGTTGTCCAAAAGAGAAGAGATAATAAATGCTAGAGAGGATGTGGAGAACAGGAAAACCATCCATGTAGTGTGCTGGAAATGTAAATCGGCATGGTCACTATGGAGGACAGTATGGAGGTTCCTCAAGAAACTAGAAATAGAACTACAGTAGGATCTAAGAATCCCACCACAGGGTATATACTGAAGGAAACAAAATCAATTCTCAAAGAGATCTCTGTACTTTCTTGTTCATTGCAGCATTACACGTACTAGCCAAATATGGAAACAACCTAATTGTTTATCTACAGATGAATAGATCACACACACACACACACACAAACACACACACACACACACACACACACAGGAATATCATTCAGCTTTAAAAAGAGTGAAATTGTGCCTCTGTGACAACATAAATGAATCTGGGGAGCTTTATGCTAAATAGATTTTAGAGTATTGGTTCCCAGGACCTAGGGGATGAAGAAAATAGGAAGAGGTTGGTGAAAGCACACAAATTTTAATTTACACTACAAATAAGGTCTGAAGCTCCAATATATAACATGGTAACTATAGCTTCTAATCCTGAAATTTTCAGAGAGTAAAACAAATGTTCTAGCCAGGAAAAAAAAAGGTAAATAAGTGAAATGATGAATGCGTTAATTAACTTCACAGTGGGAATCCTGTTGCAATGTATACATATGTCAAATTATTACCTTGTATGACTGACAACTCTACACCTTTTCTTTCACTGTCAGCACAAAATCTAGTGACTCTGTTCTTTATCTCAAAGATGTAGTTGTTATTTAAACTCATATATCACATGCGTTCCTACACCATACTATGTGCTTATTGGAACTAAGCAGTTGGAACTGAGCATCCCTGTGGTGTTTACTGAACCATAATCAAGTTATCTGATCAGTAATGGATGGCGGTTTTCATTTCCAAAATAAACAGGCAAGTAGGATGAACTGGTGCCACTTTAGGTCACTGTCAATTCCAAATTTTCTGATTCTATGCCCAGACTTCTGATCATTAGCAAGATTTATACTTTCTAATTAGCTATTTATAAATCATCAAATTATTTTTCTATGAATTTTTTTATAACTTTACTAGTTTTCATGCATTACTATTCTGTGGCTCACTTAGATCTCACTGATCATCTAGGCTGCCTATAACATCTGGAAGCATCACCTCATTTTTAAAATCTAATGTCTTAATATTTATAGAAATATACTGGAAGCAGTTTTATGAACTGCTGCTGTCTCTTTTAGAGAAATTTTGCTTTCCTAAAATGTTGAATTTCCTGTCCTTAAGCATTATTTCAAGGATACTAAGTAATCAAAGTTGGAAATATTTCCATAAGTTGGTACTGTGTAAAAGGACTTTGTGAGTAGCCTTATAATATTTCAAAAGTGTTTCATTCACTTAATTAAATAAAAACAATAAACTACAGTTTTTACTGTCATATAGTGGGAACTCAATACTTCCATTAGTCATTACACAGAAATATTTATTCAATAAAGTAAAAAGCATTAAGTCCTGTGTATTTTTACAGTTTTCAGAATTAAAAACTACCCTACATATTTAATATTTAAAAATTTATTCAAAAAATTATTCATTCACTGAATAATTATGGAAGACCTACTGTGTATTGAGTTCCTCTGTCAGGTACTGAAGATAAAATGATTTCTCATAGTCATAATCCTTGTGTTCAGAGAATTTAGTGTCCAGTTGGAGTAGCATACTTCAATTTAAAAAAATCATTCATATTAAAGTAACATTCAAATGTTAAGAGCTACCTAGGAATGTGGTATACGAGAGAGTATATGGAGGGAGAGACAAGAGACTTATTTATTATGCTTTATGATTTTGATGCTAATATTATGAAATCTCTGTCATCAGAATCCTGTGCCCATGAGTGTTTGTCTCCAACATCACCTAGTAAGTGACAGCACTCAGAAAAGAATCAACTTTCATCACATCGTTTCCTATTTACCAAAGTGATTGTCAGGAAGGTTATGGCAATAAGCTTCAGGGAAGTTTCTGGCTGTAATTCTGTCTCAAGTACCCTTACAATTTATTCATACATCCTTGGCATTAGCATCTCATTAATTTTTTTAAGAGGATAGAATATAATAGTTCTTAAAATAATAGGAAAGGGTACTTACTATGGCTAACATTTGCAGTTATTTAATACTGGAACATGCTCTAGTGTCATTCATGTTGTTTGGAATGTGTTTCTCTGAGTGTATATCTAACTATGTTTAGCTTCCTATTTCATTTGCTATTGTGACCTGTATAAGGGCTTCATCACACTGGTCGAAAGATTACTTTTAGCAAAAATGATCACATTTCCCCAATGCTACTGTGACTATTAAGTCTATACCACCCACTACTGAATTTCTTTCTTGGTCTTTGAGGTAAGAGTAGAAATAACTGTTCACACCAAATAGTTCCATTATTTTAAAAGATGAAATTGTCATTTGGACAAATAAATACTACTTCTGTATTATAGAGTACAGAAATTTGTCTCTTTATTTTTTCAAAACAAACTTTTCTTTGCCTATTTTCTCTACCAAAGTTACAGCCTTTCATAAGGTACAGACATGAAAATACATTTATCTTCACAACCTTAAAATTTTACTTAGATTTGAATAGCATTTTGTCATATAGTCCAGGTTTTCTCTATCTTATATGTCCCCAAAAGACATAACAGGGATATACTGTTGTCAGTATACTTGATAAACCTTGGTAGGCTCTATTTTCTATTTTAAAGTCGAAGAACTTGATTTTTGTAAGTGCATTTTAATCATCCACTACATTATTTTTTTAAAAGGTGTATTTATCCTATGGTTTATATGGTTCATAAGTTTTAGAAACTTAATATCAGTGTATTATGCCTCTTACCCCTATTTGAAGATAACAAATTGTCCTTTTTAAATATTTTTAACACTCATGACTTACTGCAAATAGCATCAAATAAATGTATCAGCTTTGTTTGCGATGTCGTTTACAGCAACTCATTTATTATAATGCCTACCAGGTGTTAATAAACAATTGTTCAATGAACAAATGAGTGAACGAATAAACGAGTGACTTTTGACCATATATTTCAATATACATATTAGAGTTACAGTGTAATATTTGTCATCACAAGATATTTGCATTAAGCATTTTATAATCCAGCTTACCAAAAAAGGTTACAAAATATTAATATGAATCTGATGATCAATGTTTAAAATTACACATTCAGTAAGGAATAGGCTAACCAATACATACCATTATCAAAATATCTGACTGTTGAATTTCTGGATACACTGGGATCAAAATTTGCCATTAAAGGTGCTATGTACTGTGTGGCTGTTAGCATTCGATGTACAACTTCTCCGGTGTATATGAAACCTGTCATTGCAAAAACAGGAAATATGTTAAGGAAAATCCCAGATAAAATTTTAATTATAATACCTCCAACTTAATTGTAGTCACATTTTGAAAATAAATATATAGTAGCTACAAAAAGGAACATAATTAATGTCTTAATGTCCAATCAACAATAGTCAGGTCTGGATTAAGTGACAAAAGTCTCATAATTCTGTAGTACCTCACAGACTGGTAAATCAGAAATCTAGAATGTGTACAATTTTAATTGTGGGAAAAGTGGCTATTTTCTGGAAGAGATTATTAGGCTAAAAACCCTACTAGAGTATGGTAAGTAATTCAAATATTCAATCTGCCATTATTAATCTCTTGTTATTTTAACACTTGCTGAACATGCAAGTCCTTTTTACAAATGAATGCATCTTCATGATGTTTAATTGCATTTTCATGAAGTTTAATTGCATTTCCTAAACTGTAATCTCAGTTTGAGTCATTTTAGAATCCGCACATGGATACCTTTAACACTAAAATGCAGAAAATGTTCTGGACTTTACTTTCAAAATTGAAAGAATGTTAAACACCCATGGGAAAAGCTTGTACATTTCTGAGTTTTAATAAAAGTAGCATTATATCAAGAAGAAAAATATTACATGTTGCATATAAAATGGCAAAACATTGATAATGCACAAATGCCTCTCTGTTTAGAGCGTTATCAATTGCAGCCTATTCTAGTGGTTGGATAACGAGAGAGAATTAACTATAAAGAACTTCATATTGAATTAACTTTCAATAGTTCCTATGTTACAACCCTATTCACTTCCAATTAGCTACACTGGCTTTATTTATTTTGTGGATTATCCATAGAAAATTGTTAATCCCACACTGGCTTCTTGCCTCCAAAGTCTTTAGCTTTCTAAAAGGAGAGTCAGCTCAGAGAATGATAACTAATTTTAATATTAATCTAAGAAATGCAAAATTAGGGCAGCCGGGTGGCTCAGCGGTTTAGCGCCGCCTTTAGCCCAGGGCCTGAACCTGGAGGCCTGGGATCAAGTCCCACGTTGGGCTCCCTGCATGGGGCCTGGTTCTCCCTCTGCCTGTGTCTCTGCCTCTCTCTCTCTCTCTCTCTCTCTCTCTCTCTCTGTGTGTGTGTGTGTGTGTGTGACTCTCATGAATAAATAAATAAATTCTTTAAAAAATGCAAAATTAATAACGTATATGTAAACAGGCACACACAAATGCACACACACACTCAATACTATAAAATAAAACCCAAAACAAATTATTTGTGATAATGCAATTGTAATGTAATGTTTAGGCAATCACAGGCTTACTAAACACCTAGGACTACTATAGATCATTTTTCTATTTTCATAGAATTAATGAATAAAAGAAGCAAGATTTTTAAAAACCACAAAATTGTGGTAAAGCTTCTGTGACCTTACTTTATGGTCTGAATAAAGCTTTCATTGGTGTATTGTGGTCTTATAATTTCAAATTTTCAGTTATAGTTTATAGGTAAGTTATTAGAAATTTAAATCTGCAGTTATTTACTTTGAAATGAATTTCTTTCTTTTTTTAGCAGTGTCTTCTTTCCCTTGATTTGCTTTTCATTTTTCATCAAGGGCATAATTGAATTTTACCTATTCACCTTTAAAAGTATATTTTTTAACTAGTGAAATCTTTACCATGTATTTTAATCATTGATTATATCTTGTTTCTCAAATGCCAAGTAATATCTTTTAAGATAAATTCCCTATATCTTGGAGCAGAATTTTGTACATTTGCAATTTCACATAGCTCAGGTGTACTAAAAGATAGTAAGATCGGGTGATAAAGTCACTGTTTTTATTTTATTTCCCTGTAAATTTTCAGAATCACCATCAATGTTCAAAGCCAATTATTACATCCTTAAAATTATCAAGATGAAGAATATTTTTCAGGACCTACGATTTATTTTTCTTCTCTCATCAGCATGCCTTTATAATTTCACCATTAAGGTGGCTACAAAAATCCTGTAAGGAAAAGATTAAATTATACTCTGAGAATGTTCTGTAAGGGACCATGGCTCTGGATAGTTATTTCTCTATTCTCCATGTACTAACAGAAGAAATTTCATTTGATTTAAAGAAGAATGGGGGGGGGCAGTAATTCATGGCAGTATGATAACTGTGAATCAATATAAAATTAATTTTCCAAGGCAAGACAAAAAAAAGCAGCAGCAATTCCCAGGAAGACAGAGTTGCAAAATGCAGGACCACTAATGATTTCAGATACCTAATTCTTAACTCCTTAACTGCTGCTTCCTTTCATCAGGAAAAAGTTTTTCAGAATTATAATTTCCGAAATTTCAAAGATGAAGTCTCACATTGTTCCCATGGAAGTAAGTAAAAATAGGGAAGAATCTGTGAATATGTAAAAACTATAATTATAATTCTTGATTCTTCTATGATTGTGACATTAAAATAAATTATTATTGCTGTTACTGTAAGTAGTACAGTTGCTACTACTGCTACTATGAACAAAGAATAGCTACCCTAACTTCAAACATGGCTGTCCCTGCTCTTGATCTATCGCCACTATTACCACTGTCACCACCCAGAATAATGTGAAAAATAACCCAAGGATGAAAAAAAAAAGCCTTATTCCACAATATGAGTTTAATTTTGTGAATTCTGAGAACACTTGCTTGTTTTCCTTAGCCAATTTTGCAAGCCAACTCCTAGTTCTTGGTGACCCACGAGTGAAATGCCTCATGGGGATGGGTTCTACTTAGTCTCATCACATTTCTAAATTTCGAAAATGTCATTTCAGCAGTGGCTAATAATTGAGTGAGAGAGAAACCTCATAGGCCTGCTGAGGGCAGGGAAGTGTGATTAGGTGTTGAATAAGAACCAGCTGTGCAAATTTAAGTGTCCTTTTGTGAAGCAAAACTTTTCCAAAGCTTCAAAGGCACTTAGAGCTGTCCCAGACCTATTTAGACATTTATCTCCTTTCTTGAGCTTTTTGGGGCATGCTCAGTTGTAGAGAAAAACATGTATTTCGTTTTTCTGGTTGTTTACATTTTGGAGGAATTCAAACAAAATATATATTTTTTATTTTTTTCAAACTTCTTTGTAGCCATGTGAAGGGCTAATCATAAAATATCTCATTTGATCACTACATGCTTCTTATCGAAAATGAGTTCGAGGAAGGAACAAGCCATTTTCTCTGTGAAAATTCTAATACCTATACTCTAGAGCACAGTCATAGTGACCTCAAATCCTATTTTGGCCTCTGTTTAATCAGTAAATTCTACAGATAGGCTTACATTTGATTCCTCTATTGCAATTCACAAGTGAGACTTTAATCAGTAGGTGAGTGACATACGATTACAGAATTTATTTAATGATACAAGGAAATTACACCCTAGTGGTGTGACTTAATTACTTGACATCTTTGAGCCTCAGTTCTTTCATCTGTTAAATGGGGGAGTAATCATTGGGCTGTTGTGACAGCTGAACAAGTTGACACATATGAAAAGCACTTAAAAACAGTGTTTAAGATAAAAATTTGCAGGAAATAAACACTTAAATTTCCTCTAATTTTTACCTCTTGAAGTCTTTTGTGTCTAATGTATACTAGTTGATTGGATTGAAACTGGGAGCTTTATATGACTTCAAAATTGTGCTTCATACGCAAATGGTATGATATGAGTTTCTTTTTGTTATTCTAGTTTGGATTAAGGTATGCCATGGACTCTAACTACAGGGCAACATATAATTAAAAAACTTCAATGTCTAAAGTTCCACATTTGAGATATCTTCCCTTCCCTGCCATTCTGATGGAGTAGGTGCCTTGTAAAAATAGTAACAACCTATTGGTTGCAAATGGTTGTTTCATTTAACTGGATGTGTCAGAGTAATAAAGGCTATAATTGCCTGTGAAACATTCTATGAAACTTTAATGTGTAAAAGGGCTACATAAAATATTTTATTTCCTCACTTTTCAGTTGATATTTTTGACCCCAGAGGAGAGGTTGGAGCTAATGTGTATGCCTACAGGGCACTGAAAATTAATACTTAAATGCTCCCTTTAGAGTACAAATGACTGGTGTATGTCACTGTTGTCACCTGTGTGATGTGTCTACCATGATCCCTACATGCTAATCAAATAGCTCTGAAATTTATGGTCCTCGTTCCATGAGGATTTAGAGAACAGATTCCTCATACTGACCCCTCGCTAACTTTATATATGATCTGTTCCCTTTCTATTCATGAAAACCTGAGTTATTTCACTGGGTGATGTTTGCGGGTATTGTTTTGTCAAATTGTTCAGTATTTGTGGCAGACAACTGGCTGGAAGCAACCAAGTGAAATCTGAGCATAATTCAACTTACATTATGCACAAATGGCATTTTATGAATCATGATACATTCTCCCATGCTATAAACTACCCCCTTTCAAACAAATACTTGTTTGTAGTTAAGTCAGCCTTTTAAACAAAGCCATATGTGGCAGCAATTGCTAATTTGAAAATTAACTTGTGGTAAGTTATCTGGTAATGTAACTGTCTGCCAGCTGCAACTGTACAATGACAGGTTTCATGTAACAGGCTCCCTCTGGACAAAATTGTTGCTCATAGACCTCAAGGTTCACTGTGAGGATACTGGTTTGTACATGCAACCTAGATGGTTAAAGAAAAAAAGAAAAAGATAAAACTGCATTTCTGAGGTTCACGTGAGCTTACTAACTACTGGCTCCTGGGAAGTAACCTATAATATTGTCACTCACCAAATATTTTCTCTTTACAATACCAACCAGCTGTGAAGGTGAAATATATCAAATATATTTTCTCTAATAAAAATTTTAAATATATATGTTAAAATATATCACATCTCCTAAACTCCTTTATTCCACTGGCTTAAGGCACCACAGGGAATTGCAGATCACAACGAAACCATCCATTGGAGGGGGGAAAAAAGCAACAAGGGACAATTTGGTTATTGGCTGCAAATTATGTTCACAAAATTACCAACATAAAGCTTTATGTTGACTATATAAAGTGCCTATCTCCAACTCCAGAAGGAAAGGGCAGGAGCCAGAATTGCACAGATGAGGAGGAAGAGAGACAAAAGTCTTATAATTTCTTTCATTTTCATTTTGAACTGCTAACAAAATGGTAGCCTATGGTTCTTGCTTTCTCCATATTGGTTCTCAAATAAATCAGTGTGACTTATTCTTACCTCAGGTTAATTCCTAATGGTTATTGTCAACAGCCCTTCCTCCCCCTCCTCCAAATGCTTCTGATTATGTAGGATTTCAGAGAGGAGTCCATGCACACTGCAGATGGTGAATGACACTCCCTGTTGTGTAGTGCATAGACTTCATGGCTTTTCATGGAAGCACTGATTGCTCTTGTTTGGTTGAGAATCAAGTTCATCCCCTCTATTCAGATTGATCCAGGTAATATTTCAAAAACCTTACTTCTATGTGGGGAAGAATGAGAGGATTGCTTTTTTATTTTATTTTATTTTTAATTTTCAAATTGTATTTAAATTCAATTAGCCAATATATAATACATCATTTGTTTCAGATATAGTGTTCAATAATTTATCAGTTGTGTATAACACCCAGTGCTCATTACATCCCATGCTCTCCTTAATACCCATCACCCAGTTATCCCAACTCCCAAACCCCCCTCCATCAAACCTCAGTTTGTTTTCTATAGTTCAGAGTCTCTCATGGTTCTTCTCATTGCTTTGAATTATTTATGCTTCCAGACTGGGGATTGAGGGATCCTGCTGTCAAATGCTGGTCTCACATGTGACACCAAGTTATAGCTGGGAGTTAGTCCCTAGCACCTGAGGTTTGCTTAATATTGGGATATGCTGCTCCATGTTTGCAAAGCCTCTATCTTAAGTCCCACCTGGTCTCTTGGATCCTGCTCTCTGTGGGTAATCTTTCTAGAAAACAAAAACTTGGTTTCCTAACCTATGAATATCAGCTGCCCCTGGAATTTCTGCCCATTTACGGAGACCTAAGTAACCCCTTTGGGAAACTACCAAGGATGGCCCTAAGTTACCAGCTGGTCTTCCATCTGGGCTCCAGCTTGTTCTAGAGAGGGGAGTTCATGCCCCGCTGTGGCTTTCACTTCATCCCCAGTATGTCCCATTACTATGGAGAATAGTAAAAACTGTCTCATCCTTTTCAAAGGACTGAACAACTACCCTTGAAATCCTTTTTTAAATGACAAGCAACAGCCCCGGAAGCAAGATGATCAAATGTAACAAGATGCCGTATTCGGGTAGGGAACTTTTTTCTTCCTGATCATACCATACTGTACTTACTGAGTAATCTGTAATACTTCCTATCTTACTTCAAAAATCAGGTAAATTTAAAGTAAAAATATCACATAAAGGAGTATACCTCCTTGGGATTCTCACCAAGAATTGTAACCTATCCAGCCTACAGTTGACAAAACAAATTTTATTCCATGGTTTTGAAATTATAACTATGCTTTCCCACCTCCATACTTCCAAAGGTGATTTTGTTTCCCATCCTTGTTTAGACATTCCTAGGAGATATGGATACAGTTTTACCAGAATCGTTCCAAGTCATGTCATAAAAAGTCTTGAGTGTACTGATGATGTCTTCATTATCCTTCCCTTTTCAGTGCAAGAGAAATGCCATTCATCTAGACAAGAAAGAAGCTATAAAAGGGAGTAGAAGAGCTTTGCTTTCTCAAAGACCGCCATCTGCATTGTACCAAATCAAGGTTCTAAACCAAGGGCTTGCTCCTTTGTAGCATAACCAAAGTATTGTTGCCAATTATTGCCTCAGATGGTTTTGATTTTAATGCCTTAGCATTTAACTTCTAGACCCAATCTAGTATCATATATACACTGTTTAGTTAGATGATACATAAATAGTTTATGTATATGGATATGTATATAATACACATGCAATGTGAGTGTGTGTGTGTGTGTGTGTGTGTGTGTATGTGTGTATTTCCCTCCATGAGGAGTCAAAGTGGACTGGACCAGCCTGGGTTTGAGTTCATCCCTTACAAGCTGTATGATCTCATGTCATCACTTATTCTCGCTGAGTTGCAATTTCTTCTGTAAAATTAGGTTAAAATCAATCCCTTCTAAAAAACACTGTGGTGTGCAGTGAAGAAAGACTATAGAAATGTAGCTGCAGTTCTACGACTCAAGATGTATATTTGGAGTATCTGTAATGCCCTGTGACATCCTTTCAAAATCAGAGTTCTGTGGAGGCTCCCTCTGCAGCTACGCTGATTACTTTCCTCATCCGCTCTTGATCTCTGCAGCCCTGTGGTCAGGTTCAGACTGTGATACTTCCAACCTCCTTGAGACATGTGCCCTTTTACAGCCTCAGAATTGTGATCACAACTACTTTTTCTCAGAAGTGTTAGTAGTCTGGTCCGTTAAGAAGATGAATTGTCAGTGAGAGGGACAAAATAACCTTAACAAAAGAGCACTGATCCAATTGTATATTCATATTATACTTCACACTTTGTAGTTTCAATATGTCCTACAGTTTTAACATTCAAAACATTAGATGTCCAAAGAAAAACTCACACATTTGAGAAAAGAAAGGAATTTATTCATTTGGTTTTGTTTTTAATTTTTATTTTGCTTTTTTACATACATATATATGTACACATATATATACATTTTATATTATATATTTATATTTTTATATATTTTATAATTATATATTATATTAAATTATGTTATACATGTAATGAGAGCTAGTGGAACTCAGCACTATAGTTAAGTATTTTACTTCTTGGTTGCTAAGAACTAACCTGATATATTGACAGGAATTGGCTTTCAACATGGCCAAGGAAAATGAGTGCGTTTTCTCTGAATTAGCAAAATGAAACACAGGGTTTTTGCAACCTGGGTTATTCTTATATTATTGTCTCTCTTGAGAGGGAGAGGTAATCTTAGAGTATGTAGATTTGTAAATCAATATAAAATGTATATTGAATATCTTAAAATCAGAGGCAGGATAAAAAAGCATTTCAGACATGTTTTTACTCATTTTTCTGATCCAGATGCACCCAACCCATCAATATCTTGGTTCATACCATCTAGATTGAGCTTTCCAAAAGTCCATTTTATTCAAAGATATAATGTATTCTTCTATAAAATTTATCAGGTCTATTATAGGAAACACTCTAGTTACTGAAAGCAGTGAGAGACTGAAAGCAGCCCTCAGATCTTTCTACATCCATGCCTTACATTTCTTTTGCAATTCTCAGCCTTATGCTAAATGAATAAGCAAACAGACAAAAAAAAATAAGTTTATTTAGGGCCATCTATTCCTAGTGTTGACTCAGGGGAGAGTTCATTAGAATATATCTTCTTCTAGCACAGTTATTATACACAATTACTTGCATTCATTCATTTGGTACATGGTCATTGAGGCCAAAAAGAATAGGATGTGGTTAGTTACTACCATTTATCTCACAAATTAGATTATAATTCAAGTGTAAGAGATTCTACTTCCTATAATTTTACTGTGAAAAAATTTGAATAGATTTATTTTGATCAAAATATGAACAAAGTATTTTTCTTGACCTTGGGAGTCTTTGCAAGGGCTATTTGGTTTTAAAAATTCTTCTTTTTTTTTTATTTATTTATGATAGTCACACAGAGAGAGAGAGGCAGAGACACAGGCAGAGGGAGAAGCAGGCTCCATGCACCGGGAGCCCGACGTGGGATTCGATCCCTGGTCCTCAGGATCGCGCCCTGGGCCAAAGGCAGGTGCCAAACCGCTGCGCCACCCAGGGATCCCCAGTTTTAAAAATTCTTAAATACATATTCAAATATTCATACACATTCAAATATGGATATTTTGTGATGTTCAACTAATTTCTACTTGTTTATATATGACCATGTATATAAATGGTTTAAAAAACAAATGTTAAAAGATAAAATTCAAATAATGCATATAATATATGCTTATGCTTATGCATTTATGAATAATAAGCAATATGTGTCAATTTATTAATCATCTACACTAAAAGATACAGAACAAATCACAAATATGATCTTTAAAATATACTGCTAACTACTTTCATACATTTTTTTACATATCATTTCCTTCTTTCGTTTTACATTTTTATACTTTATGTTTGCATCCCTAAAGATGATTAGTTTTGCATGTTTATACTTAACTGGCTTGTATTGTAAGTATTTTTCTGAAACCTTTTATTTTTGTTTAATCTACATCCTTAGGGAATCATCCCTGTTGTACATATAGCTGTATTTCATTCATTTTTCACTGCTGTATCACATTCCACCTTAAAAAGTCCCACAATTAATTTATCCAATCAACTTTTGAGGACATTCGCATTGTCTCAATTTTTTTTGCCATTTTAAATTGTGTTATTGTTTAAAAATTCTACATGTGCCCTGGTTCACATATGGAAAGTTTTATTGTATAAACCTAGAAGCTATATGGTTAGATCATAGGGCATACACATGTGGAAGTTTACAAGATAATGCTGAATTGTTTTTGGAAGTAATTACACCAATTGACACATCTATTTATATGACTTAATTAAAATTATTTGATTACATTGATTAATTACACTACTCAACCTTAAAGTTGGGTAGTAATAAAATTGAATATTCTTTTCAGAAGCTCATTTGCCATTGAAGTTTCCTTTCTGTGCAGTGTCTGAAAAATTCTTTGCCTTTTCATTATTGATTTCCAGGACTTGCTTTATAGCTTTCCAAAAAACATTCTGGATATTACATATGGCTTCTGCTTTATGTGCATTCTTAAAATGTTTCCTTAATCTTAAGTTATTAAAATAGTCTTCCTTATTCTAATGATATATGTATCATATATATATATTATTCTTTATTGTTCTTTAAATATTTTATAAATTTACCTATCTCATTATTTCCTCCACCTAATACTATTTTTGAAGGGATAAAACATGAGTCAATTGGTGTTTTTTTCTCTACAGGGATAGCGCATCACCATATTTTAGAAATTTCATCCTTTCCTTACTGACCTGCAATTATCACCTTTTTAAAAAAGATTTTATTTATTCATTCATGAGAGAGAGAGAGAGAGAGAGAGGGGAGAGAGGCAGAGACACAGTCAGAGGGAGAAGCAGGCTCCATGCAGGGAGCCCAATGTGGGACTCGATCCCAGGATTCCAGGATCATGCCCTGAGCCAAAGGCAGACACTCAACCGCTGATCCACCCAGGCATCCCTGAAGTTATCAACTTAATCATAAATCTAATTTTTATAAATCTATGTGACTTCTCCCTGGGATTTGTATTCCAATCAACTGGTCTGTTTGTTAATCCCTGTGCAGATGCCACAATATTTTATTATTATGAGTTCACCATACATGGTGAATCAAGAACATGGAGAATCAACTATCTGTATTTTCCTTTAAGAATATGTGGCTATCAAAAAAAATAGAATATGTGACTATCCTTGGTCTTTCACTCTTTCATATACATACTTCTAGGATTAGTTTATCAAGATACACACACCCACACACACACACACAAAAGTAAAATAGCAGTGTTGGATTTTGACTGAAATTGCAAATTTCAATTTAAATTTGAAATTTTAAGTAAGTTTAGGAGGAATTCATTCCCTTTGATTTTGAGTCTCCTAATCATTAAACATGGTATGTGTGTGTTTGTGTGTGTATGTGTATTTGTGTGTGTATATATATATATGTATATATATTTGCAAGCATTCTAGATATCTTTCACTATTTTTAATTGATTTTAATTAATTTTTTCAAAAGTGTCATGCACATCATTTTTAGATATATTCCGATTTACTTAGTGTTTTCTGAAGATATTATTAAAAACTATTTTCAGTCATATTTTCTAAAAGTTTGTGGTGGCATTCAGAAACACAATTGTCTTTGCATATTGAGTTTATATGCAGCCATCCTACTCAACTCCAGAACTAATACTCACAATTCATCTGTACATTTTGGGGAGCTTTCATTTACTGACGATCATATCATTAGAAAATAATGTGAATGTTTTTTTCTCTCCAATCCTTATATCTTATTTTCTTTTTCACTAGCTATTTATTGTATATTGTTTTAATGTAGGAGCAATAAACTTATTTTAAGATAGATATCTAAACGATAAATTAAAATCTGTAGAACATGGAAGAAATATAATTAAGAATCGAACTAAAACAGCTATCAGAAAGATATTTCATAAGACCGAAAAAATATTTTGTAAAACATTTAGATGAAATGTCACTGCTGAAGAATAATAATTCCAATTATTTCTCCTTTCTATTCCTTCTTCTTTCTAGAGAATTCCCTCAACACCTTAGGTAGAAACAGATACATTTCTCTCAAGCCATTAATCTGTAGGTATCTGAACATCTTATTTCTCTTGCTACTTCATTAGAGGTGCCATTTTCTCCCATTTCTTTCTTAAGATTTTTACTTCAATTAAACCTTCACATCTGATTATCCAACAAAGGTAAAGTAGTAGGAAATGTTATTCATAAAAGTGGCTCATTTGTTTCCCAATTTACAGTGGCTTTGGCCAGAACAACCTTTACTGGGAACAGGCAGAAATGAGTATGTAGCAAACAAAGGCTGGCAACAGAACTACAACTCTGGGACTCTTAGGTTAACTGTCACGACCAGCAGAAAAAGACCTTCCAAGTGCAGCTGTAACATTTTATTGCCTCCCAGGGAAAATTAAAGAGATTTTTAGATACTTTTTTCCCCCAACACCTTCACATTTATATCTGACAAAAAGGCTCTAGGGGGCAAAACGAGCATATTTTAGGATGAAAAGAGGAGCTTCTCAAAGGGGACTGTGGGAAAGCATGGAAGGTAGACTGTAATTGGTAACCTGGTTTTCTAACATATTAGCCTTTGTGAAGAGCAGTGAGAGCCAGTATCTCAAATGCACTTTTGTAAAACTGCTTCAAACTAATCAGAACTGAAGGGATACATTTTTTAAAAATTTCACTTTATGTCTGCTAAGGCAGAGAATAGAAGGGTTGACCATGCTGGGAAGAATTCTTTCCCTGGACATTCATTTGCAGTTCCTGTTCCGTGTGAGTGGAGCAGTCGAGGTGGCTGCAGGTAGAATTTGGCCTCAGTGACATAACCCAGCTGTAACAGTGCCTCACATATATGTCCAAAGCTCAGTGAAACCAGGGCAAGCCTGTATTCCATCAGACACCAGTGCTAAAGCAGTACCTTTTTACATTTTTAAAAATAAAAACTAATAACACGTTAAACTTCCCGCAAATTCGGGCTACAGAAGGCACGGGGAGACATAAAATTTAGTTGGTTGCATTGTTCAGCTTTCAACGTTTCCTTTTTCATACATTGCCCTTGTCGGAGACCATATGCAGGTACTTGGTGACAATTAGCTTTCTCTCTCATACTTAAACCTCCCCTCAGGAAAAATCTGATGAGTTATTATGTACTATGGTATGAGTGGAAAATAATCTTTACCATGTTATGGTTATTTATATTTAGTCCCCTCTCAGGAGTATTTATATGTTATTAAGAAAGACCTAAAATAATGGTCCTCTCCTATTGTTACCCACAAAGGGATGAAATCCCCCCAGTAAGTGTCCACTTACTGATGACTTTAAGTAGAGGGTGAGCACAGGTCCCCCCAACCCCATAGCATCTTGTGAAGGCTACGGGCTAAACTCATATGAACTTGGATCACCACGGCCCTTCAGGTGGCTGTTACCATCCTCCCTCAACTCTGCTGTGGCCATTGGCTCCGGACCAATGGCTTTACAAAAAAATTTAAAAAAATTAAAAGATCCCAATTTCATTAGATAAAGTCATTCCAGAGACACTCCTGTATGACAAAGGGTACTAACATTTTTTTTTCGAATTGTAGATTTGTTTTATCTCCTTATTAGATAAGCTGGGAAGGATAGGTGGGTTAATTTACTCATTTTTGTATATACTGCTTAACTTGGCTTGGCAAACTGGTGGCAATATAAGTATTAAATTGTGTTTCGAGAGTGGAAATAGTCCCCATACACAGCTCAATATATGAAGCCCTGTGTGTTTTGGCCACTGCACCCCATCCCCTGCATCTCCTCCACATAAACCCTGTGATTCAGTCATTCATGGCTCTCTGCGGGTGCCAGGCGTTTTTATGCACTTTCACATGCTGCATTTTTTCTGCCTGAAATACACTTTCTTCCTTCTGTGCCCTGAAAAATCCTATTCATTTTTCAAACTTCAATTTAAACGTCTCCTCTTGTGTGAAGCCTTCTTTTATCCTCTCCAACCCCGGAAAATCTGATTACACACTTTAGGCTTCCATCCCTGTGCTCATCCTGACTTCTATTACAGGTCTTACCAAAACCCATTTACAATTGTTTATTTTCTCATTCACCCCCTGGTCCATTCCCCCTCTCTTATCATCTGTTACAAACCCTAGAGGACACAGATCATAACTTTCCCATGTTTGTGCCTCAACACAGAGTCTGGAGGTCATGCATGTACTTGTCTGATGATTTGCTAGCAATTACTGAGTGCTTTGTATGTTTGAGGGATTCCATGAGGCAGTGAGGCCAGAGGTGGGAGATAGCCTTCCCTGACCTCCCAGGGAGTGGTGTGTGATGAGGCTGGAGAGCAACAGATGGTGGGAGGCCATGCCAGCCAGAGCCTGGGTTTAAGAAGGTAAGGGAACACACCAAAGGGTTGAAGCAGAGGCTTCATGTGACAAGACTGACCGCACTCAAAGAACATTCTGGTACATGCCACATTCACGAGAGAGTTTATTTCCAGAGAAGAAGAGTGGAGAACTCATGGAGAAGGGTACATAGTAAAATTCAACTGTGTCTGTTTTACCCTCCCAACTTTCAAATTGGCTAACGGGTACCCAGAGCTTTCTACATTATCTATCTATCTATCATCTATCTATCTATCTATCTATCTATCTATCTATCTATCTATCATCTATCTATCTATCATCTATCTATCATCTATTATCTATCTATCTGTCTATCTATCTATCTATCTATCTATCATCTATTATCTATCTATCTGTCTATCTATCTATCTATCTATCTATCTATCTATCTATCTATCTATATCATCTATCTCTCTTTTTTTGGTATAGCTGCAATATTTCAAAACCATGTAAAGTTTATTCAGGCAGAGTGTAGACAAAAAGCCAGGAGGAGATACTTAAAATAGGGTGAAGAGTTAGCTGCCTATTTCAATAGTTTGTGGAAAGATGGAACAGGGTTACATGAAGAGTGAGGTGGCCAGAAGTAGACCCATCAGAGGGGCTTTCCGAAGTAAATTACTGTCCAGATGTTTTACTGGTGAGGAGGGAGTCAAATGGAAGATGATGGCGCCAGTTCCTAAAATGGGGAGACTAGTCAGAGGAAAAGCCAAATTTCGGCTTCACAGCTGGTCTCAGAATACAAGTGTACAAACAGTCCAATGTCATATCTGTCACTCATACACAGCAGGGAGTACCACAACAAAAATCAGTCTTCTGGCTGATTCCCATCGCAGATCTTCCCCTGTTGAGTCACTTGTTTTTTAATTAAGCCCTGAGCACTGAAGCAGGAACGATGCAGATTCCTCTGATAGATCTGAACCATTTCAAGGTTTGCAAATGGGAGGGATTACCTGCTAATTTAACCATGAAACTGGATTTGCAGCTCTACCCCAGATAAGGTGAAGCTGCATGGACACACATAGATAAAATATTCTCCAGGGAACTATAAAAGTCACTTCTAGGGTCACTTATTCCATTTTTAACTTGCCATCTGTGGTCCAAAGAAAACTTGAAGTAGAGCCAGGTATATATATATATATATAACATATATCATATGTATATATATACACATATATAACATATATAATATATATAACATATATTATGCATTATAAATGCATTATATTCCTGCTGATAATGTATTTGTCTGCAACATTAGTATTTCACAAGTACTATGTAAGGATACATAGCAAATACATTCCATGATAAAGATTTTCTTTCCAATGTTCATGCAGACCTTTCTTTGGAATAAGCTAAGGCAGCATAAGTATTGACATAATGTTAAATAAATAACATTATGTTAAAACATAAATGTTAAAGGCAATTAAATCAGTATATTTAAAAAGCTATAAAATAGAACTATATAAATGTTATACTCTGACAGAGATCTTATTCTGAGGGCCCCCAACCTAAAACAGATGAACAAATATGAGAGCCTAAAAAACTAAAAAGGTCATTAAAGTTCCCCACAGGCTATTCTCCCACCAAATCGGGGGTAATGGAGAGAAAAACAGAGTCAAAATGCAGGAAGAATTACTTTTTCAATAAAAAAATAATAAAGATTATTGGCCGAGCAGAGGAGCTATTTAAAATCCAAAATCAGGACAGGGGAACGGCGAACACTAAAAGAGAATCTGAACTTTTTTTGTTTTCCTGAGTGAGCCATTTAAGTTTATATATCTCCATACTGTTCAGTAACTGAAAGACTCAGAGACTATCGAATAAGATTCAAGTGATGATCTGAATGTTATGACGGGGTGTTAGAAAACATGTAAAGGTGTATGTGAGGATCTGTGAACTTTCTATATAGCAAATTCTTTTCAGATTCTTTGCCCTCTGGGAAAGTTACCTTTGTTATGAGAAAAGGTAACCATGAGATTGGCACTCTGGGATCTCATGGAAAGTTTACAAAAGCATTTGGTTGTTCATTCTTTTTTTAAAGAATCGTAGAAAGAACACCTAACACAAGATCTAGCCTCTTAAATTTTTAAGTGCAGAATACAGTATTATTAACTGTAAGCATTTCATATAAGCAGATCTCTTGAGCTTATGTCCTTTGGACAGCAACTCCCCCAGTTCCCGGCAGCCACCATTCTACTCTCTACCTCTATGAGTTTGATTATTTGGATACCTCATATAAGTGGAATCATGCAATATCTGTCCTTCTATGACTAGCTTATTTGACCTGGCATAAAGTCCTTCGAGGTGCATCCATGTTGTTGCATATGGCAGGGCTTCCTTCTTTTGAGGGCTAATACTCCCTCAAAGGGCTAAAACTCCCTCTTTTTCCTAAAGAAAAAGTGACTTTTTCTTTATCCACTCATCTATTGACAAACACTTAGGTTGTTTCTAATCTTCGCTGTTGTGGATAATTCTGCAATGAACACGAGAGTGCAAATATATCCCTGAGATTCTAATTTCAACCCCTTTGGATAAATACTCAAAAGTGAGATTGCTGGACCAGATGGTACTATTTTTGTTTGTTTGTTTGTTTGTTTGTTTTTTTGAGGAAACTCCACACCATTTTCCATAGTGGTTGCACATTTTCATATTCTCGCCAACAGTGTGCAAGTTTTCCAACTTTACTGCATTCTCTCCAACACTTGTTAGCTTTTATTTATTATTTTTTTTAATAAAAAGGAAGCCTAACAGATGCGAGGTGATAGGTCATTGTAGTTTTGATTTGCATTTTTCTGATGATTAGGACTCTGCAGCATTTTTTCATGTACCTGTTGGCCATGCATGTGTCTTCTTTGGAGATATGTCTATTGAAGACCTTCGCCTATTTTTAAAATTGAGTTATTGTTATTTTGCTGTTGATTTGTATGAATTCCTTAGAGATTTTGGATATTAACTCTTTACCAGATAGGCAGCTTGCAAATATTTTCTCCCATTCTGTAGGTTGTCTTTTCATATTAATGATGGTTTCAATTACTGCACAGAAGCTTTTTAGTTTGATGTATAGTTGACCCTTGAACAATGAGGAGGTGAGGGGCACTTACCCGACCAACCCGCCAATGCAGTTGAGAATCCACGTAACACTTGGCTAGCTTAACTACTAGTTGTCTACTGTTGACTAGAGGCCTTATTGATAATTGATAATATAAACAATTAACACATATCTTGTATGTTATATATGTATATATAGTATATACTATATTCTTAAAATAAAATTAGCTAGAGAAAGATATCATTAAGAATATCATAAGAGAAATTCTACAGCAGCTGGTTTCAAAGACTACTGATCAGACATGGGGATACTATCAGGCCAACCCAGTTGGCTCATAAGAAAGAACACTGATGTAGCTCCATTATCCAAGTAGAATCTAATGCTTGGGATGGCAGCCTTGATTCTCTGGTTGTTTGTTACCTGGTTGTTCTTCACAGGAATGTTGAAGTCCGCTCTCAGGATGACCTGCTTCCCCTTCACATCTAGCTTGTCAGAGTCAGCTTGTTAGAAAGCAACATCTTGGCAACACAGCAACAGTGAGGCTGAGAGCTCAAACAGCAAAGGAGAAGGTGGCCAGTATGTGCTAGAACTGCATGAGGAATTCAGAGAGCAGCTTGGGCTACTAGTATGGACATTTTAAAAATATTCATTCTTCCAATCCATGAAAGCATGATGTCTTTCCATTTATTTGTAGCTTCTTCAACTTATTTAATCATTGTTTTGCAGTTTTTAGTATACAAGTCTTTTCACCTCATTGGTTATATTTATTACTAAGTATTTTTTTTTCTTTTCAGTGCTATTATAAATGGTATCATTTCTCTTTTCTTTTCAGGTAATTTGTTTTTAGTGTATAGAAACACTACTAGTATTTGTTTTTTTTAATTTTTAAAGATTTTTTATTTATTCATTTGAAAGAGAGAGAAAGTGCAAGTGAGAGCACAATCAAGGGGCAGAGATAGGGAGAGAGAGAAGCAGACTCTCCACTGAGCAGGGAGGCTGATTCAGGGCTCCATTCTGGGACTCCAGGGATCATGATCTGAGCCAAAGGTGTATGCTTAGCCTACTGAGCCATGCAGGTGCCCCAACACTACTAGTGTTGGTATGTTGACTTTTTTTTTTTAAATAATAGCCCCAAAGGTTTATTTTTTATTTTTTTTTAATTTATGATAGTCATACAGAGAGAGAGAGAGGCAGAGACACAGGCAGAGGGAGAAGCAGGCTCCATACACTGGGAGCCTGACGTGGGATTCGATCCCGGGTCTCCAGGATCGCGCCCTGGGCCAAAGGCAGGCGCCAAACCGCTGCGCCACCCAGGGATCCCGTATGTTGACTTTATATTCTGCAACTTTACTTAATTCGTTGATTAGTTCTAATAGGTTTTTTTGAGTGTGACATCCTTTAGGTTTTCAACGTATATAAAATTATGTCATCTTCAAACAGAGATAATTTTACTTCTGTCTTTCTAACTTGGAAACTTTTTATTTCTTTTTCTTGCTAAACAACCCTAGCTAGGAAATGTCACATTAATTGATTTTCATATATTGAACCACCCTTCCATCTCAGGGATAAATCCCATTTGGTAATGGCTTATGATTTTCTTAATGTGTTGTTGAATTTGGTTTGCTAGTATTATGTTGAGAATTTTTGCATCTATGTTAATCAGGAATCTTTTCTTGTAATAGCTTTGATATCATGGTAATGCTGGCTTTATATAAATTTGGAAATATTTCCTCCTCTTCCATATTTTGGGAGAGATTGAAAAGAATTGATTTTAATTCTGAATTCTTTGGTAGAATCCACCTATGAAGATATATGGTCTGGTTTTTTGTTTGTTTGTTTGTTTTGTACAGGGAGTCTTTTGATTACTGATTCAAAAATAGTCTATAAATAAAAAATAATTTAATTATTAATTATAGATATGTTTAGATTTTCCATTTCTTCATGATTTAGTCTCGGTAGGGTTTATGTTTATAGGGATTTTTTCCTTTCTTCTGGGTTATCCAATTTGTTATCATATAATTGTTCACAGTAATATCTTATAATCCTCTTGAATTCTGTGACATAAGTTTTAGTGCCTTCTTTTTCATTTATGATTTTATTTTTTTAAGTCATTTCTCTTTTTTTTTCCTAGTTAGTCTAAGGGTTTCTCATTTTTACTAATCTTTTTCAAAGGCCACCTCTTAGTTATGCTGATATCTCTATTGCTTTTATTTATTTTCTTTCTGCTCTAATTTTTATCATTTCCTTCCTTCTGCTAACTTTGAACTCAGCTTGTGATTTTTCTAGTTCCTTGAGATGTAAAGTTAGTTTATTTGAGATCTTTTTAAAAGTACGTACTTCTACTGATAAACTCCCTCTTAGTTTGCTTTTGCTACACCCCATTCCTTTGGTATGTTGTATTTTTGTTTTCGTTTGTTTCAAGATAATGTATAGTTTCCCTTTGATTTCTTGTCTGACTCATTAGTTGTCTGAGAATGTGTTTTTTAATTTCCACATATTGTGAATTTTCTGGTTTTCTTTTTTTCTATTAATTTCTAGTTTCTTCTTATTGTAGATGGAAATTATGTTTGATACGATTTCAACCTTTTAAAATATATTAAGAGTCCTTTTGTGGCCTAATATTTTATCTATCCTGGAGAATGTTCCATGTACACTTAAGAATATTGTGTGTTCTGCTGCTGTTGAGTAGGATATTCTGTATATGTCTGTTAGGCTCATTTGGTCTGTAGTGTTATTTAAGTATACTATTTCTTTATTGATTTTCCGTCTCGATGTTGTTTCCATTATTGAATGTGGAGTATTAAAGTCTTCTACTATTATTGTACTGCTGTCTATTTCTCTATTCAGTTTGTCAATGTTTGCTTTATATATTCAGGAACTCTGATGTTGGGTCATATATATTTATACTGGTTTTATCTTCTTAATGTATTGACTCTTTTTATCATTATTTAATGTCCTTTGTCTCTTGTTACAGTTTTTGACTTACAGTGTATTTTGTCTGATATAAATATCGCTGCCCCTTTTCTCTTTTGGTTACCAATTATGTGGAATATATTCTTCCATTCCTTTACTCTATATGTGTCCTTAAATCTAAAGCAAGTGTCTTGTAGATAGCAGGTAGTTGGATTTTTAAAATCTGTTCAGCCACTCTAAGCTTGTTGATTAGGGAATTTAACCTATTTACATTTAAAGTAATTATTGATAGAGAAGGACTTATTATTGATTTTGTTAATTATTTTCAGTTTTTCTTGTAGCTCTTTTGTTCATCTTCTCTTGTCTTGCTATCCACTTTGTATTTCATTGATTTTGTAATGATATGTTTTGTTTCCTTTCTCTTTTTCTTTTGTGTATCTTCTATTTTTGTGCTTTCCATGGAGTTTTCATAAAACATCCTAGAGTTTTAACAGCTGATTTCAAGATAACATCAATATTTAATCATTCTTAACCAGTTTTTAAAAATGAAATAAATATGTCTTTCTTGCAATGACTACAGCCTGATTCTTTACAATGTTTATTGACAAAACAAACATTTCACTTTAACATTTTTGGTTTAGCTTTTGAACTAAACTAAACCAGATGTTAGTTTATAAATGTGTATATTTTACTTGGAGAGCATCTATAGTACAAGTGAAATTTATTTTCTCTGAGTCTCAAGACAATTGTTTTCAAAGATCTAACACTGAATAAAGAAATTGACTTGTTTTTAAAATTACAAAATATCCTAACAATAGTTGCTGATGTAGGTAAAATAATTAATTCAATTTTTTATGTAATAGGACGATAAATTTCTTTTTAAAATGTCATAAGGAATTTACCATCAAGGTTTATTTTTTTTTATTTATTTTTTATTTTTTTTTTTACCATCAAGGTTTAAATGAATAAACTTATGTAAGAGAAATAGAAAACGATAGAAAGAATTATAAGGCATTTTATTTCTTATTCTATTGTGTGTAACTGAGGTTTACAAGTCTGTCACCCACACTAAACTGAACATTCCTTTGCAGAAGGGAATGCATTTGTCACTATAACTTTTTTGCCTACTGCTCTGTGTAGAATGTAACAGGTTCTCTGTAAATTTTGGCTGATGTCTCTTGTGTAACTAAGCAGGTGGGATGTAGGAGTGCCAACAACATTGACTCCATATCTGGTCTTCCATTCTGTTCTGCCCACACAATGTCCTCAGGGCTATGTGTTCCAGGCCCTGTGGAGTTAATGTATGTCCTGACCAGAATGTAGGAAGGCTTGTTTTGATCTTCCTTAAAATGGTGCACAAAAGACTCCCCTTTAGATAACTAGTAGAGATAGATGACTGTTGTACAGAAGGTTCCACTTTACTTTTTTAAAGTATTTTGTTTATTTATTTGAGAGAGAGAGAACAAGTGAGGGGAGGGGCAAAGGGATCAGACTCCCTTGATCCTAGGACCCTGGGACCATGACCTGAACCAAAGGCAGACACATAACAAACTGAACCACCCAAGTGACCCTGGGAGGCCTAATTTTAGATAACTGTTAGAGATCTCCTGGTGTGCAGATGGTGCCACTTTAGATAACTACCGTGTGACCTCACCACCATACCCTTTGCTTTAGAAAACCTGGGGATTGAGATCCAGATTAGGTGGAGAATGGAGAATAACCATGCCTGGATCATCTGCCCACCTGGTTCCCCTTATCCACCCCACCCCTCACTCCCCATGGTAAGTTACCCTGAGTAAAACCGTGTAAATGGTATGGAGGAACTTGCTTTTTTTTTCAGTCTTGAAGTGCCTTCTAAGTCTGAAGGATACATTATGGACCCTCCTCCACTTTCTAAGAGGAGTCACTAATAAAAATATATTTCAGTATAGTTTTGGTAGAATTACACTCCTTTGCCAGGGAGTACAGAGAGCCCAGTGAGCAGCCGGAGGTGCCTGGAACAACCAGATATGAAGCGATAGGGAACCTAACATTGGCACTGAGAATGGAAAGAAAGAGATGGGTAAAACAGAGTCTTTGGGGGAAAAAGTGAGCAGAGCTGATCAAAAAGAAAAAAATAAAACCAAAGTAACTAAAAAATGTAGATTCTGCAAAACTGAAAGAAAAATGTAAATATTGATGCAAAAAGGAGCAAGGCTTAGGAGGAAAGACAATAATGATTCAATCTGGAAATTCCCAGGGGCCAGCCACCTGGAGGAACAGTGTGAAGGCAGGACCAGAAGCTGGGCATTCCAGTGGGCAGTGTGAAGAGGCAGGCTGGGGACAGGGATGCTGGGCCTAGCCTTCATGGTGGATGAGGGTAAACATGGGAAGGAGCACAAGAGGCCAGAGAAAGAGGAAGTAAACCAGGGAAGATGTTGTCATGGGAATCCAAAGCGATGGTGATTTCAAATGAAGAGGGATTTATAGTAAGAATGCCACCACTGAGGTAAAGAAATAGAAAATTTTTGATCAGGCCATTCCCTGTTATTGCTTATGAAAGATCCCAGGAAAGAGAGCTGATTTACAGGACAAGATGATAGTTAAACAGCTCCAAGTGGCATGGTCTGTCATTCTACTGCCCTCCTTGACCCAGTACTAATTTATCTGTGTAGTTTTCTCCCCAGGGTAGGGAAGATTAAATCTATCCTGCATTGTTTTTCAGTTCCTTTCTGGAAGATCTCATCTCTGTTTCCCACTCCTGGGCAGCTCTTCTCTGCATAAATGGTAACTGTCAAAATCACACCTTCTCCAGCTTTCTGTTAAACACTTCTTCCAGAGCAATCTCCATCCCTGGCAGGCAGATGTCTCTCATTCTTTTTTTTTTTTTTTTGGTATACTTTTTTATTGGAGTTCGATTTGCCAACATATAGCATAACACCCAGTGCTCATCCTGTCAAGTGCCCCCCTCAGTGCCCGTCACCCAGTCACCCCAAACCCCCACCTACCTCTCTTTCCATTACCCCTTGTTCATTTCCCAGAGTTAGGAGTCTCTCATGTTCTCTCACCCTCACTGATATTTCCCACTTATTTTCTCTCCTTTCCCCTTTAATCCCTTTCACTGTTTTTTATATTCCCCATGTGAGTGAAACCATATGTTTGTCCTGCTCCGATTGACTTACTTCACTCAGCATAATACCCTCCAGTTCTATCCACATTGAAGCAAATGGTGGGTATTCGTCATTTCTAATGGCTGAGTAATATTCCATTGTATATATAGACCACATCTTCTTTATTCATTCATCTTTTGATGGACACCAGGGCTTTTGAAATTTCATGTGAGCTTTCAACTTTCCCATAGCGTTGAGAATTTATGTAGATAGATGATAGATAGATAGATAGATAGATAGATAGATAGATAGATAGATACAGTGTTTTTTTGTTTCCTTTGCTAGACATATTGATTTTTCTTTGAAGAGGGAAGGATCTGACTCAGCATTTACTACATCTCTATGATGCTTGGGAAAGAAAACTGCTTTGCATAGTTCATTCATCCCTCCCACCTCTTAGCAATCTGAGAGTTGACTCAGGTCAGATGCAGTTTCAGGGAATGGATACAGCAATGGAAAGATGAAGAAACTCCTGTCCTTCTGGAGGCTACTTTCAGTGTTTTAGAATTGTATTGACTAGCTAAGGATCTTCCTAATTCTAAAGATTTACTACTCTAGGGTCACCTCCTAATTATAGTAGTATTTTGAAAATATACTTAAATATTCTCCATAGAGATGATCTCATAATTATTTTCTATCTGAAAGAAAATATCAGAAAGATGATTTTCAAATAGAAAATCACTGATGACAATCATCATTAAGAAACTTGTAGACAAGGAGATATTTTCTCAGAAAAAATCATCAAACTGATCTAATTCTTTAGAGCTAAGCTTACAAATACTGGGGCAGAACATCCTAGAAGAGGAAAGACTCTGGTATAATGAGCTTTTAATGTTTTCAGTGTATCACTGGAAATATAATTTAATATATCAGCCTAAGAGAGAAGCTGATTTTTCACCCAAGGAGTAACAATATCCAACATGCTCAAGTTGCCAATTTGTATGTAGTGATTTAAAGTCACTATATGACAGTAACTCCTATTAAAGGCAGCAATGTGGTACCTTATAAAAACTGATGACATACTGTCATTGACAAAATGCCTCAAACTCAATAGCTATTGCTAAATACATCTGGAAAATAGGAGACTGAAATATATCATAATAGTAAGATTAACTAGTGTAAGAAAAAAGTTTGGAGAATGTGATATTCTATTTCATAAAGACAAAGAAATACAAATATTGTAACATCCCTGAAGGTATGGGTTAGCATTTCAAGTCATTGTGGATGGAAGTCCTCTTCTTTTTTTTTTTTTTTTTTAAACTAGGCAATTTATTATCCCAGGATTAGGAAAGGTTCAAATTTCTCTCTTTCTCCTTCAGAAAATGATCAAGATATTTGTTGATGTCAGTTCTGATCTGATCTTTCCATTCTTTATATAAATAAACACAAAAGAAATCTTCAATACACAGAACTTCCTCATGGTTGCCTTACAAAATCTTTAAAAAATCTCCAGCAATCTTTTTAGCCCTCAGCATTTTTTTTATCCATCTATGATCTATCCATCTATGATCTAAGCATCTATCACAAACTTGATATCCAATGAATATTTCTAAAAACAAAACACAACAACAAAACAAAACACACACAAAACAGGTTCTGGGATCTACTGTACAACATGGGGCTTATAATTAAAATACTGTATTGTCTACACAGAAAAAACTGGTGGTTGCCAGAGGGGAGGTGGGTGTAGGGAATGGGTGAAATAGGTGAAGGGGATTAAAGGGTACAAACTTTCAGTAATAAAATAAATAACTCACAGAGATGAAAAGTGCAGCATAGGGAATATAATTAATATTGCAATAATGTATGGTGGCAGATGGTGACTACATTTATCATGTACACGCTGAGTAATGAATAGAATTGTCGAATCATTATGGTGTACACCCAAAATAAATGGGACACTATGTCAACTATACTTCCATAATACATATTTTTAAAAAGATAAATAAGGATTAGGGATGTAATGTAAAATATGCCTCGTGTTATATACTGGTCTATGGTATATTTGAAAGGTGTTAAGAGTGTAATCCTAAGACTTCTTATCACTAGGAAAAAACTTTTTTTTTCTTTTTATTTCACTTTATTTTTTTATCCATATGAGATGATGGATATTAACTGAACTCATTGTGGCAGTCAGTTCACAATATATGTAAAGTAGAATCTTAAACATACACAGTGCCACATGCCAATTACATTTCAATAAAACTAGGGTAAAAAATACTGCACTTTAAACTTAAAAATTTGCTAATAGGGTAGATCTTCTGTTAAGCGTTTTTACCAAAAAAGGAAGGAAAAAAAAAAACAATAAATGAATGAGAGGAAATTTAGGTGATGGAAATATTTCTGGCTTTGATTGTGGTGACAATTTCATGGATGACTTTATTTTCCAACTCATCAAGTTACATTCATTCAATATCTATAGCTTTAGGATGAGTCACATACTTGGAAGGTTCTAAAGGAATAAAGATTAAAAGACTGGGAATGAATGATAATTTGGAAGGATATCAAATAACATAATTTGTTAATGAGGTTTCCTCCATTTTTAATATTGATACTACCCTAAATACACTCTTTTCAAACACTGATTAACTGGTATGACTACTTCCTTGCCATTATATGATTTTACTTGACCTATCATGCAAAGATTTTCTTAACTGCCACTAACTTGTCTCCTCTCCTTTGCATAATATGTATGAAGTCTGTATAGTGCACTGGAGAGAGGATGGGAGACACACAGGACCACTATTACACCTCTCCTTAGTGCCTTGGTTGTTTTCCTAATGCTATTAGTACAGTCTACAACAACTTTTCCTAAAAACTACAGGATGTCTTAGAGTTTTTAATCTGATTTAAATTCCCAAGAGGAAAATTTGGTAATGCTAATTCCTAAACTTATTTGAGTAGGGATCCAATTTTTTAAAATTGCTGTCTCTAAGTCCAACAGAATACAATGTGAGAAACATCACATTTCAGTGAAAAGGCAAGGGCAAAAGGATCCAGGAATACTCACTATTATACTGACTGATTAACTTGTGGTATTGACCAATTTTGCATTCAATGGTTATTGGTAATAAGACATGATCCATCCATTTCATGAAAGATCAGAGTATTTTGTGTAACAATCAGATTTGTTCTAAAGAGATTTGTCTATTCCCTGAATTATGCCCTCCTCTTGATTATGGTATAAGACCCCAAACTAAGTTCTTTGAGCACACAGATGAAACACAGATGAGATAAAGATTTTCTTCAGTGAATTTCTAAGGATAATATTGAAAATTTATTTCAATTATTTCAAAGTGTGAGGAAGATATATAGGTAGAGAATAGGAATCTAAGAAGTCTGATAAGGAGAATTATGAAGTATTTAACTTGTATCTAGAACAGTTTATGAAATCTAGCAAAAAAGATTAAAAGTATTACTAAAGATATTTCCTTAGGAAGAATCTCCCAGGTTAATTTGTTAAATTTTTCTTCTTTCACTCATATTCCCTTATGAAATTGCTTTATTCCAGATAAATACACACAGTCTTACTCCTAAGAGGTAAATATCTTGAAGTAATTTCTATTCTGAGGATAGGAATCCAAATAGCAAAATCCAAAATACTCTGAAAAGAACAAACTCTAACACACAAAATACCCTACACTGAAGGACCCTTTTCCTGTAGTGGCTTCTGTTCATCAAGAAGACTTTTGAATGTTAACTTTACATAGCAACTCCCAGAGCAATTTCAGGACCTTGACTATAACAGTGGAAGAAGGCCACAGCACATCATATTCTTAGGACAATGTTTCACAAAACTAGATTTAATCTTATACTGATTAAAATAAAAAACAAAACAGAAATTAAGATGTCATCTATTTTTTTTTTAGATTTTGTTTATTTATCCATGAGAAACACAAACATACACACACACACACACACACACACACACAGAGGCACAGACACAGGCAGAGGGAGAAGCAGGCTCCATACAGGGAGCCCAACGGGGGACTCGATCCCAGGTCTCCAAGATCATGCCCTAGGCTGAAGACGGCACTAAACCGCTGAGCCACCTGGGCTGCCAAGATGTCATCTATTAGGTGCTTATATCTGCCTTTATATTTCTGCTCAAACGATTACTTTCCCCAATTTTCCATCAACTCATACACTTTCCCTTCAGAAATCCCAAAATTGATTTCTTCCAAATGATCATTATGTATTATTCAACCTCTGAGAAATATTTATGGAGCAGCAGATATATAATGGAAAACAACAGAGATGTGGTTTCTAGTCTGCTAAAGATTTAAAAAATTTTTGAGAGAAAGAGCAAGGGGAGGGGAGAGAGAGAAAATGAGCAAGGGAAGGGGGAGGAGTAGAGGGAGTGGGACAAGCAGACTCCCTGCTGAGCAAGGCTCAGGGCTTGATCCCAGGATCCTGAGATCATAACCTGAGCTAAAGGTGGCTGCTCAACCAACTGAGCCATCTAGGTGCCCTTTGCTAGGGCTTTTTATTGGGGAAGAAATATATTTAACCAAATAACCAGAAACATTAATATATGCTAAGGAATAGTGATAAATGACATACTATGAAGAAAATATATGGTAAGCAATATATATGGTATAGTTTATAGTATATAGTATATAGTGTATAGCATATGGTATGTAGAATCAGTGAATAGCATATAGTATATACCATATATATATAATATTTAGCACAGGGTGGCTAAATGAGTATCCTGAGAGGGCATGAGTTGAAGAGTGCTTAGGAATTAAGGATGGGTTGATGCTAGAGAGTTCCAGCCAGGGGAAACAGGCTATAACTGTCCCTGAGATAAGGAGCATGGCTCCTTTGAGAAACTGAAAGAATATCAATATTACTTGAAGCAAAGGAAGTGTGAAAGGAAGAGTAACTCCAAATGAGGTTTCCAACTTTTCTCTCCACCTATTGCACAACCCACTCCCTCCCCTCTGCATAATCCACTTCCATATGCCACCAAGACACTTGGTGAAGCATAGCAGAGATAAACAGTTCTCTCTAAGGACCACTCTGAAGGGCATCAATGCAAACTCTTGTACTGCAGCCATGTAGGGTGGCTCTTGTGATGCCAATACATCAGCCAGAATTATCTTTCAAATATCTATCCAGTTATGAAGGACTCCAAGGTCTCCCATGGCTCTTATGATAGCATCCAAAACCCTATCAGGCCTAGACCAACCTTTGTGGTCTGGCTCTCGGCTCAGGTTGTTCAGACTGTCATATAATAAGGTTTCACTCTGATTTTTGTCTCTACTTGGGAAGAAAATCAACAAGCTTCATGGCAGCAATTACCCTGTCCACTCAGAGACATTCTATTTTCTTCTAATTCAACCTATGAGTCATATGATCAACATGGCCAGATGTTAAGTGCATGTGGAGTCTTCAACTGGCAAATTAATTTTGCAGAAAACAAAACTAAAGAAAGTTCTTGGTGCCATGGAAGTGAAGTGGGTCAACAGAGTGATTGGTCATCTGGTTTCTGAATAGAGCCTTATGATTCCTTAAAGTCAGGAACTGTGCTTTATTTATCTGTGTCTGCTATTGAGTGTAGTGTCTGATACAAAATAAGCCCTCAATAAGGTTTGTGGAGTTAGTGAATATTTTAAACTATTCAAGGCCAACAATGCACTTTAAGTAATATTTTTAATGGGATTAATTGATAAATTATTTTATAATTTAATATCCTAGTATTGAAATGAGCAAATCAATCTGTGGAGATTAAGTAAATGATATTCTGGGTCACATCATTAAAGAGCAAGTCAAGGATCTGAGCTGAATCTGCCTCTGAATGCCATGATCTTACAGAGCACCAGGCTCTTTCTCAGAAGGTTTTTAATGATGATTAATGAGATATCCATCCATGGTGATAGCCAAGCTAATCAGATAGAAAAAGGATGGAGAATTGGGAGTTCTGGCTGGTTTGACTTTACCACTGCCTATACAGTTACATTCCCTATTTCCTGATTTGTTCAAGGATGTCAGAAAGTGAAGGGTTGGTGGGGGCATGAGGGGCACTGCAGTCATGTTTTTGTTCTTGGTGATCTACCTTGTGAATTATAATAGTCCGGCTGTCCCTGCCACTTGGCGTCATTCCAGGTCCCCTCAGGCATCTCTGCCAATTGTTTGGAGGACACATGAACTGAATTGCACAATGCATTCTGAAGTTAAATAATTGATTTTAATACATATTTCATTGATTCCTGACATTAGTGTGGATAATCATGTTTATCATAATATTCATTTGAAGTTAGCAGTGTTAAGATTACTTGTGAATCATTCCACCTGAGACTGAGAACATATTTTCCTATGGAAATGACAGTATTCATTGTAGTCACTCTCTGCAGACCAATCTAAATGTAGGATATTGATTTATGTGGCACAAACATTTACTGCATGTGTAACAATTCTGGAACAGAATGATGTAGCAATAGTACAGAAACAATGATTGTTTCTCCATATACCAATAAAAGGCTGGTGGAGACTAAGTGGAACATAAGGATCATCTTATTCTCAAAGGTCATGTAGTGGGAGTGGTTGTGGTGCCACCCAGAGCCCAGAATCAACAGGACCTGGAGGCTCTTATTATTGTGAGAAGGCAAATTTGCTCAAAGTAGAAGGCGTTTGTTGAAAATGCATTCTGTTCTCCTACCAATTGACTATGCTTTTTAAACTTCATTTTTTTTTTATTGCCTGTATGACCCTGATTTATTCACTTCCATGAGCCTCAGTTTCCTCCCATGCTTGTAGGCAACAGAACAACTACACTGCTAGTTTGTAGTGAAGATTGGCGATAATACCCCTAAAGCCCCTAACATAATGACTGGCATGAATAGGCATTCTATCACCACTTTTACTACTGCAACTATTACCATGATGACTACTGTTGCTCTCACCACCACGATTAATTTTACTACTCACTGGTTTAACAAAATGAGCTGACCCTAGAGGATACAGCTTGATTTGTTTCCCACTACAGCCTTTAAATGCACTCTACTGGATCTCTTCCCTTTCTCATGACATTTCAGGAACATGCCATATCATTGCAGGTTTTAATGAGTACCTCTCTCTAGTATGATTTTTTAGGTATTTGGGTGCAGGCTTAATAAATGAAAGTTTCTTAAATGCCTGGGTGGCTCAGTCAGTGAAGCGTATGACTCATAGAATCTTGGTTTCAGCTCAGGATCCTGAGATGGAGCCCTGCACTGGGCTCCATATGCAGCAGGGAGTCGGCTTCTTTCTCTCCCTCTCCCTCCACCCTTCCCCTGATTGGATGCACCCATTCTCTCTTTCTCTCTCAATAAATGAATAAATTAATGAATTAATGAATTTAAAAAATCCTTAAAACCAAGAAATAACTATATGAGATCCCATCTGGTTTAAAACCAGTTTAAAGGAAATCCCCACTTCTCTATGCTTAGATTGGATCCATAGCTCAAGGAGCCGGAATTCTGGTGGTCTGCCCTCTTACTCCCAAGGCCTCTGACTCCTTGGCTTCTATCATCAACAGAAGGAAGACATGAAAGAAAAAGGGACTAAGCCTTTTTTGAAATTAGTGCTCTTCAGTCCTCTCTCTTGGGTATTAGATGGGCACAATGTCATGGCAGATACCAAAATCCATGAGGTGAATTTATGGATATCTCAGAAAGTGCCACCCCCTCCTCCTGGGCTTTCCACTGCCATTCTGACTTGAGTGAAACACTCTCATGTTGACACTCTCTTGCCACTTCCCCTATTCCCCATGTCCAGTTCTCAGTGGTAAGCCCACAGACTTTTTGTGCTTAACTAATCTTGTTCCAGTAGGGGAGAGTGTTGACAAGTAACTCAAATGGGCTAGATTTTTTGGCATCTACTAAATGATGGGAACAATTCCTCAAAAAAAGCTGCAGTGCCTTTGGAAGAAGGGCAATGAAAAATGCATGTGGTTAAGGACAAGCTGGAGATTACATGGCTTGCAAGAAGAAAGCAGGCTTTGCCATAGTACAAGAGAGGTGAAAGAAAACCTGTATGTCTATCCAGAAGATTCATATGTAAGACATTTGTGTAAACTGATTCATTAGAACTTTAAAAAAAAACCTGGGGTGCCTGGGTGGCTCAGTTGGTGAAGTGTGTGACTCATGGAGTCTTGGTTTCAGCTTAGGTTCCTGAGATGGAGCCCTGCAGTGGGCTCCACGTGTAGCAGGGGAGTCAGCTTCTCTTTCTCCCTCTCCCTCCGCCCCTCCCATGGCTTGCATGCACCCACTCTCTCTCTGTCTTTCTCAATAAATAAATAAGTTAATGAATTAATGAATTTAAAAAATCCTTAAAACCAAGAAATACCTATATAGGACCTAGTTGCCAGCAGTAAGGAGTTCATAGTTTCATTAGTAAAAGTATATATTTATACAGAAAGCAGATAAAATAACATATAATAATGTATATAACAGAATACCATCGTGCACTGAAGATTAACTCTTATGGGAATTTTAACAAGGAGCTGGAGTTGGTCCAGAAAAAACTCCTACAGAATTAGGCAAGATATAAGGGATAGGAAAACTGCTGAGTGTTTATTATTATTTTTATTTTAAATATATTTTTTATTTGAGAGAGAGAGAGAGAGAAAGAGAGAGAGTGAGAGTTGGGGGTAAGGGGCAGAGGGAAAGGGAGAGAGACAATCTCAAGCAGACTCCCACCACCCCACCCCCCACTGCCCTGAGCTCAGGAATTGAAGTGGGCTTGATCTAATGACCTTAAGATCATGACCTGAACCTAAATCAAGAGTCAGACACTTAACCGACTGAGTCACTCTGGTGCTCCTATTATTATTTTTAATAGCTATTTAAAGCAATAAAAGAATTTCAATGTAAAACTTGGAAAACAAAATTATAAAAAAGTAAATAAAAATCACTTTTGATTCTACTACCCTGAGATAAATATTGCTGTTAATATTTTCAACTTTATTACATTTTTCTCTCCCTCAGAAATCCGATTATATTTCCCGAGATAACCCGTTTTCTCAATATAAAGGTGACTATTGCATATTTTATCCTCTCCTCAAATTCCCCCATACCCTCATAACTTGTCACTCTCAGCTGGTGACTTCACTTTTTATTTCACTGTGGGAACAGAAGCCATCAAGATGAACTTGCTCCTATCCAAGAGGCCAACCATTCCCATGGGGCACTAGATCCCATGTCCTTCCACCCCAAAGGGCTCTGCTCCTTCAGTTAGATCTTCTAAGATATGTCTTCCAATTTTTCATGTACACAGATGCCTGCATATACACATATACACAAATGCAAACACATGTACTTCCTCTAGCCCCATATCTCTTCCAGTTATTATTCTATTTTTCTGCACCCCTGGGTAAAATTCTTTTAAAGGTTTGTTAAGGGATCCCTGGGTGGCGCAGCGTTTTGGCGCCTGCCTTTGGCCCAGGGCGTGATCCTGGAGATCCCGGATCGAATCCCACATCGGGCTCCCGGTGCGTGGAGCCTGCTTCTCCCTCTGCCTGTGTCTCTGCCTCTCTCTCTCTGTGACTATCATAAGTAAATTAAAAAAAATAAAAAAAAAGTCTTGTTAAAAATGCTATCTCTTGTCTTCATATTCCAATTCTTCTCCAATTTGGTCTTGAATCCCTACCTATCAGGTTTCTGTTCCCATGACTCCTTCAAAGCTGAGCAGTGACATTCACTCTGCCTAGCTAACACTCACCAGGGCCACGTCAAGACCTTCCAGGGCCCTTTTATCATAAAAATATTAATAATTGTTTTATGACTGTATTGTTATAAAAACCAATATAACCTAGGCCAGACTCAGTATTACATATTCATTGTTTTTATATTCATTTTCTTCTAATCAAAAAAAATGAAATTAAAAAATTTTGTGTGCTCTACAATGTCATGGGACCTAGGCACTGTGCCTCTTGTACACAATGGATGAGTTGGTGACTTGTTAGCCCTCACCCTGCCCAGACACTCAAAAGCACTCCACATAGTTGATAATCCCCATGGTGGTTTCCTTCTCACCTCCCTGGTTACTGTCCCTCCATCTCTTCTGAAGCATGCTCCTCCTTCCTGTCTTGTCAACACTGGCACATTCCATGCCTGAGTGTGGGGCCCCTTTTCTGTCTAGGGGAACAATCCTAGGGATTCTCAACCTGCTCTATGGCTTTAGAAAGTGATCCCTCCTAAACTTATATCTCTAATCCCCCATTTTCCTTCTGAACTTTGGACTCAGAAATCTTAACTACTTATATGATATCTCCATTCAAATATTACATCTAAACATACATAACCTAAAATGTAATCCCCTCAATCCTCCTCTCCCCTCATATTCTCCTGCACAATTACTAACACAGATATTCATTCAGTTGCTCAAGCCAAAATCCTTAAAATCACCTTGACTTTTCTTTTCCTCACATCCTTTACCCAGTTGTTCAGCAGATGTCATCAATAATTCCTTCAAAACACATCCAGAAACCTTCCATTAATGGCAACAGTACAGGACAGATGGAAAACCCGTTTAATAAATAAAAGAATGATTAGCCTTATGAGTTGAAGGACAGGAGAAATGAACAATAATTCTACCTTGGAATAAGGACTGTGCTAGAGAAAAAGAGGAATGTTGAGGGGACAGTATTCCGTCACTCTCAGAAAGGTAATGATGATTATCCAAATGTCTAGCATTTTAGGAAACGGTGAGTTATCCAAATCACGGTAATAGCAGCCTGGGTGGCCCAGCGGTTTAGCACTGCCTTCAGCCCAGGGCGTGATCTTGGAGACCCGGGATCGAGTCCCACGTGGGCTCCCTGCTTTAAAAAAAATAAATAAAAATAAATAAATAAATAAATAAATAAATAAATAAATAAATAAAAGATGAGCAGCTCAGAGTCACCTCATGGGGCATGCTTATATATACAGATTTGCAGAAGGAGCAGTCACTAAAATGAGACAGACAAGGATCCCTTAGAAGGTTGTCGAAAAACCAAGATATTGTTATTTAGTAGAATCCAAGGGAAGGAAATGTTTCATGAAGAGGAGAGGGTCAGCAGGGGCCAATGCCACAAAAAGGTTCAGGAGAATGAAGGTCAGTCAATGATTGTGTAAGGTGTTGGAAACTACTTTAGCAGTTCAGTTTTGGTAATTATAAGCCTAGAAAGCAGAGTAAGAACTTTAAGAACTTTTCAATGAAGGCATCAATCAAAACATTTTTCCTTAGAAACAAAAAGGGAATAACAATGTAGCTAAGGAAAGAAATTGAGTGAAACAAAGATTTTCACAATTTGAGAGATAAGAAGTGCATGACAATGGTTGATAAGGAAGTGGGAAACTTTAGGAGGCTAGGAAAGAAAGGATTGATCCTGAGAGTAGGTTCTTCAGTATTCTAAAGCTAAAGAATAAAATGAATGATGATGACTGGCAGGAGTTTATTTTCAGGCTTATAATTCAATTTTTTCTTTCTTCACTCAGAAATTACACAAAACTTCTGATACTGCCTTCTCTGAACCGAAATGCAAGCCACCCATTTCTACAATGCTTTGGAAGAGTGTGGCTGAGTAGATCATTACCCCATCTTATTAGGGATTCTCGGACCCAATTCAATGTAGGGGGATCCTTCCCCTCAACACCAAGCAATTCTCAACACCAGCAGAATGTCTGAGATTCAACACAATTCTGACTGATCTACCCAGAAAGAGGCTCCGAAGGTTAAGAGTTAAGAGTTCAGTCCCACAAGACCCACCTTCCCCATCACCTACTTCAGCTGCAATACCCAGGCTGCTACCTCTGCTCTGACATATTGGCTACAGATTGAAGGTTCCAACAATCCCCTCCTTAGGTTTGATTAATTGGCTAGAGTGGCTTACAGAGCTCAGGGAAAACTTACTTACATTAATCAGTTTCTTAATGGATATGATAAAGGATATGAATCAGTATCCAGATGAAGGGATGCACAAAGCAAGGTATAAAGAAAGGACATGGAGTTTCTATGCCCTCTGCAGGTGTACCACTCTCCCTGTTTCTCCAACTATTCACCAACCCAGAAGCCATCTCTGACTAGTTTTTTTTTTTTTTTTTTTTTTTTTTTTTTTTTTTTTAATGGAGGCTTCATTACATTGTCATGATTGACTAAGTCATTGCCCATTGTCTAGTTCAACCTCCAACTACTCTCCCTTTCCTAGAGTTCTGGGGCTGGGATTGAAACTTCTAACCCTCTAACTCAGTTGGTCCTCCTGGCAACCAACCCACCATCCTTATCTAAAGGTTTTGAAAATTTGCCTCATTAATAGAAAAAAAGCTACTCTTATCTCTCTTATCATAGGATATTCTTAGGGTTTTCAGAGCTATAAGCCAGAAACCATGAATGAAGACCAAATACAAATGAGAAATATATATTTGGTCATTTCTTGTAAGTTACAATATTGCTCCCCATCCTCTCAGACCTTTACTCATATTATATTATTCCTATATACCATTTTTAGAAGTTACTAGATATTAATACTTTATCTCATCCTTTTTCCTTGTGCCTTACTTTCATCACTCTGCAGAAAAAATTTTTTAAATAAATAGATTGCAGCTGATGGCCAGTCCCTTGAAATCTTAATGATAACAAGTTCAAATTGAATTTACTAAATGAGCAAGTGAGTACAACATGTAAGATGATATAGTGATTGACTATAGATGATATAGTGATATAGTGTAATTGCCAATATGATTCACAACTTGTTTATTTATTTTTTTGTCCTTTTAGCCTGTGTGGATATAATTTGGACTGCCATACATAGCAGACAATTTTAATTTCAGTATAGATGAGTGCCCAGGTTCTGGTGATGAATACTTTTGAGATCAACAGATAGAATCAAAAATCAAGATTTAAAACACATCAAATTACTGGCAAAATTATTTAACCCCTCAAAAGGCCCCTCTCCCTCCTTTTTGTCACCTGTGTTATTATCAGTAACTAGGAGAAAGAGAGAAGAATAACAGGAATAACATGTTCTGAGCAACTGAGCTACAACTAACTCTGAATTAAATTGTCTTCTGAATTACACAAAATGTCTGCACTTGGCTGATAACTACATAATGTTTATTGTGCATCCACCCCTCACTTTGGAGGAAGAAGTAGTTTATACCACATCACCTCCATGTTATGGATTGTCTGTTATGTTGCCATGGAAACCTGCTATTTCCTTTCACTATCACTTACCATTATGTAAATATATATGTGTATATTTATATTATGAATAGAAAATATGAGTGGGATTACAAATTTATAAAAACTTCATTATAAACTCCTAAATGTAGGCCAGGGATTTGGTAACAGACACAGTGAGAAAGAACGGTATTAGATTTTCTCTATGTGAATCATCGGTTTAACCAGAAATCCTTCAACTTTCTCCCACTGCTACTTATGGTTCTCCACAAGTGGCAATATTTCCATGGATAGTCAGCATTCTCTAGAATGATATTCTCTTACTCAGTGTGCCCTTATTGTCTACTTCTTTCCAGTGATAAGAAAGAGACAAGCTTTTTGTTTGTTTTCTTGAAGCTGCTGGCTCAAATTCCTCTTACAAATTTTGTGATGGAGAATGAGTTGTCAGGCTCATATTTTCAATTAATTCATTTTATGAATAGCTAATAAAAGAAATATTTTCTTTTTCTTTTGTATCAATATTACATATTGGTTTTATATTCCAAGGCTTATTATATCGGGTAACTATGCTATGTTACCTTTTCCGTAAAAGCTCTTTTGATTAAAAGAAATACTACACTTGAGAATGTACAACTAAACGTATAGTATAGTATATAGTATAGAATGTACAACTAAACGTATAGTATAACAAAGGATAAGATTTCTATCAAACATAATTAAGAGAAATCTCCTTAGCAACATAATCACTCCCTCAGTCAATTCTAACTAGATTTTCTCCTCCCTGACCTCTCCTCTCAGATCTCTTCAAGTGGGAGATGAAATACTGTGAAACAGGCAACATTTACCTATGGCTCAGAGGTCCTCACTCATTAGCATTTTTTCCCCTTATTTCACCATCCATGTTCATTTTACATTTTATTGCTAAACAAAGAAACACTAAATAACAAACAAAAATAATGAAAATCAAGCCTTGAAACATTCTTCTGAGGGTCTGTGGGAAACAGACTAGAAATGACATACTTATATATTTCATTTTTCATTTTTAAATAAATTTCCGGTGAAGATTATTTAATTGTGGTTTATCAAAATGATGGACCACCACGCAGAAATTCGTTTTGCAAATTAATGTTTGATGACATGACAAAGTGGTCATAACATAACTAGACCATACAAAGCGATTTCTGAAAGTATGTACTTCAAGATCCCTTTAATATGGCTGGGAGAATATATTACAAAATGTAAACAGTGATAATTTCTGGATGCGAGTATTAACAGTTTTTTTTTTTTCCTTTTTCATGCTCCTCAGTATTTTCCAAATATTTCAGAATGTATCAGCTAGGGATGCTTTTGCCTTCAATAACTGAATTCTGACTACCTATGGATCAAACAAATACTTTTCTATTTTATTTATATATGTATTTATTTTTACACTCTAACATAGCAAGAAGACTGGAATAAGCTGTTGCTGGCACCATTTCAACTGCTTAATAATGACTTTCTTTCAATTTTTTCATATTCCACTTTGCCATTTTTTTTTTCCTTATTGGCTCTTTGCCTCATGATCCCAAACTGTTACCTTAGAAATAAGGAATCATGTCTGATTTCAAGGTGGAAAATGGGGTCAGAGAGGTTACTCAATGCCAGGTCCATGACTTCAGTGTCTTCACTGAAGCCCCTTTCTGAAAATTTATTCCCAAATCAATGTTTTATTACATTTCATTTGCCAGACCTGTGTCACAGGGCCATCCAGAGCTGCACAGCAAGGAGACAGACTCTCATACCTGGTTTAGATTCATCTTTAGTCATTGCCTACACTTTATGGAAACCATGACATCTTCAACAAAAATCAGAATTCTGTTGGCAGGGAAAGAATGTGCAACAGTGTCACAGGCTGAAAAATGCCTTCCCATCTGCCCAATATATCCATGTTCTAATCTCTGGAACATTTGAATATTACCTTATGTGGCAATAAAGGGTCTCTGCAAATCCTTAGATGCTTAAGATCTTGAGGTGGAGAGATTATCTTGGCATTATCTAGGTAGGCCTAAATGCAATCCCGTGAATCCATATAACAAGGAAGTGCCACAAGATTGGACACACACATACACACACATACATATGAGAAAATGAACTGAGAATGGAGCAGAGAGAGATTAGAATATACTGGTTTTGAAGACTGGAGTACTATGGTCACAAGCAAAGCACTTCTTCACACTGGAAGATGCAAGGAGAACACGCTCCTCTAGAGCCTGCCTAGGGAATGAGGCCCTGCTAACACTGAAATCAGCCTAGGGATACTAATTTCCAACTTCTGGCCTCCAGAGCAGAACTGTGTGAGAACATATTTCTTTTGTTTTAAGCCACCTGGTCTGTGGTACTTTGTTACACTAGTCAAAGGCACCTATACAGATAGGATACAGGTTTTATGTCGGTCACCTTGGCTATATTATGCCTATCTATCTATCTATCTATCTATCCTCTAAATAATATAGTGCACTTTTTTTTTTTTTAAGATTTTATTTATTTATTCATGAGAGACATAGAGAGAGAGAGGCAAAGGGAGAAGCATGCTCCATGCAGGGAGCCCGATGTGGGACTCGATCCCCAGTCTCCAGGATCACACCCTGGGCAGAAGGCGGCGCTAAACCGCTGAGCCACCTGGGCTGCCCTATAGTGCACTTTTAAAATAATGTATTTATTACTTTTAGAAGAATACTATTTAAAAAATAATTTGTGGAAACAATGAATGAACTTTTCTCATATTTTCATTTCAAGGAAATAATGTATTTTCAGTGAGACACCAACCCAAATTTGAGAACATCTTTATATTATCCATAGGCCTCTCTAACCAATTTCTACTGACTTCTGAAGGAATTGCCTGGGCATTTTCAAAAGTGGATTTAGCTACACAAGATAAATTGCCAATACTCCCCTGGCTCTAGATACCACATTTTTTTTTCCTCTTCAATTACCATCTTAAGTTTGGGAAATGAAATTTATCAGCGAAAACAAATAGATTCATGCCAAATCCAAAATGCATAATTGGGACAAGTTTTTAAGGAATAAATTAACGAAATGGAAAAGGAGCACTGCTCTTAATTTTCCTACAGCAATAAAGTTAAAATAGTAATAGTATCTTTAATCTGCCATGGAAAATAAGTGAAGGATGACAGCATATTGGTATTCACTTCAAAGCTAGTTATTAAATTTTTCCTTTTTTCCCTCCAGAACTCAACATGACACGGCTATTTTCAGACTATGATCTCTCTTTCATCAAAGTCAGCGCTAGCTGTGAAGACCACCTGCTCCACGTAATTACCTTAAGCACACTCTCAGTGTCTCCTGCTTCAAATGACCTATTTCTTGGTGAAATAAGATGTCTCTTAACTTTGGCTGTGTGAAATATGCTCTCAACTCTAAATTACTTATTCACGGGAGACAAATGCTCCTGGATCAATTCGGAACACTGATCTCTCTCAGTGGGCCCATGAGAACTGTATTCCCAGGGCACAACAAGAAAGCAATCTGCAGATTACCAGATAGAAATGACTAGAGAGGTCTGAAAACCAGCCAAATGAAAAACCGGCAAAATTGTTCTTCTCAAAATCTCACTCAGATAATTCTAAGAAGGAAATTAAATGCCTTTTTTTCATGTATGAAGCAAATATTTAGATCCTACCTTTAAAGAGAGCATGTTGTTTGTCCAATGCTTGTGATAATTTTATATTCATCAATTTACACTTTTTTCCTGACTCTCTTCCACAACAAGTGTGTCTGTAAATTTGTATGAACTTCCAAGTTTCAGAAGTTTTTAAAAAAGGTCTCCATAATCAAACATACAAAACAATTGCTGAGCCTCATAGATTAGTAATTCTTACAAAAATATAAGCATGAAGATTTCTCCTCTTGATTCTCTTCTACATCTGGCACTGCTGGTCACTCCTTTTGTCTTAAAACTATCTCCTCCCTTAAAATCTGGGTACTGTGCCTCCTTCTTCTCTTTCTCCTGACCACTGATTCTTTGTTTGCATTTGTTCTCTTCTTCTGCCACATAAACAATGGTGACCCTCTGCCTGTTCCTTCCTTTTTCTCTCCTCTTCTCCATTTCTGTCCCCTTCTTTCCCAATTCCTCACGCCTGCCATACTGTCCTTCTTTCCTTCTTCCTCTCTCTCCCTTCCCTCTCCTGCATCTCTTCCCTTCCCCTTTCCCTCCTTTTATTTTCCTTTTTTTGTGGGGTATGGTCATCTTTTTCATCTCAGTTTCCCCCTATAATATCATTTCCTTTCATGATGAGATTGTTACATTAGATAATAACTCCACAATTGATTTCTCTAGTTCTGATTAAAAAAAGAGGGGTGTACAAAATCATTTAATCAAAATTGAAATATGCATGGAGGGATTTGTTACCCACAAGTCAGATCCTAATTAGGACAAGAAACAGAGTGGAGAGACTTTTGAAATGTCACAGAGTGTCTTGCTTTTATTCCAGCTAAGACTCTGCTTAAATTAACATTTCCCAAGTTTTACAGAGAACACTGGTTGGGCAAGATGGTCCTTGAAACAAAGGGCCCAATGGTCAAATTAATTTGGAAAAAACCACATACTATATCTCCATTATGAATTTTAATAAACATTAATATCATAAGGACTGAAAAATCTTAGAAGAAATAAATTTATTTGTACTTAATCCAATATTATACAAACTGATTTGACCATGCCATCTTTTTCACAAGTGAACTAATCTTGATGAATGTCTCATAACTCCTCTGCCTAACAATCCAGTGGTGCTAGATTGAGTGCCAGACAATGGCCATATTCCTGGATAGAACACAGAGGGATTTTTAGCAATTCTATCTGAAATCTACTTTTTATGCATTCTTTTGCTGCTGCCTCCTCTTTACCCTGCCTTCTCCCACTGTACTTAATACTTGAATAATCACCAAAGTATTCAAAATCTGGAACATATCAACTTACTCCTGATTTTTTTTCTTTCTATTGCTAGTATGCTCTCATAATTTCATTTTTGGATTATTCACAGATCTGCAACTTTAAAAAAGATTTGTTTGATCATTTTCCCCTTTATTCAAGTGAATCATTTATTTCCCACACTGTTTGCATATCACTTTGTAAATATCTCCAGAAATATACAAATTTCACTGAATCGATTGCACCTAGTAAATTACAAACGTCTATTACCTGTTTAATAAGGTAAGATAAGCCACACAATTTTACTTTTGAGCACATAAATGTGGCTGGTCTGAATTGAGATATGCCTTATGCAAAAAATAGGCATTGGATTTTGAAGACTGAAGACCAAAAAAAAAGAAACAAATTCTTAATAATTTCAATATAATTATATATTAAAATAGTAATATTTTGGATATATTTGGTTAAATTAACGTTGCCTGTTTATTTTGCTTTTTATGCGACTACTAAAAATTTTTTAATTACATTATATACTCACATTTGTGAGTGACACTGTTCCATTAGATGGCATTGTTCTACAGGGCGAGCACCCTTTCTTATCATCACAGCTCCTAGCTGTTACTTATAATTGTCACTTCCTAAATGTTTCTTGAATAAATGTAATTCATTAGCACGGTAAACAAAGTTAGAGAATGTCCTGAAATTCTGAAGTTGTAACATTTTCTTATGAATAATAAATGTAAATTTTCCATAAACATTGTATACATATTGCACATTGAATACAATATGGCTTTGATTGAAGCTATCATCTGTTACTTAGCTATTTTACTGAACACTTCAGAAAATGATTCCCTCAAAGAGTATATTCTAACCATCAAAGTTCACCACATGTTAATATTAGTTGAAAATATACCTTTAAACAGTATTAGGAGTATTATGAGTATGGTATCTCAATTGTACAACTTCTAATGTGAAAGATTTTTTTTCCTGGAATATTTAATCAAATGTCTACCTTTCAGACCTGGTATCCTTTTAGAGAGAAAAGGAACAGAAAGGAAAAGCTCAAGTTCATACTAACCCTTACAGATAAACCCTCTGCCGTTCTAAGTTAGTATGTACATAAAACCACATCAGAGTCTCTGCAACTTCCCTTGGAAACAATGCTACTGTACTTTGATGAGGACAGTAAAAGAATCGCAGTCATGAGGCAGCCCAAAGTCCTCCATCACTTCCAGTCATAGGATTTCTTGTATGAATCACTTTGAAGGCACAATCCGTGACAGAGATGCAATAGAAAACTCTGGTCTAAGACTGAACAGAAAATTAAACCCACGTGAGTTTTAGTCTTAGCGGAATCTCTGTGTGCAACCTTGGGTAGGTTGCTTACTGTCTGTGTCTTCAGACATGCCAGAGTTAAAGAAGTAATTCATAAACCTTCTGTATTGTTCTGTAATTGGAACAATTTGATGCTGAGGATGATCTCAATCTTTTAGACTATAACCAAATTGTTTTCATGAATGCACAAGGTACTATGTTCCTTTTCTTCAGCTAAAAATCCAATGGTTAATTAAGCAACAGATGAAGACTTCATTTACAGAAGATTTAAAGATAGAAAAATATTCTTTATTTGTTTTGCTTCTAGGTTTTATCCCAGTACATCCATAACTTCTCCATGTATAACAGAATATAAATTTCTGTCCATGCCATTTTTGCTGTTTCCAGTTAATTGCAGAAATAAGCAGAATAAGCCAGTACATATAGAATGGCTTGACATGAATTTAAAAGCAGAGTTTTGGGCAGCCCGGGTGGCTCAGTGGTTTAGTGCCGCCCTTAGCCCAGGGCCTGATCCTGGAGACCTGAGATCGAGTTCCACGTCGGGCACCCTGCATGGAGCCTGCTTCTTCCTCTGCCTGTGTCTCTGCTTCTCTCTCTCTCTCTCTCTCTCTCTCTGTGTCTCTCATGAATAAATAAATAAAAACTTAAAAAAAATAAAAGCAGAGTTTTTTTGTCCAATTGTTTTAACCTATGTTCTTTTATGTGCTTTAAAAATTTCATTTTATAATAACTAATTATGAGATAAATGTAAAATAAAACTAGTTTATTTCCTTAACTAAGCAAACAACATTCCTGCACATGGGGGATCATATGTGGATAACCAAAGATTCCTACTGTCATGACTATGAGTATCTGTGTCGAGGGAATCAAAGCTCATGAAGTTTAGCAAGGATGACAAATCCTCTATGAAAATCTAATTTGCCTATACAAAGTTTTTGGAAAAGAGACACAGAGTCAAAGAAACAGTATAGTTTCACATTCTGTAATCTATTGATATTCTCATACACTGTCCTCAATTATTGTCTAATACAAAGAATGAGGAAGGAGAAGAAAACCAGAATAAATATGATGATTTCTTTTTATGCATGAAGTTATTCTATAAAAGGAAGCTGAAGCCAATGAAGTATCTGTTTTATATTCCTAGATTCATTTGTTTCAGTCATGTAGTTATAAATTCAGGTTTATACATGATAAGAAGTGATCACACGGACATTGTATTAGTTTCCTAAAACTGGCTATAATAAATTTCCACAAACTCAATGGCTTAAAACAACAGAAATTTGTTCTTATACAGCTTCAGAGGCCCAACTCCTAAATCAATGCTGTTGGGCTGAATTAAGGTGCCAGCAGAGCTATGCTTCTTCTGGGGGCTCTTGAGGAGAACCTGTTCCTTGCCTCTTCCAGCTGCTGGTGACTCTAACATTCCTTGACTTGTGACCACATCACTCCAATCTCTGTTTCTGTGGTCATATTGCTGGCCTCTTCTGTCTATGAAATCTCCCCCTACTCTCCTCTTCTAAGACATTTGTGATTGTGTTTGGGGCTCATCCTGATAATCCAAGATAATCTTCCTATTAAGACTCTTTAACTTAATCACACCTGCAAAGACTTTTTCTTTCCTTATAAGGTAGCATTTGCTGGTTCTGAGGAATTAGAAACTGGTATTTGGGTGGTCATAATTCAGCCTACCATGGATATTGAATGTTTTTTTTAAAAAAGCTGAGACTCACTTCCCAACCTTGTCAAAAATCAATTTCTGAAAAAAAAATCAATTTCTGTGAGACTGTATATAAAAACCATATCCAGAATTTGAATATCTCATAAGCATTTTTAACATCTTTCTAAGTTTTTAATACTTTTCTGGTCATTTCCATCTAACCAGTATTTACTGAGCACTTACTATGCATCAAGCACTGTTAATACTAGAGAATTTATAAAAATACTTACCTAGGTAAATTGGAGTCTTTGTTTTAAAAGCCAGAGGCCAAAAAAGTAAGCATTAACTGAGTTGTTACAGATTATGAAAAATTGGCTTTTGGATAGAGCTTAAAGTAAAAAAATGTTTTGACTTTTTTATCATAGGATCAATTTGAGGCTTAATTTTAATGCTAAAAGCACTGCTCCTCAATTACATATACTGCATTCCATAGTATATTATAGAACTACAATCTGAAAAGACACCTATTCATAGAAAAGCACTCATAAAATTATCCTTGTGTTAAATTCTCTAGAATATAATAGATGTTAAAAGGAAGTTTTACTTAGTATTTATCTAATATTGTGGTTGAAGTTATAACACTAATTCATGCACTTAGGAAATATTTAACAGTCTTTATTATAACAGGCACTGGCTAGACACTGGGCTGACAACCATACCCTCAGAGGCTTGGAGGTGAGTGGAAGAGAAGGAAAGCAGAGGACTGCAGTACAGAGGAATGAATGTTCCACAAACAGGAGGCAAGGACAGGTGTGGAGGGAATGGTGGAGGAACACACATCTCAGTCTTGGGAGGTGAGGGATGACTTCTGTGAAGAAATGCACCAAGCTGAGACCTGAATGACCAGCATGGATAATGCAGGTAAGGAACTCGAGAAGGAGAAGCATGTAACAGGGTCTGAAATAAGGGGACCAGGTTATTGGAGCCCAAAGGCATTTAAGAATGGCCGAAACTCAAGTGTGAGAGGGAAGGTTGACGTTAAGACATGAAAACAGAAAATATGTGGAAAAGTTGTTGCATTAGAGAAAGATTAAAAAGTACAATTGTCTGGGGCATCTGGGTGGTTCAGTTGGTTAAGTGTCTGCCTTCAGCTCAGGTCATGACCTCAGGGTCCTGGGATGGAGCCTGTGTCAGACTCCCTGCTCAGTGGGGAGTCTGCTTTTTCTTCATCCTCTGTTGCTACCCCCTTCTCATGCTCACACTCTCTCAGAAATAAATAAATAGAATCTTTAAAAAAAATACAACTGTCCAAGACTTGGTAATTATTAGATGTAAGAGTGAGTTTGTGAGAAGAGAGAAGTCAAGAATGATAGAAATATTTCAGATCTGGACAAAATAGTAGGTGGTGCTCGGTTCACGGAGGAAGGAACATAGATGAAGGGGTGATCTGGGGATGGTAGAGGGGGAATGGGGTGTTGAATTCAGTATTGGCTTTAAGGTTTCTGCGGGGACTCAACACAGAGATGCTCAGAATCCTGATGGATATGTGCATCAACAGAAGCCCCCGAAACTTCTGGGCTGGACATATCTGTACACAGATATTGTAAAACATAGAGGAGCTGGCAAAGATGAAGTTCACAAGTCCACATTCATCCTGACTGCAACCCAGGTAGCAAAATGATTTATTACTTATTGCCTCAGGATACCATATATGAAGTTTTATTCATTAGACATTGATTGAATATCTTTTTTGTTGTTGTTTTGTTTTGGTTTGGTTTTTGATTGAATATCTTAGGAAAAAATTCTTCATATTAGAAATTGTACAAGTGGCATACCATACTCACGATACTCCTAATATTACTTAAGATATGCCTCATCAGCTCTTAACATGTGGTGAAACTTTACCTGTTAAAATATATCCTCTGATGGAATTATTTTGGGGGGTTCCAATAAAATAGCAAAATAATGACAGTTTACACCAAAGTCACTCAGTTTTCAATGTGTAACATGTACATAACATTTATGGGATATTCACATATATTCTAGAAGATCTAGAGCTCCAGAATTTCACCACCTTACTAACTCTGTTTACGTTGCTAATGGGTAGCTCTATCAAGGCATTAGTTATTGTTAAAATAGTACATTTCCTTAGTGTAAACAAGGAACAGTGAACCAGTGAGACGAATGAACAAAGATGGCATTGTCTCTAGGACATGGAAACAGAACTGCAAAATCCAACTTCCTCCATATTTTCCCTTCATCTACTTCATTAATTCTGTTCATTACCAGGGCTACTTCATGCTTGGATTTCTATGACTTCCTAAACCCTCCATTGTTTTTGCTAGCAAACCTGACAGTGATGTATTTTGCCTTTGCTTTATTTCCTGTAAAACACAGCTCCTGTGACTTGATTTTGGTAGAAATTATGCCAGAACTTTAAACAGTAACCTGATGCCCAGAATACACATAGACACTTTTTTTCCTGTTTACTATTTAATTTTCCTGCCATAGTCCTAAAAAGTGGTATAAGCCTGGGAAATGAACCACCATTTACGTCTGTGGGCACCAGGGACCCAGCACTTAGGTCATCTGGCCTACCCAGTAGTGAAGGCTTGGCTTTGCTTGTGGTGAGCCAATTTCCCTAACACTCAGCTGTGCCCAAAGCAAGGCTACTACACAAATCTCACAGTTTACCAGGGTGTTCAAGTCAAGGGAACTGCAGGCTGCTCTCTTTACCCAAATGCAAAAAGGTCTCGAAAAATACCAAAAAAACAAACAAACAAAAACAAAAAAACAAAAACAAAAAAAAACCCAAATAAAAAAAAAAATACAAAAAACCCATGGTTATACGATCCAATGCTCATTTTCATCTTTACCAAGTCAAGGTGGAGGCCACTGAACATAAAGGTGGTACACATTCTCTCACAGAAGGTATCAGACTGCTATTTATCCTGTTATTCTTCTATCACTTAACTGCAATTTTCTTCTGGGCTCTCTTTCACTCTCAATCAGCCACCATGTTTGACAGTCCTGACAAGGCACTATCCCCCTCACTTCCAGTCTTCTGTCTTGGGTCAATTTAGGTTCCATTGTATTGTAACCAGGAAATGATGACCTAGACCCATCTTTCACAATGTAAACAAAGAAACAACATAATCATTTCCTCCCTCAAACCTTCAGTGACCCCACCGTACTGGTTACCAAGTTAAGTTCGACCTTCTAATACCAAAGACTTTCTTTTTTTTTAATTCACTTGAGTTGACATATACTGTATTATTAGTTTCAGAAGTAGAATTTAATGATTCATTAGTTGCATATAACACTCAGTACTCATCACATCAAGTGCCCTCCTTAATGCCCTCACCCACTTACCCCATCCCTCCACACACCTCCCCTTCAGCAACCTTTAGTTGCTAGAAGTCTCTTATGGTTTGCCTCCCTCTCTGTTTTCATCTCATTTTATTTTTCTTAATTCTTAAAAAAATTTTACATGTAATGTCTCTAACCTATCTCCTTGACCTTATCTCCATGTGTCTTATGCACAACCCACTGGACCACTCCTCACCCTCCATATGAGCCATAAACAGTATCTACATTTCTACTTCCTCTTCTCACAATTTATTCCCCCGGCCTTTAAGTTTACCCAAACCTTACTCTTGCTTCAAGATTCATATCAAATGCCACTTCCTAGAGGATCCCTGGGTGGCTCAGCGGTTTAGCGCCTGCCTTTGGCCCAGGGCGCGATTGTGGAGTCCCGGAATTGAGTCCCACGTCAGGCTCCCGGCATGGAGCCTGCTTCTCCCTCCTCTTGTGTCTTTGCCTCTCTCTCTCTCTCTCTCTCTATGTCTATCATAAAATAAATAAATAAGTAAATAAATAAATAAATAAATAAATAAATAAATAAATAAATAAATAAATATTAAAAAAAACAAATGCCACTTCCTCCATAAGGCCATTCATGATACATGCAGCATAAATCATGTTTTAAAACCTGGGCTTTCATTGTATCTTTACAACGTATGGTGTGTGTGTGTGTGTGTATGTGTGTGTGTAAATTTAGCAGGTAATCTTGGAATATAACTAATTTAACATTTCCTATTTTGACTATTTGTGAGAGGTTTTTGAAGGCCCATGACGTGTGTTATTTATGGTTTTGCTGTAGCACTAACTGAATCAGCCACTGCGTGCAGAACATGCTGGACTGGGTCCCATCATGTCCCAGCACTCCAGGGGTCACATGTTCCCCAGACAAGGTCAAATACAATTTGGTGGTGAAATTATACACGTTAGGAATATTTCTAAATTACAGAATAGATGCATCCCCTAGCAAATATAAAAAGTAGCTAACCTTTAGAGTATTTAGCATTTGCCAAGGACTGTCCTATGCATTTTATATGTATCATTAAATTTAATTCTCATGACCATTTGTATGGTAGGTGCTACTGAAATGGCCAGTTTAAGGATGAAAAAACGAAGAAAAGAAGGCACAAAACTTTTAATTGCAGTGGCAGGACTTGAACCGAAGGCATATCACTCTATAAAGCTTGCATCACTAATCAATGATGCGGTCCACTTTAAGTATCCCATAGTATACCTGTACAGGTATATTGTATATGTCCACCTTTCTTGGGGACAGAGATGATGCATTTTAGATAGTTTCATCAATAATGTCCAGCATTGCTCCTTGCTATTTACAAGGGAAATGAAAGCAAAAGAGGTAGGAAAAAATAGCTAGTATTAACAAGAGGTTCACTAAAATGTTGAGCCTCGATATTTCTTTTCAACCCAGAAAAAGATCTCACTGACTCATAATTTCACTTTCTTCTTAAACCGAAGTCTATAAATTCTCATTTGCCTTGGGATTTCTGACTGAAAATGAATTTAATAAATACTGGAAACATTTAGCTCCTTCATTGCAGCTATATAAAGTAAGCCTTGGCTCAGGAAGTGCAGCAAAAGGAGAAATCCTTAATTTGCACTTAGGGACGACTTGTCAGAAACAGAGTTAAAGTAGATACGAAACACTTCCAGACCACCTAGGTCCTTAGTGCTAAAAAGTATTCAAATTTTCAGTCTTTGACCCATTGCTGTTTAGATCTTTTTTTTTTTAATTTTAAAAAAAAACAAATAATGATTTACAGAGCCTATACTATGGGGATTTATATATTCCATTTCTTTCTTTTTTTAATAATAAATTTATTTTTTATTGGTGTTCAATTTGCCAACATACAGAATAACACCCAGTGCTCATCCCGTCAAGTGCCCCCCTTAGCGCCCATCACCCATCCACCCCCACTCCCTGCCCTCCTCTCCTTCCACCACCCCTAGTTCGTTTCCCAGAGTTAGGAGTCTTTATTCCATTTCTTTCATTCTGTACAGGCTAATATGTGCTTCATTAGCATTCAAGTTAAGGCACAAGAAGTGTGGTATGAGGGCAGCCCAGGTGGCTCAGCGGTTTAGCGTCACCTTCAGCCCAGGGCCTGATCCTGGAGACTTGGGATCCAGTCCCACATCAGGCTTCCTGCATGGAGCCTGCTTCTCCCTCTGCCTGTGTCTTTGCCTCTGTCTCTGTGTCTCTCGTGAATGAATAAATAAAATCTTTAAAAAAAAAAAAAGAAGGGTGGTATGACCAAATGCCATAATTAACATATCCTTGATTAAAAGTTCAGGAAGGCACCTGGGTGGCTCAGTCATTTAAACATCCAACTGTTAATTTCGGCTCAGGTCATGATTTCAGGGTTGCAAGATCAAGCCCCACATTGGACTCTGTGTTCAGTGGGGGAGTCTGCTTGAGATTCTCTCTCCCTCTGCCCATCACCCCAGTTAAATAAATAAATAAATAAATAAATAAATAAATAAACAAACAAACAAACAAACAAACAAATAAGCAACAAAAAATAACAAATAAATAAATCTTTAAAATAATACTGATTCAGGAATATGTCAGAAGTTGTAGAGAAATCATTAACATAAAGGTCTAATGAAACAAACACAGGTCATGGAAGCCAAGTCCAGTAACAGAAATGCTGCTTCTAGATGTAAACCACTTATTTTTGTTTTAAAGCACACTGCAAATATGCTGCCCTGGGTTTTAAATGATCTACTTTATTAGGTTAAGAAATTACTTTCTCATTGTTACCAAGTGGCTCTTCATCAGGGATAGTGTGTCCAACTGCCAAATGTCAAGGTCTAGACACTTAAACTGGATCTATTAGAGGAAGAAAAATCACTTATGGTTAGAAAGTCCCTGTGAAGGCATGATCATTCTAGGTTTTACATACAAGCTCAAAACACAAATATCTCACTGGATAATATCGATGTTTATCAGCTTGAAGCTACTCTCTGAGTAAGGCAAATGGAATGAAAATAATGGATTATCTTTTACTACATGGAAACATTCACAAAAATTGTAAACATGATCCATCCAGCAAACCAAACCTTTTTGTGTTGTGTTTATTGTAAATACGTTACCTTAAGTATTCTCTGAGTAGGTTTTCAATATCTTCAAGCTCAATAGCACACATGGAGACATCTTTTTCAAATCAAAGCATGGGGGTTGGGTGGAGACTACAATCTAATAGGTGGTTTCCAGATAGAATGCTGGGGTTCATGCTGGACCAAATAGGCCAGGACAAAAGGAAGCAAGTTTGACTTGCATAGGAAAGGATGGACTATGCACATGAACCAACAGATTGGTATGTCATAAAATCACAATCCCCACAGCGATATTTTTGATATTTTTTGTTCTTATTTCTGCCTTTCCAAAACTGAGACTCACAAAAATTCCTTCTTTGTTGTGAATTTATACCTTATCCTTTAAAATTTAGAAGAAATATTGTTTTTAGATGCCCTTTTGCCTTACACTTAGGGTACAAAAGCCTCTCTCATATAGAGCACTTTAATCTTAGAAAAGCTATTGCTCGTGATGTAAGTCAAGTATAAGTGGCACAACCGTTATTCAGACTAGCATTTACATCACTTCTCTGCCTACAGCATTGGTGTACTGCTAGCTCGATTTTTCAAGGAGATACTTGCAAATGTTGTTCACTTTCAGAATGAGTTATCTGAATGAGGTGGTTGTAACAGATACATTCTCATTGAATCCTATCCTTGAAAGAAGGGAAAGATAAAGTCTTCTCTGCTATCCCTTTTCTGAAATCTTCTCCACACAGCATATGAGTATAGTGCTAATTTGAAGAGGCCATCCAAAATTCTCATTTGCACCACACTCAGAGGAGACTGTTAACATATGCTTTGCTATGAGTTGGGCAAATGCTAATGAGACTATGCAGAAATACCTTATTTCCTAAAGAAAACAACTTGAAAAATAATGTGTAGGTGGGAATAAATCATATTATAGTTTAGAGCACAGACTTTGGGAAAAGTGAATGAAAGACATCAGACTTTAACTATCTCTACATACTACCAGACCACAAAAAAGGAAGAACAAGTACATGTCCCCAGTGAGAAACTCTGAAGGACAGACACAAAATAGAAGTGACATTGAAACTTGTAAGGGCAATCCTGTGCTCTGTAGTTTAAATCCTGACCTGTCAAACTATTATAAGAAAGTAATTAGATCTGCTATCTAGGGATGAATAGTGACTTTTTTTCCCCTCTGTTTATAGGCAGCTATAGTTGAATTTATGCCTAAAATCTCTAATTGCTTTCTCTATGGTGAAAATAGAAAGATTTTTATAAGTTTGTTTTTACTAGGGAGTCTCCACTGACCAGATGTTACATAAAGGCATTGAGTTTCTTAAAATGTGTTTTGTCCCCTTACCAAGCACAATAAACACAAACATCACCCTGAGGAATTCATGAAACTCAGACTCTGGGTCCTGCTGCCACAAAGTCTAATCTAGTAGCGAATATGGGTGCCTAGAGGTGGCCCAAGATGAGGCTTTTAGTCTCCAACACCCACAACAGCTTTGCCTTGTCTCCCCAGCAAAATGAGAATTAATTAAAATAAAAACCTTACATGCATTTTGAAATGTGAAATGTAAGAAAAATTTTCTATTTTTTTAATTAAAATGAAACAGAATCTGCAAAAACCGTGAGCATGCTCTGAAATCTCAGCTTAAAGACCCTTTACTTGGTTCATTCCTCCCATAGGCAGGTAGCTGATGCTTCGCCCCTCCCACATAGGAATTCTGCATCGGCCCATGTAAGCAGGTCTGGTGCAGGGCCCAGATATCCACATTTATAAGAAACCTCCAGGTAATTCTGAGGCAGTCTGTTACTCACTCTAACGTTTTATCAGTTCTGTGGCAGCCACCTGCCAAGCATGAAATGTTGAAAAACACTGTTGCAGTTCAGTTTATGAAAATAAGATAAAAAAAAAAAACAGAATTGGATAGCAGCTTCCCTCCCTCCCCCAATAGGTGAGAGCTTGGTACTAATGATGCCAAGCTGCATGAGAAATGTTGTAGGACCAACAATTGTACAAACAACCTATGATCTCTTGAGGAAAAAGAAATGTGTGCTTTTGTCTTTGACCAGAAAGGTGTGCCATCTATATGTGTATAGAAAAGGCAAGTAATTTAAAGATTCTGTGTGTACATAGAACGGACAAGTTATTTCTTGGCCACTGAAATAAGGAAAGCCACTTGGACAATATTTTAAAAGCCATATATTTCTCAATAGTGATAGTTCCACAGACACAGAACTGATGTAATTCCTAACTTCTATCACTGTTTTCCTTAGCACCTTCAGTAGCCAGTCCTGAAATCCTTCCTGTACACATTCTTTTTTTTACCTGATTATTTATTTATTTATTCATTCATTCACTCATTCATTCATTCATGAGAGACACAAAGAGAGAAGCAGAGAAGAGACACAGGCAGAGGGAGAAGCAGGCTCCTCATGGGGAGCCTGATGCAGGACTCGATCCCAGGACCGCAGGATCATGACCAGACCCAAGGCAGATGCTCAACCCTGAGCCACCCAGGTTCCTGCCTTGTACACATTCTTGACCACATACTAGATGGGGGTAGTTGCCAGCTATCCCATCAGGCCAGTTTTCCTTCTGTGCAGCAGCGTATCTACTGAAGGCAGCCAACGGCTATCCACTGTCCTGTATGACTACCCTTTTTGAGAAATCTTGTGGTTTGGAATTCATCCCTTCTGGCCTGTAACTAGTCCCTGACCCTACGCCTTCACTGAGAAGCAGCCATCTACCCACCTTTCACAGTGTCTTGGTTAATCAGAATGACTCTCTGCTTTGGCTTCATGCACATATTACTGTCCCTTCTCATCCTGCCACCCTGAAGCAGCCAGTCCTGAAACTCAGCCAGGCTTCTGCCTCTCAGAGGCTGGCTCTCAATTCTTATAGTTTGGCTAAAAGACAGGTTACTCAGAATTAGGACACTGCCAAGAACTTAAGTATCACATTGTTCCAGAAAATCTGTATTTCTGGAGTTGGCTCCTACTAAGCTTGAAGCCCAAAGTCACTAAGTCCTTTGGACATCTGTATTAGTTGGCTCAGGCTGCCATAAAAAATACCATAGACTGGGTGGCTTATACAACAGAAATTAATTTTCTCATAGTTCTGGAGGCTGGAAAGTCCAAGATTAAGGTTCCAGCGGGTTTGATTTCTGTTGAGGGTTTTTTGCCTGGCTTGTGGACAGCCACCTTCTCACAAAGTCTTCACATAGTCTTTCCTCTGAATGTCCCCAGGGAGAGAATGAGCTTTCTGGTGTCTCTTCCTATAAAAGCACTAATGTTATTGGACTAGGACCCTCGGTAATGACCTCACTTAATTACTTCCTTAGGGATTCATCTCCATACAGAACCATGTTGGGGGTTAGAGCTTCAACACAGAAATATGGGGGGACACAGATATTCAGTGCATAACAACATCCTGAAATAAAAATGTGCGGGGCCACAGAAAGAACTCCACCAGTTCTGGCCTTACTCATTTCCAATTCACTTCCCCTTCCTCATTGGTCTGCTCCCCAAACTCCAGTGCTTCTTGGTACCAAATCTGCAAGGCTTATGATAACAGATGCAAACTATTTACATTTACTTATTTCTTCTTAGAAAGTACCCAGAATTTGTTTTCAGTTTCTAATTATTACAGTGTTAACCAAATAGTTGCTAATAACATAAAAATGTGTTGATTAGTTAGATTGAGATATCTACTAGTCTTAATATTACCATAGCACTTAAACCAAAAATCACTAAAATTCTTTCTGCTCTCCTTTCACTGCCATATTCAACAATTTGATATTAACTCAGGTTTATTCTCAGGAACATCAGAGACATTAAAAGAGTTGCAGTTTCTATATTTTAGGATGGCATTGATAAATCCTTCAACAATGAAAAAATATTCTTAGCAAAATGGCAATTTCATGAATAATTACCACTACCTGAAACTCTAAAACATAAGAAATTTTGAATTAAAATAATGAAAAACACTTTACACTGTATACTCTTAAATTTTTCATTTTGTTTGAGAGATACATGATTATACTACATGAAAAGAAATACATGCCCTGCACAAATTTTTACCTATAATTTCTTACCAATAAGAATTTTAAATATCAATGGTGTTTGAAAGGGTAATACGTGCACATAGTAATGACTTGAAATGCAAAATGATTGTGAAAATCATTCCCCTTTCGTATTCTTGGTCTCCAGCAATTCACTAATTCTCCTCTTTAAGGATAAGTACTATTAATAGTTTCTTGTATATCCTTCTAAATTTTCTACACACTTTAAAGCATATATACATTCTTCCAAATCATTTCAGTGGTAGTTTATGTTTGTAAATATATACATGCCTACACATACATATATTGTGTGACACTTCTGCACTTTGCTTTTTTCTCTAAGTCAAGGAGAATGATCTCATTCTGTTTAAAAATCCCATGGTATGCCATTCAATCATTTAGTTCATCTGTCCCTAACCTAAACATTTTTATTGATAGATACTTAGGTTGTTTCCAATCTTTGGCAATATATGTCTTTATACATTAGTCCATTATGTGGGAGTGGACCTCCATGAGACATTTTTAAAAGTAGAAATCACGTTTTATATTTTAGTATTACGTATTTCATATACGTTTTAGTTAAACGTATTTCAGTTATACGTTTTATATTTTAATAGATAACACCAGAAGTGCTTAAGAGTACATTTTCTCCATAGCCTAAGAAAACTTTTTGATTTATCTAACTTGATCTTTTAAAATCTTTTCAAACCACATGAGTGGAAATAATATATCATTATAGTTTTAATTTGTATTTCTCTTACTTGAAGTAAGATTACATATTGTTCCTTATTTAACAGCCACTTGTGATTCCTTTCTTCAAAATATTTTTTATTTTGAAATAGGTTGTTTTTAAATTTTATTTATTTATTCATGAGACAGAGAAAGAGAGAGAGAGAGAGAGAGAGAGAGAGAGAGCGAGAGGCAGAGGGAGAAGCAGGCTCCATGCAGGGAGCCTGATGTGGGACTCGATTCCGGGTCTCCAGGATCACGCCCTGGGCCAAAGGCAGGTGCCAAACCGCTGAGCCACCCACGGATCCGCTAAAATAGGTTTCAATTTAGAGAAAAATTGGCTGTCATGTATGCTGCAAATATTTTTCTAGGTTTTCATTTCCTTTTTCTTAATTTTTGATGTTTAAATGCCATGAATTTTTAATACATGCAAATTTTAACATGCAGTTTTATCGATATTTTCTTTTATGGTTTCTGGGTTTTGTATTACTATTTTTTTAAAGGGAGAGAGAGAGTGATAGTGCATGAATGAGGAGGAGGAACAGAAAGGAAGAAGCAGAGGGAGGGAGAAGGAGGAGGAAAGAATCTCAAGTTGACTGTGCCCTGAGTACAGAGCCCAAAGTGGGGCTTGACCTCACTACCCTGAGATCATAACCTGAGCTGAAACCAAGAGTTAGATGCTTAACCGACTGAGCCACCCACAAACCCCACGGGTTTGTATTATTCTTAGTAAAAATATTTCCAATTCCAGGATTACAAAGTAATTTTCTCTAGTTTTCTTCCAGTGTATTTTATATTTATGATAGAAGAAATTAGCTTAATCCACATAATGTGCTTCATATCCTATGGAAAATAAAAGACTTTTGCAATAGCATTGTATATCAGTGGGACAAATATAAAAAATAGTGTTAAAATAAATTGGTAGTCATCTGTATTGAAAAGAAGTCAGACTCCTATTTACTTTTTATAACAATAAATACAAGGATTGAAATATGATCTTAATTTTCAACTTAACATTTGGAAACTTGGAAATAGAAAAATAATCACCGTTGCAAAAAAAAAAAAAAACCTAGCATTGCTTTACTTTCCATTTTATTTGCATTTATTTATTTAAAATAAATACTATTATACATTATTAAAATTTTATATCTTAATGATCATCATAAGCATTCTTTACATGTTAACACATCGTCATATAACGTTAAGTTTTAGCTACATAATATCTCATAAGTCTTATTTTTTAAAACTGTATACATATTAGGAGTATTCAATAATTTCCAAATTATACAATCAGTTTTATTAGATTTTATCTGATGCTAAAAAAATAGCTTTAAAAATTTCTCCAAGATAATCTCTAATTATTGAGAACCAGAAAGGTAAAAACAGAGAATAGTAAACACTGCTTACGAGAGCACACTAGTGTAAAGTTTTGGGGATCAGCTGTGTTTTGAATGCATTTTGGAAGAATCTGATAAGTTACTTAAAGAATCACCAATTTAAAGAAAAAAAAAAAAAAGAAGAAGAACCAGGAGGAAAAAAAAAAAGTCCGAGCTGAGCTCAAAGACTAAAACTTTATAAATAGCAAACCCATAAATGGTAAATCATATGCTATTTATATTTTACTACAATTAAAAATGTTTAAAGAGTTTTTACTCTTTAACACTTATGTAATACTTATTTTTTGCAAATTCAGGATGCTCCAAATTCTTCTAATTTTCTATTTTTTTCTAGAGCAATCTAAAAGTACTATGGATTCTCTCTGCAAGTTATTAACTAAAATGATGCTTGCTTTTTAAAGTAGCTGTGGAAATTGGTAATGAACCAATTAAAAAGTGTTTTTTTATCTTCTTTGCCTTCAGCAGAAACCTCTCATTTGAACAATAATCCAAGCAGATTAAATGAAAACATCTCTATAGCCCTCTAGCTAGTCACACCAACAATGTAATCTTAACCCATCATAACCCCATTAGAAATAGCCAAAAAAACATTTAGAATTATTATTTTTTAATATTATGTTTCAGCCTCAGAGCTGTATCAGTTGAAGTGAGAACAACATTTTGAGCTGTTTTCACATTACACCTACCGGGTTTCTTTGAAGTATTAAAAAAACAAGAAAGATCCTGAAAATAATGGTTAACATTGAAATAATGGATACACATAAGGAAATCTGTCTCCTGATTCAAAGGCAAAACATCACACATAAACTTAAGAAGACATATATTTAGTTTTGCATTTGTGGTTGGGTCTTCAATACATTTTCAAGTTGGATTATTTGCAATTTAGTGAATCTCAAGTCTATAAAAGGCAATCTGGATTCTGCTGGGGGGAATGTCCACCTCCCATCCCCCTCAGTTAGCCATAACTAACTTTATGTTTTGATGACTTGTCCTTAAAATTCTTGTCATACAAAGGGTAGAATAGGAAGCATGATATGTGTGGTCTGCTGATTATAATAATGCCTCTTATCCAGCTGTAGCCTATGATACCACAATTAGAGAAGCATTTCATGATTCTTCTGCCGTGTGTTACAAAATTGCTAAATTTTGTGAGACATTCAGACAGTCAGAGTCATAGAATGTCAGCATTGGGAGGTCTTTAGAGGAGTGTCTACACAGTAGTTAAAGATGACAGATCTGCCTATGCTGACAAAGAGGACATCCCAAGTCATCTAGACCCTTTATACCTCCCACTCATAAATGGGTGAGCCAGCCTTTAAAAGAAGTGGTTAGAGATAATGACAAATTAAGTCCCTAAACATTCTCTAAGATATGGATAATGTCATCAAATAATAGACAAACTATTTTAATAAGCAAGCACAACTTTATGAAGTATTTTTGAAAAGGATAAAAGAGAAAAATTACATATATATATATAGAAGGATAGTAATAACATATACTATTAATTAGCATTTTCTATGAAATAGGTATCAATAACAGATTATTAGTTCATTTAATCTTGAACAAAAGTCTTTCTGAGCTAAATACTTTTAGTATGCTATTTTATAGATTGGAAAATTGAGGTGCATGAGAGAAAGAAATTTGCTAAAGATTACAACAGCTATGCCTAGTTTGACTTATGAACCTGTATATTTTGATCAAACCCATATTTTATTTGATTTAAGATATTTATCTTAAACTAGATGCTAGACATTTCTCCAAGAAAACTGAATTTCAATTGCTGGCTTCAGTAGGAGTTAAGAGAGCTTTTCTGAATTTATTCTTGAAATGGCTAGGGTCCAAAGTCAATCCTGCAGTGCTTAGTATGTATTCCCCGTCTTTTCCAGGATCGGACAATGTTAGACCAGCTGCTGTGAACTGCTACTTTATTAATTAGTTACCTAGACTCCCTTTGTTTTCAACTGAGTGATGTATTTGAGCATCTGTGCAATATTGTTATTTTTCTGAATTATTGATGAAGTGACTAGGACAGGATGCAAGCAAATTACTTGTTGCCAATGTTTCAAATAAAGCCTGGGTCCCCAAGGGGATAAATGGTGCTTTCCAGAGGCAAATGTTCCTAGGTCAATGTCTAAGCACTAGCAATGGGTAGACTTCTCTGTGGCTGTCATGGCAAAGGAAGGTCCTAAATCTGGAGAATGTGCTTTTTGTCTAGACTCATCCCAGCTGATAAACATTCTCCATTCCTGCCCCCAATCATTACTTAACTACCATGCATTAATGGTCCTCTCCATTTTGTTTTTCTAGAATTTTCTATCTTTGTTCTGCCCATATTTCTGCTTCTCGCATTTTTATTGCTCATTCCTATTGAATGGAGTCTATCTCCTGGATGGCCCCTCTCCCATTGTCTAATCTCTAACCACACTTACCCCCAGTCCCAAGGAGCCAGTGCTAAGGGAATGTAATGTGTCAATACACAAGAGAAATAAAGAGGCTTGTGAACATGCAGTTCCTAAAGGCACAATGAAAAGAAATGTAGCAATGTTGGTGAATCTGCTCAATTTACTTCTGGACACTAGACAGTTTGGGGAATAGTGAATCATCTAGGAGGGCTGCTAAGATAAACTCAGGTGTTCAGAGGTATTTCTCAGAGAATCATCTAGATATGGCAAAGCAGATATCACAAAACAATATTATCTCTCTGTTCAGGAATCCTTGAGACCTTGTTTGTTACATTAAATTAGTGAACCAAATCAGGTGGCTTTACTTATGTCCAGCATCTATCCCGTCACTACCTTCCCTTCATGCATCAGATATCAAGACACAACTTGTTTTGTCTTAATAATAATAATAATAATAATAATAATAGTCAAAGTAACTCAGTTCATTTTTTCACTAGATTCAGACAGTTAATGGATGCATTCTGTTCTGTTCTATGAGGTTATACACTTGAAAGACAACGGGGTTGGTATTTATAAATCAATCATCATGAGTAATAACTAACTCTCTTCCACTGTTAAAAAGCCTTTTATAACTGTTATTAATCAAGTCTCTCAAAAGAGCATGAAATATTATTTAGAACTACAATTAAAACATTACTATTTGAAAGTGAGAACAAAAAAGAAGCTGGAAGATTTGCTAATGTAATTCTGGAAAGTCCAATCAAAATAAAATGCACTACTTTTTTGTTTTAATCTCTCTTATTGGGGACTTAAAGTGAAAAAAAACTCCAAATGATTATAGACTAAATTTATAGAATTACTCTAAATTTAAATTCAACATACTATAGCCCAAAGAGTGATGGCTGTTTTTTTCTTGGGAGGGAAATGAGTGGATCAGAACAGGGAAAGAAGGAAAACATATTTTACTTCTGTCTTTTGACTTTTCTAATGCCACACACTGATTTCTCAGACCTTAAATACTGATTACTTAATGAACATTTTATATTTTATTAGTTACCATATGGCAAATGAAATAAAATAGATCTAAAATTCAACACCTTACATTTAATCAGTTCTATATGTCAATTATATCAAAAAAAACTAGAAAAGGAAAACAGAGATGTGTAAATAAAAGTGTTTTTATACTCTGAGAAAATATTCTAAACAGTTTTTTAATTAAACCTCCAATTAGAAAATCATGTAGAAGGGAAGGAGGGCAAATCCTTCATACACTCAAGGTGAGTAATGCATGTTGATCATTATCTTTTTAATTTATGTCAACTTTGATTCCTAATCTCATGCACAACTGCCTGCAATTCTACACACAATTTTAATTACAAACCAGCATCTTCCATACTTAAATCTGGGGCCAGAATTATCTGGATATTGTCATCCTTTCTCTTCCTCATTATTTAAAGTATCACTTACCATCCCCACCTTTTCTCTCATTGTAGTTATATGTACTCATGATGGGTTCATGAAAAAATTAGCATTATAAGTGATGGCCACAGGAATTAAAAATCAAATCCTCATGCTTAAATCTACTTTTTTGGAAACATTTAAAAGATCACCTTAGCAGCCTAATAATGAAAAAGAACCAATTAGAGTATTCATATAGCAAGAAAATGAAGGTAGTGTGATATGCAAAGAACACAGCTTAGTGGTGCCATTAATGGAAATAGTTTTATGAGATGCACAGAGTACTAGTTTTTTTAATGCCTGGAATATTTGTATTCTGAAGTATCTTTTAAATAAAAAGATAAATGAATGTTCTCAGATTCTGTTACCAGTGAACCAGAAAATAAGACGGTATTTCCAATTCATTTTGTGCATTATTTTTATGGATGATTGAAGCTTTTGAAAATTAAAATGCTTAACAAACATTCAGTTTTATAATTTATAAATAAATGGCCAAATATTTACATTTTTAACTATAAACTTAAGTGTATTCATAATACAATGTGTATATTTAAATACAAAGATGGGTCACAATAAATTATGTAGATGTCTTTTTAAAAACTATTTTCTGTTTTGAAATGGTGTTGATCTTAGTTAGGAGTAACACAAGACATCTTTGAGGTCACTTCAGTCGTAAAGAAATTTGTATCTATAAAGAAAAAGAGAAGAGGGATGGAGGCTAGATTTTAAGGAGGCATGTGAAATGGGAAAACAGTGTGGTAGGAATGGAGATTGTGGTTTCAAATATTCACTTTCACATTTCACTTTCTTTTCCCTAAATCCAATGTAAAAACAAGTTCAAGACAAATCTGTAGACACAGTTGAAGAGAACTGACAGTCAATAGAATATTCATTTCCGTTTCCCAGACACTCATGTGTCCCTACTTAAAAATCCCAGTCTCCAGTCTATTTATAATAGACTGCAGTCAACTTGATTTAATCTCACTTGTGATTTCTACTTTTCTCCCAAGCCATTCATGGTTAATAACATTTCAAGCTTTCTAATGTGATGAGCACTTGTCAGATGGGTCCATCTGCCTATCACACCTAGTCAATCACAGAAGAGATCCATCAAAAATCTGTTCCCAAGTCCCCTTTTAAGCTGTTCTTAGCTTTACTCACCACATTCTAACGGATCCTTTTGCCTAGAAACCTTTGCAACCACAATGATTGAAGAACTCAACAATGTGTTTTGCACTGGCTCCTTCTCTGTCTTCACTGTACCCAGCCTGGTTAAGATACTGCAGGCCATGCGGAAACACTCAAAGCCTGGCTGCTAATGGCCTTCTTTGCATCCACTTCCCTCACCTTACCCCACCCTCCACTGCCAGCACAGGCCAGATCTGCTCTCTATTCAAAAACCCCTGATATCTGCTGGACATCATGCACATTTATAATGCTCAAGGTATTTTACATCACTCTTCCCATCTCCCCTCCCTAGGCTTTAACTCCAACCCTCCATTCTGGATAAACAGATGTACTTGAAAGCTCTCCAGATATGTTCACTATAGATTCAGTCCTGTCCCTTAGTTCAGCATCCAAAATCTCCTGTTCTTGATTGGCCCAACAGGAATGGTCTCCTCTTTCTGCTCCGCCAGCATTTACAGTGAGCCTCTTACACTTAGTCATATACTCCTTCCTCTTCCTGGATTCTAAGCTCTAAAATAGGACCTACAATGTATTCTTCTTTGCATACAGAGAAATATCACATACTGTGCCTTTCACACAGTAGGGACTCACACTGATTGAATAAATGAATGATAAAAGTGCAATCAGGATATTTATTTAGTTGAAAACTTTTACAGGAGATTTTGGCTTCATTTTGATGGAGCTCAGGTAAATGTCTAAATTATCTCAGCTGTACCTCTCTAAACAGGCTAACGGATTTATATATGCAAGTTCCATGCTAGTATATTTTAAGTAGAGAAAAAAAGTTTCTTTATATTAGTGTTTTCTTCAAAGAAGCTAGAGATCATTCAAGACCCCAGACTTTTCACTTATTTTGAGGATCTTTTCAAAGGAAAGTGGCACTTTGAAGCAGTAAGGATGGTATAGGTATTTGGGTTTTTTTCCTACCAACTCAGCTAAGAAAAATCTTAGTCATATTGGCTGAATCACTGACATGACTTTTAAGGGTAAAACAATTTGAGAAGGTGAATATCAAAGGTGCTCATATTTTTACCACTGTATGTATAGATTTTGAACAAATGTGATTAATAATTCACTTCTTAAAATTCAGTGGAACACATAACCTAAATGTCAGAAAATATACCTAATGTTCATATTATAAAAAAAACATGGTTATAACATACTTTAAAGTTGCTAAGACACACAATATAATTCATGGTGTCAGGGGCAATCTTTCAATTTTACCTTTTTCTTTTTTCTCTCAATCCTTCAACACATTAACCCAGTTCTTCAATCATTGTGGTTGCAAAGGTTTCTAGGCATTTATTAAATGCCATGTAATATACTAGCACAGAAATACACAGAACTCAAAAGACGTGGTCCTTGTTGTATGAATTCTCGTTATGGTTAGTCCCATAAAAAAAGGTTTTATATACTTATTTGATAGAAAGAGGGAAAGGAAAGGGCAGATGGGGAGGGAGAGGGACAAGCGGAATCCATGCAGAGCACAGAGCCCAACCCGGGGCCTTGATCTCACAAGCCTGAGATGAGGACGTGGGCTGAAACCAAGAGTCAGATGCTTAACCAACTGAGCCACCCAGGTGCCCCATATTAAGTCCTTTCTTTACATAAAATTTAGTAGTTTCAGAAATGAAGCCATTGGCATTTCCTAAAACCACCTCTTCTGCTTGAGTTTGTAATTTTGGCTGACAGCATCATTTCTCTGTTTGAAGCCACAGAACTGCCAGGGCCCTCCATATGTGTCACACAAATTATTGCAATATTCTTCCAATTATATGTACTAACCCTAGTCTTTTCATACTTGAAAGCATTACACAAATGTCTGGATTCAGTTTCTTAAACTCATCACTTAGCTAGTTAAGGACTAATGACTCAAACTGACTCTTGAGGCAGTATATAAGATTGTCTCAATCTACTTTTCTCATCTTATTATGACTTTTTTTTTTTGTAAACCTACCTCCAGCTTCACTCAAACTCAATTATTTGCTATCCAAATATACCTTATCCTTTTCTCCTGTATATCTACTCTAGAAATGACTCTTCCTTCTCTATACAACCACAGAAACTGAAATGTCCTTCAAGAAAGATCTTCAACAATAATTTCTCTATAAAGTGTTATAGGATTTTCACAGATGTCTGAGCTTTATAATTCCTGGAAATCCATATTTCATGATTTGTATTTTTTTTTACATTTTTGTAAATTTAAATCCAATTTGCCAACATATAACACCCAGTGCTCATCCCATCAAGTGCCCTCCTCATTGCCTGTCACCCAGTTACCCCATCCCCCCACCCACCTTCCCTTCCATGCAACCCTTTGTTTGCTTCCCAAAGTTAGGAGTCTCTCCTGGTTTATCTCTCTCTCTCTGATTTTTCCCACTCAGTTTCCCTCCTTTCCCTTATAATCCCTTTCACTATTTCTTATATTCCACGTATGAGTAGAACCATATGATGACTGTCGTTCTCCAATTGACCTATTTCACTCAGCATAATACCCTCTAGTTCCATACACATCGAAGCAAATGGTGGGTGTTCGTCTCTTTTGATGGCTGAGTAATATTCCATTGTGTGTGTATATGTATATATGTGTACATATATATACATATATGCATACACATATGTATGTATATATATGTATACACACACACACATATATATATATATATATATATATATATATATATATATCACATCTTCTTTATCCATTCATTTGTATTTTCTAAGGAACTCTCACATTTTGCTTCATTCTAATATCGAGTAAGCTACATAATCCCAAGGCAGAGGTAGCTTTGTCATCCATTGCTCAGAGTAGGTACTCAAAAACTACTATTAGCTTATTGATATTTCCCATTATAAATCTTATTCTGAATCCTACATATCTGCTAAGTCTCAGATTAAAATAGGAGCAGTAGTGATCCACATTACTCCCAACCATTTGGAAGACCAATTAATAAAACTCAGTGAAGAAGGGGGACTCTGGTCTATGGTGCTTTAGGCATGGGCACTTTGTGGACTTTCTCCCACTTCTGGATTTCTTTTAACTTAATTCTTTACTTATGCTTCCATTTTTAAGTTTTTCTTTCAGAATACAGGGATATTCTTTGGCTTTTTGCTTATTGCTGGTAGTAGCACTCAAGGATTACCTTTTTCTCACTTCTGGGATATGGTATAAGAACAATAATTGCCTTTCTAGGGTATTGCTAATCTTGAAACTAACCCCCAAAAGTTGTGCAGAAAAATAAAACCAAAAGATTCCAAACTGAATCTATTTATTTTTAAAATTCAAATGAGTTGCCAGTCAATGTAGGTAGCATTAAAGAGATGGGGGGAGAACCCAAGTAATTAAAGCTAATATACAGGACGTGGTTTGTGTCTATATATTCAAATCAATCAATTATATACATTAAAAGAAAAGAAAAATACCACAACAACTTCCTTAAGCATATTTTTTGCCTTTTCTAGGTCCCTTCCCATTTACAAAGTCTTACCATGTTCCCAAAAATGAATTAAAGCATACAAGAAAAAAGAAGGAAAAAAAGTAGAAGGAAAACAGATGAATCTAAGCTGAAGATATTGTAACTACATTTTTTTCTGCTGAAATTTTTTTCCAATAGCTATACTCTTTCTTAGATTTTATTTACACCCATGACTTTGTGATAGAAGACAATGATTTTCTCAATAAATGTCCTTCCTGAATGAAAAGTAAATTAAAAATAATAGCTGTAATGAAACTGTAGATTATTTAGGGTGAATGGGTAGAAAACCACTTACCCCCAGTTGCCACAGTGATTTCACGTAGGAAATGGCCATAAAATGGAAAATCAAAGGACAGATTCACTCTCTGCAAGGAACAACAACCAGAAAAGAAAATCAATAATGTGCATAATAGTAAATGTAAAATGAAAAGCTTTCCACTTAAAAAAATAATGATGCTTCTACTTGCACCATTGTTATTGCAGTTGCCTGTTCAAACCTGAATCCTGGATGGTAATAAAGGATTTCTTGTTTTCTGGCAATTAAGTGTTTGAAGTATGTGAGAAAAAAAAAGTTGCACTGTTATGGTCTGTTGGTCTGTTCTTTGCTTACAAAAGGAAATCTGGAAGTTTCCACTATGATTCAAGCTACTGTCTCTAACATCACTATTGCCTTTCAGTTGTCCACTGAGAATCAGTTCAGTCATCATGGTGACCCATTTATTTTATAGTTCCTTTTAGCTTGATTAGTTTTCTCCAAAATAGTAGAGCATGTTATCTGTCAAGTTTGCTGGATAGAACATCAAAAAAATTATTTTATGCAATTATACACTTTTTTTGTCTTCTGTACATACCATAATGAAAGGCAGTTTCATGGAACAAGATACTTTGTACAGTGATCTAGACCTGCAGATATTTTTATTTTTGGTGTGATGAGTTCTCCAGATTTAGTATATTATGTTCACTTCCAAAAGCAGAGTTGAAGAATAAAAAATGCTGATTACTGGAGAAATACTTTTCCTTTGCATAGAAGAAAACTACAGAGAGTTAAGAAGAAAGCTCATAAATTTCACCCCTCTTTTTTCTAGAGAAGGGGACTGCAGCTTTTTAATTTTATTTATATTTATTTTAATTCATTATATATTTATATTATTTATAAAATATATATTACTTATGCTTTTATGTATATTTATACATTAAATATATAATTTATACAATAAATATATATAATATACATAGTAAAATGAAAACAAAAGACATCAAAGCAAAACAAAAACCCTAGATTTTTCATAGTGAAGCAATATGAATCAGATATATTATTAGGCTAGAAGCAAGGAAAACAGTAAGTTATAACAAAGATGACCAACTGAAATAAAGGATCCTGAGGGAAACTAATTAGCTAGATTAGAGCCCCACAACACATACAAAATACCTACAGCAAAAGGGGTTTTTTTTGTTGTTAAAATTCAACAATCTCTATATTATAGCTCTCCCAATATACCAACTTAAAAAACTAGAGAAGTATACCTAGATTGAATTTTTCTCATTCCAATTTTGCAAATGATTGCTTTTTTATATCCATCAGAGATTTCTACTGACTTATTTGGCATAAATTTAATGATTCAAAATTTACAGTAGCTTTCAATTAGTTTTGTGTTCCCTCCTTTTCAATGAAAGCTACATTTTCAGAAAACGCTTATCACTATTTTTATTTTTTGCTGATTAATGGAAACAATAAAACCCTTTTCACTGCATTAACTGAAATGAGTGGTAACTAATAACCCTAAAATAAAAGTTTTGATGGCAAAATCACGTATCTCACAAAATACATCAAAAGTAATTTTATAAAGGCCCTTGCTGTGGTGTGTTGCTATTCATCATTCTAATTTGTTTCCATATTCATGAGCAAATTGGTAAAATTTACCAACCTTTGGCATGTCAACTTCCAGAGTAGTTCAGTTGAAACATATATCACTAACAAACTTTATCAATTACTATCACAGGTAAACCAGAAGAATATGACATTAGTTTCTCAGTCACCAAAAAATTTCAATATTTTTAGAAGACTGAGACACATAAATACATAAGTTAAAGACTTTTTTGAGACTTAAATAAGTTCTCAAAGAAAATTATTAGGAAGAGCAATATCAACAATTGAAAGCTTTTCCTGTGTAAATGACCAGTTTACCTTAGTTACCACCATGAACTGATTCATTGACACTCATAAGGAATAGCACAGAAATTTGAAAAGATGCTACCTTCTCATAACTCATGGAATTCGCCCATTTTTCTGTGGGTAAGAGTTCCCAAATGTAGGTCCCTAATAACTTCTTCATAGTGTCTTGGCTCTATTTTCCCTAGAATTCCTTCTCCATACTATCTAGCATATCACCACCACCACCCCCCACACACATACACACACACTTCAAATCATTCAATCTAGATCCCACAGTCTCTGGAATCATATTAAAATAGTTGCCATGAGTTCTAAGGCCCAACACTGACTGGCCTTTGGTACCTCACAGTTTTCCCTTCCCATTTTCTGTTCTAGCCAGTTTTATAGATCATCTTTTATTTCCTTGTAATTGCCACCGTTAAGCCTTGGCTCTGGTACTGCTACATCATATCTTTTCTGTCACAGTCTCTAATCTTGGTTGGTCTTGGCTTCCATACTCTCTCAGCCTTGGTTTACTTTGGTTGGTACTCCAAATATCAATTATGACATAAAGATTTAGGGGCATAAGATTCAGATAATAACTGTATCAAATTGAAATTAACTCAGCATCCAAATGATTAAGAATGGCCCAAGAGGAAATCTAGAATTGGAACCCAGGTTTTATGGACAACAAAGGTAATGGTCTTAATTACTGAGATTAAAACAAAGCGATGAAAAGAGTAATACAGAAAGGCATAGTTTTGAAAATTATTATCATCCTTCCTTAAAACACATACACACGACCAAAAAATATCAAAACAAAAACAAACATAAAAAGCACTAGAATTGCATGACATGCTTTGAAGGTAAATGGTTATATATTCAATATAATTACTCCTGGATAATTGGATCCTTATTTTGTCTCAGTACGGTATATAAAACAGGCATGGGGGGAGCTAAAGAAAAGTTTTATTTGTTCATTCATCCAGTTGACAATCATTTACTTAATACCTCATATGTGCCAGGCCCTAAGTCAGAGGCTGAGGATAAAACAGTCAAGAAGTCCTACCCAGTTCTCTGCACCTCAGTGGCTCAGTAGGTTAAGTGTCTGCCTTTGGTTTAGGTCATGATACCAGGGTCCTCAGATCTAGTCCAGATTCCAGCTCCCTGCTCAGGTGGGAGTCAGCTTCTCCCTCCACTCCTACCCCCTGTTCCTGACCTCTCTTCCAAATAAATAAATAAAATCTTTAAAACAAACAAAGAAGAAGTCCTACCCAGTTCCTTCATTCAAGGAGTTCCCAAAGTGGTGCAAGGAAATGTCACATAGGGATAAATAATAGGACTAGGTAGAGGCAGAGTAGGGACCAAGAGAGGCCACCTAACTGATCATATAGCGCTAATACTGATTCTTTTAAAGGAACAACTGGAAGTTAGCCAGATGAGACCTTAAGTCATGAGAGCACAAGTGATGGGTCAAAATATAGGTAGAAAGCAAAACCGAGAAGGACTTTGTGATTATTGGAAGGACACTTAAATTGGGAGAGAGGAAGGATCTAGAAAACAGGACAGTTTTCTTGCTGGGTGACTGGTAGACCACAGTGCCACCAACTGAGAAAAAGAGTATAAGACAAAGAGCTATTATGAGTAAGTGTGAAAAAACTAATTACTTAAGTATTCTTTAACTACAAAATAAAAAAAAAATAAGGACGAACTTGAATTGTATATGCACTATGGGACTCTTCTGCAACCTGAAAGGCTAACAGAACCCTAGACTTTGTCACAAAAAGCCATGGTAAACAAAAGCCAACATAATATTGAAACAATGGTGTAATTACCATACTTTGCACATTATCTTGTCTGGGATCTCATCTCTTAAGCCATATTTCATGTAAAAGGAGAAAAGGTTCAGGAAACTTGTCATGTGATTACTAATTAATAGTCTGGGAAAAATACAAAATAAAAGTTCAGAAGTGAAATTTTCAAGAGCATGCATGACATAAATAAAATCAACTGACTTTGCTCATTCCTTTATGCTCTGTGGAAAGGAGTGAATTATTTGAAAGGAGAAATGGTAATTTTAAGACAAGCAAGCGACATATGACTTCTTCATATGGGGGAGGATAAACTTATGAAACATTCTTTAACGAGTTTGTAGAAGGATATAAATAGATTCCAGGTGGTCTGGTGCAAATTTATGGCAGATACAGCCATATATGACTGTGACCTTTAAAACCACATCACATTCTCCCACAACATGCCCCATGAAATTACTGCTGGGAACAAACTATCAGACTCAATCAAGGCTATCCTCCCAGATTTCTTTTTTTTTTTTTTTAAAGATTTTATTTATTCATTAGACAGAGAGAGAGAGAGAGAGAGGCAGAGACATAGATAGAGCCAGAAGCAGGTTCCCCATAGGGAGCCTGATGCGGCACTAGATCCTAGGACCCCAGGATCACAACCTGAGCCAAAGGCACATGCTCAAACACTGAGCCACCCAGGTGCCCTGATCCTCCCAGATTTCTAAGTGTGTCTGCACCTCTTATTGCTTCTTCTACATATTTTTCTTATGCCTACTGCTATCTGTTTCAGACTAGTTATTATGATCTCTGCTAATTCTTTTTTAATAACACAGGAATTGTAATCCTAAGAAAACACTATTCCAGTTTAACTTGTTTGCCTATTTCTCAGTGGTATTATAATGATAAATTAATTTGCCAATGTCTGCAAGACATTGAAGACAGAAACTTCCTAATAAGAGGTAAGTATATGGAGTGGGCACATTTATCATCCTAAAAGCCATTTTTAAAAATGTCATTAATAAAAACTGTGTTTTTGTTTTGTTTTGTTTTGTTTTAAGACAACTTCTCATGTACAGCAATAAAGCTATACTTTCCTGGTTCCCCCAAGTCTTTATTTGTATAAGACATAATCCTGGGGAAAAGCTTGGCAAGAAAATTAGTAGTAACACAATTTTAAGTAATTGCTGATTCTATGAGCTCATGATAGCAGAAGGTCCAAAGAATTTAGGGGTATTCATTTATTTGAGAATGAATTCATGAATCAATCATTAATTTGTATCTAATGTATTTTAACATTCTATTTTTAATCATTCAAATAATCTTACATTTGAAGGGCACACATTTGTTTCTTGAGGCTGTCAAGTAGGTGGGATATTATTATTATTATTATTAACAAAATGAGATCTGTATTATTTTTCCCCAAAACATTTAAAAAAGTAAATCAAATAAATCTTGAGATATATAATTTTCTGGTTGTTTACTTATGTCAAGGCTTAGCTTTGAGAGGTACTGTAAAAATTTAAGAAAAACATATATTTTGCTCTATTTATATGGATATTTATAGTGATACTGGCTTTCATCTGGAATACCTGAGTAAATGATCTCATTTCCAATAAGACTTATATCTCCAGTAAATAAAAATGATTAATAATCATTCTTGTTAGGATAACTTTTTGCAGATAACTATGAATAAGCTTAGTTTCTTAATTGTGATATGATACATTCTTCCACAATGCACAAAACAATTAAGTAATTTTCTTGAACTTGGATAAAGTACACATAAAACTCATTCACCTATAAATGCTTAGAGTAGATTATTGGAGACTTACTGCTTTACTAAGCACAAAACACACATTTTATGATCTTCTTTTAATGGAACTAGATAAAGCTTTATTTTTCCATTTGCAATGGTTCTTTCCTAATTTTTAATGACCTACCATGGTTTTGGAGTCAGAGAGACTTGAAACTATGTCCCAGCTTTGGTGCTTAGTAGCTGTGCATGATTTCATAATTTAACTTTTTTAAGCCACAGTTTGCTCATCTATAGTCAAGACATTTCTTCAAAGGTTTATTATAAGGATCAAATGGCCAAAGAACATGTGGACCTTCATTAGCATTGTCTCAATGATGGTGAATATTGCATTACACGAATGAAGGTGTCTAGCATAGCAACAGTTTCTTGAATCTAGTTTCCTAAACAAAAATAGCTCCCTATTTGATTCCTATTTGATTCCTAACAAATAGCTGGAACTGATGTGATATATGTTGTCTATACATGTTGATATATCAATGAAGGTAAACTGCTTTACTGAGAGAATCAATTACAATTAGATATTACATTTCTGAGCAATGTTATGATATTCTTATTTTCGTTATATTGAAATAATCATAACTACTATATTTACTGGTGTTAGAGAAATGGAATTATAATATATATATGTAATATATATATATTATGCTAAGTATTTTGCCTGTATTTAGCAAGTACAAATGTCAAAATTAGAAGATGGAGGCAAGATAAGGAACAGGATATTTGCATAATCAGAGAGTATCTTGCAAAAGATACTTGATCATTATAAAAGGGAACGCAAATATCTTTACAGTGAAAGAGCAAAATCTAGGGGATATCACCTGAAGCAGGTGATCAAAGTTAAAATCACCAGTAATAAGACATATGACACCATGTATCTCCTGATATGGTGCACAGTGAAGGACAAAAAAAATATTTCTGTGATACCACAAAAAGTGATTTTTGCCAAAAACAGATACCCGTATTAAAACATGAAGAAACAGTAGACAAACCCCGAATCAGAGACACTGTATGAAATAAGTGGCCAATATCCTTCAAAAGTGTCAAGTTCATGAAAGACAAAGACTAAGGAGCTATCATAGATTGAAAGAAGCTAGGAGATTGAACAAATACAAATGTAGGTCCTAGATTGGATTCCGAATAAGAAACACAGATGGTTTGGGGACAGTTAACAAATATGACCAAGGCCTACAGATAAGTTAAGAGAATAGGACCAGTGCTGATGTTTTGGTATCAATAATTGTACCATGAGTATATAGGATGTTAACATTTGGGGAAGTTAGGTGAAAGCTATATAGCAATTCTTTCAATATTTCTTGAAAGTTTTTTTAATAATCCTGAACCTATTAAAAAAATCTTTACCAAAAAAACAAGTAATAAATTCAAACCACCAGAAGTCGTAGATCCAGGATTTCAATCCACATATGTTTGACTTCAAAACTCTTGAGTTTTGACCACTGTACTATTCTATCCTCCTTCTTTTATACCAGGTGCTTCTTTTGCTACCTGTTATCAGACCTTCCATCATTGTGTTTTCTACCTGGGACTCTTAGTCAGTCATTCATGTTTTCGTTCTTAGTACACAACAATTTCCTCTAAAATGTAATAATAATAAGACATAGTCAGAAGGCTCCTAGATGCATGAGGCCAAAGCCATACCATAAGAAAATCTGAAAAACACAATAGTATTCTTAGATGAAACTTGCAATCACGGGGCCTGGACTGACGGAGCTGTGCTGGTAGTGAGCATGCGCCACTGACACCTGAGGGCCACACACAGGTCCCTTCTCACTAGACATGTGCACAACCTGAATTCCTTTTTTTTTTCCCCACAGTTGGGGTGTAGATGCTTCCCTAGTAGATTTCGTACCCTCCAAGGACAGATCCAGGGGCCTATTTTCTAAACTTATGGACATTTTTTTTTAATTCTCTATGGTAATTGCCTGTCACTGGTTTATTCACCTAGTTCACTGAAATCGATCCCCTCACAAAAGTAACATAAACTGAGAAGCAGAGTGATGTAAAAGTAAGTATATACACATGTATGTATGCAGATGTAGAAATAGAAAAATTTAAATGGACAGGTTTTCCCAATAAGCAACTCTTAAAGAGAAAAAATGGGCAATGGAGAGGCATATACATGTAGGCAGCAGTGATATAAACTTCTTCTGGTATCCCCTAAGATAAAATCCTGAGCTAAGTGTATTCCAAAAATAAAATAGCAGCAGTGGGCAGTATAACTTATAACATTTTTACTATGTAGAATTTTTGTTTTTGTAAAAATGCAATGTTAACCAACTCACATGCTGGAAGAAGTGGACAGGGCATGGTTGTTAATCCAGCAACTAGAAACACTAGATACTTAATTAAAAGATCAAAATGTTCATGGAAAGGGACTAATCAATATGTAAATATACAGACCAGAGACTGGCTATTCCTTTTAGAAATAAATCCCATCAATTGAATTGATTTTCTGAGTTGGAAATTCTAACTGCTTCAGCACTTTTTTCATAAGAGAACTAAGAACTTAATTAACCCTGCATATTGAATGACACTCTGCATGGGACTACTCCTATAGTAGGAAACGAAATGTAAACATGGTGCATTTATCTGATACTTGTTCAAATGAACTAGAGATTAAGGGCACTATCACCGTGTCTTTTGACCTCTTGCATTTCATGGTTCCCAGCAAACATTTGGCTTGTGGTTGCTTGACTATATCTGCACTTTTTGAGAATTATTCAAAGTAGTTTGTGTGAATATTTACCATCCAGGCAGGGTGTACAGCAACACTATTCAGGGGCACAGAGAAGAATAACAGGATGTTATAAAGAAGCCCTTGGAGGGTAGGTGGGAGGAGAGTGAGAACCAGAAACTACTGGATTTTTCACACTATTCTAGAAGCAAGAAAACGGGTCCCTCCAGGCATCGCAAAATGAAGTGTACAAGAGAATCACCTGGGGTTCTTGTTAAAATTCAGATTCTGATTCTGTAGATCTGTGGAGAAAGGGGCTGAAATTCTGCATTTCTAACATGCTCCCAGGGCTGCTGATACTGCCTCCAGGACCCCACTTTGAGCAGCAAGGCTCTACGTCACATAATGGTCTTTGAAACACTAAAAACATTGCTGTAAGGAAACTTTAGCAAGCGTGAAATGTGTTAAAAGGGTAAATAGACTACATTCTGGATAACATCGTTTTGCTTTGCCTGGTAACACTTACATGGCCTAAAATTTTCCATTTTAGGAATTGAAGCATAGAAGTACCTGCTAGCCAGGCTCCTAAGCAGTGATTTGTGGCAATAGTACACCAAGGGCAATGACACTCTTGCTATGTCCTTCAGTGGTGATCCTCAAACAAGGCAGGGCAGGGCAGGGCAGGGCAGGAAAAATACTCCTATGGATTTATCTTCTGCGGTTTGAAAAGACCCTCTCTTGCCTCAGTTGATTACAATCTATCTTCCCTTCTTTCTTGTCAGCGGAAAGTAGCTGTTCTAAAACAGCTAAATGTTTGCATGTTGATTGTCAGCATCAGTGTAACGGACATCTCTAGCACTATGCCAATCATGGAGTTAAGCACTGCATGGATGTTAAATCATTTACTACTAATGACAACCTTAGAAGGTAAGTACTATTATCATTCCATTTTACAGGTGACAAAAGTGATGAACAGAAAAAAAATAATGCACTCAAATCACCCAGCAGTGGTTGGCAAAGTGGGATCTCAAATCCAGGCAGCCTGTTTCTAAGTCTATATATTTAAACATGATATCAAATCTTTTGACTAGCGTGTTAGGATTTGGCATTCAATGAAGGCCAAGTTTATTAGAAGAGTAACTACATAATTCAAAATTTGATTACAGATTAAAATTGAAATGTAAGCCAAGTTAAGTTTTACCTTTCCATCTTCCTCTGTTAACTTCTCTTTTTTAACTTTTTATTTGGAAATAATTTCAGGGGCACCTGAGTGACTCAGTGGTTGAGCGGTCTGCCTTCTGCTTAGGTTGTGATCCTGGGGTCCTGGAATCAGTCCTGCATCTGGCTCCCTGGAGGGAGCCTGCTTCTCTCCCTCTGCCTATGTTTCCACCTTTCTCTGTGTGTCTCTCATGAATAAATATATAAATAATTTTTTTAAAAGGAAGTAACTTTGAAGTTACAAAAATAATACAAATAAGCCTCTATATCAGTTTTACAGATTCACCAATTTTTAACATTTTGCCGTATTTGGCAACTTCAGGATTTTTCAAAAGTTGTATACAAAATGATGACTCCCAACACAGCTTCTGGGAGCTGCTCCCTTAGGAAAACCTACCCATCTCTACAGTCTACCCTGCAGGGGAATAGGACTTGGGTGCCTAACCCTTGGTGCATTTATCAGCAATGAACCTTACTCAGCATTTCTTCTCAGATAGCTGCTGCATAAGAAATTCCTGGAATTCATCACCAACTTAGTGGCTATAGGTGGTTCACTTCTAGTCCTGTTGGCATTTTAACAGAGCACTTCGAGAAGAGAAAAAAAGAGACACTCATTTTCTGAAACCCAGACACAGCAGAAATTCTAATGGGTAGCCAATTTAGAAACAAACCATGTGAGGTTTTGGCTATTTTCTGTAAGGTAAGCAATAGGTTATAATTTGGTAAGAAAAATAGAAAAAAATAAAGATAATGAAAATTAGTATAACCAATATGTATTTTTAAAGATTTATTTATTTTAGTGTGGGGGCGGGGGAGAACATGAGCAGAAGGGGCAGAGGGAGAGAATCTCAAGCAGACTCCATGCTGGGCATGGAGCCCAATGCGGCCTTGATCTCACGACCTTGAGATCACAACCTGAGCTGAAACCAAGAGTTGGATGCTTAACTGACTGTGTCACCCAGGTGCCCTGGTATAACCAATATTTTTAAGAAATTCTAAAATATAAGCTTGTTCAAGAAATCTCAGTCCCAAAAAGTCTTAAATCTTTTTATCTTTTATTAGTTCAGATTTTTCATAAGAATTAAGTCTATTTGTTTTTAGCAGTATTCACTCTTAAAGAATATTATATTTGATGTTTTGCTAACTTTTCTGTGTTATAAAACATTTCCCTGCAAAAGAGTCCTGTGAATGCCTTATCATTTTACAACTCCAGAATGAGAATCTGTTCTGTAGTCATCTTTTCTAAAATTAACTGTTATTAAATCTTCATGGGCTCATGGAGAGAGCTCAGAAAAGATGATCAAAAATAGGTTGGAGAAGAGAATCTAGAAGGAAAGACAAGAGTAAATGCATTTACCTATTCCACCTGAGACATGGCTGTGGGGTCCCATTTTAGTAGCTTTATAATTATGAAAGATTAATGCAAATGAAATCTTCCAAGAAGGCTTCACAGAAGACTCAAGTGTTTGCCTCACTTGTGACTTTGAAAGCTGGGCAGAGATTTATCTATCTAGAATTATTTTACAGCCATGGTCACAGAGAATGAATGATGTTATCTCCTATGACTCTAATTTTACACAAATAATGGTAGCCATTCACTAAAGATATAATATGGAGAAATAAGATTAAATTGAACTAACAATTGATGAACTCAATTATGATTTTTTTTAAAGTATGTTTTTGATTTGGAAAACTAAGACTTGTTACACGCATAAAAACTGATCACTGTGGGTTTCATAAAGTTATCTCTAAGACTCTCCAGAATCCGTTCTAGGTTTCAAATGGTTCCTAGACTCAGGAAGGGTCTCAAGGCTCACTTCAATAATTACTAATATACATCTATTTAGATAATCATATCAGTAAAACAAGTATACTAAACTCAGAACGTTAGGTGAGCCGAAGGAATGTTTAATCTGTTTTATTAGAGCCTTCAGCAGGAGAAGGAATAGATCTTTCCATATATTTATTTACTGGCTTTATAGCATGTGGACCAACTCATTTCTCTGGGATGCAGAAGAACAGGACTCAGCTATTCTAATCTCGTGTGAGTTTCATGGAATAGAACAAGGATATGCCTTTACTTTCCATAAAAGTCCCTCAAATAATATTTTCTTCAAGACAAAGAGAATTGTTCTCAGTATAATAATAATAATAATAATAATAATAATAGTAAAATGAACTAATTACACCAAAATTTAGTTAGACTCACAGAGACACAACTCATTCTAGTCTGTTATTAAAATAGAGGAAAATCCTAAAAACAAAGCAAATAAGACAACTATGAGGGTCTTGCTAGAAATGGAGCGACTCAAACAATGGAAAGCAGTAACTTTGTTCCACCAGCCAAAGCAAAAATAGATGAAAACAACTTACTGTTAGTGTGGATGGAACTCGGGCAAAATGTGTGGTCTAGATAGCAGCCTAATCATGATAGAAAATTAAATTGACTTTTGAGTTAATCATTTAGAAAAATGAAAAAACTCCTTTCAACAGATTTTCTGATGCACAGGAAAAAATAAACCTGGGCAGTGTAAGACAACAACTGATTCAGGCACCACAGACATCCAAATTTAGCCCTGCCAACATCAGCATTATACTAGTAATGAAAGACCCATGGAAATGCTAGTTGAAATGATGTTACTTTCCTGGACAGAAAAGAGAGAGAGAGAGAGAAAGGAAAGATATAACTTAATTTATAAAAAGCAGGGGAGGGCAAAGTGTGAAGGAGAGAGACTCTCAAGCAGACTCCCTGATGAGCAGTGAGTTCAGTGCAGGGCTCCTTCTCAGGGTCCTGAGATCATGCATGACCTGGGCCAAATTCAAGAATCAGACACTTAAGTGAGCCACCCAGGTGCCCCAACTTAACTTTTTTAAATGAAAGTTTCTGTTTATATTCATATAGTCTGAGGATCTTCATGGAGAACAGTCCAATTTTCAAATTAAAAAAAAAATGGCCACGTCAAAGAACATACAAGTTCCATAGAAAACCTTACCTGCATTATGACAGAGATAGAAGAATTTCATTTTGCTGGGTTTCTTATATAAGGAATCAATCTTCCTACCAACAGATAGAAGATTTTTTAGTTAAGAGTGTGTTTTATGTTTGGCCAAGAGCACATTGGCATTTCCTTGGTCAAAAAAAGAATTATGGAGATACAATATAGATATACAATATAGATATAGATATAGATATAGATGCATATCTATCTATCATCTATTTATCTATCGGATACTCTTGGAAAGTACTTGGGAATTAACTTATTTGGGGGTTATTTGTGTTATAAAGAAAGAGTACTCTCAAATAGCACTGCCTTACAATCTTATTTTTATTTGATATTTGCAGTGTCCTTTCATATCCATTTCATTTTTATTCTTAAAATAGCACTAGAAGGGAGTCAAGGCAGGCATTTTTTTCCTTTCTTTCAGGTTATAAAATTGAGGTACAGAGAGGCCAGAAACCAAGAAAATGAGTTTTGAGGCCAAGGTTTCATGACTTCTGTGACCTTGGATTCCTTCCACCAGGACAGTAGTACTTCTCTAGGAGTTGTGAATCAGAATTTCATAAACTGTGGTTTCAGAAAACAAATAATTCTAATTTGTCTGGTTGTGGAATCAAACTTTGTACCCAGAAACAAATTAAATAACATGGATATAGAAATACAGAAGAAAATATCAAAACTGTGGTCCACACAGGGAAAAAGAAACAAGTCGGATTGCTTCCTAGGTTTATGGTCAGAAACGTCTAGATCTGTAATCTGACAACTGACTGACTTTGCATAAAGGACAAAAAATCCAAATAATTACCAGTATTTGAATATAAAGTGTTTGGCTCATTGCTTGCCATATGGTAGGAGTTTGATACAAATTTTCACTATCCTTTGTCTAGAAAACATGCTTCTTACTTTAATCTGTCAAAGTTAAAACTAAGTTTTAACATCTGCTTTTTTTTTTTTGCAATAATGATTTAAGAAACGTTATTCAAACCAAAAAGGACAATGGGGAGACTGTAATCAAATTATAGCATACATATGTAATATACATACTAATGAATATGGCTTACGTTCTAAAAGGAAAAAGAAATCAGTGTGTTTCAGCTTGTGAAGCACTTGAAGCAAATGATTTCTAAGTTGTTCTCTGCCCTCAAATTATAAGATATTATTGTAGATAGGAGAAAGGGGTATGCTCTTACTTCAATCCTACTCTCTTATTACTAGAATATTAATCTAAGATTCCAAAATGCTGTTTAGACCCCATTTATAAACGATGGTGGTGGAGGGAAAAATACTTCTTTAAAAAATTATGCTGGGTGGCTCAGCAGGTTAAGCGGCTGACTCTTGATTTCAGCTCAGGTAATTACATTGGGGTCATGGGATCAAGCCCCCAACCAACCTGGCTCCGTGTTCAGGGAGGAGTCTCTCTCGCTCTCTATCTCTGCCCCTCTCCCATTTTGTGTGCCTGTGTGTGCATGTGCTCTCTTGCTCTCTCTAAAAAAAAAAAAAAAAAATCTTAAAAAAAAATCATGCTTCCAATCAGACACTCCTTTACATTCCTCTGAGCCATTCTGAAGCAGCCTGGAAGGGGGAGGGAATCTACATCTTCAGGGATGCCCAATCTCTAGCTTTCTCATTTGCCAATGCTGGATTAGTTAGCCAAATGCTCCTGTGTCTGCCCCTGGATATATATTTCTTTTCTTTTTTTCTTTTTTGTCTAATTTGTTGACAGAATGTATGTTTTTGGTCATGAAAATTACACCATTTGGTGATAAGATCTGAGAAACTCCCCTCTTCTCTTGGGGCTTAAATTTAAGTGCTGTTTCCAGGTAAATTACCAGAGAGCTTTGCAGCAAGGATTATGACAATTATGACATCAACAAACCTAATTAATTAAGTGGATGTGTTGTTTCCCATTTGCCATTTTCCCTTGTGCTAAATAAAGCATCTTAGTAACACCACAGGGGAGAAGAGTGGCCTAGTGGTACTCAGGGTGTGTGTATGTGTCCTGTGAGGGTAGGAGGGAGGGTGTTTATGGACACTATGGTGCCCTCTGCTCATAATATGCTACATTAATATCTTAACATTACAATTCTGTCATCATCTCTAAAAACCTGATTCTGCTCCCGGGAAGGCATAATACAAATGAATAGACTGGAAAGGTGGGGAGGCCAACTGAGGATATTCTAAAACATGAATCACCCTTTACAACTTGGAAACCTCTTGCTAATATTTAACAATCACACTTTAAAAAGCAAGAATGTTAGTAGAAAAAATTTAAAATATTCTATTAACTAAATTTATAAGTTCTAAAATATAAAACCTACTTAAATGAAGGGTTCTAAATGACATTTTTTTCCAGGGGAAAAAAAAGAAATGAAGATATATTATCAATTCTATTATGGTAAATGACATGTGTACCTAGGTATGCATGTGTGTGTATGTGTGTGTTCTGTTGGTAGTGATAGGGAAAATGGGTAAAGGATCAACTTCTAACTCTAAGAAATGTTCGATGATAGGCTAAAATTCTTGAATCAAAAAAAAAAAAAAAAAAAACAAGTGATGACAATGACAGAGTAGCTAAAATAAAGTTTTCTACCAGTGATAAGTATTTAAAATTCTATGCATGGAATACCAGATAAGTTACAAGCAAAAGCTCAAGCATTTGCGTTTAGGCCAACTTTTGGTGTTGAAAGTAACAGTGTCATTCCCATGCTAACAGTAAGAAAAAAAGATGGTTCATTATAGCACAATTTTTCTTGAGACTAATGAGAGAATTGGAGCCACATGACAACCAAGCAAACCCAAAGAGAAAAAGAAATATTCTTCAAGAAAAAACAAGACACATGAACTGCTGCACTTTGGGAGATCCTGGGAAACGATAAAGTGTGTAAGCAGAAATCCGCTAACAGTTTCACTGATAATCTTTCTTTGCCTAGAGATTTTATCCATAGTGGCTGCTACAACAACTGGGTCAATTTATGGAAACTTCAGTTGGATGCACTCAACATTTGAATTTCTACAAAGGGCATTTTACACGATTAAGTGCTGTAATATAGTAAGGAAATTGTCAAAAGCAAGAAATTTCTGGTAAATATTGTCCTAATCTAATCTTTCTCATTTTCTCTTCTTGAAAATCTATTCTAAATCCACAAGTGAATCATTTCTGAATCTGTCATCTTGCCTGGGATTGCCTGAATATGGAAAAGAAAAGGGATGATAGAATTCAGTAGGTGAGATGGCTCCTTTGTTTACTTCTCAGGCTCAGAAAACATGTGCCCCACACTGACAGTTCAAGGAATCATCTCATGGTGAGTTATAATTAATTTTCATTTTAACTATTAGGAGTTGATTTTCCGAAATAGTAGAGTGTATATATATATAGAAAAATTATGCTATAATGAACCATCTTTTTTTCTTACTGTTAGCATGGGAATGACACTGTTGCTTTCAACACCAAAAGTTGGCCTAAACGCAAATGCTTGAGCTTTTGCTTGTAACTTATCTGGTATTCCATGTATATATATATATATATATATATATATATATATATATATATACATATATAATGAAGGTTGTTGGCTAAAAATTTTGGTATAACCATCAAATTGGTGCCTCTTGAATTCACATAAGCCATTGAGTCTATTAGCTCTAGTTTTATCTTTAATTCCATAATGGCAATCACATTTGAAAGGCTCAAGTTGCTGTGTTTTTATTTTAAGTCATATTAAACTGCAAGGGCATGATTTCTTTTCTTTTCTTTTCTTAAAGATGTTACTTATTTATTCATGAGAGACACACAGAGAGAGAGGCAGAGACACAGGCAGAGAGAGAAGCAGGCTGCACGCAGGGAGCCCGATGAGGGACTCGATCCCGGGTCTTCAGGATCACGCCCCGGGCTGAAGGTGGCGCTAAACCGCTGAGCCACCCAGGCTGCCTGCAAGGACATGATTTTATTGATGGTGAGATCACAGGTATTATCCATGAGAGCAAAATGAGATCAGGCATTTATTAGAAAATGACTATCAAAAACTGCTGGAACCAAGTGGGATACAGTTTACACACATATTTTGAGTGTGGGCTTGGGTGCCTATGCTAACATCTGAGTCTCATCACTAAAGGCTGGAGACCTTTAGACAGGTTGACTTTTCCAACACTCAGTTCTCTCATCTGCAATCCCTGGATGGCAACAATATTTAAATGATAGAGAAGATGCTGTGAAGATTGAAAAGCTAACCCATGTAAGCATGCAGCCTGACAGGTAGAGTAGGATACCAATGACCTGTAAGTTAAGTGAGGTCTATATTAATATCCTGTCATTCCCCACTATACCCAGACACAGAAACTACACCTCATTACATAGTTACATTTCTCATTTAAAGAACCAGAGCTGGTATAAGATAAACTCAAGCTGGAAACATGTTCGGAGATTTCCAGATTTAATTTTTTTCCTTTATATCAAACTTCTGCCTGGAGATACACAATTTGACCTACATATGTTATTGGAATCATAAATGTTTCTGGTGAAATATTTTTCAGGCCAAGAAATTAATAAACCCATGTAAATGGGAGATACCGAATTCCTGTCATTTTTTTAAAAAATGTTCTCTTGGGATCCCTGTGTAGCTCAGTGGTTTAGTGCCTGCCTTCAGCCCAGGGCGTGATCCTGCGGTTCTGGGAACGAGTCCCATGTCAGACTCCCTGCATGGAGCCTGCTTCTCCCTCTGCCAGTGTCTCTGCCTCTCTTTCTCATTCTGTGTCTCTCATGAATGAATAAAATCTTTAAAAATACTAAAATAAATAAAAATGTTCTCTCGATTCATAGATTACAAGAAAACTTAAAATTATCCAAGGTCAAATTGACTTTGAATATTCAACTCATTTTACTAGGGAAATTAATGGTTAATTTATTTAAGTAATTATTAGTTAAATGGATGGTGGCTTCTCAAAATAATTCTTACTCATTTTTTCGAGGATATTCTATGCAATCATTAATCTAAATTTCAACTGCAGAACTAAATAATAAAAAGTGATCACAACAAACAACACTGATATGCCAATTAAAGCAAAAAAAAATTTTTTTACAGCAGAAAAAGAAACTCAAAATGCCAAAGCACTTACTGCAGCTTGCCGATGAGTATTGGACAATATTCCGTGAATCTTCACTTTGTCCTTTTCCATTTGGTCTATGTTCACCCACAAACTCCGACTGGCAGAATCAGATGGACCATATATCCGAGATATATAGTAATTATGATCTGTGTCCTCCTATAATAAAAAAATAATGCATATCAAGAATAGAGAGCATGGGTGGGCCTTGAGGATATTATGCTAAGTGAAGTAAAGCAGACAGAAAAGACAAATAGTGTATATTCTTGCTTATACGTGGAATCTAAAAAAGCTGAATTCATAGAAAAACAGAGTAGAATGGTGGTACCAGGGGCTGTGGGATGGGGCAAATGAGATGTTGGCTAAAGAATACAAATTGCCAGTTATAAGACAAATATGTTCTGGGGATCTAATCTACAGCATGGTGACTATAGTTAACAATACTGTATTATACACTTGAAGGTAGCTAAGAGAATAGATCTCTCACCACAAAAAAAGACATGGTAATTATATGATGTGATGGAGGTATTAGCTAATGCTATGGTGGCAATCATTTTGCAGCATATAAGTGTACCAAATCAACAGGATGTACAATTTAAAGTTACACAATGTTATATGTGAATTATATCTTAATAAGGCTGGGAAAAAAGGAAACATATAAGTCACTATATACCTAATATATATAATTGACAGAGTTATATAAACAGAATTCCATTTAAAAAAAAAATGTCCTATATATATAAACAGAATTCCATTTAAAAAAAAATGTCCTGGGATCCCTGGGTGGCGCAGTGGTTTAGCGCCTGCCTTTGGCCCAGGGCGCGATCCTGGAGACCTGGGATCGAATCCCACGTCGGGCTCCCGGTGCATGGAGCCTGCTTCTCCCTCTGCCTGTGTCTCTACCTCTCTTTCTCTCTGTGTATCTCTGAAGAATAAATAAATAAAATCTTAAAAAAAAAAAAATGTCCTCCCACAAGGAAAGAAAAAAAAAAAACCCTAGAGATATTGTCCCTAAAATTCTTAAAACCAAACAAAAAATGATATTATGAAGCTAGACATGTTACTATTCTTCAAAATAGCCAGAGGAGTTAAATAACCTCTAAGGAAAGTGAATTAGATTTAAATATATATAAAATAAGCCTCTTTAGAGGAAATTGTTAAATAAAGAAAACAGAGAGGAAAATGTACATTCTGTTTACAATAGTCTTTTTACCATGGTAATTCTAGGGATTTAATTGCTGCCTAAACAAAATGTTACTTTTGGAACTATTCAGTGCAAACCTGAACTATAATTAATATGGAGTGACAACAAATTCAAACTTCTCTCCTTTAAAACTAGGGCCTGCTCTCAGTTTTAATGATCCTAAGAATGGAAATAATATATTTTCCCTATAATTTGAGTTATTAAATTCTACTTTTATTTGAATTCTCACTATTGATTATTACCATGGTGCTTGTCACAAAACCTTTAATTTTTATGTTTCTCACTCAGTGAAGATATTTAAATGTTTTAAAAAGGAATATTGCTGAGGACCACCAAGAAAAGTCATATGATTCTTGCCTAACACAGATTGCAATGAAATTTTTTTTTACCATAAAATGTAATTGTACTTATCAATTTGAGTCTGTCAGATAAAGTATATTTAAAAGCCTTCAGGTATACATAAGGATAATGTTTGGTAAATAAAGGGTATATGATTTTGGACTGTGAATTTCATCTGATGCATTTGTTACTGAAGTGTTAATTAAATAAAATATGATTATTCCTGAAATCTAGTCAAAACAGGAATTCCATGGACCTTTTTACAAGTCATCAGGCTAAAATATATGAAACTGATTGTATAAAGGAATTTTCTAAGCAGTATTCTAAATAGATTTTGTCCCATGACTAACAGAAAAAGTATGACCTTAAATATAAATCTTGAGGACAGTGATTAAATGTTAACAGTAAGATTAAAAAAAAAATCTAGGTAAACCGCCAACCTCTAATTAAACTCTAGATATCACATGCAAATTATAAGTGTAACCACGATGAAAGATAAAAACAGTTCTTTAGAGAAAGAAGAAAAAAGAAGATACAAAGAAAGAAGCATGAACAAGATTCCAGGCAGTGCAAAAGAGATTTAATATCCTACTGGTTTTCTAGTACCTCCTTCCAGATCATTATGACACTGACTGCCTGGGTTCGAGGAAGGCAACAAGCATTTGGTTGTGTCTCCAACTTGTATTTGACTCCCTACTGTCTGATGCTTCACAGTGTCAAGGTGGGTACCTTCTTTGACATCAGGCACAAACCATTCTATACATGTCATTCTACTGGCTAGCATAGCTGGTGGGCATCAGAAGCACATAACCTAAAACAACCAATTATTGAGACATGTAAGAGTTTATATATGAAGGAGATAATTTCCCTTATTCTGATTGCTGAGATGTGTAAGCTTATGACTTGAAACTACTGCCACCATTTTGCTACCATGAGGAAACTCCGCCTAAAGATAAAGCAAACATAGATTAAAAAAAAAAAAAAGTCATTATCTCTGCATACAAACAAGCAAAAACACCAGGTACCTGATCCAATGCATTCTACGCTTGCCCACTTACATGAACGATTAATTTTTTTTATTGTTAAAACCCTTCACTTGAGTTATTGTCAACCAAAAGACTACGGACATACAAGTTTCCCTCATTTCCTTTTTTTTTTTTTTTTTTTAATTAAGTTTCCCTCATTTCCAACCAAAAGAGACTTAACATGAGCAATGTTGAGTAAGGCAATCTTCTCTATAGGTTTATAGATCTGGATAACAAACATCTATCCAAGTCTGGTATTCTAGCTAATTACACAGCAGGAATGGAAACTTGTATCTAAACTGCTGTAAATTATCAAGTCTGAATTACAAATGATAATGATTCACTTAATTTTTCAATGAATCACATATAAGGCGGTTTTGAAAAAAAGAGTCAATAAGTTTAAATAAAAATTGTAGTTTTTCTCCCTATTGCTAGTATTACTATAAAGAGTTCAGCAACACTGAGGTCAGAGATGTGATCTTTAGGTGAATTATGTAACAGAGTCTATGATGCTGCCAAATTACCATAAATACCAAATAATATTATCTTTAAAATTACAGACCCTAAGTATAGAGTTCAATATAGTTGTTGCAATTGACATATCTAAAATCACTCTGGTATTTCTCTTAACCCTTAAATTCCTATAATTAATCAAAAAATAGTTTTGAAGTTAACATAAAGAATATCATTATGCTTAAATAATGGATTATCTGCAAAAATATAAATGACTTTTGTCCAGTTTCACTGAAATGTCTAATTGAAAATAATGTTCATTTTTACTTAAATCAGAGCTGCCCAAAATAATGTCACATCTTTGAAAATAGTGAGAAACTAAAGATTAGAGTTTGGTGTTTGACTTCTAACAGCCCAAGCTTGCCAAGTTGTCATGACAACTTTTATTCAAAGAACAAGACAATTTATTGTTTACCGAGAATTTAGAGACACAAGTCGTTAAATTTCAGGGAGAGGTGTTTGGCTCAGTTTTTCAAGGAAAGCCATAAAATAGATGTCTCAAAAATGTGACATTTTAGCACTACTATATTATTCAAACCACATCTTGTCCTTTATAGGAGTAATGGTACTTAAAGAGTTGTCAAAAACCACTTCAGGCACAAAGATTTTCCTTTTCTGCTCAAAAGCAAACTATTTCTAACACCATAGAAAATAAAACAAAACACTACTGTGATGTGCCTACTTGCCAATTCATTTAGGAAACCAACTGTTACTGAAAGTAGATGGCACAGTAGGTAGCTATAAATCCTATAAATCCATGCTTCTCAAATATGTCTGCAAATGTGCAGCTATATACAGAGGACATATACCAAAAATACAGAGGGAAAAATCATCATAAGAATACCTAACCATTCTGCAACAATCAGTTTATACAATTCCTAACCCATCTTCTATCATTGATGTTTCCTTGATTTTATGATAGGTAATTTTTATGGATGCCTCACACTGTCTTATGCAGTAATAGCATTTGAACTCTAAATTTATTTAACTGAGAACTAAAAAAAACAAAAACAAAAACCAGCATAGATTATATGAACACTACTGTGCTGCTCATTTGAAATATATAAATACATAAAAAAATAATCAAAGTTCTTAGCTAAAGGTATTAGCATTGAATCAATTGGTTATCTCACAAAGACAGTTTCATAATGCATAAAGGAATATTATAATTTGAATGGTTCTTTATATTATATATGGTTCTCTCTATATATTACCTTCTCACATTCATAATTCACATGGACTAAATAATGCATATAAAGGTAAATGTTTAACAATAATATTTTAAAGTATTACTTGTGTGTTAAGTTCCTCAAAAACAAAGAGTTAAAATAGTTCTCTATGTTCTTAAAAAATAATATTGATAGAATATGATACAATCATAAAAGAAAAATAGTGAGCTGGTAGTAATCAGGGAAAAAATTACAGAGATGAATTCATTAGTAGCAATAAGAAAATGTGCCCCTGGGTGGCATAATCAGTTAAGTGGCTGACTATTGATTCTGGCTAGGGTCATGATCTCAGGGTTGAGATCAAGCCCCAAATCTGGCTCAGTGGAACCTGTTTAAAATACTCTCTCCCTCTGCCTCCCCCCTCAAAAGAAGAGCAGAATAAAAAACAAAAATTTATAAAAGTAATTTATAAAAGTTACTAGTTTAGGACATACAAAACAGTCTTAAGAAATGCACACGAGATGAAATGGAAAAGAAAAAATAAATATCTAAGACAGATAATCATATAAATTATAGAAAAAAGAGGTCCTATATATCATATATATGACATATGTAGTGGCATAGAAAAGTTTTTTTAATGTGTTAGAAGAACTATTTTTCTGGCGTAAAGAAAGACTTGAATGTATATATTATGTCCCTAGAAAATTTGCAATAGAATTTTGAATATTAAGAAATTCCCTAGTGAGATTTCTCATAGGTTTAAAAAAGAAAAAAAGGAGCAGGGACTTCCACAAGATGGTCATGTAGGAAGAACCTCAACTTACCTCGCCCCATGGACACACAGGATCTACAACATATGGATCATTTCCCTCTGAAAAAGATCTGCAAACTGTAGTTAACTGCTTCTCCACAATGAAGGATAAAAAGACAACACTGAGAATAGGTTGGAGAAGCAGAGACATGGTTTCACCAAAATCCCACCACTGGTGTGGAGGCATACAATAAGGAGGGGAGTCTCACCTGCCTAGCGCCTCTCCCGCGGAGTGAGGAGCTGGTGATCCATGACAGGCACTGGGATCTGCACCAGAGAGATGAGCCCCTAAAATATCTGGCTTGGATATGTCCAAGGGACCCAAAGTGCTATGGGAATAGCACTATGCTATGCTACTGAGAATCCCTTCTAAAAGTTTAAAGCAAAGTCTCATTTGCCTCCAGACCCAGTGGGGGGAAAAAGGCAGTTTGGAAAGCACCTGGACTGTATGTGAAATTCATTTCCTAATTTAAAAACATCTGCTTGGGGCAGCCCCGGTGGCTCAGTGGTTTAGCGCCGCCTTCAGCCCAGGACCCTTCCAGGGTGTGATCCTGGAAACCCAGGATCGAGTCCCACGTCGGATTCCCAGCATGGAGCCTGCTTCTCCCTCTGCCTGTGTCTCTGCCTCTCTCTCTCTCTCTCTCTCTCTCTCTCTCCCTCCCTCCCTCTCTATCTCTCTCTCTCTCTGTGTCTCTCGTGAATAAATAAATAAATAATCTAAAAAAATAAAATAAAAACATCTGCTGCAAACATATATAAACAAATAAATAAATAAAAGCGTCTGCTGCTGTAGAGTCAGGGGACAGCTGAAATTTTCCCTGGAGATGGAGGCACCAGCGAAGGCCATTTTCACATTCTCCACTTATACTGCTAGCACAGGTGGATGAGCTTCAACTGGGTATCGCCTTACCACCTTGCCAAGATATGTGGGACTGAGTGATGATGGCACTATCTCACTGCCATGCTGAGGCTGGAGAGTGCAGGTGGTTGTAGCTCTCCTCTGCTCCCTGGTTGGGGCAGGTGAGTGCAAATGGTCACAGTGTTCTCCTGCTCCCTAACTAAAGTCTGTGAGAGCAGGTAATTACAATACTTTGCTCCCTATTCCCTGGCTAGGGCTGGTGAACGTGAGTGGCATTCTCTCACTCCCAGCCTAAAGCTGGCATACACACAGGCAAGGAACTCTCCACTCTCCCACTGCATTCCTAAAACCCACAGGTGAGGGAGTCAAGACATTTCTGCCACCATCACCACTACCATGATCCCCACCCCCTCCTCTGTCTTTCTGAAGCCAGTCAGCATGCCCTACCCCCTACCTCCTCTAGTTGCCTACCTGAAGCCAATGCAGGCATTCAATTCACACAGCAACCCTCTCCCCTCCTTTGAGGTAATAACCAGATAGTTCCTGGCAGGCCACCACAACCCAGTCTTCCTGTAAAGAAGACCAATTTACTTAGTCTGGAGCTTAAGCCAGAGAAATAGGCTTCAAGTTTCCATACTTTGGGAGGCCAAGGAGGTGCTTCCAAAGAATGTAAGCAGGGAGACACCATCCTTGCACAACCCCATTGGCCTCACTATAGCTTGACAAGACCTCTCAGAAAGGAGCTTATATATTCATCCGGAGCCCTGATTTTTACAAACAGAGGACACCACTAGATCTCCCAGTTTGGAGGCCAGCAGGGACTATGATAATGGCCCACAGGACTGTATGTATTTGCACACTGTAAAAACTGCTACCTGAGGTTTTGGCTTCTTGTTTTCAGCCAGAAACTAAGTGCTCAATGAGGTTCCTCCCTTTGGAACACTGATGGCTCCTGGCATACTCTCAAAAACAGGGACATATCAGGAATAAATCAGAGGTTTTGACAATCACAAAGAATCAAGAGACGACCAAGAGCTAGGACGAGTTTGAACAAGAAGGTTCATCACCTACACAAGGCCACTTCTTCAGGCTGAGAGAGGTAGCTGTTTCACCTAATACACAGAAACAAACAGAGAGAGTCAAGGAAAATAAAGATAGAAATATGTTACAAGTGAAAGAAAAAGGCAAAACTCTCAGTAAAAGACCTTGATGATACAAAGGATTCTTTATCAGATAGACAAAGAATTCAAAGTAATGGTTGAAAAGTTGCTCACTGAGCTCAGGAGAGGAATGGATGAACGTAATGGGAACTTCAACAAAGAGAGAATATAAGAAAATATAAAACAGTAGTCACAGAGTTGAATAATACAATAACTGAACTGAAAGATACACTAGAAGGGCTAGAGGAGCCTAAAAGCAGATTGAATAAGGCAGAAGAATGGGTCCACAAGCTAGAAGACAAAACACTAGAACTCACCCAGACAAAGCAGTTCAAAGTAAAAACAAAACAAAACAAAGATGGCTTACGGAACTTATGGGACAATATTAAGTAGAATAACATTTGCAAGGAAAGATGTTCAACATCACTAGTCATTAGGGAAATGCAAATGAAAACCACAATGAGATATCACCTTACACCTGTCTAATGGCTATTATATAAAAGACAAAAAAAGTATAACAAGTGTTGGCAAGTATGTGGAAAAAAGAGAACATGTGTGAGCTGTAGATGGGAATGTAAATTGGTTCAGACACTATAAAAACAGTATGGGGTTCCTCAAAAAATTAAAAATACAACTTTGTAGTTGTATCATTTTGTAATGATACAGAAATTCCACTACTGAGTATCCATTTGATAAAAAACAACAACAACACTTATTTGAAAGATATGTGCACCTTTATGTTTACCACAGCATTATTTATAGTAGCCAAGATATGGAAGCAACCTAAGTATCCATTGTTGGATAAATGGATAAAGAAGATGTGGCATATAAAAAATGTACTAGTACTCAGCCATAAAAAACAATGAAATCCTTCCACTTGTGACAGCATGGATGGACCTTGAAGGCATTTATGCTAAGTGAAACAAGTTAAGCAGAGAAAGACAAATACCCCATGATTTCATTTATATGTGGAATCTAAAAATCAAAACAAAATAAAACCCAGAGTCATATATAGAGAACAGACTGGTGGTTGCCAGAGGGTTGGGGTTGCAAAATGGGTGAAGGGGTTCCCAAAGTATCAAATTTCAGTTATAAAATAGAGAAGTCATGAAGATGTAATATTCAGCACAGAGAATACAATCCCATGAGTAATACCGCATTATGTTTATATGGCGACAGATGGTAACTAGACTTATTGTTGTGATCATTTCACAATGTATACACATATGCTGAATCACTATGTCATACATCTGAAACTAATATAATATTGTAGGTCAATTATACCTCAATACATTTTTCTTAATTAAAAAATGAAGCAGAAGTCTTATAGGCATCTAGAAAGACAAACCAACTTATCCACAGGGATTTCCTCCTCCATAAGAAGAAAAAACCTTTGGTAGTCTGATATTTCTCCATGATATCCAATGAAAACAATGTCTACATAATCATTGCGTAGAGGAAGTTACCATTTAAGAAATTTTTGCCCAACAAATTTGTAATCTAAGTATAAAGGCAACAAACATATTCTTTCTTTCTTCTTTTTTTAAAAGATGTGTCTGGAGTCTTGGAAGCTTGACTAATCTACATTCTCATACAAATGGACCTTGAGGGATTGATTGAAGGTTCTAGTAGGGCATCACAGCTTGTTGTATACCCTTGATTGAAATACGGTCCTCCTCTCTCAGGAAAGGTAGTCCTCTTCCACCTACCTATCTCTTGTCTGTGACTCTTGATAGTTTCAAAAGAGACTCACATGGAGTATTGAGAGTGAAAGGAGACACCCACCTGGCCAGCCAGATCAGCCAAATCAATCCCAGTTATCAATTAGATGACAGATGTCGAGCTAGATCATCCTCCCATTAACAAGCATATTTGTAATAAATACAAATACAGAGAGAAAATACCATAAATGAGACTTTCTTAAAATGTAGTATTAAATTATACATCCAAATTAACCAAGGGGTGAATCAAATATGGTCACTGGACTGGAGCAGCTGTAGTAATCATTTTTTAAAAGACTTTCTTTATTTATTCATAAGAGACATACACACAGAGAGAGAGGCAGAGACATAGGCAGAAGTAGAAGCAGCTCCCTGCAGGAAGCCTGATGTGGGACTTGATCCCAGGACACCGGGATCGTGACCTGAGCCAAAGGCAGACGCTCAACCGCTAAGCGACCCAAGCACCCCATAGTAAACATTTTGATGATGAGTACCTCCATGGAAATTGTATTAAGGAAAATAAGACATTTAATTATTATGGTTGTAAGTCAGAATGTAGATGATATGAACCATGAAACTATAAAAATAGTCTAATATCATGTTTCATGCCAGGTGATAAATAAATATATATATAAAATAATGAAATATAGTTTTTTTAAAAAGTCCAAAAATTTTAAATTCTAAGAAAACCTTTTGATGTAAAAGTATGAAACTAGTGGTCTACAGATGGCATGCATGTTGTCAAAAAGACAGCAGATACAAAGTTAAATTCAGTATTTTCCTGAAATATAATACAGTGAAATCTCAATTTTATAAAATTATATCCACCTAAATATAAATGTGTATCTCTACTCTCCTATCTCTCTATCCTCTCTGATTTCACACACACACAAACACACGCACATACACACACAGGTATAAAAGGCACCAATCACTGGTTACTTCTAGGTGATAGGATTTGGGGGAGTTTCTTCTCTCTTAACTGTATTATTTGAAATTTTTATAATAAATGCTATATATAACCACTTTCTCTTCTTTTTCTTTACATAAAGCATTAAAAAATGTGAAGATGTTTAAAAGTACCAATTGTTGACTCCTGGGATTAAACCACCTACATTTATCAAGAAACACAAGGCCACAATGCTATATACAGTTAATATAGAATTACTACGATGGGTGCTTTGAAAAGTGCTTAAGAAAGATTCTTTTAACATACTATAAATCAGACTTTCACACTCAATGTAGGGCTTCAAGGTCAATAACTTAAAATGGCTTTGTGAAATAGCTGATATATAAATTTCTCTTAAACCTTTTCTCTGAAATACTAGCTTCGATAACTTAATTGATGCAGAGTGCAATCTTTTTCTCTACTTCCTGTAAATGAAAGCGGCACTAACGGAAACAAAAATCTTCATTTTTACTAAATTTTGAGTGAGAGGTACTTAGAGTTTGAATCTTTATAAAATGATTTTATGATGTAAGCACTTTATAGAAGCATGGCTTAAATCATCTCTCTTCTTTGTTCATTCATTTATTTATGCAGAAATAATTTATGTGTATAACGTGCAACATATTCTTAGTGGGAAACATTGTGAGACAGAATGTATGGAAGATAATGTTGAGGAATTATTCAATGGCACGGCTAGATCTTGGCAATATCTAGAATTCTACAAATATAAATCCACAAATATAAATCTACAAATATAAATCCACAAGAGACATTTAAGGAGTCACTCATGTTTTCCTTTCAGGTATATCCATATCCTAGTGTAATCTGTAGGCTTATTTCTAGGACTTGTTTTCAAGGATTTCAGAAAGAGGCAGTGGGCTGGACACACAGCTACATTCTGACAAAATCATGGGTAGAGGAAGGAAGGCAGGGAAGGCTTAGGGCAAAGGGAAAGGTAGTGTGGTTTAAGACATTAAACCTGCTGCCAGGAGATCTAATCTCTGGTTCTCACCGGCTCAATTACTAGTGATTTCTGTCACTTCAGTGAAGGCTATTATGTGTTCAGTTCATTATAGTGGATTGAAACTGTGAACTTCTCTGGGCACATAATTCCCTTTTTTTCCAGAGGTAAAATTATAGAGAGTAAGGAAAGCATCCTGGACCTGAACCCCCATGTTTCCCAATTATATTAATAAGAAGGTGATCTATAGGGTATGCGGTATGGGCAGATACTTTGTCATAGGAATATCTCTTACAAAAAATCAAATGATAATATTTCACTTTATTTCACTGGGTTCCCAATCAAATTAGACCTATGTATTTAAACACAATTGAAAAACCTATGAACAGAGTTTTTAAAGGAGTATTAAATTAGCCCCACATAATTTCAGCATGACAGGAACGATTACATATTACCTTCAAGGAGCCTTCAATATACATCAGCCAAAACTCCAGTGATACCCTCTTCAGATACTAAGAACAATTACATGGAATACAATTCGATTTACTGTTATAGTGTCAGAGGAACAAAAACCAACTTCTGTATGTCCTGCAGATTTTATAAGATTTTGCCCCAATTCTCATTATGCCCATCTTTTGTGCAATACCTTCACCATTTCTGTAAAGACTTTTATCTACTTGGTCTCTTTGCAGCATGGTCTAGCTCCCTAGCAATCTCTTGTCTGTGACTCTTGATAGGCATGATTATTTTATCAGTTCTTCACAAGAGTTTTGTTAACTGACTCCCAAAACTATAAGATTAATTAAGAGAAATGTGTCTTTGTGTGTGTGTGCATGTGTGTGTGTGTGTGTGTGTGTGTGAGAGAGAGAGAGAGAGAGAGAGAGAATGTATTGTGAGGTCAGATTATTGTGCGAGACATAAAATATGGAATTCTGGCAATATTTCCATTATAAAGCAAACAGTTTCTATTTTCCCAGTAATAAGCTCTCACATACAGGAGATCATTTCTTGTGTTATGTAGAGAGAGGTAAATTGTATGGACAAGGATACACAACACACTTATTTGTGATCTTTCAAAATAATAACAACATCAGGGGTCTATAATTCAATTGATTACCAAGATCTCCAGGCGTTTTGGGATGTAGTGGCATGTGTTTGTGTTGAATCATTTATTAAATGATGCAGAACATATTTTCCTCCTGAATATAGTATACTTTTATCCGGTTCTGATGAAAACCTTTAAACCTTTGTAGAATGGGCCTGGGAGACTATTCCTAAGGTTTAGAGTAGTCAGGAAGAAGAGGCTAGAGAGGCAATATGGAGCAGTTTTGAGTAAATTATTAATATCTTTTATAAATACAAACAAGTGATCCCCAATCCAACAGTGGCCACTAAAGAGGTGATTCACCAACTTATAAGAAATCATCAAGGGCTCCAGATATTTAGCAAAAAATGTGTGATTGAAAAAAATATTTAAAACGTGTATGAGATTGCTATTCAAATGCATAAAATTAGCATTAAAATAATGTAGCCCAAATGAGATTTCGGCTGAAGTACAGTTCTTGCCTCAAAATAAATACTAGAAGTTCTAGACTTTACTCTTTATAAGAAAAAGTTGAGGGGATCCCTGGGTGGCTCAGCGGTTTAGCGCCTGCATTCGGCCCAGGGTGTGATCCTGGAGTTGCGGGATCGAGTCCCACATCGGGCTCCCTGCATGGAGCCTGCTTCTCCCTCTGCCTGTGTCTTTTCCTCTTTCTGTCTCTCTTTGTCTCTCATGAATAAGTAAAATATTTAAAAAGAAAAAAAAAAGAAAAGTTGAACTAGATGTCACTAAAAGTGCCTTTCAGGGGAACCCTCTTTCACTGTTAGTGGGCATGCAAGCCAGTGCAGCCACTCTGGAAAACAGGATGGAGGCTGCTCAAGAAGTTGAAAATAGAGGTACCTTAAGACCCAGCAATTACACAACTGGGTATTTACCCCAAAGATACAGATGTAGTGAAACAATGGGATATCTGCACCCCGATGTTCATAGCAGCAATATCCACAATCGCCAAACTGTGGAAGGAGCCAAGATGTCTTTCGACAGATGAATGGATAAAGAAGATGTGGTCCATATACATAATGGAATATGGCTCAGCCATCAGGAAGGATGGATACCTTACATTTACACTGACATGGCTGGAACTGGAGGGTATTATTCCAAGTGAAATTGGTTAATTGGAGAAAGACAATTATCATATGGTTTCACTCACGTGAAAAATATAAGAAATAGTGAAAGGGACCTTAAGGGAGAGGAGGGAAACTGAGTGCGGAAAAATTAGGGAGGAAGACAAATCGTGAGAGACTCTTGACTCTGGTAAACAAATGGAGGGTTGCTGGAAGGGAGTGAGGTGGTGGGATGGGATAATTAGGTGATGGGCATTAGGGAGGGCACATGATGTGATGAGCACTGGGTGTTATACTCTATGTTGGCAAATGGACTTTAAATAATAATAAAAAAGAATAGTAGCTACGCTTGCATAGAGGAGAGGTATGCTCTAGAAAGAATAATGCCAACTGGACTTAGTATGGAATGCAAGTCTTAAAAATTCCATAAAATAGAGAAGGAAAGCAGGAATTTACTTACAGTCATTAAAAAGTATTTGCTTTCTCAGCAGGAAGTGCTCACATACTAAACTTGAGGTTTGGTTTGACTATAGGTATGTTTATATCATTTTAACTATTAGTAAAATGTGAGTAACAACTTGAAAAAAAAAAAGTGCCTTTCAACTTAGGTTCTAAGATCCTACAGCCAGAAGGCAAATAGGAAGCAATTGCTAGGTGTAGGTCAGAAGACTCTTTGCCTTATTTGATATTCATTAATAAAAAAGTATGCAGTTTGAAGAGCCGGTATAGGTAGCTAGTTATAGTTAGTACTAGTACCATTTCAATAGGGACTTAATCATACTTGTTGATGAGTTCTATTTGGCTCTAAGATTGAAGGCAAATTTGCATACTTGTTGCAGGAGATAGAAGAATCCTTGGGGACACTGTGCATCTCATCATCTGTATAAATTGAACAAATTACATGCACACTACTATTGCATATATGTGCATACCATTGCATACATGCACGCTGCTATTTTTCGTATGTACAATATAATTGTGATGGGGAAAATGTGTGGTCATTTTATAGTGTTACTGAATACTATGTAATTCTTGGTATGGCATATTTTTTAAATTAGCTGTAAAGAACCAACAATGGTGTGAAGGGCCTCAGAATGTTCTAAAAATCAAAAAAGATCATAGTAACTTAAAATGATGGAAATTTCCATTCTAGGCTTAGCATCTGTGACAGGGCCAGAACTAAGGTACTACATACATACTATCATAGTCAGCTTAGCCTGCCCTAACAGAATACACTGGGTAGCTTATATAGCAATATTTGTATATATATATACAAATATATATATATATATATACAAATATATATATATATATATATATATATATATATATATCTCACAGCTCTGGAGGCTGACAAGAACAAGATCAATGTATCAATGTTCTGGCTGATTTGGGTTTTAGTGAGGGTTCTCTTCCTGGCTTATAGATGGCCACCTTCTCACTGTGTTCTTACATGGCAGAGATAGAAAGGTCTTGGTCTCTCCATCTCTTTTAAGGACAATAATCCTGCTGAATTAGGACCCCACCTTTATGGTCTCATTTAATCTTTTTAAAAATTTAAATTCAATTATTTAATCTCAATTACCTCGTAAAGGTCCCATCTCTAAGTTCACATGGGGGTTAGTGCTTCAACATATGAATTTGGGAAGGACATAATTCAATTCATAGCACACACATATGATAGTTCCTTTATTAAGTCTGGATCTGTAAAACAGCCCTAGATTTATTACCTTTGAAAATTCATGTCATTTTCTAGTACTAATCAAAGATTGTCATTCAAGCTTTCTAATATAGAAGGACTTTAGAAAATCCACACAATTCTCTGCTCTGGCTTATTTCTTAGGGGAAACCAAAAAACCCCTAAGAAACAGTGGACTACTTATAATTCCAAAAGAATTATAGAAAAATGTACTCAGGAGCAACTTTCAAAAATTATAACTCAGTTGAGAATTTTCACATAACAACATTTGTGGAAAAATTGGATGGTTTCTTCCTACCAACTGGTAACCAGTTGGCCAATATTTTCATTTCTAAGGTAATTGTTTACTATCCCTAAACTATGCAGTCTGGTATCTCAAATGACAAATATTAATGTACTTGTAATTGGTCAGGTTTTTTTAAATATTATTACTACTTTAATATCAACCATTGAAATCTTTCTCTAGTCTTTTCTTTTTTTCCCTGACTTCTTATGTCTTTTGTTGTTATAAATATCCCAGATAAAAACAACAAACATTAAACATTTCTACATTTTGATGCTAGTAACATTAATTGAAATATGAATTCTCGGGCAGCCGGGTGGTTCAGCGGTTTAGTGCTGCCTTCAGTCCAGGGACTGATCCTGGACACCAGGGATCAAGTCTCACGTCGGGCTCCTTGCATGGAGCCTGCTTCTCCCTCTGCCTGTGTCTCTGCCTCTCTCTCTCTCTCTCCCTCTCTCTCTTTCTCTCTCTCTGTCTCTCAAGAATAAATAAATAAAATCTTTTTAAAAAAAGAAATATGAATTCTCCTCAAATATCAGATATCCTCTTATTGTCTGTAATTAGCAGTGAGCAATGTTCCATAGCCTCTAATATTATAGAACAATTTTCCCAAATAAGTGACATTTTGAACAAGAAAAAAAACCCTTTCTACAGAATTTTGTAGAACTGGCTTGCATCTAAGCATACCATTACCATTATCAAAATATGTCTCCAAAAGAACTAGCATAGAAAGTATAGCAATCAAGAAAATTAATTTCAACATTAATAGCCTATATCTTGCTATGCTCGTAACAAGAAACACCGAGATATTTAACTTAACCAAATTTTGTGAGAATATTACTACTTATAATAGCAAATGTAGTATCCTATTCTATTAGTCATCTAACTAAAGGGATTGACAACTACCTCTAATATAAAATTACATATATGTCATTGGAATTTGGAAGTTGCATTTAAAAAAACCTAAGGAAGGACAGGTAAAAAGAATATATTATTTTTGGTAATTATTTTTGAACTTAGAAATGCTCATATAATTTACTGGTAAGTCTTGATGATGTCTCTATTTGCCTACTTGCCAATATTTTTTGCAAATCGAACTTCAATTAAAAAAAAAATATATATATATATATACCCTCACAAAAAAGTTTTGCATCTTTCACAAGTAAAATATCACTTTAAATAATTTATAATATGGTTCATATTATTTTAGTTTTTTTCACTTCCAAAGATTATAGTATGGGTTTTATGAGAAAATTAATATGTGGGAAAAAGAACAGGAATTAGGAGAAAACATCACTTTAAAGCAAAATTTTTTTTAAAATACAAATCTATGCCTATTTGGCCTGTGGTAGACATACTTCATAAACATAATAAAACATGAAAAGAGGTGATGTTATTTAGTAAACTATAAATGTATATACTCTCATACTTGGAATGTTAAAATGAAGGGGAAAAGAGTCCCTTTCTTTCAGGTGTTCCTTATGAAGAGATGTTTTCAGTAAACTTCAACAAGTATCTAATATTGAATTAGATTTCTACATTTTCTTTCCACTGAATTCATTTACTCTATGCTTACCATCTATCATTGGATTTTTCGTGGTTGGTCTTTTTGTTTATCCTTTACCTTAAAACTAAGTAAACAGTTAATCACATATTGATGGGACCTGGTTGATAAGTATAGCTAACGTATATGATATTCCAAGTTCTCCAACTGGCACATAATATACATTACATACTGAATCTTTATAATAACTTAATGAATTATAAAGAAACTAGAGTTCAGAAACACCAGGTAAGTTGGCAGGCAGGCATCACAAAAATCCCAGGGATATAAAAACAGTTCTCTATAACTTCAAATTCTATGTTTTTTCCACTTCCATGATACATTTTAGATAATAAATTATTTAGGAACTCAAAAAGAATACATTTGGTTGGGTTATGTCCCTGAAGCTCCTTCTCAGGCCTTTTGCAACAGCTCTCTCACTGGTCCCCTGAATCTCTCTATTCTCTCTAGAGGGGAGCAATCCTTTTTAAAGTAATCCTGTTAAAGGAGAAATCTGATCAAATCACTCTCCTGCTCTAATGAGGCCTCTCATCATACTTAGAACTAAATTTGAAGTCCTTACCAGCACCCTGCTTTTGACACAGACATCTCTTCTACTTCATTTTCCCCATCATACCAATCACACTGGGTTTCTTCCCATCCTATGAATATACCAATATGCCCCCAAAGCATACCATGCACTTGCTGTTTAATGCATCTGGAATGATTCTCTCCTATTCCATCATCCTTATTTCTTAATCTGCTTTAATTTCCTTTATACTTCTTTTTATCAGATTTTTTTAAAAAATTATCATACCCTCCACCCTTTAAGTCTCTCTCTCTCTCTCTGTCTCAGGTTCATTGCTATATTCTAGGAATTAGACATTGCATGATACATGATAGACATTCAATACATATTTATTTATGTTAGACCTTCTTTGTATTTTATAAGGCTGGTGTCTTTGGCTTTATCACTCTTAGAAAAGATGTCACAGTTACAGGTTCTCCTTAACAGGAAAAAAAGAAGTGGAAAATCATATGCATATCAATCCAATTTATTGAGAAATACATTTTATTCACTATTTAGTTTACTACTCTTGAAATCACCATACTCTTATAAAAACCCACAAGCCACCTCTATCAGGAGTCTTATGCTGGATAACAAGCAGCCTCAAAACTTTATGGGTTGAAATAACTCTCCATTTGTTTAGGATTCTGTTGGGGTAGACTGGGCTCAGGTGGATATTGCCTCTGTTCTACACAGTGTCAGCTGGGTTCAGTGCTCGTTTGTGCCAGCTGGTATGTTGGCTAGGGGCTGCCTGGCTCCATATTGTGTTGTTAGTCACTTGTTCAAGGCCTCTATCTCCATGTGCTGACTCATTCTCAAGGAGGCTAGATTGGGTTTATTTAAAAGGTGACACAGAATCTAAGAGGATAAGAACAAGTGCTGCACAATTTTTGGATGCATTGCTTAAAAGTTGTATAACATTTGCATCCATCCTGTTCCTTTTTTAATAAAGATTTTATTTATTCATGAAAGACAGAGAGAGAGAGAGAGAGAGAGAGAGAGAGGCAGAGACATAGGCAGAGGGAGAAGCAGGCTCTCTGCTGGGAGCCTGATGCGGGACTTGATTCCAGGACCCTGGGATCAGGACCTGAGCCAAAGGCAGATGTTCAACTACTGAGCCACCCAGGTGTCCCCATCCTGTTCTTTTGATCAGAACAAGTCAAAAGACATGGTCTGGAATCAAGGGTTGAGAAGATAGATCCTGCCTTTTTTACAGGGGGAACTGTAGGAATTTGGGACATTTTTAGCTTACTATGCCATCACAATTTTCTGTTCCTGAATGGTTGAGCTGTTTGGCTAAGTGTAAATATAGAGCTACTCTGTTCCCCAGGAGATAGTGCACCATATCTATTTTGTTGGGAGACGATTTTGACAATACCACTGGGTAGCTTCCATAAATGAATGAATGAATGAATGAATGAATGAATGAATGAATAAATAAATAAATTGGCAGAGAAGTACTTTTAATAATGTAAATATTCCAACTGGTTTCAAAATAAGAATTTAAAAGCCCATTTCAAATGGTAAATTCCTCTAGGATTACATCTTAGAAGAAGGAAAATCTTGTTGCCAACTGACTTAACTTTGGGTAGCTGATGTAGAGGTCAAGCAAGGTTAGAGCAAAGGGAGACAGGTTGCACAATTTCATGAGTCATTAAAAATAAAGAGGCAAAAAAAAAAAGCACAGTCTGTTGGGTAGTTTTGTTTTTAAATTACCAATGCTAGATTCAAATATTTTCATAATTTGCTTTTGCTGACTTTGCAGAAAGATTCCCTTTCAGATCTATAAAGCTGGCATTTATATCTTGCAATAAAATTACAGGAGAGCTAGAAGAGACTTTATTTCAGTGCAGACTGAGCAGTGTGTTTTCCTTTTATTTTTATTTTTTTTAAATCTGTCTTACAACATCACATGAGGGAAAATCAGTGTTACTAGCTTCTCACTTTCCTAAGAACTAACTGGTGAGACACCAAGAAAGATATATGCAGGTCAAATATTCAAGAGAATATATAGTGTAATGTAGGCTACAAAATGGCCTATTTATTTACAACCATTTCTTTTAGGTGTCACTCATTCAAGCTAACAAGTATTTATGATATACTGCTTATGTATAGAGGAGGCCTTGAGCCAAGTGCTGTGAAGGGCAAAAAGATGTTTATGATAAATCCTCATTCTCCAGAAACCTGCAACAGCATGAGAAAGTGCAGGTGCTCAAATTTCTTTATTCTAAGCCAACATAAGGTTAACAACTGTCTTAATACCATCAGCATTTTTCACAGAACTAGAACAAACAATTCTAAAATCTGTATGGAACCACAAGAGACCCTGAATAGTCAAAGCAGTCTTAAGAAACAAAAGCAAAGCTGGAGGCATCACAATTCCAAATTTAAAGCTCCATTACAAAGCTGTAGTCATCAAAACAGTATGATACTGGCACAAAAATAGACACATAGATCAACAGAAGAGAATAGGAAACCCAGAAATAAACCCACAACTTTATGATCAATTAATCTTCAACAAAGTAGGAAAGAATATCCAATGGGAAAAGGACAGTCTCTTCAACAAATAGTGTTGGGGAAAGTGTATGGCAACATGCAAAAAAAAGAAGTAGACCATTTTATTATACCTTAAACACAAAGACGCGTGCCCGCGCGCGCGCACACACACACACACACACACACACACACACACAATGGATTAAGGACCTAAATATGAGACCTGAAACCATAAAATCTCTGGAAGAGAAAACAGGCAGTAACCTCTTTGGTAAGGATGTGGAGAAAAAAGAAATCTTTTACACTATTGGTCGAAATGCAAACTGGTATAACCACTGTGGAAAACACTAATGGCGGTTCCTCAAAAAATTAAAAATAGAATTACTTTACTATCCAATAATTACACTACTGTGTATTTACCCAAAGAATACAAAAATACTAATTTAAGGTATATATGCATCCCTATGTTTATTGCAGAATTATTTACAATAGCCAGATTATGAAAGCAGCCCAAGTGTCCACCGACAGATGAATGGAAAGGAAGGGCGTGTGTGTGTTAGTATTATATTCTAACATAAAAAAAAAACATAAATAGGGGAGGGGCAAGATGGTGGAAGAGTAGGGTCCCCAAGTCACCTGTCCCCACCAAATTACCTAGATAACCTTCAAATCATCCTGAAAATCTACGAATTCGGCCTGAGATTTAAAGAGAGAACAGCTGGAATGCTACAGTGAGAAGAGTTTGCGCTTCTTTCGAGGTAGAAAGATGGAAAAAAAGAAATAATAAAAAAGCATCCAAGGGGGAGGGGCTCGCGAGGAGCCGGGCTGAGGCCGGGGCGAGTGTCCCCAGGACAGGAGAGCCCCGTCCCGGAGGAGCAGGAGCTGCACCAACCTTCCCGGGGGGAAAGGGGCTCGCAGGGAGGTGGAGCAGGACCCAGGAGGGCGGGGATGCCCTCGGGCTCCGGGGACACTAACAGACACCTGCGCCCCGGGAGATGCGCCGAGCTCCCTAAGGGCTGCAGCGCGCAAGGCGGGACCCGGAGCAGCTCGGAGGGCCTCGGGCGGCGGCTCCGCGGAGGGGGCTGTGGGGCGGGAGCGCAGAGATCTATAAAGAACTTATTAAACCCAACAGCAAAAATCAAACAATCTAATCATGAAATGGGCAAAAGACATGAAGAGAAACCTCACAGAGGAAGACACAGACATGGCCAACAAGCACATGAGAAAATGCTCCGCATCACTTGCCATCAGGGAAATACAAATCAAAACCACAATGAGATACCACCGCACACCAGTGAGAATGGGGAAAATTAACAAGGCAGGAAACCACAAATGTTGGAGAGGATGCGGAGAAAAGGGAACCCTCTTACACTGTTGGTGGGAATGTGAACTGGTGCAGCCACTCTGGAAAACTGTGTGGAGGTTCCTCAAAGAGTTAAAAATAGACCTGCCCTACGACCCAGCAATTGCACTGTTGGGGATTTACCCCAAAGATTCAGATGCAGTGAAACGCCAGGACACCTGCACCCCGATGTTTCTAGCAGCAATGTCCACAAGAGCCAAACTGTGGAAGGAGCCTCGGTGTCCATCGAAAGATGAATGGGGGGAATCCCTGGGTGGCGCAGCGGTTTGGCGCCTGCCTTTGGCCCAGGGCGCGATCCTGGAGACCCGGGATCGAATCCCACGTCGGGCTCCCGGTGCATGGAGCCTGCTTCTCCCTCTGCCTGTCTCTGCCTCTCTCTCTCTCTGTGACTATCATAAATAAATAATTAAAAAATTTTTTTAAAAAAAAAAGAAAGAAAGATGAATGGATAAAGAAGATGTGGTTTATGTATACAATGGCATATTACTCAGCCATTAGAAATGACAAATACCCACCATTTGCTTCAACGTGGATGGAGCTGGAGGGTATTATGCTGAGTGAAGTAAGTCAATCGGAGAAGGACAAACATTATATGGTCTCATTCATTTGGGGAATATAAACAACAGTGAAAGGGAATATAAGGGAAGGGAGAAGAAATGTGTGGGAAATATCAGAAAGGGAGACAGAACATAAAGACTCCTAACTCTGGGGTGGAAGGGGAGGAGGGCGGGAGGTGGGGGTGAATGTGTGACCGACACTGAGGGGGGCACTTGAGGGGATGAGCACTGGGTGTTATTCTGTATGTTGGCAAATTGAACACCAATAAAAAATAAATTTATTATAAAAAAAGAACATAAATAACATAACATAAATAAAAAGATTTTATGGCTTTTTCAGCCATAAAAACGAATGAAATCTTGCTATTTGGAATGATATGAATGGAGCTAGACAGCATAGTGCTCTGTGAAGTCAGTCAGAGAAAGACAAATACCACATGATTTCACTTATATGTGTAATTTAAGAAATAAAACAGACAAGCAGAGGCAAAAAAAAAGGTGAGAAAGATAAATCAAGAAACAGACTCTTATTACAGAGAAGAAACTGATGGTTAGCAGAGGGGAGTGGGAATTGGGTGAAACAGATGATGAGGATTAAAGAGTACACTTGTGATGAACATCAGGTGATGTATGGAAGTGCTGAATCACTATATTGCATGTTAGCTAACTGGAATTAAAATAAAAACTTAAAAGATTAATGTGAAAAAAAGAGGAAAATAAATGTCATTCATTTCCAAATACAGTGCATACCAAGAGTCACAGAAACAAGGCCTTAGGAGGAGCAAGACTGAGAAATCTCCATATTCAAATAACACCTGTGTTTCTATCTTTCCCTCGTGAGGTATTTGAATAGATGCTCATTCAATAGGAGTGAAATGATTCCATGAGCTAACAAATACCTTTAAACTGTAGCAATGGTTCCCAAACTTGTCTGCATGTTAGAATCACCTGGACATCTTTTAAAAATAGCCCAGATCATATTCCATGCCAATTAAATCAGAATCTGTGCTGGGTGCAGAGTGGGATCTCAATGTGCAGACAAATTTGTGAATCCCTGAACAAGAGCAAATACCACCAATTAGCTGAAATTTCCACTTTGCAATTGAACACATTCTGTATCTCCATGATCATGCCTAAATCAAGATCTTAGAAATATATAAAATTTCAACTTCTCTTAAAGAGATTATCAAAGTTTAAGAATTCACTTCTTAAAGTTTAAAAAAATTCACTTCTTTAAGCCCTAACGTTGAGCTTACTACATTCTATACCACAAACAGCAAAGTGTATATTCCAGAGAACTGTAGGAATAATAAATAGTCCTTCATCTATTTTTGAAATGGTGACCCTTAGATTTCTGGTCATGTTGACATCAATCTCAATAAAGGAGGCTGGGTCCAGATTTCTCTTCCTTAATGGATATCAGATCTGGAGAATTTCTGAAATGTTTTCTAAATGTTTCATAGGATGCATTCGTACATGCCCCAAATAGTATAAATTTGGAATCCTCACATCATTATTTCTGCTGCATTAATTTGATGTAAAATTTTACATATTCCGCACCTCCCCCCCCCCAGGTATACCTGCTTTGAAACAAGTCAAGATCAAGCAACATCAAAAGTGCAGGGATATGTTACATCTTTCCATCAACACAACTGTAAAGATCATTAGTCTGCAAGTCTAATCATCAGGATCTGTATAAACATGCAGTGGAAAGAAACAATTATAAATTGCATGTGATTATATAAAATATAATACTAATTATAAATAGTGATCTATAGAAAGAGGTTAGATTTAGCTATAGAAAGAGGTTAGTTCAACTTTGTGCACTTTTAATCATTATACTTGATCCACAAAAAAAGGTGAATTGAACCATTTTCCTGAAATATTTCTTTTTTTTTTTTTATCTTTTCAAAAGATAAGTCAGGTGACTGACTTGACCAGTTCACTCTTGTTTTTGGCATTTGATAGCCTGGGGTGGACACCTATAAAGAATAATCCTTCTTCTGTTTCCAGGTGTTTGCAGTTCAAATATAAACCAGCTGCCTTTTTAGATTAAATAACTTTCCCTTTGACATTAGGACATTGCACACAGTAATTCTAGAGAAATTCATTTAAAAAAGTACAGTAAACAAAAAAGACACAGTCCCTGTTTATAATCTAGTGGGAGACATAGGCATTAAGTGATTGTATTAATAACATACCCTAGAGACAGTTAATTTACTTGTATATCTCAAATGAAAAGTTCAAAAGAAACCAAGACAGGAACTCTCAACTGAATTTTCTGACATTATAATTCTATATATATTCAAATACTTGTATAAGCAGAGAATTTCCATTTGCTCATGGATTTCCTCTGCTTCTCACTGATCTGCAATGTACATAAAAGCTGCTTAGAATAGTCACCACTTAATAAAATGAAACCAGCTGATTTATAGATACAATTCAGAATATTGTGTAATGGTGAAAACATTAAAAACAACCTGGGTAAAAATGAAGATAGTGGGCGGCCCCGGTGGCGCAGAGGTTTAGCGTTGCCTGCAGCCCAGGGTGTGATCCTGGAGACCTGGGATAGAGTCCCACATCAGGCTCCTTCCATGGAGCCTGCTTCTCCCTCTGCCTGTGTCTCTGCCTCTCTCTCTCTCTCTCTGTCTGTCTCTCATGAATAAATAAAATCTTAAAAATAAATAAACAAATAAATAAAAGCTTTTTTAAAAAAAGGAAGATAGTGTATGTCAAATTTAACCTTGGGTTTTCCCCTGGAAGAAACACTATTACCCAGAAATTAACGACGGAGATAGTGGGGAAAAAGATGAAGGAAAAAAATTGTATGTTCACTCTGAGCAAGGAATGTAATAAACATTCCTTAGAATCAGACAAGTGAGAACAGGCATGTAGGAACTGCATCAGTGTTCTGTTACAACTAAGTAAAACCCAAAGTTCAATCCAGGTCTTTGTGCTAGACTGTTTTGACTTGATGATTTATGAGTAATCAGTCCAATATGTATGACATAGTTTCCCAAATCCAACACATATTTGGTATCCTGATGTAGTGGAGATTTTATATAACTTATGATGGACTAGAGATCACAACTGCAAAAATAATGCCAACAATGGTTTGCAAATCACATAGAAGAACAGGCATAATTTTTACAGCCAAGGAAGCAAAAAAAAAAAAAAAAATCAGTCTGCCTTGAAAACTAAGTTATCATTTCTCCCAGAAAACCTTCTTCAAGAGGTAAATCATTCACAGCTTAATCTTCTTTAATTTTTCATTTAAATTTTGAGTTTTTAATTCCAGTATAGTTAACATACAGTGCTACATTAGTTTCAGGTATACAAAATAGTGATTCAACAATTCTATACATTACTCATTGTTCATCATGATAAGTGTACTCTTAATCCCCTTCATCTATTTCACCTATCTGTCCCCACCACTCCTCTGGTAACCATCAGTTTGTTCTGTATAATTAAGAGTCTGTTTTTTGGTTTATCTTTCTCACCTCTTTTTTCCCCTCTGCTAATCTGTTTCTTAAATTCCATATATGAGTGAAATCATGTGGTATTTGTCTTTCTCTGACTATTTCACTTAGCATTATACTGACTAGCTCTATCCATGTCACTGTAAATGGCAAGATTTCATTCTTTTTTATGGCTGAATAATATTCCAACCCACATGTACACACCCTTCTTTATCCATTCATCTATCAGTGGACACTTGGGTTGCTTTCATGATTTGGCTATTGTAAATAATGCTGCAATGAACACAGGCATGCATATATCCTTTGAAATTAGTGTTTTTGTATTCTTTGGCTAAATACTCGGTAGTGCAATTACTGGATAATAAGGTAGTTCTATTTTTAATTTTTGAGGAAACTCCATACTGTTTTCCACAGTGGCTGTACCAGTTTGCATTCCCACCAACAGTGCAAGAGGGTTCTATCCTTGCAAACACTTGTTTTTTGTGTTGTTGATTTTAGCCATTCTGAAAAGTCTGAGGTGATATCTCATTGTAGTTTTGATTTGCATTTCCCTGCAAGTGGTAAGTGATGATGAACATCTTTTCATGTGTCTATTGGCCATCTGCAATGTCTTCTTGTGGAAATGTCTGTTTACATCTTCTGTCCCTTTTAAATTGGATTATTTGTTTTTTTGGTGTTGGGCTGTACAAGTTCTTTATAAATTTTGGATATTAACCCTTTATTAGACATGTCATTTGCAAATATCCTCTCCCATTCCATAAGTTGCCTTTTAGTTTTGTTGTTTCCTTCACTGTGCAGAAGCTTTTTATTTTGATGTAGTCCCAACTGTATTTTGTATCTCCTTGCCTCAGGAGATTTATCTAGAAATAGGTTACTATGACTGATGTCAAAGAGATTACTACCAGGGCATCTGGGAGCTCAGTCAGTTATGTGTTCAACTCTTGATTTGGGCATGATCTCAGGGTCCTGAGATCAAGCGTTGAGTCAGGCTGTGCACTGAGCAATATGATGTATCACACTGATTGGTAGATATTGAACCACCCTTCCACCCAGGGAATATATCCTACTTGATTGTGGTAAATGATATTTTTAAATGTATTCTTGGATTTGGTTTACTAGTATTTTCTGAAGATTTTTACATGTATGTTCATCAGAGATATTCACTATAGTTCTTTCTCTCTCTCTCTCTCTCTCTCTCTCTCTCTCTTTGTAGTGTCTTATTGGATTTTGATATCAGGGTAATGCAGGCCATGTTAGAATGAATTTGGAAGTTTCCTACCTGTTTCATACTTTTGGAATAGTTTGGGAAGAATAAGTATTAACTTCTCTTTAAATGTTTGGTAGAATTCATGTGTAGAAGCTGTTTGGTCCTCAATTTTTGTTTGTTGGAATTTTTTTGATTACAGATTCAATCTCACTGCTGACAATTGCTCTGATCAAATATACTATTTCTCCCTGATTCAGTTTTGGGAGGTTATGTGTTTCTAGAAATTCATCCATTTCTCTCCCTTGTCCTATTTGTTGGTATGTAGTTTTTCATGATATTCTCTTATATACCTTTGTCTTTGTTGTATCAGTTGTTATTTCTCCTTTTTTAGAATAATTTTTGATTTTGTCCATTTGAGTCCCCCTTTTTTTTTTAATGAATCTGGCTAAAGCATTATTGCTTTTGTTAATCTTTCAAAGAATTAGCTCTTGGATCTAGTGATCTGTTCTAAGTTTTTTTTGTTGTTGTTATTTTGTTTTTTAGTTTCTATTTTTTTTATTCCTATCTAATCATTATTTTCTTCCTTTTACTGCTTTCAGGTTTTGTTTGTTCTTTTACTAACTTCTTTAGGTGAAAGGTTGGGTTATTTATTTGAGATTTTTCTTGCTTCTTAAGGTAGTCCTGGCATTGCTATAAACTTCCTTCTCAGAATGCTTTTGTTGCATCCCAAAGATTTCGGACTACTGTGGTTTCATTTTCATTTTGTCTCCATATATTTTCTTATTTACTTTTTTTTCCCCTGGATTCATCTGCCTTTATTTTTTTAAATAATAAATTTATTTTTTATTGGTGTTCAATTTGCCAGTGCTCATCCCATCAAGTGCCCCCCCTCAGTGCCCGTCACCCATTTACCCCCACCCCCCGCCCAATTCTTGGTTGACTCATTCATTGTTTAGTAGCATGTTATTTAACCTCCATGTATTTGTATTCTTTCCAGATTTTTGTCTTGGGGTTGATTTGTAGCTTCATAGCATTGTGGTCAGAAAAGATGCATGGAATGACTGATATTTTTGAATTTGTTGAGGCTTTTTTTGAAGCCTAATATATGACCTATCTAGAGGATATTTCATGTGTACTGGAAGAAAGTGTGTATCCTGCTGTTTTAGGATGCCATGCTCTGAATATATCTGTTAAATCCAACTGGTTCAATACGTCATTCAAAGCTATTTTTTCCTTCTTGATTTTCTGTTTACATGATCTGTCCATTTATGTAAATGGGCTGTTAAATCCCCCTATTATTGTATTACTATTGATTAGTTACTTTATATTTATTATTAACTGCTTCATGTATTTGGGTGTTCCTAAGTTGGGTGCATAAATATTTATAACTATAATGTCTGTTGGATTATCCCCTTAATGATTATATAGTGTCTTTTGTGTCTTGTTATAGTCTTTGTTTTAAAGCCTACTTTGTGTAATGTAAGTATTGCTACCCTGGTTTTCCTTTCACATCCATTTATGTGATAAATATTTCTCCATCCTTTCATGCTCAATCTGCATGTGTCTGTAGGTCTAAAGTGAGTCTCCTATAGGCAGCATATAGATGGGCCTTGGTTTTTATTTTTATCCATTCTGTCATCCTGTGTCTTTTGATTGGAGCACTTAGTCTATTTACATTCAAAGTAATTATTGATAGGTATGCATTTATTGCTATTTTGTTACTTGTTTTATCATTGTTTTTATAGTTTTTCTTCATTCCTTTCTTCTCTTTCTCTCTTCTCTCATATTTGTTGGCTTTCTCTAGTGATATATTTGGATTCATTTCTCTTTATCTTTGTATATCTATTGCTGATGTTTTATTTGTGGTTACCATTAGGTTTATATGTAATATCTTTAGTATATAACAGTTTATATTAAGTTGATAGTCACTTAAGCTCAGGCTTTATTCTTCTCCTCCCCACATTTTGGTATATGGTTTCATACTACACATCCTTTTCTTCCATCAGTTCCTTGACTTTTACAGATACACTTATTTTTACTGTTTTTGTGCTTCCTACTTTCCTTACTCTTGCCTTTCCTTACTCTTTTTCCATTCAAAGAGTCCCTGTTCACATTTCTTGTAAGGCTGGCTTGTGATCATGAATCCCGTATCTTTTGTTTGCCTGGAAAATTCTTTATCTCTCCTTTTATTTTGAATGATATTCTTGCTGATGGAATATTCTTGGTGCCCACCTTTTCTTGATATACTCAAGCACTTTGAGTATATCATGCTACTCTCTTCTGGCCTATAAAGTTTCTGCTAAAGAATTAGCTTATAGCCTTATGGGATTTCCCTAGTATATGATTGTTTTCTTTTCTCTTGCTGATTTTAAAATTCTCTCTTTATCACTACTCTTTTTGCCATCTTAATTACTACATGTCCAAGGTGTGGACTCCTTGGATTGATTCTGGGCTTCCTGGATCTGGAATTCTGTTTCCTTCCCCAGATTTGGGAAGCTTTGAGCTATTATTTCCTCAAATAAATGTTCTGCCCTCTTTTCTCTCTCTTCTCTTTCTGGGATCCCCATAATGTGAATGTTATTAAACTTGATGGTACCCTTGATGTCCCTAAGTCTATTCTCATTCTGCATAATTTTTTTCTCTCACATGTTCAGCTTGATTACTTTCTATTCTGTGTCCTTCAGGTCACTGATTCATTTCTCTGATTCATCTATGTACTATTTATTCCACCTAGTGTATTTTTAATTTTATTTATTGTGTTATTCATCTTTGATTGGTTCTTTTTCATATCATTGTTAAAGATTTCACTAATGTCTTCTACTCTTTTTAAAATTTTTTGTCTATTTATTTATTTGAGGCATGGGAGAGGCAGAGAAAGTGGGCGAGACAAAAGCTAAGCAGACTCTGAGCTGAGTATACATCTCAATGTGAGGCTTGATCTCATGATCCTGAGATCATGACCTCAGCCAAAACCAAGAACCAGATGCTTAACCCACTACACCATTCTGGTGGCCCTTATTAAAATTAATTAATTAATTAATTATGTCCTCCACTCTTTTCTCAAGTCCAATTAATATTTTTATGATAATTAGTTTAAATTCTCTATCAGGCATAGTATTTATCCACTTGTCTAACTCTGTGTTGTTCCTGTGTGTTCGGAAAGACAGCTACATCTCCTGCACTTGAAAATAATGAGTTATGGGGGATCCCTGGGTGGCTCAGTGGTTTAGCGCCTGCCTTTTGCCCAGGGCATGATCCTGGAGTCCCGGGATCAAGTCCCACATCAGGCTCCCTGCATGGAGCCTGCTTCTCCCTCTGCCTATGTCTCTGCCTCTCTCTCTCTCTCTCTGTCTCTCATGAATAAATAAAAAAAATCTTTAAGAAAAGAGAAAATAATGGGTTATGAAGCAAAGATCTTATAGTGCTCTGAAGTGCAGTATTGCCTGTTCATCAAAACCTGGTGTTTCAGAGTTATCTCCTATGTGATGTGTATACCCTGCTGTTGTGGCTTTAGTGCTTTTTCCTTCAGTCCAGTTGTATGCAATGGCCCTCTTTGTCTGTTATAGGTAGTGTTCAGTCACGTGGTGTTAGTGGGCCAGTCTGGGGACAAGTTGGGCTTGAGTTAAAGCATTTGTCAGAGATGCAGCAACACTGAACTACAAGGCACTTTATCTGTGTTTTCCTCTCAGAATCTTTTGTTGGTAGGTGGGGCCTGTAATCAAACAAGTTGTCTATCTCTAACCCACTATTGGGTTTCCATCTGACTGGTGTGTGTGTATAGCTTTCCCTCTCTCTGGGGCAGGAGTCATTTTGGAATGGTGGTAGTCACTGTAGGTGCTGTTGCACACTGCCAGGCCTGTGGTACTGCCTTGTCTGGGTTTGGTCAACAGTGTGTTGGAGAGGGCAGATCCATTGAAGTGCAGTATAGGGGGCAGGCAGTGTGGCAGGGCGGAGGCACTAGCAAGCTTTGAGTGCTGCCATTCTTCTGCATGAGGGGGCCTTAGAGTGCACAGACTGAGATGGGTTGTCCAGAGGCATGGGTTAGCAGAAGCATAGTTTGGTAGAAGGGGGGGGGGGGGGGAGGCAGTACTAGTAAGTTAGGTAGTGAGTCTGGCAGGTGGTCCTGTGCTTATGCAAGGGTGGGGGTGGGGGAGACAAGTGGAGCCTGCTAGTTCCTTTGATGCTGGAGGAGCTCCCTGCTGATTTCTGCTCTTCCTGGACATGCTCTGAGATTAGTAAATAACTCTCCCTCCCATATGCTCCAGACATCTTTCAAACTGTTGCCTCTATGCTGTATCTGAGGGAAGCTGTTTGTCGTGCTGTCTCTTTAAGGGCCAGGATTCATGTCTTCTCACCCACAAGCTTCTCAAAGCTGTCCTGCTGATTTTCTAAAATTCCAGATTTTAAGTCCTGCTGGTTGTAAGAACTTACAAAATTCAGCCCCTCTGGTTTTCAAAACCAAATGTTATGGGATTCATCTTCCCTGTGCAGGCCCCCTGGTGTGGGGTTTGTTTTGCTCCCCTCTCTATGCTGTGACTTCCTTCCTGCCCACAGATAGTCCTGGAAGGACTGACTGCCTCTCTGCCCTTCACATCCTCTTAGTGGGGCCTCTTCTCTACAGCTAGTTGGGGGGTTTATTCTTCCTGTCCTTGGGGCACTTTCTGGGTTATCTACACCGATGTCAGTGTTACCTAGTTGCATCCACGGGGTGAGCTTGGGGCCCTCCTATTCCATCACCTGCCCCAGAAGTCTCTGCAGACTACTCTTTTTTTTTTTTTTAAGATTTTTATTTATTTATTCATGAGAGACACAGAGAGAAAGGCAGAGACACAGGAATAGAGAGAAGCAGGCTCCCTGTGGAGAGCCCGACATGGGACTCGATCCCGGGTCTCCAGGATCATGCCCTGGGCTGAAGTGGCCTTAAACCACTGAACCACCCAGGGATCCCCCAAAGTGAAGAGTTTTAGAAAGTGTCTTGTTTGCATAATTGTCAAGGCAATTATAATATAGACAGATATTTTAAATTCATAATAAAGAATTCATAATACCATAGTTTTCAAGGAGTAACAGAAAAAAATAAGGAAAACTTGGTCAATTATTTTAAAATATACATTCAGTTATTCAGCTATCCTTTCATACCATGTTCTCTTCCTTTTTAAGGCTTTCTTTTTCTGAAAAAATAGGGATTTTAGATAATATGTATTTTTATTTTTATTTTATTTTTAAATTTGTTTAAGTTCAACTTAACAACATATAGTATAATAACCAGTGCTCATCATATCACGTGATGATATATATTTTTAAATGCCATTACTTTTCAAATGAAAACACTGAATCCCTTTTTTTCCATTTTGGTTTTATGATGATATCCAAACTCTAAAGGCCACTGCCACTGTATTTTTTAAGCCTTCTCCTTTTGAGTAGATTAGAATATCTTTAATCAAAACTATTGGTCATAAAATTGCTGAGCTAAAGCTTAGTGAATTTTTCATACTCTGATAAAATATGTTTATTCACAAGGAAGTTGCATGTTTTCCATCTTCAAGTCAAAGCCCACCCCCCCACCCCCCCATACCCGCCGCCATGGTAATAATGAATCTAGCAAAGGAGTATGTGCATGTGCTTCACATTTCTTCTTGGTACAAGGGCTCTGAGGAATTCCTAAGATCATGCTGGTTACCTATGAGTGCTGTCAGGCTATCCTGCAGGCATAGAGACAGAGACCATTGCAAGCAACCTTAAGTAGGAGTGCAGGGGTATCCAAGTTTGTTTGCATGTTTTTGATCCTCTAATCCTTATTCCAAGAAGCAGCCTCTGAGGGTCCCCTGGGGATCAAGCTATCCATAGAACAAATAATACCCAGGCAGTATATTAGGCCCCAAAGAAAAGCAAGCTACTTCACATGACTTTCAATGAGCTCTACTTCCAGCCTCATGCTCCTTTCTTCTTGTGACATTCTCTCTCTGCCCAACTTGGCATCATGGCCTTCCATCAGGTCCTGGAATCGGTCTACCTCCTACTTGCTCACCACCTTCTCAAAATGCTGCTTTCTCTACCCTGAATATTCTATACTGCTAGCTCCATCACTGATGTCTCAACATAAATTTCACCCCTCTGGGGACATCTGGGTGGCTCAGTGGTTGAGGGCTTGCCTTCAGCCCAGGGTGTGATCCTGGAGTTCCAAGATCGAGTCCCACATCAGGCTCCCTGCATGGAGCCTGCTTCTCTCTGCCTGTGTCTCTGTCTCTCTGTCTCTGTCTCTCTCTGTGTGTGTGTGTGTGTCTCATGAATAAATAAATAAAATCTTTTAAAAAATTTCACTCCTTTGGAGATGTTTTCCCCAATTATCTTATCTTACAAGGCCTTCACTCCCAACAAATAACTCTTATCTCTGCACCCACTTTGTTCCTTCATATTTATGACTCTCAACTTATTTATTACTTTACCCCACTAGACTGGAAGCTCTAAGAAGGCATGGCTTATTTATGCTTTATTTACTAAAAAATACTAGCAGCTAACACTGATTAAATATTTGTTGAAAGAATATTTTTTTAATGGATGAATGAAACCTAACCTTTTATTTTGTAAAAAGTGTATTCTGAATTCCTAAACATCAATCAATAAATACATCTGTAGAGTATAAATACATTTATACTATTTACCCAAGAATAATTTAAGGCACAGTTGCTAGTCTGCTACTTGATACACAATAGTTGTGTAATGAATTCTTGCTGAGTATAATTGTGATTTTAACATTTTAATACATCAAATAAATAAAATGTGGCCAGAGGAGAAAGATCTAAATGACTGAGGTTTGTAGGTCAAGTCATGTGAGAAATGAATGGGGAAAAGAACCCTGGATAACAAAGAAATGGCCTTACTTCATGTAGAGGTCAGAGTGAAGATACGTGAGTGAATGTGTTAAGGATAAAACAGTTGGCTAAAGATGAAAAACCACTTTAATAAATTAAGATGTCCAAAATAAAAGTTTCTTTCTTAAGACAGGGTAAAATTCCCATTGGAAGACTTGAGCAAGGGCTATTGGGGATGTTATAGATAAGATTCATACCTCAGATTATTTTATCTATCATTAACTATATTTAAACTTCATTTAGTTCAGCTATATTAAAAAATACTTCTTGAGGTAATTGGTAACTAAATAAACAATTTTCTCTTTAGATAGGAAATAACCTGAAATCAAACTGAACTTGATAAAAAAGCTCTAGATTTTTTTATTTTTTGTAATTACCACCTTTCCTTTCTATATCTTATCTCTGGCTTATATTCATTTTATTTAGGTCAAACTCTTAGGACACTAATTACCATATGCAGCTTCTTCTTATTTCTTTTTAAGATTTATTTACTTATTTTAGAGAGAAACAGAGAGAGCAGAGGGAGGGGAAGTGGGAAAGGGAGAGAGGGTCTCAAGCTGATTTGCCACTGAGTGTGGAGCCCAGTTCTGGGCTCTATCCCACAACCCTGAGAGCATGACCTGAGCCAAAGCCAAGAGTCAAACACTTAACCAACTAAACCATCCAGGTACCTCTGTAACACCTTATTCAAGATAGGGTTATCAAGGATACAAGAAGAAAAGCATCATTAACTAAGGTTTAATTTTCTCACCAGACATTAATGTTTATTGAAGGATGCATGCAGTTGTGAGTGGTCCTGTACACACATGGAAAATGTGGGAGGGGTGAGGAATGTAGCCATACAATTCCATTTCTGAAACCAAAACATTCAGACCATTAACCAAAACATTCAGACCATTAAGAAAATAAAACCGTGAATGGAAAGATACATACAAAAAAAGAGTTTAGGGAACCTCCCCAGTACCACAAACAGGAAATATATATGAATGAAGAAGACAAAGCGGAGTTTGGCAAATTAAAGTGGCTACCTTTCTTCACAAGAGAAACTATCATGCTTTCACTAAGAAACATCTGGTGAGGAAACAGGTGGAAAGAAGATGCAATGTGAGGATCTGTGCAGCCTGTCACATGACAGAAGAGGAGTTAGGATTCTCCTTAGTAAAAGAGTAGCCAAGTTCAAATCAGAAGGTGAGGTGTTCAAATACTGGAAACTTCTTGAGGACATCTTCTAGGAAGTGTCATGTAATATGGTATTTCTTCCACATATACCAGGTGTCTTGTTCTACTTGGGCTGCCATAACTACATACCACAGACAATGGCTTAAATAACAGGTGTTTATTTTCTCAAGGCTCCAGAGGCTGGAAGTCTGAGATGAGGGTGACAGCATGATTCTGTTCTGATGAGAACCTTCTCTCTGGTTTGCCAACTGCCACCTACCCACTGTGTCCTCATATAGCCTTTCCTCAGTTGGCATGCTCTCTCCCTTTTCTTATAAGGCCAACAATACTATCAGACTAAGATTCCACCCTCATTTAACCTTAATTACCCCCTTAAAGGCCCCATCTCCAAGTACAGTCATATTGGGGATTAGGGCTCCAACACATGACTTTGGGTGCAAGGAGACACAATTTAGTCCATAGCACTAAGTATCAGGCACCAGGAATCAAGGGACAAAGCTGCAATGTGATGGTACATAGGACAGGGGTGGCTGGCATCAGGAGCCAGAAGAAGGCGATGTGAGTCCTTATCTTGGTTCTGCCAATAATCTAGGCTGAACCCAGTTTATTTCATTATATCTCTAAAGTGTGTATTTGTGTAAAGTACCACTTATACCTACAGAAGCTGTTATAAAATTTAAAAGAAATACAAAGTTCTCAGACTAAAAGTTTGCTCCCAAAACAGTTATTTGGTTGAGTTTTACTCTTTTCTTTTCAAATCTATGTGCAAATTAGAAATGTTTATGGCTAGGGGTGCCTGGGTGGCTCAGTTGGTTAAGAGGCTGCCTTAGGTCATGATCCTAGGGTCCTGGGATGGAGCCCCGCACTGGGCTCCCTGCTAGCAGGGAGCCTGCTTCTCCCTCTCCCTCTGCTACTCCCCCTGCTTATCTTCTCACTCTCACTCACTCTCTCTCAGATAAATAAAATCTTTAAAAAAGACAAATGTGGAGATCCCTGGGTGGCTCAGCGGTTTGGCGCCTGCCTTTGGCCCAGGGTGCGATCCTGGAGTCCCGGGATTGGGTCCCACGTTGGGCTCCCGGCATGGAGCCTGCTTCTCCCTCCTCCTGTGTCTCTGCCTCTCTCTCTCTCTCTCTGTCTATCATAAATAAATAAATAAATCTTTAAAAAAAAAGACAAATGTTTATGGCTATTATATATATATATATAATATATATATTCAATAGTACTGAATACATGGTGATCATATGATTGTAAAGTTTAATCCATTTGTTCTTTGTTATTTTTAGTAAGCTGATTAGAGATATAAACCAGACCACACTTCTGTCTTATTAAAAGTTGAACCTTTTGCCAATGTCTCAAATCACTTTGATTTTCAAAATTTGTTTTACTGGTGATTCTAAGAATGTCTCAGTCTTCTAAGGGAAACAATAAAATGTTTATCTGAAGAAATGTCATTGCTTAAAAACAATATTTATATGTAATTAATAGAGTATGTAGAAGTTGTTCTCATTATGTCTAAATGTTTTTGAAACAGAATATTGAATCAATCATATACAAGCCAGATATTTCTCATGACAGTGATTTGATACACTATAATATTTTTAAGGAACAAGAAAATAATCTTAGAAATTCCCTTCAAAATAAACATTAAAGGTGAGACCCTTAACACTGTCCTCTACTCGTTGTTTTCAATAGCTTGTTTCCAATGGAAGCAGTAGGGAGTTGTCCTCTTGGATTGTATTTACATAAAATAAGTGTAGAGGAAAAGGAAGATAGAAGAAGTCTGGAATACATAATCTAGAATCATACTATTTTTGACACAGAATTCAACTCAGCATATCGTCTCGGCCTATGAGACACACATGAGGGCAGCTGTAAGATGCCTTCTGAGAGACAACATGGTAAGTCTGTGTCATTTAAAAATCTAATTAGTCATTTGTTTGGTACGCACTAGCAACAGGACCACTGGATAGATGGGCCTGTGGACATATTTTATTTTGACATCTTTGTATTAATCCACATGGGATTAAGAAAAACAATGAGAGAATAGCCAAGATTTAAGTGTTTTGATATCTCTTGAGAATCTAAAAGATCTGCCATCCTGTGCCGATGTTCCCACATGGCCCCAGTCTGCTGCTACTGGGTAGCTGCCACCTCATTAGCTGAGTGTTCTTGTTCTGGTCTGCTATAGTCCCCATGTCGCATCATTTTCCTACACCCAGGAAGAAATTTCTTTGCAGTAAATCATGCTTTGATTTTTTTTTTTAACTATTACTGGCATGACCCCAAGGACCAGAACCTGCCAACTGTATGTAAATCCAGTGATTATCTTTAAATATGGGACTCACGAGTCAGAACACTCAGAACCCAAGCAAGGCAATTTTAGTAAAAATCACAGGAAAACAAACTTGGAGTGTGTTAGTAATTTAGGAAGTGAAAGCTTTACTATATGGAATTCTCTTTGGAGGAAATCTGTGTGAACGAAAGGGAGTAATCAAACCAATAGTAATCAAACCAATCAAACCAATAGACGTTTCAACAATGTAATTCGATTACTTCATGTTCAAAGTAGGCAGATACAAAATCCATCAAGCAAATGGAAAGAGAAACTCCAGATTGGTCACATCACAGGGGAACTTGGAAATCTGTCTTCCGATTCCCTACAGGAAGTTATGACATGGATTACCCTATGAAAGGAAGCCTAGGGCCATGGATGATTCACCAAGGAGTAAGTGGGAGCACAACCCTGGAAGGGTCCAGTGTTTTGATGAGCCTTACCTCCCTTTTTTCTAGTCAGATGCCAGTGGCCTCTGCCTATCTGGAGGCACTATTGATGTCTCCTGTCAACTGAAAAAGCCCTGTTAGCCTTCAGGACAGGAAAAAGTTCACAGCAGTGTGTTAGGGTTTTCTATTATCAGTGGCATGGACAGAAAGCAATAAAGCGCATCTTGTGCTCTGTCTCTGTTTCTCTCTGTCTTCAGGAATGTGTGTTTTTGCAGCATTCCAATTTGTGGTTGTTTGAGAGGGGAAGCAGATAGAAATCCAGCAAAGTGGATAAAAACAGTCACATTAGAAGCAAAATAACAAAAGAACAGAAGCTGCAGCAGCTTTCTCAAGCTAGGAGGATACTTTTCCTGCAAGGGCTTCCTTGCCTTTGCTGGTTGCTGGTGGCATCACTTTGCTAGACTCCAGAACGCTGTAACTGTAAGGACTGACCCTGCAAATACCAGCGCTGCTGTCTCATACTATGATTTTGGATGTGGACAGGTTCAAATCTGAAATCCCCCCAAAATACAGCTTCAGTACCAAGGGAAGAAAATCTGTGTAGGTAACAGGAGTTTCCATCAACACAAGTAGATGGGGAGCTCCAGAGGAAACAAGTGACATTTCTAAATAGGTACTTGAGGATGTGTTCCCCTGCCTGTGCCTGAGGGCAGAGGGGCTCCCCACCATGGCCACGGGATACACACTTTCTCTGCACCTCTGTAACTGCCTTTCTTTCCCTCTTTCTTCCTCTCTTCTTCTGCAAAAGAAAATAGTACTCAGGCCATTTCAGTAAAAACAAATTTACTGCTACACAAGGAATCCCAGTGGACAAGCTGTAATTGCATATCCCCTTCACCACCATTTTAATGTGGAAATGGCCAACATAAATATCAGGCTTTTGCTGGTAATCTAGTCTTAGTCCTTGTCACATTCTGTTTTACTTGCAGTCCAAGCCACAAGGCAAGTCTTGGTTTTCTTGGTGAAAAAATAAGGAAAGTCTTTCTATCTTTTCTGGGTTTTATGTTTAACTCTCACTTAAATACCACTTCCTGCGTCTAATAAAATCTTCTTCAGATCAGCGAATGCTTTACGGACATGAACAAAATATTCAGTCTTGTCTCATGTTCTATAGAGTTTGTCATCTGAGTTAGACTTCCTTGGGTTGGGTCTTTTGAAATAGTCTGGTCATTTCATGGGTTTATGGTTTGGAGAAATATCCAGAGTTTTATTTGCCAAACCTTGCTTTAAATAGAGAGGTCCTTTCACTTCCTCTAGAAGGGAACTTACTTTCTATCTCTCCCATGGCCTTGCAGTAATGGAGACACGGGAGGATAGATTTAGATTACACAAGTTGTCAGTAGTAAGTGAATTTCTAGTCAAGAGAAATACTTGGTGGAGATGGCAAATTTGCCACTAAGGAAGGAGAGGGATGACAGTGATCGAAACAGACCAGGAAACAAGCATCATAGGGGTCTATGTATATGTGCTGAAAGGGGCCCATAAGGGAAGAGAGAACTGGAGAACCCCATTGGAGCTGCTCCATTATCCTAAGCCCACCATCATATCTCCTTTCTATTTTTCATAATTTCTGATGCCCATTATTTAGAAAAATTCATTATGCTTTGATTCCTTGTGCTGTCTCTCATCTTCCAGAGTCATAATCTAAAAAGCATATTTAAAGCATTCACTGAAGCAAAAGAGAGTGTTGGCCAGTCCTCCAGATAGCTGTTTAATATTTCTTGTCCCCATGAAAAAAAAAAGGGCTGTTGTATTGCCCAGGAAAAGAAGACACTTAATTCAAGTATAAACTAAGTAGTGTTAAGGTAGAAGGGAGCTATTTAAGCCACCATTAATTTTCTCCCACAGAAGTAATTTATGTTTACCATGATTATGAATGATGAACACACGTGTGTGACATGTACTTATATACAATACATATACACACAAATATGCATAGATAAGACATATAAACATATGTTTACAAATTTCCAAAATTAATATTTACAGGCTCTGAAAAATAAAGTCTCTAGTATAAAGCAACCTTGCCTACACATATGGATTTTTTAAATTACTATATGCAATGCCAAATTCTTCAATTTTAATTTTGCAACTGCAGACCAAAGAAAGACAATGATACATTGGCGTAGTGGATATTGAGCAGATAGGAGATCACGAGGTAGAAAGCACTGCTAGAATAAAAAGGAACAAAGTAAGAAAATTAATGTTTGTCCCAGATTCTGCTTCCACGCTGTCAAGTTGCTCATTGCTTTGTTTCAGGGACTGTTTCAAAGCAGGAAATCATTTCCTCTTTCCAGATTCTTTATTACCAACATTTAAAAAGTCAATAGGAAACCAGGAAGGACAGTCCCACAGTCATTTACCATTTATTCTAATTTGCATTCACAAGTGCTCACCAACTTAAAAAAAAATAATTCCCTTTGAAGATGATTAAACATTTTTCTTAAGAACATAAAAATGCAGGAATTTTTTATTTTGTTCTTTTATGCAAATGACTGGTTGTATGTGGAATATATCACATTCTTTATTAACAAAGTAAGACATAAGCCTTTACAAAGCAAAATTAAAAAAAAAAATCCTTCAAGTGGCCATTACAACTGTTCAGCAACAAAAATGCTTGAACAAAGCATGTCAAATACATTCTAAATCTGCTCAGACCAAGAAAACCTCTTCAGTAAGGCAAAATAACATTTTAACTATCATGGCAAAAGTGATTGTGATTTCCAGTTCAGTTCTTTGTGGACCTTCTGAAGTCTTCTTTAAACAGGCTCATGTCAGATGGGCTGTTGGCAGGAGCGAAGGGAGGGCTTTTGAATATACAGATCATTTCCTTAGGTTTCTTTTCTTTAAATATTTTATTTGTTTATTCTTGAGAGAGAGAGAGAGAGACAGAGACAGAGACACAGGCAGAGAGAGAAGCAGGCTCCATGCAGGGAGCCTGATGTGGGACGACTACATCCTGGGTCTTCAGGATCAGGCCCTGGGCTGAAGGCTGCGCTAAACTGCTGAGCCACCCGGGCTGCCCATTTTCTTAGGTTTCTAGGGGAAAATACTACTTTCCATAAGGTTTTTGAGGAACAATGAATATACAAAGATTTGTCTAAATATTTTGTTTACTTTTAGAGACAACTTTACTATCACCAGATCCAGTTAGTAATGTGAGAAATATTTCTAATGATAATTATTATTTTGATCTGGCACATTTCTATATTTATTCATAAAATTGTTTTCTTATTCTTTGGATTTCATTTTTCCTATTTGAATATGACATCCTTCTATTTAGGTAGAGATGAATTCTGTTCACTTATAAAAATCATAGAGACATCTGATTACTCACTGGACAGAGAAAGATAACAAGTCACTTGTTCAATTAGTATTTAAGGAGAATAATTATTTATACCTGATTTTTAAAATAATGGGTCATTGTATAATACTATTTATAATGAACCAATTCACTGTCTTTTTAAGTTCTTTGGGAAGGTTTGTTAGTGTTCTTTGTAAACCATGAAAATTTAAATGATTTATTTAAATCATGAAATTTTAAATGATTTATTACTCTAGTTTTGAAAGAACAAGTAAAAATTGGCATTCAGTTATGAACACTGTGCAAAGTCTAACCTAAGATAATTGTAGAACATTATAACAAAATTTCCTTAAAGAAAAAAAAAACTGACAATCACAAATTCTTGCATTTATCTTTGAAAATTATAAAGCTTTCCAGCCTAGAATTCATGAAACCATAAAAGGCTAGGAAGCATTACTAGCATGCTTTTTTAAGGCAGAAAATCCCATCACCAGATGACATGCTTTGAGTTTTGGAAGTACCTAAAGACCTCCTTAATAAAATCTGCTATGAATAAGTGAAATTTTTAATTTAAACAGAATTTTGATTTGTAAATTTTTCTTTCAAATACCTTTGGTGATAAGTGGGATTGGTACAGAGAATCCAAAATAATATAGATAGAGGTATTGTCTAAAAGGTGAATATTAGTGTTTTCTGTAGCTCTGTTCTTTGAGCTGGAGATTGGGTAAATAAATATATGACATTTACAAAAGAGCTAGAAATTACTTGTAAAAGAGAAGTAATTTCAGCAGTGTTTAATCCATTCATTCAATTCAGTGCCATGGAGTCCAAACTATTATTTCAGCTTAAGAGCTCAGGATTGAAATACCATATAGAAAATAGCTCAAAACGACTGTCCCCAAGGGCTACAGAGTTCAATCCCTCTCTTGTTTCTGGACAGATTCAGACGTCTATGCATCGCTGGGGCATGAACAGAAAGGTTTTCTTTCAGGGATATACAAGAAGAAAATTAAGACAGTTTCTTTTCATTCTGAATGTTAACCACCCTTCCTTAAAAGGACCTTCATATATTTGTTGCCCTCCTTAATAGAGTATAGAGTGACACATTAGCAAACCTCTTTATGACAGATGCAAAAGCAAGGACTACGAATATACATATGCATGCTTTGTTATAAAGAGACCCTTATCTGCCTTAAAACTGCTTCAGAAATACAAGGTGAAATGAAAATCTCCTGAACACTTAGCAAAAGTATATTACACATCATTGCTTAAAAATCAAACTGCAATTTTTCATATCTTAAGTTTAAATAGTGAGAAAAGTTTCGTTGTCTCCTGTATTTGTAATGGGCAACTTAGCTATAATGTATGGACCTAAAGATGTTTCCATCTAAGTCACATATTTGGCAAAGACCCATGAGATATCTGTGACAAAAGTACACAGAAACTTATGGGTGTCACATAAAATTTTAGAACATCACTGTTTATCAGAGGCCTGTAGTCTTTATTTACCCAGTGTATTGGTGCTACATTACAGAGGGCACATTAATTTGTTAGACAGAATAAATGGCAAAGACTCAGTGTGATTTAGTGTACTCAACTCCTATTAGTATCTCTAAAAATTAAGTAAGGTTGCATCATAAGAGTTGGCAGATTCATTATGCTACAAATCTTCATGGGTATAAGCAGTGGCCCCAATACTCTCCCAGATATAGTAATAAAAATCATGCTATTGACATGCCTGTGCCAACTAGGACCTATTTAGTCTTTGAGCTACAATCACTTTATTACTCTGTTTATGATTCTGAAAAAAAATCACAGAAAAAGAAGAGTCCTTAAGGCATAAGCCATTAATATAGAATGGGGCTATCCAGTGAATGACCCTAGAAGCTGTCTCTCTGTTGTCCAGAAACTACATATCTGAGGATACAGGCTATGCACCCCACAAGGAGATGGGGTCAGCAGGAACTCCATTTTCTGTGGCATCTGGTAACCAGAGCCCAGGTGCTGGCCCCTCCTTTTAAAGGGCTGGCAGGTAAGCATGAATGCTTGTACTTGATCCTTGAGTATTTTTTTTAAGATTTTATTTACTTAATTGACAGAGAGAGAGAGAGAGAGAGAGAACGTGAGTGAGAGAGAGAGAGAGAGAGAGCATGAGTAGGAGAAGGGGCAGAGGGAGAAGCAGACTCCCCAGTGAGCAGGGAGCTGGACATGGGACTCCATCCCGAGACCCTGAGATCATGACCTAAGCAGAGGCTTAACCAACTGAGCCACCCAGGCACTCTGGTCCCTGAGTATTTATTTCCCCTGTGCAACATCACTCTCCATGTTTGTCCAATAAAGAGGAAAACCAAATGAGACACAGCCCTGCCTGGAGTGCTGTCCCGAGGCTGGACACCTTACCAGGGGCTGCCCAGAGAACAGGGAACTCAAGCACCTGCTGGCTTTTTTTGCTCCTGAATTCCAGCCCAGACTTAGTGGCCACTTGCCCCTTCACCCTGAGCCCTTTGCTCAGCATATAAATACTGTACACATTCTGGACTACCAAAACAATGAATCTGTTTTTTCAGCATGATTTGAAAATATCAATCTAGATAAACATCTAGACCTAGGACATTAGGCAATACTATAATTTTTTATATAGAGAATAACAATTTTCATAACAGTGTGCTTTAAATGTCCCATTCGAAGTTGGTCTGGACAAAGAAGAAAAATAAGATTGCAAGATGATACAATAAAAATTCAAATCATTATCAGTTACCTGCTCTATTAGGAGTTTCTGCTCGAAGCCCTAGTTAATACAAAGAAGGGCAGAAAATATAACAGGGTCTTCATGAATGGGTAGGAAATTAAGGTAGGAAAAACTGTGCAATATTCTTACAATTAATCAGAGGGATCTGGCAGGGAGAACTTAAATATGGTATTTCTCTTTGTACACGAAGAACACAAGAATATTATTCACTCTAAAATATAGTTCTTGCTCTGAAAATAAATTCTATGACTAACACACTTAATAATATTATAACCTGTATGTATCACTCTGAAGACGATTTCCACACCATTACTGCTAGTAAACTCAATTAGCTAACAGTGAAGCGTCATACAGATAATTCAGTTATTCTTTATGGAACTCTGTGAAGGACAGTTATGGATCTTTTTCCATTTTTGCTTCAAAAAAGAGCTGGCATGTCAAGCTAAGACCAATCTAAAATTGAGAAAGATATATGATACTCTATTTTAATCCTCATTATTCTTTTCGAGGATGAGCAGTAATTGCAGGTAGGTTCTGCCGGATTTACTATCACCACGGCATTTTCTTCTTTGAAGACTAAAAGTTATCATCAATATTCTGGAAGAAACCGAATGGGGTTAAATCAGAAATCTAAAACTAAGTGTTTTACCAATTACCAAAACAGAAGGAGTTAAAATAGATTTTGCAAAAAAAAAAAAAATAATAATAATAAATAAATAAAATAAATAAAAAAAGATTTTGTTGTCAGTTAACATATATAACCTTTGGCAATCCGGAATTGGAGTCATGAGGCCAGTTCCCAACCCATATGAGATAGGAGGGATCAAGGGTGTAAGAGGTCACTCTGCGGGGAAGGAAATGACGGGTAGCCACAACTGACTCTCAGCATTAAGCAAGTACCAGAAGGTGGGGCAAGGCTTTAGTCACGGTGGCTGATAGAAGTTAATGAGTAGAAATCTGAGTATTTCTGAAATTCTTAGGTTCATCCATAATGTTCCTCTAACCACTATTTCATTTTACCTGACAACAATTCTTATCAAAATTTAATACATCTGTCCATCCCTTAGATTTGGGCTTTTGGATGCAGTTCCCCACTCAACCCTTCAAAGCAGTATTTTAGAAGCACCAATGCAATCCTGCTTATTAATCTATTTAAAATCTTTCAGTAGCTTCCAAGTACCTTTCTGATCAATTTCAAACACCTTAGCATAGTGTTATGGATTGAACATTTGTGTCCCCCCCAAATTCCTATGTTGAACCTAGTCCTCAAGTGATGGCATGTGGAGGTGTGGCCGTTGGGAGCTGACTAGGTAATGAAGGTGGAGTCCTCATGAATGAATGGGATTAGTGCCTTTATAAAAGAGACCTCAGAGAGCTTTCTAACCCTTTCAGCCACGTGAAGACACAGCAGAAAGACAGCCTTCCATGAACCAGGAAGTGGGCTCCCATCAGACACCAAACCTGCCAGCAGCTTGATTTTGGACTTTCCAGACTGTAGTACCATGAGAAAGAAATGTTTGTTGTGTAAGCTCCCCGGTCTATGGCAGTTTTGCTATAACAGCCTGAACAGATCAGAACACATAGTCTAAGAGGGAGTTTAAAGCCTTGCCCCTGCCTATCTGTGTAAAACTCTCTGTCTAGAAATACCTTAATGCTTGGCTACCCTCTAACTCTCTCTTCTTCACTTGGTTCAGATGACACCTTGTCTCTACATTAATCCTGGCTTTCTACAGAATAAGAGTCTTCCTGTGGGTGCTGATTAACTTAGGTGGATCTTCTCCTTTTCAATCACATACCCTCACCATGCTTGCTTTCTCATCTTCTGTGGAACCAAATCTGACACCTACATTGCATTTGGGAAATTTTAATTCACTCTTGAGTCAAACGAGTGTGCTTCTCCAAAATTAATCTTAGCACTCCCTTCACACGGCTTTCTGATTTTGCAAACCCCATACTGAAGCCTCTCTGCAAGATTAAGATCACCTAAAATGGAAAAGCTTCATTAAAAGAAATCTACACCAGCTTTACACATTCATAATAAATATAGTAGCAGAACTATTCACTATCAAGTGCTACTCTTCTTTCTTTTGGAAAATGTCAAAAATCTGCACTATCACATTATTCTCATATGTAAGTATTATCCTCTATGGTTCACTGAGCAGAACAGTGGCCCGAAGAAAGAATCAGGATGGCAATATTTTGCTAATTTTCATTACTCTATTTCTGTGAAATGGGATGAGTGTCTTATTACTGCCCTATATTCATATTCATTATTTTGATTGTCAGGTCTCTGAAATTGAGAAAGCTTACTTAGACTTGAGACACACAAGCAATAAGATTTTCATTACCTAAGAATATTCTGATGTATTCTCTATGCTGCAAACATACCAGAAAGATTCTGCCCTCGTGGGGCATTACAGAATGTCTTTTTCTCTGTGAAATAATCATCAAAGCAATCATAATCTCTTTTAGATTAAGTACTTGCTAGTGACTTCTTCCCTTTCAAGTAAATGGTTTATTATGGACTACAATAAAATATTAGAGTGTATATAATAACCTTATGTGCAGCAATTAACAATTGCTAACTTTTTAAAGAAATGTATTGCAAAATTTGTAAAAATAAGATGCAGACACAATTTGAAATACGCTATAGCAGAAAATCAAAAGAATTTTTACATAAGCATCTAGAAGAAAACCAGTTGGCTTCTGGATTTTAGCTATATTCAGCACACATATTTGCTGACCATTCTCAATTATAGCCTCCTCAGATAAGAGCTTTAATGTGAGCATAGATGACACAATTGCTGGGTATGCCTGCAATTTTTAATTTGGTACCAAATGAGAAATCCACAAGACATGTTGTTGGTAGGCAACTCAATTTAATCTAAGATATTCCAGAACATTTATATCTTCAAAATCAATAGCAAAATCTGCTTTGTGGCCTCTCTACAACTCAGTGTGGCCTGTTGTCTGGCCACATATGCAACACCTGAGAGGCACTGGGCTCACTCACAATTTCTGAGTCAGTCTGGATCATGGAGCTACACTTATATGATCCATAAGCACTATTAGAAAATATTCCTTTCTTCAAGTCATCCCGGTGCTTTTGAATCTAAATAAATAAATAAATAAATAAATAAATAAATAAATAAATAATAAAAATAAAAATAAAAATAAAAATAAAAATAAAAATAAAAATAAAAATAAAGGAAGAAAGAAAATCACAGTTGACGATCCTTTTCAGAAACATTTTCATTGTCCCAAGACAAGGAAAATGAAGCTCAAAATATCGCATGGGAATACAAGACAGAAACTCCATGTTTGGTTCAGTGTGTTAGGAAGGAATTTGTGGCAGATTTCTAAAGCAAAGAACTGTAAGTTACTGACACTGTGACCAGGGGTCAGCTGGTGAAACTGATCTTCATGAGGATCAAGTATTTTCACCAAACGCTGCTCAGATTCTCCCCTTTCCATAAGGTGCCACTGATCCTGCAAGAGCTCTGTGCCAATGAAGAAAGGAACAGTCGGCAAGAAGGTGAAGGTACGTGTGCTGCTCATCCATGCATGTGTCCTTGGTCATGGGGTTCACTGAAAGCTGCTCGAACACGGCTGAATCATGAATGAGATTCAGCCTTACATAAAAGTCTTGGAAGCCCTTGTATTCCTAAAGGAATTACAAAAAGTAGCACACCAGTGAACTGCTCATAATACCCACCAATCAGAAGAAGGCACTGTTCTTATGTGGCCAAGTGGTTACATGTCCACATGGACAGAGAAAATACAAGAACAAAGAAAGGTCTGGCATAAGTCAACATTCAGATTAACAGAGGCATTTGCCAGCTATTGAGCCCCTACTTATTCATCAGGAAATACAAACATTTTCAAACATCTTTACATCTTCATGAGAAGAATATTAAAAAAAACAAAAACAAAAGAAGGCAATGACAACAACAACAAGAAACTTCAACTGGAAGAATTTTTCAGTTTTCCAGTCCTTCCATTATCTGTTCTTGTGTAGAGCCAGAAAAAATACTGTCACCAAGTTAAGAGAATAACAGCCTTTGTTTATGTCTGAATGAATTTGTGCCAAAATAGTAAATATGCTATTGTCTTTTGTTTTTGTCTTTGGTGAAAGTGGGGTATCAAGTCTAGACAATGGCAGAAGCAGAAGAGCACATGCACACAGGAATGCCATTCTGGGTGGCTGAAATCTCACTGGGATACAAATTATTTTCACAGCCACCACTATAGTCAGGACTCTGAGACAAAATAATTCTGATTCTTGACATCAACCCTGGAAGCATCTAAAGGAAAAAGCACACATAATCTTTCATGCTCATTGCTTATATTAAGCGATATAAATCAAAATGCTTATTCCTAAGAGATAAGAAAGACCTTGTCACAATGCCCGGCACAGAGTAGCCACTCTATAACGATTTGGTTCCTTTCTTCCTTATTTCTGTTTAACTCAATCAGGCAAAATATTTTCCCCAAAAGAGACACAACAATGTTCAAAAATGCCATTTCAAGGGCCAGGATAAATAAACTTTGCAGAGAAGTTTCAGATGTAGGCTTTTGTTTTCAGAACTAGAGGTAGTGCCAAAGAGTGACTTATGGGACTTTAGTCCCCAATAATCTCCACCAATCCCCAGAACCCCATCAGAACAAATAAATTCTTCAAATAAAAGTGGCCATCTTGTTATGAAATCTAACCTCAAGAGAAGTCTCCTTCCAGCCAGACTGAAACTCTGGAGTTACTCTCACATCAATATGCGGTTGTTGCCATGGTCCACAATCATTACATAAGCAAAGTATCATTTACTTATCTTTACATTAGAGGAAGCAAAGTCAAGTAGAAAGAACAAATCTTGGGAGCTGGGCAGGCTTAGGTTTAAATACCAGCCCCTTTGTTCATTAATGGAAGAGCTTAGGGAAGAAATTGCCCTCATGTAGAAGTTACTGAGATTTCCCAGTGAACCTGGAGACACAAACCTCACTACGCTGACATAAGGACCAGGCAAGATGATATCCATACAGTGCCTGGAAGATCTTAGCACCAATGGGTTACCCAGCACAGAGCTCCCTGTACCATCACCATCCTTCCTCTTTCATTTAACTGATTCAAAATCACTGACATTATGTGATCTCCTCTGTTAAGGTAGAAAAAGAGAAAAACTAGCTGAATAACAAGATCATGTCTATAATAACAACTGGGATTGTACTTTGAGGATTGTTAATACATCCCTGAGCAAAGGGATTTTCTATTTTATGAATGATGAGGAAAATTCAGCATCCTGCATAGAGATCACACAGTTCTAGGAATGTGTGTTCTCCCCTTTCAATCTCAGTAAGCCATCAGTTCTGGGCAGAGATGTAAACACCTCTGCTTCTGTTCATCTCCTTTCTTTATGCTGCACCCCAGCTAAAGAGTACTCAGGGAAGAATTAGGTTGCCCTCTTCAAGTTGCTATAACAACACTGTTGCCAAAATAGCAGGCACTCTGCAGGAGTCAGAATAGCCTCTTACAGATATTATAGGACTTGTGCTCCTGGCACATCCTCTGTTGCCCGTTAAGGGACCTGGCTAGGGCAGCCAGGGACCACCAGAGTCACATACTAGTTAAGGGGATGGAGAGGGGTTTTGAAAATTGTTGGGCTTCTCACATACACAGAATCCCAATGGCCTGTGCTTCAGATCTTCTGAAGATTCCTCTTACTATGCAGGAACAAAATGATGCCTTGATACTATTTGGAGAACGACGTAGTGTCTGTTTCATGGAGTTGAGTTCTTTTCCTAAATAATGAGCACTTCAGAGCAGTAAAAAAGAATCTTGCCTCGTTCTGAAAAAGTATAAACCTGTCACTTGGGGGAAAAGAGGAACTAAACCTTCAGATTGAGAAAGAATATTCAAACAGACAATGGCCAGACAGGCCAATGACAGGCCAATGACAACAGAACTCTGATCTCCAACCTCTACCAGTCCAGGGAGCCAAAACATAACCTCAGCGGCAATCAGCCCAGAATGGGCAGGACTTTCCTATATTTGGTCCCTAGGTCCAACTCAGTAAAAGCCAAATATGCTCCCCAAATTGATCACGTGAGATGCTCTGCCTCTAATTAGACCATCTCCAGCTTCTCTGTGCCAACAACTTCCAAGGAGAGCATACCTGAAGATTCTTGTTTTCTAAAGATATATTTATTTACTTGAGAGAGAGAGAGAGAGCGCACACACACACACACACACACACACACGGGTGTGCACGTGCACGGTGGGGGGAGAAGCAGAGGGAGAGAATCTTTAAGCCGATTCCCCCGCTGAGCGCTGAGCTCAGAGCCTGACCAGAGGGCTGGATTTCAGGACCCTGAGATCATGACCTGAGCCAAAACCAAAAGTGAGGTGCTTATTCAACTGAGCCAAACTGGTGCCCCATCCTTCTCTCCTTTTTTTAAGTGAGAAACTTTCCCACTCCCCTGCCTGCTTTTGAGTTTCTGCCAGAGGGAAGTGATGGTAGTTGACTCTCTCTAGAGCAAACTGAATAAATGGCTTCTATTCTCATTTGGGTGGTTTTTGCTTTTTTCCATAAGATTGACCTGTTTGTTTTCGTTAGGTCTAGTAGACTAACAGGATCATGTTTTATGATTTGCAATGCTAAGGACTATGGAAATTTAAGCAATGTAATACCACCCTTGAGGCCTCTGGGCAACCCAACAGTCTGCCTAAAATGTGTCCTCAGCGAACTTCCATATTCCTCAAACCCATCTCCAACCCTCTGCCTTCCACTTCATAGCTCCAACCATAACAAAGAATTGTTTACAGTCACAGAGTGACTGACCATTCCAGTTTGCCCAGAACTGCCTGGGTTAGCACTGAAAATGCTATACCCCAGAAAAACACTCCACTACCAGTAAACTGGGATAGGAGGTCACTCCATGAGACTCTCCAAGGTGCCCTAGCATTCTAAGATTTAGCCATTGCAGGTGCAATTCACTCTGCTAGCAATCTTTCTCACTACTGACAAGATATCAACCTGGTGAACTCCTCTCAATCTGCCAAGGCCCTGCCTAAAGGCCCACTCCCAGGACAAGAGTCTTTGACAATGGCCCACCCCCATCCCAAGCAGGTCATCTCCCTCCTCCATGCCACACTACAGCTTGAATATATCCTTGTACATATCACATAGCATAGAGCTCATCTTGTTACACAGGGATTTCCTTGCAGGCAGGTGCTGTATCTTGTTCTGCTTTGAGTCTCCACACTGTCATCACCACATCTAGCCAATGTTTGTCCATTTCATGAGTAAATGAACTCATGGGTGATTAAATGGCTTAGTTACTATGTATTTACTTATTTAATATAGTTATAATCATTGATTACTGAATTACTAAATATTAACTAATTATTTATTAATGAGTTAAATTGATCCTTATAAAAAATCATAAAGCTCTCAATTGAGCTGAAGGTAGAGACTTATACATAGATGGAAGCTGGGTGCCTCACAGAAAATAGATTCCTCAATCCATTTTAGTTACCCAGGTTATTTACCTACCTCAATCTGGGTGGTGTTGTCCTGCCCATCATCCAGTAGCAGGTCCGTGAAGCCTCTGGGCTCTGGGGAGTCTTGGCCCACGCTTGCACGGTTTGAGTCTACAGCTTTGAGAGAATCCAAGCTCCTTTTCCACCGGTGGCTGAAGGCATGTGTGTCCACTTCCACTTCCTCTTCTGTTTGTGGGAAGACCTGAGCAACTTGATATTGCCAATCTGTTTGAACAAGAAATAAAATAATGAGTTACCACTTGTTATGAGTCATACACATTGCTTAGCTAATAGAGCAGAAAAATAATTTTGCCAGTCATGAAGATAGGAAACTAACTCCTAACGATGAAATCTATTTAATTGTAATATTTTGAGTTGGTATGAACATCTCTGTGTAGAATGAAATTTTAAAACATGCCATAAGTCGTGACAATGGTTAATGTGGAGATCCAGCAGAGTCCCTAAAACAGATGTGCAGCCCTAAAGCAATGCATTTTTATTCCCTTCCCTCCTCGTCCTCCACACACATACTTCATAAACATTTTCTAGTTGTTCTCAGAAAACAAGCTACAATCCAAACAAAGGAATGAAACCTAGAGACTCTTAGCACATATGAAAATAAAAGTCAGACAGTATTAACTTGCGAGTTTATACTCATTTCACACAAGTTCTGCTGGACAGAGAAAGACAACAATGTATTCGAATGGGTTAAATAATATATGGAATGATCTTTGTGTAAATGTGCTAACCTGCCTTGTAGTTCACAAGTCAGATTTGGTTCATTGCCTACCTCATTTAATAAGTAACACCCTCAGGAGGCATCACAAATGCTCTTGTTCATTTGTGCCGTTCTCACCTTGGACTCTTGTCAGGGTGGTGAAGGATGATAGTGATTGGCACTTAGAGAAATGGATGGGAAAGCAAAGAGACCAAATCACAAAGGTATTTTAAAGCCATCTGCAGGGACTGGCCTTGCTGACCTAGCTCATCCTACTACTACAGGAGGGAAAATAAGATTTAATCATGACTCCTGGACTTTCATTTCAGTAGGTCAGCAGGGGAAGGTGTATCTCAAGTATGGGAAATTCAGTTTCTGACCAAGAACAGCCTTCTTCTACGCAACTATTACCCAGAGATATGAATTGACAGGCTTTATAACTGGCATGATACAGGTTCAAAAAGGTCTAAGAGAGCAGTGATTTAATTATAGCTGTGATGTTGCCCTCAATAGGAGAACATTCCAAGAAATGAAAATGTATTTAATGAGACTTATAATACCATTGCTTCAGCTACTTAGAACTCTGATAACTAAGTTAAGGCTACCACTACTAATCGCACACAAATGGTCTACAGTATTTCCCTTTCAACTCAGAAAGGTACTAAGAATTCTTCTAGACAGAAAGGATATTCTTTGAGATATCATGAGATTAAAAGATCTCCCAGTGCTTCATGTCTTTGTGGATACAGCCCAGAGAGAAAGTACCATCATAATGTTGGTCATCTAGACTATTCCATGGGTTCATAAAATAGTAGAGCTGAAAAGAACCACAAAGACAGAATTGGCCAAGAGCTCCACAAAGAGAAACCCAAGAGCCTGAAAAATGTAGTACCATGCACAATTCAGAGTTGTTGTAAGGCTGAAAAATCTCATGTATATAAAAGGTTGATCGTGGTCCCCTCCACCGACCCACACATAAATATTCACTAATCATGTCTAATGAGTATTGCTATCATCACTATAGAAAATGTTTCTTTCTTAAATATTTTATTTATTTATTCATGAGAGATGCAGGGAGATAGGCGGAGATATAGGCAGAGGGAGAAACAGGCTCCCCACACAATCCCAGGACCCCGGGATCACAACCTGAGCCGAAGGCAGATGCTCAACCACTGAGCCACCCAGGTGCCCTGAAAATATTTATTTTTTTGACACTTGTGCCACTGGCCATTGAATGGTGCTGAATAAATGTCTTTTAACTGACTGATGGATAAATGAACTGTTGACAGTTTCTTTGGAGCAACAATGATTGGACCAGACAGAGTCAAGTAATGGAGGAAATACTGTATAAAGACTCAAAAGACCTGGGTGGAATTCTTTGTTAGGTTTCCTGGATAAGAGATCCAGCATAATTTACAAAACTCTGTGCTTTGGTTGCCCTATATTTAAATGGGAATGAAAATACCTTACTTGAGAAAGCAGCTTTTCCTGAGGACGTGTCAGGCTTTAAGACCTATGATTCTAGGCAAAGCTACATAAAGCAATTTTATTTGTTTTATTTATATATTCTGCCTCATTACCAAAAATATATGAGGCAGCTTACAACAAAAGTAAGCAATAAAGTTTTTATAATACTCAGGTAAGACCTGCTAGCCCAGCACTTAGGGTAACTTTAGAGGTGTGCGTTTGTTTTGCACTGAGGGTGGTGGCTATCTGAATACAAATAATCAGAACAACTGAAAATCTATACAAAAATTTTGTTAGAATATCAATATAGATAACATATAATGCAGTTAATAAATGGATTTAAAAATGATTTTTTTAAAAAAATCATACAAAGGGAACAACTCCAAACAGAGGTTTGTCATTCCTCTAAAATGTAAATCAGGAAGTCAACCTAGAACTTCAAAGAATTAATCTTTATTAAAATCTTCAAAACAGCATTTCAAAACAACTCTTAGTTTCTTTGAAATGGTGCTATTGTTGGATATTAACTGCCTGATATTAATGTTATTATTATCTTTCCAGAGATTTTTAACATAAGACAAAATAGGTTACCTTTCCCTGATGCCTATGGGCCAGTAACATCACACTAACCCTTGTGATCCCTGCACAGGACAGGGAGAGTCAGATTAAGTAACACTGCAGGGGCTGTCTGCATAGAAAGTCTACTTTTCAACTTCTTGAGTTCCCTTTTTCATTTTTCTCCTGCCTTCTTACCCTAGAGAACAAATGAGCTTCAAAACTAAAGGGGTGATAAAGCCCATATTCTCCACCGTTAAATTAAACAAAGAGACCATTAGATTGAGGGGGTTCTGATACCTCAGTAGCCTATGCAAGCAAGCCAAAACCTAGGCCTACAAATGCCTCCAGGTTAAGAAATCAAAACCAAAGGATAGCCAGTCTCACACAACCAATGAGGCTTCTCTGAATCAGATAACTGCCTAAGCCAATCAAATAGTTTTCTTGCTCTGCTTCTGCCTTTTTTTCTATACAAGTCTCTCCCCTAGCTCCTGTTCTTGGAGCACCCTTGACTGTTTCTAGCTCAGCCCTGCCAGATTGCAATCGATCTTTGCTCAGGTAAATTCCTGAAATATTTAATATGCCTCAGTTTATTTTATAACACCACTTAAGTTGAAATTTGGGATGTCTGATTAATGTGTCAAATTATTTTTGTAGTGAACATTCAAAATAACCCTTGAGCAGGATTACTGAGGAAGGTAAATTTCACAGACAGGGAGGTCTTCTGCATAAGACAAGCATACATGCTTACTTTGGCACTTAAAAAGGTAAGTCCCTAGATAGTTGTGGGGTTTTGGTGAGGATTTTTCTCCCCAATTTTTTGTAGTGTTTTATTTTTTATTTTTTCTTCTTTTTGTTCATGGTCACGTTAACAGCTATTACAGCTGTTGATTGGTTTGTCTCCATCATGGACATGCTTGCTCTTCCTAGAATTTGCTACCTTAAACTTTATAAACCTGTCTCTTGATTACTTGCTGGCTCTCATATTTACAAAGAGTAAACAGGATCTAAGGAAGGAACTGAGGAATTTTTTAATAAGAAAATTTGTGAGCTTTAGGGCTTGGCTTCTGTGAATTTTCTTTTGGTTGCTATTTTAGATCTAATTATTTTTCTCTGGTTATGTTATGAATAATAAGAAACATTCCTATATGCTCATAATTCAGTACTCCATGGTTCATCAAGACTGGAGTATGAAATTGGCTTACATTTTGATCCCATTTAAGACTGATTTTTAGACAAGATAAAACAAGTCAAGAATGAATGTTTCACAGAAATAAAGACAGAAAAATTGGCAAAACCACGGCATGGTTATCTACATTGTAAATTATTCCTATGCACTTCATGTGCTTTCAAACTCATAAAAATATTTTAAATTATTCTTTAAATCACTACTTAAACAAATTATTCAGAAACAAGCTAAAGGGATATATGTAATATAATTTTTCCCTTCCTAGCTGTAGTGAAAACAAAAGCAACAGGAGGGATCTTTGAGTAGTCTGGCTGAACAGATTGTTTGCTTTCTGTCCACTGTATGTTAATTAAACCACTGATGGAAAACTTTCAAAGATAATTTTCTCCAACATATTTTGCTGTAGTTGTTAATCACATAGCTCATGGAAATATCAAGTATATCTAAAGATTCCTGTTTGGATATGAGAGAAAGCTGAAAGATATATTTTTGTGTATAGATAATACATAAATTGTTCTTAACATATTCTTGAGACATTTTATTTGATTAAAATAGCAGATAAACTATTACTAGAGAAGGTACTTCATTACATTCCAAATAGAGCATTGTTATGAAACCCAATAATGTCTAGTTAATCTGAGAGTAAAAACAAGAAATTCATGTATAGCCTCATATTACCCTTGCAAACCTTCTAAGTCTCTCTTGTGCCATAATACACTGTAAAATAATTTAAAATAAAATAAAAACAAAAGGTAAGAAAACTCTGCTGGACTGGATATGTTTATTACGTTTATATTTGTGTCTTCACTGAATGAATTTACTAAAGTAGCTCACATTTAACCAGTAGCTATATGTTGAAGCCATCTTTAACTATATATCTTGTGTCTCGCATATAAATCATACACATAATACATGCCCAACCACCAAGAAGTAACTACATAATTTGAAATGCATCTTATGTAATTGGGATCTAGCTGTGTAGTTTTTTTAAAAAAATAATGTTTAATTTATTTATTCATGAAAGACACACACACACACAGAGAAGTAGAGACATAGATAGAGGGAGAAGCAGGCTCCTTGCAGGAAACCCGATTTGGGACTTGATCCCCGGACCCCGGGATCATGCCCTGAGCCAAAGTCAGACACTCAACTGCTAAGCCACCCAGGCATCCCTATTTGTATAGCTTCTGACAGGCGTTTTGGTCTATACAAGTGAACCAAATCACCCCTGTGAATCCTCTGCAGAAACATTAAGACTGTTCACTGCAAACAGATTTGCTGGCTAGATTCACCTGAGAATAGATTAGATGATCTGGCTGAGGTAGCCTCTTCCATATGGTTTTGCATCTCAATTTATTGAGGAAGTGAAGAAGAAATTCTATACAAATGCTTATATCCTTGCCTATGTCCAATGATGAACTAACTACACAGTGGATTTGAGGTTTTCATGGACAGCATCACCATATTAGACAAGTACCAGAAGAGAAAGCATACTGATATTCTGTTGAGAGATATTAAAGTGTTCCAGTAGGCCCTAGGCATCACAGTCTTTGTAAACTTCCTGCATGATTTTTTGAGCCCCCTTGGTTGAGAACCACTATTCATGCTCTAGTCCCAACACACATGCCTTGGGGCTTGTTCTCATCATCTCTTGTCTCCTATCTGGTCTTACTGTCTTCAAACTCTTCCTTCTCCAATCTCTCCTCCATCTGCTACAAGAGACACCTTTCAGTTATTTGCTTCTCTCTTCTGATTAAACTACTAATGGCTTTTTAGCATACACATCCTTTACCACCTAGAAACACTCCATACTCTCGTTACAACTACTCTTCCCTCTCTTTACACTCCTGCCCTAATCATACCCTATAGTACCATCACATATAATTTCTCAATTATTTCTTTACTTGCAATGAGTATCGTTACCTTTGCATGGAGGAATACTTTTTCACCCCACGCTTCAGGAAATCTCACAATTTCTTAAAGATCCAACTCAAATAGTCTCTTGTTAAATGAAGCTTCTCTTGACTCCTTGATTCCTCCAGGGCAGAGTCTAGTTGAGGTTTCTATTATAACACAATTCTTCTTTTTACCTGACTCTTGAAACACTTTTCTGCCTATCCCCACTTGAATGTATGATTTTATCAGAAAAGAGTTAACTCAGAAGGCCTAAGACAGCTATCCTTAGAAAATGCCTTAGAAGTTTGGCCCTTGGCTAAGTATCTAGAAACAAGATTTAGGGAGGGTTCCCGCTATTCTCTAACAGATAAGAATGGCTTACTATGGCTAAACTGTTCGGCAAACACTATGGTTTATCCTGAACACCTGCCTTTCTTCTGGGAGTCTGGACTCTTGGTACATGCTAAACAGAAGATGGTTATATGAACAGTTTCCAGTAAAAACACTGGGCATGGAGTTTTTAATGAACTTCCTTCATTGATAATATTTTACATGCATAATTATGGTTTGTTGCTGGAAAAATTCAATGTGTCATGTGTGCTCCTGCTGGAGAGTGCTCTTGGAAACTTTCCCTAGTTTCCCCCAGACACTGCCCCAAGTGTCTATCCCCTTTGCAGACTTTTGTTTGTATCTTTTTGCTGTAATAAATCATAGCCATGACCACAACTCTATGCTGAGTCACATGAAACCTCCTAGCGTATCACCAAATGTTGGGATGGCCTAGGAAGACTCCTAACACACAGATGTTTCAGATCAGAGACTCTATCTTATTTACATGTTTTGTCTCATCATTATAAGCATGGGCATTGACATATAGTAAGTATCTAAAATCTTCGGAATAACAAGTGAATGAATAAGTAAATGAATGATTGACCAAGTTGCTGCTTACCTGAGACAATGTATTGAAAGATTATGTGTGTAATCTTTTATCTAACTTAAGATTTTAACCACCTTTCTGAGTAGCCAGATAAAAGGGTGGAAGAAGGAGAAAATTACAGAAAACAAATCTACAACAGCTTTTATTTCTCTGACATGAGTTTGACTCAAAAATAGCTCACTGGCCAGTTGGGTGATGTTCAGCAACACTTATGATTACAGTTTATCATCTCATTTCTTTTTGGTTAATGAACTCCGTAATAAATTCAACAAATGTCTTTGAAGAATCAAGGCATGACACAGAGAGATTAAAAGTTATGATATAGATGAAACAACAACAACTTTAATGTTGAAATAGGTAGAGAATTACTCTAGAATTTTGAAGTATTGATAGTTTTCTAATTTTACCATTAAATAAAATAATAAAACTTTAAAATTCTATACACAAAAATGGAATCCTATGGAAAGCATTCTTGGCCTTACAAAAATTTATCAATGAGATTTAAGGCACATTTAAGATAGTGCTACATATTTCCTAAAGTATTAACAATAAGTACAAAGAATAAAACTTTGTTAACAGTTTAAAAGAGGTATTTATGCATGGCTTCTAATTTCGAATTAATAATAATAATGGGACGCCCGGGTGACTCCGCGGTTGAGTGCCTTTGGCTCCTGCAGTCCCAGGATCCAGCCCCACATCGGGCTCCCTGCAGGGAGTCTGTTTCTCCCTCTGCCTATGTCTCTGCCTCTCTCTGTGTGTCTCTCATGAATAAATAAATAAAATCTTTAAAAAAATAATAGTAATATTGATAATAATAACTAACCTTAATTTAGGGTTAGTTAAATACAATGCACTGTTCTAAATATCTGCACACATTGATGTATTTGTCATGTACTGTTATTAATCTATCTTACCTAAGAGGAAATTGATGCATATGTGGTAACTGATAGGCTAGGAAAGTAACCAGAGCTGGATCCAGAGGCTTGGTCTTAATCATCTATTTGGCCATTGATTAATCTTTTGGGGGGTCAATTTAGCTATCTGTGACCAATGTTGGCAACATGACACAAAGAAACAAACTAAGTGAAAAAAATAAATTAGATAAAATGTGCTATTGAAAACAGCAAAAATCTGGAAAAAATCTAGCATGTGAAAGCAAAGAAAGAATATAATATCTCATCAGGTTGACTGTCGATGGAAGTAAATTAAACATTGCTAGTGTAAAAACAGAGAAGATAGTAGGAGCACATTAATATTGATTATACTTTTATTATAACTTGAAAGGATGGGAAGTACTTGAAAATAAATGATAGATTTTTTTGTTAATTGAGGATTTTCTAATTAAATGCCTAGCAGAAATTTAAAAGAAAAATTAAATTCCTTCAAGTAGATTTCACACGTGTTTTACTGGGAAGATAACCTCCTGTTGCATAATAAAAAAGATGATTATCAAAGAACTCAGGCCATCTGCTGATTTTTCAGATAAATCTGTCAGATTTAGAGAATAAACTCATTTCCATAGGAACCATAATCTACAAATGATCTATAAACAGAAAAATAGCATTTAATTAAATCTGAGAATCTATCTTTTAATAAGGTCTTTGAGATCTTCTCTAGAAAACACTGCATCATAAGCCGAGAAACCAAATGGAAATTTTAGGTATGTGACCTCTTGTATCTATACAATGAAAGGGAGCAGTTTTGTAGCTCTTTATGACCCCTCTTGCCTATAAAAGTCGATCATCTACTCACTGGCTAAATATCTTGTCAACATATTTTGGACTATTTTGAGTCCAATATTAAATAGAATTATTTTCAGGTTTACTATTTAATTTGTGAAAATTCACATATTATGGGACTTGAGTGTCTCCATAGCACAATAAAAAAGTAAAACTATTTGGTAAAAATACCTTAATACTTCTATTTATCATTAGCTATCCTAAACTACCCTTGCTGCCTATATTCAGAATGCCTGATTTTTAAAAAGATATTATTTAAATTCAATTTAGTTGACATATAGCGTTATATTGGTTTCAGGAGTAGAATTTTGTAATTAATCACTTACATATAACACGCAGGGCTCCCAAATGGCTTGTTTTAAAATAAGGTCTCTGTCCTAAAAGCTAATCCTGAATGCATGAAAAGTGTAACTCTGCCTGCCAAGGGAGGTGGAAAATTCTGTAAACAAGGACTAGTCATGGCCAATAGCTTCTCTAAAGAAAAAAAAAAAAATGTTGAATCTTTTGAGCCAGACCATGCCAGATGGAATCAATTGGTTTAATGGTGCCCAGTGTCAAAGATAATGTCCAAATGCCTAGGGCCCAAATCACTGAGGGTCTTATATTAAATTATGGCTGCCAGATGTCTGATATACTCAATCTCACCACATATTGTCATCAGACCATACTCAGTTTGTGGGGTCAGAATCCATAATGGCCCAATGTTGAGCCCAGGCTGACTTAGCCAGTGATCACAGATGACAGCCAATGTATGCTTTTCTATCAGATTGTTTTATAAATTTTATCTGATTTAAATCAAGCCATACCATTATCAGAATGGTCCCAAATTTCTATAGGTTAAATGCCCACTAGAGATTTGTGTGGACTTGAACAAGTGGTCAATAACACCTGCAATTTCCTCATCACAAAATTATCTTTATTGTTTATGTTTTTTTAAGTTATACCCCTGAGATTATAAATATAAGGTTATTCAGGGCCTGCATTTTTATTAAAAAATGACTTTAGTTAATGTAAAGTATTCCATATTCTAAGACTGAAATGAAGCAGTACTTTTCTGAAGTTTGATTACAAAGTTCAACCCGAACAAATCAATAGTTTAACTGCACCTCCATTCCCTACTTGTCCCCAAATAATGTGCAATGCTTTCCATCTACTCCAACAGTTAAGGAATAAACACCTAGATCAATCGTAAGGTCTGTTCCCATTAGGACAAGCCAGATAGGGATCCCTGGGTGGCACAGCGGTTTGGCGCCTGCCTTTGGCCCAGGGCGCGATCCTGGAGACCCGGGATCGAATCCCACATCGGGCTCCCGGTGCATGGAGCCTGCTTCTCCCTCTGCCTGTGTCTCTGCCTCTCTCTCTCTCTGTGACTATCATAAATAAATAAAAATAAATAAAAAAATTAAAAAAAAGGACAAGCCAGATATCAGTTTTTAAATGTTGAATACCATTCCTAGATAAAAGTGAAAAATACAACCACAAAATCTATACTTTTGAGCTCCCTGCTTTGTGATAAGTTGAAAATACAGGGTAAACAAAATACAGTCTCTTAATATATTCAACTTTGAGACTCAGTCATTACACAAAACACACAAACATAATAGAAAGTCGTTTAAGAATGCCAGGCAGAAAAACAAAAAGTTCCATTTTAGTTTTATACAAATTTAAAAGACCAGCAGAAAAAAATATCAATAGCACATATCAAGATTAACACAATGTGCACTTCTAATTCAATATTTTGATCAACAAAATGGCAGTCATGTATGGTTTATTTGTTTTTCTTTTTAATATTTTATTTATTTGAGAGAGAGAGAGAGAGCATGAGAGAGAGTACAAATGGTGGAGAGAGGGAGAGGGAAAAGCAGACTCCTGGCTGAGCAGAGAGCCCAATGTGGGACTTGATCCCAGGACACTGAGATCATGACTTGAGCTGATGGCAAATACTTAGCTGACTGAGCCACCTCATGCACCCCATTTGGTTTACTTGAATATATATAAGTATGTCTAACCTAATAAATTTTTAAAGATCTGTCTTCAAAAAAAAGACATGTCATAAATAGATAACTCAAAACAAAGTAAATATAAATACTGATTATATTAAAATATTTAACATTATAAAAAGAAAAAAACATAATTCTTTCATATACTAAGTTCACAAAGATTTTTTTTGTTTCTTTTTTTTTTTTTAATTTTTATTTATTTATGATAGTCACAGAGAGAGAGAGAGAGGCAGAGACACAGGCAGAGGGAGAAGCAGGCTCCATGCACCGGGAGCCTGATGTGGGATTCGATCGCGGGTCTCCAGGATCGCGCCCTAGGCCAAAGGCAGGCGCCAAACCGCTGCGCCACCCAGGGATCCCTTTTTGTTTCATTTTTAAGTTCACAAAGATTTATTCTAAAACTGTACTCGTTAGTGTTTGATAGAGATTTTTTTTTTGAAGCAAGAATTTTATTTTTTCATATTGGTAGCTAGATTCTAATTTTAATAAACATTTCATATTGGCAAATTTACAATCTGCAGCATAACTCAGATTTGATACTGTGGAAATATTTTGATATGCACAAAAAGACTTAATGTATAAGTATAAAACCTATATATAATATGATTTGAACTAGGTAAAAGAAGAAATATATACATATATACAAATTCAGAAGAGCAAAAAAAGAAAAAGAAATACATTATAGTATTATCAGTGCTTCTTTCTGTGTTATACAGGATGGAAGCATCTAGGGTTTTGATTTGTTCTCATAGCATATCTTTATTTTATACATTTTCTATAATGCTTCACTTCTTTCTTTTCTAAAGATTTTTTTCACTTATTTTGAGAGAGAGAGAGTGAGAGAGCATGTGTGCTGTGTGCGTGCTCAAGTGGGGAGAGGGGTATAGAGGAGGAAGAGGAAGAGAATCTCAAGCTGACTGCCTGCTGAGCACAGAGCCCAAAACTGGTCTCAATTTCACAATGCTGAGACCAGATTAGATTCTGAGTTGAAATCAAGAGTCAGACCCTTAACTTGCAGAGCCATCCAGGCACCCCTACAATGTTTTAACTCTATACTGAGGGGGGTGAAAAACCTAAATCTCTGCTTTCTGAAGGTCAAATCCAAATATTCTGACTCAGTAAAATCTTTCATCACTACCACCATACAATTTTCCTACGGAGAGTTAATTTAAAGTGATCTCATAGAACTGTACTCAAACCTATTGCTGTGTTTTTCTTGTAAATATTGATTTAATGCCATTTCTCTACAAATGACTATGAGCTTGTCCAGGAGACTTTGTGCTCCTTTCTGTTACTGTAATAAATGTTCACTAAAGCTGCTCAGGCTATCCAGTCTGTTTGTTCCCCTGGGATATATCATGACATGGTTGGGGTGGTGACCTGGTGTTTTCTATCATGACAGCTATTGCTTACGATAATCTCACTTCTGTGCTTAAATTCTTATCTTGAATACTTAAGTATGTCGGGTTATATCTTGAGAAAACTGGAAGCATCCCTGCCAATTTCTGTGCAATTTCTAAGACTTTTCTAACCTGTTTGTCTATATAAGAACTTCATCAAATAAACAATCAGTGCTGCAATACTGTAACTCCAAAATCCTTTAAAATGTTCAGATAGAGGGGCACCTGGGTGGCTCAGTGGTTGAGCATCTGCCTTTGGCTGAGGGTGTGATCCTGAGGTCCTGGGATGGAGTCCCGCATCAGGCTCCCCACAGGGAGCCTGCTTCTCCCTCTGCCTGTGTCTCTGCCTCTCTCTCTGTTTCTCTCACAAACAAATAAATAAAATCTTTTTTAAAAAAGTGTTCAGATAGATTAATAGAGTAGAGAAAAAAATTTCCCATTATTTTATTTCTCACATTTGATTCATATATTTATTGAAATATATGAATCATATATACTTTCCTTATAACCACAAAGCAATGGGCAAAACTACTTAGCTTTGCTATCTCCAAATAACTTTGCAAAAAAATTCTTTCAAAAAAAGTCACAGGAAAAATATTTATGCTTCTGAATATCAAAGGCATTGTGAAGCAAGGATTCATAAAAATTAGTTACAGCAGAAAGCATATAATTCTTCAAACAAAACTGACACTTTGTTATTTTTAGTTAAATATGGAATACCTTATGTACAGAGATGTATTTCCTTCATTAAGTAGTTTTTGAGTATTTACTTGCATAATTCATCCACTTACTCAGGTTCCCTTATGATTAAATCAAACTAGTATTAGGGGTGAAATATCTTGATATAGAAAAAAATATATATCTTTACATAAATTTACAGTTTTTAGTTACAAAAAAAAAAGTTCTAAACAACCTCTATCATAAGAATGGGAAACTTTAAGCCAAAAATTGAGAAAATGATGGGAAATAGAAAGTTTGAACATTAGCATAAATTTAGTTAAAAACTTTTGGTCTTGGGATGCCTGGGTGGGTCAGCGGTTAAGCATCTGCTTTTGGCTCAGGGCGTAATCCTGGAGTCCTGGGATCAAGTCCCACATTGGGCTCCCTGCGTGGAACCTTCTTTTCCCTCTGCCTATGTCTCTGCCTTTCTCTCTATGTCTCTCATGAATAAATAAATAAAAATCTTTTTAAAAAAGAACTTTTGGTCTTTAGGGACATCTTGGTGGCTCAGTGGTGGAGCATCTGTCTGTCTTCAGCTCAGGTCGTGATCCCAGGGTCCTGGGATCCAGTTCTCCATAGGGCTCCTTGTGAGGAGTCTGCCTCTCTCTGCCTATGTCTCTGCCTCTCTCTCTGTGTGTCTCTCATGAATAAATAAATCTTAAAAAAGAAAAAAAGAACCTTTGGTCTTTCACAAACTGTACCCTACTTCTAATACTATTATTTTACTCTACTGAATTTGACAAGATGTTTTCACTTTATTTTTGGAAAAAAAAAAAAAAAAAAAAAAAAAAGGACATACCTAAATTGGAATACCAACTGCCAGTCATTCAAATGGCAGTTTTAAAATAAAGTTCTCAAGAATTTCTGAAATGTTACAAATGTCTGGATTTAGTCATTACTTTCCTAAGTAACATTCCCTAATTAAATTGTGTGATTGCATATATTTATGCTGATTATGCAATTGAACTAACATTGTAAATAAACCACAATCAACAAAATTACATTAGAAAGGAGAGTAAGACAGTGAAAACTGTACTAAAATTAGATTTAAATTTCTGTGCTATATTCCTAAAATATACAAACCACAGTTGAGGATTAAGCTACCAAGGCGAGACAGAATCAACAAGTAAACTTTCAGTCCCCTAGATACGCAGCACTCTTGAGCCTTTTAGGATCCAATTGCTTCCCTCCCCTTCTTCTCTGGAATTTACCTTTTCATAGGTACTTTTTTTATCCATACAAACAAAATTGCAGATAAACTGGAAAAGTCTGTGCTTTAAGTACTTGCTACAATGTGCATTTAGGCAAAACCTCTCTTCTACAGGTATGCTGACTTTAGTACACAACCAAGTAATAGTCTGAATTTCATAAAATAATTACAAACCAAATACTTTTCATTGTTGGGCAACAACTGCAGGCCAGGGTACTGCCATTTCTCACATTTTATGTATTCATTAGGGCTCAGAACAATACTAATATAAGAATTCTTTCCTTTACATACAAATAAGCAATATATGAAAACCTGGATTTAAGAAAACGTGTTCCAGTTTAAAAAAAAAATCCATAAATGATAGACTTTACACAATTTCCTTAAAGTACCTCCCCATTTTATTTTATTTTTTTAAATTTTTTTATTTATTTATGATAGTCACACACACAGAGAGAGGAGAGAGAGAGGCAGAGACATAGGCAGAGGGAGAAGCAGGCTCCACGCACCAGGAGCCCGACGTGGGATTCGATCCCGGATCTCCAGGATCGCGCCCTGGGCCAAAGGCAGGCGCCAAACCGCTGCGCCACTCAGGGATCCCCCTCCCCATTTTATATAAAAAAATCATTATTCATTTAAAAGAGCAAATAACCCAAAGGGCTTTAGAATATTATTAAATTAAAATATTACCTTTCATCTAATATGAAAAATTAAATCATTAAAGAGAAAATTTTAAATACTTATTCTTTTCCAGGTGCAGGAGGCAGAATTATCACCTTAGTGAATATACTTCCTGGATATTTCTCTGCATGTCTCCTTGCGTCTTTATTATTTAAAAAAAAATTTTTAAAGATTTATTTATTTATGAGAGACAGAGAGAGAGAGGCTGAGACACAGGCAGAGGGAGAGCAGGCTCCAGGCAGGGAGCCTGATGTGGAACTCGGTCCCGGGTCTCCAGGATTACGCCCTAGGCGGAAGGCGGCCCTAAACCACTGAGCCACCAGGGCTGCCCTCCTCGCGTATTTATACAAAAAGGTGTGGGGATCCCTGGGTGGCACAGCGGTTTAGCGCCTGCCTTTGGCCCAGGGCGTGATCCTGGAGACCCTGGATCGAGTCCCACGTCGGGCTCCAGGTGCATGGAGCCTGCTTCTCCCTCTGCCCGTGTCTCTGCCTCTCTCTCACTGTGTGCCTATCATAAATAAATAAAAAATTAAAAAAAAAAGTGTGTATGCGAGTCCGTGCACATGCACATGTGCCTACATGCATATAGTTTATTTATTCTAGCACTACACACAATTTTTTTCCATGTTATTGGCTATACACTCAACAAACATGGTTTTCTATATCTCTATTTTTAGCATTGCCATTTGGAAATATATCCGCAAGTGGGGAAAAAAGCTTCTGTCCCTTGAGAAGCTTTCTGTTAAAACATTATACTATGGTTCTCCTGCTGCTGTGAAAATATATCCACCTCTGTCAAACTATGCCAATTACATCATAATAGCCTAGTGAATCTTCTGGAGAAATTGTCTTATCTACAGAAAGAACTGTACCCATTCATTTATTCCTAACTGGGAGATTTTTGTTTAACAGGCAAAATCCTTATTAAAGTACAGTCAAATATTTTCTTTGATCCATATCATCATCTATATTGGGCTACAGGATAAAATGATAGCACATTACCCTTTGTTTATAAGTTTTTAAACTTTATAAACATTTTTATAAATTCTACATTCTGGGGGCGCCTTGGTGGGTCAGTTGGTTAAGAACCTGCCTTGGGCTCAGGTCATGACCCCAGGGTCCTGGGATGGAGCTCTGCATAGGTTCAGCGGGGAGACTATTTCTCCCTCTGCCCCTCTCCTTGCTTGTACTCACTTTCTCTCTCTCTTATATAAATAAAATCTTAAAAAAAATAAATTCTACATTCTGATAAATATATCCTAGACTTTCTTGTTTAATCATTTGCATTCAGAGTAAGCCATAGAAAACTGGTTTTATATTCATAGGCAACTAAAAGTAGCATTAATAAGCCAAAACTAATTTGAAAATTGGTTAATATAAATATTTTAGACCTTATCAAAAGGGTTAAAAATATTGGCTCAGAAAATAACAATACTAAAAGCATACAATTGACTTTAGCACTAAACAGGGAGAATATTAACATATCCTATCCTTTCCAAATTATATAATTTTGAGATGACTTCACATACTAAATATTTCTTCTTATTTTTTTTTTAAATTTTTATTTATTTATGATAGTCACAGAGAGAGAGAGAGGCAGAGACACAGGCAGAGGGAGAAGCAGGCTCCATGCACTGGGAGCCCGATGTGGGATTCGATCCCGGGTCTCCAGGATCACGCCCTGGGCCAAAGGCAGGCGCCAAACCGCTGCGCCACCCAGGGATCCCCTAAATATTTCTTTTTAATATCTCTGTAGTACAGGTTAAAGTGCACAATCCACTAAAGGTAAATATTCATTTTTGACATTTTAGATGTAGCATTATGCATTATTTCAGTCAATTCTCATGTATTATAGGTAATAGTAGTAGAAGTATTATTTGGTTTTGACAGGAAAATTTAGCTGTGATTTCTACAATTTACAAGTGAAGAAACGTATGAATGATAGCACAAATGACAAGGGAAAGTGGACAAAATGCTAACATTTCAAATGTGGTTTAAAAGATATGGAAGACTTATCTGCATTACTCTTGTATCTTTTCTTAAAATCACTTTCAAATAAAAAGCAACCCCCCAAGCCCACGCTTGTATAGCAATGTTCATAGCAATACTACATTAGCCAAAAGGCACAAAAATCCAAGTATTTGTTAACTGAGTAGATAAGTTATATATGTATATATGTGTATGTGTATATATGTATATGTGTATATATATACATACATATAAATAAATATTATTTAGCTATAACAAGGAATGAAAGTCTGATAATCTGATATGTTACAACATGGATGAACCTTGAAGATACTATGCTAAGTGAAATAAGCTTGACACAAAAAGTCAAATATTATTATGATTCCACATAAATCAGGTACTTAGAGTAATCAAATTTATAGAGACAGAAAATAGAGTACAAGTTACCAGAAACTGGTAGAGAAAGTGATGAAGAACTATTCTTTTATGAGCACAGAGCTTCAATTTGGGAAAATAAAAATGGTCTGGTGACGGCAGCCCGGGTGGCTCAGCGATTTAGCGCGCCTGCCTTTGGCTCAGGGCATGATCCTGGAGACCCGGATCGAGCCCCACCTCAGGTTCCCTGCATGGAGCCTGCTTCTCCCTCTGCCTGTGTCTCTGCCTCTCTCTATCTGTGTATGTGTGTGTGTGTGTGTGTGTGTCTCATGAATAAATAAATAAAATCTTTGAAAAAAATGTTCTGGTGAACACAGTGGTGAGGATTGTGTTGCAACCCACTGTGAATGTACATAGTACCACTGAAGCGTATAATTAAAAATGGTTGAAATGGAAAATTTTATGTATATTTTACCATGTAAAAAGTGACACCCCCAAAATAGACCCATTGCTTAGATTTGCTCCTTTTGCTGTATTTCGATTATTCATATATAATTATATTTGTACCTCAAAATACTGTATTTTATATATTTTTATACTTTAACTTCACAGAATAGAGACTAGTACATACTAAACTTTTATTTACCATTTCATGAATGAATGGACAGAATTCATTTTAAAAATAGTAGTAAGTTGTTGGTTAATACAGGGTAGGTTCTGAATTCTTAGAAATTATTGGAATATCATATCAGGTATTCTCAATTTGTCCTTCCTTAGTTATCACTTAGACTTCCAAAGCTGTTCAAAACATTGTCTCTAAAATCTAACAAATGGATGAGGCACCTGGGCGGCTCAGTAGGTTAAGGGTCTACCTTTGGCTCAGGTCATGATCCCTGGGTTCTGGGACCAAGTCCTGCATCAGGCTTCCTGCTCAGCGTGGAGTCTGCTTTTCCCTGTCTCTCTGCCCTTGCTTGTGTGCTCTCTCTAGCTCATTCTCTCAAATAAATAAATAAATAAATAAAGTTTTTTAAAAATAAAATGAAATGAAATTCTAACAAATGGATAGTAAGCTCATATAACAGATAACCCCCAAAACAGCAGTTACATAAATGGCGATTCACGTTCCAAACCAAGGAAAAAAGCAGTAAACTTGTTATTAATAAAGGTCATGAGGAGAAAAGTATAATTATTTGGTGATGGAAGTCTAAATTTTGAGCAAGACAGAGTAGAGGGAAAGGAATAAGATATAAAATGGAAGTTACAATTGAGTTCTTCCTCATATTTTCTGTTACCAAAAAAATAAATAAAACTAATGCAATATCAAAACCCAGAGAATCAAGCTACAGTAAAGATGGATGACACATGTACCTTAATATTTAAATTTCATTCAAACTGAATTAAAAAATGCATTCATGATACTCTGGACACCAAAAGGAAGGAAGGAACTATAATCCTAAAGGTATTAAGCTGGCATAAAAATATGTTTGGTGAAGTGGGATACACATCACGTGGAAAGCCAGACAAGCCTTCTGACAAACTACAAAAGGAAAAGAGAAAGCAAAGGGGTTTTAATTGAAGGTATTTAGAAGAGTAGTGGCAAAGTTTCATAAAAATATTTCTGGGAATTGGTCAAAGTGGAGAGAACCCCTTTGGAGATAAAACAGCTGATCTGAACACATGGTTATTTATTCTGCTACAGTCTGACGCGTGTCTGGGTCTAGGACCAGCTTTTTATGCTCTCTTGCCAAAAGTCTTAACTTTAGCTGTCTTTCCCCTTCATATTGAAATCTTCGTAATGGCTAACTCCATTTGAACTATAAATGGATATATAAACCAAAGAATGGCAGTACTTGAAAAGAGAAAATTGAGAAAGATATATATTTTTTCACCTTCAATCACATCCCACTTCAAAAATTGGCAATAACTAGCCATGAGCACTTACAGTGCTCATATACAGAAATCACAATTTGACTTGAACTCCATCCAGTCCTACTCAAACATAAGACTCCTGCACATTTCCTAGAATAAATTAATGCACACTAACATGTTTTTATTCTACACAGATACTTTTCTTCCACGTTTCCCAGAGGAAAAACAAAATGCTTTGAGGCGAACTTTCAAGTATATTACTTATAAAGAATGACATGTGAATAAAGAGAAGAAAACAGATCAGCTTGTTCTCCTTTTAACTTTACATAATGTCTCACATCTCAAAACATGCTGCTCTAGAGTGAAGTGTTTTAACCTGCCTTTTGTTATGAATTACCTGGCTGGGTAAGAGACAGGCAGTCTGGGATTATTTTTTTTAAAGCCATCAATATCTTTCAATACTATTTGGAATGCCAAGAGAATGCTTTCTTCCTTTCTCACTTATCAATCAAATACTTTATGAAGTTTAATTAAAATTAAGTCAAAAATAGTCTCTGTGTTTGTGTAAACCTTAAATTTGTTAACCTGTTATTGAATTTTCAAAAATACCTGTTTAGAAAACTGATTTAATTTTCTATTTAAATGTAAATTTCTATTTCTAAGCTTAAATTCAGGTCTGTACTGAGAATGCTAATCCCGTGTCTACCATATTTAAACTCATTGTGGGTACAATTAGAAAGATTTTGCACCACTCTGTAATACTTTTACCAATATTAGACCTTTAAAACATTTCAAAGCACTCTGCAAAACGCCTATCTAGATTCTTGTTTAATGAAAAAAAAAAAGTGCTTTCTCCTCAATTCATTGTAAATGCTTTCATTCATTCATTTATTCAAAATCAGATCATGTTACCTTCCAGCTTCAAACTATCCCAAGGCTTTCAGGTGGTATCTAGAAGCAGCAGCCAGAACAGAAGCCCAGGCAAGAATGGGGATCCTCCTGGAGAACTGGAAGGAGGACCAGTGGGTATGGAGTGGAGGGAGTCTAGGCAGGGCAGAGGGAGATGGGGTTGAGGAGTAATCCTTGCAGGAAACTTAAGGAAGTTGGATTTTACTCAGTTAGAAAGCCATTAGAAAGGTTTAACCAGGAAAGGGCATGATCTGACACGTTTTTAAAAGATCCCCTCCACTACTTTCTTCGGAATGGTTTGTAGGAGTCTAAGATATAAGTTTTCATCCCCTTTGGCTAAACTGGTAATAGTAAAAAAAAAAAAAAAAAGTGAATGCTTTTATTCTGAAGATGTTTAGTTATCGTATAAAAGACCAATATGTTCATTCATTAAGGGGCTGACCAATTCCCATGAGCTCTTGGTAAAAAAAAAAAAGTGGACTGTGAGAAGAAAACTTAGTAATAAGAATGACAGATAACTAACAATTCAAATGTCCAGGGTCATTAATTTCCCATTTCACATATTTAATAAGACACATAAATATAAATTTTCTACGTTTCATCATTAGTAATTTATTTATGTAAAATAGGAAAACAACCAATCTCCACTATAACTCACTTCAATAACCTTCACTATAGTAAAATATACAGTTGACTTTTGAATAATACAGGCCTGAACTGCATGGGTCTACTTCTATGTGGATTTTTCACAGTACAGTATTATAAGTGTATCTTCTCTTCCTTGTGACTTCCTTAACATTTTATTTTCTCTTGATTACTTCATTGTAAGAATACAGTACATACTATGTATAACATACAAAATATGTGTTAACCAACTATTTGTTGTGTATAAGGCTTCCAGTCAACAAGAAGCTATTGGGAGTGTAATTTTGGGGGACTCAAAGCAATTCAGGAAATTTTTTACTGTTTTAACTCCTTATCTGCCTATACCACTTTGAAAAGTGCTTTCTGAACTACTTCTACTTTATTTTTCACAATAGCCTTTGAGTTATGTAAGGCACTATCACTGCTCCAGTTTTATAAGTGAAGAAATTCCATTGCAAGTGAGTACAGTGCATTGTCTGAAATTCCACTGCTCATCATTAGCTGGCTGACACCTGGGCCTGGGTCTTCAGAAGTCAGGTTAACTTTCTGCTCCCTCACTAAAGGTAACTGAGCTGTTTAGGGTCCTTATCTTATTCACTGTCATGCTAATATTCATACCTTTTATAAGTATCCCCCCTTCAACAATAGACCTTTTACTGTGGTGTCCATATACCCAACAACCAGCAACAACCAAGCTCAAGGTGAGCCTTGAGATAGGGATATATAACGGAAATTATGGATAATGGGGAACTTAATTATTTTTGGAACTTGAATTATAACTATATGAATCACAAAGTCGTACCTTCTGCTCTTTCCTGCCTTGTACTTTGTCAATCCACAAGAACATTCAGTCTTCTGGCAAATTACTGGACCCACAATATTAACAAATTTGTACTAATTTTTTATCCTAATAATTGAAGACTGTCTTTTATATCATGAATACTGGGATTACTTATTGTAGTGATGGGAAAACAAGGTACTCAATAAAATCTAGAACTCTGCTTCCCAAACAGGCACAAGATTCACCTAGGGGTGATTAAAATGGAGATCTTAACTCTGTCCAAGATAGGCCTGAGATTCTGTTCATTGGTCTTCTGGCCATATTTTGAACAACAGGACTCTGGAGAACTAGATTAAACTCAGGACTCCAAAAAATAATAGGAATCAAAGGAAAACTTGTATAGGGGTGGGAGGCAGAAAGAAATAGAGCTGCATAAATATTCTAATACACTGGGTATTAGCTGTCCTTGGAATTGCTTGAAAGGGTAAGTTTTACATCAGAAAGACTTAATGTCTTTGCCCTGCCCACAGTACTTTGTACTAGTCCAGGCGCCAGTTCCTCCACCCAGTTTTGACCACCTAAAAGTCAAGTGGTCATTTATCCTCCAAAACCAAAACAAACAACAGTGAAGAACATTAGAAAGCCACACATACAGGCACATGCACATTTATGCAATTGAAGTAAACATCTCTCTCTTGTTGTTATTCACAAGATAAATAGTGTGTTGTCTTTCCCACTTTGACTAGATTCATTTAGAAAAAGGGATGGAACTCAACAATTACCCACCACAGGCTGGGATTGCTATTGATTCTACTACTGATACTCATATCAATTGATTTGCTTAGTGAAGAATGAAGATTTGAATTTTTCTCACTATTGATTAAGTGGGGGATTACATGAGAGACATATGTTGCGTAGAAGAGAATTTAGATCATTAAATGCAATATAATTACATAATTCTAGATTTAAAAATATGCTACGGCACATCCAGATGAAATAAAAAAGCATGTGCTGATTGGAATTTTTTGTAATAACACATTTAAGTTTTAGCTGATCCCCTATTCAGAAAGATAAATCAATTTGCAGATCTATTGTGTTTTGTTCAATGGCATGAATAATAAAAATATTGTATAATGATTCAATATCCCCCAGCAATATGAATGACGTCCATGTGGAGTGAAGTTTACATAGCTTATTTCCTTACAATCCTTTATTTTGCCCCCACCAATACTAATAAAAAAGCTAATTTATATTACTTTTTTTTTACATGTAAAGACTGCTACTAGATGCTGAATAGGCATCTAAAAAAAAAAATAAAAATCAATAAACCAAGATGTCCTTCAAGAAGTGAATGGATAAGTGGTAATACATCCAGACAATGGAATGTTGTTCAGCACTAAAATGAAATGAGCTATTAAGCTCTGATAAGACACGGAGAAAACTTAAATGCATATTACTAAGTAAAAGAAGCCACTCTGAAAAGGCTGCATAGTATGATGCCCCCATATTTAACATTCTTGAAAAGGCAAAACTATGGAGACAGCAAAAGGATCAGTGGTCTCCAGGGGTTAGAGGATGGGGAGGGATAAACAGGCAGAGCACAGGGGGGTTTTGAGGCAATGCAATTACTCTGTTTGATACTACAATGATAGATTCATGTCATTACATACTTGTCCAAGGCCATAGAATTACAACAGCAACAGTGAATATTAATGTAAACTATGGACACTGGGTGATGATGATGCATCAATGTAGGTTTGTCGATTTTAACAAATGTATCACTCTGGGAGGGGATGTTGACAGTAGGCTAGGCTATATATGTTTTTGGGCAAGAATATATAGGAAATCTCTGTGCCTTACACTCATTTTTTTCTGTGACCTTTCTTGCTCTTATTAATAAAAAATTAGCTAGTGATCAAGATTTTCATTTTTAAACTATAGAAGAAGTGTGTTTCCAATCCTATACAAACACAGATCAATTTTACTCTTTTAACATGGCATCAAAATAATAAAATTAGAAAAGGGTTACTGTTGCATATATTACTGGACTGTGTTGCAAAGAGTAGTGTATCCTTTAGCTAAAATAAGGAACCTGTGGTACTCATGAAGAAAAACACATGCAAGTGATGTTTGAACCACCATACTGTGATATTGCCCTTATAAATGGCAAACAGAATAGAGGGGGACTCCAAGATTTAAATTAGTCATGTGAAGTGTCATTATTTCTTCAGAAAACAATTTTGAAATATTACCTTAGATGACCCCTGGTTTTAAGAAGATTTTACATTAATGAGTTCCAGAAAAAATGAATGCATGTACTCTGTTGGGGGAAAAGTCCTTTATCACTTGTACCACAAGTCAATTTGCAGTATCTTCTGCAAAGGCAGGAGTGGAGAATACCATGTATTTTGGACTAATGATAACACCACTCCAAATGTTTGTTTCTTCTGCAAAGGCAGGAGTGGAGAATACCATGTATTTTGGACTAATGATAACACCACTCCAAATGTTTGTTTCACTCTTTGTCAAGAGCTGCAGGTGTTTTCACATGCATATTTTCATCCAACTCACCCTCTTCAAAGGTAAGGCGGGTGAGGAGTTTATGAACAGTTAATTGTTACAGGAGGGCTTTACAATGAGTCAAGGCTGGGGTTTTAACTCTAGAAACGCCTAAAGAGCAACTCTGAACTCTTTCATTCTGTTGTGGGTCCTTACTATCAATGTCATGCTAATTTGAAATGATCCATTACTTTATGGATTGCATATAAAATTTTGTGTTTATATGCATAGATACCTCATACAGTGAGTTGGCTGTAAACCAGCAAAAAGATGCATGTTCAATTAGCCACCACTGAGAAATGAAGTTGACACCCACCAGTTATTCTGTGAAACCCCACCTTGACCGATTAGGTTATACAAAGATGCTTCCAGATTCTGGGTGAATTTACTGAGAGAAGCGATTTAACACCAGCATGAGTCCCAGATTTCTCCTATTAGAGCTCTCTGACAGATCAGGTTTAGAATAATTTCACCTGTGAATTAATTCCAACTGAATGAGGTTTAAGTTTCAACCACATATCAAATTACATAAATTGACAAAAGGAAAAAGTGTGCACCACAGACTAATGTATCAGGACTCATATCTCTTTTCTCTTGCCATCAGTTTATCTGTAAGTGTCTACGCCAACTATCCCATCTTTAAGGCCTAGAATGTGAAATAAGGATTGGAAAAGGCAAATGCTAAATTGTTGAAAATACATTGCCTCTTCAATAAACTAAAAATAAAAGGTTTAAAACTCAACTTAAAACATACACACACCTAAACATACTGAGAATCTTTGATTGAAGGTCAGTCACATTATATTTCAGTAAGTGAGAAACAGCTGAGAATTGGAGATGGCATACTATTCTTTCTTATACTTCATATAATATTCATTACCATCAAATAATTAGGTGCCCTTCCTCCCTATTCAAATCAGCAAAATAAACTGATTCTTTTCCTTGAAATCTTTAGAATTTAAGCTTTCATAAGTTTATCAAGACCAACTCAAAACGAGAAATATAACAAATTTCATAAAACCAGATGTTATGGACCGAACGTTTGTGTCCCTCCAAAATTCGTAAACTGAAGCCCTAAGTTCCAGCATGGCAATATTTGGAGAAGGCGCCTCTAAGGAAGTAGTTAAGGTTAAATGAGATCATCATGGTAGCGACCTATGTGATAGGATTAGTGTCATTATAGAAAGGGATCAGAGGAAAGGCCACATGAAGACCTAGTAAGAGGGTGGTTGTCTACCAGCCAGGAACAGAGCTCTCACCAGAATCTCAATTTGCCAGCAATGTGATCATAGTCTTCTAGCCTCCAGAACTGTGAGAAAAGAAATGTCCATGGTTTCAGCCATTCAGGCTGTGGTGTTTTGTTATACTAGCCTGAGCAGACTAAGACACTAGACTTATCAACAAATATAACTCATCCTGCACCATGTGGTTAGCTGTTAGTTTCTTATACAGAGTATAAGGTGCAGCTCATGTATAACTTGCTAAAATATGTCAGTACCTATAACCTTAAACTAGGTAGATCCACTACAAAGATTCATTCATTTAAGCATAAAATAGATATAAAATAAAACAATCATTTTGGTATTAAAAAATGCAAAGACTGACCATCAAATTGACATTTAGTCTCCTTTCTCATGTGTCTTGTGTGTCTACTGTTTAGCACAATCTAATTGAAATAAAAAGCCTGAGGCACTACAAAAATGATGAAAGAGAATTTGAATCACACTTTAGATACTTTGATATTAGTTCACATATACCCAGCATATATAACTTAGCAAAAAGAGAAAAAAAAATAAGAGAGATTTTCAGTGATAAAGATTTGATTGGGAATTGAACCAAGTGCCAATCAAGGCTAAGCCTAGATCAATCTGAGTTGTCTAGGCTTAGCCATTTCTCTACTGTGAATATGTCAGGGGCAACTTTCTTTTAGGAGGTGGTAAGAGGCAGTTCACAGTGTCATATTTTTAGGAACTTAACTAACCCCTGGTTGTAGGGCAACCTTTGGAGAATCTAAACCAGGAGGAAAATAAAATCTCTAGTAACTCAAGATGATCATCTAAAGAACTTACTTAAAAAGTACTGCTGCAAGGGAAGAAGTATAGTTTATTCGAGTTGGCTCAGATTATTTTGAAACTACTTATTGAGTTTGTGCCAAATACTGAACTAGGGTTAGGAAATACAAAAATTGGCATTGTACAGAGGTATCACAAAATGGGTTTTACTATTCACCTTCCTTGTTTCTAAGGGAGCATTTGTTAAAATGTTTTTTTTTTTAATATTTTTTTTAATTTTTTATTTATTTATGATAGTCACAGAGAGAGAGAGAGAGAGAGAGGCAGAGACATAGGCAGAGGGAGAAGCAGGCTCCATGCACCGGGAGCCCGATGTGGGATTCGATCCCGGGTCTCCAGGATCGCGCCCTGGGCCAAAGGCAGGCGCTAAACCGCTGCGCCACCCAGGGATCCCTGTTAAAATGTTTTAGAAGAAGGAGAAGAAGAAGAAAAGGAGGAGGAGAGGCGGGAGAAGAAGAGAAGAAAGAGAAGGAGAAGAAGGAGAAGGAGGGGCAGGAGAAGGAGGAAGAGGAGGGGAAAGAGAAGAGGAAAAGGAGGAAAGGAAGAAGAGAAGGAAGGATAAGAACAAAAGAGAAAAAGTCTCCTAGCTAATAAGGTTTAGGAAGATTTGATTAAACCAAGTTAAACATATTACAACACTTGTATTCATTGCTATGTCAAAGTGCACCAAGAACTTCCAGCCCAGAGGACTGTCAACCTGGAGAACTTTTGCCAAGAAGCACTTCATTTTGTTCCTGTCCCACCTGCATTCATGCATTCATACTCACATATACATATGAAAAAATGCTTGTAAGTAATGCTAGTCAATATTACTAAGTTCTTGTTCAGTTATTTCCATAGGTATAAGAAACAGTAATTATGTAAACTTGTCTATTGTAATTGACACCTTGCAGAGTGGTCAGTGACCCACCACTGTGATAATTCACTTGCCTGCTTATCCAGCCTCCAATTGACATGACTACTCACCAAATAGTAGGTCCAAGTGTGGTCAGAATTTTTAAAGTGCTAAGTTTTATCTGGAATTATGATTGATTGATAGCCCTTTATTTAAATTTTTGTTCAAATAGTAAGTAACTACTGACAGGTGAAACTAGAAACAAAACACACATGATGTTGCAATGATTCTGAAACTCTAAGATGCTTAAGTACACTGAATTCTGATGGTGCTGACTTTTAACTTTACTATTCAGGATTAAGTTGTGATTAAATTTAAGCACTAAGCCTCTTCTATAGACAAGTTTTTTCAAAAAGGATATATGAAGATTTCTATACAAATTAATCCTTTAAAAAAGATTTTATTCATTTATTTGAGAGAGAGAGAGAGAGAGAGAGAGAGAGAGAGAGAGAGCACAGGCAGGGGAAGGGCCAGAGGGGCAAGCAGACTCCCCTCTGATTGAGGAGTCTGATCCAGGGCTTGCTCCCAGGACCCTGAGTTCATGACCAGAGCCAACGTCAGATGCTTAACTGACTGAGCCACCCAGGTGTCTTTTTAACATCCCACATTTTGTTGCTTATATGAAGCAATTATAAATGAAAAAGTGCAGGTTTTTTAAATGGTGGGGTAAAGATGTTATAATGAAGCAAGTAAATGAACAAACACATCATAAGTGATATTTAGACCGTAAATATAATAGAGAAATTGAGATATAGAATTGAGAACTAGAAGAACTTTAAAGATTAGTCCACTTTTGGTAAAAGATGGTGAATTGCATCTACACATCTGCTTTTGCTATTACTTTAAAACCCACTAAAATCAAAGTGCTGGGTTATTTTACTACCATAAACCCATAAAACAAGCAAAATGGAAAAGAAAGTAAGAACTGCAAAACTTGAATTGTCAGAAAAACAGAAGGCTGACTTACTCAGAAGTTGGATCTACCAGCTACATGAGGAGGTGGGGGTAAGGATGGGGCAGCAAATTGAAGATTAAGAAGTAGCTAGACAGCCAGATGATCTGCTCCTCTTAGCAAAGGCTGGAGGCTTACTGTCTGAAAAGGATAAAACAGAGGGGATACCAAGTGGTATGGACTGCTTTCCCCCAAGATTCACATGTTGAAGCCTTAATTCCAAACTTGATGTTATTTGGAGATAGGGCCTTTGGGAGGTACTTTAGTGTTAGTTTAGGTCATGAGGGTAAGGCCTTTATAAATGGGATTAATGCCCTTATAAAAAGAGAAAGAGACATGAGATCTCTTTCCACCATGGCAAGAAGGTGGTTATCCTCAAACCAGAAGAGAGATGCTAAATCTGGCAGCACCTTGATCTGGAATTTCCCAGCCTTCAGAGCTATAGTAAACATTTTCTAAGTCATCCTGTCTACTGGTGTTTTGTTATGGCAGTCCAAATTGAGTAGGACAACAGGCAATGATGAAAGCAGGGACACTACCCCATTTCAAGGAGATTATTTAATCTGAAAGGTTATAATCTGAATGTGGAAATACCTGCCCTCTTTTCTGTCATCCACTGGCCTCCTAGAATGCTGATGTCCAGCTTTAGGTTCTCCAAGTAGATTAAAAGAGATTATTCTCCAAAGGATCTTGATAAAGACTAGATTCCGATCAACAGTTTTGGGGTAGGGGCTGGACATTCTAAAACTAACAAGCTTCCAAGTGATATGGATGCTGCTGCCCAAGGCTCACACTTTTAGTAGAAAGTGCTAGAATCTGACCAACACAAACGACTGACAGAGACTGATATTGGAGATTTTTCACCAAAAAAATCTCAACCAGATCAACCTATAGTAAATGCCAATCTTACAGTACCCATCCTATACTATGAGGCAGGGCTTTGAGATATCTGAGGAATGACTCTAATATAAAAGAGTGGGACAGATAAAGGCAATTTAAAGGAAAGCAATGAGGTGAACATTATCTTAATATTCTCAGGAAGATTTGGGGTTATATTTCACACACTTAACTCAGGAAGAATAGGTTTGTTGTTTGTTTTTTCTTTTCTTCTTTTTTTTCTTTAACCAGAAGAAAAGGAAGCTCTCAGAAATTCAAATTTTGATATTAGGAATTAAAGAAGGCTTTACAAGAAAATATTGAGGGGAAAAATGAGCAAATAAAAAAACAGATATAAAAATAAGGAGAAGCACAATGAGAAAAAGGGAGAGAGAATATTATTCTAGAAGACCCCAAATCTCAATAACAAAACTCCAGAAAGAAATAACATACAAAATGGAGAGAGATTAAACAAATGAGTTAAGGAAACTGGTCAGAATTGATGACTTTTCAGATTGGTAGAACCCACTGGGTACCCTGCAATGGAAAAGAATATATCCACATCTAAACACATCATCTTGAAATCTTTGAACAATGGGGATATGACAAACTAGAGGACAAAAAAAATCAATGCCTTCAAAATTGTGAGGGAAAATGAATGCAATTTTAAATTCTAAACACAGTCAATTTTACATGAGAGTAGAATAGTTAGGCTACATAAAGTCTCAAAAATCTACCTCCCTGGCATTCTTTTTCAGGAAACTACTGGAATATATACCTACCAAACTCAGGCAGTAAATCAAGGAAAAGTAAGATGAAGAATTTGTGAAACAAGAGATCTGACTCAAAAGAGAGATGAAGGGAATTCCAACAATATGATATATCTCAGTGCTGGAAAATGCTCTCATTGTTCTGAGCATCTTACTACCGGGAAGCTGGAGAGATGGTGTGTGATGGAGAATAGGGCTATTTGCACATCTGCTGTGTTTTAAGAGATAATGATAAAAGTGAAAAAATCAGAACTAGCACTAGAAATATATGACTTTCGGTATATGCAGATAAATATCAAAAGAAATAGTTAAAAAGAAGTGAAACAGCTGCCTCTGGAAATTGGGAACTCACAAGGCAGTGGAAAAAAAAAAGAAGAAGGTTTTCCAATTCTTTAAACTGTGTGTCCATATTACTTTTTACAAAAATACAGTCACAGTGATTCGTCTAACATACTCATTTTAATCATGAAGAACCTGAGGGATTCACAATTAGGGCTTTCTGCAGGTCCTCCAAGTTGCCTTTAAGAATCAGGACTAGAGCATTCCATTGTTTCATTATTTAAAGTGGCATTAATTATGTTTTAAACATAATCACAGTCACAAAATGTTGGGTAATTGTTCACTCATTCATTTACCAAACATCTATTACGTGCCGACTAGGTTCTCCAAGGTATGATAGTGAGCAAAACCAGATCCAGACCCTGTCCTCATGAAGTTTACAAGTTGCTAAGAGACATTAATATGACATTTATAGCTAACTGGAAAACCGTAAGATTTGGAAATTAAGTACCCTCATTGTGCACTCATCTGTTTCTTTGCTACATTTCTTGTGAAAGTTTTTCTCTCCACATGCAATCTAACTCTTGACTTCACTTACTGACACGACAAATGCCAAGAAAATTTATTTTTCCTTTCTTTTTTCAAGTCATCAGCATGTGAAGTATGGCTTTTAAGCGACTTCATGTTTCCATGTTAATGTTGCTCGGTTGCCAACTTTTCAGCCCATAGACTGGCTGACAGCCCTCCTGGAGCCACAGAGACCACAGGCTGGTTGGGGAACTGACAATTTATATCTCATGGTACAATGAAGATCCAGTAAAAAGTTGATTTTGTTGAGAACTGTGGAACTACATGAGAAATTGGCCACTTATCTACTTCCTGATGGAAATGTGACATATGGCATTCTACTTAAAGAAACAGTCCCATAATCTAGATATGTTGAACCATTCTCTGACTTCCCAAAAATAACTTCAAAAAACAAACTGCAAATTACCTCACTAATACCCTTATCAACCTTGCTTTCCTCCTTCTTAGATTCTCAAAAATTAAAATCTTTTAAAAATGTTATACATATTGTACATAAAATAGTATTTTAATATTTAAAATACTATACATAAAAATCACATCTTACTTTCTACAAGTTAATCAAAGTAACTATGATTCTTTTGTTTCACCCATAAAACTCCCTTGAAAAAATAAATTGTCTAATTTTAGTTCTTTATTCCAAATGAAGAGTTACTCAATCCATTTTTTGGCAGTTTTTAGAATACTTTTTCATTCAATATCTTACTGACTATTCTGCATGTCAGATGGAGGCAGAATGGTGCTCTCCCAGGGAACTCAGTCCCCATAATGATAGGTATTCAACCAAAGAGTGCTTATTAATGGTTGTTCTTGGGGTTTTCTGGCTAATAGGCCACCAATCCCAAACCACTTCCTCTCAGACTGGTAATTCATCATCACAGGGAAAATTCCATTATAACTTAATTCTGTACTGGCAAAACTGGTGTTTGTCCAAAGGTAAATCTGAAACCTATGCCCTTGGACTCAGATCTACGAAAGCAATGTGGTTGTATATTTCTACTCACTAATTTTAGGTTCTAAGTAGAAATCAGAAATTTATAATTAGAAATGGAGAAGCCAAACCATCTTTGCACAATATTCTTATTTGCCTAGAAAGTCCATTAACAATAATGAGGACATTAAGGTAATTATTGATTGCATTGGCAATATAATAATAATGGGCTAAGTTCCCTCTAAACAGAAAGGATCATGTACAAAGTAGTCCCCTTTTATCTGTGGGGAATGTGTTCCAAGAATCTCAGTGGATACCTGAAACCATAGATAGTTCTCAACTGTAGAATATATATATATATATATATATATATATATATATATATACACATATATAATACTTTTTCTTATGCATACATATCTATGTAAAGTTTAATTTGTAAATTAGACATAGTAAAAATTAACAATAACTGATAATAAAATAGAATTATAACAATATACTATATTAAAAGTTACATGAATGTGGTTTCTTTCTCCCTCAAAATATGTTACTGTACTGTGGTCACCCTTCTTCTGATGATTATATGAGATGACAAAATGCCTATGTGATGAGATGAAGTGAGTGAATGACATAGGCATTGTGACACAGGATTGTGCTACTATTACTATTGATCTTCTGACAATATGTCAGAAGGCGGATTATCTGCTTCTAAATCCTGGTGGCCTAGAGTAATTGAAACTACAGTGAAAGAAACTGAGGATAAGGGGGCACTACTGTATTCTCAAATCCAGAAGGATGTTACATAATTGAAATATCTTTATGAATTGAAAATGACAACATATCCACAAAAATGTAGAAATTAACGATAGGCATAGCTTATTAAGAATAACATAGGTTACTTGGGTGGCTCAAGGGTTGAGAATCTGCCTTTGGCTCAGGTGATGATCCTGGGATCCTGGGATTAGGTCCCGCATCAGGGAGCCTGCTTCTCCCTCTGCCTGTGTTTCTGCCTCTCTCCCTGTGTCTCTCATGAATAAACAAATAAAAATCTTTTTAAAAAGAATAAAATAGTTAAAACTGAAAATTAAGGATTCAAGAGTCTGATATAAATTTTTTACCTTTGAACTGACAGAGTTCCTACACTACCCGCATCACTGAAAAGTTAAAGAAATTGTACTTAGAAGTTTTTCCTTGTAGCAAAAAGACTAATTTCTCTAACATTTTCAATATTTTTTCTCAATTCTGATTTATCCATTCCAGGTGGATACAAATTAGAAATATCTTAAATGTATTTGTTTCACTAGTGCAAAAAAATTAATTAGTACAATTAGTACATTAATTAGTATAATTTCCTCCAATTTATCAATTAAGTGCTGCTCTTTTCTATTTTAATTTTAGTGCCATAATTCAGGCTTTTGCTATATCTTTTCTGTATCCTATTAGCTTACCTGTGTCCCTGTATTCATTCCCTCCCGATTCTAGGATCTGTTGTGCATTGTTGCCAGATATATCTTGATAGAGTCAGAGGACTTGATCAAAAATTTCCACTGGCTCTAAACTGTGAACAGAATAAAGGCTAGACCTATTAGTCTGATGCTCAAGGTCATTCTAAATGATGCCCCAATCCACCTTCTAGCCTTATACCTAAAATGAACTGTTCCCCCACTCCTCAAGTAATCCTTCGACCCTGCTACCTCTGCCTAGCTCATGCCACTCACTCTTCTTTGAATGTCTCCCTGCAAATGCATTATTCTTTAAGCCCCAGTTCATGAAACCTTGCTTGGTTTCACATTTACAAGACCTTTCTCTGCTTGGTTATAGCAACTAACATGTGCCAACTTACATCACAGGTAATGCCATCTTTTCTCCCTATGATCCCAGCATCAGACACACTGCTGCATTAAAAGGAGTTTGATAAATGTTTGCTGAGAGATAAATAAACAAGAAAAACACATGTCAAGCAGAAATCTAGGACAACATACAGTTATCTAATAAATCATTGAATGTAGAAACGCCCAAATGTATTTCTTTGTTCAGGGTCTGTTCATTTTCCTTCCTTCTAGAATTTTGAGAATACCAATCTTTACTTTTAAATTCAGGCCCTTAGCAGACTGCCATCTCTCTGGGCTATGCAATTTGCTTCTCTTGCCTCAAAGAATATAGTCCCAGAACCTGAGCACTTTTATTTACTCCTTACCTCTGATTTAGGACACAGCAACCCTGATTGTCATGTTGAAACATTAATTAGTCTATAGCACTTTCACACTTATTAATTATACCAGGAAACTGAAACCATATGATGGACCCAAATACACCATTAATTGTAAAACTTGGTTGTAGCCAATGATTTTCACCTCTTAAAACAACTCCTTCATCATGCAATGGTTAACATATTAAAATACTGGTTTATCCATTCTTCTCATTCTCTAATAGCTTCTTGGAAAATAGACATAACAAATAAGCAGCAGGATGCAAAAAGGATCAATTAATTTGCATAACTTAACAACTTTAAAATTTATAAAATAAAAAAACAGCTCTACTATAAGTTAGCCTTATTTTGAAAAACTCATGTAAATTCAAAAAATCTTACTAAAGGCAGAGAGAAGGGGGCAGTGAAGAACTTCAAGATAGTAGGAACAGCTGTTTGGTTTAATCCCAACACATTCAAGGGATTTTTACACTTTTTAGGTCCAAGGCAACTTCTGACAAATCCATCTGTGATGTTGGAATGAAACTCAGAGTGAGACTCTCATGGAAGATCCATGTTTGGTTTAGATTTCTCAGGACTACTCAGGGGCACCAGTGAGATACCAGGCTTGTTCACTTGGAGGTTCCTGCAGGTTATATGTTATTCCCTAGAAATCCCTTCCCGAACTATGGCAGTATCCCTGTGTGAAGGGCGGGGGCTGCAAAGCCATACTGGAGGATTTAAGAATCTCATAGTCAAGAGAGTCCAAAATATGTCTTCATGTTTGTACATTGTAACCAATGGGAAAATGCCATGACTGTCTTCTAAATCAAAAGAATAAGCCAAGGTAGTGTCTTCATTAAATGTAGAGAAGGTTACTACATTTGCTTTACAGTTAGCAATTGCTATGATAATCCTATCCTGAAGAATTGTGTGAGTAATCCAATAGAGTTTTTGCAATATACAGAAAGCTTAACTTCCCATTACACTTTTACCCAACACAAAGGCATTCACTATTCCTTGATTCTATTTGCCTCATATGAACTATCTTGGAAGCGTCACTGTAATCTGCCACGTAGCTTACCGTTGCTAAATTTTAACAAGAACCAGGCTTCTGATTAGGAAGACTATTTTTTTTTTTAAGATTTTCTTTATTTATTCATGATAGTCACAGAGAGAGAGAGAGAGAGAGGCAGAGACAGGCAGAGGGAGAAACAGGCTCCATGCACCGGGAGCCCGACGTGGGATTCGATCCCGGGTCTCCAGGATCGCGCCCCGGTCCAAAGGCAGGCGCCAAACCACTGCGCCACCCAGGGATCCCTGATTAGGAAGACTATTGATGCATAAAGAGTATGAGGACCATTATGAGCAGAGAGTTGTTCCCAAACAATTAACTAGTCATTCATTCTCTGAATAAATTAATGAAATACAAACTAAGGGCTTGACCAAAGTCAAGGACACATGTTTCTCTCCTTTTCTCTCCTTTTGTATAACAGATCAATGACTAGTAGGAAAGAATACAACTTGTAAAGACCAGGTTTATTCTGGGATGGGAAGAGAATGGGGGACAGAGAGAGCCTAACATACAACTATAACAACTATAAGAATAAGATCTGGATTCTATCAACTCCACCTACTAGTTTGTTTAGATACAAAATTTAGTCACTTTTTGCAGCAGTCTTTGGCCTCATAGTTTTCCATATTACTATGGAGAAAACAGAAAAAGTGTGAGTAAATAAACTGCTGGATCATATGCAGTCCTTTGTCCTCTGACTATACATAGTATTTATTTTTTAGAAACAGGGTATTTTAAAACATTCTGCTGTTTCCTTAGATTTATTTGTATCCTGCTCTATGGCCAGTCTCTGTTCATCATTTCAACAAACCAAACGCTTTTCTGACAACTTAACCAGAGTATAAACAGAAGAGAAATTATCTCACCTTTTTAACTGAAACACTGGCCAATGACCTACAGGGATCTACAGAAATGTTCCCAGGACATGCCTAAAGGACTCCAGGCTACTCATTTCTCTTCAAACTGAACAGTTTGGCCTTTTCCCCTAAATTCTCACTCTCCACTACATTTTCCAAAGAAGCTTTGAAGTATAAGACCCAATACTTGGAAAATACTAATTTTCGATGGTATTAGCAATTTAAGTTTTTATCCATTCTCCATCTATCAATTTCCCCATTAATCAGCTTTAATTCACTTCCATATCCATTGGGGAGGGGCAGGAGGGCAGTGGGATATAATGTCAGGAAGGCTAGTAACATACTTAAAAATGAGCATTTCAGTTCAAACCATGGTTTGGTTTCTGTGGGATTTAATTTCCACTGAACAGAAACCAAGTACAGATGTATTTGATTTCTCTTTAAGAGTTGGTTATGGATGAGTAGAATAACCAGAGAAAATGCAACGGAAAAACACTGAAGCAGTGTAGACAAATAAGTGCACCTTACTTTCTATCATGTGTTTATTACCCTTTTGCACTACAAAAATAAAGTATATGATGTAGTAAAACTTAGGTTAATGAAGTAGAAGAGAACCAAACAATTGTCAAAGGTGATCAGCTACACGTATACGGTATATTATAATTCTAATTAAATAAAGCTGTGAGGTCCTTCAGCTATTAAAAATGTCATCAGCAATGAAGCTAATTTGTGTCTGACCAGGGCTTTTACAGTAACTGATTACTTACATATGCCAAGCGCCCCAGAGAACTTTTGCCACCTGTTTTCAATTTTTGGATTGGCAGCCTCACCCTGACAAGGCTTACTGGTCTAACACTGGATTGTGCCATCTGTTGCAATGATGTTGGTACTTAATCAATAGTTTCTATAGAATACCATCTACATTACTGAAAGGTCGTTATTTTAGCTTTTCCCTAGATACTGTCATTATTTGTAACACACAAAGATAAAATCCTTGAATGAACTGCATTGTTCAAATATTACAGCCCTACAGAGTTGGTGAACAAGTCCTGAGTGACGCTCTCCTCCATACCAAACAGAATTTAAGAACCAAAGGAGATATGAGGTCATCGTACTTAATCTCTCATCTAATGCAGGAATTCCTTCCATTATAAGTCCATTGACTTCACCTTCCATTTGAACATACTTACTATCTCATAAAGCAGTCCATTTCTACTTTAAACAGTTTGGCAACCTTATAAAACCCTTCCTTACATCTAATGGAGACCTGTTTATTTATGACTTCAACTGGCTGATTGTTCTACTACTGGAATGACATAGACGAATTCTACACCTTCACCTATGACAGCATTTCAAATATTTGAACTAGCCATGGAATAAGATCAAGTCTCTTGTAGACTAAATATTGCAAGTTCTTTCAGCTAAGTCACAAAGTATTTGTTCCCTTTACTTTGTCACCTTAGTTGTTTATAATATAAATTAAATCTGTAACATCAATGCCAGTATAAAATCTTTCTCTTAAAATGAACATAATACCAAATAAACCAAATAACAGTTTTTTTCTAAAGATTTATTTATTTATGATAGACATAGAGAGAGAAAGAGAGAGAGGCAGAGACACAGGCAGAGGGAGAAGCAGGCTCCATGCAGGGAGCCCGACATGGGACTCGATCCCAGAACTCCAGGATCGCGCCCTGGGCCAAAGGCAGGCGCTAAACCGCTGAGCCACCCAGGGATCCCCAAATAACAGTTTTAACTGGGATGCAGTCTTTGATTTTTTCTGAAACTTAAACTGTCAATATAACCTAATAGTATATTTACTTTTTTAAAATAAATTTATTTTTTATTGGTGTTCAATTTGCCAACATATAGAATATCACCCAGCGCTCATGCTGTCAAGTGCCCACCTCAGTTTACTTTTGATGTATCTTGCTTCATGCCTGACTCTTATGGATTCCCCCCACCTTTTAAGACAAGAAAGCAAGAACTTCTTTCTTTTTAAGTTGTATTATCAAAGCTGTGCTGCCTAACTACCTAAAATTAATTTGATATTCTAGGCACACGAGTGAGGTGTTACCTGCAATTATTTTCAGTGCACTGAAATGTGACTCATGTGCCTGGATTCAAACTAATTTTAAGCAGTTAAGTAAGATTTCCACATAGTTTTCATATGTTTTATTTCTTATAATATGTTTATCATTACCATTATCATTGTTTTCTCCTAATATGATTTTTCTACCTTTTCTAGTTTGAGCATGGAATTTCTTAATGGTAAGGAACAAAGAAGGAAAAACTAAATGGTTTTCACGGGTTAAAGCCCAAATAATTAAATACAGTGTTTTGAGCCTATTTTGTTCATTTATTTATTGGTCTTTTCAAACTCTCATAATTTTCTGAGTTCATCTAGATATAATTCAATTAACATTCTTTCTTTTCACTTATCTTTGATACTATTTCCATCTTCCCATCTTCTGGATTCTGGACATGTCTTTTGAAAAGGTATCTTAATATGGGAGACTTAATGTACACATACTGGTTCCCTAAGTTGCTAATCATTGCTCAATAAGCCCAATTGCGATTTTGTTACCCCAACAAAATCTAGAATGAAGCAGTTAATAGAAAAAGGGGATGTGATATACATTATACTAAAACATGTACATAATTTTTTTTTCTTTTTAAAGGTAAAGGATGTGATGGTGTCATTATGGTGATATTTAACACAAAGTTGGCTGATCCAACTGCATATAAAATTTGTGCCATAAAATAAGTCTTGCCATGAGGTTGCCATCTGTTAGCACTGATGAAGACAGGCTGGGATTTATGTCTGAAGAGGCCATTCAGAGCTCTGGAATGTGGCTGTGGATACAGCGACCCCAGCACCAGCTGCCACAGTTGCACTGCTAGGCCCTCAGAGCCATTCACCCAATATTGTCTTCACAATCCAGGCCAGTCTATGTTGGGAAAAATGTGGATACCAATTGTTCCCTTCTCTGGGAGTCTGGCTCACCAAGTGTGGGCCTCAGCACAGCTGGGAAATCTTCAGGCCCATTGTGGCTGGACTCAAGTGCTAATGTCTTGCTTTTTAGTCCAATATATTTAAAAGACTAAGGGGAAGGGAAATGGAGGTGAGGGAAAGTTGACTAGTGATAAAAAGCAAAACTGTAAACTGTATGGTAAACTCATGAAACAAGATAATGTAATAAGCTCATATTTCTCCTAAGTGTAAATGTAATACATAAACATAAAGTAGAACAAGTCTGATAATTTCTTCTGTCTCTCCACCCAAAAAGGTACAACTGTACCTGCTGAATAATTACTGACATTTCACTTCCTGATTTACATTGGCATCATTTAACCCAAATTATAATATTTATTTCTTTCAATATCATATACCTATATAGACCTAGCTATCATAATCTCTCTCTCTCTCTCTCTCTCTCTCTCTATCTCCCTTTTTCTCTCACCTATCTATCTAGAGATAGCTATATTACTTAGCTCTGGCTTAATGTTTGTGTTGTTTTTAGTACTTGCAGTTCTATATATATTTATATTATATATTCTATGTATTTCTCTGACTTGTAATCATGTTGATTACAATATGATCCTAACAGCCCACTCTAGTTTTCTTTACTTCAGGAAAATTATTGAAGGTCACTTGTTTCATTTTACTGATATCTGAAAGAAGCATCTTCTAGAATTGAGAATGGGATCATATTAGTAAGAAGGGCATTGCAAATCCATTTGAAGACTACTGGGATATAATTAAATAGGAACTTCATTCCAAAACTAGGGCACACAAACCCAGTGTTAATAATAGCTGTTCTGGGGCATGCTGAAGAATCTGAAACTAATCATCATGATTTCTGAGATTCATACATTTAGACACTTCATTTAATTGTGTAAAATATATATATATATATATATATATATATATATATATATTTTGCAGAGAAATCTGTGCTCTTGGGAATCTGTGGAGTACAAGAATAAGCAATGTTAGGCTTCCTCACTCCTCTGTTTCACCAAACCCAGGGGATTTGCTAGTACCAGAGACATGACTGTATCATTGAAGACAAAAACGTCACATTGATACCCAGAAACGTCATGTGATACCCAGGACATGTAGAGACTGCTTGTACTAAGGAATCCCAGGTGATGTACTACGGAATTAAGGTGATAAAAAAGTGAGTACAATATGCCTGACGTGAGACCAAAGGCACAAATATCTACATTTTCAATGTAAGTACAAAAAAGTTGGACAACAGTCTGTGCCAATTTTATAGAATTGTCTAGGGGACTTGATGATTGTGGTAGAATTTCTTCTCAAAAAAGGTTGTATTCTACCTTGAAACTGTTGAACTAATCACAGCTAAGTCTAGTAATTTTTTATGTGAAGTGATAGAAAAATTTTGAGGGAGTTAAATAATCTAATGGATCATCTAGTTTAATAGCACCCTCAAGCAAAATGTTTATTGTTTCTGAGTAAATGCAAATTGTTTAATGCTGCTCTGAAATGAACTATTGTAGAAGAGTGGCCAAATTTCCAAATTTTTCATTTGCAATATTCAAAAACCCACATATCTGAACAGGAGATTTGCATGCAGGAGGTTTATTGTAGCATGCTCTCAGGAACAACAGTTGTCAAGGAGTGAGGGGAGCAGAATAAAGCAAAGGGAAAAATTCAATTGCAATGAAATTATAACAGAGGCCTGGGCAAATCCCAGGAGGAGCTCTATAGCTACAAGGACCCTTGAGAGTTGTCTTCCATGGAAGCACAGAACCCACTTACAAGTCCCCTTTGTTGACTAAGCACTATGCTAAGGTTTGGAGATAATGAAAAAAAATGGTGCCTATCCTCAAGCAGCTCGAGTCTAGTGTCTAGTGAGGCAGAAAGACATGCAAGGAAATGATGACACAATGTCAAGTGACCAGTGTTGAGATAATGGTGTGTCACACCATGCTGGGGTAAATGCCTAGCATAAAACCCACAACTCAGAAGCTTTATTACAAAGACATTGCCAGGACGCTGTGCATTTATTTATTTATTTATCCCTTTAGTGATAAGTTTTGACTGCTTTTAGTGTATTGTTCCTTCAGACTTTCTGAGTTATCTCTATGGTGATGAAAGATGAAGAGCCATTTAATTACATTATGTGGAAGTGGGATGCTAATAGTTTGGAAACAATCCAACCCTGAAACTTTTTGGCTCACATAAAGGACTGATATTGACTGAGGATCTTCTTCCTTCTTATTGCTATGCTCACTCACTTACAAACAAACAATAAAGCCATAAGCCTCTCATGGTGTACTGACACCAGCTCCCAGGAATCAAATGGTTCTTGCCAGCTCCATTTTCAGTGTTGTCCAGTTGGTAGCTTAAAATTGGCCATGGTGGGAGTATTTACACAAAAGAAACAGGCAAATGCTAGAAATCAGGGCTATTTTTGTTCCTCAGAGAGCTGGCTGTTAAACATTTACTGGCACACGTTGCTTGTAACTGATACTATTTTGGTAGTAAAGGTTTCCTAGTAGCCACATTCTCAATAACAAATGTACAGTTTTTGCATTTACACATGCCTCATTTTAGAATCACGGTAGGTGGAAAGTGAGAGACAACTGCCACCTTCCCAAAGAACCAGAAATCAAACCAGTTTTCTGACTTCAAACACAACCTAAAACCTAAAGAAACAGAAGCGTGCCTCTAATCAGTGACAATCAAAAGGGCTCTTCAACATTTTCCATAATATACCCCAAAATCTGTGTCCTTGGGTCAACTACATCAGATGTCAGATGAAAATAACAGTAATGAAAAGTGATCATACCATCGTAGGGTGTAATATGTTACTTCAGATTTCAGGGGAAAAGAATGTCCTATGAAATACCTTCCCTATAAGTTTATTTCTGGAATGTTGTACACCTGCTGTATAAGGTGAGTTACCAAAACAGAGTACAGAAGAATAGGTAGAAAAAAGTGCCCCCAGAGAAAGGGGCAGGGAGGGCTGAAAGCTATAAGCTATTATACAATCATAAGAGAGAAAACTTTTAAAACAATTCACAAGATGGCTGAAGATATTTCAGTGAAAAGAAGGACAAGAAAAGTTAAAAATGAATCCCCTAGAATATGAATACATCATATAAGCAAATGACTTATTAACAGTCCATCAGAATCAAATATAAATTAAATGCTATACTTCTCAATATTTATTTATTTATTTATTTATTTATTTTTAAAGATTTTATTCATTTATTCATGAGAGACACAGAGAGAGGCGCAGAGACACAGGCAGAGGGAGAAGCAGGCTCCGTGCAGGGAGCCCGACATGGGACTCAATCCCGAGTCTCCAGGATCATGCCCTGGCCCAAGGCAGGTGCCAAACCACTGAGCCACCCAGGGATCCCCTACTTCTCAACATTTAAAACTGTAGTGCTTAATCTATAGCTTGCATTCTTTACGTTCACATACAAAAAAAAATTAAATATCTTACCAAGAACTGCCCAATTTGATTAATTCTTTAGTTAAAGTACATTATAAAACTTGAATTAAAAATTTATAAGTGTTTTATTTGAATTGCAAAGTGACGCTGGGCACACAAAATAACACACTTTGCAAAGTTTACTTGAACAGTGACTCTTCTGCTATTGTATTTTATTCAGTGACTTATGTGACTTGTCATGTAATATTCACACCTGCCATCACTCACAGTTCAGCAGTTTTTGACCTTCATTTAGGGCAGGGGTTCCTGAAGTGTGGTCCCAGACTAGCAGCATCACTTGGACACCTGTTAGAAATGCAAATTTTTGGGACTTACCTTAGAACTATTGACTTAGACTATAGTCGATAACTCTATTGAATAATCAAAACTTGCTAAGAGAATATAATTTAAATGTTCTCAAAAAAAAGTAAATATGGGACGTGATGAATGTGTTAATTAACTCGATAGGGAAAGATACTTTCACACTAATACACATATCAAATCATCATGTTGCACATTTAAATATCTTACAATTTGGGATCCCTGGGTGGCGCAGCGGTTTGGCGCCTGCCTTTGGCCCAGGGCACGATCCTGGAGACCCGGGATCGAATCCCACATCGGGCTCCCGGTGCATGGAGCCTGCTTCTCCCTCTGCCTGTGTCTCTGCCTCTCTCTCTCTCTCTCTCTGTGACTATCATAAATAAATAAAAATTAAAAAAAAAATTATTAAAAAAATCACATTTAAAAAAATAAATAAATAAATAAATAAATATCTTACAATTTTACTTGCCAACTATACCTCACTCAATAAACCTAGAAAAATAAATATAATATATTGTATATATTATATAATATATATTAAAAAATATATTTAAAAATATATATAAAAATAAATATGTATAAATATATAAGTATATAATATATGTATAAAATATATATTGTATAATATATTAAAATAAATAAAATGCTTTATTAAAATAAAATATATAAAATTATATATATAATATATATATATAAAAAGAACTTAAGGATAGAGTTCAGCAATCTGCACTTTAAAAAGCCCTACAGATGATTCTGATCTCGATCCAGTTTGAGAACCACTGGTTTAGATATAAAATATATATTGGGGTAAAATCTAATTTCCACAAGGACAAACACACATGGCACCTGTAAGGGCACCGATTACATTTATGTTGGTCATGTCTGTAGCATTAGTATCTTCTACAGTGTTTGGTCTAGAGTCAGGGTTGGGAAACACTTCCTGAATGAAGAGTCATCCTTTGCTGTCTTTATCAGTTAAAGAAACAGTGCTAAGTGAGCTTTGTTGCCTTTAATGAAATTCAGATTTAGGCCCTGCCTCAAAATTCATTTTGGTCACATTTTCACTGTTGTAAATAACCGAATCCTGGTTTCAGTCAAATGATCCTGAATCTATTCCTTTTCTCTGTAAGCTCTCCAGACAAAAATGGTTTGGCATGATAACAACCAAGTGCTTTAAATTCAGTACAATTTCACTTGCAGTGTTCATCCCTTTATTTCTAGAAACAAGCATTTCTAATACAAAAATGTTACCAAATTTCAGCTCCATGGCAGAAAAAAGTCCCTACGATTTATTTCTTTCCACATTTAAACAGACACATAAATATCTAGTTGCCAAAAGTCACCTCATTTTCACAAAATGTTCAGTATCAATTGCTTTGAATGAAGGTGTAGCAGAGGTGATCATTAGAGCACGTTCTTTATTCAAGAATATAGCAATAGCCACAATAGAAATGAATCCTTTTTAAATTTGTAGGCAACTGCTTCATAGCAAGTACATCATACAACAGACAATATAATATCATTTTGAGGGGCTTCCTAGCATAGTAAAGATATCACCAGTGCAAAGCAATCAAGTTTCAACTCACAAATCAAGTGAGACTCTAATGAGGCTAATCAAATTGACACCTTTCACAGGTCACTGCAAGCTTCCCAGAACAAACATTCTTCCAAGACCTCTCTGTCTTTAACATATCACCTAAACATCAACTGCTGGCCCCAGACATCAATGACATTGACTCCTTTAAATAAACACCCTCATTGCCAGAGTTTGCTTTGATTTTTTCCATAACTTGCTGGAAGTTAATCTGACTGATCTCATGAATTCCAGAACTAATCATGTCATATGACAAAGATTCCTGAAGAACCTTTGGTCTTAATGTAATTTGCCTTTGGTCTTAATGTAATTTTGTCACTTTTAATGTATAAGATTTTGCTAAGATTTCTTCTCTCATAAGGTTTCTTTAAGATTGCCCATACTTCGGACACTTAGCAGAATGCTAACAACAAGGGGTCATTAAGTTACATATATTCAAATGTGCTTGGAGCTCCACAATAGCTCAGTTGTAGCTAACGATTGAACATCAATGTAACACTATCCTATTTGGTTGGATTGCTATCATTCTTTTTGGTACATTCAATGAGAATGAATGGCTTGTATTTTGATCTTGAAAATAATGAGCTTACACGGTATACATTGCTGCTATTGAGTTTAACTACCTATATAGCTCAAACAAAGTAATCATTTCATTTAATGTTCTTTATCAGTGTGCAAGAAAATGTGGAAGTATTTTCCATAAACACTGTATAACAAACAGGGAACATCCTGCTAATAATGGCTAAGTGAATTCAAACACAATGCCATGCTACAGTCATAACCAGGAGCTTCCAGAACTGCCTGGCAATATAGATATACAATTTAAAATGAGATATCACAGCTCAAGGCGAGTAACTTACTGCTGCTGTTTTCTAGGGCACTAAAATAACTGGCACACTTAAGTCTTCATCGATTTTATATTCTTTAGTCTTTATGGTCAATGAGCTGTGTACATTGATGATTTGTTCTTCAATTGATTATGCAAAATGGCAGTTGAGGAGTATTAAGTTGGCCATGCCCCATGCAAACAGACCTTGTATGGCTATCATAGTTTATTTATTTATTTATTCATTTATTTATTTACTTATTTATTTATTGCTATCATAGTTTAATATAAACTTCCTTGGTCAAAAGGTAGAAGGGAATTATCTGTTTGGAAAATATCTTTTAAATGTTTGACGGTTTGAGTGCAAATTCATAGGAGTTGGATACCATCTAACTTCATAGTATTAGAGAAGAAGTGTTGTACCTTATTGAAGAAGAAAAGATTCAAGAGATTAGGAACAGAATAGGAAAGGATAGGAGAGAGAAGCTAGCCAGATCATGAGGCTCTACCCTTAAAACAACTGTAGTTGGAGTAGTTGGAATACTCCAGAGACACTACAACAGCAGATATAACCTCTGTTCCACTGGTCATTTTTTGCTGCTGCTGTACAAACCTCTTGTTCAAAATTCCCCTTCTGTCACAAGTAGTAGGAGAATCATTAAGTTTTGTGTTAAGTGCTCTTTTGTTTGGGAGAGGTGGTACTCAAATATGGTGCTATCTTTTCTTATATATGCCAATAGCACAGCACACAGAAAATATGAAGGAATAGAAATCTAAAAGCTCAAGACACAGAAAATGTCTCAGAAATTTCTGTAGGTCCTATTCTATTTCTGTAGGTCCTAGAATTGGAGGTGAAGGTATTGACGAACTCTTCCTAGACCTTCAAGATATTCAGGTCCTTAAGATTCTATTTGGTTTAGATGTTTTCCATTTTAAAGAAATCGTGTACACCTCAGGACAGAATTTTATAAGAGATACATAGGTCCCAGTTTATGTCTGATTTACAAAAGGTTTACAAAGTTTCATAGGTAAGCCAGGTTTACAATGACTGATTTAAATAAATATCTTTGTGATTCACTCTACACGGTGGTATATTTCAGATATGAATATTACTAAATTTAATTTCAGTAAGTTCCAATGGTACAAGCTATTTCAAGATTTGTAAATTAAGATGTGAACTCTTAACTCACAGAGACCATATATTTAATGAAAACCTGGACAAGGTCCTCACTAAGAAAGGAGCCAAATAGACTTGGGGCTATAAAGAAATCACTCTAATGCTAGTTGGTTTCCTTTCAGTGATGGATCTGCTTTTAGTAGCTTTTTATCAAAAGACAAAGTTAGATAAGACTTATATTCAATTTCTGGTAACAAGTTCTTTGATTTCATTTTCCTTTTTTTTTTTTTAATTAGAAATGTGTTTCTCAGCAACACTAAGATGATCATTTCAAATATCTTTGTTATCCCTTTCTTAAAAATCATTCAACACTTTTATAAGAAAAAAAAAGGTCTATAAGATGGATAGTGATTAATGACTTTTACGGAATGGATGTAATCCTGAGTAAACTGCTTGACATCTCAGGATTAATTTCTTCATTTGCAAAATGAGTGTTTGATGGGATCATAGGTAAGGTCCAAATTCAGGTTAATTTCTTACCTCTGTTCAGGTATCAGAAAGAAAAAGTAACTTTTGCTTCTAGTTCCACTTCTAATCAGAATCTTATATGAAACAAGCCACAAACAGTGGCTCAATGGTCCACACAGCACCTGCTGAGGACTCACAATTTCCTCTGTTGGCCACAAGATTATATGCCTTGATGACTTGGCAAACTGTCAAGGCACAAGGTCTAGGACAGTTTGGGAGCCTGACTTGAAAAACAACAAAAAATTTACATATTTGTCTGGTCTAGAGTTAAACACAATTTGGGGGGATGATTTACTCTCTATACCTAATTGAAAAAAAAATCTCCCCTTCCCAGACTAAATTCTGGATGACAACATAAAACATAAAAGGTAGCTGTGGAATTAACTTCCAGTCCTAGGCTACATCATAGTGTTGGAGAAGACATACTAAATCCGAAACGCCCTGGCCAATAATATTCCATATACAGTTCAAATTAAATTTAGAAAGAGAAGAGTCTGATGACAGACATAATTGGCCTTATCAGACACGTCACTGAATAACAAAAGAAATGTCAGTTTTCTGATTTAAGTGTTTAGATGTCAAAGGATGGTATATTTCACAGGTTATAATAATTTATTTTATATCTGTAGGTTTTATTTCCCACAGAAAAAAAGCATATGGTGAGTGATCAGGAATTTTATCTTGATTCAGAGAGTACCCAACTATCACTCTCCACAATAACATGGGGTAAGTGTGAACGATGCCATGGAAATAGTCATCTGTATCTGTCTTAGTAATTGTATAACAGGAGCCCTATTGCTATAAAATCAAGCTTGATTATACCTTTAGATGATAAAGAAACAGATGATTAAGCTCATCTGCTCTTCTCTATATGAAATACCAGCAATGTATACAGAAACAATAATTTTCATTTAAGAACGTATGTTAATCCAAGATGTTAGATCTAATAGAAAATAAGTTAGACTTCTAGTTAAGAACTGAACTGATACGAGCTGAGTGCATCTAAGTCACACAATCTCTAAAAAAAAAAATAGTCTAAGTATTTGATCACCAGGAGACCACCATAAGAAAAGAGAATATATATTTGCTAGTCTTTCTGGTAGCACTTAATATATAGAACAGGTACTAAAATGACATATAGCTCAATCTCTAAAAGAAAATCTTGTTGTCCCAATAACTTTCATTGCAAAAATTAGATTTGTATTGCTAGGGGACATATAAGCAGAATAAAAATTGGTACAACTTTCCTGGAGACAGTTTGGTAACATGTATTAATATTTGTATACCTCTGATCCAGTAAGTCTATATGTAGAATTTTAACTAAAGATCAAAAAAGATGAATGCACAAAGATGAGTGCACAAGTGACTTCATTATCATGTCATTTATATCAAAAATTGGGGAATAATCTACATGTCCATTATTACAGGTGTAGTTACATATACACAGTAATTTCATGTAACATGATGCTGCCATAAAAGTGATAATTCCATATGTTGACATGGGAACAAGATTATTTTCAGCACATTACTGAGTCAAAAAATTATATAATTAATGCGATTTTGGAATACAACATAATCTAAATATATGTATGAAAAGCTGTTTGGAAATTTGAATATGAAAACATTAAAAGTGGCTACCTCTGGTTATCAAATATACAAGTCTTTTCACTTTCTATATTTCACATGTTCTTCCAATAAGCATTTACCATGATTATAGTCAACAAAAAATGATACGGAGATCAATATCCCTCTTAAAATGTGGTATGTATAAGTAGTGGACCCTATCTACACTGAAATCAATTTCCATGTAGTCCTACTTAGAAGCCTAAAATCAAAGAACTCAATTGGTTTCAGTATGCTTGTGAGTTTTTTAAGCCTTAATTTTCAAATAAAGCATAGGTATCTTTTTCATGATTTGTAAAATTTCCACATTACTGAATTTCATACATTGAGTTGCCCTGTAAGATAGAAAGGCATTCATGCCTTACGGATCATTCAAGTGTCCAAAGAGTAGATAGATATCTAAAATTGCTCTTTAATTGGAAAGGATTATTCCCAATAGCTCCTCTTAATTACTAATATTAAGTTTTCACTATCTGCACTACAAAACAGGAGTAACCTTATGATAAAATTCTGAGTACTAATGAAATCATGTCATTCTAGGTCTCCTCAAAATGTGCTGTATGGGATGAGATCCTGCCATTACTAAGAAACATCACCACTTAAGGCACATACACACTTTTAAGAGCTGATTAGGTATTCCAGTCTAATTCTTTTCACCGTATTCATGACTGTAGAGTCCTTAGACTCTGAGCATTTTACAAATGCACACTTTCTCCTCTTGTTTACTCTGAGTTCTAATATTAAGTATGTTCTCAGAATAAAATTCAGAGGTTTGAAAGACAACCCAGGAGATCTGCATACTCCCATTTCTTTTCTGTAAGTGCAGTGGAGAGAAGGGGTGGAGGGCGTGTAATCTTCTACCCTGGCACAGCAATGTGACTTGGCTTCATTAAAGAGGGGACATTTCCTCAGCAGGAAAAAAGTTCATTACTGATGAGAGAAGACAGAAAAGTCAAGAGGAAAACTGCTGAAAGATACCTAACGGACGTATTAAATGAGAGAGGCTTAATGACATCTAATTTATGCAACAAGGAGGAGCTATGCACAATACATTTTTATGTTGATTTGCTTTGTTTTTGAGAGTCTATGAAGGTTATATCAAATCCTTTCAGAAATAGGGACTTAGGAACTGCTAGTTAGCTAACGTAACCTAATCACTGAAAACACAGTGTGACAATTTGAAGCACACGCAGAAGCAGGGAAGTCTGTTAGGAATAGCCAAGAAGACCTCTTCTGCATTTGGGGGCACTGCATCCCAATTTCTTTCATCCATATCCACTGGGTCCCCACTGCATCTGGACCTCCAGCACATACTCATGTTATACTGCACCTAGTTTTTGATGGGCCCATTTCTTCGCAGGTCACTAACTGGCAGCCAGAGGAAGCATTAGAATTACAGATATATTTGTTTGTCCAGGACAGTATTTTAACGATCTGTATTTAAATGCCTTTGTATGGGGCACGCACTGCTTGTTTTCATCCTTTGTTGTCTTATGCCTGGACATCACACACAGTCCACTACCTTTTAGGAACCTGAAGGTCTTTGAACTAATTATAAACTTGAAAGCAGGAACTCTATCTTCCTTACTTATATTTGGATTCCCATGATTTAGCATAGTAACCGACTCACATCAGAAATTTAACACATTTTGTAAATGAATACAAACTAAGAAATGGTAGATGGATCGCAGAAACAGATGGATGCTGCAGATTTGAAGAATAATGATGTTCCCTCTGCCTGTAATGCTCATTCTCTGAATAGCCACAGGTTGTGGCTTCTTTTAGAAGATTTGTACTTTCTTTCAGATTAAACTTAAATGCTAATCTTCCAATAAAGCCAGGCCCGAACACACTATATAATACTGTACATTGGCCTCACCCTTGCTGTGGGCCTCCCCAGGCCTCATGCCCTTTTATTTCTAGCCTGTTTTTCCAAGGTGCATGTTTCTTATTGATCTGTAATGTTTAAAAACATTGACATATTGCCTTTGTTATTTGTTGCCTGTTTCTCCTCAAACCTCCAGTCTCTACACTAGAAATGTAAACTCTAAAAAAGCAGGCATTTTCATCTCATCGTTTTGCTGTCTTGCTCATCGTTGTGTTGTAGGGGACAAGAACCAGGCTGAGCAGTGGGTACCCAATGAATATTTTCTGTATTCAGTAACAGAGGCGTAAATATTATACCATGGCTGGTGGTAGAGTTTCTTCCTAGGTCTTGAATGCTTTTCTGGAGTCACTCATTCTAAGGCTGCCAGGAGGAAAAGTGAAAAAAGTGGACCATTCATTGTTTTTCCACAAACCCAAAGAAAATCACATCTAGACACTTGAGATAAATTGCTGAAAACCAAATATTAAAAAGAAAAGCTTCAAAACAGAGATGAGAAAACAAAAGACACGTTACTTACATGGGAACGATGGTGAGGATGAGTGGCACCATCAGAAACCATGCAAGTCAGAAGATGAGGCAGCAATGTCCACAATAGCCAAACTGTGGAAGGAGCCTCGGTGTCCATCGAAAGATGAATGGATAAAGAAGATGTGGTTTATGTATACAACGGAATATTACTCAGCCATTAGAAACGACAAATACCCACCATTTGCTTCAAAGTGGATGGAACTGGAGGGTATTATGCTGAGTGAAGTAAGTCAATCGGAGCAGGACAAACAGTGTATGTTCTCATTCATTTGGGGAATATAAATAATAGTGAAAGGGAATATAAGGGAAGGGAGAAGAAATGTGTGGGAAATATCAGAAAGGGAGACAGAACATAAAGACTCCTAACTCTGGGAAACGAACTGGGGGTGGTGGAAGGGGAGGAGGGTGGGGGGTGGGGGTGAGCGGGTGACAGGCACTGAGGGGGACACTTGACGGGATGGGCACTGGGTGTTATTCTGTATGTTGGTAAATTGAACACCAATAAAGAATTAATTTATTAAAAAAAAAACAAAGTGGGGAAAATCAGCCAGAATACTCAACAGGGATACTATAGCAGAAGCCAAAGTTAAGCCAGATTAAAGGCATTTCAGATAAATGAAAGCTGAGAGAAACTGATACAAGCAGAACTGCAAAATGATACTAGATAGAAATTCAGATCTATTGGAAGGAAAGAAGAATGTGGAGAATGTCTGAAATGGTAAGAATGTGGGGGAACATAAAAATACACACACATATATATTTCCTTCTTCCTTAACTTTTTAAAAGACAAATTATAATTAAAGGGCAATAATAATGGATTATGAGTTTTATTAACATATTAAGAAATAAAATCTATGACTACAAAAACACAAAGAATGGAGGGAAGGTAATAAAAAAAGCATGTGATTGTACGGTATTTATAGATGAGGTAACCTAATACTCATTCAAATAATTCTACATGGGCTTTGATAAGTTATGACTGTGCGTTGTAATCCACACAACCACTAAAAGAATAAATAAAGGAGGATAGCTAAAAGCAAATAAAGAAAAATAGCTAAAAATCCAACATGCCAGAGCATGCAAAATAGAATATTAAAAAACAATATGAAAGAAGGCAGAAAGAAGATACATGGGAACATAGGGCAGAGGGGACAAGCAGAAAACTAGCAAGAAGTTAGACTTAAGCTAACCACATTAATAATTAAATTTAAATGTATGAAAGTTCCAAGTTAAAAGGCAGATTGTCAGATCACATAAAAGAAGCAAGAGTCAAGTATATGATGTCTATAGGAGTCACACTTTATACCTATATAAGTGCAGATAACTGAAATGGAGAAGGGTGTATAAGGATGTACTATATAAACTAATTTAGGGGAGTATATCACTGTCAGACAGAGCTGATTTCAGGACTTGGAGTATAATCAGGAATAGAGGCAACTGCTTAATGATAATATGACCAATTAATTAAGAAGACATAATAATCCTAAGTGCATACATTCCAAATAAACAAGCTTTAAAATATAGGAAGTAAAAAAAAAGATGATGGAAATAGGAGGAAAAAATCTAGAATCATAGGTAGAGTTTTTAACATCATTCTTTCAATATTTTTTTAGAACAGCCAGAAACACATTGATGTTATTGAATATGTAAATAACCTTATTAAACCAATTTAATTTCACTGGCATTTAAAGAACCCTACGATTAGCAACTGCAGAATATGTACTTTTCAAGCGTGCATGGGAATATCAATAAGACATTCTATCTGCTGGCTATAAAACAAATCTTAATTTTTCAGAAATTAAATCATGCAGTATATATTCTTTGACTATAACTGAATTAATTTGGATTTCAAATATCTCATGGGTCGAAGAAAAAATCCCATATGGAATTTGAAATGTTTTAATTGGAATGATAACGAAAACAGAATCCCTAAATTTATGGGATGCAGTTGACACAGAGGGAAATTTATAGCTTTAAATATTGATTTAGAAAAAAGAAAAGGTGAAATCAATGATGTGAACTTCATCTTAGAAAGCTAAGAAAAGAGAATTTAAAACAAGAGGAAAGTGAATAAAAGAATTCTATCTCAGGAAAACCCTTTTTATTTCAATAGTCATATTTGAGAACTTGCCAATTTTCAGATATAAGTTTTGTGAAATAGTTAAGTGGATCTTTCTAGAGCTCAAATGATAATTTAGGGCTATTCAAAATGTGAATGGTAGAGTTGTAGTAAGTAAACATATCCAATTAGAAAATTATTGCAATTTTTGTTTACCTTCTAAATGTACCATAAAAAGGTAAAATGCCTGAGGTTTAAATATATTTGAATGACAAAAACTTAGAGTGAAATGCCAGTAGCTATTAAAAGAAAGACTATCATGTTAGAACAAGAAGGAATACTGTAGTTTTTAAATGGAATGCTCTAGTTATCTAATAATTTTATTAATATAAAAAAAGAGTTTATTCTCTGCTTTTCCACTAGAGTACATTGCAAACCCATATGAATATATCCTTTGAAAGGATAAAAAATAAATCTAAGATTTGTGAGGGTAACACCATTCAAAAGAGACCTTAAAGTACAAATAAATATTGCCCTGGCAAACTCTTTCAATCTTGAACATGTTTAATGGATTCCAACAACAAGTGGATGAAAGAAAGTCTCTGACATGCTCTTATGTGGTCACTTTATTTTAAAAAATTGCTTGCACTGGGAAGAAAATGACAACAAAATAGGGATGTATGCTATGTTTTTAGTCACAAACATTACAGAACTGAAGTAATTCTATGTATTAGGACGAAACTAATAAAAACTTGTAGGTTATTCTAGTTTGTAGAACGTAGGAATTCTGAACAGACAGAGAATGTGCTAGATGAGAGGAATATGTAAGTGTGTGAGGCAGATGTAATCTGTGATCTTTTATTCCATCTTTTTGTCATTTTATCTGTACATTTGTTCATTTACCTATCAATCTAGGCAATAAACTAGCTAATGTCATCAATCAGCAATTCATAAATTCTCAAGTCAATGGGCTTGATTTCACAGTTTCACAGCTTCACTAAGTAATGTTAACAGAAATTCAAGAACAATATTGCATAAGAGAAATAAAATAGGAGCCGTACACAAAACTGCAAATTCTTTTAAAGGTACACTTAAAGGTAAAAAGAAACAAGGTGAATTAATTTCTTTTGGAAACAAGGTAAACTAATTTTAATAATACATTTTATTAGACCCAGCATATCCATAATGTTATCATTTTAACATGTAGTCAATATAAAAATTATTGAGATATTTTGTATTCTTTTAAAAAATACTTATTCAAGTGCTTAGAGCCCCTCTGATGGCATCAGACACCATCATTCACTTATCCTTCCAGTCAACAAATAATCATTTTCATGTAAAAAGAATTTTTTTGGTGCAGTGGAGATTATGAAAACAAACAAGACCTTCATAGTTTCAAGAAATTTACAGCCCAATAGAGATAACATACCCAAAAATGATTCTAACAGAAAATTGTAAAAATATTTTTTAAAAATTAAATAAATGCTTTGTCAGCTCAATCAAAGTGAAGTTATTTCCAGGATGGCAAGAGAAAACATTTGGGGGCAATTTTTTTTTAAAAAGCAAGGGGAAGGATTCTTATTAGTCATCACCCATTGTATACCAGGCATTGTGTATGTGTTTTCTATTTTTTCCTAATTTAGTCTCCCAAATAATCATATATTGTAAGTATTGTAATTACCTTTTACAGATGTAGGAACTCAAGCTAAAAAGTAGTTAATGTTTCATTCAACCTGAAGGCAGTCCTAAGGCCAGAGTGTGTTAAAAATCCCAGATTTTTTTCTCCCTAACCCTGGACCCTGGTAGCAAGAGAAGCAAGGCATGAACTACAAAATGGGTAGGATCTATGAATTTCCTGGGGATGGGCTAGGCGTTGTTATTTTGGAGGGAATGTAGTTTGCTTTGCTATGAAATTAAGGAATGAAAGAATGAGAAGCAGTTATAGAGTATCAGTGCAGAGAAGGCCCACCTTCAGCTTCATCTGGGCTTGATTAAGTTGACAACAGAGAATTAAATACTTTTGAGCAATAATGCAATCACACATTTGCTAGGAAAAATGTCCTGAAAGGACAGGAAAACAGAAGAGTCAGTGAAAGCATCCTTCAAGTGACCTACCAAAATCTGTAGATCTTCAGTGGGCCAAAATCTGTAGATCTAAGAATTTTCTGACTGCTTAAATTGTGACAGAAACATGTTTTTCAATTTTATATCTGATTTAATGTAAACAGTTTGAAACAACTTCATAATGTCTATGTGTTGCCTATGACAGCAATCTGTAATAAATAGCACACTGAAATTAAAGAAATCAATAAACCAGAAATAATCCCCAAGTAACAGTTTTTCAGTTATTCTAGTTTCTTTAAATTAAAATTCAAAATAAATCCATGTAAATGAAGTCTTGTGAAAATTGAATTAAAGTCATATTATGTTTTTGTTCTAAAGATGTCTTGCATGAACAATATAGAATACAAATGGACCGTCAAAAATCCGATGTCAGATGTAAGTAATAAATTATTCCATTAAACAAGATGCAAATCATACGAAACATCTGAATGGATATGTATGGTATGTGACCTGCTTGCTCCTGGGTTTTCCCCTCAAATAGCATTTACAATAATTTTAGCTATTGTTAAAGATTGGCTTAGAGGAGAATTCCATTCCAAATGTTAATAAAAATAACAAAGGATAAAAACATACCAAGTTTTGTCTTCAGGTAATAGCGTAAAGGGGCTCATGGAGAAAATTGGTCAATATGCAAGGCTTGATATCTTTTTTATTAACTACCTTCAAAAACATTGCTTTAAAAGATAAGCCCATATATTTTGCTTAAATGAATCAATTGTGCTTTCTTAAAATTATTATACTCATAATCTCTTCATGTTCCAATGTCTACATATTCTGTCCATTTTTCATCAGAGTCAGCTGGATTTATATCTCTTGCTATAAATTACTAAGCTTCTAAAGACTCAAGTCAAGCTTTTAACATGATTTAAATGCATGCTTCTATCACCCCTCCTACACTTCTCAAAGTTACCAGCTTCCTTTTTCTAGACTGTTTGAAATTAAAGACAATCACCAAGGCTTGAAAGAACCTCATTTCATCAACAACACAAAGTGCATTTTCTTTCATATTTAAAAGAAAATAATAGACAGCTTTGTTTTCATTCTATACCAACACTGACTTATGATAAAAATTTTAAATCACTCCTAGAGGTCATTTAGAGCATGATGATTATAAACTCCTTTAAGAAAATAATCTTAGTGTTCAAGAAAGATACAAGATTGACAGCTTTGAAATTGAAATCTGAAATATCTTTCCCCTTCCCATCTTTCCATTTTAAACCAAATCCAGAAGAATCCATTTGAATGCTAACACATTGAGACTGCTGTACCTTTGAACTTAGGTCCCACTGTAAACGAGATAGGTATTTTTGATAGACCTGCTTTTTGTTTTATTGTTTAAACCCAAAAGTAGAAGTTATCTTTGATTTCTCCTGCTGCCTCTGCCTCCATTTCTCTGTACACCCTTTGCCCCTAACCTTCCAGGGTGCCTGCACTCACACTCACACACCCACAAGCACACAACCCTAATGTTTCAGCAAGTTCCACTGGTTCTGCCCCCATTATCTCTCCCCAATGCTTCCACTTCTCCCCCACTACATTCCACATCCCTTGTCCAAATCACCAACACCCTGGGCTGAGTTTCCACAATTTCCATGGTCACTCTGTTCTCACTGCTCTCTCCATAAAATTCATTTCCTATACAGTAATCTAAATGCTTAAAAATGTTAACTCTGATACCATTATTCTGTCGTTTCCATTCACACGACATTTTTCAGTGGCTTTCCATTGGCTTCTAACGTCCTGACTAAATTGATCAATGACTCTCTGGCATGACCTAAGAGCACTCTCATGTCTATAAATAAGCTCCAGTGATGCTAGTGCTTCAGGTCCAGGGTCCTCTTCTGACTCAACCTGTATGTTTCATATTGATTGTGCATTTCCCTTCAGCCCACTCCCATCAGGACAGGCAAGAACAGGTTAATCTGTTTGAAATTTTGTCCCATGTCTCAGTCTTGATTCCCTCCTAGAAAATCTGAAGTTGGGCAGCTCTGGTAGCTCAGCGGCTTAGTGCCCAGGGTATGATCCTGGAGACTCCGGATCGAGTCCCACATCAGGCTCCCTGCATGGAGCCTGCTTCTCCCTCTGCCTGTGTCTCTGCCTCTCTCTCTGTGTGTCTCTCATGAATAAATAAATAAAACTTTTTAAAAATCTGAAGCAACTGACAACTAGCCAATTACTCTATGGAACTTACTTACTGCTCATTATTTTTCCAAGATAGCTGCTTTTCTAATAGGCACACACCTGCACAAGTCCTTTCAATCCCAGCAATCATAACACAAAGTCATATAGTGAACATCTCCCTCTATATTTCTCTGATCCAAACATGGAGGCGATGCTTTTAGTCTGGAATCCTCTGGGGTTTTGCCTGCTAAATGGAATTTCCTGTATTTCAACTCCCATTAGTTTCATATAGCCAAAGATTGTTTAATTTAAGCTGAACAATTTTTGGTTTGGTTTTGAGATCCTGTGGGAGAATCCATATTGTATTCATCCAATAAAGGTTGAGGAAATTTAGGCAGTTGATTATCATTACTTATGTGAGGGTCATAAGAAATCAGTGTCATTTCCTGGAAAATTAGCAGTCAGTAAGCTGGTGGAAAATCTGACTTAATAAATAACTCACTTTATGGTCTGAACAACAGCTGCTGTGAAGTACTCAAGCAGGCCAGGAGAGATCTGCTGGACACTCGGGTTTATAGACATGTCCACTTGTGACTTGTAAATTCTTTCATTTGAATCAGAATTTGATACTAAAGAAAATATCAAACAAACTAGGCTACAATCCTTAGCAGTGGGGTGACCATGAGGCAGAGGTTACTTAAAGCTGTAACAGAAACCTAGAGTCTGATTTTTTTTTTGACAGAAGGGAAATAATATTTTTCAAATGACAAATATCATATATTATTGACTAGAATTTAAAATCACATGTATTTTAAAAGACATAAAGCTTCAATAAAAACTCAAGCTCATTAGTCAAAACTTATGTTATACTCATCAGTTGTGTTCAAACTCTTCATTCATTATAGATATTGCAGTGGAGACAAAATTCAAGCAAGTAAAAATTTAGGGGTAGTTCCAGTACTGGCTCTCAAGATTGCTGAATTGGATAAGCCACTAAGAAACTGTGTGTGTGTGTGTTTGTCTTTATTTCAGTTTGAGTACAGTAGAGTGTAAAAGGAGCATAAATTATCACTCATCTCTCATATGGACAACAATTAGCCAAAACGGGAATTTCTAAATTTGGAGAAAACAAATATTACATAAATATTAAATTGTGACCTCTAAGCACTTGTGGGCAGGGTAAAGTTAAATCTTTACCTTAATCTCATACAACAGCAAATTCAGCACCCTAATGGCTAAGCCCTAGTATAAAGGGGAATCACTGTAAGTTGCATATGTTTCTGAGAAATCTTAATAGGGCTTGTTTTAATGGGGCAGTAACCCACAGGTAAAGATTCCTATTTTGCTGTAAAGGTTGAAGGTCTTGTTAAAGAGTCATTCATTCAACAAAAATTTAATGGAGCATTTAATGTAAGCCAAGCACCAATACTATAGCCCCACAAGACATTTTTCAAATGAACTGGTTACAAATCTATGTGTTTTGTTCTTGATGAATATAGATGATTGTGAACATGGATCTGAGTCACTGAGTTAGTCTATCAACCAAGGTGAGGAAGCAGGCCAAGATGGTTTAACTAAACACTACCAAAGAGAGGCCCATGCTCACATATGAAGCATATATTCAGTATACATTCATATATATTCAGTTTTGAAGCAGTCACTTTATAGTCTGCATGTGGTAAAATTGTTTCAAACTGCAGATGTGTGGTATTCCAATAGAAACTGAACTGTGTACATGCCACAGCAATAATTCTTCTGTGTGAGTAGTGTTGCCAATGAGTTTTTAAAGTATTTACTTATTTATTTTTTGAGAAAGAGAGAGAATGCTAACGGGGAGGGTGTGGTGGTGGGAGGAGCAGAGGTAGAGAGAGAGAATCTTTGAATGTCCTCAGCCTCTAGAAGTCCAATGCGCTATCCATTGCTCCACGGAGCCACCGTGAGAGAGAGAATCTTAAACAGGCTCTGTGCCTAGCATGGAGACCAACATGGGGCTCAGTCACAGGACCCTGAGATCACAACCTGAGCCAAAATCAAGAGTACAGCACTTAACCGACTGAGCCACTGAGTCACCCATAAAAGTATTTACTTATTATCCACAGGAAAGACTCCATTCCATTTTCCAAATTCACAATGAAAATGTCGGAATGGCTCTACACCCATTTTCCCTGTTTAGGGTATCCAAGTGAATGGACACTGAATGCATGGAAGTGCATTCCATAATTTGCGTTCAAAATTATTTGCAGGGACACATAGGACTCTAGAGCTATCTGAGAAGCTTCTATAGAAGGGGTTAAATTCAAGAAATTACTAATATCCAGACAAAAAGCTTTAGAAATTTGGCCTTTGCCTTCTAAGGAGTTCCTAGTTCAACTCATGTTTTCTTTTAACTTACCTTTAAGCTTATATTTGAATTTGGAGCAGCAAGTCTCCTAACCAGTTTCTTTGCTTTAAATTTTGTCTTTCATAAATTCTATTCTCAATATGTCACCAAAGTGATCTGTGAAACAAACAAACATACAAAACTACAGTCCTTTATGTCACCCCTCTGCTCAAAGTCCTCCAGGGACTCTGGGCTCACTGGAAAACAAGTATTCTAAGAGTGTCCTCCAGGAGCCCCTGGGAGCTAGGCCAGCCTCTCCTGCAGGTAGCAGGTCTCCCGGCTGCTGTGTCCTGCATTCATTCTGCTCCAGGCACACCAGCTTCTTGCATTTCTCTTCCATAGTCTGGGCCCATTTTACTCCCTGAAGCATTCATGCTTGCCATTTCCTCTTCCTGAAATACATTTTCCCACATAGTCCAGTTTTCTTCAGGTCTTTCAAAGTCCCTTTTCTCTTGCTATCTGATTTAAAATTTCTACCTTCTGTTGATGTGTTTCTGTTGCCTGCTTTCCTTGTTCTTTGCCTCGCCTTTAGGACGGATCACTCTCTCAGATACAATTTATTTTCTTTTTTTGTCTCATTTTTTATGTAGCTTTTATTTGTTTAATAATTTATCTTACAAGGTAAACTGCATGAGGGCAAAAACATTTGCCTGTTTTGATCACTGTATTTCCTCCGTGCTTAGCATATAGGAGGCTTTGAACAAAAATGTGTTATGTTAGGAAGGAAGGACCACTTTAAAGAATTCTCCTTCAATTTCTCACTTTGGTCCCCAAAAGTTGGATTATAAAAAATGTTTCTGTCTCTATAAATTTTGCTTGGTCGTTTCAATGGAAAACTGTGGTTGGAATCAGAGAAATTCTGTCATTGTGTGGTGGTTAAATTAATGCTCTGAGCTCTAGAGAAAGACAGACCTGAATGTGCATCTTGGTGCATTTTAACCAATTGAACATGGTTAAAATGACCAGTGCATCTTCTATGACTCAGTTAATGGCCAACAGGACATATATACTTATATATACTAACTACTCCTTCATGTAACACGTGTTCAATAACTGCAGTAAATGAAATATATCTATTTACCAAATTTCTATTTAGTAGTCCAATGTGTATGTAGACCCACTTACAGAAAAACCTCCAATATCAAATTGAATTGTCATTTTCTGTTAGTCACACAGTAAATCAGTATATGGTAAGAAATGAGGATTCTTTTCACATCCTAATGTAAGTACTATTCCTGTCATTTTATCTCCATAATAGTACTGTGAAATGTTCGTGTCACTTGCCACATTTCAACTGAGGTTAAAGGTGCAACTCTCATTTACCCCCTACTGTTCCTATTAATTGTTTTAGTTTTTCTCTGCATCTCACCTCATGCACTCATGAAGATATTCAGATACCTCTGCTCTGATGAGCACTGGAAAAATGATCACACAGAACAGCTGTTAATTCTTTCATTTCTGCATATCAAAATTTTTTCCCGGGATCCCTGGGTGGTGCAGTGGTTTGGCGCCTGCCTTTGGCCCAGAGTGCGATCCTAAGACCTGAGATCGAGTCCCAAGTCGGACTCCCTGTGCATGGAGCCTGCTTCTCCCTCTGCCTGTGTCTCTGCCTCTCTCTCTCTCTCTCTCTGTGACTATCATAAATAAATAAAAAAATTATAAAAAAAGTTTTCCCACTTGACTATTAAAGGTCAGATTTTTAACTAGCCTTCACACACCCAAAGAACTCATATTTTAACAAGTCAAACGCGTCTGCAGAAATTCACACTATTCAAGAATATAGTATGTTCTATACATCACACACAACCTTATAATGTATATATGTATATTATACTTTAATAATTAAGAACGTAATGTTTTATTCTTTTAAAAATACAAAGCAATAGGCAGCAGAATTTCTGGAATAATAATAACCATTTTTAAGGTCAATTACTTTATAATGAACATCTCTGCATTCAGAAATGAGAAGGTAGGAGAGGGTAAGCATAGCTCAAAGCCACAGAAAGTCCTTAACTGACAAAGCTGGAATGCACATTCAGGTCTGTCTTTCTCTAGAGCTCAGAGCATTAATTTAACCACCACACAATGACAGAATTTCTCTGATTCCAATCACAGTTTTCCATTGAAACGATCAAGCAAAATTTATAGAGAAAACTATAGGCCATAAATGGGGGAAGTGGAGCTGGCAATGGTTGGCCACAGGCTTTGAAGTAGAATAGGACATACAATTCATTCTTCATTGAGGGCATTGTGTTTTTTCTATTACTCTTGAGACAAAGACAATCATTTTGCAGCGCCATCTTCTACATGCCTGCTTCTAAGACCCTTGTTTATTTTTTTTCTCTTTTCCTTTCCTTGGAATTTTAGAAATGGCGTCAGTAGAGGGCTGGGACAATAGAAGAGAGAACACATTTCTGTTCATTTTTACCCTCACTCTGGGCCCTTATTAGTAACATGCTGAATATTTGAACCTTTCACTGTGTTACACACACAAAGGATGCTTTTGGGTGCTCACTGTATGACAAAAATGTATCACCAATTGTCGATTGTGAACTTAAAATTCAGCTCACAAGAAGTTTTTGAATAAGCTTATTTAACCGTTTCAAACATTATCATTTTTAAGTGCCTGCAAAGGACACGATCTCATTTAAATATTAAAATGGGTAATACAGGCTCTGACTTAAAATACCTTACTGGAGGCTTAATTTCACAAGACTCCTGTCGATAGTTAAGTTCAATGATTCCACAAAGATTTAGGGACTTCTATAATAAGCACTGTTCACTGTTCTTTTCTAGACCTTGAGAAATATAAGCAAATATATGAACAAATATGGCTAAAACCAATTCATCCTTTAGAGGAGCTTTTAATACTAATTGTGATAATAAAATAAATGCAACTCTTAACTACAGCACAAGTTACAACTTGATATAAAGCAAACACTATAGTTGTACCGAGAAAGAGAAAGAGAGAGAGAGAGAGAGAGAGAGAGAGAGAGAGATTGCCTTGAAGGGATTGCAGAAAATTTCTGAGGAAGAGGCAACATTAGTGTAAGATTCAATAGGATAGTAGGTATTTTCCAGGAGGAATTATGTGCATAACATCAGCAAAGTGTGGCAGCAGTAAAGCAAAATGTTTTTGGAGAAGGCAGGTACTTGATTATTGGAAGCATCAGTGAGTACAGGAAGAAAGCCAACTCAAAGAAAACTTCAAGAAACTTGCCCAGGAACATGGAGCTAGTTCCTGGGTCAGGATTCAGGCCTAGAAATCTGGGTTCAGAGTCTGTCTTCCGAAGAGCTGCACCATACAACACCATATTCATCTTGTATTACTGCTGTGAGAGAGTACCACAAACTTAGTGGCTGAGACGGCACAGATTTATTTATTATTATACAGTTCTGGAGGTCAGAAGTTCAAAATGAGTGTCACTGGGCTACAAAGAAGGTTTCTGCAGGGGTGCATTCCTTCTGGAGGCTCCAGGGGATAATTCCCTTCTTTGCCTTTTCCAGCTTCTAGAGGTCACTTGCATTCCTTGGCTCAGAACCCCTTTCTCCATCTTCAAAGCCAGCAGTCTGGCTAGCATCTTCAAATCTCTTGACTCTCGCTCTCCTACCTCCCTCTTTCACTCTCAAGCACCCTTGAGATTACACTGAGCACATCCCACTAATCCCAGATAATCTTCCCACCTCCAGGCTGCTGATCAGCAAACTTAATACTTAATTCCTTCTACAAATTTACTTCTCCCTAGCCACTTGGCATAAAGGAACCACAGGTTCTGGGGAAAAGGGTGCGGACCTCTTGGAGAAGAGGAGTATTCTGCATACCCCAAATAAGATATTAAATTTGGCTAGAGCAAAGGGGTAGAATGGAAGCTGAAACTGGAAAGAAAAGTTCTAGAAAGCACTGGATACTAATAAATTCACATTTTTTTAAAGTAAGCAATGCGAAGGCTCCTTCCCCCCAACCCCACATTATTAGAGCTACATTTAGCAGTTACCTCATTCAGGCAGTGGTATATAGAATTAATTGAAGAGTGAGGTGATTGGAAGCAGGAAATTCAGTTAGGAAGCAGCAGATTGAGCTGAGCTGCCTTGAGAAAATTCTCTTATATGCCACAACCAATTCATGATGATGTTGACAGTCTTTTCATCATGGAAAGCATTCAGTCTCATCCAATGCTTATCCTCAATCAATGGGTGGAATGAATTTGAGTGGTAGATAGTATTAGGTCCAATCTGAATGATTGTTCTCTTTCATTGGTCTTGTCCAAAAATTCTGACACTGGGTTTGAAAGCTGATGTGAAAATACATTTCCAGTCCTCTGGAAACCTTGTTCAACTCAACAGCGTACTATAAATCTTGCATATCTGATTGGAATGAACTACAAGCTTTGTCCCACTGACAGAGTGGTTTGCTGCAGTTAGATATGGGCTTCTCTCACTGTACAAGACTTTGCAAATTGAGTGATATCAATGGGCACCCAAATGTACTCTAAAGATCTGAGTGTTCTTGTGAAGCACAGGCGAGACCGACGGCAGATGCTGTGGAGTCCTTTGCAAGTCAGATGAACCTGAAGACAGTACAGATCACATAACAAATTGCTCACAGCCAAGGATTTCACTAGTATCGCAAGGCTAAAAGCCATCCTCCAGTTCCATCAGGGCTGCATAAGGAAGAATAAAAGACCAAGGCCAAAGGAAGTGAATCCAGGCCAGCATGGCCTTGGCAAGGCTGATGGTCGGTGAGTGTTGCCAACATGGCATCCACTTCCAAACAAATTGAAGGTTTGCAGAATGGGGATAATGCCTAATCACCAGTGCAACTGCATGACTTCAGTCTGCTACAAGCACAGCAAGATTTTTTAAATAGTTTCATCAGATTCTCTTGTTAGCCACAGAGGACGCTGACAGAAATACAGTCTCCCCAGTAATAAGCCTCACAGTACAGTTCGTAGGTCAGCAGATGAAGCCCTGAAAGAGCAAACAAGACTACGAATACTCATGTATCTGACAAGCAATATTAATATAAAGTTCACTGCAACATACAACAATCTAAATATCTCTTTTTTAATGAAAATTTGCCAACCAGAAAAGTTAACAAGAAATACATATTTCAGGGTGCCTTGGTGGCTTAGTCAGTTAAGCATCTGGCTTCAGCTCAGGTCATGATCCAGGGGTCCTGGGATTGAGCACCCTGTCGGGTTCCTTGATCAGTGGGGAGCTTGCTTCTCCCTCTCCCTCTGGCTGTGCTCTCCCTCTATCTCAAATAATAAATAAAATCTTTTAAAAAAAGGAAATATATATTTCAAATATATGATAGTTGACATGCCCATGTGCATTAATATATATTCTGAAGGTTTCATGTCAGAACTTGGGGAGAAACAGATTCTTAATTAGACCTTATTTCCATCTCTTTAAAATACAGAAGAGGAATGTGATGGCTTTTTAGTGGAATTATATCATCATTTCTCTAGAGGATATTTATTACTACTAGGCTATAAGAAAATCTCTCAAAGGAAATTTTAAATGGAAAAAAATTCTACATTTACTGGGAAGCATATCATACCAATACCAATTTCAGGTCTATGAAAATAATATTTATCTTAAAATTATAACCTAAAATCCTTCAAATCACTATCAAATTTCTGCATAACAGCTACCAGAAGGTTGAGAATAGGCCACAAGTTTTTAGAGGAAAATAGTAAGAGTTAACATCCAGCCATTATAATGGTGCAAAGGCTACATTCTATCAAGAATGGCAAATGATCCTTCTAATGAACAAGGCACAGCAGAAGTCTATCTCCTCCAGAAAGAAACACAAATCACCTTTATTACTACCTGCTCTTTCAAGTAAACAAATCACTAAAATAACTCATTTTCTGAGGATGGGTCGATTGGATTTCATAGTTCTAAAAGGACCAGATAATTTTCTTTTCATACTTAAAGAATTTCTTTTAGATGGTATGTACCAGGAAGTAGGGAAAATATTTGGCAAAGACTAGGAAGAAAGCCCAGTGACACAATGAGTTTTGTTTGGTCTAATACTCTAGAAAGCATAGCAATCTTCTGCTTTAATAGATCTTGACCAGTAAACTAAAGCTATGCCAATAGCATATGGCAATGCTTACGCACTAAACCACCCTACGGAATAGATCTTGTGTAACGGCTGTGCCATTAAAGAATTTTTTTGTCTTGGCAGAGGGGAGAAGTGTGCTCTCTGTTGTCTTGAAAGAAAGACAAAGAAAGAGAATTCCTGAGCATGATAAGCTTACATTATTTGTCTAAGACCTAAAGTAGATTGTATAGAACGTTAGGGAAATGCTTAAATTCAACAGCCATTAGTGTAAAGATATATACTTGTATTGAAAAAGATCCTATTATTATAGAACACCTGTAAGTATAATAGGAAAAATGCCCTATTAAATAAACCAGCAGCAAAGCAGGACTAATTCTTTATTATTCCATGGTTAAATATGTAATTGAAGAGTGACTGCATACTTTGGCTATAGCTCCCTCCTTTTCTTGAAGGTTTTCAAGCTTATACTCTGATCTTTGGCGACTCTTACTATCAAGTAAGTATATAAGGATAGAAAGGAAGCCAACTTTAAAATCATTATAGCATCTGTAAATAACAACACAAAAAAAGGAGGTTTTGTAAGGCAGAAAGATTGCAATTAGTCACTAAACTACTGATTTTTTAATTAACTGGGAATGTAATTATTAATTAGGTGCATCTTCTGGTTATTACAATAAGCACTGGTTGCCTTGACTTTTCTCTGATAAATATTGAAATTAATATTTAGTTAACTTAGGATGAAACTATATGATTTACATTGAACTGGATCTGGAAAAAAGTAATCTAGACTTTTCTTCGTAGTATTTTTGGAGAATTTAATATTAAGTTAATGAGAAATGCTTTGAATCATGTAAACAGTACATAGAAAGTACGGAATTTGCCTATCATAAGGAAAATGTATGGACTCATTTCATTTGAATTCTGTAAGACAGTATTTAGAATTATTAGGAGAAACAACTACATAATAGCAAACAGGAAAATATTCTGCTTTTAAAGGCACAGCAGAAGGTGTCCTATAATGCTACTCAGCACACCACATGATATTCAGCAGCTTTTACCATCTGGACAATCTTTCCTTTTCAACAGCATTGCTTTTCAATAGCACTTCTAATATTTCAGTTTGAGTCCATTTTATTCTTTCTCTGGCCTTTGGAAAAGATAGAGAATGGTTGCAAAATTACTACCATCTTTACAAAATAGCGACTGTGGATAGTTATTAAATCTTCCCCTTCGTTCCAGATAAATAACACCAGGCCTTTATCCTTTCTGTATCCAACTCTTCAATCACTTTGAAAACTCTACTTTAAAACCAAAGTTCTTATTTTTCTAAATGTCAAAGGCTGGAAACAAACACAATGCAAAAAGGGCCTGATTAGAGAATGGATGTACTTCATCTTATGAAAGATAAAATATATATATATATATATATATATATATATATATATTTGGTTGAAATGAAATAAGAAGACCTATGTCGCACACCGGGCATGGCACACCATGAATACTCAATAAATGTCAGGAGAATCTAAAGTTATGGACTTGGGGGTGGGGAAGAGAAAGAAAGGGAAGAGAAAATCTAAGATGATGAACTAATGGTTGCCACGTACATTTTCATGAACGATAGATGAAGCTCTGTAATTTTCATAATCACGGAAGGCATTCTTTGTTCTGTAAAGATGTTAAGGATAACTGTGGGTTAAGTAACATTTAATTTTAAGTAAGACTCCCATTTTAGCTGGATTAAAAGGAGATTTTTAAAAAATGAATTTCTAGGTGCACCTGGGTGGCTCAGTTGGTTAAAGTGTCTGCCTTCTGCTCAGGGTCCTGGGATCAGAACCCTCGTATGAGGCTCCCTACTCTGTGGGGAGTCTGCTTCTCCCTCTGCCCCTCCCCACACTCATGCTCTCCCTCCCTCCCTCCCTCTCTCTTTCACTTTTCCTCTTTCAAATAAATAAAATCTTAACAAAATTTTAAAAATGAACTTCTAATAAAAGATTCAGTACTCAGTTATGTGACGCAATATAGCTAGTTCTCTGGAATGACTGGAACCCAGAACTAAGAATCCAGTAAGGCTCCAACAAAAGTCTTTGCTATTATATTCTTTCCATCCACAGAACAGCTTCCGCTTTGAGAACTACACAATACCACCCATGGCACCTGCGTTCACTGGGACAGTCTAATAATATGAAATGAACTTTCTGTCACAATTACCAATTCCAGGTGGAATGGCTCTGATTGGCCTACCTCTGTCCATGGTCCATGCAGTAGTGAGGGCAGGACTGTCGGATCAGTGTGCACTGCTGCAATTCAGGGGCAGACGCTTGCAGTGATCAGCACAGCACAGAGATAATACCCAATAAGCACACATTATCTCTACAAAGTGAAACTATAGGAGCAGACGCATGCAGTACGGCCTTTATAAATCCAGTTACTTTGAAACTTATATTCTCTGGAAAGTGTCTTTGGAAGTTCACATAACTAGGAATTAGCTGCATTTATTTTTGAAAAAAAATAAAGCAGGGGCATAGGCATTCTACTAGGGATCAAGAGCCCTGTGATGTCACTGCATAGCTTTGTAAATTTGGTCACATGTGTTTGATTTGGCTTTTATTAGTTTATTTGCCTATAAAATTAGAACGCTGACCTCTTACTACTCTGAAAGTCTTTAGGCCTATACATAAATAATATCAGCACTTTATTTCATAGTATGAAACCAGTTCCTGAATCCACAACAGGATAATTTTTAAGTGCTAAATATACCCCCCATCTCAGATATATCTCAGGTTAGAAATATTCAACATCTACAAGTATGAGAATTTAAAAAACTATTAACAACTACTGTTTGACAGAATTGCTTCCTGTAAGGTTTTTAATCCTATTGCATCTCTGTTTCATAAATTCTTTTTAAATTTCAAAAGTACCAACATGTCTCAAATTCTTTGATTAAACTTTAAGAATAATAGACATGTTTACTTATTTATTATTCAAGGAGGCAATAATGATTTTTTTTATCTTTCAAAGAACTCAAACTACTTCATAAATCTTGTTTAATGATAATATTATCCTATCTCCACAGATGACAAAATGCAGTGGAGTTAATTTACAGAATCAAAAAAGTAAGTTTGAGAATCAATTTAATTTCACAAACTTAAGAGGGCAATTATAGGAAGAGTAAGAGAGGATGAAGGAGATTAAATCAATATAGGCACTCTTTCCTTTTTCCACACGTTTAAATACTAGTAAGACCTAAAAGAGAGAGAGACAGAGAGAGAGAGACACCTGGGTGGCTCAGCTGGTTAAGTGTCCAACTCTTGATTTTGACTTAAGTCACAATTTTGGGGTCCTGAGATTGAGCCCTGCATTGGGCTCCTCTCTCTGTCTCTCTAGCTCTCCACCCCTCCCCCCACTCACACTCTCTAAATAAATAAATAAAAGGTCCCCTGAAATTCAATTATATAGGCTAGAGAAAATTTAAAATATGAAAATGCAATTATTTTCAGAAAGCTATTTTAGAAATGGTTGAACATTTAAAGGACTTTTTTTTTTTTTTCACAATTAAGTAAGCTTTTATAAGTAAAGGAATGTATGTACCAAGCCAGGTAAAGTATACAATAAGGCAATTTTCTGCTTTAGGAAATCCAGACAAGAAAAAAAAAAAAAAAAAGAAAACTTATTCCATTACTATCCAATTAATTGGGCCAACATTCAAATATATTTTAAAGGGATGAATTATACAAATAATTTCTTTAAATCTATGTAATTTTGAATATTACTGTGCATTTAAAGCTCATTACCTCCCAGCATTTAAAAAATTTTACTAGAATGTATTTCCAGAGTCTAGGCATCTTAGTAGAAATAATCTTATAATATTCAAAGTTCCGCACTTCATTTTACATGAAGTAGATCCCCGAGAATATAGTTATTAGTATGATATCAAACCATGTTATTTTTTCAATCTCCCATTTTCAGAATATAATTAGTTTAAGGATAAAACCCTCTGCTCTTGAGAATCTTTTATATGACTCTATTAAATCACCTAAATCCTGGGGCACCTGGGTGGCTCAAATGGTTAAGCATCTGCCTTCAGCTCAGGTCACGATCTCAGGATCCTGGAATTGAACTCCACATCAGGCTCCTGCTCAGCGTGGAGCCTGCTTATTCCTCTCCCTCTGCCCCTCTCCTCTACTTGTGCACACTCTCTCTGTCTCTCTCTCAAATATAGTCTTTTTAAAAATTCTTTAAATTCAAAATCACTAAATTATTTCCCACTACTGAAAATTATTAGAATTTAATTTTATTAAAGCAACCAACTCGAATACAATATGTGTAAGCTTATTAAATCAACCAAATTGAAAGTATATGTATATATGTGTACATATTACATAAAATGTCAACTATAACAATGTAATTCTCTCCCTGCCTTAGCATTCCAAGTCCAAATAAGCATCTTGCAGATTTTAGAAGTTACAGTTAGAAACAGAATTCCCTTCATGGCTCAAACACATCCACATTTTCTGCCATTTGTGCCACATTTGTCACATTTTGCCCAACAGAATGTTCTAATAGAACCCTATAAATATTAGGTCTTTTTCAGCCACTGTATTGCTTTATCTCTCCCACATGTGGCATTTTTTCAAAAAAAAAAAAAAGGTGAGAAATTTTTTTTAAACTTTTTAACCCCTTTAACCCTAACTCTTTGTGAGCCTTCTTGGTTATAAAATCTCACACTTAAGTAGAAACTGAGTTTTATTAAAGTATCACTAGATAAATCCTGGAGCTGCAATATGTATATATTGCATCTTGAGAAAACCATGTCTCCAAATGCTAATCTGATGAAATTCAACTGTCATTGAGAAAACCCTTTAACCTGGAATTGCCGTTTATTAACAGATATGACTCTCTGGGACTCCTTCTTTTAAAATTTCTCTATGGGCACATGGGTGGCTCAGTGGTTGAGTGTCTGCCTTTAGCTCAGGTCGTGATCTCAGGGTCCTGGGTTTGAGTCCCTCATCAGGCTCCTTATGAGGAGCCTAATGTTTTATATATAATAATGTATATAATGTGTGTGTGTATATATATATATACACACATTGTATATAATGTATATAATGTTATATTTATATATATAATATATATATTATTCAATCCATATATATATATTTTTTTTCTCTAGATGGCTTTTTCTTTCTGGATGGGGGAATTCTATTGCCCCAAACCTAACCTGGATCCCAGGTGACTGCCAATACTGCTTTACACTGTTCAAGTCTTATTCCATCTCAACTGAAAGATGACTGCTTCACCTCATTAATTTATAAAGTTTCCCACACAGATAATCCCAGAAGGGATGCTCAAATGCGCAAATTGGTTAATTTGTATTATTCAACAAATTTGCACCTTTTTATCTTTAGTTCATTTCAAACTTCTCAGCCACTAAAGCGTGAAACCTTGAAATCTTTTGATTCCACTCTTTGAAGTATTTTTCCATTGCCACTTACACACAACTGGCTCTGAACTTCAGCAAAGTTTACCTCAGTGATATTGTTCATATCCATTCTCTCCTTGCTTCCCATTTTGTGATGGTTCATTTTATGTGTCAACTTGATAGGATTAAGGGGTGCCCAGAGAGCTGGTAAAACATTGTTTCTGAGTGTGTCTTTGAGTATGCTTCTGGAAAACATTAGCATTTGAATCACCAGACTGAGTAAAGAAGATATGCCCTCACCAATTTAGGTGGGACATTATTCAATCCATGAGGATCCAAATAGAACAAAAAGGCAGAGGAAACACAAATTCTCTTTCTCTTTTCTTGAGCTGGATGTTTATCCGAGCTCTTAGTTTTCAGGCTTTCAGACATCAGCTTTCCTGGAAGTCCAGCTTGCAGAGGGCAGATTATGGGACTTCTGGGCCACCACACTCATGTAAGCTAATTCCTTCAGTGAATCAATCTGTCAATCTCTTTCTCTGTCTCTGCATGTTTGCGTGCACGCGTGCATGAGTGTGTGTGTGTGTGTGTGTGTGTGTGTGTGTTTCCTATTGGCTCTGTTTCTCTGGAGAACCCTGATGAATACACTGTTCTCCTTGCCACTGCTCTAGTTACGAACCTCTTTACTTCCTATCAGGAAAATTGTAAAGGACTTCTCACAGGATGTCTGGATTCTGTTTTTTTTTTTTTGTACCAATTTATTATGCACATAACTGACAGTATAATCTTTCCTACTCAACTCTGTTACAACGCTCCCATCACTATCAACTTCCATTTACTTCCGCTTGCCTACCCTACAGAAGCCCGTCTCTAAAGCTTTACTTCGAGGCCATCCACAACCTGGTCTCACTTATCTCTCTTCCAGCTGCATCTCCTATAGTACCAGATAACTGCAATTCTTGCTTGTGACACATCACTCTCCTGCCCTGGGAACCTTTTAATGCCTTTGGGGTGAGTTAGAGCCTCAAGCTTCCCCACCAAGCGACTGGCATATGGCAACATAAGATAAGCAACATTTGCTACACATAATGTATTGCAATGTTGTAAGTATGGGTATGAGATTTGCAAATCAGGAAGGCTAGCCATGCCACCATGCAAATAGGGGATTTGAGTTTTTATGACCACTAAGCAGTCAAATGCAAAAGGGATCCAAGGCTGAAGAAAAATGTGTTAGCTACTGCTTACACTGTGCCTAAAGCCATAATTATAACTGGCATCCCACAAAACCAAAACCACACCACCACATAAGTGGGTTAAAAGCTCTCCCAAAGGTGTTCTGGAGATGGAACCATTACTAGAGACTGGGTTACTGCCTCTTTCTTATATGTCAACTTGACCAGGAGCCCTTTTCCATCCTGAGAGAAATTCTACCTAGATAAGCCTACCCAGAGATGGCAGATCATCCAAAGGAATTGTGGCAATAAAGCCATATCACTATCTTCTTTATGTTCCCCTGTTTTCCTGGCTTACATTTAAACAATCTACTGGTATCCTAGCTGAGTTATGGTAGGATGACACTACAATAAAAAATACAGCCTCTCTCCTCATGGAAGTTGCAACTTAATAGGAGAGATGGATATAAAAATAGCTGATTGTAATGTGGTATGTGTTATAATAAATATTAGGCTCAAATAACCATGAAGACATAGGTGAGGAAACAATTCATTCTGCTGTAGGTGAGCTTGTGCAAGGATTAGAAAAAGGTGGGGGATGAGGAGGCATCAGGGACACTGGCCCTTTCAAGTCAGGTGGAGGTGGCATGGGGAGATGCCGTGCAGAGCCTTCAGCATGGCAAAAGGCCTTGGCATATTCTGAGTGCCAGAATGTTTGGAGATACAATGATGTAGGATTAGGACCATGAATGACTTGCTAAAGGGGGAATGTTTGATTTCTGGACACTGGTGATTATTAACTTGCCCCACATGCAGATAAATGTCACACTTTGGAAAAGATAATCCTGATGAAGTTATGGAGGATGGAATGAAGGTGTGGAGAACCAGACTACATTAGGCTAAGTATGAAAAGCTGAGAGTCAGGTGTAAGTCTTAGTGTAATTGGAGAGCAGGGAGCAAGTGCTGGAGACATTTCCAAAGTCAATAGGAACACAAAGAACCAAAATTAAAAAGTAAGAAAAATGCTAAGAAGAGCTCCCCAAATCTGCTAATATATGGAATACTCTAGAAGGTGATCATTGTGTTGGAATGGAATACTTACGTAACAGCGACCCTGCTAAATATGTTGTATACATTATCTTTGGGTGTTTCCATGTCCCCATTACAGATGAAGAAACAGTGGCTAGGAGACTCAAGCGAATTGCCATTGAGACCCAGTTGTGTCACATTCCAAGGCAAATGGGTTGGGGGAGCAAATGTATGAATGTAGCATTTGCCAATTTCCATGGTGTAACTATTCCACTATGGAGAACTTCAAGTTACCACCAAAAAGTCACTGATTGCAGAGCTGGTAAGGGATGTGTGCAGTTAGTCCTCATGTGAGGGCCAGTGAGCCTGTCCCAATGCACTATCAGACCTCACAAATACGTTATCAGGCATCATATAAAGCTTATAAATTTGGTCAGCAAATTCAGCCAGCCATAGACCAAATTCAGTCAGCATCTGTTTTTGTAAATAAAGCTTTATTGGAGCACAGCCATGTCCATATGCTTCTGTATTATCTATGGCTACTTTGGCAAAGCAATGGCAGAGCTGAATGGTTGCAGCAGAGACTCTCTGACTGCCCCCTCCCCCAAGCCTAAATATTTACCATTGGCACTTTATAGAAACTATTTGCCAACCCCTGATAAAAAGTATAAAACAGGCAAAACTGATCAATGCTATGCTACTGATCATGAAGAGAGGTGAGGTGGGGGAGAGTGATCAGCGAAAGCACAGAGGAGTTCTGTCTTCATCAAGACATTTGTTACCCTGTGAAAATTTCTCTTGCCTACAATTAGGATTTACACATTTTTCTATATGTAAATTACACATTAAAAAGTTTGTTAAAAGGAGATCAAGACATCTTGAGAGCAAGTTGTACAATTCTGTTTATCAGTGATTTAAACTTTGCCCTCATTTATATCAGAATCACACTAAAACACATCTGTCTGTTTGATTTACAACAAATGCTGATTAATTCCATAGATAAATATCAGTAAGAGCAGTGACAGGATCTATCTGTTGGGGGTTGTTCTTGCCAAAACTTTCCTTCTGATGATTTGTACTAATCTTTTCTTTACTGTGCTGGCAGAGTTTTCATGGGTGTAACTCCACTGTTCTAATATGTGCTTTCGGAATACTAATTCCTTTGAATCTCACTTACGATCAAGCTGTTGTTAGGTATACTGCACATCCCTGGTGGGGGTAGAAGGGTGGGGAGGAAGGCAACGGGGTGACTATCATGAACAGGACTCAAAAAAAATGGGAAGCAGGTCAAGCATATCAATTTTAGCATTCTGTTAAGTGACGGAGCTAAGACAAAAAGATGCTTGGCTGCTGCTAACCATCTATGGCAACAATCCAGATGTGTATACTGGGGACAACGAGGAAGTAACCATCAGCAATCCTGAGCTCTGAGGTATGATTCCTGAATACATGCAACTCCTCTGACCAACTCTCAGAGCCTGTGTTTCTAAGATGAACTGAAAGGAGCTGGAGCTCACATTGCCTTGGGCTTTTCCATGTGCCAGGTCCCAGCATGGCAACTTTCCAGATTGGAAAGGATATTCCTCTATCTCCAGGCCCACGCCACCTGTCAGCTGTCAGGACTGTGTGCAGCTCTGGCTCTAGCAGCTGGCCAGCCTGTTACCTAATGGTAATGCACAGGAGCATAGGAATGCTGGTAAAGCATGTGAGGAGGCTATCACTCTTGTCAGAGGGCATTAGGTTCCCACTGGTAGCATCTACCACCCGTGAACTCTGAGACAGGCCCAGACCATGCTGTGCATGTAGAAGATGAGTAAAGGCTAAAAGACTTGCACAGAGCCAATGATTTGTTGAGCATAATTGTGAATTATTTTTTTAATCTTTCCACTAGATCTTCAATGGGAGTATATTTCCTCTTTCTGGAAAAGGGGCAGCCCTAGGGCATTTCTGAGGTCAATACTCAGTGATGCAGAAACTCTATTGGCTCTAATAGTCAACATATCTTTTCAGATACATAAGAGATATTTTCCTGGGATATTTTTTAATGAGGAAGTCATTAAACAGCCTGCTTCAGTTTAGTAAGGGAATCACAAAAGGGGCAGAGCACCATTTAGGTCTGGATGAAGACCTAAATTATACACAATGGCTCTTATATAAACTCTGGGAGCCCCTGAAGAAGTAGTCTAGAAAGCAAACTAGATATATGCTGTTTTGAATGGAAAATGCTGCTAAATCAGTACACTGCATTTTTCTTTTGTACCAATTACGCCCCAACATGGAAAAAGGAGTAGATATTCTGATGATAATTCTTCTTTTGCAGCCAAAACTACCCAGCAAATTGCAACTGAGTTTGAGTGGGGAAACGAAACACAGTGAGGTCATGACTCTGACTCAGGTATATCTTTGTTTTCCATCCAGGTGACCAACACCATTATCATGATCGGGAAGCTCACATTGTGAGTGCTTACTTTGGGCCAGAAGCTATGCTACTGATCACATGCATACCAACCATACAGCAGGCACCAGGTCACTTTTGTGGAAGAACTTGGATTTGACGTGGATTAACTCATTTTTCTAGGATCTCACAAATATTAAGTGGCTTAGACCATATCAAACCCAAATCAAGCAAACTACAGTGTATGCTTGTTACTACTATTTACAGTGATTTTCTTCCTTTAATCTGCCATCATAATATTATCTAGACTCTCTTTGGCAAAGGGAAGTTGTATGTGTGGTAGCAAGGGTGTCCTAGATAAAAGGACAAATGCAAAAGGTAACCGAACATGCCAAAACTCTTCTCATGTGTCTCCAAATCCTCCAAAGTCATGGACTTGATTTGGCATATCTCAGATGTGATGGATTACCTAAGCAGAGCACAATGAGTTCAGAAGAATATTTGGTTTGGAAAGGTTGGTATTGAAACAGGCTCAGAAAGAATATGTTTTTTTATTCCCATGACATTCTGGCTTCAAGCTTTGCAACTAAAACCTCCAATATGAGATATGGGAATAATCCATCAAAATATTACAATATACTTAAAAGTCATTTCATGTCGAAAGCTATCTTTTGGTCTCCTTCAGTTGACAGTACATGTGGTTGGTGTCTCATTGTGCAGAAGAAAACATAATTGTAAAGCAGAGTACTAAAAATAAAAGGAAATCATAAAATGCCATACATACAGTGAGGCAAACATTAAAATAAATGGGAGTTGAAAACAACCCTTTGAAAGTGCATGTTTATTTTGGTATTTGTTAAAAGAGTTTTGGAACCTTGCCAGAAGAGCCTCTCTAACAACTCCAGTTGGCTGACTGCACGGTCTTGGATATGTTAAAGAAGGCTAGAAAGTCTACACCCATACTACCCTGAACATACCTGACCTCATCTGATCTCAGAAGCTAAGCAGGCAGGGTTGGGCCTGCTAGGACCTGGGTGGGAGAAAGAAAGACTAGAAAGTAAGAGAAGTTCAAAATCAGAAAAGATGCCTATGCACCACAAGAAGAAAAAAAAAACTAAGTGGGAAGAAAGATAAGAGAAAAAAATGAATGGAAAAAATAGACCCTTAGTAAAAATCTAGAGGAAAAGAAAAGTAAATTAGGAGTAAAGATAACACCAGCAATTGAGCTGGTATCTATTACTCTGTCAAAAATTTTTATTAAAATAGCAAAAATGGGGTACCTGGGTGGCTCAGTTGGTTGAGCATCAGCCTTTGGCACAGGTCATGATCCCAGGGTCCTGGGATCAAGCCCCACGTCAGGCTCCCTGTTCAGCGGGGAGTCTGCTTCTCCCTCTCTCTCCTCCTGCTTATGCTTGCTCTCTCTCTCTTTCCATTTCCAATAAATAAATAAAATAATAAATAAATAAATAAATAAATAAATAAATAAATAAATAAAAGCAAAAATGGTGCTGCCATGATGCAAAGGAGCAGGGAGGGATGCTGACTGGAGCCCCACTGGGACTGCTAGGTTATTTGAAGAGCACACAATGCACAGTATCAAAAATCTGTTTGGACAGCCATGGAAGTTATTCAGGCAGGAAGTTTTTTTTATTAGATTTCATTATTTAATTTAAATCAAATTTATCGACCAAAATGTCCCAAATTAGAAGGTATTTCCTGTTTTGAAATTAAACACATTAAGTATGTTTCCTGAATTAGTCATCCTCAAGGCTTTAGTCATATTCTTGATGTGTGTGGGACTTCATCAAGGTTCATTCAGCAAAAACAGAGAACATGCAGGGAACCCTGAAAGGGACCTGCATGGCAGGATAAAGAGTCAGAGGTATGACAGACAACCTGCCTTCTCCTCCTGCCAAACATGTCTGCTCCTCCTAATGGGTGGGCAGCAACACTGTTTATAAACAAGCCGGCAACGTCCAATCTGGACCTCACTGGAGGTAACGGCCTAAAAATATAACTTAGCCCACTTTAAATCTATCATACAGATACAAAGCCAAAGCAGGGATGCTGGTAGACACTGACATCACAAAGAGATTCTTTCCCCCACCCCCTCCAAAAGGACTTGCTGTGAGCTTTCTTTAATGCATGGGCCCACCAGAGCATTTAAAATATATTTTTAAATGATTTAGTCACACCTCTTAAATAATATATTAACTGAGAATTGCTAAACAATGTGCACCTGTAAAACAGGTGTTTGGCTGAAGCTTAAGGACAGTCATAAAGGCAGCCTTGGCTCACAGCCTGGGCCTCAGGCACATCGAGGGCCATTCGCAGCATTTAGAGTGTGGAAGGGAAGCTTGCAGCGGTGAATGCTGAAGGAAAGCCCAGGTTCAGATCCTAAAGGGGACTGGATCCCTGAGGCCTTTCTCCTTCTCTGCATCTGCACTTAGTCAACACAGAGGGAAGCTGGAGAAACCAGACAAGCTTCCTTCCCATGGGTTTCAACACTTGGGGAACACAATACTTGTTGCTACATCCCATCTTGCAGCAAACACATGGACCAATTCTTATTTTTTCTGAAACACTTCTGTTTTCACTTGTTTAACAATCTTCTCAAATGAAGCCGATACATTTTATGAATCCAGTGTACACTTCTGCATATCATGAAGCAACTATTTTTTTCTCCTGTCATACTAAGTATTTGGCAAAGGTCCACTGTGCTCAAAATGAAAAAAAAAAAAAATCTGAATACAAATATCAGCTTCATTGCATTTCATTGATAAGAGTCAACATATCCTCTAACTTGGCAAATATTCCTCTTGATAACCATGAATTATGCTAAGGTCACAGAGCTAAAGACCTTATTAGAGGTTTACAGAGAGCTCATGCAGAAAAAAAAAATACCAGATATTTGGGTTTTTTTAAGAAAACTCTCTCCTTCTAGAAATCAGTAAATGTTTGCTCCTGAGGTTCTATTCCAATTAAGATATATCATCCCCATATTAAAAATTGATTTCAGACAGTTCCTTAATGAAATAGTCTTCCCAAATAAAAGTTTAGGATTTTAGTCTAACCAGAGTAAAATATCTAAAATGTGAAATGGCATTAAGGGAATTTTGGGGGGTGCCTGGGTGGCTCAGTTGGTTAAGGGACTGACTCTTGATTTCAGCTCAGGTCATGATCTGAGGATCTTGGGATTGAGCCCTGAGGGAGGCTCAGTGGGAAGTCTGCTTTTCTGTCTCTCACTCTGCACCTCCCTCCCTCAAATAAATAAATCTTAAAAGGGGGTGGGGGTTGGGGAACTTAAATTTTACTGAAAAAACAAAGGAAAAAAAGTGCGCCGGTAAAGTCCTGAGGGTAGGCAGGAAGAAACAAGAATGTGTTCTTTTATGAGCACTATGTGCAAAGGACACATCCTCCAGGATACTGGAACAATTTTCCTTCTGTATTCTCCAAGCAGACCAACGAACTACCCAAAGAAACCTAGGCTGTAGTGATTTCAGAAGAACAGTTGCTCAAACTTTTCTACCTTAAGTGATTTTCAGCAACTAGATATGAATAGCCCAGAAAATAGAATGAATCTGGAAGTCACTAACACAAAATTGCCATGGGAACTACTGTCTTTTTTTCCTCAGAACATGTGGCTACCAGGCAGTGTCTCAGATTTCCTGATGGAAAAGCAGATTTGTCCTAGAGTACTCTTCCTGACCCATAACCTTACACTAACCATCGCTTAATACCGATTCTGCCCAAGAGAAGAGAAGCTGATCTCAAGTTTGTATTTGTGTACAAATAGCTTCAAAGCCAGAAAGAAGGATATTTAGGGGAACTTTAAAACACAAGTTTTAAAAGATTCCTCCTTAAAAAAAATGCCAGTCAGCTGTTAAAAGTGAAAACAAATTTCTGCAAAGAAATATAGGATACTTTGACAGTCTACTTAACATTTCATGTTCCTAAAACAGAACCTAATTATTGCACGTACAGAAGGTATTTCTAGAACCACTTAAAGCTTAGGCTAACGTTCCAAGATAGAAATCTGGGTTGGGTATATATCAAGGGCTCTGGCCCCTCACATTCTCTGGTAGAAAACTCACCCTCTAAGAGAGTGGGCACTTCATTGAAGGGAAAAAGCCTTTCTCTCCCATTCCAACCACCAAAGCAGACTCACTTCAGGATGAAAGGTAGAACATGGGTCATCTGTACAATAAAACCCGCCAAACCCCATACTGCTCCCCTCTCTCCCTGTTACGGCAAGGTCAGCCGAACCAAGCCCCACCACAAACTTCATCCTAAGATGGTCTCCCAAGGACTCCCACACTGTTAATGAGTGTGAACACTCTTTATTTTCTTCTGCTTACTCTCCTGTTTTTCTAAGTTTTATCAAACAGAGATTGTTTGCATAATGAAAAGCTATTTCTATAAGAGTTTCAATTACATCAAGGTACTCATTCATTCCCTGATACCTTAAGCAAAAAAAACATATAAATAGTATACCTCTTTGATGGGTATGCCCATCGTAAGCTCATCCCTACTTCCTCCTCCAAACTTAAAGCCCTTCACAACCTACAATGACACTGCACTATTCATTATTCTAGAAAGGTATTTCTTTTCATGATTGTCTGCTATTGTAAACTTATCTCTCTACCTGAATTGCCTTTCTTATCCCCTTCATCAAAAAAATATCATCCTTCAAAAGCCAAGTCAAATATCAACTTGGTCTGGAAAGCCATCCCCAGCTCTTCTACGGGGTGGCATGCCTACTTCTCCACTGTGCGTGCACTGTGTGTGGTTCATATCTTACCCAGTTTTACTATAGTTTAGTGTCTTGTGTGTTCGTTTTCCAGGTGAGGTTTATCTTTCCTTTAATCCTTTTTACTTTCAGAATTCTAGGAGGGCACCTGGAATGTGTTAGGTACTCAAAGCCAGTTGAATGACCACCAAATAAACATGAGTGAATTTTGTCAGGATCATCAGCTTCGTGGAAAATTAGAGAAGGGGAGAGAGAGAGGAAAGGCTAATATGCCTGGGGCTTGAGCAGTAGTAGAAAGGTGGATGAGGAAAGATGGAAGAGAGTCAGGACAATAATCATTATCCAAAATGCAGAGGATGGAATGCCTGGGTGGCTCAGTGGTTGAGCGTCTGCCTTCTTTGGCTCAGGTTGTGATCCTGGAGTCCCCTGGATTGAGTCCCACATCGGGCTCCTTGTGGGGAGCCTGCTTCTCCCTCTGCCTGTGTCTCTGCCTCTCTCTCTTTGTCTCTCATGAATAAATAAATGAAATCTTTTAAAAAATTGCAGAAGACTCCTTAGGTCAGAAGCTACCTAAACTTCTCAAGTCTATCTTAATAAATGACACAGTGATCAAAATGTCAAAGGCTCTTACTGGTGGGGATGGATATTCAAATAATCACCCTAACTGACATGCCACGTGACTTGTCTCACATCAGAAACTCTGAACAACTCTGCATACTACATGCTTCCTCATTTCATGGGAAGGTCTCCTCCCACAGGCCACATTTCTCTCTAGCACTGCAGGGGATGGAGAAGAACATGCTTTAAGCAAGCCTGACATTTGGATTTCACTCTCATTATTCTCTCCCCCACAGTAGGACAACAACAGGAAAACACAAAAAGAAATTCTGCATTTGCTCATTTCCCCCATCTTCGATCATTGAGAAAGTGGTCCCCATCAGTCCCTTCCTGTTACTGCCTGTTGTTATTTCTTGGCCAAGAGACAGCAGTGCAGCACTCATGCAGATTTCCACGTGGACACTTCTCTAGTGGACAACTGCTTCCCTTCTACTCCTTTCGGTGATTTTCTGGCATGGTAACACCACAGTTGATATAATCCTGCAGGTGGGGTGTTTACTCTTCACAAAGTAAATATATAGTTAAAAAGGCAATTATATAAATTAATTATTTTTTCATTTGCTGCCACTTTCTCAGTGCAAAATTGTAAATCCCATAAAACTAAGCTGGGATGGGGACACTGTCCCTTTAAATGGGGATATAATGTCGCCTGGATCTGGAGCTAAGCATGACTAAAAATCATGATTTTGGGTGCCTGGGCAGCTCAGTCGGTTGACCATCTGCCTTTGGCTCAGATCATGATCCCAAGGTTGTGGGACTGAGCCCCACATCAGGCTCCCTCCTCAGTGGGCAGCCTGATTTTCCCTCTCCACTGCTTGTGCTTTCTCATTCTCTCTCAAATAAATAAAATCTTTAAAAAAATAAAATAAAAATCACTATTTTTCTTGCTTTTATTTGCTACTTTGGGATTAGTATTGTCACAGATCCATAATTTATGGAGAGTATTGTATGGGGCTTGAGCAGTAGTATAAAGGTAATTTTGCTCCTCCAAATTCAGTTCTGGGGATCCCTGGGTGGCGCAGCAGTTTGGCGCCTGCCTTTGGCCCAGGGCGCGATCCTGGAGACCTGGGATCGAATCCCACGTCAGGCTCCCGGTGCATGGAGCCTGCTTCTCCCTCTGCCTGTGTCTGTGCCTCTCTCTCTCTCTCTCTATCTCCATGTGATTATCATAAAAAAAATTAAAAAAAAATTTAGTTCTGGTATAAACCTGCAGGCAGAGTTGCATTCTGTGTCATCTCTTTTACCCTCCAGGGTTTCTATACTTAACCATTATTTTCTCTATCTTGAAAAATAAGGGAGAACACCAATTCTACCCGTGTATTACAGATCACTCGTTCTGTTTAATGTACTCATGTGGATACATTAACTGCCCATACATAGGAACTCTCTAATTTCTGTAAATAGGTATAATGAGCATACTGTGTAGCTGATAAACTCTGGCACAAGACAGTCCCTGGAAAACCTCACAGGCTGCATGCCTTCTCATTTCACTGTGTGGAAAACAGCAGGCAACTCCAACTCAGAGAATGTTATTCCTCACCTAAGTACCATCCTACGGAGGCTGATGAAAGCCTGGTTTGAAACGGGCAGATCCTGAACAGAAAAGTTGACTCATCAGTCTGTGACTTTTAATTACCCACCTCCTCCACGCCATGCCACTGCAGTTTCTTGCTCCAGGTGAGGTAAAGTTTGGGCAAAATGCAGCTCAGTTAAGTAAAATATAGTTTTGCATAAAAACTCCACGATTGAATACTCAGATACTGTCCTTATTCTCAAAGATGCTAGTGCAAATTCCATTTGACTTAAAAACAACACATCGAAGTCCTTATGTGCCCTCTGTCATCGTATACATTGAAATGAATAATCACAGCAACTTCCTTACTATTTTGCGAGTCTGTTATTATGTCTATCAGACAGTCCACATGAGGCCCACTCAAAAGACAATTGTTTGAGTGCTGCAATGCACCACCAGGTTATACATTCACTGGTGGGCAGAGGCCACTTAAGCACTCTACGTCTTCAGCTTCCTCGGGGTTCCAGCTGAGCTGCAATAAGTTTAGCAGACTTTCCTGCAGGACCCTGGTGACCTTCTCTGGTGCTTTGATGTTAAATACAGCTCACTGGTGTCACTGCTGGAAGTTAAGTGAGTTAACTGTGCTGTCTAGAGCAGGTACACAAATTTATATTCTCTACAGTAGCAGTTTGCAGACCTTTAACTTGGCCCTGACTTTGAATCCATTTTCTGTCAACCTCCCAAAAAGCATAGAGAGGTACTAGATATGAAAGACAACTTCACTGTCATATGGAACAAGCAGTTATGGTATCTCTATAGATGGTAATAAAACGGGCACTAGGAAACCACATCTGCCATTTGAGAAGCACAGTACACTTTATTAGTGCCAACTCTTCACATGTTGTGCAAGTGGACACTGAGACTGATGCTATAAATGCAGAAATTAAACCATCAAGAAGTTGAATGTCATTACCAAAATCTGTTCCTCTGTGAGAAAAAGAAACGTGGACATGAGTTTTCTGTTATCTTTTCATAGCGCCTCCAAATGATTTGCATAGACTACTTCAAGGTTAAAAACAGATTTGGTGGGGCACCTGGGTGGTGGTCAAGCAGTGAAGCATCTGCCTTCAGCTCAGATCATGATCCCAGGACCCCTGGATAGAGCCCCCCATCAGTTAGGCTCCCTGAGACTGCTTCTCCCTGTCCCTCTGTCTGCCACTCCCCCTATTTGTGGGTGTGTGAGCTCCCTCTTTCTCTTTCTGTCAAATAAATAAAAATCTTTTAAAAAAAAAAAGGTCTGATGATGAAAAGCCATTTAAAAAAGAAGTTATACTCAGAAGTACACTAATCACTTTGCTACTCTGAGGGATCATTTTCCGTTACTGTTTCAGTGTTTTCTCCTACAAATAGATAAGGACATTATTGGCCAATATTACATGACCCCTACTAAGGAATCAGAGGCCTCCATGTATATGGAATGTATATGGGATATCAACATAGCTGTTTGCTTGTAGGGACAATTTGAGGGAAATTGATAAATTATGTATTGATAACTAGCAACGGCAGGATCAGTAGAATATTATCAATTTATTTTATACAAAACTAGAGTAGGTATCCCTGGGTGGCACAGCGGTTTGGTGCCTGCCTTTGGCTCAGGGCGGGGTCCTGGAGACCCGGGATCGAATCCCACGTCGGGGTCCCGGTGCATGGAGCCTGCTTCTCCCTCTGCCTGTGTCTCTGCCTCTCTCTCTCTCTCTCTCTCTCTCTCTGTGTGTGTGTGTGTGTGTGACTATCGTAAAAAAAAAAATAGAGCAGTGCTCTCATTTTACTTTTTGCTAGGAAAATAAAATCTGGTTTTCAACTGAGGCAAAGATAAGGTTTGTACAGTCTTTTTTCCCCCTCTCATCTTCCACTGACTGCTATGAATTTTTTACAAGTTACCTTTACTTGCTTTAAGTGTAGCACTTGGGTAAAACACTTTTTCCGCCTATACCAAATGAAAACTATTCAGTTTAAAAAGTACATACCATAATGCCAAGCCTTCAGAGTAACATTATAGCATCATAAAGAAAGATTTTTTTTAAAGCACAGATTATTTATTTATTTATTTATTTATTTATTTATTTATTTTTAAATAACTTTATTTTTTATTGGTGTTCAATTTATCAACATACAGAATAACACCCAGTGCTCATCCCGTCAAGTGCCCCCTTCAGTGCCCGTCACCCATTCACCCCATTCCCCACCCTCCTCCCCTTCCACCACCCCTAGTTCGTTTCCCAGAGTTAGGAGTCTTTATGTTCTGTCTCCCTTTCTGATATTTCCCACACATTTCTTCTCCCTTCCCTTATATTCCCTTTCACTATTATTTATATTCCCCAAATGAATGAGAACATATAATGTTTGTCCTTCTCCGATTGACTTACTTCACTCAGCATAATACCCTCCAGTTCCATCCACGTTGAAGCAAATGGTGGGTATAAAGATTATATACGCCCTTTAATTACTTTTTTTCACTGTGGAACTCTCCTAGAAACTCCTCTGTTGTGTTGAATATGAATGTATTTCTATTTTGTTAAAGTGATTTGGATTGACACTGCTCTAAGTAGGCAAGACTTTTCTGACAGTACACCTAAGAGAAATTTCTACTGTTAAGTGATATTTGGGGGTGGGTTGTCAGTGAAATATATGTTAGCAAATTCATGAAACCTCTTTCTTTCTAAATAAAGCTAGCACTCAATAACACTTTCTATTTCATTCTGGCGATTTGAAACTTCCTGGCCTAAGAAGTAAAGCACTGAACAGCTTATAAAATGACTCAAAAGATTTCCCAAATATAAACACTCTTGCCCAGATAGCATTTGGATGAGTTACAAATAAACAACAACAACACAAACATGTATTAGTGATCATATTTCCTTTGAAATACCAGAGTCTCAAAATTAAGAGAGCTTTATGTTTAAGAGGCTCAAAGGATTTGAACAACAGTTCAGTTATTTTTCAACCCTCAAAAATGTTTGGTACCATGTATGTTAGTAAGGAAATAGTTCGATGAGTCAGTGTCTGAGCTCTCGTTGCCTTGAAGCCAGTCCAAAATGGGAATTTCTGGCACTTCAGACCAACTTTATGAGCTTTAAAAACATGTTTTAGTTTTAGAATCACTAGTACATTTTGCCACTCAAGTCTCTCAGCTAAGTCTCGTATATGCTCTCTGAAGTGTCAATTGTTTATTCCCTCTTCTTCACTAAGACCTGTTCCCACACAATTAAGCCATAAAGTAGGTGTAATAGGACCCATTCTAAGTTGAGTACTCTTAAGTCAACTGGCGTAATGGCCAGGAGAGGGAAGTCTCACTGCCAGTCACAGCTCTTTCCTCCTAATCCCGAGGACCAGGGCTTCAAAAAATGCCAAGTGAACAGTTACCACTGATGTATGCCTAATTATCTCTCCATTCTAGCATATATACATCAAGGAATAGCCCCATAAGAGAATGTTAGGATAAACTGTTAACCACACGGGCAAACTGTCCCTCCATTTGCAGTAGGCAGAGGTGCAAATCCAACTTTAGGGCTTAGCCCTTAGCCTGGAGAGCACTTTCATGAAGATTAGAAACGGGTGTCCTAAAAAAAAAAAAAAAAAAAAAAATCAGGTGTCCTCCGGATGGGCACAGACAGAGACTCAGTTTTCTTGAGTGGCCCTGGAGTACTAGCCTTGGCGTGGTCTTGACATACAGAATGCAGGCTGGGTTTTAGTCCCTTGCCTCCCTTGACTAGTGCCTCTGTGTACAGCACAGACCACACAAAAGTTGCAGAGAAGCCTTGTCTAGCCACTTGACCCCATGAAGCTAGAACCACAGCTTTAAAGAAGAGAGGAAAATAATAAAGCATAATGGAGACTTCACTGGGAAGAATAAAGCTGAAATTAACATGTCAACCTTATTTTTTTTTGTCTACTTGCACATAATGCGTGGCTCAAGTCAACTAACCAGAATATACACTCTGTGAAAGCAAGAATCATGTCTTCTTGGAATATTCTCCATAACCCAAAGTCAGGGTCACAGCTTTCCAGCAGGGAGGCTCTCATTACAGAGTTATGAGGAGGATGATCAACAGAGACAAAACCGCCTCTCTGAAACATCCACAAAGTTATAAATACTCTATCCTTGATCTGTTGCCTTTTACTGATGTTGTGCGGATCTGTTTCTATAATTCTAGCTCGTAAAAGTCAAGATGACTTTAGATGACTCTGTATCCTAAATGATGCCTTTTAAATTATGAAACCAAAAAGCGTTGTTTTTAAAAAATCATACAAATGTAAGTTAACTGAAAGAAATATTCACTTAAACCAAATAAAATAAATAGAATATAGCTAGTCATTTTGAAGCATTAAGCATCATGATGCTAGGTACTAGAAGGGACCTCAGAGGTCAGGAGGCAAAGTTCCAATGCCTGTGGGGACTTAACAAGTGCCTTTTACCAGTATAGTATGTCTTTACCAGTATAGTATGCTTTATGCCATGTGTAATGAAAGCAAGATGCATGCAAGGTGAAGAACCATGGACACTGGGCCTGGGCGATGCATATAAGCAAGGAGTAGAGGAAACAAGATATAAACATCCTATTATTATGGACTGAATTTTATGTTCACCCAAAATTCATATGTTGAGACCCTAATTCCAATGTGACGGTATTTGTTAAGTGAAATTTGGGGAGGTAATTAAGTCATGAAGGTGGATTAGTCCCCTCAGAAGAGGAGGCCAGAGAGCTAGTTACCTCTCTTTCCATCACGCGTGGATACAAGAAAATGGCCATCCAGGAGCCAGGGAACCACCTTTATCAGACACTGAATATGCCCATGCCTTGATCTTGGACTTCCCAGCCTCAAGGGCTATAGGAAGAAAGTTTGCTGTTTCAACCACTAGTTCACAGTATTTTTGTTATGGCAGTCTGAATGCACTAGGACAGCATCTAAAATTGTTGAAGCGATAGCAATTTTCAGTTGCAGTCACTACTATGTGAGGACATTATTGTTATAAAACTATTTAGGTGTTTGGGAGCTGGTAAAAATAACAAGTTATTTTCTCCTTTTAATCTACTAGTCCTAAACTCAGCTTTTTCTAACTACGCGATACCTCTCTGACTTTTAAAACCTAGCTTTTCAAATCCTAGAAGTCGGTAAGCATGTCTTTGCCTAATCTCCTCTGCAGACTAATCATTGCTGGTTTGCACAAGCATCACCATGGTGATGGTGATGGTCCCCATCACCATGGACCTCACTACCCTAGTTGCTCACGTGCAGTTTGCTAATGTCAATATAAAAATGTAGTGTCTAGAATGGAATACAAAATCAAGTTTGAACACATAATAACTAAGGTGCAAGTTTTAGCATTAAAAGGCAGAAGAGAAAGGCCTTAAGAGCCCAAATCACCACTGATCAGTTCAAGTATATTTCAAAGAGAAAATTTATAAAACCAACCATCTCTCGAAGAAATGATAGCGGAAACAAGATACATCTCTTCCTTTTTCTGAATTCGTTTTGCTTCTTGTTTTTAATTGGGTAGATTAAGTAGCAGCTCAATTTGTTAATTGCTTTCCTTAAAACAATTAACTATTAATTATAGTCACTGTTATTAGCAGTCTCCAATAATTCCAAGCTGCAGATGTTTTTACAGCAGGCTCCCAATGAGATTGGCAGTTTAGAATATTCTCTGCCAGCAAGCTGCATTCCTTTTAGCAAGCATCCACATGCAAGATAATGTCCTTTTTTAATAAGGTTTTTGTGCAAATGAAAATGAGCATGGCATTGTAAATGCACATGCATTAGCAATTAAAAGTGAAGTGCCTATAAGATAGATTTTTATTTTCACTTTTTTGGATAAGAATCCTGCATATTGTATTGAAAAGCCATTTTCAAACCACACACTAGTAGGGATAATCAGAAGCCATTTAAAGAGAGTGAGACCCTCTATGCACATTTCTCCATGATTTATAGCCACAATGCTATATAGTAAATACATTATATTTATAAATGTACTAAGTTTATGTTTAAGTTCACATGATTGCCACTGCACTTCACATGGTCTGTATTAACACATCAACTGTGTTCATTAACTGTCCAGATTGTTTCCTATAAGAAATACTCGAGGGACCCTCAGATACAGGAATGCACGTTTACACTTGAGTTAATTATGCTTATATGTCCTGTGACTCAACTGGCACCCCATACGTGATCTAATAAATTCTTACTGATCTAGAAACGCTTAGCAGACCATTGTACTAAAAGGGAAGTCATCCTTATAGGCTCTTTAAGAAAGCTATATTTGCTGTTTGATGTAAGAACAGCTTTAATGACCATTTACTTGGTCCTTAGCCTCCAGGACTGTTGATGTTGGAATATGGGAAATCTATGCCTATATTAATATATTACTTTTCTTTAATATGCTCTTTCCCACAATTTTTCAACCCCCCCCAACCTCTACTCTGCCCAAGACAAGCCTCTATATTTTGTTTTTAAACACGTGATAGCTCAAAACTTAAATTTAAAAACCCAGCAATTTGCAATTGCATCAATTTGCTCAATTTATTAATATATTCAAGATCAGAAAAATATCAGTAGGTTGATGGTCCTCCAGGCTTATCTATGTTTCTCATCATTTCTGCTACCTAACTTTCCCAAATTTTCTTCCTACAGAGACTATGGGGACCTTGAACTCTACCTATCCATGTGTTTCGCATCTCTTAGGCTTAGAAAACCCACCTCCTCTGCAAAGCCTTTTTTTCCTACCACTGCAACCCAGGTTAATTATATTCTGTTCTGAAACCAGGATGGGACTTCCTGGCTCTGCCCAGAACTAGCTGTATGTGTGAAACAGCAGCTGTCTTGATCTCTCATAGACTAATCTCCTCTTTTGTAAAATGAAGGCCTACATGAAAGTGGCACTGCCTGGTGCAGTTCATCTAAACACAGGGTTTGACCTGCTTGACATTTCTGGCAAGAAGATAGTATCTGTATAGCTACCATGCACAAATTAACCAAAGGCTGAAATGGAGTCTGAGAGTACAGATAGAAATCTGAAAGGGCTGATTCTAGTGATGGAGCACCTGCAAAGAAAGGGGGAAAATATCTCACTAGTTCCTTTAAGCCCAAAGAGAAACATGGTGTGTCCAACTTGACATGGTTCACCAGGAGAGGGTGTGCTGTGAACTCAGCAAATCAGGTTCACTGCTTTAATCTAAGGGAAAAACTTATCAGGGCTGTCTGTTTCCTTTGTTATTCAGCTCTCTAGTTTATGAGCTATTCAGGGGAAGCTGAAGAAATTGAAGCAGAATATAGGCATTTAATTTATTTTATTGTAATGCATTCAGATGAGTAGGTTTTAAATACCCGTTAAAAAGTTTACTCAGCTGTTGACACAGATCAGGGACTTTGGAGAATTAAAAGTCTCTAAGAGACCCAAATTGTCTGAATCTCTTTCTTACTGATGTAAGAAAACACCAACAGCCTAATCTTAAAAGGACAGTTATTGAAATTCAGATTGAACATGGGCATTTAGCAACTAAAAACTGCATTTGCTTCTCCACTGCTAGAAGGATAGGAGCTTAACTGAATCAGACATTTTAAAGAACTGAAAAACCATTTGAGAGGATTTATGTTCATACTCAAAGGAGATTCATAGAATTTGATGAGTATGAAGTATGATTTAAGTTTCTATAATATTTTTGATGATAAATCTCAGGATGAATCAAAATTATAATGTAAATACACTTCAATTTATAAGTTTTTAAGAATGACTGGCTGACCTTAGAACAAACTGCAGACCACCAAGATCATAAAATATCCCTAAATTTGTCACAGCACTATGTGAATCCCAGTTTCACCCTGTTTCTCTGGCCAGATCCAGAGCAATGCTCAGGTCAGCTGGCTCTGTGAAAGTACTCTTTCTCACAGGGCACTGCTGGAACCAAAGCCTGTGTCACTCTCAGAAATATAAAGCTGGAGTCAAATTAAGTCAAGCCCTGACTGAATAGACTCCACAATTCTTGAGCAGAGTTGAGACATTTTAAATACCAGGGTTCTAACTCAGATAATGAAATCAGTCAACAGCCACTCCTGCAGGTAAGCCTTTCATAAAGAAGAAAGGTCTTCAGACTCTTTTAATGGTGCTTTTATTATTGCTAAATATCCCTGTTCTTGAAAGACTGAAAGGTTATATTAACCACCGCTGCTAGAAAAATTTCTTGTGTTCCATACACACATGGGATTTTGCTCTTGAGCTTCACTCTTAGAAAATCAAGAATATGCTTAGATCATATGATCATTTAAACTATAAAATAGGGGTGCCTCGGTAGCTTAGTCATTAAGCCTCCAACTCTTGGTTTTGGCTCACATCATGATGTAGAGAATCCTGGGATGAGCCTCCCATCACATCAGTCTCCATGCTCAGTGGGGAGACTGCTTCTCTGTCTCTCTCCCTCTCCTTCTGCCTTCCCCTTCCCCTGATGGTGAATGTGCATGCGTGCTTTCTCTCTGTCTAAAATAAATTTAAAAATCTTTAAAAAAATAATAAATAAATTACACAATAATAATGATGACTATAATTCTCATTTTTTTAGCTACTTCACATATTTGTAATGTGTACCAGCTACTTCACATATTTCTTTCTAATCCACTGCTCTCCGAGGGGAAGCCTGAATTCATTGCAGCTCTATCACTGCATAGCTCTGTGAGATTTGTCTTTGAGCGTCAATCTCCAAGTCTCTCAAATGGAGAAAATGATAATAGTAACTTCAGAGAGCACTATGCAATTGAAAATACTAAAAAACTGGGCATAGTGCCTGCAAATTATTGTTAGCTACTGTTTCTGTTGTAATTTTTCCTTGAGTATTTTCCCAACTTCCCTCCCTCATCCACCCATAAATATTTTGAAAAGAAAACAAAGGAAAAAGCTCTTCCATGTAATTTCCCCCTCAACACTTTATCTATTTTGACATAGCTCACACTCTTATCCATAGAGCATTGACAAGCAGGTGCACTTTCTTTCAGGGTGTGAGAGAGGTGAACACATATGGACCTGCTGGCCCCTGGACTCTAGACTCTGAGAGAGAGGAAAGAGGAAAATGAGCTCTCTGTCCTTATGCGTGCTGTTGAGGCTACCAGCAGCCACTTTGTGATTTTTGCAGCATGCTGCATTTCAGTGAATATGGGGAGGCTTCTATTCTAGAAGCATGGAGAAGCACATCTCCCCTTTATCACATCTAAAACCCGACATGGAATCAATGAAACAAGCAGGAGAAAATCCCCAAGTGATTTCCCACTTTAAGTGGCAAAATACTAAAATTAGATTATGAATAAGTTTCAGATGTCTAACAGAATTCCTAGAAAAAGCACTAAAAATACAAAAGATATACATGAAAACACTATGAATAAACCAAAATGAATACTAGAAAATGTTTAATAACCCATAGGAATGCAGGAAAAGGGAAACAAAGAAACTGTAACCAAATAAATCAAACAGGAAAAAAATGTCAGACTTAAGTTCTAACAAAATATCAACAATTTCATTAAATGTAAGTGTTCTAAATATACAAATTAAAGAACAGGGATTTGCAGAGTGGCTCAACTATCTACAGCGTCTATGAGAAGCTCACTTCTATTATGATGATATAGGTAGGATGAAAGTAAAGATGTACAATGAAAATATCAATCAAAAGAGAGGTGTAATAAATATCACATAAATTAGACTTCAGGCCAAAGAAAATTACCAGGAATAGAAAGCTACATTGTGTAATGATAAAATTGTCAATACAACAAGAAGTCATAAAAGAGTGTCTGATTTCAAGTCATAAAGATATGGTGATAGATTTTGACTATTGCACTTAATATCAATGACCCTGGACTTCATTAATCTATACGTTTCTCTAATCTTCAATGTTCCCATCTTAAAAAAAGTGAGATGCTGAAGGGGACTAATAATGCCATAGGGTTGTTCAAAGACATAAATAAGGCCATTACATTAAAGTACCAAGCTCTTTTCCCTCTACTAAACTATATTTTGGCCTGAAAGCTGAAAATGAACACAAGAAATCCTCAGTCATCTTGAATTTCAAGACTTTACATAATTATTTTTCCTCTTAATTGGTCATGAGTATTATATGCAGATCATAACCTTTTGCTGTAAGCAATTATTTGCAAGGAAAAAAATATCCTGGCAAATTAATAAAGATCTTAGAAAAATAGATTCCAATTAACTTCAGAGCTCATTGTGTAATGACTGGTGAATCAATGGAAAATCTGTTGATACAGAATTTAATGGTTATATTTGGTAATGGGATGGAATCCAAATGCATACATATTTCCATCTGCTTCTTCTTTTCAGACTTAAAATAGTAAAGAAAGGTAAGGAATGGGAGAGGTAAATTAGACCATATATCATTATTTAATATTCCACAAAGTAAGAAAAATTGCAAAAAAAAGGAGAACAAAAATGGTTACTCAAGTAATCTCATTTGATGTTTATCCTTCCTTCCATCCTTCCTCCCTTCTTTTCTTCCTTCCCTTCTTTCATTTCCTTTTATTTTTCTTTCAAGTTTCCATGTTTGTATATTGCTTTTTGGTGGAGACTGGAAAACCCTATCTTTTCCTTTCAAGTATAATGCTCTTCACTATGTGTGTGTGTGTGTGTGTGTGTGTGTGTGTGTGTTTTAACCACTCTAGCCCATGTGATTTCGATAGAATTAAAATAAAAATCTTTAGTTAAAATTAACTTCCCTATTTTCAGACTGAATGGTCCAGGCCAAATTTTAATATTCCAAAAGACACTAGAAAAGATTTAAAAAGAAGAAAAAGAAAATAAATGTACTCTGCCAAAGATATACTACCACTTGCAACTGATGGGTGACCACACAACATCCCAAATAGCAGGTATTATTATTTTCATCCATCATAATTGATTAAAGGAATGGAGTGAAGCAGGGCACCTGGGTGGCTCAGTCAGTTAAGCTTAGATCTAACTCTTGGTTTTGGCTCAGGTCATGATCTCAGGGTCTTGAGATCAAGCCTCACATTGAGTTCAGTGTGGAGTTTGTTTGTCCCTCTTCCTCTGCTCTTATGTGTTCTTCTCTTTCTGCCTCTGTCTCTCTCTAAAACAAATAAATAAAACTTAGAAAAAATAGAGTGGAGCAAAGGAATTTATTAATTCACACTAACAAAATTTTAACTTAATTTTAGGATATGACTTAGCTGTCAAGTGAGTTACTAAATGATAACTAATAACAAATGAATCAAAATATAAAATTTCAAATAACCTAATATTAGGTTTGAAGTTATGATGAATTTATTAGTATGAATAAAACTGATGTTCATAGGTTTTTTATGGGGATTCAACTCATTGTGTATCGCTGTATTCAAAAACATTCAGATACTTTGAAAACTTGCTAGACCTTTGATATCAGAGTTTGTTAAAGGTCATGCTCTCTCAGGTCAAAGCTTATGAAACACAATTGTTAAAGCTGAATTTTATATAATTAAGCTGAGGAAGGAAAGTGTTCCATGGGAACACTACTCCAGTTTCTGGTGTTCTGTACTGTATAGTTAAAAGAACTAGTAATTTTTAAAAATGCAAGTAGGGCATCAGATGCTTATCAAGAGGAAAACCCATTGTTTATATAAAAAGCTAATTAGTTCATAAATTTATTTTTTTCATCTTTGCTGTCATGTCTCTATTTTCAAGTTCTTAGACTTTATATACCACTAACTTCTAAAACAATTAGTGGCAGTTTTCATTAATCATAATGTTCAGTATTATTGTTCTAAAAATAAGTTGAATACCAGCCTTTAAAAGAAATAGGGAAACAGATGTAACTAATATTTGGTATCAATAGATATTACTAATATCATTACTGCCATTGGCCACAGTCACTGAATTTGAGAAAATGTTACATCAAAGTCATACGTATCATAAGATGACTAAGGCAGTAATTAGCTCTTTGCTCACATGCATCAGAAATTTTTGATAAATATCTTATATTGAGCCCCAAAGTTTCATTCTCTGCATGTTATGCCAAAATTCCAGCTGTGACAAGGTTAGACAATTTACAAGAATGTTCAAAGGGGGAAAATCCAGATTGATTTCTGCCCATTTGATAAACCTGATTTCAAGATGAGCCTGTTAAAGGCATACTTATAGATAAAGGATAAAACAAGTTTTTGTCTATTTTTAAATCTCTGCTAGTTTATGGGAAAAAGGCAAAACTAAGACAAAGAAATCCACATCTTAGCTCTACTGCCTCTGTACACTCAAACTGAAATCCTTGTAGAATGCCAAACAAGGGAAATGCTTCAGGGCCATTCATCTAAAGTCTTGAGATGCTGTGATTGAAAGTAACATGTGGAATCAGTTTGAGAAAAATAAACTTAAGTCAGGGGAAAATGACACAAGTAATAAACCTAGATAGAGTGGAGGCTGAAAAAAGGAAATAGCTTCAGGGAAATATTTTGAAATGCAGGAGACAGAAATTTCAAAGCCAGAGAGGCAGAATGAAACATACTACCCTGTATTTATTTATTCACTATATTTGCATGAAATTATTTTAAATACTGATCTGCAACCCAAAATATATTGTAATATATCTCATTGATTAAATACTTTTGTTTCTTAATGAACTAAAAATTGAGAAGATCAGATGTTTCTTGGCATGGTAGAAAAGCTCTCAACTGGAGACAAAGTACTGAGTTCTTAGCCACAAATTGCCCTGGCTTCATTTGCGGACATCACTTCACTTCTCTGGATATCTGATTTTCTAACTCTAAAGGTGAAACAAGAAGACCTCAAAGATCCTCCAGGCTCTAACTCCCTGTGAATCCGTAAATCTAACAACTCCCAATGCTTAGGATGTTTAACAAAGGCTTTACTGAAGCTGACATTACAGTTTTTTTTTTTTTTTTTTTTAAGATTTATTTATTCATGAGAGACACAGAGAAAAGGAGAGGCAGAGACACGGGCATAGGGAGAAGCAGGCTCCTCCCAGGGAGCCCGATGTGGGACTCAATCCTGGATCCTGTGATCATGCCCAGAGCCAAAGGCAGCCACTCAACTGCTGAGCCACCCAGGCATCCCAACATTACAGTTTTTATTGTCACAAGCAAATTCATTCAAATATGGCATAAGATATAAGGGAACTTTTATAGGGCAAAACAATAACCTTAGAGAATTTGAATGAGATAGCTAGAATGGTCCTATTAGGGAAATGCAAATCAAAACCAACAAGATACCACTTTACACCAGTTAGAATAGCTAAAGTCAACAAGACAGGAAACAATAAATGTTGGCAAGGAAAGGGAGAAAGGGGACCCTCTCACACTCTTGGTAGGAATGCAAGCTGGTACAGCCACTCTGGAAACAGTATGCAGGTTCCTCAAGAAGTTAAAAATAGAATTACCCTATAACCCAGCAATTGCACTACTGGGTATTTACCCTGAATATACAGATGCAGTGATCTGAAGGGGCACTTGCACCCCAATGTTCATAGCAGCAATGTCCACAATAGAAAAAAATGTGGAAAGAGCCAAGATGTCCTTCGACAGAGGAATGGATAAAGAAGAGGTGGTATATACATAATGGAATATTACTCAGCCATCAGAAAGGATAAATACCTACCATTTACACTGACATGGATGGAACTGGAGGATATTATGCTAAGTGAAATAAATCAATCAGTGAAAGACAATTATCATATGGTTTCACTCATACAAGGAATATAAGAAATAGTGCAGAGGGCCATAAGGGAAAGAGGAGAAACTGAATGAGAATAATTAAAGAGGGATACAACCCATGAGAGATTTTTGACTTTGGGAAAAAACTGAGGGTTGCTGAACGGGAGGTGGATGAGGGGGATGGGGTAATTGGGTGATGGGCATTAAGGAGGGCACGGGATATGATGAGCACTTGTTTACACAACTGATGAATCATTGAAAACTACATCTGAAACTAATGATGTACTATACATTGGCTAACTGAATTTAAATAAAAAATAAAATAATGCCAGAGCAAATTTTAAAATGTTTAGAGTTAGAGGAGGCATCATGTATTTAAAATTAAGTAATGGTATTGGGAATGTGTGTCTTAAAATTTATATAGGAAAAATATATGTAGAAGGGTAATCTTTAGATGCTTATTCCATCCAAAAGGCACAATTTCAATTTTTACTATGTCAAAATGATCAAAAAGCTCACCAATTCCTCTCCTATCTTTGGTTTCGTCTTCAAGCAAGTACACTAGATAATCTGCACACATTCTCAGATATTGTGGTTCTGGGTTGATGAAGATTAATGCTGGGCCCTCCCAGCAGCCGGCTTCCTGGAAAGGAGGGTCCAGGTTTTGAGGAGTGCAGGAAGTTGCAGGTAGATCTGGGATGACACCACCTGGCAATGACAGAAGCTGGCTGTGCTGTCTCTTGCCTCTGGCTGCAGCCCCTCAGTTCTCCTGCACCCCTTCCAACCACAACCTCTTCCTCCAAAGACAAAACAGTGGCCACTGTTATCACTGTCAAAATTTCAGGTGATGTGAAGGGAAAGGGTGGTTCTCAGTTTTTTTCTGCTAAGACCTGGTCCTTTATTATTTAGGAGAAGGCACCATAATCCATAACCTCACATTCTCTGTGACTCATTTGCCTCATTTGGACAATGGGTTTATTTTTTTAAGATTATCTATCTATTTATTATTTATTTATTTATTTATTTATTTATTTATTTATTTATTTATTCATGAGAGACACACAGAGAGCTTTTTATGTTTAATAACTGTTTATCATATGTATAATATACTTTTGACATTTTGATCAATTAGGTAATCTTAACTATTGTAATGATAATTCAATTCAGAGAAATAGTTCAACATTTTAAAAAATATTTTATTTATTTATTCATGAGAGACACAGAGAGAGAGAGGCAGAGACATAGGCAGAGGGAGAAGCAGGCTTCATGCAGGGAGCCCGATGTGGGACTCGACCCCAGGACACTGGGATTACACCCTGAGCCGAAGGCAGATGCTCAACCCCTGAGCCACCCAGGTGTCCCTGGACAGTGGATTTCATAGTAATATCTACTTCATTGCTCTGTCATAAAGATTAAATGAGATAATCCACTTAAAAGGCTTAGCAGATAGAGGCACACATACTACATGTCACAAAAATGCCATTGTTTTTTTATCTTCATCCTCCTCCTCCTCCTCATCATCATCATCATAATCACATCCTAAATAATGTATAATTAATTTCCAAACGTAAAAGAAGTTGACAGGTACAAGTACATCAAACCTGCAGGCATATATACATATAAACAGAGAGTTTACTAGTTCTTTCATGTGCCAGGTGTTTTTCTGTGTCAAAAATATTGCCATTTCACAATTAGGACTACAAAGTTGGTAATAACACTCTCTATTACTCAGGCCCTGTGAGTGTGTGTGGTTGATAAACATCAACACACACACACTTATTTTACCTTCTTCACTAAATATTTCCTAAAAATAGTGGGATTAGAATTCTCAGGTCCTAACTACAAATGATACCATAATGTGACATCCTGGCAACTTCCCCAGATACACTAAACATAGAAATTTTATATCACTTAAAGAATCTGAGCTTTAGAGGCTCATGAACAGTGTGTGACTTAACAGTAAACCTTATAGAATTTGTCATCATCATCAACGTCATCATCACCACCATCCTTTTCGTAATGACTTATAGCTGTCTATTCTCTCTAACCATTAGAGATCACGTTTCCCAAGATAGGGATTCTTCTTGATAAATTTAGTATGTTGAATACTGCTTAACCCCAGAAGAGTTTATTAATGAATGAATAGTGGGTACATATGTAAATAAAATAATGATGAGTAATCAAGTAATTAAGAGCAAGTAAATCAGACCCAATAGATTTGTTGGTCACATTCTATTCTGTTGTGGCCATCTGGCCATTCCTCTAATTTCTTGCCAAGCTGCTGTCACATTTGATTTGTAATTTTGGTAAAAATATATTCTGGCTTTTATAAGCTTTATTAATCTCTTTCTTCTTCCTAACTTGTGTTTGGAAATTATAATGCTGAGGTGGTAGGAGTCTGGGATAAAGGCTTATTTTTCTATGAATCAAAAATAAAGACTAGTTTGGACTAAGTAAAAATTAATCTAAATGAAGAAATGAAATTAGCTTCATGACCTCATCCATGTGAGTTCTGCTATACAACAGTGACCGACACTCTGGAGGTCTTGATTCAAGGATTTTCAGCTTTATTGAGGCTGGTCGCATTATTCACAGGGCCAGCTTGAAACTAGGTTACTGAGCAGTAACTTACATTATGCAAATTTAGGAGAGGCTGATGTCCAAATCAGAATGCCAGTATTTTCACTTACACACACCACTAGAAATCGTCATAAAGATCACTTTGCCAGTGGATTCTTTCTTTGAAGAGAACTTCATATGGTGGTAACATTATAATTGAAAAGTTGTTTAGTGATCAAAACTAAGAAAAAAAAATATGATCTTAAAGAACAATGTTCAGCAAAGAGAGATAGGGCTATTGGAGAGGTAGTACTTTCAGTGTTCTCTTCTTTAAAACACTCCCTTCTCAGAAAATGTGGGAAGACCTATGGTCAATATCTTGATGTAGTCTCAAGGACTAATAATGCAAGGAAGAAATGGATAATATATATAAAAGGCACTGCCAGGTAATTAGTAGTTACTTTATAACTTTATATCTGTATTCTTTAAATTGGTTCCTGTGTATCCCCCAGGGAACACAAATGCTTGACATCTTGAAACTAAACTTCCATATCTATTATGTCTTATAACTGATCTCCTTGAAAATACCTTTCAGATATCAGGATCTTCCTATGGTGCATTTCTTAGTACTGTTTATTTATTTATTTATTTATTTTACTTATGATGGTCACAGAGAGAGGGAGAGAGAGAGAGAGGCAGAGACATAGGCAGAGGGAGAAGCAGGCTCCATGCACCAGGAGCCTGATATGGGATTCGATCCCGTGTCTCCAGGATCGCGCCCTGGGCCAAAGGCAGGCGCTAAACCGCTGCGCCACCCAGGGATCCCCATTTCTTAGTATTGTTAAAGCCTCATAAGCACCAAGCAAGGAACAATTACAAATACCTGGTCGGAAGAGCTTCTTCAGACAGAGCTCCTAACACCTCTTTTAGGGATGTATTTTCAACAGTAGTTTGCTTTTTATGCTTAATAACTGTTTATCATATGTACAATATACTTATGACATTTTGATCAATTAGGTAATCTTAACTACTGTAATCATAATTCATTTCAGAGAAATAATTCAACATTTTTTAAATTCAACATTTTTTTAATTAATTTTTATTGGTGTTCAATTTACCAACATACAGAAAAACACCCAGCGCTCATCCCGTCAAGTGTCCGCCTCAGTGCCCGTCACCCATTCCCCTCCAACACCCGCCCTCCTCCCCTTCCACCACCCCTAGTTCGTTTCCCAGAGTTAGGAGTCTTTATGTTCTGTCTCCCTTCCTGATATTTCCCAACATTTCTTTTCCCTTCCTTTATATTCCCTTTCACTATTATTTATATTTTTTAAAAGATTTTATTTATTTATTCATAAGATACACAAAGAAGGAGAGGCAGAGACACAGGCAAAGGGAGAAGCAGGCTCCCTATGGGGAACCTGATGTGGGACTCAATTCCAGGACCCGGGATCACGCCCTGACCCGAAGGCAGACACTCAACTGCTGAGTCACCCAGGCATCCCATAACTCAACATATTCAGAACTATGGTCATAGAAAAAATTGTAAAATGTTATTTCAATTTATGTAGGTATTTTTATTGCAAAAATTATAATAGATCCATAAAAGATTTTTAGGCATAAAATACATTAATTTGGGATAAATTTTGTGGGTGAATTATAATGGAAATATGATTTTGAGGATAAAAAAACTATGTAAAAAATCTGACTTCTAAAATCTTATGTCTTTAAAATAAATAATGGTGGATTACAGACTGTTAATGGTACTTTTGCTCATACTGGATTCATTTTAATGAGATGTCATACTTTCAGTAGTCAGAAATTGCTTCTTTTGCAATAGCATTTATTGAAACTTTTGATAAATTATTTTAAATGTCAACTTTAAAATGACAGAGGAAATGAATAGGTTTCCAAATTTCTTTTTTGAGGGATATAAAAAAAAATTGAAAAGCACTGGGGCAATCTGATCACACATTTTCTTTAGTTCTTTGTTTTTTTTTTTTTTTGGATCACCTGTTTTCTTTTGAAACATCTTGCATTAAAAATGTCAGTGTCTCTGCCTAAGCCACAGCTTTCAGAAAGCTAATATAGTTAAGTATGCTATCTGTATTCTAGAGGCTATATTAACATTCCATGACCCCCCAATCTTACTTATATGTTGTTACTTAGGTTAGGTTATTTGTTATTGTTTTGTTTTGCAGATCACTGACCTCATTCATTTTCAGGCTGCCTTTTCATAATTTTATTGCCAGAACAACCTCTCTCTCTCCATGTTCCTGTGTTATCTGTTGCTTCTCAGTGTACTGTGGAGATGCAGAAATGACGCGGATGTCATAAGGAAGGATGAAAATGTCTCGGAGAAAACAACGGTATGCCTTCTGAGAAGTAAAACATAGATGGATAAAGTTTCAATTTTTTTTAAGTACCCAATGGAAGTAGAAACAGCTATATCCTTAAGGGAAATGATAATATAGACTTACCACTACCATTTAAAGTGGGACCTTCAGGCTCCCAGCTCCCATGAAAAATAAAATCTAGTTGTTAAAAATCTAAGGACATTTTAAGAAACACAGTTCCATGGTGGGGGAAATCTTTTTATGTTGCCATCTCTATGAAGTTGACCAACTTCAATTATTCAGTTGGATGCATACTTTCTTACTGAGAAAAAGAAAGAAGGGTGGAGGGGGGAAGAAAGAAAGAGAGAAAGAGAGAGAAAAGAAGAAAGAAGAAAGAAAGAAAGGAAAGAAAGAAAGAAAGAAAGAGAAAGAAAGAAAGAAAGAAAGAAAGAAAGAAAGAAAGAGAAAGAAAGAAAAAGAAAGAAAGAAAGAAAGAAAGAAAGAAGAAAGAAAGAAAGAAAGAAAGAAAGAAAGAAAGAAAGAAAGGAAGGAAGGAAGGAAGGAAGGAAGAAGAGAAGGAAGGAAGGAAGGAAGGAAGGAGGGAAGGAAGGAAGGAAGGAATCTACTAATAGGTGATAGGCCACTATATATAACTGTGAAGTCTATTCACTGCCAAATATACTTTGCCAAGAAGCTCAAGTGAGCTTGGACTGAAATCCAGCTCATGTACTTTCCATCAAACTATGATATCCAGGGTTGTAATGTCCATGAGGGAGTATATTTTTCTTATTTGCAAAAAGGTGCTCATACCTAATAGTCTATTTCTCCCTGGCTCTTACTTCTCACATTTCATCTTATCTTCACATTGGCTCTACCTTCAAAACAGACACTGAATCTGACCATCTTTCACAATTTTTGCTGGCACCAGCTGAGCCCAAGCCACCACAACTCATGTCTAGATTGTTGCAATCACCTCTTAAATAAGCTCCCTGCTGCCGACTTCCCCCAATTGCAGTTTGTTCTCAATACAGCAGCCAGAATGATCCTGCTAAAATCTAAATTAGATCATATTGCTCCTATGCTCAAAATACTCCAGTGGTCCCATCCCACCCAGAGTACAAGCCAAAATCCTTACAGTGGCCACCAGGCCAATGTGCTCTCCTCTATTTGCCCTAGATTCCCGAATTCACATCTGACTTTTCCATTCATTGACTCTGCTCGAGCCACACAGGTCTCCGTATTGTTTCCCTGAAAGACCAGGAATTCCTATGGCTCAAGATATTTGTATTTATTGTTCTATCTGCCTGGAGCCCAAATATCTATGTGGTCCATTCCATAGTCTCTTTTGAGTCCTGGCCAAATGTCAATCTACCTGTGAAATTTTCTCTAACCATCCTATTTTAAAAAGCAGCAATATACAGATGTACACTGTATTAAGCAAGTCTTTTATTTTCCATATTTTTGATGCTTTGACGTTTGGAATTTTGCTGGCAATGGAGGAACTGCCCCTCCCAGGGGTAGCCCATTACAGAGAGAGTGAGCCACTGACCTGTGAGCACACCTTTCATATGGAAGCTAATCAATCTAGAGCTCATAACCCTGACCTCTCCTACCTGGCTCTGACACTCAGAATCATTATACACCTGTCTTAATTACACCCCAGGACGACATACCTGATAACCAGGGAGAGGTCCTATGCCTTACAGCCTTCTGAAATAATTCAAACTAGCCAATCCTAAACCCATTTACTCTGCACTACCTGTTTCTATCTCATGGAAACTGCAATAAAGGTTTTTGCTCATATTTCTCCTTCACTTGACATGCTTCCTGACTGAAACTGGTGCTTTTCCATGTAGCCTTATGTGAAACATCATGCCCCTTTCTCTTAGAATCTATAACAAACTATCTTTTTAATGGCAATTACCTCCAACCTTGTTGGCCTACCACACTTGAGTAATAATAAAACCTACATTAACACACACACATAATTTGGTCCCTTTCTCTGCTTTATTTTGCTCCATATCTGTTAAAATGGCTATTATCAAAAAGACAAATGACGGCAAGTGTTGGAAGAAAAGAAAATGTTGGAAAAAAGGGAACTGATGTATATTTTTTTTGTGGGAATGTAAATTGGTGCAGCCACCATGAGGAACAGTATGGAGGTTCCTCAAAAAATTAAAAAAAAAAACTACTATATGATCCAGCAATTCTACTTCTGGGTAAAATACTCAAATAAAATGAAAACAGAGTTTTGATGAGATGTGAGATGTCTGCACTCTCATGTTTATTACAGGTTTATTCAGAATAGGCAATATGGAAACAACCTAAGTATCCATCAATAGATGGATGGGTAAAAAGAATATGTGTTTAAATACACTGTGGAATACTATTCAGACATGAGAAAAAAGGAAATCCTGCCATTTGCAACAATATGGATAAAGCTTGAGGGCAATACAGTAAGTGAAATAAGTCAGACAGAGAAAGATGAATATTACCTATTACTTATATGTAATCTAAAAAAGTCAAACTAATGGGAACAGAGAGTAGAATGGTGATTACTAGGAGCTGAGGGTAGGTAAAATGGGGAGATGTTGCTCAAAGGGAATAAGCTTGCAACTATAAGATAAATAAGTTCTATTAATCTAAAATAAGCTTGTAAATATAAGATAAATAAGTTCTATTTATCATATGGATCTAATATGACAGTATAATGACTACAGGTAATAATACTATACTATATACTTAAAATCTGCTAAGAGAGTAGATCTTAAATGTTCTCACCATGCAAAAGAAATGGTAAGGATGTAATATGATAAAGGTGTTAGTGAATGCTATGGTGGTAATTGTCTTGCAATATATGTTCATCAAATCAACACCTATAACATTGACAGGTTATATGTCAATTATAGCTCAAGAAAGCTGAAGAGAGGAAAATAGACTATCTAATATACCTGATAGTAGGATGTTCCTATTCTACATGATACCAGCTGGAACGGAATTTTGAGAGTTGGTCTATAGATTTCAAAGATGTTGCCTCAAATCTAGGATTCTTACTTCCTTAATTTTTAAAATATTTTTCTTAATGACACATATCCTTGGCTTACACTGACCAATCCTAACATAGAAAGCCCCAAAGCATTCATTTTCCCTAATGTACAGATGTTTTGGAGGATTTTGTTCTCTGCCCCCTTCCTAAAGACAATGGCACACCATTTGTTTTCTTTTAAAGAAATGTCATTCTCCGATTGACTTATTTCACTCAGCATAATACCCTCCAGTTCCATCCACGTTGAAGCAAATGGTGGGTATTTGTCGTTTCTAATTGCTGAGTAATATTCCATTGTATACATAAACCACATCTTCTTTATCCATTCATCTATGTTCTCATTCATTTGGGGAATATAAATAATAGTGAAAGGGAATATAAAGGAAGGGAAAAGAAATGTTGGGAAATATCAGGAAGGGAGACAGAACATAAAGACTCCTAACTCTGGGAAACGAACTAGGGGTGGTGGAAGGGGAGGAGGGCGGGTGTTGGAGGGGAATGGGTGACGGGCACTGAGGCGGACACTTGACGGGATGAGCACTGGGTGTTTTTCTGTATGTTGGTAAATTGAACACCAATAAAAATTAATTTAAAAAAAGAAATATCAGGAAGGGAGACAGAACATAAAGACTCCTAACTCGGGGAAACGAACTAGGGGTGGTGGAAGGGGAGGAGGGCGGGTGTTGGAGGGGAATGGGTGACGGGCACTGAGGTGGACACTTGATGGGATGAGCACTGGGTGTTTTTCTGTATGTTGGTAAATTGAACACCAATAAAAATTAATTCAAAAAAAAACATGAATAGGTACAAAAAAAATAAAGAAATGTCATGCCTTTTTTTATGGACATTATGAATCATGTAACTTCTTGTTTCCCTTTTTGATTTAGTCATTAGAAAGGTCAGAACCAAGTCTCAACTAAATGATTATTGAAAAATATGTAGTTCATCTACTGTCATTCCAGAGTATCACTTTGCACCATACACCTCCTAGTTTAAAATTTGATATTTGGTTCTCCATGTTTTCTCTAATTCTTATTTGTATCTATTTGTACTTCAATCTTACTGTGTTCTTTGAAAGCCCTCTGTGAAATGATACAGATACTTAAGTAAATAAGTCAGCGAATGAAATCTCATTTGCAATGTGCCTTTGGAAACAATCATCTAGGGATACTTGGGTGCCTTGAAGGTTGAGCATCTGCTTTTGGCCCAGGGCATGATCCTGGAATCCTGGGATCAAGTCCTACATCGGGCTCCCTGCATGGGGCCTGCTTCTCTCTCTGCCTATGTCTGTGCCTCTCTCTCTGTGTCTCTCATGAATAAATAAATAAAATGTTTTTTTTAAAAAGGAAACAATCATCTAATCTCAGAGGGACACAGAAAAACCATTTTTTTCTGTGGCCAAATTGAAATCCCTATGAAGTGTGATATACTTCCTATAAATATTTTTATATCTATATCTTTTTTTCCATCTTGATGTATCCAGAAGATTTTGAATAAAATTATGCTCTAACCATCTAAGAGAACATCTAAGAGAACGTGGTTCTCTTAGAACAATTCTGATTATTTGACAAAAAAAAAAGCCAAATAATCAGAATTTCTTGGCTCAATAAATACATAAGAATTTTTAAATTTTTATTTATTCTTGAGAGAGAGAGAACACCAGTGGGGTGGGAGAAGGGGCAGAGGGAGAGGGAGAAGCAGGGAGCCCAATGTGGGGCTCAATCACAGGACCCCGGATAATCACCTGAGCTGAGGACAGACACTTAACCAACTGAGCCACTCAGGTGCCCCTTGGCTCAATAAAGATGTAAAATTAAAATCAGAATAGGTAAGCCACAGATTACAATAAAAATACTATAACTTTATTAAAATATTTTATATCATGAATGCAGGCTTTAAAGAAATCTAATATACTAATGAACACTGTGTTTTACATAGTATTAATTTAGTATCCTGCTATTTTGCATTTGTTAACTACATGAATTTAATTTTTGCAGATTAAAAAAAATGAACTTTTTTTCCTGATAATGAGTCTACTGATACTTTCATACCAAATATATTTATCTATTTACAACTACTAGCAAGGTCTTGCTTCTTTTTATACTTTGATTGTGGTGACCTGGCCTCACAAGGTTCTTTTTGTCACTGCTTGTTATGGTTCATGAGTATTTATTCTCATATAACATGTGCAATCAAAAAATCATGCATTAATTCTGTAGAAATGATGTTTTAAGTAGGCAGCAGTTGGTACTTTAAAGGTCCGTATGTTTAAGTACCAGAACATCGCCAGCTCTAGAGCAGATGGAGGGCAAACAGGTTGTTTGATCTATATAATCTATCTAGTTGGAAAGGAAATTGGACATTATGCTAACTTACTGTTATCCCTTAAGTATTTAATGTATCAGTGAAGTGTACAAATCTTCCACAAGCATAATACAAAAAACATGAGAAACAAGTTTTTAAGAACAAACTTCAGAGAAACGATTGGCCTGAGAGGTTTCAAGGGAGGCTAGGGGTAGCTGTCCGGGATGAGAAGGAAAAGCAAAGGAGCAAGGGAAGGAGAGAAAGGTTAGGAGAACAAGGGAAGGAAAAATCCAAGTTCACTTCCTCCTTGTGAAGCTGAGTGAATTCTTAATGTGGTTAATAGAGCACCTTTTGAGTTTTCTTTCTGTTTCTTCCTGTTTTGTAGCACAGACAAGGCACTGAAAAAAGGAAGGTAAAATTCCGAGGGCAATGACTTTGTACAGAAGCTAGCATAGTGGCTATACCACAGATACTTGAGTACTTATTTGTTCACCTCAATCATTCAGGCTTCAACATAAGTTTAGGGAATACCTGCTATATGCAAGAAACTGTTCTAGGTCAAATGTCACTGAAGGCCAAGAGCAAATACTCTGGGGTTTGATAACTGCAGTGCTTGGACTTGGAATAGTTCTCAGCTTACACTGATAAGGAGACTTCCTCATCCTCTTCTGTCCCACACAAGACTCAGGAACATAGAGGCAAAGAGAGAAGGGATATAGGTTTGCAAGCCCTATGTACTAATCCTTAAGTTAAAGTCAGCTTTTCTCATTGCTGTTAAATTTTGATATAGCCATTAATTTTCTACCATTTCTGTTTGCTAGACTACAGTTGGTTTTGATTGTTGTTGTTAATTCAAGTTAATTTTTGTTGTTGCTTCTGATTTTCTGCTAGTTGTGCTTGCCAGACATATGTATAAGTTTAGACCTGTTTTAATATTTCCAGGTGAGAAATTGTAGTCAAATTTGTGAGAAAGAAAAGAAGTGATATATGTATAACCATAACAAAAGTTGATAAATTTTATATCTAAACTTCTTGGTGTTTGAACTATCTATTATTCTCTGTACTTACTGAGTAAATGACTCAAGGCCAAGTTTCAAGTCATTGGTCTATATGGAAATAATGTTATTTGTTTTTATTTCTGAAAAAACAAATCATAAGTAAAACTTTAGAGTATGCAGTCATCATGATAAAAATAATTTATTTAATGAGTTTGATGATATGGACAGACAGGAATTTCTTCAATTTTCCTGATTACAGAAGAAGAAACACATAGTAAATGAGAACAGAATTTTCAGTTTTGCAAAAGCAAAACTTCTATTTGAAAATCATATTATTATAGTATACATTATTCAATAATGAGTTATATTGCATATATATTACTATATTTGAACATTATCATATATAGCCATACATATTCTAATTAGGAACAAATAATCATTTTCGAATTAGGGATCTCTATTAGAGGCTCAATTTCAATTCCTAACTCTGCTACTAACTAGCTGTGTAACTTTGGCCTAATCATTTAATTTTTCAGGCTATCAGTTTTTTCACCCATAAACATGATTGGAATGGGCTAGATGACCTCTAAAAAATGTCACAATGGAATATTCTGAAAAATAAACATGTTTAAAAATTTTAATACAATAATTAGGATATATTTATATTTATATTCCCTAAAGTACTTCTCAAATTTTCTCTTGACAATACTAAAAAAGAGATCTGTGAAAAAGATGTGATAAAAAGAAATAGTAGACTCATATCATTCTGAAATAAAGAGGATCTCTAAACAAGACAAGTCTTGCAATTATTGATAGAAGGAGGAATATCATTGTCCTTTTAAAAACAACATGATTCCCCAGGTTCATGACTTTTCCCAGTTAAGAAAAGTAATCTAATTAAGAGGTTCTGCAAGGAGATAAGGACAAATGAACCATCCTCCTTCACTTTGCCCTCTAAGGAGTATATGAATTGTAGAAACTGGAAACTGGTTAATTTAAACAAATTCATGGGACAGTGACACATAGAAGAATTTTACATTCTGTTATGGAAAAGTTTGGGGAGTAAAATTAATTTCTTAGGATTGTACTATAAAACGGAAAGTAGGAGTCCTTTGGTTTCTCGGGGGTTCTTAGGATCTTGAACAGTTAAGGGACGCCTCAGAAATGACATTTTTCATTAAAAGGTAACTTTCCTCTTCCAAAAAATTTCTCAAGTCCTGGCTCCAGCTGTGGTGCTGTGTCCATTCTACTTTCTCCTAAAGATCAGGCTTTGACTCCCTGTGGAGTCCTGGGGACTTCTTTGAGCTTATCTCACTTTCAGGAATGGAATCCCACCAGGTCTGACCCCTGGGCACTGGTGTGTATTCAAAAGAGTTGACCTGTTAGCATGGTTGACCCCTGACCATTCAAGTTATTTACTAAATCCTACTCATAAATATTCAGGTTTATTCTTTAAGATTCATATATGAGGCTTCAATAAAGGAAACATTTCTGGGAAGGACTGTGTGACTAGTTGATCAGACCATCTGCTCTTCTGACATGCTGATGTGAAAATAAAAAGATACTGAAGTATTGTTTTACTAAGTACAAAATTTCACTTACAGCGGATTTTGTCTCTAAGATTATTTTCAACTATTTATTCTATACACTTGTAAAGCATTGCTCTTAATTTTATAAAGACTGCTTCTTTGCAAGGGAAGCCATTATTATGTGGGTCATAGATCATTTTGCACAAAATTTCCACTTGATTTAAAGCAAGACTCCATCAGATGGAGTTTATGGCATTCTTGAATAAAGGAGCACTTCCCTCAATTTATTTATATCAAATGGTTTTCTAGAGGCATTTAGGACTTTGAAGATGAGCATTATAAAAATGTAGGTATAGGCATTTGCTACATAAAATTTAAGTAGCCCACAGATCGTTCTATTAGAAGCTACCAAATATTTCAACTGATCAAATAACAGGATATGGTACTTCTTTCCCCCCTCTAAATGCTATTTAATGCTTCCTACAACACACATCAAGGATATTACACATTTCTGATATATATTCAGTCTTAGAAATATTCAATGGGACTTAAGAGTTAGCATAACAATAGGCTATTATATGGATACATATGCAATTTTCGATCACAACCACACCGGACTCCTAGCAAAGTATGTGCTTGTCAAAACTGTAACCATTGTGAGTCCTGCATCAAATCAATTCCTCATAGCTGGGAGTCCCAATAGCCTGTGTAAACTGATTAGTGAAATATGAATATATAGGTTAGTCCCCTTGAAATAGGATTATTACCGTTCCTTGATAAAGGTCAAAGCCAAGCTCTGAGGATATAAGATAAAATAAACCTAGATCTCTAAGTATCTATAGAATCGACCTGCCTTTAGTGAATCTTCTTCTTGTGAACAATAGTGAATCATAACAATGGCAAAGGGCATTTCAACGAAGTCAACAGTGAAGAGGAAAGTCTCCTCCTGCTGTCTGGCTTGGCTCTTAGCTTATTATATATACCAGGAGTTGTATTTGAAGTTAAGCAAATCCATACTGAGACTTACTGTTCTTGTAGGCACACCAGAGGACGTCAAAACTATTTGCTGCATGGAGTCACCATCAAATGAGGAGGTAATTTGGGGGAACAGTGGAAAGAATTTCAAAGTATAATTAGCCTTTCTTTATTTATAGAAGCTATTTTTCCTTTAGATCAAAGTCTTGCCAAAGGATTGAACTTTAATGGTCAAAGATAAAGTAACATGAATAACTTGAGTTACAAAATCATAGTAATGAATAATCCTGTATAGGACTAACTATGTACTACGGAATCCAGCAATTTTTATTGGAATAATGGTTGTAAGTTTACATCTGAAATTTTCAGGAGTAGAATTATTTCAAAAAGCACCTTTGGCATACAATGTCATGAACAAGCCCTTTTTTTTAATCTGCACCCAGATAGCAGGGTACATAATGGGAGTAAGAGCAAAACTTGGGTGCCAGACTGCCTGTGTTTGAATTCCAACTCAACTTTGCACTGGCTGAGGGACTATGGACAAGTCAAATCATTTAACCTCACCATACTCAGGTCTTCATCTGTAATTCAGAAACAATAACACATACCTATATAGGTGGCTTTGAGGATTAATTTAGAGTGTGGCTGGCACAAATTAAAAGATATATTTATTAGTTATTATTATTATTTAATGAATATTTACCAAGTACCTAAAAGTATCATGTGCATGTAACTTATTTAGTAAATATTAATGTAAGCTGAGATTTTTTTGCACCATAAGTATTGACATTCTATAGTTCTAAAATTATTTATTTTGTTTTAACAAAAGGAAGTGTCTCTTTGTAGGAGTTCCCTTTTTGCCCCTCAAAACAAGCAAATTCATTAAGAGAGAACAATCTAACATGAGAATAAGTCATACCACTTTTTTGTTTCAATAAGGATCTCTTAACTTATTCTGTGAAAATAAAATCCAATTTTTTAAATCAAAGAAGCAATTTCAATTTCACATGTAATATCGCTCGGCGTTTACTTTGTTCAGAACTTAAAGGTAAAACCAATTCTTTGTGTTACTAGACTTGAGCTTTACTTCAAAAATAAATTATAATAGCTAAATGGAATTAATCTAGAAGCAAAAAAAAAAAGAGGTTTCCTTAATCATGCTTAGCCTTAAAATCACCCCAGAGGTGACTAGCCTCCCTAAAGGCAATGGGTCTAAAATTAGGCCTAATTTCTGGGTAGGGAAGATGCAGCCAGCTTTTAAGCAGAAGGCAGAGGTCGGGACCCTGTGGCTTTCATTTTACAATGCCTGCAGTAGGTACTTGAGTAGGGAGTACAGCTCAGAAAATATTTCCCATGTTAGACTCTGTGGCTATGTCATTCAAAAGACTATAAGGGAATTTAATAGGTGTGAAAGGTAATTATGGGAGATTGTGGAAGGCACTCAGGAGAGAGGAGAAAGGAGAAAGGGAAAGAGAAGTTCACAGGAAGAAGTTGAAAAGCCAGGTGCGAGTATGTGTTAAGTCAGGACAAGAAAACCTGGAAGCTGACAAACGACGTGCTTTCATGCACATACAGTGACACACAAACCACTGTAACATTGCAATTTTATTACTACAAAGAGAACAGAAATACTAACTGCCCCATATTTTCCTTAAAGGAAGATAAGTGGGCAGCCACGGTGGCTCAGCGGTTTAGCGCTGCCTTCAGCCCAGGGCGTGATCCTGAAGACCCGGGATCGAGTCCCACATCGGGCTCCCTGCATGGAGCCTGCTTCTCCCTCTGCCTTGTGTCTCTGTCTCTCTCTGTGTGTCTCATGAATAAATAAATAAAATCTTTAATAAAAAATAAAGGAAGATAAGGCATATTGTGCTATATTCTAAGTCCCTTTAACTGGGAGAAGAAGGCATGGAGGAATGGCAAGAAAGAAATGAAAGAGGCTGGATCCTACAGATGCAGAAAAGAAAAAAAATAGTAGGAAAGTCAGAAAGAAAGAAAGCCAGCCAGCTAGCCAGCCCAAAGTAAAGCAGAAAAGAGGGAAAATATGAATTACCTGGAGTAAGATCTTTCCAAGTGGCTACCTGCATTTTAGACTTCTGGAAATATATATACACAAAACAAAACAAAACACAGTCTTCCATCATGATTATAAAGTTTAAAGGGTCTGGAGAAAAAGCTCAGTGCTGCTCAAAATTTGGAATAATAGACTCCCTGCCCTTCCTTCTCACTAAGCTGTCAAAGTTGTCCCATATAGGAGGAGTGAATAAATGAACTAATGAATGAATGACAACTGGCTCTATTAGGAAGCCAGTTCTACCATTGCTCTACCTGAGACTACTCGAAGCCTTGACTGCTTCATTTATAAAATTCAAGCTAATATAAAATGTATAACCCATACTATTTTTGTGAGAATGCAGTGAGCACATGGAGATAAAGGCTTAGGTAGACCAATGCTATAGACAGTCAGCGCTGATCTGAATTATAGCAACTACCAACTCGCACTACCATGGAGCCCATCACAGAGCACAAGGTATAGGATCTGTCTTGGTCTATGATTGTCCTGCCCGTAGATGTCTAAAATTAAGGTCAAGATATGCATTAGGTCTTAAAATTGCAAAATTACAGGCATTTAGTGACATCAGTCTGTATTTGTAGGTGGTGCCTTAGCAAGATACATAGGAAAGGCCACAGAGAAAGGGACAGACAGCAACCAAAGAAAGTAATTCAATTCACTGGCATAGTTGTGGTCACTTAGTAAACTCCCTTTTCAAGAGTGGCTGAGTCATTAAATGAGGATATATTTTGAGGACACTAGGACACCATTTAATTGCAGGCTCCAGCAAGTTATTAAATAAGACCCCAGTGGTTTGAAAACAATTAATGAATCATTTAATGAATGGCACATCAGTATATTTGGAGGAGCCCAAGAGGCTTGAATGAGTTAAAGTGTGGCTCTAAGTACATGATTATTAGCAAGAGTGTTATAGGCTTTAAGAGAAATAAAAATAACTGGCAATGAAAAGAACCAACAGAGTCTGTCACCATAATAACTCAAATATACCATAAAGGGAGGGGCAGTACCACTTTCACAGTTTCAAATGGTTCTTAGGCATTTTATAGTTGTCTTTAAATAATAAAGTAGGAGAGAGATGAACATTAGCACTGAAGCATCTTTCCAGAAAAGCAATGAGTCAAAATTTGGGCTCTATTATATTTTCACAAAAATGTTGCCCAGAGGTAGATAGGATTTTTGTCCTTACTTATTTCTGCAGAATGTTAAGATCAAAGCATTGGTAAATTTGAATAAAGATTTATAGCAAATTACCCCCCAAAGTATTTAATTAACTTTCATAAGAGCTGAAATTCCTTTGGAGATGGCCTCTGAAGAATGCTGGTTGGCACCATCAAAACCACAACTTTTGTTCCGCACACTTAGGTGATAGGGCATCTTGCCTGATTTGCAGCAGGTGTTCCTTTTTCATGGCATTTTTAGTACCTGAGATTTTCACTGATTTCACTATTCCTCACCATCTCCCCCAGGTATGGCCAGGCCTAGGGCAAACCCTGTTGTCTGACAGACTTCTCAGATGCCTATAACTTGGCCACCTGGGTCCATGCCCAAGTATGGTATGCTCCAGCACTGTCTGAGCCTCTGTTCCATCTGCCTGATGTAATATGTCCCTCAGCCTGTACCCAACTTCCCCAACACGGACTGTCTGTGCCCTACTGCCATGCTCTAGTTATAGTATCATCACCTGGCCTGCTCTTCTCCTGGTCCCTGTAGGCTTCCTCTACCTCAGCCATCCTTCAGATACCTAGGTCTTACCCCAATCCACTGCCCCTTGCTGTAGGTAATCCACTCCTGTGTATTTATTTATTTTTTTTAATCATTATTTTGAAGGCTACCCTAGAGTTTGCTGGAGATCAATAACCAGAAGAAAAAAAGGTCTTGGCTTGAAAAATAAAATCCGTAATTTATGACAAATCCTAGATACAAGTGAATGATTTCCTGATGATTTTTATACTCCTAGAATTCTCAGGGAGTAAAATTCATATCCCGTTGGTCAATTTGGTTCAATAAATATTTATTAAACAATACGTTCATATTATTCTCTTGGCAAAAATTATTTTATGATATTGAAACCCTATTTGTCTTTTTCACCCTCATTTTTCTCATGAGTCCACAATGGAATTTTCCAGACACTATACATTTTTTGATAGCATAAGAGAATGAATGCAGAAAGAGATGTACAGACCTAGAAGAGATTTATAAAAATGGGAAATATATCACTCAAATAACTCAGTCTGCTAGGTTATTAAAACATTTACAGTAAAATAAAGGTAGGAAAAGAAACCTCTTCTGAGGTGAATGCTTGAATTATAGCAGACCCATGAACACTTTCTCATAGGTGGACACCAAAGCATCTTGCACTGGAAGAAGTAGGGTGATATGTATGCTGCTCTACAGACTACATCACAAGTACTATGTGACAATTTCTCAAGACAGAATGTGAGCTGTGGAGAAGTAATTAAAAATCTTGTTTTCTTCCTTCTTTCAGCTAGCTCAGCACTAATGTCATCTTTAAATGTCTTACATCCAGCTGATGTTGTCTATGTAATTATAAAAAGCTGTCTATCCTATTTCAAGCAATAACCCATTTTATTTTTCCTTTTGTATCAAATGAATAACTTTTAACACTTTTACATCTAAGACAAAGGCTAGTTCTGTCTTAGATATCATTGCTATATTTGAATGGTCTCTACTACTTCATTATCTACTGATTAACAAGGAATGCACTTGTATTTCACACGTACAGCATATACCCATGAACACACATGTGTGAGCACTGGCACATGCTCACACACACTTTCTGTACCCTCCTCACTCTTGAGCCAAACTTTCACTCACATAAATTATTTTTCAAGTTTCAGTCACTGGCTTTTCTGATGAGAAGAGTTTCACTGAATGCATAACCACTGAAGAGACATAATTAAAAGATGAAAAACTATACACCTAATATCTAAAGTAGTGCTTTTCCTAGTAGTATGTTCTGGAGACCCATAGATGTTCCTGAGACCATTTCAGGGGGCCATGAGGTTAAAATTATTTTATGATATTGAAACCCTATTTGTCTTTTTCACCCTCATTTTTCTCATGAGTCCACAATGGAATTTTCCAGACACTATACATTTTTTGATAGCATAAGAGAATGAATGCAGAAAGAGATGTACAGACCTAGAAGAGATTTATAAAAATGGGAAATATATCACCTACCTATTCTGTTTTTGTTTTCAGAAATTTAGTATTTCTTCAGTGAAATAAAGTGCCATTTATGTAAATAAGTAGTGGGCTTATTTATTATTTTAAAGTAAATTATTAGGTAAATATTTTTAATTAATTTTTAATTTCTAATACAGTAAATATCAAGAGATAAAACTCACAATAAACAAATTACTAGGGACCTCAATGACTTTTACAAGCTTCAAGGAATTCTGAGACAGAAACATTTAAGCATCACTGGTCTAAATACATTAAAGATGAGTTTCTGCAGCATGAACATGTTTGAGGTGGGGAAGCTGGATGACTGAGAGGCATTGACGTTGAGGCCAAATGACTGAACTGTATTTTAATTTTCTTCATTCTCTCTCTGCATCAAGGACTGTTTTCAAGTCTGAAATTTAAAAAAAGAAGGAAGGCAGGAAGGAAGTGGGGGAGAGGGAGGTGGGGAGAGAGGAAGAGAAGACAGGAGAGAAGAGAAAAGGCACTGTAGGAAGAGAAGCCACAATATTGATCCTAGGGAGCGTTATTTAACTACTTCTATATTCCAGGAAAAAAAGGAAAGGAAAGGAAACATGAGTTCTCAGCATTCTTTTCTTCCTCCTCATTGAGACTGACGAGCCCTTTCAGGTAAACCATTATACATTCAAGTAAGATGTAGAGAAGTTACACATAAGTAAAATAGAAAAAAAAAAAAAGATAATTTTCCGTGTTGAGTTTCATGCTTTGGATTTTATTTTATTTTTTTAAAAGATTTTATTTATTTATTCATGAGAGAGACAGAGAGATAGAGAGGCAGAGACATAGGCAGAGGGAGAAGCAGGCTCCATGTAGGGAGCCCGATGTGAGACTCAGTCCCAGGTCTCCAGGATCATGCCCTGGGCCGAAGGCAGGCGCCAAACCGCCGAGCCACCCAGGGATTCCCCACATGCTTTGGATTTTAAATGTGAACAAAATATGTCTGACTGTAAACTGAGCAGGTCAGGTTCTGGTGCCATATATTATGCATTCTCATGGCCCACTTAAACATCTTCCACTTTTCTCATCATTCCTTATAAGCCATGCATTCTTTTTTTTTTTTTTAAGATTTTATTTATTTATTCATGAGAGACACAGAGAGAGAGAGAGAGAGAGAGAGAGAGAGAGAGAGAGGCAGAGACACAGGCAGAGGGAGAAGCAGGCCTCATGCAGGGAGCCCAACGCGGGACTTGACCCCAGGACTCCAGGATCATGCCCTGGGCCAAAGGCAGGCGCTAAACCGCTGAGACACCCAGGGATCCCCCTAAGCCATGCATTCTTAACTTTTTTATTGGTTTCTTAAAATTAATTTTAGTTCCCTTGAAGTATACAATGAACAAAGAACAAGCAACCAATATAAAATGAGGCTTTCATTTTATTTGTTCTTAATTACGTACTTCTTTTAATGGCTGGTCAAAGCGTAATCTTGGCTGGCATTGTCAGGGTGTTGACTAATATTTGAACTTCTTTAAACAATTCTTGCTGACATATGCTACTGTTTATCTCAATCTCCTCCATTTGTTCACAGTTGTTTCTTTGAATCCACATGCAGAATTTCCTACTTGTCCTTATAAACCTTTCACACCATTATATTTGATTCATTGAGATGGCTCTCTCCCACATTGCTTCATGACATCTAGTTATGGAAGCAGGACAGCAGCACGGAAAAAGAACTGCCTGATTTTGGAGTCAGACAGAACTGGGTTTAAATCCCAGATCTGCTAGTTGGCTTGTCCAATTTCTCCAAAGCCCAACTAACCTCTTCCTCAATCTTTCCGTTATTAGCCTAAACATGGCTTTTTAAAATAGTGATATTGACCTTTTAGGCTTGTTTTCCTTAATCAGAGGATACAAATTCCCTTATCCCTTTGTCTTTATTGCTATATTCACTGTTTACTGTGTGAAGTTGTAGTGGAAAGAAATGGAAATGAAAATTTTAAGATCTTGTGAGCAAAAGTAAGGAATTTTGAAATCTGTGTTTTCCCATATCTTTTTTTCCTAAATCTTATTATAAACATTCAGATTGCTTCAGTATAGCAAGAGTTCCATGATTAGGTATCCATTAAAAGAAAGTCCATTAGTCACTTAATTAGGCACTTGGTAGGCACTCAGTATCAACTTTACTTGAAACATGTCAGATTTTACTAGATGAACTGGAACTGGAACCAGCAGTAAAAACCTTGCCAAAATAGATGTCTAACAGCATTACAGTGATTTTATAAAGAAGCAACGGAACATTAAGTTAAGCTAGGTATTTTTTCCATGAGAACAATGAAGAATAATGGAATTGGTAAAATGTTAATATTTAAATATGAGCTCTGTATAATAATAAGATATGTAAAATATATAAAACACAATGACTGAATAATTAAAAAGATCTAATAAATCACAATGCCTTCTGTAACATGTAACTGGAAAAGTTATCTGAACTTATTGACAGTTTCAATAATTGAGAAACATATAAACAATTTTATTTATCACTGTAATCAAATACAGAAGTTCTTTACCCTTTTCATGGTATGATTAATGCAGTGGATTTTTAAGATTTTTGTTGTCATAATTGCCTTTTCAGGTATTTCAGAACAGGCTTAAAGTATTAACTTTATATATGGGATGTTAAAACAAGTTGTCAAAAAGTAGAAATTTTAATTTCTGTTATCTGGCATCATATCATTGATGTTTAATCAGTAAATCTAGTGGATATTTAAAGTTGCCTCACAGTTACTAATTTGGTGAAACTATTTTTGTAATTAGCCTCAGCCTAATAGTTAAAAAAAAAAAAAAAAAAACTCACAATGTAAAGGAGATACTGGGGAAGAAAGAGAAAGAGAAAGTGTTATCTCATCTTAAAAGAAATGAACATCTTCTATGTAAGGCCCAAAGCAGGAGTAATGGGACTTATCTAGGATACTGGAAAAAACCACCCAATTCATTCAAAAACTTAGGCAGGTTTGAGATTCATCTGAGCACAACTTCATGTTAAATTGTCCTCTGTTAATAAATGTCCTGGATATCATAAGACTGTTAAGAAAATTATAATTAAAAAAAGAAAATTAAAATCAGGTCATTGATAGAAATATATTTTGCAAACCACTAAAAACTATAAACATATAAAGTTATTTTTTAAAAATCACTTTTGCTGGGAATCCCTGGGTGGCTCAGCAGTTTAGCGCCTGCCTTTGGCCCAGAGTGCGATCCTGGAGTCCCGAGATTGAGTCCCACATCAGGCTCCCGGCATGGAGCCTGCTTCTCCCTCCTCCTGTGTCTCTGCCTCTCTCTCTCTCTCTCTCTCTCTATGTCTATCATAAATAAATAAATCTTTAAAAAAATCACTTTTGCTGATTTATATAGTATTTTAAATGGTTCTTGAAAAAGCAGAAATTAGAAAAAAACAGCATGTAACAAGGTTGAAACATTAAATATAAATTCAGTATGGTTGGATGGGAAAAAGTCTAGAAAAAGAATAATGGGGGAACCTGGCTGGCACAGCCAGTTATGAGTCCAACTCTCAGTTTTGCCTCAGGTCCTGATCTCAAGGTCATTAGAGGGAATCCTGCCTGGGATTGAGATTCTCTCCCTCTCCCTCCACCCCTCCTGCTTGTGCTCTCTTTCTCTCTCAAAAATAAATAATCTTAAAAAAAAAAAAAAAGAGAGAGAGAGAAAGAGAATAATGAAAGTCAAATAGAAGTTGAAAAAAGACAATTCATGAAAAGTGTTGGAAGCTTTACTCATAGAGATTTCCAAAATATCCCCTTCTCTGCCTAACACCTTGTATGCTACATTACTAATATTAATAACATTTTTTAAAAATAAATATGTTAGAATTCCTTTATCACTTATTCTAAATAGAAAAGAGTTCTTTAAAAAGTCACCATTCAAATTGGTCACATAAGAGATACCATAGAACACCAAACAAAATAACATAGTTCAAAAAATGGTCACCTAAATTTAAAGTACTGATTATTACACTACATTCTTAATGTTTTGAAACCACACCTACACACTATCCTTCAGCTATGGTTTAAAGTGTTATCTCATGCTGTGGTTTCTTATGCAGAATGTTTTTACTATTCCACAATAACTTCAGTCCACATGAAGCAAAGCAGTTAAAATTTGTTTCAAACCCCTCATAAAAACATGTTTATTTCTTAACAGCATAACAGAAGGAAAGGAAAAGCTCCCAGATTAGGGGTTTCTAAACATTCAGAATGATCTAGTTTACTAAATCAATTCACTGGCAATGAAATCAGGTCTTGCATTATCTCTTGTCATCTGTATTACCCACAATAAGTTCTAATTGGTGTCCCACCTTTACTTTCTTCATACCTTAACCTATCCTATAAAAGATAGCTAAATTAATCCTTATAAATTCATTCTTACTGCATGTCCCTGATCTCATGCCTTCAACTGGTTCCAACCACCTACTAATGTTAAGCATAACCTTTTCAGATTGAAATGCAAGGTCTTTCACAACATGGAGCCACAGAGTGGCTCATCTTCCCAGAAGACCCCTTCCCCCTGTGTCTACCTTTTAGTCCAGCAACTCTGAACTGATTGTTACTTGTCAAATACACCTCCCAATTTCCCAGAACTATACTTTTGTTTACTCCTACCACCCAAAACAAGCACCACATACTTCTTGCATTAGCACTTTCTTTACAGTTCTACACATCTCATGTGCCATCTCTACCCAGGAGGCAGATATTCTTCTAGGGTGACCTTTCACTTGGCATCTCGACCATGAAGATGCTGTCACTTCTACAACCAAATGTGCTGACTCTGGCTCCCTCCTCTGCATTCCTAGAACACACTCCAGCTTCTAAAGTGTTTACTTTTCTGTTCTATTCTATGGCTCCTATCCTTTAGCTTCATCTTCACCAGCATCCACAGATCAATGTGACTGCTCTGCTCTAAATATTTTTTTGAATATAGATGTGGTATAAGCAATTCAATAAATCTATAATTTGGTTATATTTTCTTTCAAGCAAAAGACCATGCTTTACTCACAGTTTAATGAGTATTTTTTAGGTGTATAAATATCAGGATATCTAAACACTTTCACAGCAGCAGTGGCTTTTCAAATACCTAAGAGACATTGTACAATACTAAAATAACTTAATGAAAAAAAGAAACTTCCATATAGTTAGTTATATGTTTCATATATATTGTCATTAAACGTCTATATATACATTTGTTAAGATGGAAGCACCTAGTGAAATGTGTAGCACATAATGGGCATTTAAATTTAACAAATAAATAACAGAACTGTGTATGTATATATATGTTTATATATATAAAATATGAGATCTATATATACAATATCATACACATACATATAAAACTCACTGATTGTTTGAATTTATACAAAAGGCATCTAAATATTCTTGATGAATAAGAAACTGCCAATCAATCAGCAAACCTTTGCTGAGTGCATTCTAGAAGCCTAGTGTAATGATAACCACACAGTATTTTATAGGTCATCAATGCTAATGTGATAGTCTTTTAAATATCTCAAGTGTAATCATATTTACTTTGCATTTCATTTTTAATGGTATTCTGCAAAATCGTAATTCTCAGAATTCTAATTATCTGTCCTCTCATCTTTTTTTTTTTTTTTTTCCATTACAGGTGCCTAAAAATTTTAGATCCACAGATTCTGCAGTAATTCACTGGCTAATACTACTAGAGATAAGAATAGCTCACTCACTTTATTTTTTTAATAAATTTATTTTTTATTGGTGTTCAATTTACCAACATACAGAATAACACCCAGTGCTCATCCCGTCAAGTGCCCCCCTCAGTGCCCATCACCCATTCACCCCCACTCCCTGCCCTCCTCCCCTTCCACCACCCCTAGTTCGTTTCCCAGAGTTAGGAGTCTTTATGTTCTGTCTCCCTTTCTGATATTTCCTACCCATTTCTTCTCCCTTCCCTTCTATTCCCTTTCACTATTATTTATATTCCCCAAATGAATGAGAACATATAATGTTTGTCCTTCTCCGATTGACTCATTTCACTCAGCATAATACCCTCCAGTTCCATCCACATTGAAGCAAATGGCTCACTCACTTTAAAGACCAGTCAGCACACATATGGCAGTGGTATCAATAAAAACTAAGGAAGTTTAAGATTAGATTGTACGATAAAATGAAACATCCTCTATATTTATGGGAGAGAAATCCTCTATTCTAGCTTCTCCATGCTGTGACTCAAGTTTGCTGTCAATTCTGAGAGAAAATAAAATGCCTAATGAGAGCCATTTCGAGGTAGTATGACACCCAGCAAAAAGCCGGAGTTCATTTTACATATTCTCTATAGGAGATGAATGGGTAATTTAAAGGTGAGAAACGTTAGCAGAAAACACACACACACACACACACACACAAAATAATTTGCTTTGGCAATAAAAACAAATTGAGCTGTGAAACTATGTAGTGCAATTAACAAATCAGAAATACCTTAAACCATTTGGTTTCAATTAACTATTGGGCATAAGGATAGCTATTGACCAATTAAATGATCCAACTGCCAATGAGTACAGTATATATTAAAGTAGCTTGCTAAATAAATAAATAAATAAATAAATAAATAAATAAATAAAGTAGCTTGCCTAGAATCAAGAACTGTAGTTATTTAAAGATTTTCTTTGGGAATTCAATCATTCTCAGAAAAAATTATTCTACTTAAAATGGACTCAAGACAGTATTTATTGATTCATTATGCAATTCTCAAAGTTTTTAAATATTTGTACCCTTTCAAAGAAAAATACTTTTTTATCTGTAAGCGTGCGAAAATCATTTATAAAGTTAAATATATTTTTTTAAGATTTTATTTATTTATTCATGACAGACACGGGGGGGGGGGGGGGAGGGGGATGGCAGAGACACAGGCAGAGAGAGAAGCAGGCTCCATGCAAGGAGCCTGACATGGGACTCTATCCCGGGTCTCCAGGATCACATCCTGGGCTGAAGGCGGCGCTAAACCGCTGAGCCACTGGGGCTGCCCATAAAGTTAAATATTTTAAGTGAATTTAAAAATTATTTAACTTAGGATGTAAATAAAAATTCCAAAACTTTTTTAAAGTGGGCAGTAGTATAATTCCAGTATTCTGCTCTGATATGAGTCATGGTCATCAAGTATAAAATTTCAAGTGTGTGATGAAAAGCATATGAGATGCTCATATGATATTTTTCAAGTATTTATATTTATTTGTATATATCTTATAGTCAATATTTTTAAGTACAACATTTATAACTTATAAAGTAGTAATTCTAAGTTATTTCAACCACTTGACAAGTTCTTTCTGGCTTGGCCCCACTCTAAATGTCTTTGCTGACCATGTTCTCCAATGCATCTTCCCAAAAGGTAAGGTTGATTTGAGTAGTGTCTGCTGTAGCCAGGTTACCCAGAGGTGTTTTAGGTCCCATCCTCCCATTACACAAGGTATTTGCTGGCAATAATGGTACGTAGAACACATTCTTCCATTGATACTAACCCATGCTAAAGATCCAGGAAGAGGAAGGAAAACATATCAAAGCTTTATAGAATATATTTTAATGTCTGTAACAGGGAATAAGCTAAGTTGTTATAATAAAGGCCGAAGTACAGTGTTTCAATTGAGTTATGGGCTTATACGTGTTTCCAGAGGCAGGCAGCAGTCAAGCATGAGTAAGTGGTTTTGCTCCAGGACCTCATCTAGTGATCCAGATACCTTCTACTTTCTTGGTGCACTAGGGTCTGGTCCTTACATTTGTAGTTGAAGCTAGATTACCAGATTCCCATTTTTTCCCACAAGGAGGGGAAGCAATGTTCGCTGAGGTGATAATAATGCAGGTGTTGCAAATATCATTTCTACTCAATGACTGTTGAAAACCTAGTCACACAGTCATACCTAGATACATGGGTGTGTCAGAAAATAAAAATCACTAGCTATGTAGCTCTGTGCCCACCTAAAAACTGTATTCCTTTGGAAGAAATGGAGAATGGATTTTGCAGGAAAAGTGCAACCTATAGAGTTGGATTTGAGTACAATGTAATAAAAGTAGTGGTGACTCAGGAAAGGTTGGTCTAGTCTCAGTTCTGCTACTGATTATATGCATGCACTGGAGAAGACATTTCACCTGTCTCTCTCTCTGCCTTATTTCAAGCATCCTTAAAATAAAGAGTTTTAATCAGAATATCATTAATATAATTTTATCTTCACAAATTCAATGAACAGTTTATGTTTAGTGGGACTCAACTTTCAAGGCCATCTTCATATCCTTGACTGAATTTGCATTTTATATAGGATCACCTATTTATAAACCTATCTTTTAGGTTTCTTTCAATTTGGGTAATCCATGATTAAAATTAATTTAATTATCAAAAGATCAGAAGTGCATTGTGTGAAAATAGCTGCTATGTTACATCCTTGAAGAAAAATCTGAGTTTAACAACTTCAACCTAGTCAAAAAATAATAATATTTAACCCAATATCAGTTAACAGTTGTTAGAAGTATAAATGTTTCTACCTTCTATAAAACAATATGATAATCAAGAATTTGGAAAACACTGTGGAATTAAAAGAGAAAAAAAAAACCCTGATATATGTTGTTGTTCTAACTAGAAACATACATGAGTTATTCTGTCGTTAACTACTCAGATTTGGTGACGCTTTGTCTCCTACAAAGAATTGACATTTTAAGTCTTTTCCCTTTACAGAGAAAATATACCTATCACATAATGTTGGTTAAGAAATCAGAAATCAGAGTTTTGTATGCAGTTCACTACATTCAAGCTGAGGATCTAGTTTCTACAGAGATTTTCAAGTCTTGCACAAGTTTTTCTTGATGGTTTTCAAATAATATTCCAAAGTTAGCAAAACTCTCATTTTGCCACAATTGGAAAAAAGCCCTCTTACTCTATAATCCTAAATCCCTTTTTCCTAACCTATGTTTTCTTTCTGATTCCTTTACCACTCTGCCAGAACCATGATGCAAATAAGACTTGAAATAAGAAATGCGGAAAGATAAATCATGAACTAGTGTTTGGACTTATAATCCCCACCACTGTCTGTCTTCTAAATTTATAGAGTTCATTTGAAGAAAATGATACAGGAAAATGTTAAGAGCCCCCCCGCCCGCAAGGCAAAAGGTTACAAAAAAATTTCAGGAGCACATTTGCATTGAGTGTTTTTGCATATATCAAGAAAATCAACATGCTGAGCTTTTCTCTCTAATTAAAATGTCCCATATCTTATATGACATTGAACTAGAGAGAGCTGACAAATCTCTCACCTCTCTGATTCTTAGACAAACTTGGATTTCATTTTATCTTGAAAGGAAATTATACTGTTGAAGTTCAACAGAAATTTTGCTGTTGATTTCTTAGAAAAGTTGAACTAATTACAGTAGCTTGTATTTTCACCTTCCTTGTAAACCACACGTTCACAGCAAGATCTCTAAGTCCTATTTGCACTCAGCTCAGCATTCTGAGAAAGGATTGAACATTCATCAGCTTGTGCATGCATGTCTGAGTGCACAATCCCCCCCCCCCCCCAGACAGCACTTCATTGCACTTATTCTTCATTTCCTTGACAAATTTTGGACATTTTACTCCCCCTATGACTATTAATTACCAATAGTGTTAGCTGGCTTAAACTTAACTTGATTATTTAAATTTACTGCTTAAAGATATTTCTAAAAACTAACATTATTCCTTTTCATCTTTTTAGTCTCTCTGATTATTCCTTTTGAATAATAAAAAAAGAACATTTTCTCTTTTTGCCTCCATGATATTAAATACAATTTTCCATTATTTTTCATGACACAATTAATGAGTAAAATTCAGAAAGGCCAGTGAGTACACCCCGCATTTCTTTTCTATATTTTTTCTATCAGTACCACACTTCCTCTAGTTCACTGAAGAACTAAAATGGCACACCCTCCTGCCTTTTGGGCAACTTGCCATGCTGAATCCCAGAAAAGAATATCAGGCCTGAGCTTATAATATGGAGCACCTGGAAACAGCTCTAGCATTCTGATTTTATTTTTGGATGTTCAGTCTGAAATGTTTCATTAGAAAAATAGGATTGGCTCAAAGAGTGATCAGTTAGAAGGTGTCAGAGAAGTCATTTAGACCAATCATCCACCCCATGAGGCAATTTCCTCCACAGCATTTCTGACAGCTGTTTCCCCAGATCATACAAAGATTAAATTCCTTATCTTGGCTCAAGAACCTCTAAAAGCAGGTTCCAACAACACACTCTCAGCCTCACCTTTGACAAATCTCTAATTTCAATCACCTTATAGCAAGCCTTCCCCACGTCCCCTTGACAAGTACTCAGCTTTTCTAGCCTTGTAATCCTTTAGCCTGGACTGCTTCTGGCTTCCAACTCAGCCTGCTAACATCACATTCACTCCTCTATGCTCAATCCAAAGGGTAGGTATTTCTTTGAACGAGCCTTGTCTAGTCTTTCCCCAGCTTCCCAAAAGGAAACTCCCTTTTCTGCACTTTTCTGCATGTTACCAGAGTCTTCATCTTGCACAGGTTCAAGAATCACTGACTGTCTGAGGTTGAGGAAGGAGACCGTGATCAGGTAGGGAAGAGACCATGATCCATCTGTTCATGCTAAACACAGTAAGATTCCTTGTATTTCTGAAAAACTGATTTGCCCCCTGGATACTAATGAGTAGGAGGAGATTCAACAGTTGAAAAGGAACTTGTTTGCTTGTTTCATGCTTACCTAATATAAAGTGTTTCTAAACAGAAAAGACTTTCTCTTAAATGCTCGATGCTTTCTCCCTTATGTCACTTTCCAGCCAGTGTATCACCTCTCTTTCTTAAAACCCAGGACTAGTACTACACTTTTTACTGATTTCAGTAGCAGGAGTAAGCAGAGATAGTCAGCTGCACTCCTTGGTATGCTGACCCTTGCTGGCCAGCTATTTATTGGAATAAGCTTATACTTAGGTAAGAAAAGTTTTATACATGTGTCCTACCACTTGGTGGAATGGCTCTCCTCCTTCTCTGCATCTTCCTTGGCCACCCACAGGCAAGTCTGAAATTTTAAAAATATGGAAACCTGGTACCATAATTAAGAAAAATACTGATAGATGTTTTATGATATGTCCTTGTAGGAACTGAAAATCAGTTCCGTGTGTTGTTTCTAAAACCTTTCCTGACTCCCCGACACCATTTTAGGCAGTACTAAATACTGCTAGGCTCCCATATACCCACTTAATCACACTTTGCAGTAGAAATAGAATTTTGTGTGGTGCCTGGGTGACTCAGTTAGTTGGGCCTCTGACTCTTAATTTTGGCTCTGGTCATGATCTCGGGGTCCTGGGATTGAACCTCACATCCAACCTCATGCTCAGTGGGGAGTCTGCTTCAGATTCTTTCTTTCTCTCTCCCTTTGCCCCTTCCCCCTGCTCTCATTCTCTCTAAAATAAATAAATTAATCTTAAAAGAAAAAGAAATAGAACTTTGTGATATCAAAGAAATGAAATGGAATTTCTTATGTTGTTTAATAAAAGCGTAAACATTTGTATTGCTTATATTGAGTTTTTTAATAAATGTGTTTGGTCAATTCCAGAATCACTCTAAGTAACTGTGGGCCATATTTTGATTGGATTAAAAAGTGGTTCTCCACAGGGGGAAGTAGTATTAGATCCACATTACCTCCAAGTCTAGAAAAATTTTCTACAAAACAAAAAATGGATAAACATATACTCTGCTAGGTATGCAGGACAATGACTCTAGAGTCAGCAACATTTGATGGAACAGTCCCTTATTGTGCCTGACATTTCTCTAGGCTCACCCCATCCTAAACCACCAGAGCAAAGAACTCTGGGAACATCAAGGACAAACATCAGCACTCAACTGTCATGCACTCTGGCACACACGATAAGAACACTGCATGAACACCCTTGTTTTGAACCAGTACCCACCCTTCTGCTGTATTAGGAGGTTTTCTGTCAAAACAATTCTTCAGTGTCATGTAAACAGCCAAAATGTTCTGTGAGAAGTTTGTGCAATCATTTGAATCAGCATAAAGATTAGACATGTGGAAAAAGGGAGTTAACAAAACAGTCCTAGACTCTTTCCCGAATACTGGTGACCTTCTGGTAGACCCAGAGAAACTTTAAAAGCATTTCTCAGGGTGCAACAAAATGAAATTATTTGTATTTGAGTTGACTTAGACCAGAGAAAAATCTGTGTCCCATGACCACAGACCCTCAGTGCTGGGGAACACCCTGGGGGATAAGAAACATTTCCCCAATGCTATCTACCCCCACCTTGTCCCTAGCTCTCTTTCCAGCATCCCCTCACTCCACCCTGTTGCGCAGCTTAACAGCTGCCACCCCCTCCCTTTAGAGCATTTAGCACTCCAAACCACATTTGTCTAGGTGCAGCTGAGAAACTTTTCTCATTAGTTGAGCTAAACCAATGTCAAAATTTTTCAGGGAGTTTTACTAGTTCCTTTAAGAGTAAAATACAAAAACAGAGAAATAAGCACAGGGTGTTCTTATGACAGGAGAGCTAAGGACTGACACCAACTCTGCTGGGCTCTTTTTATGAGGCTATAAATTCCTGGTCCTGATTTGCATTCCCGCCAGGTTTAGATGTTCCTCTGGCTACTACATCCTCTAATAGAACAGTCACCATTGTTGGGGTTAGTGATATCTTTATCGCCTCCCAAATCTGCTTTTTCTGTTTTCATTACGCCCATGCACTCACCATTAAGGGACTGATCTTCACTTTGGGGATGAAGCTGCTACAATTTTTCCCCTACTTGATCTGAGCTGCCTTCCCAGATGCCTTCATTCAGTTTCTGGGCTATTTTTTGGCTAATGGTCCCAGAAATTCCTTCTTAATCCAACTGGTTTTTCTGAAGAAAAATAACCCAAGAATTTCTTCAATGGGGAAATAAGTCACCCACTATCCTAGATGAGCATTTTGGCCTAGATGTCCCTGAAAAGGTGACTGCTACTCACTCAACAAATATTTATTGAATGCCTAATAGGTACCAGGCATACATCCAGACCCTGGAGGTAGAGTAGTAAATAAAACAGACAGGAATTCCTGCCCTCATAGGACTTACATTAAAAGAAGGTAACATATAGCAAATAAGGCATATGTCCGTTTGCTAGGGGACAAGCGTCATGGAGAGGAAAACAGAACAGAACGGAACAAGAATTGAGAGAGTGGCATACACAATCAAATGGAAAATGTTAAGATAATACTCATTGATAAGATTATATTTGAATATTAGATTATTTTCATTCAAAGAGTCTAAGAAAGAATAAGTCATAATAAATAAAATATGTCACTCTGGTACATTTAACACTGCTATAATATTATAATCTGTCTTCTACTTGCTGATTCACTTTTTATTTATCATGTAACTATTGGAAGTTTTCAAGCTGTGATATGTTCCCACATCAACATAATGTAGTTCAAAGAATGACAATGTCTTCATAATCCTTTAACCACATATGTGAACTATTTTCTGCATAAGGTCCTAATTCCTTAAAACAAAAAATAGTTCTATCATTACTCCTTGCTTTACTTATCCTTCCTTTCTTTAGAATTCTAAAAACTATGATGTTCCAGCTTCCAAGAGGATTTCCACCTGCCTTCTATCCTATTTCCAATTCTTCACTGTGAGAAAACATTAAATCAGTTCCTAATGGTGGTTAGCAGCCAGGCTGCCTGCGTTCAATTTCTAGCTCTCATCGTGGTCAATTCAAACTTTAAGTCTGTTTATCTAAGAGACAATAGAACTTGCCTGATACTGCATATATGGCCTAAACAATGCATAAAGGTATTTAACATAGAATCTAGTGTACAGTAAGCAGTAAACAAATCATGTACAACAGATTTTTCTCTCCTCATAGAATCTAGCGTACAGTAAGCAGTAAACAAATTATGTACGACAGATTTTTCCCTCCTCATCTGACCTTAACACCAAACCAGTATGGCAGTCTAACATCATTGTAATAATAATAATAGAAGTAGAAGTTGAAGTAGTAGTAGTAATAGTAGTAGTAGTAGTAGTGATTATAGCAGATCTTCATTTAATACTTACTAATGCCAGGAAATGTCCTAAGAATTTTATGTACAATATTTTGGTTAACTTTATCACCTTCAACCATATTTGGAGATAAGAGCCTCAATTTGTTTCCTTTGCTTCGTTTATGCAAAAACTCCATTGCACAATTTTTCCTCTCTCTCTGTGAGTCACAGACATTTCCCGTACCATTTCTCTGTTGGTAATGTCTCCCCGAAATCACTTTCCTTTAAAATCATGTGTATTTAATTTACTGTTGTTCACTTGATCTTTTGAGAGATGCCCCAAACCACTAAGAATGCCTTTATAAAACTTCACACCAAGTGGTATGTTAATGATGGCTCATTAAATATTTTGATGACTATTGCATTACCACATATTCCTCCATGATGAATTCTAAAATATATTTGCGGTTGTTTCTGAACAATATAGATATTATTTTAGCATAATCAGAAATATAATACATTGCTATTATATTAAATAAGAATTAAACATTACAATTAAATACAAATGAACACTAGTCATCATAATATTAATGCAATATTAAACATTTAAACTTAGCATTAAACATTCAAGTGTAATATAATAATAATTAACCATATTGTGTTTACTCTCATTTAATTCTCTCAAGCATCCTGTAGTAGAATAATTAAATTTTATACAAATGAGAGGAATGTAGGTTTAGGGAGATTAACTTGTTCATAGCTACTAAAGGTACAAAGGGGCATGACCAAATCTCAAACCCTGAGTTCTTGTGACTCAAATGCCTATATTAAGTTATTCTAATCTGTGTGTAATAATTTGTAGGATATGCCAAAGCTCGCATATATTAAAAATTATCAGAGTATAATCAAACATTGAAAGAGAAACAATTTTTAGAAAACAAAAATATTTTCAATGTTTTAATAAAGATTTAGTTTCTCATTCAAATTTTTTAATTCCTAAAATGTATGCTGGATCCTGGTGATTTCTACACAGCTGCTATGTTTTAAAATAATATTTGAAGAAGAATGCAGTTTCAGGTAACAAAGTAGGCTGATAAAATAAATAGAAATTTAATAAAGAATTTAATTAAAAAATTTAAAAAACAAAAATTACCTCAATGATAATGAAAGTGTTTCACTAAATAAAAGGGATGCTTTTTCCATAAGTCAACAGAATTTGTATTAGCAGTACAATTTACCTACTCACTGGGCAATTACTTAAATAAATAGAACTGAAATAATAATGGCCGTGTATTTTCTTTTAATGGTATAGCTTGAAACTTCCTTTCGAAGCAGACTTTATAGTCAGAAAATGGATAGACTACATTATATACAGAACAAGCATAGTGTCTATAAGACGTTGCTTTTTATTTTTGAGAATGTGTCAATAGTTGGCAAAAAGTTGTAAGGAGACCTTCAGTACCACACATCTCTGTTAATTGTATATATATGAAGATAATTTAACTAAGATATCAAATCCAAGTATGAAACCACCAGTTAGGGCCGCCTGGGTGCCTCAGTTGGTTAAAGTCTGCCTTTGGCTCAGGTTATGATCCTGAGGTCCTGGGATTTAGCCCTGCATCTGGCTTCCTGCTCTGTCAGGGACCTGCTGCTGCTCCCTCTGCCTGTGTGCTCACACACTCTCTCTCTCTGTCAAATAAAGTCTTTAAAAAAATAAATAAGAATAAACAAATAAAGCCACCAGTTATACTGGTAAATATTCTCAAGCCCACAAATAACAATTTTAATTTCTAAATGTAGCACATTTACAGATGGTTAGTTTAAAACAAATTGAGACAATTAGTTTTTAATGCTGATGTTTACAGATTTTATTAAAATTCTATTTATTAATATTGGCAACAATCAACCAAATTTCATACAATCAGTCCTTTTGGCTCCTCAGAGATACTAACTTTCTGGGACCTTCCCTTTTTTTTTTAAAAGGTTTATTTATTTATTCATGAGAGAGAGAGAGAGAGAGAGAGAGAGGCAGAGACACAGGCAGAGGGAGAAGCAGGCTCCTCACAGAGGGCCCAACGCGGGACTTGATCCCGTATTCCGGGATCATGACCTGAGCTGAAGGCAGGCGCCCAACTGCTGTGCCACCCAAGCATCTCTTTCTTGGACTTTCCTATCTCCATCCTGGTCATTATTCCCACAGTTTAGAATAACCTGAGCTTGTATTCATGATTATCTTTCTACCCATTTCATCCAGGAAATTTCATCTCATATCCTCTTATTTTAAACACCCAAAGAGCCAAGAAGACTACAAAGCTCAGGAAGATGATTTGTACAATGTGTTCACTGCAATGATTCCCTTTTTCACTGGCAATGAAGTATAAACAAGGATAAAGGTATGAACTCATGGAGCTGGCAGGGGAGCATAAGCATCTTTGTTCTGGCTGAACTAATAATAACCAGCAGGGTGGTAATAGACACCCTATGCCAGTTAGGAAACCAAGGGTGGGTTTGAGGGTATCAACATGTAGGTGTTGTTCATCATGTGTCCATTAGCTATATTAAAACTGTGGGAGAGATCACTTAAACAAATGTGTTAATCAGCTGTGAGAACCTGCTTTATGCTCACAACTGCCGTTATGGTTTGTTCTTTCTAAATGTTCCATTTTTTTCTAAGTTTTAATTCTTTATAGAGCTTCCTGAGATGATCAAGCCTGAAACTGAAAGTAACATCCGGGTGGCTCAGAGGTTTAGCACTGCCTTCAGCCCAGGGCCTGATCCTGAAGACCTGGAATCGAGTCCCGTGACTGGCTCCTTGCATGGAGCTTGCTTCTCCCTCTGCCTGTGTCTCTGTCTCTCTCTATCTCTGTGTCTCTCATGAATAAATAAATAAATAAAATCGTTTATAAAAAAAGAGAGAGAGAAAGTAACATCCCCCAGTTAGAACTTCCACAGCAATATTCTCATACTTGGAGGTATTTTAGAGGTGTTTTTCCTCCCCAGCATAGTTTGGGATGGTAAATGACAGGGCCATAGCCAAGTGAATAATAATGACGGAAGAAAGCCTTAAAAACATGAAACCAGAGGGTACATCTGTTGGCCCGTTCAGGCCAATAATGAAAAGACAGGACCTTCAGAGCACAGAAAACCCCGGAGAAGACTCCGGGTTTAACTTGGACCACAGGTTAAGAGCTCTGAGATTTCCAGACACAACTAGCTTTCAGAGAATACCTGAAAAACTAGATCCACTTTCTTCTCCTTCCATTATCCTCATTGTGTCCATGTGGAGTACAGCAAAGAGAGGATCCAAAAACAGCTACTCTGTTGGTAAAACAGCTAAAAATCTACTCTCATGCCTAGATTCCCTCCCTACAATCCCCTCTGGCCATGCTGAACTGTAGTCTTTTTCCTAGGCCCTCATCTTGTCCCCTGGGCATTAAATTAAAGCAGACCGTCACTGCCAGGAATTCCTCTACTGGCTTCTCCAACTTTAATCCACCCTTTTGAAGGTGGGAGTAGTGTCCCCTCCTCCAGGAAGCCCCTCTTCACTTACCCTTCAAATCTATTTTAGGTGTCTTTCACATGTGAGGGCCTGGTGTGAATTCCTTTCAGAGCTCTCTTTCTACACTCCTGAAAAAAACCTATTTACTTGTTTGATCAATTCACTTATCTGTGCTCCCTTTAAAGTGTCTGCATCTTACTCATCATCGCATCTCCACTGCTTAGCACAATGAATATTAAAGTTGTTCAATGAATAATGATTGCATGTATAATCAAGTAAATTAGCTAATTCTCATGGAGAGTCCACTTTCCCCATTTTTCTAAAACTCAACATTTCATCAGTACTTTCACTATATTGTTTCACTATAGTGTTTAGCATTTATAGAAAAGCGATATTATTTGGATAAAAAGTACTCTTTAAAAGTGTTCTATTTTTTTATTTTCAAATTATTTATACTTTAGATATTTTCATAAAGAATAGGAGGCTTAAGATAAAATGGCAAATGGCATACATGGTAAAGATCTTAAAGCAAAAATACAATTTTGTCTTTGGGGAAAAATGTTATTGGTCTGGCCTACCCAACTTAGTTGAAATATAATTTTCTGCTAGAGTATAAGACATATGGGGACATCTAATCCTAAGCACCAGCCACATAACTAGTCAAGGTAACAATAAACATCAGGTCATATGACAGAGTTTACAATCATGAAATAAAGTAAAAAAATCAAAACAATATCAAATCAAACCAATAAAATAGATAATATGGCCATAAACAATAAAACTTTACACTAAATTATAGCAACTAAAATATGTAATGATATTTACTTCAAATGGTCTTAAAACGAAGATGCATTTAAATCAGTAGACAAAATCAAAATCAAGATACTAAGAAGGCTTTGTGAGTGCTATTTTCAGATTTTAAGATTGCATGCCAGATAGGTGCTTGTTTTAACATGATTAATCAGATGAAGCCATTTATTCTTTCTCATATTCACATAAAAAAGATCTGTCCAGTTTTATCACAAATGGCATTTTGTTTCAGTTCATTTATTTTGGTCCCTCTCTTAGCAATATGAGGTGTTTTACTTGTGAATAATTAGTTTGAATTGGTCAGAAGTCCAAAATGTATTTCATGACTTATCATATTTAAATCACATATTTAACAAGTTCAATATTTTTTCCTTCTGACATTAAAAATATATATATATTTTAAAATATGTTTGGTCTATACCTTCCATAAAAATTAGTTTTTCCTTTCTCTATCATTCAATGTATGGCTTAGGACCTTGAGACAAATTTTTAAGTGCTTATTAATTTTTAATATAAAACTAAGTTAAACCATGGGACATATTTCTTCTTCTCTTCACATACTGAATCATTAATTCAGTCATATTTTGAAGGAAAAAAAAACAAAACAAAAATGCCTTTATTGACTTATCTGTAAAAACTAGTTTATAAACAAGTAACTGCTGCAAGATATGCTTGTTCTTCCCTGGGGATATTTTAGGCAGGGCAGTGGTGCTCATCTGCATCTAAGGATATCCTGCCTGATAAGCTGCTCCTCACAACATTAAATATAATTTCTAAGCAGCCCAGCTGTCAGTTCATAAGCAGCAAACGCAAAACGTATGTGCATGCAGTATACCAGCCCTGGAAACACTTCTATAATGTAATGTCAGCTGGCAGCTGTTTCTGAACAATTCCCAGAACTAAATATTGTTTTGAACTGGGGTCTGCACAGATGTCTTTGTCAATACAACTTTTCTATGAACATCAACCCAAGAACCAAGATTCATCTAAACAAAACCTGGGGGAGGGGGAAAGGGTCCACAACATAACAGCCTCACATTCACATCTTTAGCTTCTCAGACGCCATTAAAAATTGAAATACGACATGAAGACTCAAATGTGTGAGCAAGGTGGGTTCATTTTTAGATCTCAAAGATCAAAATTGCCTTATCTTGTTCTCTAAAACCAGAAGTGGAAAAGAAAGGCTCTATTTGTTACTTTGTTCATGTCACTTAAAAAGAAAACCAGAAGAGAATTAGTATAAAACAGTCACCACTTTGGCGGATTATAGGAAAGGCTTCACATCCTACTTCTGCTATCCCTCAAAGCAGATTTAAATAAAGTTGGAACTCATACAGCTCACGTCTTTCACTTCTAGATGCTGAAGAAATAATAGATCAGGGCCCCAGGGATTAATGGCAGTTAAAAAAGGGATGCAAACCTATAGTAAGTCTAAAAAACTTGGTTAACCCTTGGGAAGCTGAAAATAGATCCTACACCACTCCACTTGTCTCCATGTTCCCTGGTTGGTAAGGTCAATGTTAAAAAGAAAAGAAACATGAGTTACTACAAGGTAGGTGTTGTGTAGTGTAGGTATTATAAATGCCTTTCATAGCAATACATAAAGCAAGTAAACTTTCTCATTCATGACTGATAAGCCGATTCAAATTCTTTAACTTGAAGAAGACACAGATAAAAAAAACCCTTTGTTCTCCCTCTCCACCCTTCTATTGCTATCATTCATTAGTGCAACCTTTAGCTAACCACTGAATTTCCAGTGCTTCGAAAATAGTAAACAATTAATAAGTAATATGGCTTCATGAATATTGGCTGCATGAAATCTTTGCTTCTGGACTGAAAGAAACTACCTGTGTAATTTCATATTTTACATAAAAGCACTATATCTGAGTTTGGCACTAAATTAAAACTAGATGTTAGTACACAATATAGTTATATCTAAATATCTAAATCTTTTTTAAAATATCTAAATCTATATGTATTATACATTTATGGATAATTACTATGTATTAAATACTAGAAAAATACTATATATATATACTATATATACTAGTGTATATATATATATATATATACATATATATATATATATAAGTCAAAAGAGAATCCCACAGCTTTGTAAAGAAGACAAATAATTTAAGCTATTTAATTAAAACCAATTGAATTGTAATACTCTAGCTTTCAATATTCTTAAGTTAGGCTATGTTCAGTATTATCATAGTCATTATTAATATCTAGCCACTATAAGTTCTATAAAGCAGTAGGTAGACATTTGGAACATTGTTAATACCATCTCCCATCTTTAGAGCTGAATGTCTTTAAATATCATAATTTAATATCATCTCCTATATCTAGAGTTGAAGAACATGGTCTAACATTTCTTTAGGAGTTTTTAAATAAATACCACTTACTAATCAATGTGAGCAACCTACTAATAAAATTTTCTGTGAAATACAAAACAATTTATGTAGCTTCCAAGTAGGTAAGGAAGAGTCTGTGCTGTCAAGTCCGTCACCCAATGCAGATACTAGCACAAAGCCAATTATCTTAGAATTCAGAAGAGTTGCAGAGCATGTGCTCCAACTCTAACTGAGATGGAGCTGGGGGTCAGGAGAGCTTGATGCTATAGTAAAAATAAACAAATAAATGGACACTGAACTGAGCCTTAACAGATAAGTAAGAAATTGCAAAGTAGAAAAGAGAGGCAGAAGGGCACCACAGACAAAAAGAATAGGGAGTGTACATGAGAAAGGACAGTGCTTCAGCTAACAGGTAATTTAGGGGTTTAAGCTCGGGTCAAGATCTCGAGTGGTGGGATCAAGCCCTACAGGGGGCTCCACTCTCAGTGCAGAGTCTGCTTGAGATTCTCTCTTCCTCTCCTTCTCCCCCCTCCCCCACCCCCTGTGCACAGGTGCAGTCTCTCTCTCTCCTTCTAAAATAAATAAATAAATCTTTTAAAAAAGTGCTCTACTTAGGGTGTATCTTGAGAGGTCAGAAAGAATGAAACAAATTTAACAGATAGCAAAAAGGTAGAATGCTCATGCTTTGCCAAACAGGTGGTTGTAAAAAAATTAGATTAAACTGACTCATTTATTTTGGCACTGATGAGTATACGTATTGATGCCTCTAACCAATACTGGAAACATGGAAGGGAATGCATTTAGTTTCAAACACACTGGGTCACAAAGATGGAGGGATCTAGTGTATTCAACAAAAACATGGATCGAGCATCTGGTTTGTCCCACATACTCTTAAGCATGGAACATAGTGGGTATTAATGGTAAACAAAATAGGCATGCTCCCTATCCTCCTGAAAGTTTTTTTCTTCCAATGGTAAGAGAGATTCTGGGTAGAGAGATGTCCTCGGAAAATGGTAAAACATCACTTTTGAGCATTTTCCCATTGGTTTATTTCCCAAGCACAGGCAATTCCCAAACTATTTTTAAAAGTAGCCAGAATACTAACCATATATTTAGATAACCTTTTAAACTCTAATTCTGTGCTCATTCATTTGCTTTTTTTCCCCTCTAATTCCACACTTATTTACTGTCTTGTCTTTGTCAGGCATTATGTTAGACATTGTGCCAGGTGGCTGAATGCTGAAGAATCTTGATGCCACACCAAGCACAGTGCATGGGGGAGACAGACATGGTCTGCTCTTATTTTGCCAAGTTTCTAAATGTCACTGGATTTCCTTCAGCAGTTAACAAGCACAAGTTATTAGACTAATGACTACAAATTGTATTACAAAGCCCAAGATCTTGGTAGAGGCCAGACCACCCAGGCGGAAAGAAGAGAGAGAGGAACAGTGCTAAATTGGTAGCATCCATCCCCAACTTTTAGCTATGTGACACACTTCACCTCAGAGTAAGATTTCCTTTTAAAAAAAAAATTCTGAACCTAAAAGAAGTTAAAAAATCATTGAGATGTAAGATTTCTAAGATTCTTAAAATCCTGAAGAAACTCATCTGCATTTTCCCAATAGAAAGATTTTAATGCTTACAGGTCCTTAGGCCAGCCCACTATAATTTATTTGACCCATAATATGTCTGAAATATAATACTAGTGGTATGGTCTAGAATATGAGTCTTGGGAATAAGAAAAAATTAGCAATGAAAGGAAGAGATAGATGTAGAAGTATTTTATTATTGGGTGCACTTGCAAGTTTCTCTTTGGTATTCTTCGGGACTCTCTTTCCTCTTCTTTCTTCCCCTCAGTGTCTTGTATTGACATTGTGATGCCTTTTTTTTTTTTTTTTTTTGGTCCTTTCCCCAGATGGACCACTTTATACTCCAAAATATACTCTATCCCCAAAACTACTCACTTTCCTTCTTCCCAAACTCTCCTCTGTACCCTCCACCCTCAATCTAAACTCACATTTCTTCATTACATCTAATTTCAACTAGATGGTAAGAAGAGAGAAATCTAAATTAATCCATTACCAATTAACCTGAGAGCACCTGATCTTACCAAAGAGATTTATATTTTTACAAGGTAATGGTTGCTAATTTAGATAAATGTCTAATTTCATGTAACTAAGTACATTTGTACAGAAAAAATGAGTGATTTTGAGAACTTATTCATTTATTCAACAAGTATTTGTTGATAATTTTTTCCTTGACACTACATCAAGCACTGTAGATTTCACTTGAAAAAAAAAGAGAACCTGATCTAGCCTCAGGAGCCTATGGTTAAGTGGAAGACAGCAGATAAGCTGCATGGTACAGATTCCTATCAAATGAATTACCATGGGAAGAGTGAATGGCAAAGATGATTTGAAAGACCACAGCTACCACCAGGGAGGTGTTTGCTTGAAAACTGGCCTTGAGAAATAAGCAGCTGTAAGCTGTTCTTGATACTTACTCCTTCTATTCTTACGCCACTTTTGCTTCTATCCTTTAAGAGGCCAGTTGGTTAACTGACTTGTCTCAGTGTAGCTCCCAAGGCAAGAGTAATAAAGGCAAATGGAAAGAGAGACCAGTAATTTATACTTTCAAGGTCATGTTTATGTAAGTCAAAGAACGGGCAAGTCCAATAAGAAACATACCCATCTGGGCACCTAGATGGCTCAGTAGATTAAGTGTCCACTTTTGGCTCATGTCATGATTCCAGGGTTCTGGGTTTGAGCCACTCATCCTGCTCAGCGGGGAGCCTGCTTCCCCCTCTAACTCTGCCTGTTGCTCCCCCTGCTTGTTCCTCCCTCTGCTTTTTGCATGCTCTTTCTCTGTCAAATAAGTAAACAAAACCTTTAAAAAATGCACCCAATAGCTGACTCCCCCCCCAAAAAAAATATATTTAAAATACCCAAATTCTGAATTCTGGAGGGAAAAAGGAAAAAAGAATATTTTAAGTATTCTAATAATGAATCCATTGGCCATGAATTCACTAGTTCATTAAAAATTAGATAAACACCACTTTTCTACATCTATTCCTGTGAGTATTATAGCCTACATGATAATACTTCAGAACATAAGCCTGCCTAACCAATGAAGGGAATGAGAACAAGCATGTATTTAAAGTACAACATGTCTAATATCTTGTTGGTTTGAAGCCTGGGTCATGATGCATCAAGCTTCTTCAAACTCTCTAGCCATGAATAAAAACTTTCCAAATTGGAAGAATGGTCTGAATATGAACCCTTCAAACAATTGTGACGAGAGAAGACAATTCTATTTCTACTAAAGAAAAGGAGAATTATCTGTCTATACACCATTTCCAGATATCTTCTAAAGTGTTGAGATAAGAATATTTAAGTAAAGGAGTGATTCTTAGTAAAATGCACAAACGTAAGTGATTAACTCCCATTAAGTTCTAATTATGAATTATTTGATCCATTAAATTTCGTGCACTTTGCAATTTTAATATTAATGCAGATTTTAAGAGGTGGGCACTTTCTAGGGCTAAAGAAGAGAGGTTGCCTGAAAGACACACACACTGAGACCTAACTAATCAATCTTTGTCCTCTCCCATCGTTGAAATACAAGAATTGTGTAATTTTAATCACACTGCGGAAAACTGAAATAATGAAATACTGAACAAAGTCACTTCCTAGTCCTATAACTTTGGGTTGTAGGAGTTTGGGCAAACTTAATTTCTGGATGCTTTAATTCCTTCCATTGTAAATTAGGTAATTTGCAGCTTGTTGTGAGAGTTTAATGAAATAATCCTTGTAAAGTGCATGCCCTAATGTCTCTCATATAGTAAATTATTTAATAAATTGTAACTATTATTTTTGCCTCTTAAAAAAAAGTATTGGCCACAGTAGAGATTCAGTTTGTATAGTTCTAGCTACTTTGTACATGTCTATTGTCCCTGATGATTTTTAATAAGGAAGTAATTTCAGCAATTAGCCTTTTCTTTATCCTTATCACTATAATGTAATATATTTTGAAGGATGCAATTAAATAAGGTATTTAAGAATAATACTGAGATAAGAATTAAGGGAAAATAAGCAAAAACTTTTCAAAACTGTCAGAATTTCAATGACAAGATGTTCTGACTTCCGCTTTTCATTCAAGCCTACAAACAGTTCTCTTTTGGTAGGAGGAAAGCAGACAAAGCAAGCATGTGACTACCAGAGTTGAGCTGTCAGACAGCCTGGCGAGATTAGGATGTAAAGAGAAGAAACGAGAATGAAAACTCAGCACAAAGTTCTAGCTCTCGGCAAGCCTATAGTGATGAACTAATGACAGTTCTCCAACAACATGTGAACTCTGGACATAGCTGCCAATGCCCAAATCTGGTCCAAGTTCATCACAGATCCTCAAGTTGGTAGATAATGATATCTGTTGAACCCTGCTTAACTGTGAGAAGATGTTGACAGACTGTGTGCGTGTGTGTGTGTCTGTGTGTATATGATATCTATAATATCTTTTAGTGTATTAGTATATTTTATTACATTTTTTAGTATATAGCAATGTCATTCTAAAGTGTAAAGAGCCAAAAGTAAGTTCTGTATTAAAAGAGTTAAAGGCATATTTCTACAAAGGAAAAAAATCAATAAAAGCATGTGAAACCCTTGTAAAAAATAAATAGTTCACAAAAAAGATAGTGTTACTTATGGTAAACTTAGTAAACTGACAAAATATCATTAAATAATAAAATCTGATATGCCCAATTTTTAAGTAGCATACAATGTTAATAATAGCTAACAATTTTGAATCCGTGGCTTGGTACAGGCACTAAAACTAAGCCCATTATATTAACTCATTTAATACTGTGGATTTTACAAAGGAAGAAGCTAAGTCTTAGAAAATTCAGGTAAACTACTTAAAGTTACACAGCTGTGAGAAGCAAAACCAGGACCCAAATTCAGGTCTGTTTGATTCCATAAGTATAAATATCTAAGAAGAAAATAGAAGAGAACACTCATTTAAAGAACTTCAAAAGCCAATAGTGGACAATAATTTGAAATGAATCCAGACTTTAATGAGCCTGTTAAGTCTATTAGACTTAGACTCAGACAAAGAGGGGAAAATATTTGGTATTTGAGTTTTAATTCTTTCTGTACTTGTATATTCCTCTCCTAAATATTGTCATTTCCCCTACTGCAAATGGAAACTTACATTCAGCAAATATTTGCTATATGAACTACACAATCCTAGGCTTGCTGGATATGTCTGTAAATAAAACAAAGATCCCTGTCCTTATACATTTTACATTTTAGCTCCATTTTAGTTGAATCTATTCATAGTAATAACAAAAGCAATTTTTATTTAATTAATTTCTTTATTTTTTAAAGATTTTATTCATGAGAGACACAGAGAGTCAGAGACATAGGCAGAGGGAGAAGCAGGCTCTCTGCAGGGAGCAGGATGCAGAACTTGATCCCAGTATTTTAAATGAATGCTAGACTGGGGATCCCTGGGTGGCGCAGCGGTTTGGCGCCTGCCTTTGGCCCAGGGCGCGATCCTGGAGACCCGGGATTGAATCCCACGTCAGGCTCCCGGTGCATGGAGCCTGCTTCTCCCTCTGCCTGTGTCTCTGCCTCTCTCTCTCTCTGTATGACTATCATAAATAAATTTAAAAAAAAAATAAAAAAAATGAATGCTAGACTGATAAAATTTTATTTTATTTATTTAATTTTTTATTTTATTTTATTTTATATTTTGTTTATTTCTTTGAGAGAGAGGGAGAAAGAGAGGGAGAGAGAGCAGGGGGAGAAGCAGAGTGGGAGGGATAAGCAGACTCCATGCTAACCGCAGAATTCAATGAGGCCTTAATCTTGGTTTTTTTCTTTTTTCTTTTTTAAGATTTATTTATTTGTGAGAGACAGGGAGGCAGAGACATAGGCAGAGGGAGAAGCCCCGAACTCTGGGATCACGTCCTGAGCCGAAGGCAGATGCTCAACCACTGAGCCACCCAGGCGTCCTGGGGGGCTTAATCTTGTGATCCTGAGCTCATAACTTAAGATGAAGTCAAGGATCAGATGCTTAACCAACTGAGCCACCAAGGCGCCCTCATAAACTCATTTTACATGAATGCTAAATTAATATTTTAAACTAACGCCCTAAGGCCTCAATGTATGTATTATGGGTAGTATTCCCATTGTACGTATATTTACAGCATAGCACACACTTTTCTTCTTAGTGGAAAACTGTTGTAAATGGTGGTTAGTCTCACAGATGTCTGTTTATACTACAAACTATCAGAACTCTAGAGACTTAAAAATTACAGTCCAAATTCTTGATCTTGAACACAGTGGTCATAAAAATGTACAACAGAATAAGAGGGAGTTAGATAGAGATCATAGTTTAACCTCTTTTTACTGTGCAAAGTTGGCTAAAGATTAGTTTCTAAATAGGTGAAATTTGTCCCTGGCACTCTCCAGCAGCACTGTCTGGAGCTCCTGTGGCCCCTTTTGCCTGGGAACAGATTATACCTGAAGGTACCGGAGCTTCTGGAAGACTAGACTAGGCTAGAATTACCAATCAGTGGGGACAGGAACTGAGATTTTTACTTCAATTACTTAAAAATTATACATATTAAACTAACCAAACTAACCCTATAATTAAAAAAAAAAAAAAAAAAAAACCTAGGTCCTTTGCCTACATCAACATTTCTCAAGCAAGAAGCAAGACATTTTGGGCTGGATAATTCTCTGTTGTGGTACATAGTCCTGGGATGTTTAGCAGAATCTCTGGCTTCTACTCACTAGATGCCAGTAGCACCCCTTAAGTTATGACAACCCCAAGTATCTCTAGACATTGCCATAGGTCCCCTGGGAGACACAATTGCCCTGGGTTGATAACCATTGATTTATATTAAAAACAACATATCTAAGCCTTTGGCCACTGTATGTTAGGCCAGTTTGATTGTTGTGGAAAGACAAATGGGTATTTTCTTTTAAGATGCTATCATTTCAGTCAATTATGTAGAGACTGTACCCAACACAGTTTATGTGATGTCCACTTATTTCCCAGGCCTTGGTCACTTATCTGGACTCAGGCCAGAACAGTCCCCAGTGATTCTTGCCAGTCTGGTGGGGTAAAGCACCCAGCTGTTGCAGCAGCAGCCTTGTCTTCTGTGATCATAGATAGACTCAGCTTCCTCAGGGATGTAGGGCCAGGCTTCTGCCCGCTGTGCCCACCACGGAGGGAGTCACAGTATCTCCAGCACACAAGTCAGACTCAGCCAGACCTGAGGAGATGCTGGCTCCTACAGAGGTTATCCAGCAGGGCCAAGTGCAGAGGAGTCAAAGTCCTCTGGGGCAAGTTTTAACCAATGAGAGAAGCCTGGACATAAACTGATCCAGATAAAAATCTATTCAAGATTTGTCATATGACCTCTCAGGAGACAACGTGTAGTACCAAGCATCCAGCTACGTTTTCTTGTGAAACTGTGGCCAGTTCTATAAAGCACCTTTTATTGTCCCTCCTGCCCTCATCCTTCATGTTCCCTTTGCCCTCGCTCTTGTTTTCCAGGGATCACACATCCCCCTAAAAGCAATGAAAAAAACCTGCCTCCAGCTCAATGTTATAGACTCTGAAAAAAGACAGAAACTAAAAAGACAAAGGAAAAGAGAAGAGGAATAAGGAGGAGAAATAGAAGGTGAAGTTGTTATGGCAATGGGATAAAATCTAATTACTGCTAATGTCCATGCTCTTTGTAGGTCTTATTAATTAAACAATATAGGCATAACTAGTTTGTTTCTTGTGAAACATGACATATAACCTAAGAACTAAAGTAGTGTATTACCAATGTTAAATTCTATAGGTTCAGAGAACAAAGGGCTCTGCATTGGATAATTTGTGCATTCCTTAAGCCTTTAAGACTGCTTTATTTATTTATTTATTTATTTATTTGTTTATTTATTTATTTGTATTTTCTGTATCTGTAGCCTTTATTGAACACTTGAAAGAATACATTACAGAGTAGTTAAATAAATGGTTTTCTTGAATTGTGCCCAAGATTCAAATTACTCTGATTAGTTCCTATCTGTAAAAATAATAAAAAGTATTTTCACTCTCAGCCTAGTTTTAGTGTGCTAGCCTAAGAGTTAGAAACATCACAGTAATATGAGGAGGTCAAAAAATATTTTTAACAAATTAACTAACCTCAGGAGGGCCTTGTGATATGCATTTTTTCTGTGGACTAAAAAAAATAACAACTTTCCCATAAAACACCCAGAATTTCCTTACCTGGAAGGTACAAAGTTGGAATATTGTCCATTTTACTAAATATGCGTTCTGATGTCTTGATTACCCACCATTTGCATATTATATTTTCTATAATCAAGAAGCTTTAGATGGACTATGAAACGTAACAGTATCAAGATTGCCAAAAAAAAAAAAAACAAAACCTTTCATTTCAAATACAAAAACCATTTGTATTTCTCATTTTTCAAGATTTATCCTCTTTATCACTGGATCTAGATCAGTCCTTCTCAAAGTTTAATGTGCTGAGTAAGCACATGAGAACCTTTTACAATGCAGATTCTGGTCCAGTAGGTCTGGGGAGGTTTTATACTTTTAAAAAGCTCCCAAGTGAACCTGATGCTCCTAGTTTATGAACCACACTCTAAGTAATAAGACTCTAGTTCCCCTCTTATAGCTGGATTCAATCCTTCATCTTTCACCTAAATTTAAGTAGATGGCTATTTCTTCACTGAAATCACCCCAGCGCATTGGTGCCATAGTCATCATCTGCCATTTCACCCATGTCTGACCAGCTTGGCCTCTTCAGGGAGTTGAATGGAAACATGGGCTATTTGAATGCTATCTTTTGGTCTCATGCACCATCAAAGACTGTTTTTCAGTCATAAATGGTATTAAGGAATAGGGACAAGCAGGGCACCAAGGCAGGTTACGTGGGGTGGGTGGCAGTAAGACCTTCGTTAACAAGTATCAATTCCAAGTATAATCACTCCTTTTTTTTTTTTAATTTTTATTTATTTATGATAGTCACAGAGAGAGAGAGAGAGAGGCAGAGACACAGGCGGTGGGAGAAGCAGGCTCCATGCACCGGGAGCCCGATGTGGGATTCGATCCCGGGTCTCCAGGATCACGCCCTGGGCCAAAGGCAGGCGCCAAACCGCTGCGCCACCCAGGGATCCCAAGTATAATCACTCCTAAAAACGACTAAACATTCCAAGAACTAGCAACAGTTTAATTCAGGTCAATGGAGCAACTATATGTTGAGCTATTATTATAGGAAAGGTCCTAGGCTGTGATGTTAGATTACTCTTATGGATGATGACAAAATAAGCAAGAGAAAACCAGTACTTCAGGATATAACAATCCCTGGCAAGAGTAATTGCCCCCCAACTGACATCCCCAAACTGTGAAAATACCATTGTTCATTAACATCCTTATTGGTGCCATTAAAATATCTTGTTAATATGTCTATCATTCTCCATTTCTTGTGAAATCCTGTATTTTTATATACTTTCAAAAGTAAGAAATAGATCTTATTTTCTTTGAGTCTTCTGGGGTTATATATTTTAATGCTTGATATATTATAAGCACTCGCCAAATGTTGGTTAAACCAAGTTGAATGGAATGGAGGGTCTTCTACCCCTGAACAAGAAATCCCTCTTCTAGAGCCAGTAGGAAAGCACTGGGAGTTTTAGAGCAGAATCCAGTTTTCATTTAGCTCTAGGGTCTATACTTGTCATTGGAGAATTCTGAGTAAGCCATTATTTGCTTTCTTATGAGCCACTCAAATGTGCACTAAAATTCATATTTTTCCTAAAATGTGGTATACAGGATATTTTATTTAAAATGGGTATTTTGATGGCTCTTATAGAGAATTTAACAGATAGTAATTCAAATGCAGATTATTTGCTTTAGAATCTCTCAGTATGGGGTGTATAAGTAGTGGTCATGTAGGAACAGATTAAACTGGTCTTTCATGATTAAATATCCATGAGATATTAATCTTTTCAGCAAATTTGCTTTGTATTTTGCCTCTTAATTATAATAACCCATAAAAGAGTAGAGGCTCAAAAGTTTTAGGACACCATCTATAAACAATTCAGCTGACTTCTCACTGAAAATGTAAAAGTAGAGACTTTCTAAAGGAAGAATTAATATCATGTACTCAAAATTACTGTGGGGGAAATGCATATTCAATTTTTCCTTATTCAAAGAGCATGTGTGTGTCTAAAAAAATCTATCAGCTAGGCAGGTACAGTTTTCTTGTAGGTAAGATAAGGGATGTTTCTAATTTAGCTATACAGTGCAAAAAAATTGACAAGGAAAGCAATTATTGTCAGTGAGGTTAGCACCAAGTATAATCCTCCCCTGCTTGCTCTGTTTAGAGGCTGCAAAATACACTGATGAAAGTTGTGGAAGTAGGGTGGTGATTACTGACAATGACCATAGAACTATCAAATTACTGTAAAATAATTCAGGGAGTGACCAAGTGTGAGAGAACTATACTTGATATCCCAAAGACTGCCCCATCTGGGTGGTCCCCAGTGCCCATACCCAAGAAAAACAGACCTCCTTTTAGGGAAGAAATCTGAAAAATTCCTATTTATTAATTAATTTGTTAATTATTTATCAATAAAAATTTATTATTTTCTCCTGTACTTTCGCCTACTAGTAAGTGCATATTTCACCTTATATATCTTGACCTTCACAGTACCCTATTCGGCCTATGGAATAGAATAACAGCTGTAACAGGTAAAAAATCCTATCAGACTTCATTTTGTAGAACTAGGTTTTCATTTAAAAACTTAACAACTGTGTGTGAGAAAGAGAAAGAGAAAAGGTAGAGAATACTTTTTTGTATACATGCAAGCTAATTTAACAATATGTATCAATACAATGCCACATGGGAAAGAAAAACATACCTTGATGATTTCATTTATCTATGATGAACATGTTTCCTTAATAACACCATTTTTCATTTAAAATACTATACATATGTGTGCATGGATTGAAAAACTATTAGTTATAAATTCCACAAATAACTACACTTAAATAAATGCATGGGTATATGGAAGGATCAAAAGGAATGTCAAGAGCTATTAATAGGTCATTAGTAGGGATTCCTTCTCCATATGACAAAATCTTAATTCCCACTTAAAGTTTAAAACCTCTCTACCATTGATTAAGATTATAGCAATGAAATGAAATTGTCTTTTCTGAAAGGTTCTTTTCAAGGAATGAAGAATGAGTTCATTAAAAAATCGGCCATCTTCTCATTCAAAAGAATGAGAATCACTCCAGTAACTTCAAGTGCAGCTAAAAAGAAGAGCTTGTGGGGGTTGTGGTGAAAGGAAGGACAGAAGCAATCCTAGTGGGCACTTTATGGGAACATCTGAAATCCCTCCTAATTTGCACTGAAGATGTTTGGAAATTTAAGTTAAAAACAAAAGCAATTGTTTCTACTTCCAATACACTTACTTAGCACTTTTAATTGATTTTAGCCATTCCCCTTGCATGTTTCAGATGACCTTCTCTCCCATCCAACTGAAAATTTTAGTCAAGGACTAAGAAGAGATTTTATAAACATCCTTGTTATTCAACAAGCCTCACTGGTTGGCTACTGGGCACAGAGCCCTGCTGGGAAACCCAGAAAAGTCACCAATAAAAGATACAGTTCTTCTCTTGGATAAATGTACAATTTATTTGGGGTAATTCCAGGTAGTAGGCATGCAGACAGTGCAAAACCACCACTCCCCAGGAACAGAAGACGACAACAAAAAATGAGGGCAAATTCCTAAAGAAATGATCCATTCTGCAAGGAAAATCAGGGAATGCTTCCAAAGAGTAGGTGCGTCTTGAGTCTGATTTTAATTGCAGACCCAGAACTGGATTGAGGAGAAGGAAAGCACTATTTTCTAGATGACACAGCATACACAGAAGAAGTTAATGAGGACAGATGAATTTCCAACATAAAATGGGATCCCACTGGGTCTGGGACTATTTTATTCTAATCCAAGTATCCAACTGCCTTGCATTCAGTAAATATATTAGAGGTATAGTTCTATGGTTAGGTGCACAGATTTAGAAGTTAAACAGTATGGATCCTAGCTACTGCTACTTACTAATTGCATAACCTTGGGAAAGTATATCCCTATAAGCATCCTTTAACCCATCTTTTTTTTTAAGGTTTGATTTATTTGTATGAGAGACACAGAGAAAAAGGCAGAGACATAGGCAGAGAGAGAAGCAGGCTCCTCACAGGGAGCCCAATGTGGGACTCAATCCAGGGACCGTGGGATCACACCCTGAGCCGAAGGCAGAGCCTTAACTACTGAACCACCCAGGTGCCCCCTTTTACCCCAACTTTAAAGTGAAACTAATTATAGGATCTTTGCTACAGAGTTGCTCCAAGAACATGATACTTGGCACAATCTGTGATGCAACTTAGAACACAATGTATGTTAGCTCTGGTTAGTGTCAGGCTGAATTAAATTGAGTTTGTGACTCTTAGAGAAATGAGAGTGGAGGTCACATAAAGGCAAAATCAGTTTAGGCAGCGATTCTCAAACTTTAGTGTCTCTAAAAATCCCCTGGAAGGCTGGTTCATTCACAGACTGCTGGGTCCTGCCCCCAGAATTCGTGCCTCAGTGGATCTGGGGGTGGAACTGAGGCTCTGCACTTGAAACAAATCAAGTCCCCAGGTGCTGCTGCTGCTCCTCACTTTAAGCACAACAGAGGTAAGACCTGTAGGCCAGGCGGGCACTTCCCATCAGAGGAGATGTTGATTCAGTGATTTTCAGATGTGCTGATTAGGCCTGTGTGGAGACCCAAGATGGTCCTTCTGAATTTCTGGATTTGTGGTCTGTATATTTACAATGGTTACTCAGAATATATTTTGCCACTCAGGAAAGTCTACTATTTGAAGTAATCTGGACTTTTCTACCTGCAGGCCAAATACAAAACATGCACATTCAAATATTTGGTGCAAAATGCTATAAAACACTTTATTATTTACAGGAAGGGCCTGCACTAGAACGGAACGAAATAAACAAGAAATTCTTTTTGTCGCACTTCTCAAATGGCCATTTGAGCACAGCCAGTTATGTGCCTGGAGGTCTCAGAGTTTTTCCACCACTTCCCTTTTCCTTATACTGTGTATGTCCACATTGGCTCCCTGAGGGGTAACCCGATTTTCAAACCCTCCAAGAAATGTATGGTGAGATAAAGTCTGTCATTCAGGGCTTATTACGAACCCAACCAAAAAAAACAATTATATTTTTGTGGACAAAAATTGTTTATAGTAGGGCTTATCACTATAAAGAGAAGAAGGCTATTTTATGTGAAACAAAGATGAATGAATAGAATGTATCACTAATACTCTCCTTTCAAAAGTCAAAAGACTCAGGGGGAAGCTGATTCATAAACTCATCACTCAGACTTAACTTTCTTCTTGCCTTTCTAGATTCATTAACTTCATAAAGCCCCCAGTTCCCCTCTCCTCTCTTACCTTCTTTGGTAAAAATACCAAATCATAAGCAAATAAGAAAGATAATTAATGTTCCTTTCCTTCTTTTTTCTCCTCCTTCCTAAAAATAGGTTCCCTGCCACTACCCAGATCCAAATTACTCACCTTTGGCACAAGCATCAGGTTCATATTTACTCATTAGGGCAGCTGCTATGACTACACCCAAGGTACCAAGCAAGAAGGGAGAGGTCTGACTCATAAAATCTGGTACAGCTTTGTAAATTTTTGGCATGGCTGGGATAGTTTGGAAATAGAATTGACTTCAGGGAATTAAATTAAAAAGCCTCCATAGATGGAGCTCTATTGATGTGGTCACCTTGACGTGTCCCTACTTACTGCAGATAACTGTTTACTGCAGGGTTTTGCTCAGTGATTGACACGCAGGAGTAGAGTTCCCACAGGTTCCAACAAACACCTGTTCTTCTCTTGGCATGGGCTTAAAATTACACTTTACCTCCTGCTTACAATAAATTGTCCCTACTCTACACAGCTCAGTTTAACATTTCATCTGACAGAAAGTCACCATAATTGCCTCTCCAAAGGTGTGGCAAAAAAAAAAAAATAAATAAATCCTACGCACTTATTACTGTTTGTCAGCACACCTGTGAGAGATTTGTGCTATGGCACACCTGGTGGGAAATTCAGAACTGGTGTGAGGGCCTTCTTACACAGACAGGGAAGGTGATGAGCAGAGAAGTTAAGTGACTTGCCCCACATGTTGAGAGTGTAAGACTCAGCAGGAAAACCAATCTCAGATTCAGTCATCTCACTAAGAAATAACTTGTATTAGGTCACAGCAAGTACCTATCACATGTGAGCGATGAATAACCAGAATGAACCAAATCAAGACATTTTCTGGTATAATTAGATTCTGCAAATACTGAAAGAAAACAATTGGCTTATGTTCCTAGTTCTAATGTCCATCTAAAACTCTGTGAAGTTGGGATAGAATACATGGCCTTCTATATGATATCAAACAGCTTTAGAAAATTTCAACCTTAGGGCCTTTGGGAAGCAAGATCTTCCTCTATCTGTGAGTGTCTATAGCTTATTGGTTTTGTCTCTGGAGTGAGTTAAAGCCAGTCAATATCTACTATTAGTCATACACAGACTTTCTCTAGCACTCATGAAAATAAAGTTTAATTCAGCTTTTCTGTTACTAATTTTGACTGGAATTCTCTATCCACAGGGGTAGAAAAAATTGACTTGAGAAATTTTACAAAGCAAACTATGATGGCAAATCCAGTTTCACCACCAAGGATCAGACTTATTCCTGAACAAATTATGCTTTTGCTCTTCACAGTCATGTCATAGATAGCTCCAGAAGAGAGAAATGGAGGTAATTGATGTTGGGGCCATTGCCTTCTACATATACAAATGTACTGTTTTTCTGCTTTTCCATTCTTTAATTACTTTTTTCCCCAAGTTTTCCACTTTTGTTTCCTAATTTTTATCTTTCCTTGAACCTCTCTTCACCAGAAAATATCTTAAGAAGTTCCTGATGATACCCATGGATGGAGTTCTTATGGAGATATGCTGGACTAAATAGCAGTTGACACTTTGGGAATCTGGAGGAAAGTTTTCAGATAAGGAACATGAAAATAAAGTATTGAAAATTATCAAATTAGTACGCTTTAAATTAGGAAACATAAAAACAAACAAAACATAACAAATTATTAAAATTCATTTGTTATCCCTTTAAAAACAGCCAAGAAAATCATGTTTACCACATGAGCATTTTATTCTCAAACAATATCCATAAATAGTTTAATTGTGCTAAGTAGGATTTAACAACACTAGTGGGACATTAACACCTTCACTGCAGAAATAATACATAATTGCATAGATATAAAAGTTTTATAAAACTTCTATAAGTTCAGTAACTTTTATAGAAAAAAGTAATATATAGAGAAAGCATTACTTGGAGCATATATAATACCAAATAAAAACATTTTTTTTTAAAGTCAAGGTATTAAAGAAACTCCCTCTGCTAATAATCAATAGAAATATCTCAGCTCTGCCCTGCCCTATTAAAAAAAAAAAAAAGTTCTAATCAAGGATGCCTGGGGTGGCTCAGTGGTTGAATGTTTGCCTTTGGCTTAGGGCGTGATCCCGGGTCTGGGGATCAAGTTCCGCATCGGGCTCCCTGCGAGGAGCCTGCTTCTCCCTCTGCCTATGTCTCTGCCTCCCTCTCTCTCTCTCTCTCTCTCTGTGTGTGTGTGTGTCTCTCATGAATAAATAAATAAAAACTTTTTTAAATTAATTTTTATTGGTGTTCAATTTACCAACATACAGAAAAACACCCAGTGCTCATCCCGTCAAGGCTCCGCCTCAGTGCCCATCACCCATTCCCCCCCACCCCCCGCCCTCCTCCCCTTCCACCACCCCTAGTTCGTTTCCCAGAGTTAGGAGTCTTTATGTTCTGTCTCCCTTCCTGATATTTCCCAACATTTCTTTTCCCTTCCTTTATATTCCCTTTCACTATTTTTTATATTCCCCAAATGAATGAGAACATACACTGTCCTTCTCCGATAAAAACTTAAAATAACAACAACAACAACATGGTATCAAATGGCAAAAAGACTTTATCCAGCAAAAAAGAAAGGGCATGTTTATGGCTTACGTTATGAAGAATGCATAACTGTAAGGAAGATACTCATTTATCCATGTACAAGGAAAAATCTTAGCTACAAGTTTGGGTCTACAAGTTTGGATCTATGCCCTTCCTTTAAATTTGTAACATATTTAGCTACCTTCAAATTCACCTTGCTTAACCAAGAGGAGTGCTTCTTATAAGTTAGACTTCACAGATCATCCCTAGGCTTTAGGTTTCAGTTAATTTGAGCTAAAGCCAGAATGAGTGTTATATATTAAAGATGTTATTTATGCTGTGCTGTAGACATGGAGGAAAAAGGAGTTGAATGGTCAAGGTTCAAGGAGGTCGAATAGCAGAGAAGTCAAGAGAAGGCAAAAATAATGGGGTCTGTAGTTGTCAGGAAACTTTTTATTTTTTTAGAAAAGGAGAGAGGAAGGGGTAGGGTGGGGAGGGGCAGAGGGAGGAGAATCTTAAGCAGGCTCCAAGCCCAGTGCACAGCCCCACGTGGGGCTCAGTCTCACAACCCTGAGAACATGACCTGAGCCAAAATCAAGAGTTAGATGCTTAACTGACTGAGCCACCCAAGTGTCCCAGGAAACTTTTTATGAAGGAAGAAGCAGGGGTGGGTACATTTGGTTGAGCCCTAAAAAAATAATCCCAGTATTTAAACCTGTTACTATAAAAATAAAACTGATTATTACACATGCTTCAAATTAAACATTAAGATACCCTGAAATCTTATCTCCATTCAGTAAAAAACACAGAAAGCCTTTATTTGTGAACCTTGGTACTCTCTAACTTTGGAGTCCTACTCCAGATCTAAAATCTCAAAGTAAATATGGTCATCTAAAGATACCTGTAAACATTTTTATAAATTTTCACTTCCTGGTCCAAGTGTTCTTCATTGGGGGACAAAGCAGACCATCTACTGGGGTGTCTTATTCCTTGTACTTTCTATTTTGTTCCTCTTTTATAATGTAGACACTACTGCAAACAAGATATAAATAATCAGTGTGAAATACCACCAATTATTAGCATTTATTGAGACCTTTCTATATGCTAGGCCCTCTGCTAATCATGAATTAACTTTTTTTAATCCTCAAAATCACCCTATTAGATAGAAGTTGTTATTATTCTCATTTTATAAATGAGTAAAGCAAGGCACAGAAATCTAACTGCCTGCAGGTTATAGTTAGTAAGTGGTTGAACCAGAATAGATGGAATAAAGATGATAGAGACTTTTAAAAACAAAACTAGGGGCGCCTGGGTGGCAAAGTCAGTTCAGCATCCAACCCTTGGTTTCAGCTCAGGTCATGATCTCAGGGTCATTGGATCAGCCCCAGGTTGGGCTCTTTGCTCATTGGGAGTTCTGCTTGAAGATTCTTTCCCTCTGTCCCTCTCCCTACCTGCACTTGTGAACTCTCTCTCTCTCTCTAAGTAAATAAATCTTTAAAAAAAGAATTCTAATAATGGCCATTTCTGACCACTGAGTGATGGGCAAGATTGTTCTTCTGTATGCTCTTTGTATTTTCTAAAATATCTAGTAACTGACAGGAATTGCATTTATAACTTGGAAGAAATAAGGAAAAGCACAAAATATTAAGATTAACACACTATAATTTAATAAAAGGTAGAAAGACAAAAGAGACTGCAAGTGGCAAGGTAGAACTTACGGAAGCTGAAAAATAAAGAACGAGCATGGACTTATTTCCTATCTTAATGCACACGTTTCAAATGAGATAATGGTCAATCAAATATGAACAGATCTAAAAGTCTCTATCTCTGAAGCTAAGCTTTGAAAAATAATTAAATTACTTTGAAAAAGCTCTAATATTTAAAGAAGGATTCAAAAGCTGATGTTATGGGATACATCTAATCAAAAGTATTTGCACATTTTTTTTTAATTGTGATGGGTAAGGGAAACAGATCAGTGCCTATTCTACATAGCTGAGGAACGTTCTTCGCTTCATAAGGATTCTAGACAGGCTTCTAGAATTAAATTGGCAGCAGTAATCATGTTGTTATTAGTGTACTTGCTTTCTGACATCTGTTTCCCTGTCATAATCAGTTCTTTGATAATAGCAGTGACATGAATAGTATATATCTAATCAGTAATGTTCAATGCGAGTGAAATAAGTCAATCGGAGAAGGACAAGCAGTGTATGTTCTCATTCATTTGGGGAATATAAATAATAGTGAAAGGGAATATAAAGGAAGGGAGAAGAAATGTTGGGAAATATCAGGAAGGGAGACAGAACATAAAGACTCCTAACTCGGGGAAACGAACTAGGGGTGGTGGAAGGGGGGAGGAGGGCGGGTGTTGGAGGGGAATGGGTGACGGGCACTGAGGTGGACACTTGAGGGGATGAGCACTGGGTGTTTTTCTGTATGTTGGTAAATTGAACACCAATAAAAATTAATTAAAAAAAAAAAGTAATGTTCAATGCTTCGCCAAAATAAAAATGAAATTATATGCCAATTATATATGCTCCTCACCAAATTCTCCTCAACCATGTAATATTATATTTATGATATAGGGTACAGTAATGAGGATATGCCACCTTTACCCTTTTATAGTAATTTATTTTCAATAATGTTTATGTTTCCATATAAATAAGAAGGTTCTTCATGAAATAGAAAGGGACAAAATATATATATTGTTGCTCAAGGCATAATGAAGTGCAATTTGTTAATAAATTGTGTTATTTACATTTATATTATCAAAGCTAACTATTCAGGATAGTCCGTCTTGGAGCTGTGAACTTGCTAAGCTGAAGTGAGCTAAGCTTACTTTTAATAGGCTAAGCTCAAATTTAACTTAATAACCATAAAATGGAAAGAGCATTCTAGGTCTGATCCTGTCACTACAACTAGTGGTGACCTCTGAATGTCATATAAACTTCTTAGGTTCATTTTCAATTATTCCTCTTACATCAAAAGTCATTTAAAGAAAACCAAGCAACACACCAAACCCTTTACTACCTATCTTACTCAAACACTCTGAAATTTTAGACTTCTCGAAGATCTAAATGCTATTTTTATGTAAATGAAAACAGGTAAATACCAGTTCAACCTCTGTTACCATAAAATGCTAATGCATATTTAACTTGCCACAGGAAAGTAAATGGATGTATGCTGAAAGTCTACTTTTGGAAAAGTACACTAATATACACGAACACTCATTGAATATCTATAAAATTTATCATTAATGAGCACTTGCTATGCACCAGACTAGACTGGGTTCTAGGGGTTTTCTGTATTTTATATTTTAATCCTCACAAATAACCTGGTGAACATTATTATTATGATTTTAGAGAAGAGAAAATCAACAAATTTAGGGTGGAGCTACTTTACCAAGATCACAGAAGCAGTAATTCATGGGACTGGCAATGAAACCCAGGCCAGACTTTTAAATATAACTCTAATGGACCTTTTCAAGTGGGCTGCAACCACACTCTAATTCCAAAACAAAGCAATGAAAACAAAAGCATCGCCAGTGTTACATGCAATACATATAAAATTGAATTATATAGTTAATAGTTAAAATAGAGTAATTGAAGGTTTTTGTATTTTCTAGAGTCATTTCTTTTTTGCTATCCACCTTAGACATGAAGAGTCACTGAAGCAACTACTAAATCTGTAACTGCTCAATTCATAAAGTAAAAATTGTACACCTACTTATCAATTAATTTTATTGAATACTAACCCAAAGGCAATTGGTATTCTTTTTTTTTTTTTTTTTTTTAGACAATTGGTATTCTTAATGTATAATAATTTCAATTGGTGTCACAAGTAAATCTCTTTATTAGAAAACTCCTTTGGAAGAAAAAAATACCCTTGCTCTTAAATGAAGGTTTTAGAATACATGGTATGAGCTATTGGTTTTACAATACCAATACAGCATAAATTATAGAAGATTTACCTACATATATACAAAATCAAGAAAATTAGAATTTCTTGACTATGATCAAGACAGACATTTACACAAATAATTGGAAAAGGTTAAAAAGAAAGTTCACTACATAATTGTCTGTGCTATAGCAGGAGGCAGTTCATTACCTGCTCTCACTCTCTGTGTCATCTTAGACAAGTCTCCATTTCCTAACTTTCTTTCTTTCACTGATAAAAGTCAGTGTTCATAGGAAGCATTATTTACAGAAGCATTAGCTAAAATGTGAGATCAAGTGAAGTGTCCACTGATGGATGAATGTTAGGGAAAATGTGAAATATATATACAGAAAGGAAGAAAATTCTAGCACATGCTACAATATGAAGGGATCTTGAGGACATCATGGTAAGAGAAATAAGCCAGTCATAAAAAGACGAAGATAAACATTGTGTGATTCCACTTCTATGAGGTATTTAGAGGAGTCAAAGTATAGAGACAAAGTAGAATGGTAGTTGCTGGGCCTGGGAATTAGTTTTTAATTGGCACAGAGTTTCAGTTGTGAAATATGGTGAGTTAGACAGATGGATGGTCATGATAGGTGTGTATTACAAATATATTTAATACTATTGAACTGTTCACTTAAAATGATTAAGATGGTAAATTTTATGCGTATTTTACCACAATAAAAAATGGGAAAAAGTCAATGGATGAGTATGGAGAGTAAATAAGGTATTACACAATAAAATGTTTTGTAGACATACAAATGTGTAGTGGCTGGGCAGCCCGGGTGGCCCAGCAGTTTAGCGCCGCCTTCGGCCCAGGGTGTGATCCTGGAGACCCAGGATTGAGTCCCATGTCGGGCTTCCTGCATGGAGCCTGCTTCTCCCTCTGCCTGTGTCTCTGCCTCTCTCTCTCTGTGTCTATCATAAATAAATAAAATATTTTAAAAATGTGTAGTGGCCCCTTCATTTTGCCTACTCTTCCCACTTCTTTCCCTTTTGGAAAAGAGCTGTCTCTAATCCTAGACTACCTCCATCCACATGTTTGCAAGAAGAGAGCATTCCTAGGGACCCCTGGGTGGCTCAGCAGTTGAGCGTCTGCCTTTGGCCCAGGGCGTGATCCCTGAGTCTCTGGATTGAGTTCCACATTGGGCTTCCTGCATGGAGCCTGCTTCTCCCTCTGTCTATGTCTCTGCCTCTCTCTTTCTCTGTGTCTCTCATGAATAAATAAAAATCTTTAAAAAAAAGAAGAAGGAGAAGAAGAAGAGAGCATTCCCCTAACAAATAGTTCACAACCTCTGATGGTACCAAGCCATGGGCAGTGAGCAGGTCTCTGCCATCTAAAGGTAATGGAAGGATAGTATGTGGAAAAGATAAACAAATGTTTTAAGGGTGAAGAAAAAGGTAATTTCAAATAGTGGCTACTATCTATTGAGTAGTCAGCCTTTATGAAAAGATGCCATTTGAACTGAGACCTAAGTAACAAGGACAGAGAGGGAAGACAGGAGTAGGGAGCATATTCTGTGTAACAGGAAGTAAACAATACATAAACAAGGATTCTGATGAGATCAAAGAGGTACATAGGTGCCTGTGCATACAGGGCCTTTCAGGCTATGGAAAAAAGAGATCAGAATTTAGACTTCTAATGGAAAGGCATTGGAAGTCTTTAAGCAAGAGTGCATCATGATTGAATTTATACCATGTAAAGATAATGTTTCATGGAACTTGTCTCCTGGTCATGGTGCCATGGTTCTGAGGTAGATAGTACAGTCTTTTTCCAGAACTTTTGAACTCTAGACTAGGAATATATCAGGTCAAGCCATTTTGGAGTGGCTGGGGCCTGAAGAGGGCACTCACTGTGTGTCTTGCCATGTGGCCAGCAAAGCTGAGGATACCTGCTTAGAGAGGCACAGATGAGTGCAGAAATAATAGATGGAGAGTCTCTGAGAGTCTCTGTCCCTGTGGCCTGGTCATATTGTTCTTCTTGGGCTCTGTGAGGCTTTCCCCTCATACTCTACTTTGATTAAGCTAGTTCAAGTTGAATTTCTCTCATTAGAGAATTAGATGTGATTATTATTGATGGTATTGTAATAGTGGATTATATAAAAAATTAGCAGTCTGCATACATTATTCCAGTAAATCTTTGGTGCGTTATTTAAAGAAACGAAGAACAGTGAATCAGGTACTCAAATGTCAGCCCAAAGAAGTAATAAGGCTGATTTCAAAGCCATGTTTGTCTGATTTCCCAATTGTTCTATACCACTCTGCACCACGAGTGCCTTCCATCTGTGGCCCAACCACCATGTGGCAGGATGGGACCCATTAGACACAAAAGGAAGGGCTTACCACCAGTGGGCAGTTAACTGTTGCTCCCAAAATGGCTAGTGTTGAAAAAAGGAAGCATGCTGAGTTCCATATCTTCTAGGGTCAAAAAAAGGGAAATCTGTACACAAGTATTGACTTGACCTCAATGCCTGTGATCTCTTCTTTTAAAATGGTGTGTAATTGCCACAGACAACACTTACAAAAATGGCAATTAAAAAACGAAATGTACAACTGATTACCAGATTAACAGGTTCTCACAATACATGCAAGAACTCAAAAAAAAAAAAAAAGGCAAAGAAATATGATACCTCAAAGAGGGCTTTCTGGTAGTCATGGAAGCTACCAGATGAAAGGTACCACTTGAGTTGTTTTATATTAGTCCAATGTTTCAATCTTGGCTCTCTAAGATTAAACATTTGACTTAAATTTATCTTACACTTTGCAAAATTGTTTCAAAACTTCCATTAAGTTGAGACTAAAACTTGTATCTTCTTTATTGGGACATAAATACACTTAATCACAAGTTTCAAATGATGCATTTATTATTACATGCTAGAAAACACTACAGAGTTAACTTTAACAAATGATATGTGAAATATTAACAACTGGTGCTGTTATAATTCTTTTATACCTAAGTAAAGCATAACATAATGTATTCTAGACAAACAAGTGAGTATTGAGAGGCTGGAAGTTTTAGAGAGCCTAGCAGTTTTACTAAGAAAAAGTTACATAATTTTTTTAAGTTACATAAATTCACTGAATTATAACTTTGTTTTCTTCCGTTTCACCAAAATGGAAGTGACAGAAAAACTAAATGGTTTTATGATGGTGACTTTTTACTAATGTCTTAAAAATTAAGGATTAATTAAGGGTCTTAATTGAATAAGAAATAAACCAAACAAAAACAAAAAGGAGAGGCCTGTGTTTCTGATTTACAGGAAAGCTTATGACGAAGCAATTTACATGGGCAAACAATGATAAATGACCTAACAAGTTTAGTTATAAGCTGAAGTATCACTGTAGATGCATGTACATTTCCATGTTGCATTAGAATTTCTGCATGTCTAACAGAACAATTTTCATGAATTTTGGTGTTTTCGTCTTTGCAATGCATTACAAAATTAAAACAGAACAGATAATTTAAGAAAACACAAAGTAATTAACTACATTATGGTGCATCCATAAATGTTGATAAATTTTCAGAAACTGACCTAAATGATGTCATTTTTCATTTTCAACTTTCCTCCCTACTCATTCATTTCCCATTTCCCTCATCTCCAAACACACACACACACACACACACACACACACACTGAGGACATGGAGCAATGTTCCAATTACTAGAGAAACAAACTTATTTATAATCTTTCCGGAAAGACAGACTACAGATAAGAGTTTATTGGTTTTAACTTTTGTCCTCGTTTTTTTTTTTTTTTTTTTTTCAAACTTGCATTTTTTGTAACTTCAAGCTGATCAGGAATGTCTTGCTGGGTAGCATGTTACAGATGATAATAATTAGTCCTCTTACACTCTTCTAACAGTTTTATAAAGCAACTTACCTTGAAGGCAACTTTGGCAGGAAATGAATACCTCTTTTATAAGAGTTTGTCATTTCTTAGTGAGAAGAGAGTTCCAAAGATTTATGAAAAAAATATTTTGACCCTTATTTCCTTGGTTTCTTATACACAAATAACTGTTATATTAGTCCACAAATATTTATTGAGCACCTACTATGTGCCAAGCATGGTTTCAATTACTATAAAAATTTATCTTGAAAACAGCCACAGAAATTAATTACAGTGAGAAAAACATCTTTCTTTCATAAATTTATGATTTGAATTCCTCGTCTCCCTATAAGCAAAAGAACAATGAAGCCATTACACCTTTTTCTTCAGGGTGTGATATTGACTTAAAAAAATTTTTTTTAAAGATTTTATTTATTTATTCTTGAGAGATAGAAGGAGGGACAGAGCCAAAGACACAGGCAGAGACAGAGCCAGAGACACAGGCAGAGGGAGAAGCAGGCTCCATGCACCGGGAGCCCGACGTGGGATTCGATCCCGGGTCTCCAGGATCGCGCCCTGGGCCAAAGGCAGGCGCCAAACTGCTGCGCCACCCAGGGATCCCCTGACTTAAAAATTTAAAAATGCCTGAAACTTAGACTGTTTTCAATACCCTTTTCTATAATACAGCTATTATTTATCATGTTATGACCATTTTATAGCCCAGATTTAACTGATAAAATAAATGAAACATTCATTTTTCCTCCTGCTATATCTTAAGTTGAAATTCTCTTTCTCTTTATTTTATTTGGGAGATTTCATTGATTTAAAGGCCTCAGGTTACACAAATGTGATATTATCTAAGCCTTCATTAAATTTTTGTTAGATATCACAGCAACTTTCTTACATGTAATATAACAAAGGGTTCCTTGACTCAAGTTGCATTTTGGAAGAACTATGATCATCTTTCCAAAGACAACAATTCTAACATAGTATATTGTACTTACAGTACACTTATATTCTCAGTCTGCCCACCTGTCTACCAGCCGTTTCCCCCATCACTATGGGCAGGCTCAAATCCCCAATGCTAGCAAAACTCTCTCATCCGTATGCTCCCCCCTGGCTACTTCCTTTCCATCATTTCTTTCCCAGCCACATTTTTTGCTTTTGTTTAAGATTTCAGTTTTGTCCACAACCTTACGGCCTCCACTCACCTTCACCACTTACCCTACTGAAATTTGGCACCAATTCATTCCCATTCATCCACTCAAACCACTCTTAGTAAATTCCCAGATGACCCCTTCCTTGCCAACTCCAATGATTTTGCTTTTCTTCGCTCTCCATGTTGCCCTCCTCACTCTTCCTCCTGGGCTCTTCCCTCCATTCACTCTTCCTAGAGAGTGGTCAGTGATCTTAACCCACTGCTCCTCTCTCTTTATGCTTCTTGTCTGGTTTCCAACACTACTAACACACTGGTGATTCAACATCTCAATTTCATTTAAGACCTCTACCCAGTAGAACTAATCTCTCTACTGAGATGCCCCATAAGCATTTCAATACTCAACACATTTAAAGCTGAACCCATTTTTCTAACCCCCAGACTAGAGGTTCCTGGGAATTTCTCCCTTCATTGGAAGCCTTCATCACTCTCCATTCTTACTAATCCAGGAGTTCCTAAATCCAGCAGTCTCCAGGTCTGTGTGTTCCCCTTCCTATGTGTTCTCCGTACCAGTACTAGAGACACTTCTAAAAGACCTGAGTCTGTCATTCAGCTATCAAAAATCTGTCACTGGCCAGCTGTCACTTTCAGGAGTCAGTTCCACATCTGTCTAGAGTAGGTGAGCCCTTTCTTAGTCTTGCAACTATCTTTTCCCCACAGGCAACTGTATTTCCTCAAAGAGCACACGGTTTTCTAATGCCAGATTGTTCTCTCTGTTTAGAATGTGTACCCACATTTTCCACCCTCCTAATGCTTACATATACTTCAAAGCAAACTGAAACACACTTCTAGGAAACCTTCCCTGACCGTCTAGTCTAAGTTCTGTGCCCCACAGCTAGCTCTCTCTCTCTCTCTCTCTCTCTCTCTCTCACACACACACACACACATACACACACACACACACACACACACACACACCTTACTCTCTTAGAATTATCTGGTTAATTTCCTATTTTCAATACTGCACTGTAACCCCTACCTGGCAAGGTCTATATATTTTTTTAATCTTTACAGCACAATGTTTGGCATATAAAGCACATCTAGCAAATGTTTGTCAAATGAATAAATAATTCTTCTGAGAACTAAACTTCACCATCAACACAGCCTATCTACTGCTCTCCTTATTGTCTTCCACCATTTCTTTGGTATTCCTGTTGTTCTGCCTCTGTAACCTCTCCACCTTCACACACACACACACACACACACACACACACACACACACATATCCACACACATTCCTAGTGACTTCTTGTTATTCTTGGCCTAACCAGGGAGCATGCCTATCCCAGTCTGAACTTGAACATTATAACTATCTCTTTATCACACCTATTTTATACAGGTTTCAAAAAGAAAAAATGTGGGTAACCATGGCCTTTCCTTTTGATACCAACATTTCCCAAGATATACTACCTAAACACAAAACATGACTCTAGGTTAACAACAAACACAATCGTGTAGGAGATCCTAGTACATGAATGAGGAGTTGTTCTATTGATCTCCAGTAATGCCATGAGTGCACCCACCTCTACAGGCCATATATCCCGGACTGGCCTAAAACACCAAAGGCCTCTGTATACTTGTAGGAAAAAATGCTAAATATGAAATATTCAGAGAACTCTAGATTTTTAAAGACTTCCATTCATTTCTTCTTTTGACATTTCTTATCTTCCATTCACTTATGAAATCTTAGAACAGTTGTCTTGCTCTTACAAATATATTGTTTACCTTTTTGGATAAATCCACTCAGACATAGGTAGCATTTTGGATCTCTTTATAAAAGGGCACCATTATGCAAAAAAGTTAACCTGTCATCCAAGAGAATTGCATAATCCCATACAGCAGTTCATTTATCCCTGGAAGCAAGTGTATTACTAAGGTCAAAGTATTATTTTCTTGCTTTGATGTAGATGACACAGCAGAATTTTGTTTCATGCCCTGTCTAGGCCAAGAAAAGAAAACTGTTTTGGGGAGTTCCATCTCATTTTACACAACATGAGTTTGGTAAAAATAAATTCTTTCAGTGCTCTTTTAATGCATGTTTTATTGGAATAATGTTCTTCAAATCCAAATCTTGCCCTAGGCTATCGCTGAGTGAGGAGGAGGATTCTGAAAAATAGCAATGCTTTGCATTCCAAAACCTAGTCATGCAAGTCGAAGCCTGTTGGAGGTGCAGTCCGTGTGCCACTTAATGTTCACATGACTGTCCAAAGCATAACTGGCCTTATTTTTTCTGAAACCTACAACAATACTAGCGCACCTGATTGTTCATAAGCCAAAGGCAATATGGCATTATCTCTGGCAGTTTGAAATATGGATACCCCAATAATTAATATTTTTAAATTATTAGGGAAAGCATCCTTGGATTGTTCACTGTTCTGGGGAGAATTCTTTGCCTTGCTCTGCCTTACTTTTTTACACTTGTTTATTCCTCTCTCAATTTACTGTTTCCATACTCCTTTGTATTTCTATGGTAACATCACCAAACTTGTAAGGAACAGAAAGTTTTCACCATAGTTATTCTGGTGGGGTAGATGAAAAATCTTCTTTTTTTAAAGATTTTATTTATTTATTCATGAGAAACACAGAGAGAGAGGCAGAGACATAGACAGAGGGAAAAGCAGGCTCCTCACAGGGAGCCAGATGCAGGACTTGATGCCCAGACATACCTTGAGCCTAAGACAGACATTCAATCTCTCAGCCGCCTAGAAGTTCTCTGACAAATCTTATTCCCATATTACAGATGAAGAAGAAATGAGGACTCAGGGGTTAATTTTCTTGCACAAAGTCACCCAAATGGTAAATGGCAAAACTATGGTTTGCACCCAAGCCTGTCTGACATCAGAAGCATCCTCTAAGGAGCACAAGGCAATTGAATGCTGTCTCCTGCAGAGCCTGTCCCCCACCTCCACTCTGCCAGCCTTCCTCTGGCTATGTTGCTCCTACAGCAGTGGTATGTCCCTGCATTATGCTCATGCTTGTCACAGTTCTCCCACTAGACACACTACATTCGTGTTCATTTTTCCCAGCAGATCACCTTCCTTAACTATAGAAACCATGTTTTACTGTCACCTGAAACAGTGAACTATGAAATTAAATTGACTGAATAAAAATGCCTTCCAATTGAAATTATCCTGTTGGAGGAACAGCAGAACTAATATGAAAATTAGGCGATCTGAAGTTTATAAAGGGATTTCAAATTGTACTATGAAAATGTCATATATTTTAAGCACACGTCACACATCAGCATGGAACATATGGCAATTCCCAACTTACTATAAAAAATATGATTTAGAATGCCTAGGCTTCCCATTAACCTACAAGAGCCTATTTTACTTCTAATAAAGGCATTAATTTATTCCTCCATCCATTTAAAAACATATATTGATTACTTACTGGATAAATGAATGGATGGAGGAATGAATCAATGCCTTCATTAGAAGTAAACAGATAAGTTGAGGATATTTAAAATGAAAACCTACCATGTGCTGGGTGCTATGTCTGAAATGTAGTTTTACTATTTTTGCTTTATTTTTAAATTCTTAGTGGTCTGGAGAATCCTGATTTAAAAAAGTAATAAGTGAAAGATTAAAAAAGTAATAAGTGAAAAATAGATAAGCATTGGTTGTGGATCAGCTTTTGCTTGATTAATGTTTTTCCCCCCTCTTAATTCTGAATACAAATTAATGGACTAACAAAAGATATGATGTACCTACCCATCAAAGAGTTAAGGTTTTCTCCTTTCAATTGCCTGGAAAGTTTATCTACACCCACAACAAAAATAAAAATAGGAAGTACAGGGCAAATTAAAGAAAATCACAAAATTAAGCATGAAGAAAGATTTAAAAAATAAGAACCAGGTAAGAGAATTTAATGTGCAAAATGAGAAAGGAACAAGATATTACTTAAGAAAACTAACAGGGAGAATCTATTGCAGTCACAACTTCTACCCGGTATCTGAGATCTGTATTATTTAATAGTTACTGAGATGACACTCTACCAAATGAGCTTACACAGAAAATTTAACATATGTTTATTGTTTTTTTAATTATATATTAGGCATATGAAATTGGCTAATTTTGAGAAAATAAAGTAAAACATGGTTCCTACCCTCACAGAGCTTACAGTTGAGTGGAAGAAATATTCTGAAATACCTAATTCAAATAGTAATATAATAAAAATTATGTATTTACCAAGACTTTTCAGTGGCAAGTATCAATCTCACCTCAGAAATTGGTATTTTCAGGTTTATGCTACTGGGAAGTCAAAGACTGCCTACACATAACTTTAGACTTGAATCTTCCCAGTGTAGCAACCATGGACATATTTAAAAACAAAACAAAAACAAAAACATTAAGTGATGAATTTGAACCTGGAGAGGTAAGCCAGGACCCAATTACTAAAGGCCTTGACTAAAAGGGAAATGTTAATTGGCCTGATGTCCATGACACAGGGGAATTATCAGTAGCCACCTGAACACATGCTGAACTCTCTTGGAGAAGCATGACAGGATGACAGAAGGCCCAGGAGGATACCATTTGAGTCAGCTGGAGAGGATAGTCCTAAACGCCAATCAGGCGCTGTTTCTAGAGAAAAAGAGGTAAGACACTGAGCAAATAGTATCAGATGTTCACACCACACAACTAGAATGGAATATAGAAAGAACTTTGGTATGTTTCTAGAAAAGCACTGAATAGACAAGGGTAATAAAAATGTGCCTGAAGAATAGCAAATTCTAGTTGGAGAGAACACAAAGGATGCTGACCCAAACCATGTAAACTTCAGCAAGTGGATCACATTCAGGACTCTGAAAGGCATTAACTCACATTAATGAGTGTATTATTAAGAGATACTTTAGATTCTTTTATTGAAAAAAATATTTTAAAATCTGTCCAATGATTTGTATCTGGAAATCTTTTAAATGTCTAATCTTAAGACTATTTTCCAGTTTTCATCTTTAGCCTTGAAGATAACTAGAAACTATGCAAATAGCATGGTTCAATCTCTAATTATTTCATTCATTGTTTATCCATATGTCTTTTTAAACTATGGCATTCCCTCCAGTGAAGCAAATGAACCAATATTAATATTTTTTCAGACAAGTTGCTGGTTTACAAAACAATAAAGTATTAATTCATAAGTATAATTAACTCAAGTATGATCATTTAAGTATCTGTTCTTCCTAGCTTAGTAAATGACTTGATCATTCCTAAACCATTATTTCTTTTTTTTTTTTTTTATTAATTTTTATTGGTGTTCAATTTACCAACATACAGAAAAACACCCAGTGCTCATCCCGTCAAGTGTCCACCTCAGTGCCCGTCACCCATTCCCCTCCAACACCCGCCCTCCTCCCCCCTTCCACCACCCCTAGTTCGTTTCCCCGAGTTAGGAGTCTTTATGTTCTGTCTCCCTTCCTGATATTTCCCAACATTTCTTCTCCCTTCCTTTATATTCCCTTTCACTATTATTTATATTCCCCAAATGAATGAGAACATACACTGCTTGTCCTTCTCCGATTGACTTATTTCACTCAGCATAATACCATTATTTCTAAATGAATTCTCAGTTCTTTCATGAAAGCATGAAAGTTCCCTTACTCTGAAGTCACTCAATCTCTGGTTTGCCTATACATGTGACTCATTGATACTTAAATCTGATATTTAATCTGAGATTTAAATCATCCAAATTATGATTTAGAAATTCTGCCCAGAAAAATATGTAGAAATAAGGTACAAACAAAATTCTGCCTGGGTAATAAATCTGAACAAATACAGTCTATCATACAAGTGGAACCCTAACAAGATTCCTTTGTTGAACACATTTTCAAAGACTTCCTTGGAACCAGTGGTTCAATGGTGATCAGTCACATATGGCCTCTGACTTTGGGCAGCTCTACATTACTGATGACGTTAAGTGAAACGATGAGGACACGCAGAGTGCACTTTGGTAAAGCATTCATCTAGAACTTGGAGCTGGCAAACAAACACTAAAAAAATTATTTGATATGCCAAAAATCATATCGAAGCTGAGCTCTGAAGGACAAATAGCCGAAGAGAGGAGAAAAGCAGCATGCTCCAAGAAGGAGGAATGGCGTGTACAATTTTCAGAGGAGAGATAGTGTGGGACCAGGAAACCGGAGAGCAGGAGGGAGGAAGTGATGATTTTTAATCCAGGGAGGTGAGCCAGGACAGAATTACTGAAGGCCTTGGCTTTGGTGTGAGAGCAAAAGGAAGGCAGAAAAGCATTTTCAAGACAGGAGTGACATCGCTAGATTTACATTTTAGAAAGACCTTTCAGGCTGTGGAGTGAAGAATGGCTTCCAGCAGGACAGTTTCAGAGGCTAGGTGTGAAACTATTGAAGTAGGTTAGAAAAAAAATGGGAGGAAGGATGGAGAAATGCAGTTTGGAGTCAAACTTAAGTCCTTGGTTTTAGAAAAATCGGCTTCATATTGGCTGTGCCTATTTTACAAACCTCTCTCCTAAAAACAGCTTAACAAAACTGACATTGCACAAGTCTGGCTTCCTGCATAAAGCTGTTTTGCAATGTCCAGACAATGAGACTATACTCTGCAGAATGACTTTGAATCACACTTGTTTTTAAAAATACCTAAAATGAACAACAGATGTTAAAAAGATAATGAAGGCTAAATAACAAAGAAATAAAACAGACTGCCTGGCTTGTCAGTTTACTCCTGATTAAAAAATATCCAGATCAGTACACATGAGTGCAGAGCAATAGCCAGTCATAAACTGTGTTGAGGCAGAGATGAGGTTTGAATTTTCAACTCAAGCAAATGATAGCCTTTTAATTTATAAATGCCTATAGTCTAAATAAAATCATAAATCTATTATCTTCAAATGGATGTAATTTGTAAAGTGTGCTTTCTTTCAATGTAAATCTCCCATGAAATTGATACTAATTAGCTAAGGAGCAAACATTAAGGAGAATCCTAAATCCAGGGGCTTTTACCCTTCTCACCAGAACTGTTTCTTTCTTTCTTTCTTCTTTTTTTTTTAAGATTTTATTTATGTGAGATAGGACAGAGAAAGTGAAAGAGAGCATGAGTGGAGGGGAGGGACAGAATGAGAAGGAGAAGCAGACACCCCGCTGAGCAGGAAGCCCCATACAGGGCTCCATCCCAGGACCCTGGGATCATGACCTGAGCCGAAGACAGACACTTAATGGACTGAGACACCCAGGCACCCCATCAGAGTGGTTTCTCATGGAGCAAACCTATAATCTTGCCTGGAACTGCTATGCTGGTCCAGAGATGGGTCACTAAAAGGGACAAGTGTCACCATTTCCATGTATTATTTGCCTAGTGCTTACCCCTCATTTGTAGCGTTTCCAAGAAGTTAGAAATTAGCATTCTTTCCCTCAGTTGAGTTGCTCCTTTTAATTTACCTATGGTTTCCACCTATATTTCCTAAGAAACAATTAGATGTACCATTAGCTTCATGATGTGATCACGAAAACAACACTAGTCCTCAATCTAAGGACATTGTTTCAACTAAAAAAGATCATTGCCAAATAGTCGCTATTAACAATTTATCATGAAGTGCCATGGTGCTTGCTCTGGCTTTTAGATGTTGTAGAAAAGAAATTACAACTTCTCCATGTTGTTTAGATATAGAGACCTTTACTTAATGACCTTGAGATTTAATGTGACTTCAAACAAAGTCCAACACAGTTTTTAGCAAAACCTGAAAAGTTTATTATAAGTAGATAATGGAAAAGCAAAGAGTCTTCTAGAATAGCCAGGACACTGCTGGAGATCAAAAACAAGAAGGGCAGGTTTGCCCAACCGGATATACTTATTATAAAGCTAAAGTAATTAAGATTGTGTGATATCCACAGAGAGATAATTATCAGGGTTTTTTCCCCCTCCCCCTACCTTTATCTTTGAAGTACTTTATCTTGGAAGATCTAGCAGAGCAACTTGTCCCAGGCATTATCTTTCCTAGCAGAACATTCATAAACTCCATAACCCATGAATTCTACCTTTGAATATAAGCTGAGCAACCCTTGCGTGTGGACATGAAGACACATAATGCACATAAGACACACAAATGCCAATATAGTGACATGCCTCTTTGTTCAGTTTTTGTTTCTTGGTTTTTCATAGTTCAAATAAGTCCTTATAGTACACATTATCTATTTTTTAAACATGAAACTATGGAGTAGCAAAAAAAATTAGGAGGTTGATTTTTTTTAATCAAAAGTTCAGTTTTGAACTTTTGACTATGGGAATCCACATGAACTGGGAATGTGATTCAGTATGCCAAAACCACTCCACATAAATTTTTTCATGAATATTTTGAAGTGCAGATTACAGCGATGTACTGAAGGGAATGGATAGCAGAAGGAGAAGCCAAAAGAAGTCAGAGTCAACACTGGACATGCTCTCCGCTAGGCCTGCAGTAAGGTCAGTAGGCTGTTTTGACCAAACAAATGAACAAAAGTATACCAAGTAAGCAATCAGATCCATTGTGCTAGTGATGGCTATGGTCAATGTTGGTTTCTGGAGAGAAATAAATTAATATGCCTAATATAAATACACCCTAGAAGACTACTTCACATCTTAAATATCATTATCATTTGTGAATTTCATATTCTAAAGTGACAGATTCTATCTTGTTTCTTTTTTAGGGTTTAGGGAAAAAAAGTATTTTATTGGATGCTGAGATTATGGTTTCAGAGAGAAAAAGTTGAGAGCTCATGCTACAGATACACATACACAATTGACAAGTGTGTTACCCAAAAACCACTACCAAAAAACATCATTGCATGCTGAATGCTCCATATTCCAACTGGACCAAAGAAAATATTATCCTGATCAAAATAAATTAAGAGTATAGTTACCACCTCTTTCTTAAAGAAAATTATGTCAGCTGTATTTACACTTCTCCTATCAATGAACACTCCAAGGAGAAATGTGACATTTAAAAATCCTGATTTGCATGCAGTTTATCCACAGGGTACATTCTTTACATTCGCTATATTCTCAAAGCCTCAATGAGCTAAGCACCTTACTTACAAGACGAGACTCTGAGCACTACAAATTCTATGAAAATTTTCCAATTAATTAGTGAAAAATAGTAGGTGAGGAGAGGAAGAAACTAAGCAGACTCCAAATGGGCAGCCCCAGTGGCCCAGTGGTTTAGTGCCACCTTGAGCCTGGGATGTGATCCTGGAGTCCCGGGATTGAGTCCCATATCGGGCTCCCTGTATGGAGCTTCTCCCTCTGCCTGTGTCTCTGCCTCTCTCTCTCTCTCTCTCTCTCTCTGTCTCTCATGAATAAATATATAAAATCTTAAAAAAAAAAAAAGACTCCAGACAAGTAAAATGGAAGTCATTCTGCAACCCTTGCCTTTATGATCCTCTCAACAAAACCACGAGCCACTCTCCACTACAACATCTGAAGCAGAAACAGTGACTATCACTTTTAATTTAGAAGAGTAGGAGAGCTACCAGTGCTTACATCTGTTTGGATGACTTTGGGAGGAAGGGATTAAAACTCTGGATTTCAAGGAAGGCCACACAGTTTCTGACTTCGTAGTTGTATCTGCAATCTTTACCTGGCTATCCTCATTCCAAACAGGTCCCTGATAGGACCTCAACTTCTATTTAAATGCCCTACTCTGTACCACCATTCCACATCTTGCCACCCTTTTAATGAAAGAGGCCAAAAAAAAAAAAAAAGCCGAATTACAAATATTAAAAAAAAGAGTTCAATGTCTGGTTACAACACAATGTAGAATATTTTATATTCTGTTCTTCCTTCAGATATTATTGTGTTAATTTGACCAGGCAATAGGGGACACGATAAATAGTGAGAGAAACTCTTAATAAAAGCATCTCTACTTTGTCTGTCAGTCTTCAATAACTTCCTCAGTTGAACAGAATCATTGTCTGAAGGATAGAGAGAGGAGACATCCTGTATGAACCTTTAGTGAAGAAGAAAGACTTCTCACAGTGCAGTACTGTAAAGAGATAATTAAAGCTTTGAGAAAATGCATTCAGAATAAAGGCAAAGGACAGGAATTAGATTAAAAGAAAGCTGAAAAGCAATTTATTAATCTATAACCTTACATATTATGGTGATTACTTTTTATTTACTTACTTCCCACCTCTAAAACAAATACAAGATTTTTAAGTGTGGAAAGTTAGACAAAAATCAGTAAGAGTGGGAAAGAGAAGATGAAGCAACAGGTAAGTTAGTCCCCATAAATAGAAAAATAAATAAATAGCCAGAAGGTTTATATACTTGTTGGAAGTGGGCTACAAATTATGCTCCCAGCTTTCAAGAAATCAAATATTAAGAGGTAATGTATCTGGTCACTATTCACCATGCCCAGAAGACAGAAATAAACTAATTCAGGAAAACAGCTCTGTTTTCAAGATACAAGATTTCTTTTTCTTTTTTTCTCTTTTCCTGCCCTCAGCTACTCAGGGAGCAGACACATTGCATAGTACCACCAATTCCTTCCCCCAAAAGAACTACCGTAACAAATTTTATAAGGCTGATTTTGTTTTATTTATTTTATTTTATTTTGTTTTATTTTTTTACTTCTTTTTAAAGCCTCCTTCAGTGTAGGTTAATGGCATGAGGCCTGAGCACAATTCAATTCAAAAGTAATTTCACAAAGAACTAAACTGTTTAAACTATTTAATGGTGTTAATCTCCACTGAAAACACATTATCACTATATATATGCATACATATATATATACACCCACAAATATACACACACATTGTACTTGAAAGTGTTAGAAGAACATGAGTGAAAATTCATTCAGAAACCAGAAGTATAGTTGAGCGATAGAATGAACTTTTCAAAAGTTCTATCTGTTGATAGAAGGTTTAAGGTAAATATTATCCATTGGAAGCATGATCGTTCAGAAGACCTCTGGATCCTATTCTCTTGTTTTAAATGATTAATTCTATAAACCTCTTTGTATATTCATTTCCAACCTGTTGATGGAAAAAGTCACCAATAGAGTAAAAAGTATTTTAAAAAGTCTCCTAAGGTGACATTCAAGGCAATAACCCAGCTTGAACTATAATTCCATTGGTCAGTCCAACAGCTCTTTACTGAACGCCTGTGTGGTAGATGCCATGGGGGATTCAGAAATGAACAGTAGTGGACCGTGGCCTGGAGAACATGATATACAGTCTAAGACAGTGCATGAAAGAGACACAGAAATGGGAAGGGGGAAGAAAGGCAACAGCAACAACAAGTCTTCCTAAATCAAGCAGAGTCAAAAATGCAGAGTCCTCAGAGGGTTCTGGGTGTCACCTGAGATAAACCTGTAAGGAAAAGTAGAAGATGGACAGATAGGGATGGATTAAGGAAGGAGGAGAGAGAGAAAGGAGGGAGGATTAGCAAAGGAGGACAGGTGGTAACACATCCTATATACTCAGGGAACATCAGGGAGCCTCAATGGGTTCTTAGAGTGTTCAATAATGGGGAGAGGAGTGAGAAGTGAAACAATAGGTCTAGGCCACCTGACAAAGGTTTGGAAGGCCATGATGAAGAGCCTGTTTATTGTCGTAGGAAACAGCTCAAGACTTCAGATCTCACAATTACAGCTGCTAATCAATTCATTAATCTTCATAAACATGCTGCTTCTATGATAGGAAATACCTTTTAGGAAGCAAAAAAGCAGAGACAAAACAAATTGAAAAGAATCTACGTTGTCTATACCTCTGCAGGAAAGTATCTGATTCTTGCAGAGAAGAAAGCTGTTTGGAGCAAATTAGCATCTTCTATTACTATGTTTTACTCAAGTATATTCTACTTGATAAAAACCTGTTTCTGAAGATCAAACTTAACAAATACACAACCTGTCCTACTTAAAATAATTTTAAATTTCTATGTGGACATCCATGAACTAAAAATCTTACCCAACCTTAGGCTTCAACTTGTATCAATTCTCTACAGGAAAAAGACTTTCACATTTCGTGTTTTAAAAATTTTATATGCAATCATGAGTCATTGATTGATTGAAAATCAACCTGCCATGTGTTCATTAATCTGGCTCACATGTACTTTATAGAGAATATTCACTTGAATTAACTTTCTATTATAATTTTCTGTTCTACTTATATATGCAAACAAAAAAATTTATAGTAATGATGGTATGTCTAACAGAGATACTCTCCTACACGCTAGTAATATTTCAAATTAAGCCTTTTAACTCCAATGAAAGCAGAAATTAGAAAAATATGCCACTAGAGAAACAGCTACAATAAATGTAAATGATCTTCTAAAAATAAACTATTTCTTTCTAGTACATAGCAATATTAGAAAATTTAAATAGTGGAAATTCCATGGAGTCCTAAACTATTTTTACTCTCTATATAGCAGTACTGAACTTCCTTACTGCAGTAAGTCACATTTAAGAGTAAAAACAAGGCTAAAATAATTACATGATTTTAGCCCCCTTGTCCACATTTAAATCTTAGAATTCTTTGAGCCATTAATACATTAATTCTCTTTGACACTGTTACTAGATTTTTTCAATCAATTTAGAATATACAAATGAATATATAACAATACAAAGATGATTCCAGATTTACAGAACCTAGAATTAGTCTAAGCTTATTTTTATCTAAATACTGGTGTTGAGAAAAAAGTATTTAGTATGGCAAATACTTCTGAGGTATATGCAGATTATCCTAAAAATAAATTCATTATGATAATGAACTTTTAATCCTAAGAGAAACATTTTAAAGCCACATTCTTGAGAATTCCACAATAATTTGTTTAAAAAAATCTCCAGCAATGCTGCAAAAAAGGGTACTTGGTTTTTTCCATCATACAAGTACACCACAAGAATATATTCAAAGTTTACACCTTTACACGTAGGAGGTGCTTTATAAATGTTGAATGAATCGTTAATTTCAATAAACATGGGAAATAAACACTGCTTATTACAAACTTCCACTCATTTATAAATGGTAAGTTGAAATATCAAAAAAATATTGCCCGTAGGAAAAACAAAGTATTGAAGATCATTAATCTGAGACATTTGGAAAGAAAGGGAAGAACAGGAGAAAATAGTTTCTCTGCCCTCTGGTGGCAATAAAATCAACTGCAGCAGTTCTAAAGCAATACATAATTAAAATGTCCCTGTTATGAAATCAGATATTTTCCCCTGTGCCAAAATGTCTGTGATAAAAATCCTGATTGCTACATGGTGAATTTCAAGACAGCTGGACTTTTTAAAAATTTCCCCATGTGGAACTTCTACCTAGACTACTTACAAAAGAAATTATTTTTTCTCTTCTTTCTTTGCTGTATTTTATATATTCAGTAGGCTAACCATTTAACTCCAAGACTATTCAAAAACTACAAGTAGACTGATACTGAGTAAAGAAGCTACTTCAGTTTTCAATAGATCTCCAGAACATTTACCAAGAAATTTAAAACTTTTTATTTATTTATTTATTTTTTTTACTCAATCCTATAAACATATGGGTTTCTAAAGTAATTTTCCACAGTGAACACTAGTTTATAATTAGTTTGTAACACCTGTACATTTATGTTGAACAACTTAGGTATTTTCTAATTCACAAAGCTTTGAATTATCTGGCCAATTTTAGAATGGAATGTTTACTTCATCCTCAATTTGAGAACTTAGAATAGAAAATGTATATATATTCTTTTCTCAGTAATATATCATTAATGAAAGAAGCTCAGAAAAAATAGATATTTGCTGACATTTATTCATTTATTATTTACTGTAAATGCATTACTTACAACTAGTGCCAAAGAAGTTTTGAAATAAACAACTTGGGATGCATTTTGGCACACATCTCTCTCTAACCTCCCTTGGCATGTAGTAAATTGTTTTCTTTAAGTATCTACTTATTCCATAAATGCGGTGATGAGGTATCAATACCATGGGGTAAAAGTCGTATGTTTTTAAACCAATGAAAGATAAACAAAAATGGATAATCTACTGATATGACACCCAGTAAATAACAACCTATATCCATTCATGCAGAAGAAAATTGTATGGGACAAGACAAATCAATTATCAGGAAAATTGGAGTTTTAAAGCATTTCACAGTTTTAGAAGTGTTGTCATGACGTTGCCCCCTCCTCCCAACCCACACACCCCTCCAACCATAATTTGGAGGGCAGAGTCAGAATCTGTGTTTTCTCTGTACGAATTCCCACCAGGGGCAGAGTGTTTTAGCCGATTTCTAGGTCTCAGATTGGTAAATTTCATTCAAGGACTTTCTCCGAGATTCATCTCACCTGGAATCCCCAGGTGACCTCACTAGGCTTCCATCTGCGACTTTCGTGTTTGACATTTGAGGACACACGTATGCTTTCTGAGGGAAGCACTTACCACCACAACTCCCACCTTCCGAATTAAAAGAAAACAAAACCTTGATCATCCTAATCAGAAAGTTTTTGTTTCTTTCTTTCTTTTTTTTTTTTTTTTTTTTTTTTCCTCCAAGTGTTTTTGTTCCTTTCACCTCCTCTCGAACTCTAACCTGAGTTCACAAATTTCTGCCACGGTCTCTTTCTCTGCCTGTTTCTTCCCTTTCTTCCTGAGGGGCAGAAATGGTGAGCAGGCCCCCAGTTCTCGGGAGGCACCTGGACCTGGGCTCCGCAGCGCCCAGCCTCAGAGAGCCAGCGGGCCGCGGGTGGAGGCTCCCGACCAGACGCGCACCTGGCTGGCATCGGCCCGAGCAGAGGACACTGCCCCTGGGAGGATGCAAAGACCAGGTCTCCGCGTGGGGGCATTGCCAGGCACTTGGACAAACCCCGGACACGTTCAGGCCTGTGTGCGAAGCCGGTCGGCCGAGGACAATGGTGGCAGGGATTGGTCTCCCGAGGCGCGCCCACCACAGCCGGGTCGCCTGCTCCCCTCCCCTGCGCCCCGCCGCACCTACCCCGCCCCACTTCCAGAGCCCGGTCGGCCCCAGACCTCGAAAGGGAGCTAAGGTGGGGGTCGCCTGGGGATGGAAGGTGCGGCCACAGTAAATTTTTCCTCCAGCCAAGGGGGCGGGGGGGCTGCAATCTCCGGCTGCCACCACGTCTCCCACCCACAGCCCCCATCACGCACTCGCTTAGTTTATCGCGGCAGCAGGGTGGCAGCAGGAGCCAGAGGGGAGGGTGCCCAGGGATGCCAGCTACCGGGAGCGGAATCTACACTAGGAGGTTTGCTCTCACACACCAGAGCCCTCTCTGGGAGACTTGGGGAGACGGTACCACCCCCTGTCACTCAGGTGAAGGAAGCCCGAAATCCTCCAGACCCCCCCCCCCCAAGTGCCCTTCTCTAAACCGACCATCTTCTCCCCATTCGGAAAGCCCAAGTTTACCCGAAAAGCAATTGCAGTAACTTTCCCAAGGGCAGACAGATGAAGTGGGGGTGGGTTGAGAATGGGGGAGGCGGGGGGGTGTTAGCGAGGTCTTCAGCTGCGCACAAAATCAACAAGCGAAAGTGCATCTTACCATTGATTCGGCTTCCAGGCTGCCCTTCGGTGAACTGGAACCGGTCCATTACAAAGTGGCAAAGTAACACAACTCCCGCCGCCGCCAGGTCGGCCCTCGGGAACCTCGCCATGCCGCCGCCGCCGCCGCGACCTCCCTCCCCCGCCCCGCCAGTCCTCCCCAGGCGCCCTGGGCTCCGGGGCTCCGGGGCTCCGGGTGGGGACGGGGGCGACCGGGACGACGGCTCAGAGCTCTGCGGACCGGTCCCCGCGGAACCCGGAGGCCTTTGTAAAATTTCGATGGGATTTCACACTCAGGAGCTGGGAAGAGGAGCAAGGGAGGAGGGCGAGGGGAGTGCAGTTCTCTCCGGACCTCCGGGTCTGTCTTCGCAACTTGCCACAACCCCCAGGCACCGGGCAACTGCGGGGAGGGAAGGCCCCTGGCGGCGGGGCTCGCGAACTCTCGGCTCCGCACGGCAGCGCCGCCCGGGTGCCCGCAGGCAGGGACTTCCGAGCCCCCGCGGTGCGCTCCACTGGGCTCGAGACAGATCTGACTCCACAGCCGGCGCGGCTGCCTTCTGCAAATCCAAGAGGGCTGTCGGCTCGGAGGAACTTTCCCCAGTGTTGGGATGGCCCCGCGGGAGCCGTGGGTTTGCGGGAAGGGGGTTACTGTGGGCTGGCGAAACCCCTCCGACAAGTTTTTCTTCTTTTCTTCGCCCGACGCAGGGCGCGCGTCCTTTCTCGCAGCCCGAGGGATGGGCAGCCCCAAGGAGCGGAGCCCAGGGAAGGCTCGGGCTGCAGCAATCTAAGGTCCGAAGCCGGGGGTGGGGGGCGGGGGGTGGGAATATGTGTGTGTTTAAAAAAAAAAAGAAAGAAAAAGAAAGAAAGAAAGAAAAAGAAGGGGGGGAAAGGGAAGAGGAAGAAAGAAATGAGGGGGAGGGAGCGGGGGCGGGGGAGTCAGGCCGAAACCTATCGGGAGAGGGCTCCTCTGGCTTGGGAAGAGGTGCCACCGGCCCCGCCGAGCTCGGGAGTTTGGTGGCGGAGGAGGCGCCGCCGCCGCCGAGCTCCCCCGCGCTCCTGCTCCACACTTCGGGGAGGGAAGGCAGCTCGCAATTTGCCAGATCGGCCGCTGCACCCTCCCCCCTCCTCCCTCCCCCTCGCTCCTTCGGGCTTCTCCCACCTTCCTCCCCGAAACCGGCAGCTAGCACCGACCTGTCCAATGGCTGCACTCTCCTCGGGGCTGGCAGAGGAGTCGCCGAGAGACCCAGCCGGAGGAGCGAGGCAAGGGGGAGTGGGGGTGCAGCCCCCGCCCCGCGCGCCCCCGGCAGCCCGCTGCCCCGAGAGCCCGGAGAGGCGGCGAGGAGGGCGAGCTCGGAGGGGAGCGCGGGGCTGCACCTCCGCGCCGCCGGCGCGCATCCTGCACCCAGCTCCGGCCTCTGCAGCCCGGCCGCGGCGCCCTCGCCCGCCGGGCCCCCGGCCGCCTCCGCGCACCGCCCGGGCCCCCCGCGACCCCGCACCACCTCTCAAAAGCCGCCAGCCGCTGGCGGGGGTTCCTGGGCGCTAAGGGGTTAATTACAGTTCGCCATTCCCGGGAGGGCGTGTGCAGCAGTGGTTGGGGGCGAAGAAAGCGAACCCGAGCTAGTTCGGCTACCGACCCCGAGAAACCAACCCCCCTGAGGGTCGGACCCCGGCCCCTCAAGCTGGGAGGAGGAAGGAGGTGCGCGGGAGCGCGGTCCCGCCGCCGCCGAGGCTTTGGAAAGTGTCCGCCCCGGGGGGAAAGCGGGAGTTTAAAGGAACAGGAGGCCCATTGAATTTCCTAGGGGGCTTTAACTGGCAGTCGCTGGCTAGTTTGTTTTTGTTTTTTTCCTGCTCCGGGATGTGCTTCGGAGTTAACCCTTCCCAGTCCTCTCACTAGTTTACATCTTTTGTTTAGTGAACCTCATTTTAAAGCGACAAATACAAAGGAAGGTAGCAAAGCATATTGGTTAAAAATATTAATTCTAGAAACAGGCTGCCGGGGCTGGAATTCCACCTTCCCCCACTAAATAGCTATATGACTTTGAGCAGTTAATCTCATAGTGCCTCAATTCCTCATCCGTCAAATGCGGAGAATGGTAGTAATGCCCTTATAAGGTTGTATTGAATTCAATGAGTTATTACTGTATACTTAAAGAATTGAAAACAGTGCCTGTGCAAAGTACAGGAGTTTATGTTTCCCAAGACACAGGAGAGGGAGAGTCCTAAATCAATGAAGAGTTTTCTTCACTGTTCTTAAATTCAAAAGCTCCTATTAGTCTCTTCTTGCCCACTCTACTTCATGCTCTGAAGATGCTATTGATGAGCTCCTACCAAAATGAACAAAATTAACCTAATTCAAAATGTAGTCAGAGGCAATGGCAGCTTACTTTACATACCCCAACAAGAAGCAGCTTACTTTATGGACCCTAGGAAGAAGAAGGAAAAAGATTTTCTCCTTGCTCCGTCATTAACCTAGAAGAGAAACTGCCGCAACTCAGCCAATGAGAAGCTGCTACCCAGAACTCTTCCTTTTCTCCAATAAACCTTTCCTGAAAACAACCAAATCCCTCCTGCCCTCTATAAAAGCAAGCCCCTCTCCTTGTTCTTCAGACTTGCCTATGCTTTTGGCATAGCTTGCAGGTCCTAAATTGCAATTCCTCTACTACTCCCAAATCAGTTTTTCTTTGCTGGCTAAATGACTGGAAATTTTATTTTTAAGGTTGGCAGACCTTAATTTTGTCACAAAACCCCACAGGTAATGGATCCAATAATCAAACTACTAGGCTAATTTGATGCAGAAAGGAGGCCTCTCTCATGGTGACTTAGCTGGTGAGAAGGGAAACAGGAAGTGCAACATGTCTTCCACAATACAATATTTATATCAGAAATATATATGTATATACACACACATATATATATGTGTATGTGTGTGTATGTGTATATATCTATATCTATCTATATCTATATCTATATCTATATCTATATATATCAATGTTATGCATACACATTTGATTATCCCAAGACCTTTGCTCTCTCCTGAGCTTTCTTGCAACTGGTTGATTTCCTCCTCACCATACTTAAGAAATCTGGTTCTTTTATTTCTGCTCATCTGAGAGGTTTTTTGTTTTTTTTTAAGATTTTATTTATTCATGAGAGACACAGAGAGAGAGAGGCAGAGACACAGGCAGAAGGAGAAGCAGGCTCCATGCGGGGAGCCCCATGTAGGTCTCGATCCTGAGACTTGATCCCGGGACTGGATCCTGGGACTCCAGGATCATGCCCTGGGCCTGAAGGCAGGTGCTAAACCACTGAGCCTGCCAGGGATCCCCCTCAACTGAGAGTTTTTAAGTTCAATGTAACATCGCAAACAAATTGGAGTACCTAAGATACTTATCTGTTTAACATTACCTTGGAAAACAATTTTCTCATCAAAATTTGGTTGTTGTTTAGTGGATGTTGAGCTTTTCATCTGCATCCCTATTGAGGTCACTACTTCATGAATACATGTGGAAAGCTTCTTAAAATGCTTTGTACAACTCCAATTCCCATTATATGCAAAATTATAAGGAACCCAGTAGGAGTCATCTCAAGAAAGCATTACTTCTTTTAGTTTGGGATATTTCCCTCTACTTTTACAGTAGGAAAACAAGGGGGGGGGACGGGTGGTTCCTCTTTTTTTTTTCTTTTGAAGAGAAGAGAACCAAGTTCCTAGTATCATTTTCTTTTCTTTTCATTGTTATATGCAAATTAGGAATGTTTTTCTTGTTTGTTATAAGTAATCTTTGCCCTCCTGATTGAAGCTATATACCTTAAATGGAAATTTGATGCCAAACACTGAAAGGAAGCCCAGTGGTAATTAATGGTGACTTTGGAGGTTTTTTTATGTTTTGTCTATCATTGGTGCTATTCAGTTGTTTCATTTTACCCACAGGATATTCTGAAGAGTCACCCTCATAGAAAATACTTAGGTATGGGAGAAGAGAGAGGTAAACAAAAATCAGTGATGCATGATATTTTAATGCCCAGAACTAAGAACATAATAAACGTAGGTTTTAATGTTTTGCCTTAGATATCAATTGATAATCATTTATATAAAAATATATACAGTATAACAAGCAACAAATACATAAAGTATATGTAGGATAGTATGTTCAGAGTGAAATGGAAGGGGCTAATTACTCATGTGATCCTGGCTAATTAAAAGCAGTGAATTTGTGGCCTAAGTGATTTCAGTTTGTGGTATATATACACTGTACCACAGTATTACTGTTTACTTCAATTTCATGGAGACAAAATACGGCGTCTCAGTGAAAAAAATTTCATCTTCCATGTGACTTGAAAGAAGAGTTATAATAAGTGAGGCTCATTTCTATTTACTATAGATATGATAACTGAATTGCTGGGTTTTTAAGCACTAGCTTAACTTTACTAATTAAAATTGGTACAAGGAACCAATTAATCAGAACAAGAAACAAATTAATCAGAAATTTCAACGGACTAATACTTGAGTTCTCTGTCTAATACAGAGATCTGGAATTCACAGAACATTCTCTTCTAAGATCTTAAGATCATATATCAGAATCACTGTCAACAACGTAGAACTTAAGTAGACCCAAGCTAATATCTATGGTATTCCAATCTGTTTGCAAACTTTATTTACACCACCCTTCAGGAAGATTTCTCCACATTCCAAGTGCAGTACTATCTGTCTAAAGGCAAATACAATGACTTACCACATCCTACTTCCAACTCTAAGTATAGGTTCCAAGGACCTATCCTGAATTCAAAGTTGTCTAGCAGGATACTCAAGAAAACACCATGCTTACTCAAAAAATCAGAATGTAATACAAGCTGTGGAGTAGCATTTAACATTCTTTTTTGCTATTATTTCAAGAAATAGTTTCTGGTCTGTTTTACCGAGATTTGTTAAAATTTTCTACAATTTGGTCAAATAAAGGGACATTGCTATTACTGGATTGCTTTTACTCAGTCCTCGGGGACCTTTCCCTCGGGGTCTCTGGCATTTCCTGTCCCTCCTCATTTGATAGGCCTAATTTTTTGATCTCTGATACAAAATTATAAGACTCATTTGTTCATCTGGGCTGACTTCTGCTCTCAGAATCAACCAGGATTTCATTATACTGCTGATGGATATTCTACCTTTTACCCCTTTTATAGTTTTATGTAAAAATCTTATGAATTGAGTGTTTTGAATCAAGTATTTTAAAAAATCACCTAACAGCTAACATCACTTTTTATATACAGAAACAGTTAACATGAAAAATACTTAATGCCTTTTCTCCTCATATCAATACTACATTAACTATTTAAATGAAATTAACAATATAATTATTATATTTAATTACATTTTACTCATTCATAATGAAATATATTGCATTAAAATTTTATTCATGTTTATATTATCTTCCTTCTAAATCTTAATAAGCTAAAGTTTAATCGGTAAATAGCAAAGTACAAAACTGTGCAAATTTAAGTAATGGAAAAGAAACTATTAAAATGGGATTAGCCACACACCACCAACACTGTCTGCCTGAAGCTCTAACACCAACACCACCCCCTTGAGCTCTACAGGTGCTGCTTTTCTCAGGCCAGTATATTTGAGAACCAGAGCAGTGGGCCCATCCCAAGAAGACCAGCACAAACCCCTGCACATACCATGTCTACTGAGCATAGGGTCCTGCAAGCTTCAGTTCTTAGGTCTCTTTTAACAAGCAGACCAGTGCACACGTAGTTAAAACTTGCCATGCTCTGGCCAAGGTCCAAACACTCCCCACTGCAGGCAAGGAGAAAATAATTATTAAAAAGAGTAGGTGCATTATCTTACATTTCTCCTTAAGTAGCAATAATGTGTAACAGAAACATAAACCTTACGTATTCCTCAATTATAATCAAAGAGAAGTTAAATCCTGCATTTTTCAAAAAAAAAAAAAAGGAAAATGGGCAAGTGCTCAGCAAGTACTTAGTGAATTAACAAATGAAATAAACATGTGAAAGAATATTCTGCACAACGCCTAATAATGGAGCACACGGAAAGGTTCTGAAAATGTTAACTGCTGTGGACATCCTTGTTAGACTTATATCCCATCCAGATTTTTTTGAACCGATAAAAGTGTCTGAAGTACGAGAAATATGTAACCCAAGTGTCTGCCCCAGCAGCAATTATGCTTCTGTAGAGCCTCTGGTGGAAGGGATTGCTCCTGGCACAGATCACAGGTGCTCTGCACCACACATTGCTACCACTGCTGATCTTCAGTCTTGATGCTTTGTTCTGCATTTCCTTTACTCACCTTGCATCCATCTTCTCTTCTTGTCCTATAAATTATTTTATTTTCATCTTGCTATATGAATTTTATTGATATATAATTCAAATAATTTAAGATTAACCCTTTTAAAGTGTCTAATACAGTGGTTGTTAGTATATTCACAACACTGAAATCAAAGCAACCATCTAATTCTAGAATTCTGGACATTTCACATGAATGAAATCAACAATATGTGGCCTCTGATGTCTCACTTGTTTCACTTCGCATGTTTTCAAGGTTCGTCCATGTTGTAGCTATTTTACTGTCACATATTCCATTGAAGGGATCTACTACTTTTTTTTTTGATCTACTACTTTTTTATATCCATCAGCTGATGAACATTTGAGTTGTTCCTACTTTTTGGCTATTATGAATAATGATGCTATTACCATCCATGTACTATTATTATAATTTGTAGGGACATATGGTGATAATGGTGATGCTGTGTAACATTGACAAACTGATTTTCACAGTGGCTACATCTTTTTTACATTCTCAGCAATGTATGAGGACTCCAATTTCTCCTTATTCTCACAGACACTCGTTATTTCCTATTTAAAAAAATATAGCCATCTCAGTTGGCATGAAGTGGTATCTCATTACCATTTTGATTTACATTTCCCTAGTAACTATTCATATTAAGCCTCTTTTCATGTGCTTATTGAGCATTTGTTTTTCTTCTTTGGAGAGCTGTCTATCCAAACCTTTGCCCCCCTTTTAAATGGGCTGTTTGTTTTCATTATTGAGTTGTAAAAGTTCTTTATACATTCTGGATATTAGGCTCTTATTAGATATCTGAAATGCAAATATCTTCCCCTATTCTGTGAATTGCTGTTTCACTTTTCTGATAGTATTCTTTGATGCATTTTTTAATGAAACCTAATTATATATTCCATTGGTTATTTTTGCTTTTGGTGTCATGTATCAGAAAAGCATGCCTAATCCATTGTCATGAAGAGCTACACCTCTGTTTTCTTCTAAGAGTTCTCTTGTTCCAGCTTTTACATTAAGGTCTTTTATCCATTTTGTTTAAATATTTATATACAGTATAAGGTAGGGGACTAAATTATTCTTTTGAATATGGATTAAAAATTGTCTCAGTCATTTGTTGATAAGACTATTGTTTTCTCATTGAATGAACTTGGCATCATTGTTGAAAATAGATTGGCAAAAAGTAAATGGAGTTTGTATCATCTCAATTCTATCCCGTTGGTCTATATGTCTAGCCTAGCGCCAGTACCAAACTATTTTGGTTACTGTGCAAAAATGGTAGTTGGTATCTTGGTAGGGATTACATTTAATCTGTAAATTATTTTGGAGACTAATGGTATTTGACAATATCTAATCTTGCAGCCCATGTATGTGGGATGCTTTCCCCCTTACTTCTCAGTCTTCTTTACCTTCTTTAAAATTGTTCTGCAGTTTCAGTGTACTAGCCTTGCAGTTATTTGCCATATTTATTCCTAAGTGTTTTATTATTTCTGATGTTATTGTAGATGGCATTGTTTTCTTAATTTCATTTCTGGATTGTTCATGGCTAGTATATTAGTTTGCCAGGGCAGCTAAAACAAATTGCCACAGACTGGGTGGCTCAGACAACATAAATTTATTTCCTCACAGCTCTAGAGATCAGAAGTCCAAGACTAGGCTGTCAGTAGGTCTCATTTCTTCTCAGGGCTCTTTCCTTGGCTTGCAGCTTGCCACTTTCTCTCTATATCCTCTTCTGGTGCAGGTACATCCCTGGTGACCCTCTGCGTGTCCAAATTTCCTCTTTTTATGAGGATATTAGTCGGATTGGATAAGGGCCAGAGATGCCTGGCTGGCTCAGTTGGTAGAACATGAGACTTTTGATCTCAGGATTAGAAATTCAAGCCCTGTTGGGTGTAGAGGTAACTTAAAAATAAAATGTTAAAAAAATAGTGGATAAGGGCCTACCCTACAGGCATTATTTTAACATAATATCCTTTTTAAGGGACCTATTTCCAAATATAGTCACATTCTGAAATACTAGGATTAGGATTGCAACATATGAATTTGTGCGTGAGTGTTGGGGTGGGGGGAATAGAATTCAGCCAGTAACAGCTAGTATATGGCAACAGTATTGATATTTGCTTATTGTTTTTGTGTTCTGCAACCTGCTGAATTCATTCATTAGAACTCTAAATAGTTCTTGATGTGTACATATTTTTCTTCTTGGGAAAAATGTCTACTCAAAAATGTCTACTTGTTCTTTTAAAGCAAATCAAATTTACTCAATGCTTTCAAATGTATATTCTTAAAATATATGTGAACACATGTTTTTAAGGAATATTTGTCTTGGACAAACACCCCGAATTTTGAGCAGTAAGGGAACCTCCTTATAATGTGGCTTATTACTCCAAACATTCAGAAATGATGCTGGCTAATCAAATTGTTCCTTAAAACAGTGTTTACTAAATGTGAGTCACATACCACCATTCTTATGTCCTATATATGTGTGTATGTTATCTCCTATGCCATTGTTTACTCATTATTTTTAATCTTATTTTTTAGCCTTACATTTTTAAACATAGCCTTGTTTTGAGTATCTACATTTTATGTGCTAGTCACATTATTTTTAATAAACATTAACATAAATATGTAAAAAAATCACGTATTTGCTTATTTTTGCTTATTTTTAATCTCATTATTTTTTGTTTTTCGTTTTTTTTTTTTTTTTTTTTTTTGCTAATAAATTGTATGACTCCCTTATATAATTTGGATATTAACCCCTTATCAGACAAATGGTTTGCAAATATTTTCTCCCATTACATAGGTTGCCTTTTCGTTTTGTTAGGTCATTTATTTTGCTACACAGAAGATTTTTCATTTTATGTAGTCTCACTTGTCATTGTTTTATTTCTTTGCTTGTGCTTTAAGTATACTATCCAAGACCAATATCAAAATTTTCCCCTATGTTTTCTTGGAATTTTAGTTTCAGGTCTTATATTTAATCCATATTGAGTTAATTTTTTTAAGATAGGTATCTAGTTTCATTCTTTATGTGTGAATATCCAGTTTTCCCATCACCATTCACTAAAGAGACTGCCATTTTTCCATTAATTAATCTTGAATAATTTATCAAATACTAGTTGACCATACATGTACAGATTTATTTCTGGGTTTCAGCTGTGTTCCATCAGTCTGCATGTCTATTTTTATGGCAGTGTGATACTGTTTTGATTATCTTTGTAATATAGTTTAAAATCAGTAAGTGTGATACCTCCCTTCAGCTTTGTTCTTTTTTCATGATTGCTGTGGCAATGTGGGGCCTTTTGTGGTTCCATATGAATTTTAGGATTGTTTTTTCTATTTCTGTGAAAAAATGCCTTTGGAACTTTGCACTGAATCCATAGATGGCTTTGGGTAGTACAGACTTTTTAATAATGTGAATTCATCTGATCTATAAACACAGGGTATCTTTCCACTTATTTGCAGCTTCCTCAATTTCTTTCATTTATGTCATAGTTTTCAGTGTACAGACCGTTCACTTGATTTATTGCTAAGTATTTTATTGGTTTTGATCCTACTGTAAATGGATTACTTTCTAAACTTATCTTCTACAGATAGTTTGTCAGAAGTATGTAGAAATACAACTTATTTTGCATCTTGATTTTGTATCCTAAAACTTTACTGAATTCATTTATTCATTTTAATACTTTTTGGTGGAGTCTTTAAATTTTTCTACATGCAAGATTATATCAGAGACAACCTTAATTACTCTTTTATGATTTGGATGGCTTTTCTTTCTTTTTCTTGCCTAATTTCTCTTAGGACTTCCAGTACAATGTTGAAGAGAAGTTGCAAAAGTAGCACCATTGTCTTATTCCTGATCTTAGAGGAAAGGCTTTTGATTTTTCACCACTGAGTATGAGGTAAGCTATGGGCTTGTTGTATATGACCTTTATTATGATGAAGTATCTTCCTTCTATGTCCACTTGTTGAATTTTTATTATGAAAGGATGTTGAATTTTGTTAAACACTTTTCTGCATCTATTGAGATGATGTGGTATATCACATTTATTGATTTGTATATGGTAACCATCTTTGCATCTCAGGGATAAATCCCACTTGATCACAGTATATCTTCCTTTTAATATGCTGTTGAATTCAGTTTAGTAATAGTTTGTAGGGAATTTTTGAATGTATATTTATCTGGTATTTTGTCTATAGTTTTCTATTCTTGTAGTATCCTTATCTGGCTTTGTTATCAGGGTAATACAAGCCTCTTAACATGAGTTTGAGAATGTCCCCTATTTAATTTTTGAAGGAGTTTGATAGTTGGTGTCAGTTCTTCTTTAAATGTTTGGTAGAATTCACTGGTGAAGCCATCTGGTTCTGGGTTTTTTGTTGTTGTTGTTGTTGTCGTTGGAAAATTCTTAATTATGGATTCAATCTCTTTCTATTGATCTACTTGGATTTTCTATCCCTTCATGATTTAGAATTGGTAGGTTGTAAGTTTATAGGAATTTATCCATTTCTTGTAGACTGTTAGATTTCTTGGCACAGGGGATCCCTGGGTGGCTCAGCGGTTTAGCGCCTGCCTTCGGCCCAGGGTGTGATCCTGGAGTCCCGGGATCGAGTCCCAGTCGGGTTCCCAGCATGGAGCCTGCTTCTCCTTCTGCCTGTGTATCTGCCTCTCTCCCTCACTCTGTGTATCTCATGAATGAAGAAATAAAATCTTTAAAAAAAAAAAGATTTCTTGGCACATAATTGTTCATAGTAGTCTAGTATGATCCTCTGTATTCCTGTGCTATCTGTTGTAATGTCTCCACCTTAATTTCTTTTTTTTAAATAATAAATTTATTTTTATTAGTGTTCAATTTGCCAAAATACAGTGCTCATCCCGTCAAGTGCCCCCCTCAGTGTCCATCACAAATTCACCCCCACCCCCAGCCCTCCTCCCATTTCACCACCCCTAGTTTGTTTCCCAGAGTTAGGAGTCTTTATTTTCTGTCTCCCTTTCTGATATTTCCTACCCATTTCTTCTCCCTTCCCTTATATTGTCTTTCATTATTATTTATATGCCCCAAATGAATGAAAACATATAATGTTTGTCCTTCTCCGATTGGCTTACTTCACTCAGCATAATACCCTCCAGTTCCAACGACCTTGAAGCAAAAGGTGGATATTGGTCATTTCTAATGGCTGAGTAATATTCCATTGGATACATAAACCACATTTTCTTTATCCATTCATCTTTCTTTTGATGGACACCGAGGCTCCTTCCACAGTTTGGTTATTGTGGACATTGCTGCTAGAAACATCGGGGTGCAGGTGTCCCGGCATTTCATTACATTTGTATTTTTTGGGTAAATCCCCAAAAGTACAATTGCTGGGTCATAGGGTAGTTCTATTTTTAACTCTTTGAGGAACCTCCACACAGTTTTCCAGAGGCTCTGCACCATTTCACATTTCCACCAACAATGTAAGAGGGTTCCCTTTTCTCCGCATCCTCTCCAACATTTGTTGTTTCCTGCCTTGTTAATTTTCCCCATTCTCACTGGTGTGCGGTGGTATCTCATTGTGGTTTTGATTTGTATTTCCCTGATGGCAAGTGATGCAGAGCATTTTCTCATGTGCGTGTTGGCCATGTCTATGTCTTCCTCTGTGAGATTTCTGTTCATGTCTTTTGCCCATTTCATGATTGGATTGTTTGTTTCTTTGGTGTTGAGTTTAAGAAGTTCTTTGTAGATCTTGGAAACTAACCCTTTATCTGATATGTCATTTGCAAGTATCTTCTCCCATTCTGTAGGTTGTCTTTTAGTTTTGTTGACTTTATCCTTTGCTGTGCAAAAGCTTCTTATATTAATGAAGTCCCAAGAGTTCATTTTTGCTTTTGTTTCTTTTGCCTTCGTGGATGTATCTTGCAAGATGTTACTATGGCCGAGTTCAAAAAGGGTGTTGCCTGTGTTCTCCTCTAGGGTTTTGATGGAATCTTGTCTCACATTTAGATATTTCATCCATTTTGAGTTTATCTTTGTGTATGGTGCAAGAGAGTGGTCCAGTTTCATTCTTCTGCATGTGGATGTCCAATTTTCCCAGCACCATTTATTGAAGAGACTGCCTTTCTTCCAGTGGATAGTCTTTCCTCCTTTATTGAATATTAGCTGACCATAAAGTTGAGGGTCCACTTCTGGATTCTCTATTCTGTTCCATTGATCTATGTGTCTGTTTTTGTGCCTGTACCACACTGTCGTGATGACCACAGCTTTGTAGTACAACCTGAAATCTGGCATTGTGCTGCCCCCAGTGATGGTTTTCTTTTTTAAAATTCCCCTGACTATACGGGGTCTTTTCTGATTCCACACAAATCTTAAAATAATTTGTTCCAACTCTCTGAAGAAAGTCCATGGTATTTTGATAGGGATTGCATTAAACGTGTAAATTGCCCTGGGTAACATTGACATTTTCACAATATTAATTCTGCCAATCCATGAGCATGGAATATTTTTCCATCTCTTTGTGTCTTCCTCAATTTCTTTCAGAAGTGTTCTATAGTTTTTAGGGTATAGATCCTTTACCCCTTTGGTTAGGTTTATTCCTAGGTATCTTATGCTTTTGGGTGCAATTGTAAATGGGATTGACTCCTTAATTTCTCTTTCTTAAGTCTCATTGTTTGTGTATAGAAATGCGACTGACTTCTGGGCATTGATTTTGTATCCTGCCACGCTGCTAAATTGCTGTAAGTTCTAGCAATCTTGGGGTGGGTGGAGGCTTTTGGATTTTCTATGTAGAGTATCATGTCATCAGCGAAGAGGGAGAGTTTGACTTCTTCCTTGCCAATTTTAATGCCTTTAATGTCTTTTTGTTGTCTGATTGCTGAGGCTAGGACTTCCAGCACTATGTTGAATAGCAGTGGTGAGAGTGGACATCCCTGTCTTGTTCCTGATCTTAGGGGAAAGGTTCCCAGTGCTTCCCCATTGAGAATGATATTTGCTGTGGGCTTTTCATAGATGGCTTTTAAGATGTCGAGGAATGTTCCCTCTATCCCTACACTCTGAAGAGTTCTGATCAGGAATGGATGCTGTATTTTGTCAAATGCTTTCTCTGCATCTAATGAGAGGATCATATAGTTCTTGGTTTTTCTCTTGCTGATATGATGAATCACACTGATTGTTTTACGAGTGTTGAACCAGACTTGTGTCCCGGGAATAAATCCTACTTGGTTATGGTGAATAATTTTCTTAATGTACTCTCGGATCTTACTGGCTAGTATCTTGTTGAGAATTTTTGCATCCATGTTCATCAGGGATATTGGTCTCCTTTTTGGTGGGGTATTTGTCTGGTTTTGGAATTAAGGTGATGCTGGCCTCATGGAACAAATTTGAAAGTACTCCATCTCTTTCTATCTTTCTGAACAGCTTTAGTAGAATAGGTATGTTTTTTTCTTTAAACGTTTGATAGAATTCCCCTGGGAAGCCATCTGGCCCTGGACTTTTATGTCTTGGGAGATTGTTGATGACTGCTTCAGTTTCCTCCCTGGTTATTGGCCTGTTCAGGTTTTCTATTTCTTCCTGTTCCAGTTTTGGTAGTTTGTGGCTTTCTAGACATGCATCCATTTCTTCTAGATTGCCTAATTTATTGGCGTATAGGTGTTCATAATATATTTTTAAAATCGTTTGTATTTCCTTGGTGTTGGTAGTGATCTCTCCTTTCTCATTCATGATTTTATTAATTTGAATCTTCTCTCTCTTCTTTTTAATAAGGCTAGCTAATGGTTTATCTATCTTATTAATTCTTTCAAAGAACCAACTCCTGGTTCTGTTGATCTGTTCCACAGGTCTTCTGGTCTCGATTTCGTTGAGTTCTTCTCAAATCTTTATTAACTCTATTCTTCTGCTGGGTGTAGGATATATTTGCTGTTTTTCTCTAGCTCCTTTAGGTGTAAGGTTAGCTTTTGTATTTGAGTTCTTTCCAGTTTTTGAATGGATGTTTGTATTGCAATGTATTTCCCCCTCAGGACTGCTTTTGCTGCATCCCAAAGATTTTGAATGGTTGTATCTTCATTCTCATTAGTTTCCATGAATCTTTTTAATTCTTCCTTCATTTCCTGGTTGACCTTTTCATCTTTTAGCAGGATGGCCCTTAATCTCCACGTGTTTGAGGTCCTTCCAAACTTCTTGTTGTGATTTAGTTCTAATTTCAAGGTGTTATGGTCTGAGAATATGCAGGGGACGATCCCAATCTTTTGGTATCAGTTCAGACCCGATTTGTGACCCAGTATGTGATCTATTCTGGAGAAAGTTCCATGTGTACTTGAGAAGAATGTGTATTCAGTTGAGTTTGGATGTAAAGTTCTGTAGATAACTGTGAAATTCATCTGGTCCAGTGTATCATTTAAAGCTCTTGTTTCTTTGGAGATGTTGTGTTTCGAAGACCTATCAAGTGTAGAAAGCGCTAGATTGAATTCACCAAATATAAGTGTATTATTATCTAAGTATGTCTTAACTTTGGTTATTAATTGATTGATATATTTGGCAGCTCCCACATTCGGGGCATATATATTGAGGATTGTTAAGTCCTCTTGTTGGATAGATCCTTTAAGTATGATATAGTGTCCCTCTTCATCTCTCACTACAGTCTTCAGGGTAAAGTTTAGTTTATCTGATATAAGGATGGCTACCCCTGCTTTCTTTGAGGACCATTTGAATGGTAAATGGTTCTCCAACCTTTTATTTTCAGGCTGTAGGTGTCCTTCTAAAATGAGTCTCTTGTAGACAGCAAATAGATGGATCCTGCTTAAAAAAGTCTGAATACCCAGTCTGAAACCCTGCGCCTTTTGATGGGGTCATTAAGCCCGTTCACGATCAGAGTTACTATTGACAGATAGGAATTTAGTGTCATCTTGATATCTATTCAATCCTTGTTTTTGTGGATTGTTCCACTGGACTTCTTCTTAAAGGGGGATTTTAAGAGTCCTCCTTAAAATTTCTTGAAGAGCTGGTTTGGAGGTCACATATTCTTTCAGTTCCTGCCTGTCTTGGAAGCTCTTTATCTCTCCTTCCATTCTGAATGAGAGCCTTGACGGATAAAGTATTCTTGGTTGCATGTTCTTCTCATTTAGGACCCTGAATATATCCTGCCTTTCTGGCCTGCCAGGTCTCTGTGGAGAAGTCTGCTGTTACCCTAATACTCCTCCCCATAAAAGTCAGGGATTTCTTGTCTCTTTCTGCTTTAAGGATCTTCTTTTTATCTTTGGAATTTGCAAGCTTCACTATTAAATGTTGAGGTGTTGAACAGTTTTTATTGATTTTAAGGGGGGATCTCTCTATTTCCTGGATCTGAATGCCTGTTTCCCTTCCCAGATTAGGAAAGTTTTCAGCTAGGATTTGTTCAAATACATATTCTGGCCCTCTGGTCCTTTCGGCGCTCTTGGGAACCCCAATTAAATGTAGGCTTTTCTTCCTCAGGCTGTCATTTATTTCCCTTAATCTATCCTCATGGTCTTTTAATTGTTTGTCTCTTTTTTCCTCAGTTTCCCTCTTTGTCATCAACATGTCTTCTATGTCACTCACTCATTCCTCCACCTTGTTAACCCTCGTCGTTAGGACTTCTAGTTTGGATTGCATCTCATTCAATTGATTTTTAATTTCTGCCTGATTGGATCTAAATTCTGCAGTCATGAAGTCTCTTGAGTCCTTTATGCTTTTTTCTAGAGCCACCAGTAGCTTTATAATAGTGTTTCTGAATTGGCTTTCTGACATTGAATTGTAATCCAAATTTTGTAACTCTGTGGGAGAGAGGACTGTTTCTGATTCTTTCTTTTGAGGTGAGGTTTTCCTTCTAGTCGTTTTTGCTCAGTTCAGAGTGGCCAGAAACAAGTTGTATTGGGAAAAGGAGAAAAAGAGAGGAGAGAAAGAAGGAAAAAAAAGAGAAAAAGAAAAAAGAAAAAAGGAAGAAAAAAAGAAAAAAAAGGGAAGAAAAAGAGAAAGAAAAAAGGGTGGGGGAAGCAAACAGAAATCAGTAATCAAAAAAACAAAACAAAACAAAACAAAACAAAACAAAACAAAAAAACACGGGGGAGTATCTTCTGATTCTCTATACTTTAAGTCCCTTTACTTATCCTGGAACTTGTTTGTCTAGCTGGTCTTCTGGGGGAGCGGCCTCTGGTGCTGATTTTTGCTCTTAGCACTCGGGGGAGCTGCTCTGCCCCATGCCTGGTGCAGGGCTCAGTGGATGTTGTTTACCCTGTGAGGCCCCAGGAGGAACAACCACAGTGGCGGAGGCCAGCTCTGGAGCCCTGGAGTCAGCTCCCGCAGTAACTACGGAGCGCTATGTCTGCAGGGCCTGGAGGCTCCGGGACGGGGCCGCTGATCTGCTCAGCTTGGGGCAGGAGCGTCCTTGCTGTCCTGGGCCCTCCTGGCCTCTGCCTGTCCTGGGGGGAGGCCGGATCCTGGGCTGTGTCCCAGCGCCCTGGGCTCCCGGTCCTATGCTGTTGGATTCCAGCTCCCGGAGCGTGCAGCCCCCTTTCCGGGAGCCTCTGCCCGAGCCCCTCGGAGCTGTTCCTGGGTCCAGCCGTGCACGCTGCAGCCCTTTAGGGAGCTCGGGGCACTCTCCCCGGGGCGCAGGTGTCTGTTAGTGTCCCCGGGAGCCTGACGGCATCCCCGCCCTCCTGTGGTCCTGCTCTAACTCCCTGCGAGCCCCTTTCCGCCCGGGAAGGTTGGTGCAGCTCCTGCTTCTCCGGGATGGGGCTCTCCTGTCCTGGGGACACTCGCCCCGGCCTCAGCCCGGCTCCTCGCGGGGCCCCTCCCCCTTGGATGCCTTTTGTTTCTTTATTTATTTTTTCCACCTTCTTCCTACCTTGATAGAACCGTGAACTCTTCTCACTGTAGCATTCCAGCTGTTCTCTCTTTAAATCTCAGGCCGAATTCATAAATTTTCAGGATGATTTGAAGGTTATCTAGGTAATTTGGTGGGTACAGGTGACTTGGGGACCCTACTCTTCCACCATATTGCCCCTCCCTTTCCTCTTTAATTTCTAATATTTTTGAGTCCTATTTCTTGGTCAGTCTAGCTAACAGTTTGTCATTTTTGTTATGTTTTAAAAAACAACTCTTAAAAAATAAAAAATAAAAATAAAATAAGAAAACAACTCTTAGTTTCAATGCTCTCTTCAATTATTTTTCCTATTCTTTAGTTCATTTATTTTTGTTTTGCTCTTTGTTACCTTTTACATTTGGCTAACTTTGGTATTAGTTAATTTTTCTTTTTATATTTTCTCAAGACATACAGTAAGATTATTTGAATCCTTCTCTTTTCTTCATGTAGGCATTTATCACTGAAAACTTCCTTCTTAGAACTGTTTTTTTTCATCCCATAAGTTTTGATCTGTTGTTTCCATTTTTATTTATCTCAAGATATTTTTTTATTTTCTTTTTGATTTCTTATTCAACCTACTGGTTTTCAGCAAAAAAAAATTGGTTGTTTGATATCCTCATATTTGTTAATCTTCCAATTGTTTGGCTATCATTGATTTTTAGTGTTTTACCAATGAGGTTGGAAAAGATATTAGCATAATTTCAGTCTTTAACAATTTGCAAAGACTTGTTTTGTGATCTAACATATGATCTATTCTGAAGAATGTTCCATGTGTGCTTGAGAGGAATGTATATTTTTCTGCTGTTTGATAAATTGTCCTACATATAACTGTTAGGTTCATTTGATCTACAGTATAGTTCAATTCCAATGTTTCTTTAGTAATTCTCTCTATATATGATCTATCTATTGTTGAAAGTGCAATACTGAAGTCCCCTACTACTATTGTATTACTATTTCTCTCTTCAGATTTGTTAGTATTTGCTTAATATATTTAGGTTCTCTGATATTGTGTGCATATGAATTTATAATTGTTACATCCACTTGATGAATTTACCCCCCTACCATTATACTGTCTCTTATAATTTTTAATTTAAAAATATTTTGTATGATATAATGTATGCATCTTTGCTCTCTTTTGGTTTCCATTTCCATTTTTGAGCCTATATTTATCCTTAAATCTGAAGTGACTCTCTTTGCAGAGAGCAATATAGTTGGGTTCTATGTTTACCCATTCAGCCATTCAATACCTCTTGACTGGAAAATTCAACCAATTCATTTACATTTAGAGTAAATAATGATATGTAAGGACTTATTATACCATCTTAATTGTTTTCTGGCTGATTTGTAGTTCCTTTCTTCTTTTCTTGCTGTCTTTGTGAATTGATGATTTCCTATAGTGGTAGACTTTGATTCATTTCTCTTTATTTTGTGTGTATCTACAATAGGTATTTACTTTGTGGTTACCCAGAGGCTTAAATAAAACAGCTTAAAGACATAACAGTGTGCTTTAAGGTGACAACAATTTAACTTAGATCATGTACAAAAACTGTTTTTTTACTCCTCCAACCACATTTTATGTTTTCATGTCACAAAATGTATATCTTTTAAAAATATTTTTTAAAGATTTTTTATTTATCTATTCAGAGAGAGAGAGAGAGAGAGAGAGAGAGAGAGAGGAGAGACAGAGAGACAGAGACACAGGCAGAGAGAGAAACAGGCTCCATGCCCGGAACCTGATGTGGGACTCCAGGATCATGCCCTGGTCAAAGGCAGGTGCTCAACCACTGAGTCACCCAGGTGTCCTTTTATGTCTTTTAAAAATTGTATATCCATTAACAAATTACTGTAGATACTGATATTTTTAATACTTATGTCTTGTGATCTTTATGCTAGAGTTAAGTGATTAACACACTATCCTATTACAACATTGGAGCATTTTGAATTTGACTATATACTTTACCAGTATGTTTTCTATTTAGACTCATTTTCATGTTACTAATTAGTATTCTTTCATTTTAGCTTTAAGAATTCTTTTCAGTATTTCTTATAAGACAGGTCTAGTGGTGAAGAGCTCCTTTAGCTTGTATTTGTCTGGGAAAGCTTTTATCTCACCTTCATTTCTGAAGGACAGCTTTTCCAATAACTGTAGTTGGCATATTTTTCCTTTTATCACTTTTAATATATTATTCCAGTCACTCCTGATCTGTAAGGTTTCTGCTGAGAAACACACTGATACTATTATGGAGGGTGTTCTCTTTTAAGTGACAAACTTCTGTTACTACATTTAAGATGCTCTCTTTCTTTTATTTTTGACAGTTTTATTATGATGTGTTTTGGAGAAGATCTCTTTAATTTACTTGGGGACCTATGAACTTCATGGAATTGAATGTCCAAATCTGTCTCCTCAGATCTCTAAGTTCTCAGCCATTATTTTTTTAAATAAGCTTTCTGCTCTTTGTTTTCTTTCTCTTTTCTTCTTCTGGATCTCCAATAATGCATAGATTGTTTCTCTTATCAGTGTCCTATAAGTCCCAGAGGCTTACTTCATTCCTTTTCACTCTTTTGTCTTTTTGATCCTCAGATATAACAATTTCAAGTGATCTCTCTTCGAGTTCATGGATTCTTCTGCTTGATCCAGTCTGTTGCTGAAGCTCTCTACTGAATTCATTAGTCATTGGATTCTTCATTTTCAAAATGTCTGCTTGATTCTTTGTTTTCTTTCTCTTTGTTGAACTTCTCACTTTGTTCTTGTATGATTTTCCTGATTTTGTTGTTTACATGTGTTCTCCTGTAGCACTCTGAACATCATTAGCATAATTATTTTGAATTATTTGTCAGGCAATTTGTCTATCTCCACTTCTTTATGATCAATCACTAGTCTATTCTATTCATTTGCTAGTGTTGTATTTCTAATTCTTTGGGATTCCACTAGCCTTGCTAGGTGTCTTTGCATATTAAGAAGCAGTCACTTCTTTCAGATTTCATGGTAACTTTGGTAAAGAAATATTTTCACTTGTGGGTGAGTGGATGCTGGAGTATGCTGTGACCCTTGGCTTAGTGGTATAGAGCAGGGACATCTGATAGCTCTGGGTCCACAAGTGAGTGGGTGAAGACTTGTTGGCTCAAGCCAATGTGGTCCACAGCAGTGACAAAAGCAGAATCCCACTGAGAGCTATGGAGGTCCTCATTGACAGAAAAGGATATTGATGTCCTCAGCAGCATCTCCAGTTCCAGTAATTGGGGACCAGGCTGACAATAATGCTGGCTGGAGTTGGTGACATTCACCTGGTTGGCCATGGGGCCAGCTGTGGAAGCCATTGTATTGTGGCAGGGACTGGCTAGAGATACAAAATTACTGGTGTTTATTTTTTCACTTGATTGCTCATTTATTTTGTTTCTTAAATTCCATATTTGAGTAAAATCATGTGGTATTTGCCTTTCTCTGACCAACTTACTTCATTTAGCATTATATACTCAAGGACCATCCATGTTGTCACAAATGACAAAATTTCATTCTTCTTTATGGCTGAGCAGTATTCCATTGCACTTGTGTGCACACGCACGCATGCGCGCGTGTGTGTGTGTGTATCTCCCATCCTCTTTATCCATTCATCTATGGATGGACACCTAGGTTGTTTCCACATCTTATGTATTATAAATAATGCTGCAACACACATATTGGTGCACATATATTTTCAGATTACAGCTTTCATATTCTTTGGATAAAAATTCCAAAGTGGAATAGCTTAATCATATGGTATATCTGTTTTTAATTTGTTGAAGAATGTCCATACTAGTTTCCAGAGTAGCTGCATCAATTTATATTCTTAGAACAAAAGTGTATTAAGGTTCACGTTTCTCCACGTCCTCTCCAACATTTGTTATTTGTCTTTTTTGACAATAGCCATACTAAAAGGTTTAAGATGTTATCTCATTGTGGTTTTGATTTGCATTCTCCTAATAATTAATGATGTTGGACAACTTTTCATGTGCTTTTGGATGTCTGCATGTCTTCTTTGGAAAAATCTTTATGCACATTTTTTAGTTCTTTTTTATGAAGTTGTATGAATTATTTATATATTTTGGATATTAATCCTCTACTGGATATATCATTTGCAAAATCTTCTCTCATTCGCTAAGTTGCTTTTTCATTTTGATGAAGGTTTCCCTCACTGTGCATAAGATTTTTAGTTTGATGCAGTCCCATGCAGTTTATTTTTGCTTTGTTTCCATGCCTTTGGGTCGGATCCACAAAAACATCACTAAGAAAGAGTGATAGTGACACTATTAGAGTATACCACCTATTTTTTCTTCTAGTAATTTTATGGTTTCAAGTATTAACTTCTTTAATACATTTGTATTAATTTTTTTATGGTTTAAGGGAATGGTGTACTTTCATTATTTTGCATATGGCTGTCCAGTTTTCCCAGAAGCATTTATTAAAGAAACTCTCTTTTCTCCATTGTATGTTCTTGGGATCCTCTGTTGTAAATTGTTTGTCCATACATATGTAGGTATATATATATATATATATTTTTTTCTGGGCTCTCAATTCTATTCTATTGCTCTGTATCTTGGTTTTTGAATCTCTTTTTTTAAATATATATTTTTTTCATTTATTCATGAGAGACACAGAGAGAAAGAGAGGCAGAGACACCGGCAGAGCGAGGAGCAGTATGTATGCATGTATACAGCCCGATGTGGAACTTGATCCAGGACTCCAGGATCATGCCCTGGGCTGAAGGCAGGTGCTAAATCACTGAGCCACCCACAGATCTCCAGTATGTTGGTTTTTATGCCAATATCACACTGTTTATGATTGCTATACCTTTGTAATATAGTTTCATATTAGGGAGCATGATATTCCCAGCTTTTTTCTTCTTTCTCAAGCATAGTTTGGCTGTCCAGGGACTTCTGTGGTTCTATAGAAATTTCAGAATGATTTGTTCTAGTTTTGTAAAAAAAAAAAAACGTTGTTGGAATTTTGATAGAATTGCCACTGAATATCCAGATCGCTTTGGGTAGGATAGACATTTTAACAATATTAATTCTTCTAATCCATAAACATGGAATATATTTCCATTCATTTGTATCTAATTTCATCAGTGTCTTATAATTTTCAGTGTACAGGTCTTTCATTTCCTTGTTTAAATATATGCCTATGTAGTTCCTTTTTGATGCAAATGTGAATGGGATTGCTTCCTTAATTTCTGTCTGATAGTTCTTTATTAGTGTATAGAAACAGCACAAATTTCACATACTGATTTTATGTCATGCAGCTTTACTGAATATACTAATTTTAATAGGTTTGTTTTGGGTCTTTTTGGCAGAGACTTTAGGGTTTTCTAAATACAGTATCATGTCATCTGCAAATAGTGACAGTTACTTCTTCCTTTCCAACTTGGAAGCTTTTTATTTATTTTTCTTACCTTACTGTGGTGACTAAGACTTAGAGTACTATGTTGGGTAAAAGTGGCAAGAGTGGACATCCTTGTTTTATTCCTGATCTTAGAGAAAAAGCTTTCAGTTTTTCATCATCCACTGTGATGTAAGCTGTAAGTCTGTCATTTATGGCCTTTATTATATTGAGATGCATTCCCTCTTTACTCACTTTGTTGAAAGTTTTTTATCATAAATGAATGTTGAATTTTGTCATATTTTCTGCATCTATTGAGATGATCTTTCAATTTTTAGCCTTCATTTTAATAATATGGCGGATTATGTTGATTTGCAGATGTTGAACTATCCTTGCATCCCTGGAATGAATCCCAGTTGATCATGGTATATAATTCTTATAAGGTATTGTTGAATTTTCTTTGCTAATATTTTGTTGAGGATTTTTACATCAATGCTAATAAATTATATTGGTCAGTCTTTGTGTGTGTGTGAGTGGTCCCCTTGTCTGTTTTTATAACAGGGTAATGTTGGCCTTGCAAAATGAGTTTGGAAGCATTTCTTCCTCCTCAGATTTTTATAAGAATTTGAGAAGCATAAGAATTCAATCTTTAAATATTTGACAGATTTACTATTGAAATCATAGGATTCTGAACTTTTGTTTGTTGAGAGGCTTTTTATTACTGATTCAATCTGCTGAGTAGAAGCTGGCCTATTCAGATTTTTTTTTTTTCTTCATGATTCAACCCTGGAAGTTATGTGTTTCTAGGAATGTAGCCATTTTTCTAGATTGTACAATTTGTTGGCATATCATTTTATAATAGTTTCTAATGATTCTTTGTATTTCTTTGGTATGTTTTAACTTCTCTGTCATTTCTAATTTTATTTATTGAGTCCTCTCTTTGTTTCTTGGTTAGTCTAGTAAAAGTTTGTCAACCTGGCTTATATTTTCAAAGAACCAGTTCTTAGTTTCATTGATCTTTTCTATTTTCTTTTTAGTCTCTCCTTCATTTATTTCTGCTCTGATCTTTATTGTTTCCTTTATTCTTCTGACATTAGGCTCTGTTCTTTTTGTAGTTCCTTTCAATATAAAGTAAAATGATCTATTTGTGATTTTGTTGTTGTTCCTGGAGGTAGGCCTGCATTGCTATGAACTTCCCCCTTAGAACCACTTTTGCTACATCTCATAGATTTGGTGTGCCATATATCTGTTTTCATTTGTCTGTATTTTTTTTTTTATTTCTCGTTTTATTTCTTCAATGACTCAGTAGCATAATGTTTAATCTCCACATTTCTGTGGATTTTTTCCCCAGTTTTCTTATAATGTATTTCTAATTTCTTACCATTGTGGTTGGAAAAGATGCTTGAAATGGTTTCAATCTTCTTGCATTTATGGAGACTTGTTTTGCAACCTAACATATGATCTTTCCTGGAGAATGTTCCATGTACACTTAAGAAGAATGTGCATTTTGCTCCTTTTGGATGGAAAGTTCTTTATATATCTATTAAATCCATCTGGTTTAATGTGTTATTTAAGGCTGATTTTCTCCGCTGATTTTCTGTCTAGATGATCTATCCAATGATGCAAATGTGGTATTAAATTACCTTACTATTTTACCTTATTCCTGCCAATTTCTCCCTTTAAGTCTGTTAGTATTTGTTATATATATTTTGGTGCTCCTATGTTGGGCACATATATATTTATAAATGTTATATCTTCTTGCTGGATCCTTTTATCATTCTGTAATGCTCTTCTTTTTCTTTTATTACATTGTTTGTTTTAAAGTCTATTTTATCTGATATAAGTATAGTTTTACTGTCTTTCTTTCCATTTTCATGGAATATATTTTTCCATCTCTTCACTTGCAGTGTATGTGTGTGTGTGTCCTTACTTCTAAAGGGAGTCTCTTGTAAAGCAGCATATAGATAAGTCTATTGTGACAACTCTGTAAATTAAGATATCTCCCACTCTCCAGGGTTTGTTGTTCCCCTTTTTTATGTATCTATTGCTTATTTAGTAACTTCCGTGAATTAATTCCATAAAGTCTACATTCTTTGTCATGTGTGGCCACTCAAGTCTTTATTTGGTTAGCCTAGTGGTTGTTAATGATTGGACATAGATTTACTTAAATGACTGGAACCCAAAATTCTCTCATTCTTTGCTGAGTGGATCTGTGTGTATGTTGTATGCTTTCAAACCTAGTCAGACAGTTTACAACTCCACCTTAAGCCTTCATTTCCTGTTTGTGTATGGCCTCATGTTCAGCCAAAGGTGAGCAATTATAACCTTGTAAGGTCTTTCTTCAGCAGACACACAATTCTACATATGCATCAGACCTTCTAGATTTCCAGGAATATGTTGGAGTTTTACACAAAGCCAATTAGACATACCTTTTCTAGTTTTTCCTTTTAAGATTTTTGGTTAGTCTATTGTTTGCCCTAACAGTTATCAATCTCCCCAGATAATGGTCATGGTAAAACACTTGCCTATAATTCTTTTTATAAGTGCTCCTTTACTCACCCTTTACTGGGCCATATGGGAGAAGGCTTTTAGTACAGGGTCCTAAGTTAGCCTTGTAGGTAGGCTTCCTAGGGGCCATTTAGACAGGTAAGATATTAACAGTTCCTTGGAAATAAGGCTTTGAAAGAGATTGTTATATTTGCTAATCCAGTGGCTGCCGTGGTATATCAGGAATGCAGACTGTTAATTTTCATGGCTACTACTGAGCTGGAGAACAGAGGACAGTACTAAAGCAGGATAAAATGCAAAAAAACCTTACTGGTCTTCTTGAGATTCAACCACTTTTTCTTGAATAAACACTCCCTAATTGATGTTAGCCTTTGGTTAACTTTCAGAATTGTAAAAAGATTCTTTCGATAATTGTGTAAGTTGCTATTATGGAAGAGCAAATTTTTGGAGATCTTTACTCCACTGCTTCTGCTGACATCCACCCCTGAACATTTTCAAATAAATAAATAAATAAATAAATAAATAAATAAATAAATAAATAAATCTGAATAAAAATGAAGCATAACAGACAGAAGAACATTATGTAAGGCTAAAACACATGATTTAAGTAAGTTAATTCTTTTAAAATGTGAGAAAGGTAGATAGGATTACATTTGTATATTGTTTTAAGAAATTTACAAAATACATTGATTTTCTTTTATCTTTGGTATGCATTGCTTTTAAAAATATAACATATGTAATAGTGCTAAATGTTCACTTTTTAAATTCATTAGCCTCATGGACCCTACTCTAATACTATACAGCTATGCTATTCACTGCTTAGCCCCTGTTGCATAAGTTTTAGTTATTCACTTTTAATCTTTAAAAGAGAAATAAACATATATACATGGGATTTAGCTTCTTTCTTATTAGAAATCTCAGCATATAATTGAACTAAATTTATGAATTTTATTTTTTCACTTGCTTTCTTCTAAAGGTATCTTTGTAAGCAAAAAAAAATGTCATTTATTTGCTTATTTATTTAAAGCATGAGCTGGAGAGAGGCAATGGGAGAAGGAGAGAACATCTTTTTTTTTTTTTAAGATTTATTTCATAGAGAGTACATAGGAGGGGGAAGGGGCAGAGAATAAGAACCATCATGCAGACTCCCCAGTAAGCATTTAGCCAGCCTTGGGGCTCAATCCCACAACCCATGAGCTGAGCTGAGCCCAAACCAAGAGTCAGATATCCAAATGACTGGGTCAGCCAGGCAGCCAGCCAGCTAGGCATCCTGGGAAAGACAGACTCTTAAGTAGGCTTCCCAGTCAGTGCAGTGCTCCATCTCACAACCATGAGATCATGACTTGAGCCAAAATCAAGAGTCAGACATTGAGCTACCCAGGTACCCCCAAAATCTGTTATTAATCAGTCCAGTTTCAACAAGTGAACAGATAAAGAAAACAATATAGGATTCTTAAAGAGATAGAAATTTCCATATATGCAAATTTTCACTAAATGATCAATTTTATTTTAATATAAAAACTATTTTAATGCTAATTGTTGTGGACATTGTTGTCCCATTCTTTTGTGCTCTCCACATATTTTCTAGTTGGATTTTACTCTGTCCTTGAAATGGCTTTAAGATCTCAAATGAAATCAAGATGTTTCAAATTCTCTAGCTTCCTCTTAAAAATTGTGGTAAGATATATATCATAAAATTTCCATCTTAACCATTTTTAAATGTATAAATCAGTGGCATTAAGTACATTCACATTGCTGTGCAGCCAACACTGCTATTCATATCCAGAACTTTTTCATCCATCCCAAACTGAAACTCTGTAAAATTAAATTATTTAATTAATTAAATAATAATTCTCAATCTTCCTTCCTTACAACTCCTAGTAACCACTATTCTACTTTTTGTGTTATGAATTTGCCTGTTCTAGGTACCTCATTTAAGTGGAATCATACATTTGTCCTTTTGCATATGGATTATTTTACTTAGCAAGATATCTTGAAAGTTCATCCATGTTATAACATGTGCTAGGATTTCATTCTTTTTCAATCTGAGTAATAATACTGTTAATATAATAATATTATATTATATGTATATAACACCTTTTAATTTATTTTTATCGTAATTTTTTTATTTTTATTTTTTATTTAAATAATAAATTTATTTTTATTGGTGTTCAATTTGCCAACATACAGAATAACACCCAGTGCTCATCCCATCAAGTGCCCCCCTCAGTGCCTGTCACCCATTCATCCCCACCCCCTGCCCTCCTCCCCTTCCACCACCCCTAATCTATTCATTGCTCACATATATTGGACACTATTTTAACAAGAACATTTATAATAAATCTACATACACAATAAAGAACTCCGTTGGAAAAAAAGAATATTATATCAGCAACTGAAAAAAAATCACACTGAATATAAATCCCTTAGGACACAAGCATATATTATAATCCCACATCTACATGGCTAGTATAGATAAAAGTGAATTTTTATCTATTCTGCTGGATACAGACACAATCTGATTGCTAGCTGAAATGTAACTTTTACCTGTTTTTTGTTTGTTTCATATTAATATACTCTGTGTAAAAATATGTAATTATTCTTAACTTTAAGATCACAAAACACACACCAGAAGGACTGGTGACTGACAGCCAGGGTTGTCCAATGAGAAGCCCACCTGGCCTGTGCAGCGTGGAGCCTTGCTTCCCTCCGGGCCAATAGGAAGGGCTCAGGGGGGCGTTTTTTTTTTTCCCCCCCAAATATTCAACAACTTTTACTCTTCCAGCAAAGTATTTTTAACGGCAATCAACTATATGTAAGGCTATGTGTTAATTATGTATGGGCTGCGAAGAGGGACAATGCAAAATCTCTGGCTTTCTATAACAAGCAAGGACGAGTGGTAGGGTCTCAAGAGAAAACTAAAGAAACCTTCTCTTTTATTCAAGAAATCGTTCTTCATGATACAGTTGAGGAAGCTGATATTGCCAGAAGACTCTTATTCAAGCCCATCCGTGAATATGCTGTCCTTTTTTTGTATCTTCACTGAGGAAAGATGAGAGAAAGTGCTTCGGCTGGAACATGAGGTCCACTTGGAGACAAAGGGAAATCCAGATCAGATGCTTGAATCCTTGCAAGAGCCCTCCTTGCCTTATCAGCTGCTCCCCAAACCTCCACCGACTGGGAGGAGACTCCTAAAACATTCCAGGTTTTTGTGCAACATCTCCAGTGGCAGCTTTCCAAAGTTTTTACTTCATCGTTTCTTGTGGCTCTTTCTCATTTGGGGAAATAAATGCGAATGCCTCCCCCTCAGCCGGTGGGACTACTTGATAATATATCCTGTTTGCCACTTATTTTGCAATAAGCATGTTTTGTTTTGTATCCTGTTAGTCTGGTTTTATATTTTATTCTAACCTAGGTTTCTATTTACATGTTTCAGGATTTTCCTGGCAATCTGGTTTCCCCCTGAAGCTCTGCTTTGTTCCCTAAAATATTACTACCATTTTTTCTTACTAGACATTTTATTTCTATTTATAGCTTCTCTCTTCTTTTATTCTCCAACAACAACGAAAAAATACCATAGAGTTGACTTACTATATACATTTTATTACTATTAGGAAGGAAAATTAGTAACACAATTACCACTGTGCACTACTTAGATTTGAGAAATGTTAATAGGTTATCACAACTACAAGCAACCTTTATTAAGGAATGAAGGCCAAACCTCATGAAGGGATTTGGATGATTAAAATCAACATGTGTAAGAGGTAGGATTGCTCATGCAATGTGATGTAAAAGCTTGAGAAATCAAGAAAGGGTGTGGTGAAAACTCTTTCAGCTGTATATGCAGTCAAGTGAAACTTGATGGCTCCAGCAAGTTTCTACACACCCACATAAAACAAGCTAATGTCAACCAGTAACTATGCTCCTTTTTTGGTCAGAAAGAAAAATAAACCCACAATTTTGTAAGAGAACATATTCAGTTCACATATGATCCTCAGCAGATCTGAACTAAAATTTCTAATGTTAAGGACAATATTTTTGTTCCTACCTGCTCTGTTAAATAAACACTAGATTCTACTGTACTAGAAGAGGATTAGTAGACAAATACATAGGAAATTAGTTTAATTAATATAATGGGAAATCCCTATTTTAATAAAAATGAAGCTTAAAATAGCTTTCAAATAGAATTGATGGAGACGATTTGGTCACGTTGGATACAAGATTACTTTCACAATGGTTTAAAACCAGATAGATCTATCCAGCACCTTTCAAGAAAGGAAGATGCAAAATCCTGGTCAGAAAGCATTGTGTTCCAAAGGTCCAGATATATCATTTGAAATTTTAATCTAGAAAAATATTTCTATAACATATATATTGTAAAGTATGTTAATACTATAATAAATTACCAGGACAGTATAAAATACCTTTTTATTTCACGATACTACTAAAATTGTATTCATTAAAGAGAAAAAAAATTTGTTAAAACAAAAACATTCAAGCATTAGCATTCTATATGGAATGTCTATATAACAATAGGCAATTAATAACCAGAACAGAAGAGTGAAAGATATATCAGAGTGATATATGGGATAATAATACATTGATCTAATAAATAATAAATAATACTATAACAATAAACCACAAGAACAACAAAAATAACCACATTATTGTCTACATTGAGCTTTCCTATAGATTACTGTCGAGTTTGTCAGAGTAAGGTACTTTTAAAAAATGTAATTTTTTTGCCATTGTATTTTTGTGATAGAACATTAGTATTATTTAATTGTGGCTGATTCACTGAAATATACAGGATTAATTGAAATTCAGCATAAAAAGAATGAAGGAACATTCAAATTCAGGTATTCTATGACCTACTTAAAATGACAGAGAAATCACAGTATAGTTTATATATTACAAAGGCAAATCAAAGCTTTAGAATCTCTTAGAGCATCACTTTTTTTAAATAAATGGTAATGTTGTATTTTTAATGAATGCTTTTTGTACATAACTGGAAAAGTCTATTAGTTTCCTTTAATACTTAGAAGATTCCATTTATTATTAAAGAATCCAATAACCCATTTTTTTTCCAGCTCTACAGAATTTGGTCCAACATATTTTACTACCTGTGTGTGTTCTCTTTTCTGATTTAATTCTAGTTGTCTTGATTAAATCATCAATCATTTTTAGGAAGATTTTTCTCCGTATTGGTTTTTTGGTACTGCCTCACTGGTTTTAGCTATTTGCTACTTTCTATTCCTGATATGTCACTTTGAAAATATTTCAGTGACTTTCTTATATTAAATTTTCTAGTAGCATTTTAGTTTCAGTTCATTTTTCTATCTTTTTATCCTTCATTCTTTCTATATCTTTCCATTAGGTGTTGAAATTTTGGATTTCTATTTCTTTTTTTTTTTTTTTTTTTTTTTAGATTTTTTTTAGTTTTATTCATTTATTTATTTATTTTATTTATTTATAAAAGATTTTCTTTCTTTCTTTCTTTCTTTCTTTCTTTCTTTCTTTCTTCTTTCTTTCTTTCTTTCTTTCTTTCTTTCTTTTTTTTTTTTTTAATTAATTTTTATTGGTGTTCAATTTACCAACATACAGAAAAACACCCTATTTCTATTTGGGACCTTCAAAAAATAAGTAGCTTCCCCACATAATAAATGCTACCTGATATTATCATTATGTAGTTTGTAAATATTCCATAACCCCTAAATCCTCTGACACTTAGGGGTAAGAGCTTTCTAATGTATTGGATTTGGATGATTATAATAGCTGTTTACTTTTCCTTCTTTATGTACTAAGAAATGTTTTCTATTAACCCTGAAAATACCATTTGAGCTTTGTGTTTTGTGCAACATGGCAAGTAAAGAGCTATACTTTATAGGGACTGAGGGCTAACTTTTCAATGTACTTGATGAAGGTCAACCAAGATCAAAGTCCAACCAGAAAGGTTTGTATCATAGTACAGAGGATATCATGATAGGCTGGTGATGTCTGAACCTGGATGCAGAGAATGTACGGAGGTAGAAGGAACAGAAGAGTCCTGCTGGAGTGAAGAGAAGTACCTTGAAAGGTAAAAAAATCAAGAGGTTACATTTTAAAGACTCAGAAGATCTTGCGAAGCTATGAGGATGGAGCATGGTCTAGGTAGCCATAAACGCATTAGCAAGTGATGACCATGGATGACTGACACATGACATAATGTATAGCAAGTTTCTGGAGATAGCATAAAAGAATGATTTCAGATAAAGGACAGAAAGATATACAGAGAAAACTGTCGTGAAGTTGCAATATGATGATCTCTTTCTCTGTTCCAAATAATACCCCGAAGTCCTAGCATCATCAACTGACCTCATGACTTGTGGAGTCAATTCTGTAAGCCATAAAATTGGGTCTAAGATAAATAATGACAATTTGAATCAGTACCTGAATTTTTACTCTAAGTATGATTGTGTTTTATATAAATGCAATTCTCAACAGGATGAGTTCTTGTAAGACTAGGGGATAATTGGGGGAAAGGAGGCTATAATGACAAGAAAAAAATGTTATAATTTTGTATTGGAGAAACAAAGAAAATCTACTTTTGAAAACACAAATTACAAAAGAAAAATCTTCTCAGCTAATGGGAATACAAAAATGGTCACATCCTTAACTGGAGTTGGAATGCAGCTGGCACACACTGGAAAGAGTCATATCAGAATTTTCATGATAAATGAGTAAGGTTTTGTTTATCAAAGGAGGACATGAAATAAAGAAGAATATCACTGTTGCATAATGACAAATCTAGTGTTGTCACTCAAGTAAGTGTGTTCAACAGTCGACAACTAAGTAGCTTGGAATGGACTACAATCAAAGTAGGAATTGAGCTAATTTAGTGGTATTTAAAAACCTTAATTATTGTCATCATTATGGGCAGTTCCACAAAATGTCAATCATCAATCTAAACTTAGTACTTACAAAACACATGATAGGCATACATCTGACATTAGATGAATGTGTACTTTAAAGTCTATAGAATAAATCTTAGAAAAATGTGACATTAGCTCCTAAAAGAGGGTTGCTTTAATATCACTATTGAACTATCTCCAACAGTATCGCTAAGTATGCCTGTTTTATACACACATTTCTCATCCACACCCCTGCCTGCTGAATTGATTCAACAAGTCTGAGTCGGGGTGGAATGTGGGAAACTCATTTTTTAAGAAGGTCATTAGGACAAATCATGGGAGACTCTTAAATCTAGGAAACAAACTGAGGGTTGCTGGAGGGGAGGTGGGTGAGGGGATGTGGTTACTGGGTGACAGGCATTAAGGATGGTATGTGATATGATGAGACTTGGGTGTTTGCAAACTGAATTTGAATAAAAAAAGGGGGGGCAACTCCTTAGGTGATGGAGTGATACAAGTCATCCTAATACCCCACTTGGGGAACAGTATCTTAGGGTAAAGGCATGACAATAAAGATCCTTTCATCATATATGTGTATATAAATGGATTTTTTTTTTACTATCTCTCAAATGTTCATGGCAAACAACAGGAAGATTAAAAAAAAGAAATTTTACCTTTATAAAATAATATTTTTTTAACAAAAATCTTCTGTAACATCTAAATTTCTGAAGTCAGTGTTATTAGATAAGAGAGTAAGAAGCATAAATTAAAAATTAACTATAAAGCACATTCCTCTAAGATTAAATTCATTTATATAATGAGGTGTTGTAATTCAGAATTTAGAAAGCAATAGCCAAATTGAGGGCAAGCCCATCTTATTAAATAGCTCCTCCTTAGTTATGAGTTTACATATTTTTAGAGCTTAAATCCTTTTGATTCTAAAACCACTGTTGCACTTTCAGGGCTTTTTAGAGATATCTGTGGGATTTTTTTCTCTCTCTTTGTTTTATTGATTAGGATAAGTAAAAAATATCTATATGGGACAGGCCATTATTCATATATTCTCATTATTTTAAAGAGAAATTAATTTCTACCTAGGAAAAAGATTAGCCTTTTAACTACAAATAAAACCTCTTGTGTGTAATACGGAGACAGACATCTACTATTTAATTATTATTCATTTTCATTCTTAAAAAATCTTTTTATCAGTGAAGTTAATACACAAACCACACTGTCCACATCTTTATCTGAGAAGATAGTTTATTGGTTTTATTGTGAAATATAAGAAACAAAATAAATACTTTGTGTTTCAAGTATTGCACAAAAAGTTTTAGCCTCATTATCGTTTTTTTGTTTGATATTTAATCCCTATAAAATTATAGGGATTAATTCAAAATGTGTATCTTTTCAGTGGTAGTATTTCATACAAACTTTTCATACAAATCTTTTCAGTGGTAGTATTTCATACAAACTGACATTCTACATACAGTTTGAGATATAAAAGCTATTAAAAAAGTTACAGATCTTGAGAAAGTCTTTTTACTTAAGACATTTTTTTTTTTTGGTGAGTCCATTAAGTCAAATTTCTAGTTTTGTGATATCCTACAATAAAATGAATCTTCATTCTCATAACTGAGTTGTGTTCTGCTTAAGTAGAGGGTTTGCCCAAATTATGACCGAGCTTGACAAAGAGACCTATTCTCAAGCTAGATTGTAAAGTAGCCACTGTGACACCCTAACAAAACAGTAGAGTTACAGTAAGGGAAACAATACCCTTTTCTTCCCAGTTCAAAACACAAGCCAATTTGACTAATTTGGGAACTGTGACAAAATTAGTAATAGCTTGTGAGTAATTTGAAGATTTCATATGTTTCACTTATATTTAATACTTTGGATATAAGACAAACAGAAAATTGAATGCACATTAGAAAAAATAGCTACAATTAGTTCATTATTCATTTTAGCCTTTTTCTTTTTCTCCTTTCTCTTAATGCCTATATTTGCCTTTTCCTCTCAAGAAGATTTTACATATTTTTGAATCTCAAAGTGTTATTGTCATAAATAAGCTATAACTTACAAAAAAACGGTGGCAATGTTTCTTCAAGTTTTTCTTAAAAGAAAACCCCAGTGCTTGCTTTGTCAATATATATGTGCACTCTAAAACTGGAACAGAACAGAGATTAACACAGCCCCTGTGCAAGGATGTTTCACACATTTGTGAATCATTCCATATTTGTCAGTCTTTGTCCTGGAAGAGATGGGGGTGGGGAAGTAGGATGGCAAGGGAGTTTAAAGAGTATTAATCTCTACCACTTATATTTTATTCATTTTATTATATAAAACACCAGTGGTAACAAAAATCTTGGTGTGTGAATGTAGTGTTGGATGATTTTCTCTACTTTCTCTGTATTTTAAATTAGAAAAATCTATCATCATAGTAGTCCTTCAATTTCCAAACCTATGAAAATTATCAGAGGTGCGTGCCAAGACTTATTCATAACAATATCCTCTTACACAATATTTAGCATAGGGAAAATTGGAAACAATATATAATTTGAATATAGGAACAGCTAAGTAAATTATAGTACAGTAACATGATTATTGTGTATTTATTTGGGAATCTTGTTTATTGTATTAGTTTCCTATTGCTGCTGTAAAAAAATTACCACCGACTTCGTGGCTTAAAACAACACATATTTATTATTGTATAATTTTATAGATCAGAAGTCTAAAATGGGCCTCACTGGGAAAAAAATCACAATGTCAGTAGGGCTGCATTCCTTCTGAGGAGAATATTTTTATTTTTTCAGGTTTTAGAAGCTATTGCATGTGCTGGGTCTCAGCTTCTTGCTCACATCATTCCAACCTTTTGTGTCCATCTTCATGTCTCTTACCACTGATTCTGACCCTCCTTCCTCTCTCCTCTATAGACCCTTATGATGACACTTGCCCACTAGAATTATCCAGGAGAATGTATCCAACTCCAGATGTATTAAATCAACCAAATCTGCAAAGTCTGTTTTCCATGTAAAGTAATATACTCACAGGTTCTGGGGATTATGATGTGGGCATGTTTGGGCAGAGGCAGGGACATTATTCAGCCTAGGACATTTTATAAGCAAATAAGAGCATGTCAATACTTAAAGAGCTTAGGGCAGTGCCATGAACAAAACGCCTTCCACCGTGATCTGTAAAAAAAATGGGCTTGTGAACTTCTCACCGATTTCACAGCCTGATCTAAACCATCATCTCTTGCCTGGTTAATTCCAAGAGTCTCCTCACAGGCCTCCCTGCTTCTGTCCTCACCTCCACCTAAGTCTCAGCACAGCAGCCAAAGTGATCTGCTTAAAACATAAACCAGATTTCTCCTCTGCTTAAAACCCTACACTGTTTCCCCCATTTAATTCAACTCTACACCATATGTTCCCCCTAATATGACCTATTTAAACAAACCTCATTTTTATTCGGCTCACTACACAGGCCTGTTATTGTTCCTACGAAACACTAGCCTCATCCCCACCTCAGGACCTTGTCACTTGTGATTTCTTCTGCCTGGAATATGCTCCTCCCAGATATTCATGTGGTTTACACCCTCATTTCTTCAGATCTGCTCACTGAGGCCTATCCTGATAACCCATTTAAAATCTCAGCTGATCCATTTCTATACTCCCAATCTTCCTATTTTTTCATAGCACAGCACCTTTTGGTATTCTAAGGGTTTTTTTTTTTTTTTTTTTTTTTTTGATGCTTATATTTCCTCATCCCCAACTGAAATACAAATTCCAAAGGACAAGAAATGCCATATGTTTTGTTCAACAAAATATATTTTTTCATTTCCTTGTAAATGCTTACACAGTATGCATTGTAAGTGCAAATGTGAGTGCTTATGTAAGCACTCAGTAAACAACTGTTGAATGAGTGGTAATATCCTATTATGGGCCAGTTTCTGTCCTAGGTGCTGAGACCACATGAGAAAACTTGATAGAGAGTTTCTCCTTTATTGGAGCTTTCTTTTCTTTTTTTCTTTTCTTTTTTTCCTTTCTTTCCTTTTTTTTTTTTTTTAAAGATTTTACTTATTTATTCACAAGAGACACAGAGAGAGAGGCAGGATAAAGGCAGAGGGAGAAGCAGCTCCGTGGGGAGCCCAGTGTAGGACTGAATCCTTGGACCCCGGGATCATGACCTGAGCCAAAGACAGATGCTCAACCACTGAGCTACCCAGGCATCCCTGGAGATTGCTTAAAGATCTGCCTATCGAAATCCACTCTACCCAAGTCCCCAAGTTGACTGAGAAGAAAACACTTGATGAGAAGTGGTAAGGCTGGAAATTATTAATTAGCTTTGCTTTCTTTATAAACAATCCCCACCCTTACCACTCCTATAGTTTTGTCTCAATTACCAGGTATTGTTTTACTGATGTTTTGGAGATTAATTCAAATGAATGTAGTTGTTAATTGATGGTGCCATGAAAAACAAACAAAAAACAACATGACAATCTGTCTAAGTGTTGTAGAATAAACCAATGGGAAAACAGTCTCTTTAAATTACATAATTGTATATATACATATATATATAAGATATATTCACAGGTAGAATATATTCACAGGTAGATATATTCAGGTAGAATTGACTACAAAGTGAATTGGCCTTTTACAAAAATATTTTCTTATTGATGATCGTATTTAAACTGCATAAGTATAAACCTCTGTCTGAAGTGCATGCTTTAGTATGTTACATGAAGTTCTGACACAGTTATCAGGTGACTTTAGGCTAGAATTTCTCCACTTGTTTTTCTGGACATCACACAGATATCAGCCATCTTTAGAAAAGAAGCAAACCAGGGAAATCAACCATTAGTAAACAAAATTTTTAGTCTAGCTGATTTATACTTTGCCATTTCCTTTTTATGGATCACATACTCCTTTTTGTTTTTTTTAAGATTTTATTTATTCATGAGAGACACAGAGGGAGAGCCAGAGACATAGGCAGAGGGAGAAGCAGGCTCCTCACAGGGAGCCCAGTGTGGGACTTGATCCCCAGATCCAGCATCATGCCCTGAGCTGAAGGCAGGCGCTCAACTGCTTAGCTACCCGGGTATCCCAGATCATGTACTCTTAAATTTTAGAAGAAACATGCTGATGTTGCATTGTTTCAAATTTTCTTTAAATCAGAGAGTGCAGGGCTGGAACACACCAAATGACTGGCATTCAACTTTCAACTTTCTGATCTAAACAATCAGGCGTCCCACAAATGAGATTAACAAAGCCCAAAGAACTGAATACACTGTTCTACTTGATTTTACTTTTTTCTATTGCAATGAATATTGTGTTGAAATCACCAAGTTTAAGTATTAAAGAATATTATAAAGATTAAAAATCAAAATTTGAAGAAATTCAACTATATGGTTACCATAGTCAACTATGTCCTCTTTGCTTAAGTCTCCCCAAGACTTTCCCTTCACATTTGGTGAGAAAATATAGGCAAGTCTCAATTTCTTCTCAAATATACATCAGACATTTGAAAACTAGGTAACCTTCTGAAACGCATCCATTATTTTATGTATTTTTGCTCCATGACAATTAATCAGTTTTTAAATTATTATTGAGGACTTCTAAAAAACAAGATTTGATGAGTGGGTGGTTGGCTCAGTCAGTTATGTGTCCTTAATATTCTCTCTCTCTATCTCTCCCTCTGCCCCTCCTCCCACTCTCTCTCTTAAAAAAAAAAAGGAGAGAAGATTTGAGAAGGCACCTATATTTTCGAAATGTTGGTAAATTCTGATTTATTCTATTATCAACTATAATTTTGGTATTTTAATATGTGGATAGTTTCTGATTATATTTCCAAGGCAATAACAATAGTATTAACTAAGGTACAGTTAAATACTCATCAGATAATTTTTTTACTTAGGAATGTTTTATAGTTTTATATGGAAGTTGTATCTTGCTTGAAAACGGAAATGTTCAAGTCCACATTTTTTTAATCTCAATCATTGATACCTCTAAATAACTGATATGGCTATTTCCTTGTTATTATTTGTTTCTTGTTTCTAGTTTCAATCAGAAGATCTGAGACCTGAGAATAGTTTATCAGTTATGTGTTCTGGAAGAGGCCATCTAGTACTTCTGAGCATCACTTCATCTACGATATGAAGATAGTTATTTCTGTCCTACCTCACAGGAGGTTTGTAAAAATGAAACAATATAAAGGCATGCTGTAAGTGCTAAAACAACTAGAAATACAGTATTATTTTCTATCAGAGATAATAAGTGCTTGGATAAGTATTCTCAGCATAAGTATAACTAAAGTGTCCCTCTGACATTTTGTCCAGATTACTTTTTTTTTTTTAGAAAATGGGGTGTCATGAAATAAAGACAACTATCACATGATTCCATTTATATGAGTTATCTAAAATAGTCAAATTCATAATATCAAAGACTGGGATGGCAGTTACCAGGGGTTAGGGGAAGGAAGAAATGGAGTTACTAACCAAGAGATATAGTTTCAATTAAGTAAGATGAATAAGCTCTTGGGGTACCTGGGTGGCTCAATCAGTTAAATGCCCAACTTTCAATTTCAGCTCAGGTCATGATCTCAGTGTCCTAGGATCAAGCCCCATGTTGGGCTCTGTGCTCAGGAGGGAGTCTGCTTGAGGAGTCCCTCTCTCCCTCTCCCTCTGTCTCTCCTCCTGATGTTCATACTCTTTCTTTCTTTCCCCCTCTCTCTAAAATAAATAAATCTTTAAAAAGAAAAAGAAAAAGAAAAAAAAGATGAATAAGCTCTAGAGATCTGTACAACACTATACCTATAGTCAACAATACTGCATTGTACCCACAAAAAATTTGTTAGGAGGACAGAGCTCATGTTACATATTCTTACCACAATGAGGTGAAAAGAAAATACCCTATCGTGTGTTTATATGATTCCACTAATATGAACTATCCAGAACAGGCAAATCTATAGACAAAGAAAGTAGATTAGAGGTTGTCAGGGGCTGGGGGGAGGGAAGAATGGGGAATTAATAAAGAGTTTCTGTATTATGAAAATGTTCTGGAAATAGTGATGATGGTACAATACTGTTATTATAATTAATGCCACTGAATTGTACATGTAAAAATGGTTAAAATGGTAAATTTTACATCATGTATATTTTACTACAATAAAAAAAGAAAGAAATTCAGGGGCCATGAGATTCCTCTTTCTCCCCCTAGATTGATTATCAGACCTTAAAAAAACTTGAACATACATACATTCACTCAACAAATATTTATTGGGTCCTCATTTTTAGTTGGCCTTCTTTAAAGATACCCTTTATAAACAGCCACTGTTTTCCTATGTGGGGAATATAAATGCTTTCAGTTAGAAGGTATTCAGAAATCCTTCTACTCAAGTGCTAAAGCAACAGTTTCTCACTTTGATGTTGACTCTATATTTAATGATTTTTGATGATAAAGATTTATGCCCCTACCTATTTCTTGTTTCATTCTTGCCTTTATTGGGATCTTTACAATGGAGAAAACCATATTGACTCTATGAAGCTCATGTTCACTACAAGGAAAATATAAGATTACATCCTCATTTTACCATAACTCTCCCAAGAACTATGGTTCCATTTGGTTATTCTGAGATTCCAGCACCAATATGACTTACCCTGCACTTGTCATGTCCTCTTCCCACCCCTAAACTCCCACTTCTGACTTCACTATCCCTTTTAATGCCAGTACCATTCCCTATGGCCCACTAGTTTGAGAAGTTTTTGTGTTTATGAACTCACATTTTTAATTTCACCTTCTTTCCATTCTATCACTAACATTGTTCCCCATTTTACAAATTTCTTATTTGGGCACCTAAAATCTTAGGCCTAGATTGTTTACAAGTATTAGTAAATTATAGTTCTGCCTACAATCCTTCTCCTCTGTATTCCCAGAATAATTTATTGGAGATGTTATGCTCTTTCTGTTCTCAGAAACTCATGAGAGTTTACTTAGACTGCATTCAAAGCTATCCTTAGTATTGTCCATCTTTCTAGGCTCTTCTCCCAGTAGCCCTGAAATTTAACTGCTTGTTCTTTATGCCAAAATCTGTATTTTTTTGTCTTTATTTGCTCATGCCATTAACTTTACCCAAAATGTACATTTAACCTCTTTTTAAAAAATATTTATTTATTTGAGAGAGAGAATGAGAGACAGTACCTGTAGCACGCATGAGTGGAGTGAGGGGCACAAACAATCTTCAAGCAGACTCCCCACTGAGCATGGAGCCTGATGTGGGGCTCCCTGAGATCACAACCTGAGACAAAACCAAAAGTCAGATGCCTGACTAACCAAGCCACCCAGGTGCCTCTACATCCAACCTCTTACTGCATCTTCACTTCTTACCCCATCCATCATTGAAGACCTAATCTTTCACCTTTATAAAAAAAAGAAAAACCAGAAAAAAAAATGCAGATTGATTTTTTCTCTATCTGCCCATTGCTTTTAAATGACCAACAGTTTGCATGTACATGATTTGGTCTTCAGAGCTTGTATTTCATCTGTTTGACAATGTTGTTACTAGGCTTAGGATGTTTTTGAATTGTCTTTATATCTTACAGTGTAGAACCAGCAGATTAACTACAGATGAAAAGAGAAAAGTCACGAGGAAGGATAAAAAACAAAAGAGTTGAAAGAAGAGTTCTGAAATGTTGGGAAATAAGTCATTATCCATGACAGAAGAGGAAAAAAAAAACAATTTTGGGAAGAGAAAAGGAAATCAATTGAATAAAGCAGTTAAGTTCATTTAAAGAAATGAAATGATCCATATTCTTCCATTGGCTGTTGGTTTTTAGTAGTTTTATGGTTACCCCATGCCTCCCCTGGAATATTTAAAGTTTTTTTTACAGTGCAAGGTAAATGAAAGAAGCAGACATTCAATACTTGCCATTCTTCATTTTCAGATATAAATCCTTTGAATTCCAATCTTTCTGGGGAGTTTTCTTGTTTCACTAAGTACAGATAATGAGAGTGGTCATGCGTCAGTACCATTTTGGTTTCTTTGGATAATAAGAACATTATTATTATTTTTTAAAATTTATTTATTTATTCATGAGAGACACAGAGAGGGAGAGACACAGGCAGAGGGAGAAGCAGGCTCCACGCAGGGAGCCTGAAGTGGGACTCGATCCCAGGTCTCTAGGATCACACCCTGGGCTGAAGGCGGCGCTAAACTGCTGAGCCACCCGGGCTGCCCAGATAATTAAAAGATTATAAATATCTTGTTCATTCTCTTATTTTTTAAAATTTTTATTTACATTCTAGGTAGTTAACATACACTGTAATATACATTGTCTTACTTTTAAGAAGGGATTTGCTTTGGGACGCATGGGAAGCTCAGCAGATGAGCGCCTGCCTTCAGCCCAGGGCGTGGTCTTAGGGTCCCTGGATCAAGTCCCACGTCGGGCTCCCTGCATTTAGCCTGCTTCTCCCTCTGCCTCTCTCTCTCTCTCTCTCTGTCTCTCATGAATAAATAAATAAAATCTAAAAAAAAAAAAAAAAAAGAAAAAGAAAAAAAGAAGGGATTTGCTTTAACAATGAACTTATTCACTGTTTTAATTATTTTAGTATTTGTCCCTGACTCCCAAGACTCCATTGTTGAACATTTAGGAACTGATTAATGCTTTCTTCTTTTTTCAAGTTTATTTATTTATTTTGGAAAGACAGCACGAGAACGTGTGTGCAAGTAGGGGGAGGGGCTGAGGAGAAAGGAGAGGGACCAGCAGACTCCACGCTGAGCATAGAGCCCGACATTGGGCTTGATCCCACAACCTTGAGGCAATGACCCCAGCTGAAATCAAGAGATGCTTAATCAACTGAACCACCCAGGTGGCCCTTGATTAATGCTTTCTTAAGGATCAGGTGAAAATATGGAAAGGCAATTATTTTCCTTTTAATTTTTAAGGTTTTTGGAAGAGAGAAGCTTTACTTTCATTAAACTGTATCCATGCCTTAAACATAACAGTAATTTACTTCAACACAGTATAATTAGTGTAACAATATTTACTGAGTGCCTGCTATATGCCAGATGCTTCACATACATATGTCTTTGCAATCTACACAGTGATATTGAGTGATCATATACACATTTATAAATGAGGAAACTGACTTTCTATGTGGCTAAGGAACTAGATCACAGTTATATGGATGAACAATGACAGAGCCAAGTTTTTAATTCAGTGCAAGCACACATATACATTTTTCAGTATGCTATGCTATACTAGTCAAGCTATCTTAGGTTAACAAATCTCCTCAAGTCTCTGGAGCTTTCTGAAAATGAGAGAAGTAGCATATAGGTTCCAGAACCTCTGAATATTTAAAATTCATGGCAGAGGCCAACCTACTCTAGGTTCTCTAGATCTATGCCCAGGTGTGTATTGCCTGTGGATACTTTTGGTATCACTAACAGGCCTAGTGTACACATACACACACACACACACACAGCACAGAGGAACAATAAAAGCGAGAAGAAAAAGAAAGGAAGAGATAAAGGGAGGGATACTTGCTTTTGGGGAGAAGCGAGCTACTACAACCAACTAGCTATCAGATACTCCCATTTATGGGTCTATTTTTATACTTAGTACATTTCTGAAATTGTGTACGAATGCCTCACCTGCAGTAGTCAAATAATAGTCAAAAGATACAAAAAGTTTGTCTTCCCAGAGAGTTTAAAGAAGGAAAAATAGCTATCTCTTTTTTGTTAGATCCAGTTTTCAATGATAAAATTCCAATATTACATACATGTTAATATTTTTTTGTTTTAATTTGACAATCAAATGCATGGTAGACTTGCTTAAATCTAATGAGAATCTTGGTAGATATAATTTTTTAACTTAGAATGTTTTCCATTGTTATCTAAAACCTATTAATTAGATTTATGAGAGTTATACTTCTTGTCAGCTGAATCATCACATTTGTTCCTGGTTTTCATAGTTTTCATAAAGTGATAAGGACAAAATGCAATGATATTAAAATAGTTACAAAAACTGGTGCACATAAATGGTGATGTTACTGGAACTGAACCATACAGAGCCTGAGAAGAATTTTTGTGACAGCTTCAAATGTTTCTCATCTGAATATGAAGGTCTGAAATCAGAGCACTGAAGGTTGTTTAGTGATGTTGGTGCAAAATTTGTGAAAATGAAATTTTCCATAGAAGATGAACACATGAAAAAAAAAAAAAAGAAATTGCTTATGATTACCAACCTTTTGTCTCTTAGGTTTGATCTCTCTGGGGCCATCCAGTGTTCCTTTGATTATAATTCATCAAAGACAGGGCTGCTTTTTCAAACCTGAAGGGGTCAAAAGTTCACTTCATCATTCATTCATTCATTCAGTTCTACATTCATTAATGCATTTCCCTTAAAATATCAACAGAGTAAATGCCCTCCTTCAGGCCGTGAAAGAACATATAAATGAGGAGGCAGTCTTCCTTCCAGGGGCTACAAACCCTGAAGTCCATGAGAATTCAACAACTTGGTTGTTCACTATTCTTATCTTTTTCCCTGCTGAATCTCAGTAAATGGAACAGTGGTTGGTAGCCTACCAGTGGGGGTTGAATGGATGAATATAATCCAAAAGAAGCAAGTGTGCTCACAGATACAGAAAGGAGGATGGAAAGGAAGAAGGAAGGGGGAGGGGTGGAGAGAGAGAGAGGGAGAGAGAGAAAGAGAGAGAGAGAGAAAGAGAGAGAAAAGGAGACAGAAGGAGGGAGGAGAGGGAAAGAAAGAAAGAGAGGAAGAAAGAGAGAAAGAAAAAAGAAAACTGAAGGATTTACAGCTGGGGGAAACCTTAGCAGTTATGTAGTCTATGAAAAACCAACCATGTTGTTCCATTTAATAAGTGAGAGTTAAGAATCATATTTTCATTTATAATTCTCAATACCGTTTTTTCTCAATATTACAGCAGAACAAATGTGTACTAACTACTTAAGATGCAGACAGCCAGAATTAGGCTTTATAAAGGATATAGGAAATAAGATATTAACTATCTTTTAATCTTTGCACACTATAGTGTTTGCACAATAAATGCTATCTATTATTATTAAGTAGTTTATATCTAGAATTCTGAGAATGCCTCATATTAATAAAACTATAGCTACAAATACTTTTCAAGGATTGGGAAAATAAAAAAGAATCATCAAAGCAAACTTAAAATAACACTGTAACATTAAATTTTGCAATGCTTAATATGATATTAGTTTTGGTTCTTATAAATAAACAGCTTACTAAACACCTTTCAATGTCATGAAGCATTTATTCTCTAAGATAAACTAAAGCTATTAAATGTTTCCCTTTTAAATTCACTTATACCTTATCTCTAGAGCACTTTAGAGCCCTTAAAGTTTTTCTGCTTTGATTTTCTAATGGTGCCTTTTCCTGAGGCTGCTACCCTGTTAAAAGGCAGATTAATCAGCCTATATCACTTGCCATTCATTTCCTCTGATGTAAGCTAAGTAGCATTCCTAAGTTAGGCGAGTATTGGAAAAGAACTTCCCCAATACCTGGATAGTAATAGAAATGCCTGGAAACTTGCTTCAGAGAGAGCGGTTTTCTTTATTAATTGTTTTGTTTGTTTGTTTGCTGGTTGGTTGGTTGGTTCTTTGGTTTTGTTTTTGAATTGCTTTTGGAGTAAATAATGACAAAAAAGGTGAATCAGGATGGAAGAAACTTCTTGGTGTAAGAAAAGGCGACTACATGATTTTGTCTATACAGCAACTACATGGGAGGCCATGATTATATGTTATACTAGTTGCATGAAGTGTGTGTGGGATTATATAGTGTATATATAGTAGCCATTCACATCTAATTTATATATCTTTGTTAATAATTACTAAAGTCTGGGTTAGAATATAGTTTTTTCTTACTTCCCATTTTGGATTGTGAACTTGAGGTTATAATGAGTGCCTGATATTTGCTCCCTGACAGTCCTAGTCCATATCTTACATAAGTGCTACTGCACATTATTAGTAGACTTTAACTAATTAGTTACCTTCAGACTTCATAATTATACACTACAAATTATTTAATGTTGTCACTAAATGGAAATTTTTTAACATTCAAAAGCAATCCATATTTAATGCGGAATATTCAGAATATTTAAAATGTAGTGTAAACTATCATAAAAAATAATAAAAACGCATAGCCTCATAAATAAGAAATGCATTTGTTTATTCAACAATACTGAGCACTACTAGGGTTTAGGCAGGTCCTGTTCCAGGACTGCGTGAAATGGGTGGAGAGTTCTAACAAGCCTCTGACTTCATGCAACCTATGTTCCAGCAGTGGCTAGGAGACAGACGATAAAAACAAACAAACAAGACATGAAACAGGTAGAAGTTGCTGGCACAAAGGTCTTAAGTGGAAAGAACTTGATGTGTTTGAAGCTTCTGTGGGTAGAAAAGGTGAACAGAGGAAAAGTATAGTATAAGTAGATGCTTATGCAGGCTGGCTATTGTTAGGATAATAGTCAGTCAAACCTGGCAGAAAAGAAGCTGATGGGGCCATTGCAATAATACACCTACACAAGAAATGAGGGTTTATATTAAGAGAACAGAAGAGGAAAAGGAGGAAAGTTGATAAACTCAAATGTTATTTTTGAAATAGAACTAAGAGGACTATATGATGGATAAGATGTGGGAAGGAATCAAGAATGGCTCCAGAGCTTTTATTTGAATCAGTAGGCAGACAGTAGTTCTGTTTGCTGAGATGGCAAAGGCTTAAAGAGAAACAGTGAGTAAGAGAACTTTGCTTGCCGCAAAGCACCTATTTTCTCCTTCTTTCCTGGCAACACAATTCAAATCATAGTAAAGATGGAAGCAGGTCTAGCTAAAATCCATTTTTTGCATTCCCTTCCTTGCAGCTAGGTGTGTATCTTTTGGCCAAAGAGATATATTTGGAAATATCGTGTGAGATTTTTGGAAAGGTTGCTTCAATCTGAGTGATGTGCCCTTTTCACCCTGTTATCTTTCCTCGTCTTCCCTGCGGAAGCTTAGGCAAGATGGGCGGCATGCCAAGATGACTGTGGATACTGAAGTGATGTGAAAAATGGAAGAACCTGCTAAGGCAGTGAATCAGAAAAAAAAAAAAAAAAAAAAGAAACCTGATAACCAAGGAGTCTTCATAGTAGCTCTGAAGGCTGACCTTCAGACCTTTTTCGTATAAAAGAGAAACAAAAGTTGTATTTTTAAGCCACTGTTTTTATATATGTTTTTTTCTTTTCTTTGCAGCTGAATTCATTCCCATTAATATCAATCAAGTGGCTTGAGAAGAGGGATGTGGAAAATCAAGAACTCTGTTTTAAAATGCTAATTCAAGATGCCTGTTAGACAAGGAATAGACAAGATGCCTATTAGTCAAGTAGCAAATGGGTACAGAAATTTCATCCTAAAATGGAAACAAGGGCTGAAGATATAAACTTGGGTAACATGGGACCAATGTTAAAGCCATGGAACTGATGAGATCATGCAGGAAGGAAACATATGTAGAAAAGAGAGCACTGAACCCTGGGGCCACTGAGGTTTCAGCACAAGAGAAGGAGTCAGGGAATGAGGCTAATAAAAGGAGTCCAGCAGAGTAGTAGGAGAATTCAGAGATTGTGGTTTCATAGTAGCAAATAAAACACACCAAGATACAGGAAGTTGTTATTTGCACTGAATGAATCAAGCAGAGAAAGAATCTGTAAGACTGGCTAGCGTGGAAGACATTTTATCCTTGACAAGAACAGTTTCAGTGGGATAGAGGAAGGGGACTGGAGCTCTCAGTGGAGAGAGAGAGGGGAATGGGAGAGCTTCCACTCCCTGCAATGTGGAGAGATACAGATCTTAGAAAATCTCTCAACAACAGCAAAAACTTAGAAATGCTGGACAAAGCACAACACTTTCTTAAATAAGCTAAAAAGAAACTAAGGAGAATCCTAAAGGGCAGAGAAGGAAGAGAGATGAAGAAGGACTTAGTAGCCAGAGGGAGAAGGTGAAACTGTAATTGTATAGTTGTCCTCAGATAATTTGTCAATCGCTGTCCATTTTTTTTCAAACTTACTAAATAGATACCAAGAACATTTATTAAGCATTTGCAATGTATGAAAGCAGTCATGATAAAATGAATACTTAGAACAGCCTTTAAAGTCTTCTTTGTGCCCTAATACTATCCTTTCTTCTCCCTGCTCATAGTTAACCCAGTCCTGATTATTTTATTACTACCTTCACTTTCTTTATAGGTTCATCAAAGTTGTCACCCCAAACAAGTTACTGTCCATCACTTATTCATAACAAGCTTTAATCTGTATTTAAATGAATACAGTCTTTACATTCTTCTGCAACTCACTTTCTTGGGCTCAACAGTATTTTTCTAGTGTTTATCAATGTTGTTACATGAAGCTCTAAGTCAATAGCTAATGACAAATGTAACACTGCCCAGCTGTGGAAAAAAGTGGCTTTGTCAATAAACACAAAGGCCAACTGGAAAATAAAAATTTAACCCCTACTTCACTCATCTCACAAGAAAATAAAATGGTGGATTTAAGAGCTAAATATTAAAGGTAAAACAACAAGATTCTAAAAAATAACACAGGAGAAAATCTTCATAACACTGAGGTACGAGTATATTTCCCAAGTGAGATGTAAAAATCACTGGCCATAAATAAAAAAGATTGATAAAGAGGGACACATTAAAAATAGAAGTTTTTGTTCATCAAAAGACTACTAAGAGTGAGACAATGGAAGAAAGTTTTTGCAACATATATATTCAACCAAGGGTTTGTAAGGAAGAATATTCAGAGAATTTTTACAAACCAATAAGAGCCTGGCAATCCAAAATAAAAATTCATAATAAGTCTGATTAAGATCTGTAAAAGAGTATAACTAAATGGCCAAACATTATAATCAAAGGTCTTGACCTCTTTATTCATTAGGCAAGTGCAAATTAAGACCTTATGAGTTACAAAATAGAATGACTACAATTTCAGATGACCATTCCAAATGTGGGAGATGGTGTGGAACAACTGTTATGCTGGTGGGATAATAAATTAACACAGAAACTTTGGAATGCTTATTGGCAGTTTATATTAAAATTAAGCATGCATTCATCCTAATACATGGTGTTTCTATTCTTTGGTACATACCTAGCAAAATATGTCCACCTAGAAGCATGTCCAAGAATATTCAGAGCAGCATTACTCACATAACTCCAAACTAAAAATATCCAGGAACAAAATGGATAAATAATTTTTGATGTATCCCTATAGCCAATACTTCACAATAATGAAAACATGAAGTGCCACAGAACGAATAAATTCGACAAATGTAACACTGAACAAAAACACACAAGAAGTCAAAAGAGTAGTTACCTTTGGGAAGAAGGCAAGGCTAATGATTGGAAGAAATCATGTTTCTAGGTGCTGGTGTTGTTTTAAGTTTTGATCTGAGTGCTATTTACGTGGATTGTCTTATTCATTTCTACAGTTGTAACACTTAACATAGGGTCAAATATTGTATGCATTCATTAAGTTTTTAAAATACATTTTATTGAATTTAAGGTGAGGAGGAAAAGCATTATCAATGAGATCATTGCTGTATTATTAGCTGTATACTACTTCAGCACTCCATAATATTTCTCTCTACTGAAACCAAGAAACCCAATGTGGTTAGACTGTTCTTCACATATCTTTCTTAAAGCAAGAAGATATCTGTCAACCATATATATTTTTCAAATTCTAAATATTTAAGTTAGTAAACTTAAAATTTCTGGGAATTTTCTTATTTAGATTATTTTTTTTCTCTGACAATTCCAGATATATTAGGTCGTAGAAGTGAAATCATATACACTTGTTCACTAAATTGGTTTCTACAGAGGATAACCAAGAATAAAAATAATTTTCACTGAATTTCAGGAATGCAGTGTTAAAATTAACTCTGGAAGTTTTAGGAGGTGTCAGGAGAGAAATATAGGAAAGCTTAAAAACATCCATAACATAATAAGGCTGCCAACTTCACACTAATAAGTTCTAAAGAATAAATTAAAATGCTCAGGGACTGTTATAATAAATTGAAGTATTTTTTTTTCTTCTAAATGCTCTCAGAAAAACAAACAAAAAAGTAAGCACTTCCCCTAGAACTACCAAGCCATAAAATTCAGAACATTTCAAATTTATGAAATATTAAAGCCAGTACATATTGCACATGAAAAAAAAAAGTTTTCTATGATCTTTTGTCTCCATCATAAAGGATGAAGATGAAGTTCAAAGGGAAAGGGAAGGAAAAAAAAAACAAGTATGCATTTTTATGTGAGTCTCCTTCCCTATAATTAAATTTCAGGTTTTCTACTTGCAGGTAAAGAGTGGATTCCCTTCCACAGTGTAAGGTCAAGGAAGAAAGAAAGCATTTGAACCTTCAGTTTTACTTTGGAATAGACTCAGATTGCAATACTACTGTATACACATTCAAATATCTAAAGAGGCTGTTACTAGACAAATGCCTGAGATTTAACCAAAAGAAACCCTAATGCTCCATAGCTACAGACCATTCTTCCAGCCCCAAGTAGCCACTTGCATGAGGGTGCTCCTATTCAGAGGAACCAAAGGAGAGAGTATTTCACATTAAGTATTATGTATTTCAGTGCAGTAATTAAACTCATTTAAAAATAAGTCACAGCATGTGTCTAATCAATCGGTAACCTATGTTGTCATTTATTATCACTAGTATTACTATGGGATGCACACTGTAGGAGACAGTTAAGCCTTACAGCTCAGACTTCATTTTCTAGAGACAGACTGAGTTTGACCTGCCGTAAGGTGCCAAGATTAAATATTATTTCTGGGTGTGCCTGTGAGGATGTTTCTGGGTGAGATTAGCATTGGGATTGGTAAATTTTCCTCCCCAGTGTGTGTAGGCATCATCCAGCCCACTGAGGGCCTGAACAGAATGAAAGGCAGAAGAAGGAAAGATTTGTCCCTTTTTTCCTTCCTCAGTGCTTTAGCTGAGACATGGCATCTTATCTTTTCCTGCCCTCAGACTGGGATTTATATATACCACCAGCTACCCTGTATCTTAGGCCTTTGGACTCAAACTGAATCATATCATTGATTTCTCTGGATCTCTAGCTTGCAGACAGCAAATCATAGAACTTTGCAGCCTCCCTAGTCATGTGATTCGACTTCTTGTAATATACATACTATGAAACAGAACCAATAGGAGATATACACCTGGAGGACCCTGACTAATACAGCGGTTGAGTTAAAGCATGTAAAAAATGTGCTTAGTACCTAGCATTAAGAAAGTCCTCAGTAAATATTAATTACCAACGTTATTTTTATTACTATTTCTGTGTAACCTAGATGGTAGGACCAGCTCAAAGACTTAAGGATGTTGTTCTAAGACAAAGGACAAGTTGTAACTACATGGGTTAAAGAAATCAAAACATATCTTGGAAACTAGGGCTGCTGTGCGAGTTGAGTGTGAAAGAATCAGAATCCAAAAAGCCCTCCCCATTACTTCCTGGTCTTTAAGGTAGATATCCTACCACATATTCAAATTCTGGCATCCCTCTAACTACTTTAGTAAGTTTTAACATTTTGTCAAACTTCTACCATCTCATCTGCACACCCTCCCATACGTTTCCCAAGTGATGGCAGATGCCTCAAGCCTTTGATTGGTAGCTATGGGATCAAGATCCAACCCGAGTACCTGCTTGAGCTTCTGACTCTCCTATGCAACTTTTGCCAAAGACTTCAGTTTAATCTGAAGTCTTAATCTTATGGTAGGAAAAAAAAAAAGCCTCATCAGGAAGGAACTGCAAAGTGTCTAGACTTTATGAAATTTGACTTTCACTAAAACTGGTGGCAAACAGTGGGAGTTTGGGCAATCTGGTCTCTAAACTTGGGACACAATACTCTCCTCATTTGTGTATTACTGAAAGGACTTGGAACTGGTGGAGGATGAAGGGCAGGTGTGAGGGTAGAGGTCCTGGCCCTGGCTCAGCATCTGTTAAAGGTCTCCTTTTGGCTCAAAATGTCAGAACATCTTTTGAATATTTAAAAGGAAACCTTTTTTTTTTTTCATATAGGTTCAAATAAATAATCTTGTTATAGACCAGTGAACTCTTGGCCAGTATCTTCTTCCTCTCTCCTGTTTTCTGTATACTCAAGGTTCTTTTGTATGCATTTATCACATCACAGTTTTGAGTGTGTGCATCTCCAGTTCTTTTGCTGGGTGTGGTAGAGAGGGATGGCCTGGTGTAAAAAATTGTGCCTTTATCACTTTAAAAAATTTTAAATTATCTCAATTTTCTAGGCTTCTTGCCTCCTTTTCTATTTGTTTTGACATAGAACTTGTTTTATAAAATGTATCAGTTGTGGTGAGACTGTCAAAATATATGGATAGACTGTTGCCAAAGAGCCTTGAAAAAACACCTATGTGTTCACCATATGAAAGCACATTACCACAAATACCTATCAAATCATTGAGCAAATATTTTTAAAATCAATAGTGGGATGTATGTTTTATATCAAGTTTACAACAGAACAACAGCAAACCCAAAATTGTAATACGTACAAAACCACCATGCTTAGTATGTAGACATGAAGATATGCAAAGACCCAAATTTGCTAAGTATGCAATAATGATGCAGAAGGAATGGCAAACAAGATCTTTTCATTCTCACTATCATAAAACTGTGAATTTAGGCCATTTGCTTAATCCCTCTGGATGAGCCTCAGTTTCTACTTTCATACAAAATAAGATTGAAGTGACACACCTCTGTAGTTGTTTCTACTCTTGAAGTCAGAGTGGTCTCTAACCAGAATGGTCAGGAGTGTGCACAGAAAACTTAGCCAACAATGTCAAAATACAAAGAATGTTAAGTATGTGGTGAGTGTCATTACTATTCTGAAAGTTCAAAGGAAAGAGTTTGCTGCAGGCTGAGTGTTGAAGGGAAGGCTTCCTAGAAGAGGAAGGATTTCAGCTGGACATTAAAGACACGGTAGGAATTGGATTGCAGTAAAGACAACGTGGGAAGTTTTAATTGATGATCATGGTACTGTGATTGTGGGTGATAAAGTCCAGAAGCAATAACAACCAAAAAGGTTTTGCTGAGAGAAAGCACAAGAAAAGTTTGGGGAAATATGTTGCAGTTGGGTTATAACTTATCCATGCTTCATTTTTCTGTGAAAAAAAAAATCTCAAACTAAGAAACATACAGTGCTCTGAGGAATGTACTCATTCTGGCAATGGTATTAATTGCCTGTTTTTGTAATTTTCTAATTACATTATTTCATAGAATATGAAACTGAAAAAAAATCACTATAACATTTTCCATTTGGATTAATTTTATACAATAAACAAATGCTATCTCTGTATTAGTAAAACACCTAAAAGTACTGGATGATAATGACTGTCAAACAAAACATAATTTTGTGATACATAATTCGTCTCTTGGCAAATATTCACTTGGCACCTACCATGTGCTAGGCTGTATAGTGGATGCTTGGGCAGATCTAAATAATGAATAATGTGAGTGGAATAACAAACACTGGTTTTGGAAACAAGAATGACTCGGTCAATAAAATAACATAAATAGTCCAATAACTGAACAGTGTTGCAATTTATTTCTACTTTATCACAAAGAAACCTGAAAAATATTTTTATACTGATTTATTAAAACAACCTTTCTTCTTACATAATTGTTAATTTCATTCAACAAATACATTTTTATAATTGCCAATCAGAATAAATTATGTTGATTATTCCTAGCTTACAGAGGTGACCAAAGTTATACCTCAATAAGCTAATATTTCCTCATCTACAAAATAAAAAAGGTGGTGATGGGATTTGGACATTACTTCCTATGAGAAAATTTTACATTGTGCATAAACCCAATGCCATCAATTTTCAGAATGTTTTGGATTTTCCTTATAAAAAAAAAAACAACAACAACAGCAACAGACACACAGAACGTTAACTACAATAATTTCTTCTTAGAGAATAATTTATTAAAGATAATGATTTTAGGGGTGCCTGGGTGGCTCAGTGGGTTAAGCATCTGCCATAGGCTCAGGTCATGATCCTGGGATCAAGCCCCACATCTGGCTCCCTGCTCACTGGGGAGTCTGCTTCTACTTCACCCTCTTGTTTTCTTTCTCTCAAATAAATAAATAAATAAATCTTTAAAAAAAAAAAAGAAGTGATGGCTCTAACCAAGATAGGGTCCTTGGATTGGTTCCACATCTCTTTCCTTCCTCTCTTTTCTAGGGACTGCTTCTGTAATTAATTTCTCTTAATTAATAAAAAGTACATCGGTTTTCTCCTGCAGGTGACTATACAAGTTCTGATTATTCAACCAAAATGTTTAATGTTGGCCTCAAAAGGTGGTGGCTTGTGTGTATGTGTGTTAGGAGGGAGTGGATGGGACTGGGAAGATGTGAGATGAGAAAGATGTGACTTGCCCCTTGGGGGTCAGAGATGGGAGAGAGACTTCCCACTATCATTTAATGCTTTTTGGTGCTTGAGGCACATAATTTGTAACCCCTTAAACTAGCGACAACAACAATAAGTGCAGGAAACAGAACTGCTTTTCAGTTTCAATGGGATTTTTAGTGTGTGAGTTTGTAGGGGCTGCAACATGTAGCAAACGTTGCTGGTTATGCACATGTCAATTAGACAAGATACTTCCACTGCAAAATATTTGGCTTACACAGTTAAAGTTTCTGCTCATCTTGCTTTTAGATATTTACTTATTCACCACATTAACAGCATTAACCATGTTCCGCCATGCTGAATTCCTCAGCCCATACTGCTGTCACTCCAGTTACATGGAAAGCACCAACCCAATTTCTCAAAGTTTGGACTAAGCTTACGCATCGCATTGCATAGTTAACTGCCTACCGGACACGGATGCCGGCTGGAGCGGAGCCAGTGGCGCTGAGGGGATCGGCTAGGGCGGGACTCAGGCCAGCCGGGGCAGGCTGTGGATGACGTGGGGCTCCCTGTGGCCATGGGAACAGGTGACTGACGCCACCTCCTCGGCTCCATGCACTGCTCTGGCAGCCCCGCCTTCTGCAAAGGTAGGGAGGCTACCCACCTGGGCGCAGGTGACCACGTGGGATGGCCTGCGCCTCTCGGCCATCATCCTGGCCTAGGCCACACCGAGAGACGGTCCCCTCTCCCGTTCTTCCATGAGGCAGCAGACTGGAGGACCTTACTGTCTCTCGGCTTTGGCTGCCCAGCACAAAAGCTGTTGGGGAGGTGGCCTTCCCAGCTTCTGTGGGTCGTCCTCCCTGAAGGTCGCAGGGGCCAAGCCGCCCTGGCCCCTCGCAGGCCGACTGAGGTAGCCGAAGCCGCGGCCGAGGGCGGCCGGCGTGCTGCGTGCACCGCGCGGTGCTTCCGGTTCCGCCCGCCGCTGGCGCCGCCGTGGCTGGCCGCGCCTGCGCAGTCCACCTCTGTCGCCACAGCCCGCTGAAGGCCGGGGGTCATGACCTTCTCCGTCACCTACTTCCCGGTCTTCTACCTCTGGGCGCTGATCTCTGCCTTCTGCCGTTGGTGGCTGTTTTCCGAGTGGCGAAGGACCGCCCGAGAGCGTGTTGAAGAGCCGGGAGGGACCTGGCTGGCTCCTGCACGAGCTTCTCGAACTCGCCGCTTGGCCGCCGGACTCCCGAAGAAGGGCGGCCCGACAGGGGCAGAGGCAGCTGGTGAGACCCGGCCTTTGGACGGATGGAAACGGCCCTACCCCTCCTGCGTGGCCTTAACGCTCTTAGGGCCCAAAGAGGCCAAGCCGTGTCCAGTCTGTGGTCCCCTGGGAAGGTAGTTTCAGATTTCTTGGCACAGGGTTGTGCATGAACGATAGGTGTAGGCCTGGGCCTCTTTGAACGTCCCCCGGGGCCCTCCCAGCAGCTGTAGCCACAGGTGAGTTGAGGGCATCCGTGGGCCGGGAGGCTCCAGGAGCTCCTCTGGCTTCTCTGCCCTGACAGGCTCGCCGTCCTGGCGCCCTCCACTCTGGAAAGCAGCACTGCGTTTGTAAAACCCATTCAGAAGGAGAAAAAGAAGTCCCTGCTGCCCTCCCACCCCCCCAAATGTTCGAAGTCAGGAGCATCCAGACATTACTCAATATGATTTTACATGTGATAATCCACAAAGAAAATCAACATTTCCCAAGTATTTTATATTTTAAAAATTCAGGGAATTTTTTTAAAAACTTTTTTTCTTTTATTATTGGAGTTCAATTGCATATATATGGCATATCACCCAGTGCTCATCCCGTCAAGTGCCCCCCTCAGTGCCCATCACCCAGTCACCCCAACCCCCCCCCCCTTTCCACTACCCCTTGATCGTTTCCCAGAGTTAGAGGATTCTCTCATGTTCTCTTTCAGGGATTTCTTAAAAAGGGAGGAGTCCTTATCTTCTTGTTACATGCTATTTTTCTAGAAAAGGTAACTTTTTTTTTTTTAAGGTTTCATTTATTTATTCATGAGAGACGCACAGAGAGAGGCAGAGGCTAGAAACAGGCTCCATGCAGAGAACCTGATGCTCGCGAGACTGGTCTCTGGGATTCTGGGATCAGGCCCTGAGCCGAAGTTAGCCATTCAACCGCTGAGCTACCCAGGCATCCCTAGCAAAGGATAATATTTTAAGAACACTTGCCATTCCTGGGTTCAAAGAAGAATGCTAGATAAAAAGCTCTGGGTCATTGTGGCTGCATATACTGCTTTACATCTCTAGAATCGTACTTATGAAACTTTAGATACTTCACTTTTATAGTATTGTAGTACTATACTTATTTTATGAATACAGAGACAAAGGTTGAAGACTAGGGGACTCCTCCATGATCACAGACCATGGGATCACTGTAAGGAAATAAATTATCAGAGTCAACTCTCTTGGTAATTTTGCTGATGACATCTGACCACAGGATAGAGAGAATGACTTATGTGAGCATCATAATGAGTTTATCTACAAAGGGTTAATCAGTGATCTTATTTAAGAGATTTTTCTAACTAGGGACATCTGGGTGGCTCAGTGGTGAGCTCAGGCAGGTCCTGGTTCTTTTGGGGTTGTGAGATCAAGCCCCAGCATCAGGCTTTGCCCTGGGCACGGGGCCTGCTTAAGAGTCGCTCTCTCTCCCTCTTCCTCTACCCTTCCCCTCCACCAAAAGAGGTTTTTCTAACTCAAATACACATTTTCCCGGAACTGCTTTTCCCCACCAAACCCTGTGGCTGGTAGGCATTTGCCCTAGTCATTATTTTTCATCTGGTACCTCAGGAACAGTATTTGGAGACTGAGTTTTCCAAGAGTCTAGGAAAATGTTGGAGAAAGGGGACATGTAATATGTGGTGTTAAATATATGAAAAAAAATCACAGAATTAATTAACATGTAATTCATGGTCTACAAAATGTAGCATTACAGTATTGTGGCAAATGCAGTCCAACTCTTATGATTATGTGTAAATTATAAAGTAAACTTTAATATCTGATATAGGTACGTTTTAAACATGTTTGATGTGACATTAAGCATTTCAAAGAATATGTAGAGCTTATGAAGGACCTCTTTCCCAGGCCTACCTGAAGACAACTATTCATCTATCAAATGCCAGCTCAAGTGCCACTTCCTCCGAGAGGCTGCTTATTATTCTTCATTTCTGCTTCCTCTAGGCTAAAGAGGTAAGCACTTATTTCTCTGTGTCCTGATGATGATTTGTTCAGATCACTATTGTAATAGTTTATTATACTTTTTGATTGTTGATTGGTATGCTTTAACATGCTGCATGGATTCTTAGTTTATCAAGGGCAAGGACCACATATTTCTCATCTCTGTATTTCCAGTATTGAGAACAGTGCTGGTAATATGATAGGTGCCCCACAGTCGTTTAATAACTTAGATTCTTTTTCCATGTAGATACCCGAGCATCTGAAATTCTACCAATGTAGTTAAACTTCTGGAGCGGGGGAGGGTCCAGATATATATATATAAAATGCACATAATCTTGGAATTTATATTGGATTATTTTCCCTGGATCTCTTTGCATCTGTAATAGTTTTTCCCAGAACTGGATAAGCAAAGAATGTTAGAATTATTTTTGATCATTTAACTTTCTTCAAAGGTTGGCCAGTGGGGGACCCCTGGGTGGCTCAGTGGTTTAGCGCCGCCTTCGGCCCAGGGCATGATCCTGGAGACCCAGGATCGAGTTCCACGTCGGGCTCCCTGCATGGAGCCTGCTTCTTCCTCTGCTTGTGTCTCTGCCTCTCTCTCTCTCTCTCTCTCTCTCTCTCTGTCTCTCATGAATAAATAAATAAAATCTTAAAACAACAACAACAACAACAAAAAGGTTGGCCAGTAGCCTGAAACTTCCCTGATGTGCCTCTCTCCTCCATTTTCTTATTCTTTTTCTTTTTTCTGTCATTTATCTCCTCCACTTTGGAGAAAATTTTGGACCTATCAATAAAGGTTTTACCTAGAATCAGTTCTCTTGAGAGCTATTTATATATAAGAACTCTGAGGATTCAAGAGTTTCCTTCCTTTAAATCTTTTCATAACTTACTCATTCTACCAGGCTGTTTGTTTTCTATTTAAATGGAGGGGGAAAATGCAAGAGACAGAACATGCTTATCCTCTTAATATTTTCACACTTACCCACTTTTGATTAATTACAATGATATGCTGCAGATGTCCAGCATCATTTAATGTGTAATTACACCTTTTAGATGAATTCCACATCCTACTGCTGTTATTTTCCATGGCCCAGAGAGGTTATGTGCCTGAGCACATATCATGTCCATGATAATTTCATGGAGGATGAGAGTGAAATAGAAACTAGCTTGAGGATAAATTTTTCTTATGATAGAAAAAGTGGTACTTTGGGAATGCTTTGAGGTTCCTAAATGACAAGAAACTGCCAAATGTTACTATTAACTCATGTGAAAAAATAAACTCCATTTTTACAGATGGTGAAACTGACTAAGCACATGACTGAGTACTATTGTCACTAGAGGAATAGGTTTTTCAAGATATATCGTATCATGGAGTTGGTAACAAAATACTGCTAATATGCTCCAACTTTCTTCATATAGGAGAATATTTATCTTTTAAACCCAAGAAAAAATATTTAGTGCTCACTTGATAAAAGGGTTAAAAAATATAAAGCATAATTTTGGGAGCTTCATTTTAAACTTTATTTTTTCAAATTGGCATAGAGCTGACAAGATGGATGTGCATTTTTTTTTTCCCTGAGCATAACTATTATTCAAGACAGCACTGATCATGTTTGGCTCAGTTTTTAGAAATAACAGTAACCTTTTAAAATTGATTGGTTTAATGTCATAGCAGCATCATAGTTTTAACACCAACTCAAAAAAGTCAATATCAGCTATATCTCCAAATTATTTAGTTGAATTGTAGACTCAAAAGTTTGATTTCATTGTAGGTTTTGAACATTTGTCTCCCTCTTGGAAATGTTTATCTACTCAGGTGATAAACTACTGTAAGTGCTTTCAAAGTCAAAAAACTGTGTATCAGAGTTCCTTCCATGTGCAGTATTTCATGGATCTATTTTATTGAAGTCCGGGGTAAGTTCCAGAAAGAAGGATGAATGTGGAGCCTCTGAACAGATTTGATATGGCAGACTTGTAGACTGAGAGTCAGAAGCTAGACATGCAAGATCAGTTCTGGAACTATACATACTTTGTGACTGACCATGTTCAGACAAGTTATAAGCCTTATAAAATGAGGGTGATAATATCTGCTTCAAAGGATGGCTGTGAATTTGATCAGACGAGATGTGAGAACGGACTTTGAAAGTGCAAATATGAAACTCTATTTAGATATTTTTCTGCTCTGCTACCTCAAAGTATCAAACTTGACCTAAAGTTGAAGTATTTTGTTAACCCACAAAAACGTACCTTGAAGCACTTCTTTAGATTTAACTTCAAATCTATTATATACTCTCTGTGGATTATTGAATTCATTTCTGTTAATCCAGATAACTTCAAAAATAGATAGCAACAAGCTGTCATTTTTTGAGTTGATGTGCATGCTATTTAGTCACCCACTGAAACTCTATGAGGTAGCTATTACTGTCTGCTTTCTTATTACTTTTATCCAAGTATAATTAACATTGTTTATTGGTTTCAGGTGTACAATATGGTTCAGCAATTCTATACATTTCTCAGTGCTTATCAACATAAGCTACTACTCTTAATCCCTTTTATATATTTCACCCATCCCCCTACTCGTCTCCCCTCTCATAACTACCAGTTCTATATTGAGTCTGTTTTTTTTTTTTTTTTTGTCTTTTTTTCCCTTTGATTCTTAAGTTCCATATATGAGTGAAATCATATGGTATTTGTCTTTCTCTAACTGAATGATTCATTTAGCTTTATACCCTTTAGGTCCATTCATGTTGTTGCAAATGGCAAGATTTTATTCTTTTTTATGGCTGAGCAATATTCTGTTTACATATGTGTGTATGTGTGTGTGTGTACACCACATTTTTTTCTATCTATTCATCTATGGATGGATACTTGGGTTGCTTCCACAATTTGGCTATTTAAATAATCCTGCAATAAACACAGGGGTGTATGTATCTTTTGGAAGTAGTGTTTCTGTATTCTTTGGTAAATATCCAGTAATGGGATTACTGGATCCTATGGCCATTCTTCTTTTTTTTTTTTTTTTTTCTTTTTTTTGTGAAATGTACGTGCTGTTTCCCCCAGTGGCTACATAACATGAGGGTTCCTTTTCTCCACATCCTGTCCAACATTTGTTATTTCGTGTGTTTTTTATTTCAGCCATTCTGACAAGTGTAAAGTGATATCTCTTTGTTGTTTTGATATGCATTTCCCTAATGATTAGTGATGTTGAACATCTTCTGTGTCTGTTGGCCATCTGTGTGTTTTTGAAAAAAATGTCATGACTTGAGATTGAGGACCTGAATACTCAGGTCCTCTGCCCATTTTTTAACCAGACTTTTTTGGGTGTTGAGTTATATAAGTTCTTTATATATTTTGGGTATTAACTCCTTGTCAGATAGTATCTTCTCCCATTCAGCCTTTTTGTTTTGTTAATGGTTTCTTTTCTGTGCAAAAGCCTTTTGTTTGGTGTAGTCTCAATAGCTTGATTTTGTTTTTGTTTTCTTTGCTAGAGTAGACGTTTCTTGTAAAAATGTTTCTATGGCCAATTATCTGCATTTTTAAAAAGAAGTTAATATCAGGAAGGGAGACAGAACATAAAGACTCCTAACTCGGGGAAACGAACTAGGGGTGGTGGAAGGGGGGAGGAGGGCGGGTGTTGGAGGGGAATGGGTGACGGGCACTGAGGTGGACACTTGACGGGATGAGCACTGGGTGTTTTTCTGTATGTTGGTAAATTGAACACCAATAAAAATTAATTAAAAAATAAAAATAAAAAAAAATAAAAAAAAAATAAAAAGAAGTTAAAATAATTTTCCAGGAAAACCAAGGCATAAACTTTCTTGTCGTATAAGTTGGTAGAAGATTTTACCTGTGGATACATTTACCTACTGTTTATTATTTTTATTATTTTTATTTTATTTTAATTTTTTTAGAGAGTATGAAAGTGGGGAGGGCCAGAGGGAGATGAAGAGCAAGAATCTGAAGCAGGCTCTATGCCCAGTGTGGAGCCTTATGCAGGGCTCAGTCTCACAACCTTGAGATCATGACCTGAGTTGAAACCAAGAATTGGATGCTTAACTGACCTGAGCCACCCAGGTGTTCCTACCTACTATTTATTAGAACCTTTACATTGGTATCACTACCACCAGCAGCTACTCCTTATCCAAAACCATCTATCACATTGAAACCAGTGATTTTGTAAAATAATAACTAAAAAATAAGTGGTCATTCTACTTCTGTGCTAAAATAACCACCATGGCTTTTCTGGTCAATATACTAGAATCAAAACTCCTTATCAAGACATAGTGTCCTTTTTCATTTGCCTTGACTTAACATTTCTGGTCTTATTTCCTGTCTCCATATCTTATATTTGTCTCACACTCATTAAAATCTTCTAGAAATTATCCAGTAATTCTCTGTTTCTGTGTTTTTGTTCAGATTTTATTTCACTGGACTTTCCCAATATTTCTTGCCATAAAAACTTTTTTTTTTTTTTCCATAAAAACTTTCATTCAGTCTTCAGACTAAGCTTATGCTACCTCTTTATTGAGTCTGTCTTCTTTTTTGTGCTTCTAAAAACTGTTTTTCTTTATTGTTATTTTACAGTGTACCATATACATCTTCTTTATGTACATGGGTGAAAATCCCCTACAGAAAGACAGAGACCACTGTAGTCAGATTCAAAGGCTGCTGGCAACAAGAGTGACACCTAAAGCAAAGTTATCAGCTTAAGGTTAAAGCACATAGCCTGGCAAATGCCTTCCAGGGAAAGCAGGGTCAGCAGTATTCTCTTCAGAGAAATTAGAATTGAAGAGTCAGGTTATTAAAGATATGGGATATCATGTAAGCCCCTTTGGCCCTTACCTCTGTCCTGCATTCCTCTGATACCTCGTGGCTTCCTTGGAGTGAATGGATCTTGTACATCTCCTTGCATCCAATGAAAACCACCCTTTTTTTTTTTTTTTTCTTAGCTCTTCCTGAGCCCTTGATATATCTCCGCATTTTTCATCATCTCCTCACTGCCCAAGTGCCTTTCCTCTAAATCCTCCTGATAGTCCTTGGGGGAATCATCCATCCCCCTATCTGTTTTTCTTTTTGCTTTCTTGGGTATGTAATCTTCAGGTAGGCACTTGTTGGCAACTCACAACTCACTCTCAGCCTTTGACAGATTCTAGCTTGCCTTCATTTTTTGGTTTTCCCTTATTTTCAGACTTGCCCTACTTTCTTGCTTTTCCTCATCTTCTGGATGTTTCTTATCATCTGGCTGTCCCTCATTGTGGAGCTTTCCATTATGCCCTGGCTTCCCCTCTACTTCAGCTTTTCTTCCTCATCTGATTTTTCTTCGTCTTTAGGCTCTACTTAACTCTTCTGGCTTTCCCTCAATTTCCAGCTTTATCTTCATTTTCATCGTAGAGTTTCTCTATGTTGAGATTTCCCCTTGTTTTCCTGTCCTGTAGAGATTCTGGACAGGCTCTTCCTCCTTATCCAGCCTTACAGAGTACTAGGGACAGACACACAGACCTGTGGGGCCCTGGGAAAGCGCTGCATCTCATCTAGCTCACTAAAGCCCATTGGCTGGAGGCCTGGGAAACTCATGAAACTGGTTTTACTTGGGGAGTCGGAGTGGACCATGCAGGGACAGGATCACAGGATGGGTGAGTGGCTGTTGAATCTTTCTTTAGTTTTCTGTCTACATGCATTTCTTCTAGTAGACTATGATCTTCTGAAAGATAAGACTTAAGGTTTACTCCCTGACAACCGCAGCACAGAGTATCATGTATAGAAATGTTTGCTAAATAAATAATTGAATTAATCATCTATTTCTGAACACACTAGAAATTCAAAGGATAATCAAAAAAATAGCTTATTTAATAATGTCTGGGCATATTTGTACTCAAGAATATTCTTTAGATATAGAAAGCTTAGGATAGTTTTGTTATTTTCTCATTCTGCTTCCTTAACTGCACCCATTATAGTTTTACCATCTACAAAGTAGGAGAGCTAAATAAAATCTACTTAATATGAAAAATAAAAACAAATAACAACTTAGGATGTAGAAAGTAAAGAATGTATCACCCCAACCTAATCATGTAAAAAATCCGACAACCTACAATATCATGATTTGGGGTGAATCTGTTAGAAAGCTGGGGATATAAGGTAAAGCAAGTTGACTCAATTCCTTAGTTGTTTCTCAGAGAAAAAGAACAAAACAACTCTTCTATCCTGACAGAATGGAGGTGATAGAGGTGAATACCTTACAAGCAGAAATCCAGTGATAAACTTCCAAATGATAGCATGAGGAGCTATGCTACCTGTTTTCCAGTGAACCTGGTGAAAACTGTTTTTAAAACAAACAAACACTTAACATCTCTGGAAATGGTCCCAAAGGTAAATAGTGAGTGAAGAAACATCTGTTCAAGAACGCCTCCTAAAATTTAGTAATAAAAGTGAGTTTTTAATATTTGAACTAGTACTCCTCTTTAGCTGCCCATTCCCAGGTTTGTGAAGCAGATGCTCAATTCCACACTACTGCCTTCAAGGACTTCAGATATTGTTCTCCTAGCTTCCAGAGGGAGACTTTCTTCCCAGGATGAGTAGAGAATCAGTGTTTCCTATTTCAGTGATCAGCTACCTGTTACTGAGGCTAAGTCCTGGATGAATACAGTTGAGAGGTAGAGGGTCTCTTCTTCTACTCAGCCCCTACTCATTGAACAGAGGGTCTGCCTTTGGTGCAACATGCTAAAATACTGGAGCCCTGGTCACTTTTGCCCTGACTTTGGAGCTGGTGCTTTCTTACTAAGATCGGCAAGTTAAGAGAACCCTATACTCTTGCCCCCACCTATAAAATGCTGGATTTCTAGAGCAGAGTGTCACTCAGAAGACTGCCATTGCCCCCACATCAACTTCAGAACTTTAGCTCAGAGATTTTGTCCAAGGGGAGAAACAGGCCAAAACAACAAAGCAAAACAAAACCCACAAAAAAAGCAAAACCAGTTTCCTACTAATTTCTTCCTAAGGAACTTATTTCATTTGCAACAGAGTGAAGAAATTTAAGCTTGAAGGCACTCTGAAGAATAGTGGAGATTGTGGTGAAGCCATATGGGAGGAGATTCAAGCTACAGGCTAAACTGTAGGTCAGGTAGTTTGAAGGAGAGAATTTAGGTAATAATGGAACAGAATAGAAGTCCTGGCATCAGAACAAAATGAAATGCTTATCAGAAACTGTTAACTTGGGGATCCCTGGGTGGCTCAGCGGTTTAGCGCCTGCCTTTGGCCCAGGGCGTGATCCTGGAGTCCCGGGATCGAGTCCCACGTCGGGCTCCTGGCATGGAGCCTGCTTCTCCCTCCTCCTGTGTCTCTGCCTCTCTCTCTCTCTCTCTCTATCATAAATAAAGAAATCTTAAAAAAAAAAAAGAACAGCAGGAATTAATAAATTGGAAAAAAAAAGAAACTGTTAACTTCAGAGAAGTCATGTTTGATTGGATTAGTTTGTAGAACAATTTATGCCCTGGGCATTATTAAAAACAATAGATCAGCTAGCTGGTAATTGGTACAGTTTAACTTTTAGAGGCGGTTAGGGGAAATAGATGAAAAGAGTCCCACTAGTACCACTGTCATTTCAGTCTGAGTGTGGGTATACCTGATGTACTCCTTTGAGGAACAACATCAGAAGCTGATGCTCTTGGTGTGGGGAGATCAACTTCATTAAAATAATGTAGTCACTAGATGACCAAGCAAATAATGATAATAACAAGCCCCATGGAAAGGGGTGGAATAATACTCTGTATTATATAAAATTTTCAGTTTTGCCCTCTCCCCCAATTATAAGAATATAAAGAAATGGGAGTATATTGATAAAAAGGTCAATATGTCAGGAGGGTGTAGTGATTATAAACATGTATTCAGTAAATAATAAGAGTACTGAAGTATGTGAAGCAAAAACAGGGAAGTAAATGATTCAACAATAATAATCAGAGACTTGAATATCCCATTTTCAATAATGGGTAGAAAATCTGATAGGAGATCAGAAAATAGAAACTTAAACTGCTCTATAAAGCAACTAGAACCAACAGACATTTTTAGAACGTTCTACCCGACAAAAGCAGAATATGCATTCTTCTCAAGTGCACACAAAACATTCTCCAGAATAGACCATATGCTAGGTCATAAAAGAAATCTCAATTACATTTTTTTCTTTTCTTTCTTTCTTTTCTTTTCTTTCTTCTTTTTTTTTTTTTTTTAAGATTTTACTTATTTATAGAGACAGAGATCATGAATGGGGGGGAAGGGCAGAGTCAGAGGGAGAAGCAGACTCCCTGCTGAGCAGGGACTAGATGCAGGGTTGATCCCAGGACCCTGGGATCATGACCTGAGCCAAAGGCAGTCTGCTAACCAACTGAGCCACCCAGGTGCCCCAAATCTCAATGACTTTAAGGATAGAAATCATACAAAGTATGTTTTCTGGTCACAATGGCATGAAATTAGAGACTCCCAGCTGGTTGGAGTGCCTGGGGTGGCTCAGTTGGTTAAGTGCCTGACTCTTGAGACTTAAGTTTGGCTTAGATCATGATCTCAGGGTCCAGAGACCAAGCCCTATATTGGACTCCCTTCTCAGCAGAAGGCTACTTCTTTCTCCCTCTCCCTCTGCCCTTCTCCTTCTTGAGCGCATCTGTATGCACATGCTCTGTTTTTCTCTCTCTCTCAAATCAAAAAAAGAAAAACCAAAAAACAAAAAGAAAAAAGAAAAAACAACCAAACACGATAGCTGGAAGAATTTGGAAACTCATAATTATTTGATAATTGAATGACACACTCCTAAATAACCAGTGAGTCAAAGAAGAAATCAAAAGGGAAATAAGAAAATATTATACAATAAATAAAAACAAAGATAACACACTAAAATTTATTGGATGAAACTAACCAGTAGTGGTAGATTTATAGTAGTAAATGCCTATATTAAAAAGAAAGGAAGCTTGAAAATTAACAACCTAAACTTTCACTTTTGAACACTGAAAAAAACTACACCTTTAATACAAAGAGGAGAAATAAAGATTAGAGCAGAAATAAAAGAAATAGGGAATAGGCAAGCAATAGAGAAAAATCAATGAAACCAAAAAGTTGGTTCTTTGAAAAAGTTGTTAAAATTAACAAAACTTTATCTAGATTGACAGGAGTAAAAAGACTCAAATTATTGGAATCAAATGAAAGAGGGGAATTTATAGGGCTGACCCTGTAGGAGCAAAAAAGGATTTTGGAAGAATCCTATATAAACTCATATGCCAGCAAATTAGGTAATTTAAACGAAATAGTAAAATTCCTAGAAATGCACAAACTACGGAAACTGACTCTGGGGGAAAAAAAAGAAATGAACATTCTGACTTGATCTATATAACTTGAAGACCTTAAGTAATTTTTAAAAAAATGCACATTTTAAAATATATATATATATATAAATATATATTATAATAAAATATATATTATATATTATATATTATAAAAATGCACATATATTATAAAAAATATATATATATTATAAAAAATGCATTTTAAAATATAAATATATATAATAATATATATATAAATATATATAACTATATATATATTATATATATGTGTGTATATATATATATATATAACTTCTTTGTTCATCAGTTGGGTTGCTTCCATAATTTGGCTATTGTATAATGCTGCTATAAACATAAGAATATGTTATGCTTTCAAATTTGTGTTTGGTACTCTTTGGGCAAATACCCTGTACTGTAATTACTGAGTTGTAGGGTGGTTCTACCTTTAAATTTTTGAGCAACCTCCATACTGTTTTCCACAGTGGCTGTCCCACTTTGCATTCCCACCATCAGTGGAGGAGGGTTCCTTTTCTGCAACATCCTCACCAACACTTGTTATTTCTTGTGTTTTTGATTGTAGCCATTGTGACAGGTATGAGATAATCTCATTTTAGTTTTATTGTTCATTTCCCTAATGATTGATGAGATTGAGCATCTTTTCCTTTGTCTGTTGACCATTTATATGTCTCCTTTAGAGAAATGTGTGTTCATGTTGTCTTCCTATTTGATATTTGGGTTATTTGTAATTTTGGTGTTGAGTTGTATAAGTTCTTTATATATTTTGTATACTAACCCTCATCATATATATCATTTGAAAATATCTTCTTCCATTCAGTGGATTGTCTTTTAGTTTTCTTAATTGCTTCCTTTCCTTTGCAGAAGCTTTTTATTTTGATGTAGTCCCAATGCTTTAATTTTGCTTCTGTTTTCCTTCCCTTAGAAGACATTTCTAGAAAAATGTGATCATAGCAGATCTTAGAGAGATTACTGCCTATGTTGTCTTCTAGGATTTCTGTGTTTTCAGGTCTCACATTTAGGTCTTTAATCTGATTTGAATTTATTCTTTTGTATGGTGCAAGAAAGTGGTCCAGTTTCAGTCTTTTTGCATATAGTTGTCCAGTTTTCCCAGCACCATGTGTTGAAGAGACTGTTTTCCATTGCATATCCTTACCTCCTTTGTCATAGATTCATTGACTATATAACTGTAGGTTTATATCTGGGCTCACAGATCTATTTCATTGATCTGTGTGTCTGTTTTTGTGCCAGTACCATACTATTTTTATAACTACAGCTTTATAGCCTATCTTGAAATTTGGGATTGTCATACTTCCAGTTTTGTTCTTCAAAAGATTGCTTTAGTTATTTGGAGCCTTTTGTGGTTCCGTACAAATTTTAGGATTCTTTCTTCTAGTTCTGTGAAAAATGCTATTGGTATTTTCATAGAGATTACATTAAATATGTAGATTGCTTTGGATAATTTTGGGCATTTTAACAATATTTATTCTCCCAATCCATGAGTATGGAATATCTTTCTATTTGTGTCATTTTCATTTTGTGTTGTCAATGTCTTATAGTTTTCAGAGTATAGGCCTTTTACCTGCTTGGTTATGTTTATTCTTAGGTATTTTATTATTTTTGCTGTAATTGTAAATAGGATTCTTAATTTCTTTTTCTGCTACTCATTATTAGTGTGTAGAAATGCAACAGGTTTCTGTATATTAATTTTGCATCCTGTGACCTTACTGAATTAATGTATCAGTTCTAGTAGTTTATCGGTGGAGTCTTTAGCGTTTTCTATAGATAGATTCATGTCACCAGCAAAGAGTGAAAGTTTGACTTCTTTGTTATGAATTTGGATGCCTTTTATTATATTTTTCTTGTCTGATTTCTGTGGCTGGGACTTTCAGTACTTTGTTGGTTAATAGTGGTGAGAGTGGACGTCCTTTTCTTTCTTCTCTTAGGGGAAAAGCTCTCAGTTTTTCACCATTGAGTGTGCTGTTAGCTGTGGGTTTTCCATATATGGCCTTTATTATGTTGAGGTGTTTCTCTAAGTCTAATTTTTATTGTGTATGAAGATTAAAAACTTTTTTTGATCATAGAATATCATCTAGAAAGTTAAAAGACAAAATCCAGAATGGCAAATTATTTGCAAATCTTACAGATATTGCTGATCACGAAGGTGAAGCTGGAATACTGAAAAAAACTTTAAGTACCTCAGGTCCCAATCTAAGAACAAGGTAACAATAGCTAATGGCTATAGGTATTTAAAATCTGTGGCAAAGAGAAGGTTATGACATAAATAACAAAATCTACAGAAAGCCAAACTCCTGTTTAGAATAGCAGTTCGTCACACTGGCAGCATGACAAAAGAAAAGTTATACTGCTTTTAAACCATAACTGCTACCTTGCTTGGTCTCTATATTCCACATATGATACCCAGCACTTAGTAAAAAATTAATGAGATAAATAGGAAAACCAATCAATAATCAAGAGGTAAAGTAATAAAAAAATCTGGTTTCAAAATGACCCAGTTATTGAAATGATGTTAAATTTTTAAATAACTATAATTAACAACTATTGAAAAACTGAGCATCATATAGAAGCAGATTGGAGGTTTCAGCAGGCTGGAAGGAACTTTCTTAAATATCAAAGAAGAACACTATAAATAAGGGGTGCCTGCATGGCTCAGGTGGTTATGTGTCTAATTGTTGATTTCGGCTCAGCTTGTAGTTTCCCAAAAACACACACATCATAGTCAAATAGCTAAAACTCAGTGATTTAAAAAAAAGAAAGAAAGAAAGTAAATGAAGAAAAAAACTACAAAAAAGGGGCAAAGGTAATAATTTCATCAGACTTTTACTTAGAAAGTATACAGCCCAGAAAAAAATGAAATGATATCTTTAATGAAAGAAAAATCTTTCAATATAGACTTTGTTAGCTAGGAAATATATCTTTAAAAAATATATCTTTAAAAATAAATAAAACTTTTGTTAGGTAAACAAATAAAAGCTGGAAGATTTACTGTCTCAGGCCTGTGCTAAAAGAATTTTTTAGGGAGTTCTTTTTAACAAAGGAAAATGATAACAGAAATTGAGAACTAGTCAGAGAAATAGTACAGTGGAAAGGGTAAAAATCATGGTAAAATGTGGGGCACCTGAGTGTCTCAGTTGGTTGGGCATCCAATTCTTGATTTTGACTCAGATCCTGGTCTGGGGGTTGTAGAAACAAGCCTTGCATGGGCTCCCTGCTCAGTGGGGAGTCTGCTTGGGATTCTCTTCCTCTGCCCCTCACTCTGCACTCCCATGTGTGCACACGTGTTCTCTCTCTCTCTCTCTCTCTCTAATATAAATCTTTAAAAAAATCATGGTAATATATAATAGATATTTTTCATAATCTTAATTGCTTTAAGAGATGATGCTGAAGTACTAACAATGCCTTGTAGAGTTCTGACATATATAGCAGTAAAAAGAATGACAAAGCATATAAAATTAAGGAAATGGATACTATTTTAAAATTCTTACACTATATATGAAATGATACTTAAAGGTTGACTACGCTAGGTTAATGATATATACTGTGAGCTCTATAATAGTCATTTAAAAAATAGCATGACGGTGTTCCAGTATAATGTAGAAAATCTGTAGGAAAAAACTACTGTAGTCTAAAAAGTTATCAATGAAAACTTGTTATCTTAAAACACATTTGTTATGCCTTGAAAATTAGTAAGTCTTTAATCCTAAAATCAGTAAACTTTGCCTTGAATAGTTATAATTAATATAGTAAAGAATTTAGTGGAAAAAATGGACATTTTGTTCTGTTCATACAGCACTATCAAACCTACTAGTGGAAGTTTAAAAATATTTTGTTCTAAAGAGCAAGCAATAAGATGAGGTCTTTCCATTTTTTACTATGGTAGGAAAAATAGCAAACTTGCTTTATAAAATACCTTTCAGAGCATCACATTTCAAAATATACCATCAGAAATCTATAGACAGTATGAAGAGCCCCAGGCAATAAGAGGAATGTTAAATGTAGAGCCTTCCATGTGAAGAAATAACACTGGTCATTTTTTCCTAATACTTTCTATTTTATTTTTACTTACACTGATGTTTTAGATTCAAAAGGCATTGGGAAAATAGAATACTTGTTTTTTCAGTTGTCATACAACACATTTAGTTCCAATAAAGCAAAATAAAACAAAAAAATAAAGTTGATATTAGGATTAAAAATTCAACTTTTTAATTTTCAAATTATAGTTCTTACTGTAATATGATTGATAGAAACACATCAAACACATTTTCTTGCATTAGTTGGACTACATTTTTTCTAAACTTTGGCTCGGTGATATTTTTATGCTCTGCATGGGAATGAGCAGTGACTGGTTTTCTGTAATCTCTTTCCATTCCCCTTTCTTTTCAGTTCTGCCTCTAGATGCTGCAGTAGATCAAAGCTTTTCAAAAGCAGTATCTTGCTCATTGTCTTTCGAGTCATGGTATGATAGAGAGTGACAAAGAGGAACAAGAATGTTTGGAACAACTATAATAGTATCTATTATGCATCAATCATAGAAGGATGAGCTGAATTGTGTAGAATTGATGTGTGCCTATTGTGAAAGCTTTTTCTATAACATCAGATAGAAATAATCATTCTGAGGCAGGCTTTCCTGGGAAAGATATCCTCTGTCTTTCGGACGTGTGTTTTCAGTATAGCAGGTGGTTTTGCAGTTAACGTAAGGCACATCAAATGAGTAATTCAATTTGAAAGAATTGGTTTTAATTATTGTGGAAATACTAAATGATCAAGCATTAAAATGTGTAATACTAAGCACTGACCTGGCAATCCTCTGAATTAGAAATTGTCTATTTTCATATTTATATCTGGCAAGTAGCTTAAGTGTGGAGAAATGCAAATGCTTCAGGGAACTGCAAATGGGTATCTGCCAAAAAAAGTACCCATTAAGAGTAAAATATCTGGTGCTCTTGAGAATCTTGAAATTTGTTTTCAGAAATCTGCAGATCACAAAAGTCTTACTTGGCATTTGTATAATTTGTCCTGTGTCCCTACTTATGGCACAGGTTACTTTGCACCATTTTCTTCTGCTAACATTTATAATTTAAATGAAAATGTTAAATGTTTTATTGTATTTACTTTTATAATAAAATATCTTTGATTATGGTATACTTCATTAAATGTCCTTCAAAAAATGAAATTCCAAGGTCTTTTTCTAACAGTTTCTCTGGGACTCATTTTGTGTTTTTTTCTAACTATTTTTCAGGGATACATTTTGTAGGAAAATATACAAATTTATTAAAAAGCAGATGGATCTTTATAGCTTTATAAGCACTACCAAAAATATAATTCTCCAGCAGACATGTTATTAAGAATGTAAATTGACAAATTTTAGATTAGAAAGGGAAAATAATCTATAAAAACTTTCCTATAAGTTCTTCAGTATTTTCCTCTATAATATCTTCAGGGAAAATATCTGTCACTAGACTGTCACAATTGGTCCTTCTTCAGCAACAGAGTTCTTGAACCTAAGAACTGTGCAGACATAGAGGAGGTGACATAAGAATTTGACTAAGAGCACTTTCTGTCTTGGCTCAGATAGGCAGGTTTGGAGAGGTGACTTTTCTCTATAATGCACAGTCAAGATTTAGGCCTCAACTTCAAGATGTGACACAAGCCAAAATATGATCTCTCATTCTCTCTCTCTGGATCTATTTACTTATCAACCTACCTGCCTACACGCACATCCACACATAATCTGCATTGACAGAATTCGATACCTATATCTATTTCCACAAATATGTCTTTATTTTTTAATTTTTTTAAAAGATTTTATTTATTTATTCATGAGAGACAGAGAGAGAGAGAGAGGCAGAGACACAGGTAGAGGGAGAAGCAGGCTCCACACATGGAGCCGGACCTGGGACTCGGTCCCAGGTCTCCAGGATCACACCCTTGGCTAAACTGCCGAGAAACCCAGGGATCCCAATATGTCTTTATTGTAGTTGAGAGTCTTGGACTTGAGGCAGTAGTTAGTACCATCACTACAAAGCTCTTTATTGAATTACATGTTGTTTGGACATAAGGACTTTTCCTTTCCTTTTGTATAATGTAGACATTGTAGACTGAATATAGATATAGTATAGAATTGCACATGGGCTTGAGTGTGCTACTTAACCTCTGTGGACAAAACTAATGTCATTTAAATGAACATATTTCCTGCTAACCAAAGCTGGAAGATCATCACTAATTTGCAGGCACACATAAACTGTTATCATTCTTGATACTAATGTAATTATAATGTCAAGTTCTAGCATTACCTAGCAATATGTATGCTTAATATAGCATTAAATACCCTTTGATTCTTGAAAATTATTGTCATGTACAGATTAATACTCAGGCCTTTATTTTATTTAGTTTCCAAGTTTAATACACTTCAGTAGTTTACACATTTGTATCTGAAACAAAAGGAACACCCTATAAATCAATTTCTGAGGAATACCATTTTTCCAGATCTTCACCATAGAATGTTTATTAAGACAGTGAATGTTAAGTGGAATTTTATTTGTTGGGAACAAACAGAGTTTGGCAAAGTTAGATGGAATTGTGTTCTACTAAAACAAATCTATATAAATTTGGCAGATAAATATTATATGGTTCTTCATGCTTTGTTTTATTTTTTTTTAAAGATTTTATTTGTTTATTCAAGAAACAGAGAGGGGCAGAGACACAGGCAGAGGGAGAAGCAGGCTCCATATAGGAAGCCCGACGTGGGACTCGATCCCAGGACTCCAGGATCAGGCCCTGGGCTGAAGATGAAGCTAAACCGCCGAGCCACCCAGGCTGCCCTAAAGAAAATATTTTATATTATAATGATTTTTTAAAAAACTTAATATTTAATTACTATAATTAATGCATAATAATGAATAGCATGCGGAATTTATCTGTAAAGAAGACTGAAGGAATTGTTAGAAACTTAAAGGAATAAATGTCTTAATTCATTCTTTTTTTTCAATAAATTTACTTTTTATTGGTGTTCAATTTACCAACATACAGAATAACACCCAGTGCTCATCCCGTCAAGTGCCCCCCTCAATGCCCATCACCCATTCACCCCCAACCCCCGCCCTCCTCCCCTTCCACCACCCGTAGTTCAATTCCCAGAGTTAGGAGTCTTTATGTTCTGTCTCCCTTTCTGATATTTCCCACACACTTCTTCTCCCTTCCCTTTTATTCCCTTTCACTATTATTTATATTCCCCAAATGAATGAGAACATACAGTGTTTGTCCTTCGATTGACTTACTTCACTCAGCATAATACCCTCCAGTCCCATCCACGTTGAAGCAAATGGTGGGTATTTGTCGTTTCTAATGGCTGAGTAATATTCCATTGGATACATAGACCACATACATCTTCTTTATCCATTCGTCTTTCGATGGACACCGAGGCTCCTTCCACAGTTTGGCTATTGTGGCCACTGCTGCTAGAAACATCGGGGTGCAGGTGTCCCGGCGTTTCATTACATCTGTATCTTTGGGGTAAATCTCCAGCAGTGCAATTGCTGGGTCGTAGGGCAGGTCTATTTTTAACTCTTTGAGGAACCTCCACACCGTTTTCCAGAGTGGCTGCACCAGTTCACATTCTCACCAACAGTGCAAGAGGGTTCCCTTTTCTCCACATCCTCTCCAACATTTGTGGTTTCCTGCCTTGTTAATTTTCCCCATTCTCACTGGTGTGAGGTGGTATCTCATTGTGGTTTTGATTTGTATTTCCTTGATGGCAAGTGATGCAGAGCATTTTCTCATGTGCATGTTGGCCATGTCTATGTCTTCCTCTGTGAGATTTCTGTTCATGTCTTTCGCCCATTTCATGGTTGGATTGTTTGTTTCTTTGGTGTTGAGTTTAAGAAGTTCTTTATAGATCTTGGAAACTAGCCGTTTATCTGATATGTCATTTGCAAATATCTTCTCCCATTTTGTAGGTTGTCTTTTAGTTTTGTTGACTGTATCCTTTGCTATGCAAAAGCTTCTTATTTTGATGAAGAACTTCTGAAAGAAATTGAGGAAGACACAAAGAGATGGAAAAATATTCCATGCTCATGGATTGGCAGAATTAATATTGTGGAAATGTCAATGTTACCCAGGGCAATTTACACGTTTAATGCAATCCCTATCAAAATACCATGGACTTTCTTCAGAGAGTTGGAACAAATTATTTTAAGATTTGTGTGGAATCAGAAAAGACCCCGAATAGCCAGGGGAATTTTAAAAAAGAAAACCATAGCTGGGGACATCACAATGCCAGATTTCAGGTTGTACTACAAAGCTGTGGTCATCACGACAGTGTGGTACTGGCACAAAAACAGACACATAGATCAATGGAACAGAATAGAGAACCCAGAAGTGGACCCTGAACTTTATGGTCAGCTAATATTCAATAAAGGAGGAAAGACTATCCACTGGAAGAAAGACAGTCTCTTCAATAAATGGTGCTGGGAAAATTGGACATCCACATGCAGAAGAATGAAACTAGACCACTCTGTTTCACCATACACAAAGATAAACTCAAAATGGATGAAAGATCTAAATGGGAGACAAGATTCCATCAAAATCCTAGAGGAGAACACAGGCAACACCCTTTTTGAACTCGGCCACAGTAACTTCTTGCAAGATACATCCACGAAGGCAATAGAAACAAAAGCAAAAATGAACTATTGGGACTTCATCGCGAGAATATAATTGGCCAGCTTGAGTGTAGGTAAAATGTAATCCAGGATATTTGTGTCAATTTTTCTAAGTGACAGGAGTCAAAAACATATTTTTCTTTGCCATTTTTTGTTTTGTTAAGAGTATATTGCAGGTATTTAATTAGAAAGGGGAATATTGTTTTAGAATATCTTAAGTAGCATAGAAATCTGATCCTAGATTTTCCTAATTTCCTTGAAAGTCATTTGTGCTTTTGAGTTCTCAATTCTATTATTAATACATGATTGTCAGTCATCTCTTGAATCAATATTTTGTAATTGGAATTTTCCTAGAAAATCACTGATTTTATCCTGGATTTTCAAGTTCCTTACCATTCAGTAATGCAAATTATTTTTATAGTGAATTGTGTTTTTTTCCAGATTTTTTGAGACATAAGTGACCTATAATATTGTATTAAACTATATAACATAATGATTTGTTATATGTATATATTTTGAAATGATCACCATGATAAGTTAACATTTGTCAGGTCCTGTAGTTAGAGCTTTTTTTCTTGTGATGAAATCTCCTAATGTTTACTCTCTTAGGAATATATATATAATTTAATAATACATTAATATATAATATTTAATATATAATTAATTAAATATATAAAATTTTAATATATAATGTTTAATATATAATTTAATAACATTTATGTATGTATGTAGGCCCCAGAGAGAGAAACAGGCTCCTCTCAGGGTGCCCAATGCAGGACTCAATCCCCGAGCCCAGGGTCACACCCTGAGCCGAAGGCAGATGCGTAACTGCTGAGCCACGCAGACATCCCATCTCTTAGGGTATTATATATACCCTAAGAGGCATATTATATATACCTTAATATATAAGGTATAATTAACCAGGGTCAACATGCTGTGCACTTTCTCTCCAGAACGTATTCATCTTATAACTGGAAGTTCATACGTTTTTTCTTCTACTTTCATTAAAAATAAATAAATAACATTTTAATTTAATTTCATTTTTTTTAAAGATTTATTTGAGAGAGAGTGTTCAAGAGAGAGCACAAGTGGAAGTGATGAGGGTTGGAGGGAGAGGGAGAAGCAGGCTCTCCAATGAGCAGGAACTGTCCCCCCTCCCCAACATGGACCCAATCCCAGGCCCCAGGATCATGACCTGAGTGCAGGGCATACGCTTGACTGAACAAGCCACCTAGGCACCCAATTTTATTTCATTTTAAAGTGTAATTAACATAGTGTTATATTACTTTCAAGTGTACAGTATAATGATTCAGCAATTCTATACATTTCTCAGTGCTCATCAATATAGTGTACACTTAATCACCTTTTTTTTCAATCCCCCAACCACCTCCCTTTTGGTAGTAGCTACCAGTTCTCTGTATATGATAGTCTATTTCTTCTGACTCTTCTTTTCTTTGTTAAGGTTGCTTTGTTTCTTAAATTCCATGTATGAGTGAAATCATGTTGTGTTTGTCTTTTTCTGGCTTTTCACTGTGCATTATACCCTCTAGGTCTATCCATGTTGTTGCAAATGGCAAGATTTCATTCCTTTTTATGGCACTTAAGCCAAATTCCATTGTGAGTATATCTGTATATCTGTAACATCTTCTTTATCTATTCAACTATGGATGGATACGTGGGTTGCTGCCATATCTTGGGTATTGTAAGTAACAATGCAATAAATATAGGGGTGTGTCTGTCTTTTCAAATTAGTATTTTCTTTTTCTTTGGGTAAATGCACAGTAGTGGAATTATCAGATCCCAAGGCAATTCTTGTTATTTTTTGTTTCCTTCAGTGGCTGCACCAATATACATTCCCACCTGTCATGCACAAAATTTTCTTTTATTCCAGTTATTGTCAACACTTACTATTTTTTGTGTTTTTGATTTTAGTCATTCTGACAGGTTGAGTTGATACCTCATTATATTTTTGTTCATTTTCCTAATAATTACTGATACTGAGCATCTTTATATATATCTGTTGGTTATCTGTGCATCTTCCTTGGAAAAATATCTACTCAGTTCTTCCACTCATTTTTATTTTTTTTATTTTTTTATTTCTTTTTTGTTTTTTGTTTTTTTCCACCCATTTTTAAATTGGATTATTTGTGTTTTGGGTATTGAGTTTTAGAAGTTCTTTATATATTTTGGATATTAACCCCTTATTGAATTTATCATTTGCAAGTATTTCCTCCTATTCAATAGGTTGCATTTTTGTTTTGTTGATGATTTCCTTCAGTGTATAAAAGCTTTTTATTTTGATGTAGTCTCAGTAGTTTAGTTTTACTTTTGTTTCCCATGCCAGAGAAAACATCTAGAAAAATGTTTCTGTGGCACATCTCAAAGAAATTACTACCTGTGTTTTCTTCTAGGAATTTGATGGTTTCAGATCTCACATTTAGATCCTTAATCTATTTTGAGTTTCTTTTTGTGTGTAGTGTGAGAAAGTGGTTCACTTTCATTCTTTACATGTAGCTGTCCAGGTTCCTCAGCACCACTGACTGAAGATGCTATCTTTCCCTCATTGTATATTATTGTCTCCTTTGTCTTAGATTAATTGACCATGAACACAGGGATTTATTGCCACATTCTCTATTCTGTTCTGTTGATCTATGTGTCTGTTTTTGTGCCAGTACCATACTGTTTTGACTGCTATGGCTTTGTTTATCTTGGCTTATGATACCTCCAGCTTTCTTGATCTTTCTTAAGATTGCTTTGGCCATTGAGGGTTTTTGTGGTTCCATACCAAATTAGGATTCTTTGTTCTAGTTCTATGAAAAATGCTGTTGGTATTTTCATGGGGATTGCATTAAATCTGTAGATTGCTTTGGGTAGTATGGACATTTTAACACTGTTCTGCCAGTCCATGAACATGGAATATCTTTCCATTTGTGTCATCTTCAAATTCTTTCATCAGTGTTTTATAGTTTTCAGAGTAGAAATCTTCCACCTCCTTGGTTAAGTTTATTCCTAAATATTTTATTATTTTTGGTATAATTATAAATGGAATTATTTTCTTAATTTTTTCCTGCTATTCCATTAGTAGTAGTCTGTTGCATTATAGAAATGCAACAGATTTCTGTATATTAATTTTGTATCCCATGACCCTACTGAATTCATGAATCAGTTCTAGTAGTTTTTTGGTGGAGTCTTCAGAGTTTTCTATAGATGGGTTAATGTCACCAGCAAATAGTGAAAGTTTTACTTCTTTGTTACAAATTTGGCTACCTTAAAAAAAATTGGTATGCCTTTTATTTCTTTTCCTTGTCTAATTGCTGTGACTAGGACTTCTGGTACTCTGTCAAATAAAAGTGGTGGGGATGGACATCTGGTCTTATTCCTAATCTGAGGATGAACACTCAGTTTTTCACCATTGAGTTTGAGGTTAGCTGGTCTTTTTACTATGTTGAAGTATGTTTCCTCTAAACCCATTTCGTTAGGACTTTTAATCATGGTTGCATGCTATACTTTGCTAAATGTTTTATCTGCATTTATGGAGATGATCATATGGTTTTTATCCTTTATCTTGTTAATGTGATATATCACATTGGTTGATTTATGAATATGAGACCACACTTGCATCCCGGGAATAATTTTTACTGGTTTGTGGTGAATGATTTTTTTTTTAAATACATTGTTGGATTCGGTTTAGGAATATTTTGTTGAAGATTTTTACATGTATATTCATCAGAGGTATTGGCCTATGTTTTCTTTTTATTTTTTGTCTCCCCTACCTCAGTCCCCTGTGTCTTTAACTGGTCTTAGTATCAGGGTGATGCTGGTTTTGTCCAATGAATTTGAAATCTTTCTTTTATCTGACACTTTTTGGAAAAGCTTGAGAAGAAGAGGTAGTAACTCTTTAAATATTTGGTAGAATTCACCTTTGAAGCCATCTGGTCCTGGACTTATGTTTGTTGAGAGTTTTTTGATTACTGATACAATTTCATTGATAGTAATTGGTCTGTTCAAATTTTGTGTTTCTTCCTGATTCATATTTGAGGTTTTATATTCCTAGGAATTTATCCATTTCTTTTAGGTTGTTCAGTTTGTTAGCATATAATTTTTCATAAGCTCTATAATCCTTTATATTTCTGTGGTTTTGGTTGATGTTTCTCTTCTTCATTTCTGATTTTATACATTGAGTCCTCTGTCATTGGATAAATCTGGCTAAAGAAATATGAGTTTTGTTGACATTTTTTAAAAAAGTAGTTGGTTTCATTGATGTGTTGTTTCATTTTCTTCAGTCTCTATTTCATTTATTTCTGCCCTAATCTTTATTATTTTGTTCCTTCTACTGAGTTTGGGCTTTGTTTTTCTTTTTCTTGCTCCTTTAGGTGTAAGGTTTGGTTGCTTATTTGAGATTTTTCTTCTTGAGGTAGACCTCTATTGCAATAAGCTTCCATTATAGCTTTTGCTGCATCCCAGAGATTTTTGGACTGTTGTTTTCATTTTCATTTGTTTCAATGTATTTGTTGATTTCTCTTTGATTTATGAATTGGCCAATTTGGTGTTTAGTAGTATGTTATTTAGCCTCCATGTATTTGTGTTCTTTCCAGATTTTTTCTTGTGATTGATTTACACCTTCATACTATTGTGGTCGAAGAAGATGCATGATATGATTGCAACCTTGTGAATTTTTTGAGACTTGTGTTGTGCCCTAACATGTGATGTATTCTGGAGAGTGTCCCATGTGCCATTGAAAACAATGTGTATTCTGTTGTTTTTTGGATAGGATGTTCTGAATATATCTCTTAGATCCATCTTGTCCAAGGTGTCATTCAAAGCCATTGTTTCCTTGTTGATTTTCTGTCTGGATGATGTTGATGTAAGTGAGGTATTAAAGTCCCCTATTTTTAGTATATTAATGTCAGTTTCTTCCCTTTTTTAAATGGTATCTTTATATATCAGTTGCTTCCATGTTGGGTGCATAAATATTTACAGTTGTTATATCCTCCTGTTGGATTGTTCCCTTTATCATTGGGTAGTGTCCTTATCTCATGTTAGTCTTCCTTCTCTATTTTATCTCATATTAAGTACTGCTACCCAGCTTGCTTTTTGCTTCCATTTGCATGGTAAATGTTTTTCCATCCCTTTGCTTTCAATCTGCATGTATCTTTATATCTGAAGTGAGTCTTATAGGTAGTGTGTGTGTATATATATATATATCTTATATATAAGACATATGACATATATATATATGTCTTGTCTCTCTCTCTCTCTCTCTCTTTCTTTCTTCCATTCATTCATTCATTCATTCATTTTTAAGATTGAGAGATAGAAACCAGAGGGAGGAACAGAGAGAAAAGGATAAGAAGATAAGCAATCTTTGTGCTGAGCATAGAGCCCAATGCAGTGCTTGATCTTACCATGACCTGAGGCAAAACCAAGAGTCAGATGCTTAACCAACTCAGCCACCCAGGTGCCCCTTCATCTTACTTATTATCTATTTAGTCACCCTATGTCTTTTGATTAGAGTTTTTAGTTCATTCACAGTCAGTCATTATCAATAGGTATGTATTTACTGACTTTTTGTTACTTTTTTTTATGGTTGTGTAGTTCTTCCCTGCTACTTTCTTGCTCTTTTCCCTTGTGGTTTGCTCTCTTTTCTTTAGTAACATGCTTGGATTTCTTTTTCTCTACCATTTGCATATCTGTTATAGATTTTTGATTTATAATTATTATGAGATTCATATATAGCATCCTGTGGGTACAGTAGTCTACAGTGAGTTGATGGTCACTTAAGTTTGAACCCATTCTAAAAACACTAAGTGTTCACTCCCCTTCCACCCACCACCACTTTTTATACATACAATATTGTACCATATATCCTTTTTAGTTTTTGAGTCCATTGACCAATTTTATTTATAGAATTGATTTTACTGTGCTTGGGATTTAACATCTGTACTGGTGTTTTTCTGTTATTGAGTTTTGTTTTTTTTTTTATCTCTGTTTGGTTCTTTCTTGTTTTCTGTCTTTGTTCAGTGTCTCACTGAGATTTTCCACTCTTTTCTCTAGTCCACTAAGTATCTTTATGACCATTTGAGTTCTCTATCTGGTATATTGCTTATCTCCATTTCATTTAACTTTTTCATTGTTATTTTGTCCTATTTCATTTGGGACACATTCATTAGTCTCATTTGTCTAACTTTCTGTGTTTGTTACTATGTAGTAGGAAAGTCAATTTGTGTGTTGTGATCTTAAAATAGTGGCTTTATAAAGAAGAGTTCCTGTGGTGCTTTGTAGCACAGTATCCCCTGTTCACTAGAACTAGGTGCTTCAAGGGTGTCTCCTATATTAATTGTCCTTTACTGTGGTGGCTGATCCTTGTTTACTTTTAGCCCAGTGGGCTGCAGTTGTTTACTTTGCCTATTTTGGGCAGAGTTTGGCTCTTGTCCTGTTAAGAGGCCAGTCTGGGGCCATTGTGGGCTTGTAGTTAGGCAATGTCAGCAGTCAGACCAGAGGTCTGCCTCTGTCTATCTGTTGGGGCTGCAGTAGCACTGGGCTGCAGGGTGTTCTCCCTGCCTTGTACTCTGAGAGGCATTTGTTGGTAGATGGAACAAGAATTTAAGCCAGATGCTGGGCTGCAGATGCATGGATACATCTCTTGTACTGTCAGTTATGAGTGGTGCTGTTTTTGACAGGGTTGCTTGCAGGAGTGAGATGTGCAGGAGCTGCTTTGGAAGGACTCCTGCTGAGTTGAACTGGTTGGATGGGTCAAGTCTTCAGGAGAATGGGCAGGTAGGCTTGTGGGACTCAAGCCATTAGCAAATTGGGTGAATGACATTCTTGCTATTTCCAGCAAATGTCTGGCTATCTACACTGCAGGGCAGGGGGCATGTGGAAATGGCGTTTGTGAGGTCTTTTTTTCTTGGAGAAGGCCCCTCCAGGATGAGTTCTGAGATTCTTAAATAAATCTACTTCTTGTATACTCCAGGTGCTGTTTAGATTGCTCTTACTGTGCTCTATCTTTGGCAAGATTGCTATATGCTATTTGGAAGGGCTGGAACTCAGTTTCCTATTGTCCTCCTGCTCTCTCAGGGCAAGCCTGCTGATTTTTAAAGTATCCAGGTGTAAGCCCTGCTGGTTATAAAGACTCACAGAGTTAAGCCCAACTGGTTTTCAAAGCCATTTGTTATGGGAACTTGTCTTTCCAGTTCAGGGTCTTTTGTGTTTGAGATGCCTAGTGTTGAGTTTGCTCCTCTCCTTTTTTTGTGTGGTAGTATCCCTCCAGTTTATGATTAGTCTTTGAGGAATTCGGTTTCTGACTATGTCTCTGCTTTTTGTACCATTTCTGGTCTGTCCTCCTCTGTAGGATTAACTGTGGAAGGACTGTTGTGCCCGGAAAGTCTGTTCTTTGGTCATTTTCTGGGTTGGATGCACTGATGTGGCTGATATCTTAGTAGGTCTCTAGGGCCAGATGAGCTTAAGATACTTCTACTCTGCCATCTTTTCAGAGGTGGAATTTTGTACCTTTTGACAACCTTTACCTATTTGCCAACATCTCCAAATTCCCATCACCTCATTTCTGACAACCAGTGATCTGTTCTTTGATTCTGTGAGGTTTTTTTTGTTTGTTTGTTCGTTTGTTTTTTCCACATATAAGTGAGATCATGCAGTGTTTTTTTTTTTTTTCCTCCTGTCTGACTTATTTCACTTGACTTAATACCCTCAAGATCCATCCATGTTGTTGCAAATGGCAGGATTTTCTTATTCTTATTTCTCATAGCTGAATAATAATACTGTGTGTGGGGGGGGGCACATTGTCTTTATCAATTCATCCTTTGATGGACACTTGGAAAATTTCCATGTCTTGGCTATTGTAAATAATGCTGCAGTGAACATGGGTGTGCAGAAAGCTCTCTGAGATAGTGATTTTGTTTCCTTCAGTTCCCTTTGTTTCCTTCTGGAAACATCTGGCAGTGGATTTGCTGGATCATATAATACTTTTGTTTTTAATTTTTTGAGGAATCTCCATGCTGTTCTCCAGATGACTGCACCAATTTACATTCCCACCAACAGTGCACAAAGATTCCCTTTTCTTCACATTGTCACCAACACTTGTTATCTCTTGTCTTTTTTTTTAGAGATTTTATTTATTTATTCATGAGAAACACAGAGAGGAGAGAGGGAGAGAGGCAGAGACACAGGCAGAGGGAGAAGCAGGCTCCATACAGGGAGCCTGATGTGGGACTCGATCCCGGGTCTCCAGGATCATGCCCTGGGCTGAAGGCGGCACTAAACCGCTGAGCCACCTGGGCTGCCCTCTCTTGTCTTTTGATAATGACCATTCTAACAGGGGTTTATATCTTATTCTGGTTTTAATTTGTATTTCTCCCGTGATTAGTGATGTTAAGTACCTGTTCATATATTTTTGGTCATTTGTATGCCTTCTTTGACAAAAAAATATATATATATCTTTTAGTTCCTCTGCTCATTTTTTAATTTGATTGTTATTTGCTGTTGAGTTGTATTAGTTCTTTATATATTTTAGACTTCAGTACCTTATCAGATATATGATTTGCAATATTTTCTCCCTTTCAGTAGATTGCCTTTTCATTTTGCTGATTGTTTCCTTTGCTGTGTGGAAGCTTTGTTTGATATAATCCCTCTGCCTTAAATTTCAAAATCTGCCCAGTATTTGTGAAAGTTTTCCCTGACTCATTCTTCATGTTTTCATATTTATTTTCTTTATTTTATTAGAATAGCTTTTGGCTTTTCTCTTATGTTGGTGTAGTGCATGAGTTTTTTGTCAGTTGTAATATATGTATATATATTATGTTATATATTATTTATTATTTTAATATTATTTATTATTTTAATATTTATTTTATTATTTATTAATATATATTATTATGTTATAATATTTTTAAATTTTCTATTTGGCCTTCATTAGACACATTTTTATGTAATTCATTTGTTCAATTTGTTCTTTTGCCAACTTAAATTGAGTAAGTAGATTTGTACTTATTGGTAAAGAATAAAGTAATAAAAAAAAAAAAAAGAATAAAGTAATAGAATTTCATGTGCATACAGCTTTGGCGATACCTCATACAATGATTAATCATTATGTCGTATGTGTGTTTGTGTGTATTTTTTCTCCTCTAAATATTACACAATTGAATAGTTATTTTTCCTCCTTTACCTGGTCTTCAGTAGTGAAACAGTTCTGTCCATCTGTACTACGTGTCTTATGACCCTCCAATGGTGCTATTCTGTGGGATCAATAGAACACTGTAAAACTGGTACCTTTCTTTATCCTTTGCCTCTTTACTGCATTGCTCCAACAAGTGAATAAAAATTTGATTGGTATTTTCATTTGGGCTTGTTATCCCAATTGACTGCCTTGACACCTAACAGCTTGACAGTAAGATTCAAAATGTCTTTTGATTATATCCAGATGTCCCATTTTCAATAACATTTATGAGGCATATAAGGAACAAGAAATTATAATACAAAATTATATCTGACAAGGCTCAAATGTTGGACTTATTAAAGACAGAATGATTTAAACTATTTTAAAAGTACTAAAAGAAACAATATGTAAATAATTAATATATGGGAATGAGGTCTTATCAGAGACTATCAGAAAAATTATAAAATGCAACTAAATTGAAATTATGGAGATAAAAATATAGTAACATGAAAAATTCACACCCAAGGCTTACCAGCAGATTCAAGTATGCAGAAAATAGTAGGTAGGGCACTTAAAGATAGGACAATTTTCTACTGTAAGAGAAAGAAAAATGAAGACCTTATAAACCTATGAATACCATTAGGTACACAAATACATGCATATGGGAAGTACAGAAGGAGTGGGAAAAGAGAAAAGGAACAGAAATACTATATGAAGAAATACAGGCAAAAACCTCCTTAAATTTGATTAAAATGATTATTGAGGGATGCATGGGTGGCTCAGTGGTTGAGCATCTGCCTTTGGCTCAGGTTGTGATTGTAGGGTCCTGTGATTGAGTCGCATATCAGGCTCCCTGTGGAGAGCCTGCCTGTCCCTCTGCCTATGTCTCTGCCTTTCTCTCTGTGTCTCTCATGAATAAATAAATAAAATATTTAAAAAAATTGAACACATTTATGAAGCTCAAGAAACTATATATCTCTTAGTAGAAAACATTGATATAAACATCTTCTTGGCCTTCCTGTTGGCAATAATTTCTTAGCTTTTATACCTAAAGCATAAACAACTAAAGGGAAAACAAAAACAGATAAATTTGATTTAATCATATTAAAAGAATTTCACATCAAATGACACTATTAAGACCATGAAAAGACAACCCAAACAATGGCAGAAAAATGTGTGTGAATCATTTATCTAGTAAGAGTATAATATTCAGATTATATAAAGAATTCTTACAATTTAACAATAAGAAATGTCTATTAAAAATGGACAAAAGTATTTTAATAGACACTTCTCCAAAGAAAATACACAAATGTCTAAAAGTACATAAAAAGAAGTTCAACATTATAAACTATTAAGGAAATTCAAGTTAAAAACAGAAGGTACCGCTTCATAACCACTGGGCTTACTATTATAAAGTATATGGACAATAACAAATCTTTGGAAGGCGTTTGTTGGTACCTGAAAGAGTCAAACATAGAGGTACTATATGATCCGGCAGTTGCACTCTTTGGTAAATGCACAAAAGAAGTGAAAGCACATTTTCACACAAAAATTCGTACATGAATGTTTATAGAGGTTATATTCAATAATAGCCGAAAGTGGAAACAATCCTGATATCTATCAATTGATGCATGGATAAACAGAGGTGGTATATCCATACAATGAAATTTTGTTCAACAATGAAAAACAGTGAAATACTCATAAATGATACGTAATGGATAATCTTGAAAACATTATCCTAAATAAAAGAACCTGACAGAAAAAGTCACATGCAAATCCATTTATCTTAAGTGTCTAGAATTGGCAAATCAATAAAAAGTATATTAGTGATTGCCAAAGAATGTGAATGTACTAAAAATCTTTGAATTTTGCAGTTTAAAGTAGTGAATTTTATAGTACATCAGTTATATCTCAAAAACATTTAAAAGCACCTAGTTAATTATTACAAAGTTAATACTTGTGTAATAACACCTAAATAAAACAAGTTAGGGCACTGTCAATATTGCGTATCTCTTTTAATGTTTTTTTTTCCCATAGCTTTACCATCTGGATTTGCACACCCAAGTACTATATTCCTAATATATGATGTTTTTTTCACATACTCTTTTTTTACTTTAAATTGTGCTTGTGAGAGTCATCAGTGTTGTTGTAGGTAGTTACAGTTCACTTTCATAGCAGTATATTTTTTCTATATTATTACTGTGCTACATTTGATTTTTTATATGCATATTCAATTGACAGAAATTTGAAATTTTTCATATTACAAATGCAGTAATCATCATTCTTGTATATGTTTCTCAATGCACATATGCATGCAGTTTTCTTGATTGCACATTTTGTTAGATGCACATGTGTATGTAATTCCTGAGAGGGTGAATTTTTGGACAATATACATATGCTCAGCTTTAAGAGATAATGATTGACAAATTTACACTATCACCATCCCAAGTATGAAGAGTCCATTTGCTTCATTTCCTTAGTGTTGTCAACACTTCCTGAATTCAGGATCCTTGGTATTGGTTCACTGTTTTAGTCAGCTCTTGCTGCCATGAGCAGGTGGCTTCTTTTAAAAAAAAGATTTTATTTATTCATGAGACACACACACACACACACACAGAGGCAGAGACACAGGCAGAGGGAGAAGCAGGCTCCATGCAGGGAGCCCGATGTGAGACTCGATCCCGGGACCCCAGGATCACGCCCTGAGCTGAAGGCAGACACTTAACACTGAGCCACCCAGACAGGTTGGCTTAAACAACAGAAATTTATATATCAGTTTTGGAAGCTGGAAGTCCAACATTAAGGTGCTTGGTTTCATTCTGAGGCTTCTTTGCTTGCAGGCAGCTACCATCTCACCATGTGTTTACATGCTTTCCTTATGCTTATGAGAGAAGACAGAAAAGCAAATTCTCTGCTGTCCCTTCTCATAAGGGTGCTAATTCCCCACACTCGTGACCTCATACCTAATGACCTCTCAAAGGTCTCATTTTAAAATACCATCATATTGAGGGTTGGAGTTTCTTTTTATGTGTCTGTTGGCCATCTGTATGTCTTTTTTTTTAGGATATATCTGTTCATGTCTTCTGCCCATTTGTCATTTGGGTTATTTGTGGTTTTGGTGTTGTATTGTATAAGTTCTTTATATATTTTGGGTACTAACCGTTTATCAAATATGTCATTTGCCCTTATCTTCTCCCTTTCATTAGATTGTCTTTTATTTTTCTTCATCATTTCCTCTGCTTTGCAGAAGCTTTTTATTTTGAGGTAATCCCAATACTTTGCTTTTGTTTCCCGTGAGTTAGGAGACATATCTAGAAAAATGTTACTATGGCAGATGTCAAAAATGTTATTGCCTGTGCTCTCTTCTAGGGTTTTTATGGTTTCAAGTCTCACATTTAGGCCTTTAATACATTTTGAGTTTATTTTGTGTATGGTGAAAGAAAGTGGTCCATTTTAATTCTTTTGCATGTAGTTGTCCAGTTTTGCCAACACTGTTTCTTTAAGAGACTTTTTGCCATTACGTATTCTTGCCACCTTTGTTGAAATTTAGGTGACTATAAACACCTGGGCTAATTTCTGGGATCTCTACTCTGTTCCATTGATTTATGTATCTGTTTTTGTGCCAGTACAATACTGTTTTAACTACTATAGCTTTGGTAGTATATCTTGAAATCTGGAGTTGTGATACCTCCGGTATTATTCTTACTTTAAAAGATTACTCTGGCTGTTCAAGATCTTTTGTGATTCCATCCAGTTTTAGGACCCTTTTGGTTCTGTGAAACATGCTCTTGGTATTTTCATAGGGATTGCATTAAATGTGTAGATTGCATTAGATAGTATGACATTTTAACAATATTCATGCTCCCAGTCCATAAACATGAAATGTCTGTTATCCTCCATTTCTTTCATCAGTGTTTTGTAGTTTTCAGAGTACAAATCTTTCACTTCCTTGGTTAAGTTTATTCCTAGGTATTTTATTTGGTATAATTGTGAATGGGATTGTTTTTTCAATTTCTTTTTCTGTTACTTCATTATTAGTGTGTAGAAATGCAACAGATTTCTGTGTATTTATTTTTTTATCCTGTGGGCTTACTGAGTTTATCAGTTCTAGTAGTTTTTGTTGGTGGAGTCTTTTAGGCTTTCCTATAGATAGTGTCATGTCATCAGTAATAATGAAAGTTTTACTTCTTCCTTACCAATTTGAATGCCTTTTTATTTTCCTTTTTGTTTGATTGCTATGCCTAGGAGTTCCAGTACTGTGTTTAATACAAGCGGTGAGAGTGGACATCCTTCCTCTTCTTGATCTTAGGGGAAAAGCTCTTGTTTTTCACTCTTGAGTTTGATGTCAGCTATGGTCTTTTCATATGTGGCCTTTATTATACTTTTTGTTTGTGGGTTTTGTTTGTTCTTTTTTCCCTTTGGCCTTTATTATGTTGTAGTAGGTTCTCTTTAAACCTACCTTGTTGAGAGTTTTTATCATGAGTATGTGTTGTATTTGGTCAGATACTTTTTCTGTGTCTGTTGAAATGATTATTTTTAAATCTTTTTTTTTCTTGTTAAAGTGATGTATTATGTTGATTTGCGAATATTGAACCGCCCTTGCCTCCCTGAAATAAATCCGTTGGGATCATTTTGAATGACTTTTTAAATGTGTTGTTGGATTTGGTTTGCTAATATTTTGTTGAGGATTTTACATCTGTGTTCATCAGAGATATTGGCCAGTAGTTCTCTTTTTTTGGTATTGTTTTTTTATCTAGTTTTAGCATCAGGGAAATGGTGGCCTTCTATAAATAATTTGGAATACATTTTGGTTGCATATTTCTTATTGATTTGTAGGTTTTTAAAATACATTTGCTGTGTAAGTTGGTTTTATGTGTTGCAAATAACTTCTCCTACACTGTTTCATTCTTTATTATCTTTCATTGATATATTTTATTGAACAGATGTTTCTAAATTTAACATCCGGTTTATCAGTCTTTTATTCTTTTTTTAAAGATTTTATTTATTCATGACAGGCAGAGAGAGAAAGGCAGAGGCAGAGAGAGAAGCAGGCTGAGATCATGACCTGAGCCAAAGGCAGGCACTTAACTGACTGAGCTGCCCAAATGCCCTTTTTTTTTTTCATTTTTACTTATTTGATTGATTCAGAAGTCTCTCTCTTCATGGAGATAATTATCATATTTTTCATATCTTATATTCTAGGTCAGTATAGGGTGCTTATTATTGTTTGTGTTATTATTGTTCACCTTTACGTATACATATAAATATACCTAGAATTGATTTCTATGTAAAATATATAGTAGGAGTCAAGTTTCACTCATTTTTCAAAATGCAAACAAAATTTTCAACCAATTGTTGAAATGCCTTTCTTTATATACTGTTCTTCAGTGCCACATGGATAGATCAGATACCATATATGTTTGTATGTATTTCTGGGATCTGCAGTCTATCTCATTCTTCCATATGCATATTTTTATGCCAACAACACTATCTTCAAATTATTCTAGCTTTATATATAGTATCCAGTAAGGAAATCCTCATATTTTTTCAGTTTCTTGGCTACATTTGTCCCACTGTATTTCCATATACATTTTAGAATCAACTGCTCAGGTCTTAAGCATCTGGTAGAAATTTGATAGGGATTTTCTTGACCTTACAGATAAATTTGGGAAAAAATGAATCCTGCATCTCTATGTGTCTACTTTAGTATTGCAATATTTTAGATTATATATGTCTTTGGAAGATTTACTCCAGCATATTTACTTTTACATTTATTCTAATTTCACTTAAAATAATTTTTTAGTTTGTTCAAGATACATAGGTATTCAATTGGACATTATATATTACTCTTCTATGTGACAAATTTGTTAAAGTCAATAATTAATGTTAATTAACCTAGAGATTGTTCTGAATTTTTTATGTACACATCATGCTATCTGTAAATGATGACAGTATTATTTTTCTTTCCAATAACTCATTAAAATTTTTTTGATATCTTATTTTCTCACTAGTATTACCAGTGAACAGTTCAAATATTTTGGAAGGTGTGGTAATAGCCATTTATGGCTCCTTCCTAACATCAAACTGAAGGTAATGTTCCATCATTTAGTATAGTTATCAGTTTTTTTATAATTGTCATTTATCACATTAGGAAAGTTGTTTTTTAGTTTTCTAAGATATTTTTGCTTTAAGATTTTATTTATTTACTCACAAGAGACACAGAGAGAGAGAGAAAGAGAGGCAGAGACACAGGCAGAGGGAGAATCAGGCTCCATGCAGGGAGCCCGACGTGGGACTTGATCCCAGGTCCCTCGGATCAGGCCCTGGGTTGAAGGCAGGCGCCAAACCACTGAGCTACCCGGGCTGCCCTAGTTTTCTAAGATATTTTTATTACAAACAAATGTTGTATTGAAGTGCCTTGGTACTGCAGTTGGCTGAGAGTCCAACTCTTAGTTTTGGCTCAGGTTGTAATCTCAGGGTCCTGGATTGATCCCCCATGTAGGGCTCTGCACTTAGCATGGAGTCTGGTTACAATTCTTTCTTTCTCTCCCTTTGCCCCTTCTGCTCATGCTTGCTCTCTTTTTCTCTCTTCCTCAAGTAAATAAATCTTTATAAACAAATGTTGTAGTTTTACAATACTTTCAATGCACCTATTAAAACATTTGTGCTTTTTTGGTATTTTTTTAATGACTGATTTTTAAAGTTCAGCTTATATTCATGGAATAAATATGAAAAGGTATTATCTTCATTGTATGTTTGTTTTTATTTTGTTTTTAGTACTTCATATTTGTATTTATGAGTAAGATTGACCTAAAATTTTCCTTTAGTGTGATATCTCTATCAGGGTTTGTATTAAAATTATGCTTTCCTCATAAAATATGTTGGGAAGTAGTACCTGTTGTCTTATTGTTTTGAAGTGTTTTTATAAATTTGGCATTATTTCTTAAAGATATTATAATATCTGCTAGTGGATCTGATGAACTTAGAGCTTTGTTTGAAGGAAATTATGAATTATGGATCGATTACTTTGCTATAAGACTGCTCGTATTTTCTATTTCTTCTTATGTTTGCTTTAGAAAATTATATTTTCCAGGAATTTGTTTATTTCCTCTAAAGTTTGATATTTTTTGTCACATTTTTTATTGTTGTTTTTTACAGCATCTTTATTACCTTCTCACTGTTTGTAGACTCTGGTGATAATACTATTTCTATCTCTGACATAGGCTATTTATGCATAATCTTTCTTTGGTTCATTTTTTTAGGTGTTTGTTAATCTTGTAATTTAGTTCACCAAATTTTTTTTTTTTTTTTATTGTTGTTGGTGGTGGTGTTTCATTAAGGGTTTATTATTCTTTTTAAAGAACCTGCATTTAGTTTTATTGATCCACTTCATATGTGTGTGTGTGTATATACATATATATACATATATATTTCATTTTATCAATTTTTTACTTTATATGCTTAAAGATATAAAGATATATGTTAGCACTGGATTGCTAACAAGGTAGAAAAAAGTTAAGTGGTTCCCATCTAGGGCAGAATAGAATCCCCAGATGAGAAGAGGCCACATTATATATTTTATTTTTCACTCTCCTCTCACTGTCTGTCTCACTTATTTCAATGTAATATTTATGTACAAATATTTGTTGAACAAATTAATGGCAATTATAATTACCCCACAGTGACTATTTTTTGTCTTTAACCATTATTTTATGAGTAGCAATAGACTAAGTGATTACTTAATATCTGTTGGGGGAGAATCTAAGTAGAGAAACTAGGCCTGATTTCTTTTGCTGACATTTTTTTTTTAATTGACTCCAAATTATACTGACTGCAGAAAATTATGCTAATTTCCTGAGCTGATTTATTAGTAACATAGCTCTGGACAAATATGTTATTTGTCATCTTGATAGGGCCCAGACCTAAATAAATAATGTATAAAAATTTAGAAAAGTTAAAAAGCTCTTTATTATTGCTTCCACATTCTGGAAAAGACAATCTGCTCTTTAGAGCACTCCACTCTTGTAGAATGTTTAATGATGTGACTCAGTATAAATTTTTAAGTGTGTACTTAAGTATTTTGTTTATTCACTTATTTATTTACCTATTTATTTTCGTGTATGCATAGTTATAGAGTTTTTTTATTCAAGATATGACATGTATCTAGTTTCATCGAAATTTCATAAAGTACGTGCTCATACAAGTGTGGTGCCTTTCCACTTGTAATTATTTAAAGAGAGGATATTGAGTTTGATGACGACTTTAGATATTAACCCTTGGATGTTTTCTAGACACATTGGCAACGAAATGGAAAATATTTTGCAAGTTGATATGAAGAAAAGCAGAATAACATTAAGACTCACAAACCTGTCATTGGTTTGGCAGTGAAATACATTCTTGAAATATTTTTAAAAGGCATTTGGAGTTTAAAAAAGTCACAGCTTTTTTATAGATTTTCCTTGGTTTTTATCTTTAAAAATGAAATTTAAGACTACTTATTGCAAAAGACATTGCCACAAATACAATTGTTGGTTATCCTGAAACACATGCTTTTAATGTGCTAATAAACACAAGGCAGTTATTGAAAGGATTTGTGAATTTTGTTCTCAGTGTGACATATGTGAAAAATGATTGATGGTTAAGAAGATTAATAGAGAAAAGCAAATTCTTTTTTTTTTTTTTTTGAGAAAAGCAAATTCTTATACAATTTCTTCAAGGTACCACCTAAAGGAATAGGCAAAGATGATATGATATAATAGAATGATATATGACATTTATGTCAAGAGAGCATTGTTAATATGTACTTGTTTATCACATATTTGTGAGTTTTCTTACAGATAAATATGGCTTATTTATAATTTATTATTATTCTAGAAATTGGCCAGTTCTAGTTCTAATACATATACTAGGCAATATTTTTAGTGCTTATTAAGTTTGTAGAGATTACTGTTATGCTATTTATAGCAAAATATTTCAAAACTGTTCTAAACAGTGCTGTCTGAGAGCATTTTATATGATAAAAATTTTTCCAGTATTTTCCATTACTGTGGCTACTGGTTACACATGGCTATTGAGTACTTAGAATGTGGCTACTGCAACTGAGGAGATGCATTTTTCAAATTTTATTTAATTTTAATTAATGTAAACTTCACATTAAATCTCCACATGTGGCTGACCACCATAGCATACGGCATAATGTTTTCATTTATCTGCGTTAAAACATGTAAAATATTTAAACAGCATTTTTTAGATAATCAGTACTTATTGTCATTTGTTATTATTATTGATATTATTATGTACTTATAGTATATTTTGGGAAATAGGTTGGCCACATGAATTCAGTTAACGACATGTTGTCTGAAGTATTTGTGCAGCAAAACTCTTAAGAATCAGCTATACTCATTAGACTCCATTCTCCTGACATCCACTTATTTAAAAAAAAAAATTCTTTTAATGGGTTTTGTGTCCCATGTGAAATTTAATATCTTTTCATGTTTTTTTTTTAATTTTTATTTATTTAGGATAGTCACACACAGAGAGAGAGAGAGGCAGAGACACAGGCAGAGGAAGAAGCAGGCTCCATGCACTGGGAGCCTGATGTGGGATTCGATCCCGGGTCTCCAGGATCACGCCCTGGGCCAAAGGCAGGCGCCAAACCGCTGCGCCACCCAGGGATCCCTCTTTTCATGTTTTAAAGCTGAGTTATATAATTTGTGAACTCTCTATACCACTTGTTCTTCCATTCTGTATTTCTCTTCTTTTTTATATTTTATAAATTATAATGGTATAGATTTGGACTTACATCAAAAAATTGTTAGAGAAAGAATGATGCAAATAAATTTTTATTTCTGAATGTTACATTAAATTATGAATCACATACCTCTTCTATCTATGGGATAAGAAAAAAATCAGTTTTATCCTTTTAGTTTTATAGAATTGCCATATGTACTTATAGATACCACAAAATGTTTGATTTAAACATTTTATGGAGCACATAACTTGTACCTAAAAAAATTTTTAACTACTCTTAAGAATATCTTAATTTCTAGTCTCTGTTGATTTTCTGTTGTTATCCTCAGTTTGGAACTATATGTATATCATGAATTCCTTCAGTATTCCTATGAATTAAGCCAATTTAAGTTGAATAATCATTATTATTATATCTTTTATAAAAATTGCATTTCCCTACATTTATCAGTAGAGGTAGCCTTGAGTTCTTTTATTAAACCATATTTAAATTTTAACACATACCTGTTCTATAAGCTTAGGCAAAGATCCTGAATGTATCTGGATGATAGTTTTTGTTTGTTTGTTTTTAAAGATTCATTTATTTGAGAGAAGGAGAGCAGTGGAAAAGGGGGGAAGGGATAAGCAGACATCCTCGCTGAATGAGAAACCTGATGCAGGGATTGATTTCATGACCCAGAGATCACAGCCCTGAGAACATAACCTGAGCCAAAATCAAGAATCAGACACTTAACCAACTGCACCACCCAGGTACTCCTGGATGATAGTTTTAATCTAAAATAAATGCAGCTTCCCAAAATGTTTATGTACCACAGTGCTAGGGGCTAGACTTCAACAAGAATAACTGATCCTCTCGTGTGAATTTTTCTGAGATCAGAAATTCTGATGTAAATAGGAAAGCAGCAGTTAGGAAAAGATAATCATAGGGAATGCAGTTAATGGACTTCAAAAAATTAATTGGAATAAAATTTGAGGTTAATCTATTGTAGGGTTAGTGAACACTAAGGCACTAATATGTTGGTGGTGAAACTTATATTGTATACTACTGACCTTACATTGGGCTGAGGAATGTCCTAATGATCATGTGAAAGTGATTTGTGAACTTTTTGTTCTTCTCTCCAAATTCTTGATTGATAACAGAGGCTTGGCGGGTTGCTAATCACTAATTTTGTCTGTATCCAATAGATTGCAAGAACATCCTCCTCGTTATTATTTAGAGCAGATGTTGATGAGTTGCTTACTTAATAGCTATGTCCCTTTCTTGATCCTAACTATCCTCTAATTTTGTTGAGGTATCTACCCTCATGTAACTTGTCAGTGAGCTTCACAGGTCTGTTCTCAGCCTAGTGGGTGTAGTGAATGGTAACAGCCAGCCATAGTGGCCTCATCACCTTTGAAGAGGATGATTTGACACAGGCTCCATGTCTCTCCTGGCCAATAAAAGTGCTCAACGTTGCTGGGAGTGCATCCTGATAAGGGTTTTCTTGTTTGTTAAAAGTGACACAAGAAAAAAGAAGTCCTTTTCTCCTTATGAATTTCATTCTGAATGCAACAGTGCTATAGCTTATATAGATATCCTCTAATCTGCAGGGGAGCTCACCTGAGAACATAGCCTTGGAACTGAAACCTAAAAATAATCAGAGTCCTTATTGAAGGCATGGAGCTTTTGAAAACAAAACAAAACAAAAGACAAAAAACAAAAAGAATTGCTCTATATCCCACTTTCTCGATTTTAGGGATAATAATTGCCATATTATTTAAATCATTGGAGTAGGGACTTTTCAGTTTTTGAAGTTCAAAGCTTCTTAACTAATGTATCGGTATTACTTTTATACCTATATGAAGATCTGTATTAAATAATTATTTGAATAAAGGCAAGTTTAGGAAGACAATTTCACATTTTTTTCAAGATGCGGAAATAACTTTTACTCATGGTTATGTGGATTAGGTTTACTATGATTTGTCCATTCCTGTTAATTTGTATATTAACTTAGTTCACCTTTTTGTTTCTAAACTCAATCTTATTTAAATAAGCATTTTAAAACTTACTTATACTCATGATATAAAACAATTTGATTTATAATTTAAAAAAATGACAATAAAATCAAAGAAAAGCAAGAAACTCAAGTAGAAAATTTTATTAAAATACTCAGATATACAATGAAACTAAGGTTCTGATTCAGATTCCATGAAAACATTTAATATATTCAGTAAGAAAATTTATCTGTGTATGTATAATAATTGCAGTAGTATTCTGAGTCCCTTCTATTTTTACTATTGCACAGGATGAGTTTCTGTCAGGTTTCAGAGTAGGATTTTCTATAAACTATATACCCTAAATCACACTTGATTTGGATGGTGCTATTTCAGATGATTAGATATGGTCTCCAGGCATCCTGATGTGCCATATAAATGGATTTGAGAAGGAGTATACAGAACTCTAAAGAGAAACACATTGAGAAGATTAGGATTTTAGGCATTAAAGTAACAGATTTCTTTCAAGATCATGCAGAATACAGTGAGTTTTAAATGGATTTCCACTGGAGTAATAACTAGAGCATTTCTGACTTTCCCTCGATCACCTGTAGTGCACACTGCCTACACTGCTGACAGGCCTAGGGCTGGTATGTGTTCACAGCCCTTGGGGTGTGGGAGTCACTGCCTTATCCTTACCCCTGGTGGAATGGGGAAGTACCGTGGGAGAATCTTAACTACATCTTTCTGTAGTGTTGGTTTCTCTAAGCCTGCTGTATTGATCATAGGTGAATTAAACAAACAAAAAGAAATACAAAACAAACAAACCAGACTTTTAATTGAGAGGGTAATATTTTGCAGAGTATATCAGAAAACCTGTAATGTGGAAAGTTCTGATAGGTCAAACACTTTGATTTCTTCAACAAATAAATTGCAAGGAAAACATGGGAGACAAAATAGAACCTAGAGACTAAAAGAGTCTTAGGAGACATGTCTATCCATTTGAATATATATACCTTATATGTCTCCTGACTAAAAACATAGCAACATCAATATATATAACCTCCCTTATTTATTTGTGAGATAATTAGGGTAGGTTGAATGCTGATTGAATATTTCATGGCATCAAATACTTATTAAATGTGTAGATATGACACTGTGTTTATATTTTTTAAAAGTCTTCATCCCTTAATGTTATAACTTAAGTCTTTATGGGTGAAATTAAATGATATCTGGAATTTGTTTAAAAATACCCTGGTTGACACCAACATCGAACCCTAATATAAACTAGGACTCTGGATGATAGGTAGATATAGGTTTGTCAGTGTAACAAATGTACCACTCTGCTGTAGAATATTGATAATGGGGGAGACTGTGTGTGTGTGTGTGTGTGTGTGTGTGTGTGTGTGTGTGTGTGTTGGCAGGGGGGATATATGAGAACTCTGTGTATGTTCTGCTCGATTTTGCTATAGACCTAAAGCAGCTCTAAACAAAACAGTCTTAAAAAAAATAGAAGAAAGAGAAATTAAGGAGTCAATCCCATTTACAATTGCACCCAAAAGAATACGATACCTAGGAATAAACCTAACCAAAGAGGTAAAGGATCTATACCCTAAAAACTATAGAACGCTTCTGAAAGAAATTGAGGAAGACACAAAGAGATGGAAAAATATTCCATGCTCATGGATTGGAAGAATTAATATTGTGAAAATGTCAGTGTTACCCAGGGCAATGTACATGTTTAATGCAATCCCTATCAAAATACCATGGACTTTCTTCAGAGAGTTAGAACAAATTATTTTAAGATTTGTGTGGAATCAGAAAAGACCCCGAAGAGCCAGGGGAATTTTAAAAAAGAAATCCATATCGGGGGGCAGCACAATGCCAGATTTCAGGTTGCACTACAAAGCTGTGGTCATCACGACGGTGTGGTACTGGCACAAAAACAGACACATAGATCAATGGAACAGAATAGAGAACCCAGAAGTGGACCCTGAACTTTATGGTCAACTAATATTCGATAAAGGAGGAAAGACTATCCACTGGAAGAAAGTCTCTTCAAAAGATGGTGTTGGGAAAATTGGACATCCACATGCAGAAGAATGAAACTAGACCACTCTCTTTCACCATACACAAAGATAAACCCAAAATGGATGAAAGATCTAAATGTGAGACAAGATTCCATCAAAATCCTAGAGGAGAACACAGGCCACACCCTTTTTGAACTTGGCCACAGTAACTTCTTGCATGATTCATCCACGAATGCAAAAGAAACAAAAGCAAAAATGAACTATTGGGACTTCATCAAGATAAGAAGCTTTTGCACAGCAAAGGATACAGTCAACAAAACTAAAAGACAACCTACAGAATGGGAGAAGATATTTGCAAATGACCTATCAGATAAAGGGCTAGTTTCCAATATCTATAAAGAACTTCTTAAACTCAACCCCAAAGAAACAAACAATCCAATCATGAAATGGGCAAAAGACATGAACAGAAATCTCACAGAGGAAGACATAGACATTGCCAACATGCACATGAGAAAATGCTCTGCATCACTTGCCATCAGGGAAATACAAATCAAAACCACAATGAGATACCACCTCACACCAGTGAGAATGGGGAAAATTAACAAGGCAGGAAACCACAAATGTTGGAGAGGATGCGGAGAAAAGGGAACCCTCTTGCACTGTTGGTGGGAATGTGAACTGGTGCAGCCACTCTGGAAAACGGTGTGGAGGTTCCTCAAAGAGTTAAAAGTAGACCTGTCCTACGACCCAGCAATTGCACTGCTGGGGATTTACCCCAAAGATGCAGATGCAATGAAACGCCGGGACACCTGCACCCCGATGTTTCTAGCAGCAATGTCCACAATAGCCAAACTGTGGAAGAAGCCTCGGTGTCCATCAAAAGATGAATGGATAAAGAAGATATGGTTTATGTATACAATGGAATATTCCTCAGCCATTAGAAACGACAAATACCCACCATTTGCTTCAACATGGATGGAACTGGAGGCTATTATGCTTAGTGAAGTAAGTCAATCGGAGGACAAACATTGTATGTTCTCATTCATTTGGGGAATATAAATAATACTGAAAGGGAATATAAGGGAAGGGAGAAGAAATGTGTGGGGAATATCAGAAAGGGAGACAGAACATAAAGACTCCTAACTCTGGGAAACGAACTAGGGGTGATGGAAGGGGAGGAGAGGAGGGGTTGGGGGTGAATGGGTGACGGGCACTGAGGGGGGCACTTGACGGGATGAACACTGGGTGTTATTCTGTATGTTGGTAAATTGAACACCAATGAAAAATAAATTTATTATTTAAAAAAAATAAAAAAATAAAGGGTTAAAAAGATGAAAAATAAAATAAAATAAACCAGCCCCCCTCTCTGATGTGTAGTGGGAATGAGTGGTAGTAGAGGTGAAAGTAGAATGACCATGAGTTGGATACATGGCAGTTCGTTAGACTGTGCTTACAATTTCTACGTCAGGACCTGAGAATTTTCACTAAGAGTTTTAGAAGGGAGACTTCTCCAAAATGGAGAAGTCTATTTCTCTGACACAAAGTCAAGGAAGGCACACTTAGTTTAACACAAACTCATTGTTTCTGAAATAATAGAAATCAAGGCAGCAAGAAAGTTCAAGAACTGTGACAGAATTTCTTTTCTAGCCATTCTTAATGGAAGGGAAAAAATGTGAAAGAGGGATTGTTTTTTTATTTGGATAGAAAAAAAGAAATTGCTTCTAAGTTTCTCTAGAGTCATTGATTGCACTGCCATATGCATGGATAGTAGAGTCTTGAGAGCACCCTGAAAGTGGGTCTTTGATACGAACCCTCATCCATGTGCCAGAGAGGCCATTTTTTTCAGTAGAAAGTAAAAGATGCACATATTTCTAGAAGCTCTTTAATTACTACAAGTTTAAAAGATATTAGGACGCCTGGGTGGCTCAGCAGTTGAGCATCTGCCTTTGGCTCTAGACATGATCCCAGAGTTCCGGGATCGAGTTCCACATCAGGCTCCCTGCGTGGAACCTGCTTCTCTCTCTACCTGTGTGTCTGCCTCTGTGTGTCTCTCATGAATAAATAAATAAAGTATTTAAAAAAAAGAAAGAAAACTCCAGTTACAAAAAGTTTAATAAATGTTAATATAAAAATGTCAAATTTAAAACACTATTTTCTTTCCTTGTATCAAATTTAAAACACTATATTTTCTTTTCTTATATCATTTTTATCTTTCAGATACTAAATATTAAACTAAAGATCTAAAAAACGATTGAATTTCCTTTCCTTTCCTAAAATGAAAGTAGGTTTGCAAAAAAACAAACAAACAAACAAAAAACAAAAAAAAAAAAAAAAGAGAGAGAGAGAGAGAAAATAGGTTTGCATTACACCTACTTACTTTGCCAACAAGATACATTTAGGCTTCTTAAGTATCCATTTATTTATTTATTATCCATTTGAAATGTGGGAGCTACATTTTAAGTTTTTCTCTGTGTCTTGATTGACTTGAAATTTCATCCAAATTAATTCTCTGCACCCTGGGAAAAATTTTTTTTCATTCCTACCAAAACAGTAATAACTCAAAGCATGTATGACATCATTATTGAATAAAAGCACATATAAAAACGTCAAGTGTTATTTTAGCCTTCAGCCATATAAACCAGGGCTCCCAAATTACTGGAAACCATCTAATCTTGCACCGTAGTACTCATTTCAATAATGGTAACAGCTGTTGATGGCCTATATTTCATGTAAAAATAATGGGGCTATGAAAGTTTTAGCATTCTATATGCTCACTTACACAAGAGAATGAATCTGATGTAATATTTCTAAAATCAGATGTAAGGTTTTCATGGATAAGAAGTGATGTGTCATGGCTAATCCTATTTTATACCCAAGTGTATGCTCATATTATTTACTTAAGAAAGAGATGAGAAAGATTTTACTTCATTATCTGTCTAGTCTACTTTTTATTGCGCTGATAAGGAAATAGCCCTAAAAGGTCCCAAGAAAGATGTAATACACTTTAATTTCTCCTTTAGTCTTCTAAATGATCAGGTAATAGCCCTTTACTGCTCACATCTCAATTTAAAGCACAGCACAGAATGCTGTCCTTCTTTTGTCTTTGGGAATAGAATATAAAGAACAGTCAATAAAGAGTTACTATGGGTAGCTGACTAATACTCTGGGTTAAACTGATGTTTTCCAGAGTTGTCAGCTCTTGTTGAGTATGAACAGTGACCACAAAGCCACTTAAGAGTGAACTGACTTTACAAACAGATTGAATCTGTCCTGGAATGGAAAATTCTCATTGCATATTTAGAGAGACTAAAGCTCCTTCCCATTTCCAATGAAATAATTCCATTAAAACATTATTCTTCGCCATGATATGGAATCATGTCCAAATAACACTGTGTGTGTGTGTGTGTGTGTGTGTGTGTGTGTGTGTGTGTGTGTGTTTCTGCTTCTGAAACAATACAATTCATCTTTACCACTTACCTCTCTTTTCTCTGGGTCACTCCAGTTCCCATAAACTGGATTAACAAATGCACAGTTAACACTTCCTTTAGTTTTCCTTAAAGCACACAAGGCCATAAAAAAAGTATAAGTATTGAAGTATAGCACAGTACATTTTTAGTTTATTATCTGGTAGACATCTTTGAGAGACATATTGTCTAGCCAGCATACTTATTTTTATGAATGTATTATCATAAGTAAGGCTATTACTTTTTTTTTCAGGACACAAAGGCAACTACATTCTTATAAGTAAATATAATTTGAATTCTGAATACTTAGATCCAAATAAACACAGACAAATAAGAAGTGGCATAAATTGGTCTTAAAATCGATTTCTTAAAATATCACTCAAGCGATACATAGGGTACAACATTATAAAGAGCTGGCTATATGGAAAGGCTACCATAGACTTCAAAAGTGCTAAACCAAAAAAATAAATAAATAAAAAAAATTAAAAAAAAAAAAAAGTGCTAAACCACCAAATCCTGAGGACATGACAGTGTTGGTCATAAAGATCTATGGCAATGGGTCATTCCATAATGTTTTAAACAGCAAATTTAAATAGGAGTGTTTTGAAGAGTTCTTAATGTTAGTGTTTCCTTTAAATGAATCAAAAAGAGATGTGTCCTTGATAATCTCACTTGTTGGTCTAGATCTGCTTAATATATTCTTATTGACTAGACTCCTAAATGATCATTTCTTTTTGTGCTTTACTTAGTTACTCAAGTGTCAGCAGTTTTATTAGAAGACAACAAGCCCTGGAATAGTTGGTCACAACTGATGAGTAAAAAATGCCCACCACAAAAATTAAAAAAAAAAAAAAAAAACAGATAACTAAATATATCCCATTAAAGATTTATAGAATGATCCCATCATGCACACACACATTATAAGAATAATGGAGAGTAGAATACCAATTATAGGATGATTGCTAGTGTCTTGAAGGCAGCTCAGTTATGAGGAAAAAATATGTAATACATGAATATTTTTGCCTAATCAGGGTATAATGACAATAAGTCTGTCAATAACATACCCTTAGATCCTAAGGGAAAATGTAGTAAAGAGGGAAACTCTTACTGATTTGTTTTTTGGAAAGAAATCTTCAGTTATGACTTCTTTTTGTCACCTACCAAAATACGCAATGAGTCCAAGAGTCTAATCTGGGTAATTGTGTTTGGCTGGCCATATGTTCTTCCTATGGATTCAATCTTCAAAGTTTCCTAATCTCCACTATTTCTATACAATTGGCTTGAATATTCAGTAGCTTAACCAGTTCGCCCTCATTGAATCTACATTTTGGGTATAATGCATAGGTGTATATATATATATATATATATATATATATATATATATATATGGCAGCTATATTTGTGGGTTGTTACTTGAAAACAGTCATAGGTGCAAGAAATATCTGTTAATTCCTTAACTACAGTAAATGAATACTTATGATTTCCTATAGTTAGATTGAATAAGTGGTATTTGATTCTTCGCTTTTCCCTCCTCCAAGACTAGTCAACATAAAGTTCTCAAAGTGGTAAGCTCAGTAATGATACAGTTAGGTGCAGAACTAGGCAGGGCTGCTTTTACAGTTGAGACTGGATAGGGAATTGAAGGTAAATTTCAAAATGTGTCGAAATGCCAAAACAAAGCCTGGCACAGGAGAGACTGAACATTGAAGTAAGGAGTAACAAAACAAAATGGAAATTAGGAACTCGATAGAGATGAGACAAATGCCTCAGAAAAATTAATCTCAGCTGAAATCAGGCATGAAATCAGGAAGCAAGAGGAAATCCAAACCATAGGGCTAGATAGGACAGATGGTCCAAAGGCCAGGCAGGCAACCAGGAACTGAAGGGATAGGCTTGGCAGTCAATTGGATAGAAGTGAGGTACAAGCAATACAAAAGATCTTGATATGAGACAATTATTTTTGGCTTTGGAGTTTGGACCCCAGATGACCTAGACCAAGGTTGGTAGGTAGAAGGCAGTAATTAAACAGTCTTCCAGCTCTGTTAAATTCAGCTATGGGAGCTACTTTTCTTCTGAGAGGATTTTAAGTCTTAAAAATTTTTCTATTAAAGTGAAAAAAAATAACAAAGACCTGTAGGTGGCTAGACTTTGGGGGTTGGGTGACTACAAAAAGGGTGACACTTAAGGATGTGGAGTTGTAGTAAAAGAAGAAAGGGTCACAGTATAAGTAGTAGAATGTGAGCAATGGTAAATTTACCCTTCTTTAAATTATGTTTATTAGCAGTCACAAACTACTACTATTTTTTCCATCAAAGGTATGCCCCCCAGTATTAGAAACCTCTGAATTGTTAGGCTTAATTTTCAATGTCTTTCCTATATATAGTGTAAAATATCACCCATCATCAAAAGATACTTCCATTAAGTAAATTTCTAGTGTCAACTCCATATGTTTACTCTTTCAGGATTATGATATATTTTCCATATGTATCAATTATATGTAAATTTGATATTAAAACATAATTCCACTTCATTTCTTCATTTCTATGAGGAAAATGAAACATCTGATTGTAAAGTTTTCTGTCAGTACATTACACTGTTATGTGCAATGATAAGCCTGTATTAAGCTAAAAAATGCTACATTTAGCTTATACTTTGTCAGTAGTCTGATGGGCCTAGAAGAGTTGAGGTGTCAAAGAATCTCACCACCTCCAGGAATCAGCAAGGAACTGACTTAGAAGTTTGGAGTAGAGAGAAAAAGCAACATGAATCACATGGGTTTTTCCATCCATAATTTAAGTTACTTAAACTATTCTTGAGGTCCCGCTATATCAGTATGTACAGAAACTGTATAGGGTGGCATTTTGAATGGGCTGAAGAGAGAGATGTCAGTGCAGAACTGGGATAATTCTCGTGAGAATTTGTAATTTAAACTTAGTGAGCATATGTATAACTCTAAAAGCATTCACTTCATGGCTTATTAATTAACAAAATTATTTTAGTGTTGATTAAAAACATGAAAGTGTAGGTATATGAAATTACTGTAAATGATTAGTGAAGAAAAACAAAGATAAAACAAAATTCATCTATGTTACTTACATCCACTAAACATGACTTTGAGATAAGTGTTTATTATATGTATATTTTAACAGCTTTCTTGAATTATCACACACCATATCAGTTTACTCATTTAAATAGATGGTTCAATTTTAGTAATATTAATTTTATTTTTAAAACTGGTAAAAAAATATACATATATATAACATAAAACTTGATATTTTAACCCCTGCCACTATATAGTTCAGTTGCTTTCATTATATACACAGTGTTACACAACCATCACTTCTATTTACAAAATGTTTTCATAACCAGAAATAGAAACTCAGTAGCTATTAAACCATAATTTCCCACTCTCCTATCTCTCCACCCTCTGGTAACCTCTGGATTTACCTTCTGTCTCTCTGAATTTGCCTGTCCTAAGTACTTCACAAAAGTAGAATTGCACAATATTTATCGTTTTCTGTCTGGCTTATTTCTCTTAGTGTAATGTTTCAAGTTTCATCCATATTGTAGCATGTATAAGAACTTCAGTAATTTTTATGGCTGAATAATACTCCATTGTGTGCATATGTTACACTTTGTTTACTCCTTCATCTGATGATAGACACTTGAGTTGCTTTCACGTTTTGGCTATTGTGAATGATTTATGAATGTTGTCCTAGAAGTATCTGAGTTCCTATTTCAATTATATATCTTTCATGGGTTTATTTGCCATTTGTATATCTTTAATAAAGAAATGTCTACAAAAGTCTGCTTTTAAGTGGGTTGTTTTTCTTTTTGAGTTGTGGGAATTTTTATATATTCTGGATATTAAACTCTAATCGGATGTATAATTTCAAATATTTTGTTCTATTCTGTAGGTTGTCCTTTGATTTTGCTAATGTCCTTTGATACATGAAAATTTTTGATGAAATCCAACTTATCTTTTTTGATTTGTTTCTTGGGCTTTTGGTGTCATATCTAAGAATGTCTTGTTATCTTTTCACACGTCTTTGGTCATCTGTATGTATGTCTTCTTTGGAAAAATATCTCATGTCCTCTGCCCATTTTTTAATTGGATTGTTTTTTTGATGCTGAGTTATATAATTCTTTGTATGTTTTGGATATTAATCCCTTTTCAGATTATATCATTTGCAAATATCTTCTTTGTTGATTATTTCCTTTACCAAGCAAAAGCTTTTTATTTTGGTGTAGTGCCAATAGCTTAATTTTGTTTTTGTTTCCCTTGCCAGAGGAGACACATCTAGAAAAAATATTTCTATGGTTGATGTCAAAGAAATTACTGCCCGTTTTCTTCTAGGACGTTTATGGGTTCAGATCTCTATCAGATAATCAGTGAAATGAAAATAAAAGCCACAGTGAGATATTACCTCAAAATGGTTAAAATAAAAGACACAAGAATTAGCAAGTGTTGGCAAGAATGTGGAGAAAAAAAGAACCTTTTGTGTACTGTTGATGAGAATGAAGATTGGTATAGTCAATCTAGAAAAATCTAGAAAAATATAGATGTTCCTGAAAAAACTGAAAAAAGAGAATTACTATATGATCCAGTAATTCTGCCACTGAGTACTTATCCAAAGAAAATGAAAACACTAATTTGAAAAGGTACATGTTTATTGCAGCATAATTTGTAATAGCCAAGATATGGAAGCAACCTAAGTGTCCATCCATAGATGAATGAATAAAGAAGCATGTGTGTGTGTGTATGTGTGTGTGTGTGTGTGTGTATAATATATAATATATAATATATAATATATAATATATAATATATAATATATAATATATACAGGAATATATATATATGGAATATATATATGGAATTACTCAGCCATAAAATAATAAAATAAAAAATAATGAAATCTTGCTATATGTAACAATGTGGGATCTGAGGGGTATAATGCTAAGTGAAATAAGTTAGGCAAAAACAAATACTATATAATTTCACTCATATGTGGAATTAAGAAAACAAATGAAAAAAAAAAGGAGACAGTAAAAACAGACTCTTAAATACAGAGAAAAGACTGGTGGTTGCCAGAGGGGTGGTAAGTGGGGGGGGGGGGTAGAGATAAAAGGGGTTTAGGAATACACTTATCTTGATGAGCGCTGAGAAGTATATCAAGTTATTGAATCATTATATTGTATACCAGCAACTAATATATCATTTTATGTTAATTATACTTGAAAACAAAAATAAAAATGTGCTGCTAAATACAGGTCTTCAAGATTGAGTCCTACAGCTTCCTCTAAATATTTTATGGTTTTAGTTCTTACATTCAGGTATTGTATCCATTTTGAGTTAATTTTTTCTGGGGTATGAGTAGGGGTTCAGCTGTATTCTTTTACATGTGGAAATCTAACTGTCCCAGAACCATCTGTTGAAGAGACTGTTTTTCCCCATTGAATGGACTTGATCCTCTTGTCAAAAATCAATTGGTCATATATGTATGGGTTTATATTTGGCTTTTAATTTTTAGTCCATCAATCTATATGTATATATTCATATGCCAATGCCACGGTGTTTTGTTTGCTGTAGCTTTGGTTTTATGTTTGTTTTTTGTTAGCTTTGTGGTAAGTTTTGAAATCAAGAAGTGTTAGTTCTACACCTTTGTCCTTTGTCAAGATGGTTTTGTTTTTTTGATGCCCTTATAATTCCACATGAATCTGAGGTTTGGTTTTCTATTTCTGCAAAGAACATTGTTGGAGTTTTAATAGGGATTATGTTGAATCTGTAGATCACTTTGGGTAGCACTGACATTTTGACAATATTAATTCTTTCTGTGAACTGGAGATGTCTTTCCATTTATTTAGGTTTTCTTTAATTTCTTTTGGTAATACTGTGTAATTTTAAGTGTAGAAATCTTTTACCTTCCATGTATTTTATTATTTTCCATGCTATTGTCAAGGTGACTGCTTTCTTAATTTCTTTTTTCTGATTGTTCATTGCTGGTTTCAGAGCACAACTGATTTTGTGTTTTGAATTTGTATCTTGCAACATTGCTGAATTCATTTTTATTAGCTTTAGTGGCTTTTTGTGGTTTATTTAGGACCTTCTATGATCATGTCTTTTGTAAGTAGAAATAGTTATATTTTTTCCTTTCCAATTTTGATGGCTTCTATTTACTTATTTTGTTTAATTGCTCTGGTTAAGGTTTCTAATTGATAAACACATTTATCTCTAGCTTCTTGGGGCTAAAACCTTTACTAATATAAAATTAAATTGTGGGCTGCTTGGGTGGTGCAGTAGGTTAAATGTCCGATTCTTGGTTTTGGTTCAGATTATGATCTGAGGGTTCTGGGATCGAGCCCCAAGTCAAGCTCCATGCTTAAGATGGAGTCTGCTTGAGATTCTTTCTCTCTCTGCCTCTCTGCACCACCCAACACGTGCTCACTCGTTTTCTGTCTCTCTCTAAAATAAATAAAATATTTTTTTAAAAAATACGCACACACACACACAAACGTGAATTGTAATGATAGTGTATGAGGAAAATTATTATGTCAGTGTTTGGATAGTTTTAGGGTAGAATCTGCTTGTCACTTTGTGTGACATCTTTAGATAAAATAAGTGAATAAACCTTTATTTAGGTTAAAGGAACCGGTGACAGTGAGCGTCAGTATCACTGTGAATGTTGAAGAGTGGCTATCAAGAAGATGATAGAAAAGAATGATAGTGCCTGAATTGTTTCTACTGAGAATTCTGCACTCCAAAATGAACATGTTTTACATACATCTTAAGTTTATTAATTAGTAACTGTAACCTGCTTTTATAATTAGTTTTATTAGGAATGTCCTATTTTATTTACTAAATCAATTACTGTGTTTGGTTATCAATGAGTTGCTTGATTTCTTTTTGTCAACAGACATGTTTTTCTCTAAGTTACTAGTATGTCATTTTGTGTGTCTGAGACTGGTCAGGTGCTTCTTAGTCTAATCTACCAAATACCTTAGTCCCCACTACTATCTCATGGGAACAAGCTGTTACAATTTTTTCTCCTATTTAAAAATAGTCTTAGAAAATGCTCAGAGAAAAATAAGCTTAAAACTTTAGTACAAATTATAAAAGTTAAGAGGAAATGACATTTGAAAGGGCAATGCATGATGATTCTAGGTGGACTGTATTATAAAACTCTATTGTAATAACCTGTATGCTAAAAAGTATAGAGAACTGTACTCTCTGAAATGGAGGAGGTGATCATAATGCAGCTATCAGGTGATTTGAAGGATAAGCATGTTACTTTATTTACCAAAAAATATCTGTTCGTGCATGTGTTTGTTTGTAGGGATCTGTTCTCTTGCTTCCACTAATGAAATGATTTGTATATATTGTTTCTAAATGTTGAAGTACATTCTCAAAATATAAGAAATGATTGTTCTGAGTTGAGTGCCTGAAGGAAAATGGTGCTCTAGAAAGTGATGCTCTAGAAAGTGAGTGCTATTCTCTTTACCTTCTTTTCTTATTCTTTTCTCTGTTTGTCATCTGTATCTTTCTTTTAAACTTCCTACTTCTTTCTCCTGACTTCAAAGCCTGGGTTCAATGAAGGGATATTGGGATAAAGAAAAATAATAAGGAAGTGTCAAATTAGAAATGGTATTAACCGTAGTAGTTTTTAAATATTAATTTACTAATTTAGAGCTAGATCTTTGCCATCATCTTGTTCATGGCCTACTTTACAGATGGGGCAACTGAGACCCTTCTTCTACTAAACCAGAAGTCTTCTGGAGGATAAAGACCTTGTCTGGTTATTCTCTCTATCACACTACCTAATACAGCAGGAAACAACTGAATATTTATAGAAAAAAAATAACAATTCATATAGTCCAAAACATCTATGATGGAACAAAATCCACTAACCTGCTTTCTTTTCTGTTCCCTTATGCTCACTCCCACCAATATATTTCATCAATTCCCGGAGAGAAAAGATAATCATATTTACTGTTGTTATCACGTTTGTATTTAGCTTTCTGTTCCACTTAGCACAAAACTTTAAGTAGGCCAGGAACCTCCTTTTGCCCTCTCTTTCCATTCTTTTTTCATTGGATTAAGTGCCAGCCCAGATGAATACCTTGGTGGATTCCCAGAAGATGAGAGGAAAGGAAAGAGTGTGGCCCTTCTATCTTTTTCTGTTCATTAGAAACTGAAAAAGTCATGTGACTGGAGAAAAAACAATTTAGTACAAATAACTCATTTTATAATATTTGAAAAATAATGGTATGAGTTCCTCATATCTCATGTATATCTGAAAAATGAGAGGTATGAAATATAAGGATCTTGAAATAAGTTTTCAGGCTATGAAGTACTTGTTATTGCTAGAAAAAAATGTTTTCTAACCATAAAAGTACATGTGACATGTTTTGAAAGGATACATCAAAATTATGAAATACAGTAATTTCAGTGGTTGAGAAAGAATTCATTTATTCTGAGAGTCATGCCTGTTACATTAAATTTTGCTTTGCTGATCAGTGGTAAATCTGGTGTGTCCTAGAGAACTAAATCTCTATTCTCCCGGTTTCCACCTGTCATTTAAAAAAACTCTTTGATTTGTTTTTTTTCCAAATGTTTCTAGTTTTAGGACTTTGTTAGTATGCCTCAGCCTTTCTGAGTGTGCTATTCTTTCAGATGAAAGGAAGATATAAAATCTTAATAAAAATAAAGTATTCCTGAGTTTCTACTTGTACTCATCTATTTCTAATGTCCACTAAACATATTTCTCTCTGTCAAGAAGAGATCTTTTTAAAGAAATAATTGTGTCTTAACCAGGGTACTACTAATTTTTTTTCTCTGTCCCATCATCAAGGTTAATGAATGAATTTTTTTTTTGCTTCCCAGTTTTAGTTTGATGCACTGTGTTTCCCATTCAGTTGTCAGTGCCATATGATTCACATGTATCATTTTTTTTTCTCTAAGCTTTAAACAAGCTTTATTTTACACCTGGTATCTGTTCATTTCCAGACCAAATTTTAGCCTGTTTGAATAAGCTACTTTTAGGAGAATTATTACAGATTATGATATTTACACCTTATTTTGTTCTTTTTGTATCTTTCAGCTTGCAAAGATAAGTACAAGAGAAGAATATAAAATAAATAAATAGATAGGAAATTAAAGGAATTCTGAGAACTGAAAAATAAAGTCAGATGTAGTGAAATAGTATGAGAAATGAAAATCTATTTATTTACTAAATGAAGGATACAACTTTAAGATTCTTAAATTTAAGCAAGATAATCAGTCACATAGGTAGTACTTTCAAAAGTAAACAAAGCAGGTGCTCAGTAGCACCTCTCCAACTCAGGAGAGAAGACACATGCATATATGTGTGCACCCTCTTAATGTAATATAGGCTAAAAGAGCACCAGGTCCTCACAACATTATTTTAGAGAGGACACAATGGGTTTCACTAGGTTTCAATCAAGATTCCATCAAAATCCTAGAGGAGAACACAGGCAACACCCTTTTTGAACTCAGCCACAGTAACTTCTTGCATGATACATCCATGAAGGCAAGAGAAACAAAAGCAAAAATGAACTATTGGGACTTCATCAAGATAAGAAGCTTTTGCACAGCAAAAGATACAGTCAACAAAACTCAGAGACAACCTACAGAATGGGAGAAGATATTTGCAAATGATGTGTCAGATAAAGTATCCAAGATCTATAAAGAACTTATTAAACTCAACAGCGAAGAAACAATCCAATAATGAAATGGGCAAAAGACATGAACAGAACTCTCATAGAGGAAGACATAGACATGGCCAACATGCACATGAGAAAATGCTCTGCATTACTTGCCATCAGGGAAATACAAATCAAAACCACAATGAGATCCCACCTCACACCAGTGAGAATGGGGAAAATTAACAAGGCAGGAAACCACAAATGTTGGAGAGGATGTGGAGAAAGGGGAACCCTCCTGCACTGTTGGTGGGAATGTGAACTGGTGTAGCCACTCTGGAAAACTGTGTGGAGGTTCCTCAAAGAGTTAAGAATAGACCTGCCCTACGACCCAGCAATTGAATTGCTGGGGTTTACCCCAAAGATGCAGATGCAATGAAACGCCGGGACACCTGCACCCCGATGTCCACAATAGCCAAACTGTGGAAGGAGCCTCGGTGTCCATCGAAAGATGAATGGATAAAGAAGATGTGGTCTATGTATACAATGGAATATTCCTCAGCCATTAGAAACGACAAATACCCACCATTTGCTTCGACGTGGATAGAACTGGAGGGTATTATGATGAGTGAAATAAGTCAATAGGAGAAGCACAAACATTATGTGGTCTCATTCATTTGGGGAATATAAAAAAAAGCAAAAGGGAATAAAGAGGGAAGGAGGAAAAATGAGTGGGAAATGTCAGAAAGGGAGACAGAACATGAGAGACTCCTAACTCTGTGAAATGAACTACGGGTGGTGGAAGGGGAGGTAGGTGGGGGGTGAGGGCGACTGGGTGATGGGCACTGAGGGGGGCACTTGATGGGATGAGTACTGGGTGTTATTCTATATGTTGGCAAATGAACACCAATAAAAAATAAATTTACAAAAAATATATATATATTTAAAAAAGAAAGAGTTTTCAAAATATCGGACTGAGTGACAAAGTGTGCTTCAGTAAAAATTATCTAGGAGAAGGTGATATCAAGGAGGGGAATGAATTTTATGGAACCCTTGAAGCACAACAGTGCCTCAGAGAATTTGATTTCAGGAGCATTTTCATCTGTTTTTGTTTATTGTAAAAAAGTCAACGCTAAGATTACAATTTGTATTTGGTAATTAAAGAGCAGATATTAAATCTGTTGTAAGAATCTATAGGTAGAATAAAATCACGTAACATCATGAGGCATTATAAGAATAAACTGAGTCCATTAAATCAACTTTTCTCATTGAATGTATGCTCCTATAAAATACTGTATAATTTGACTAATGCTAAAGAAAAAAAAAGGAAAAAAATCATGAAGGGTAGCAATAGAAATATTCCAGGTCTATCATAGTCTCTATTTCTAGCAAGATACTGTTTTTTTTTTTTTTTTTTTTTTTTTTAAGAAGTAAATCTTGGAGGCCTATTACAGGGCAGAATGATCAGCAATAAAGTGGGATGTACTACGTGAAAAAAAAAAAAAAGAAGTAAATCTTGGAGGATAAAAAAAAGAACCAAGCCAATTTTAAAAATCGGGGATAAATTAGGGGGGAGTGTCCATGATCTCAAGTTTTCATTTTCAAGTCTTTAAGGACAAGCTGAACCAAATGTTTGGGTGAAAAAGTTCAGAAAGAATTGGGTTTGCAAGCATAACCAGAAATGCCACAAAACGGAGAGGAAAGGATTAATCATCTGGGGTCACAGAACCAAACAACTGGGACACTGAATTTTGCTAAACTCATTCACATGACATAGCAACATATATTTCTTCTACTTTTTTCAGGCGGGAAGTAAATACCACTGGCTACAAACCTGTCACTGTTTAATGCGATCTTGCTGTGGCAGAGTGCCTAAATAGGAACATGCCCTGGAATATGGATTCAATTAGTATGAATAAAGCTGACCCAAGTTCCTATAGCTTAACCTTCGGGAGAGCCCATGCTGCCAATGTGAGCATAGTCTCTACTTGGCTTCTCATCTGAGTGTTAGCACATTCACAACTGCCTAACAGGAACCAGATGCAGAACTGGAGTCCCTTTGGAAATATATTTGATAGCACACTTTGAAAATCTTTCTTGACCTAGTCAAATTACTAAGAGTCAATCTTTAGGAAATAATTAGAGAGGAAGACAAAGATTTATGTAGAAAGAGGTTCATCACAAATTATTGGTAATAATGAAAAATTAGATACAACTTAAATGTCTAATAATAGGGTAATGGTTAAATGATGATACATGTACTTGAGAGGACATTAAATAGCCCTTTCAAATAATGCTACTTTATATTTAATGGTGTAAGGGCAGTGTTTCTCAAAGTGTGGTCTGTGGACTGCTGGAGGTCTTAGGGACCTCTTCAGGGGGCGAACAAATTCAAAACTATTATAATAATAATAAAGGTCTATTGGTAAAAGATTCATTCAAATGCAAGCTAGATCAGTGAATTTTAATTTTCACAGACGTTTAAACTATGTTGATATTTGCACTGATAGTGCAAATGTGGTGTTGGTTAAAACTTTCAGTGCCTTAGGAGGAGATAAGACAATGGTATGTACCAAGCTGTATGTTACATTCTTTACCACCAGGTATTTGCAGTAAATTTTTTGAAAAGTCAATTTCATTTCAAAATGACCTTGTTGAAGGAACAAAATTGATTAAATCTCAACTGTTCATGCAAGTTTCTTTTTTAATATTCTGAGAAATATGAAACAGAATTATATAATATATATAATATATAATATATAATATATAATTTTGTTTCATAATATGTATTTTTTCTTAACATGTAATGGATTTTTTATTTTTTACTTAAAAAATCTTTTTTAGATTTTATTTTATTTATTCATGAGAGAGAGAAAGGCAGAGATATAGGCAGAGGGAAAAGCAGGCCCGATGTGGGACTTGATCCCGGGACTCCAGGACCATGCCCTGTGCCAAAGGCAGACACTCAACAACTGAGCCACCCAGGTGTCCCAGATTTATTATTATTATTTTAAAATAAACTAATACATATAATTTAATAAACTTCTCAATTTTAATTTTTAATATAAATTTTGATAGTTATAAACCACACAAAAATTTCTTTGGGGTTCTCAATAATGTTTAATGATGTAAAGGTACCTTGAGAGTAAAAAATTTGAGAATGACCAGCATAAGGAAAAAAAAATTGGCAGACAACACAGATTTCAAGATGCAAGCATGTAGTCATGTGTTTGTGCATATTGATAAAAATTTAGAAGATACATCAAAATGATAATAGTATGGATTTCTTGATGGTGACACTAAAGTTAATTTTAAATTCTTTTCTTGCACTTTGTTGTATTTCAGTTGTGCATTAGAATCTTGGGGTGGGGAGTAGCGAGGTAAGATGATTTTACAACTTGGAAACTATCAGGAGGCATTTCCCCTGCTTGAGCTTCACACCATCCTGCTCCAACCCTGGTAAGCTATTTGCCTAAAAGATAAGATCTGCTTCCCTCACTAGTTTTTCCTGATTGCCCTCTTTTAGCATTTTTTCTCAAAGTCAACTCGTCAGCCTTGCTACCCTGCTTAACAGTTTGGATAGGCTATGCTTTTTCATAAATCCCGTTTTTGCTCTTAAGTTCACTCTTCACTGGCCAGATTCTTTGCTAGATAAACTAGCCACATAAACTTCTGGAGCCTGATAAACTTCTCTTCTTTGTATTCCACTGTGCCTGGTACATTTTACTATCAGGACATATAGTACTTTTTAAATTGGAATGAAATATTTTTCCATGTAAATTGCTCTATATGAAAACTCTCTCTAATTTCCTTATTGAATTCTCTTAGACACATAATCTGTTTGATTGAAACTGATTGCAATGTTGAAGTTAATGATCAGTTTTCATGATTTCCCTTAGCAATCACCTAGTACTTGCTGCTTTCTAAATGTTTTTTGGGAACTTTAAAATTTACAACACTATATGAAAATCTGTTTAGAAAAAATTGACTTATTTTATTATGACTCATGAGTTTCTACAAATTTTAAAAATATATTCTTTTAGATTTATTAGTATATATAGTTAAAGCTCTCTTAGATCAGTGAATAAATTTAGTTTATAATATTTAAAAGTTTGAAAAAAAAACAAAATTGCATTTTCCTATTTTAAAACAATCTCTTTTTAAAAAAACATATTTAGAAATTGTAAGCACCCAATCACACAAATTAGCATTATATGTAGATATCTTACAAATATTCATTCCTTATTCCTAGTGAATTTGCCACCATTTTTACTTACATTACCTACATTTTAGTCACACTAACCATCCCATTCTCAAGCCTTTACACAAGTTGTTTTTTTGTGATGTTCTTCCTCCTTTTCATCTAGTGGGTTTCAGCCCATGAATTCAGACTTTACTGATGCTACACATCTTCAGGAAATCCTTCAACCTCTCCACCATATCATTCTCAACTCTGAAGCAATTCTTTATCTGTTTCTCCACTGCTGTACTGTTAAGTGTCTGTATGTGCTTAATATATACTTGTTGAAGAATTGGTATTATTTGCTTTTCTGCTTTTCTATATGCCTTCTTCACCAGAGTATAACTTATTATTTATTTTTATATTCCCATCTTTAGCATGGTACCTACCATGAAATAGGAACTTAATAAATGTTTGCTAACAAACACATGAATGGATTACTAAGAGTTTATAATTCATCGGTTTCTTCTTATAAAGATGAATATAAGCTGGTCTTTTAATTCTGTTGTCATTTGTCCTTTGATTCATTAGTGAGCTATAAATTTTAACACAGTAAATAGATTGTTGAACTTGTAGGTGTATCGCTAAGGGTATTTTAAGGAGAGGTTGTGTGAAATATGATTCAAAAGCAAAAGAATCTCTCAGGACGATAGCAAAGCAATTATTGAAGAAAAATTATGAAACTCATCCCATCCCCCCCTCCAAATTTCCCACCCTTTAGTAACCCCTAATGAAGAAAAACATTTAGCATTCTCATTCTCCAAAGACGCTGAATGTGTTTGATGCATACCGTGGTGGAGCTATATGATTTACTAATCGTACCTTTCCCCAGCTTATCTGTACTACCTTCTTACCCTTTCTCATCTAAACAGGTCACCTCTTTCAAGGAGCAACTCTGATTTCTTGACTATGAGAGAATAAATGTAACAATGTTTTCTTGCTATATAAGATTTAAACAGAGACAAGATGCTGAAAAGATCCTGGGGACTATTTCTGCCAAATAGTTACTCTATTAATATGGCAAAATGTCTGTCTTCAGACCAAATAATTAGAACATGGAGCTGTTATATGGTAAAGTGCTCGTTTTAAGTTTTATATAGATTTTCCTTAAACTATTTGGAGTCTGTGTCCAATGACCATAGATTTGAAACAACTTGGAATAGCTAGTAACTAGTAACTACAACATATACACTCACACCAACGAAGTTTGTATTATTCAAGACTTGTATTTCTCACACATTATATATAAACTGGTTTTGTTTAGTCAGTATCTTAAATGATCAGAGAATTAGTTATTTAAAGAATGACTTAATATTTAGTAAAAATAGTGAATAATTTAGGTATTCATGTGAAATTTCTAATTTTGTTCCTCTGGAAAGTATGAATATTACTTTCTTAAAAAGATTTCATCTGTACACTAACTTAGAAATTGCTTCTCGGGATCCCTGGGTGGCACAGCGGTTTGGCGCCTGCCTTTGACCCAGGGCACGATCCTGGAGACCCAGGATCAAATCCCACGTCGGGCTCCCGGTGCATGGAGCCTCTTCTCCCTCTGCCTATGTCTCTGCCTCTCTCTCTCTCTCTCTCTCTCTCTGTGTGTGACTATCATAAATAAAAAATAAGAAAAAAAGAAATTGCTTCTCAAGAAAAGAGAATGAGAGTTGTAATATAAGTAATTTTAAAATATTTTATTTATTTGTTTGAGAGAGAAAAATCAAGAGACAGAGCACGAGCAGAGGGGGAGGACCAAAGGAGAGGAAGAACCAGAGTCCCATTGAACAGGGAGCCTGATATGTTGCTCCATCCCAGGACTTTGGGATCATGACTTGAGCTAAAGGCTAATACATAACCAACTGAGCCACACAGGCACCCTAATATAAGTAAAATTGTTAATCAGATTACCAGCCAGGCTGATTAGATTGTGTCAGATGCCAGGCAATGTTTTCAGAAATCAGGGCAAAATCTGTCATAAAGTTGGACATCAAATTAAATGGTCTGGTATGAGGACAGTATTGAGAGTAGACACAATTACTCGTTCAATTAAATCCAATTTCCTAAAATGCCCAGGTTTTTGGATGCTCAGTTTCTTCCATAGATTTTGAAAGCTTATACTTATAGGTTTTTGGTATCCTCTAATGTTCATCATTAATATTCTATGATTTAAGCTTCTGATTATGGATTGGTTTTGTAGCCCATCATTGATCCCATTAATGAGTCTGAAAATGGTCATACGTGTAAGGCATCATTTTGTATTCCTTTATTTGCTTTCAGCCTCCACAGAATGAATGAAAATTGGTCAAGCTAGATATTTTCAGGAATACCCAACAATGATATCCCAACGTTTAGAGTCAGGTGCAAGGATCCTAGTATAAATAAATTCTGGAGCATAAGGCAAGTAAAACATTGCTTTGGAATATAAAATGTTCATTAGGTACCAGTATCCTATTGTAGATAATCTGAAAATTCAATTTAATAAAATATTTATTGAGATGAATTCCTACTTGCTATTTGTTGAATTTAGGAATATAAATATAAATAGAGTAAAGATCCTGCCATCAAGAGGCTCAGAGTCTGTTATGGGAGACATCAAACCAAAAGTGAAAAGCCTGAGAACAAAGTACTTTGGAAGCTCAGCAGTGGTTGCTTCTATCTAAGGTGATCTGGGAAGATTCACAGAGGACACCACTTTCGTGATTGGCCTTTGAAAGTCTTCTCTTTTTTTTATATTTTATTTCTATGAAGAAATAAAGAAGAAGAATAAATAAAGAATGAATAAATAAATAAATAAATAAATAAATAAATAAATAAGAAGTAAACTTAGCATTTCTGGAATTTGCCCTATATTTCCTTTGACCAGTAAGTTCTTGAACGTTATAGTCTGGAAAGATGGCAGTTGGAATCACCCATTCTATGTGTTGGGTATATTTAGTCCATAGAATCACAGTTCAAAGATTTTCATATATGATTGCAAATTTATAGATTCCGGCCATCTGACTTTTCACCTGCCCTACATGTTATTTATGAAATGCACAGTTTGTGTCAGGCAAGGTGCAAGAAAAACAATGCTGTCCCTGCTTTTCAGAGATATATCCACAAATGGAATTATGAGTGAGTTCCAGACATATCGTTTTTAACCATCAGATTGTTGTTTGGTCAAGACTACTTGCCAAGTGTCTAGTCTAATATTGAATTGTAATTTAGGAACTTTTTTGGGGGGAGGGGATAAGCATGAACTATCTCAGGGAATTGTAATGCAAATATAAAAGGTAGATTCCTGCCCAGTCAGATTGAAGACACCCTAATATCTGAAGGTGTAATGCAGCTACATTATAACCAAGGGACTACTCAGGGCCTAAAGAATTAAGTTCAGTATTCTGTTTGAATCATGCAGTTTTGGAACTGGGAGAAAACTTTAAAATATTTTATAATTTCCCATGTAGAAGGGTATAGCATGCGTTTATAAGAAGGAGTAATTTAGGCAACTTAAACATCTTAACTTTGTATTTATATTTTATATTAGAGTTAGAACAAAAACATGAATGGCACATCAAAACATACTTTAATGAATATGATTTTCTAGGAGAAGGCTAAGAAAAAGAAAAAAAAGTCTATTTAAACATGAATATATAAATAAAGTAATAGTAAATGTAATACATAGACCCTAAATTGTGGGGATAGCCTATAAGTGATAGAAGCTTGAGAAAGATTGATTGGGTTCAACTTATTTTATACATAATATGGACTATCAAAATAGTTTTCTTCCTATTTCCCAAAACCGTCTCTCTTCCTGGGTTTTTGGATCTCTGTTAGTGTGGTAGTATTAACCATGCAGTTGCCTAAGTACTATATCTCAAATCAACTTAGTTGTTTTTTTTCATCTCCTATATTAAGGCATTCAACCACTGTTCAGATTCAAGAATTCATAATCTCTTATCTAAACCTTTTGAGTAGGCTTATGTCCTAAAAGATTAGATCTTTTCTAATCTATTCTCATGCTCTGCATTTTCATGTTTTGTTTTTATTTTTTGTTAAACACAGATATGATCTTGTCGTTCTTTTGATTAAAACACTTTCCTGGCTTGTATCAATTAAAGCCTGAGCAGGAAATAGCTGACATAGTCAAATTGGAAAATTGAATCTTTGATGAAGTGAAAGTTTGCAAAGGTATAGCCAGGATGTAGAGAAACAACACAGCTTTAGGAAATCCCTGGCCACGGGGTAGGGAGAGGAGCAGAAATGTGACTGTCTTAGGAAAATTGCTCTTTATCCTCTAAATACTTATGGGCCTTTTTTTGCCATTTTGGGAAAACAATTCTAGGATTAGGGGGGAAGTATCAGGGAATAAACAGCATAGGCCTCTCTTTAAAATAGAGAAGAGAGAGAAGAGGAAGTGGAGCTATCACGTGTGGTCCAATACCCTTTTTAAGGAGAGGATTTTGAAACCCTGTTCTCAATTTCCCTTTTCCAGCAAAGCAGACATTCAGCAGCATTGGCAGAGCATGGCTCTGATATACACAGGGACTGAGACTGGGGAGTTAGGTTCCTACATTTTAACAGCTGTATTTCTTGTGGGCAAATGCACATGAATGGAGAGAGCAGAGGTTTGCCAGCATTATGAGATAGCCTGAGTTTTTGCCCCTAATGGTGGTTGTCTAAGGCTAAGTACTCATTTCTGGGATCAGGGCAGGCTCACTAGTGATGCTGTAGCTGTAAAAAGCAGCTGAATTCCTTGAGACACAGAGTAAGAGAGGTTCTGGTTTATGCTAAGGATAAATATTCATTGCTGGGCCCAAGTTAGGCCTGGATATCCAAGGATCTCGAAGTAAAAAAAGTAGCTCTACTTCTGCCTCCAAAATTCCAAATTATCACACTAGTGGCAAAGGGTCTGAGTGAGAGAATATAGTATTATAGGGATAAGTAACTTTATTTGGGGGCCAGGACCACTCATTCAAGCATCTCAAACAACAAGAACACCTATATCTCCCTGAGGTTAAAGGCAGCTGGCTCAGCTTTGGGGATCTTAATCCCCTTTTTCTTAACAGAAATATGAACACCAGTCATTTTCTTTATTATCCTTTCCTTCCACTTTACCCCCAGAATATTCTGGTTCACATTTTTACTATTATAGTCATATTTAAACATATGCTATGAGTAAGAAAGCAAGGTATCATCATCATCTTATATATCTTCAAGCTCTCTCAACTAGCCCATAGGAAATCTTAATAAATGTTTGTGGAGTTGAATTATGAAGCATTCCCAAGATCACATTCGGGTCTTATAATTTCCAACTTAGCAATCTTTCCACTGTTGCACATATTTACAATCCTATGAAATTATTTAGAAATTTCCAGATGCAAACAAACAAAAATCTTCACATGGATGTATTTCATTTCTTAGCATAACTAAAAGAAATATGTTTATTTTTAACTTTTATTAAATTAACACAATACTTCAGGAGTAACTGCCACAGTGCAGCATAATAAAAAGTTATTTATTGCCATTTTTCCCTAGGTAAAGAAGATATAATCTAAAATACAAAAGCAATGGGTATTATGTAACTTCAGGTAAGGTAAGAATAAATAGTCCACTATTTATTTGAATCCTTTATTCTTCATTTCTGAGTATATGTTTGATTATAACATCTACTTTGGATTACTGAAACAATTCTAGAAGGCTGCCATATTTGTTACTTTCTCTAAAGTGTCATAAGTTAAGTTTTAGTGGCTTTTGGTCCATGGGGAGAGGGATACTAGATACTTTTTGGAGACCTATCATGTTGACTCCCAATTCCATAATACAGTGCCTTGCTTGTAGAGTCCTTGCAGCCATGTTTGTATATTGATCCTACCCCATATCTCTCTGATCTGGTTGATTTGACCAGCAATGGAATCTTGATCCCCAAGTGGGCTGATCAGAAGGTTTTCCTTTGGAATAAATAATTAGGCAAAAATACAAAAATCTAGTATCTCCACATGTCTGAAGACATTATGGGTAACTAACACCCACCTACAAGGCAGCACCATTTTGTTATAAAGATGGAAGCAGAGGAAATATATGTTCAGAGAGAGAGAATCACCAAACAAAGAAGCAAAAAGAAGCAGAGATGAGAGGCAGATGAAGAATACTAGTGGGTCCAGCCCTTCTCAACCTCATTCATTATTATCTTTGAGCTATGGTAAAAGTACATTTTAATACTAAATATTCATTTTGATTAAGCTAAGCTTGAGTTGCTTTCTTCCCCTCACTAATATATTTGGTAGTAAATAGCTAGCAGAAGGGTCACAGAATATATAATAAAATCTAGGAAACAGATCTCTAAAAGCAAGTTTAAGAAGCTTATTGCTGTGCTTAGAATTGTCTGAAGCATACAGTGCTCCATCCTTTTTTAAAAAATGGAAAATAATAAATTTTCTTTAAGTTGCTGAAAAGCTTCTTATGCTACAGATTCTTTTTACAAAATCTACTGAAAAATCTTCAGTTTTATTTAAAGAGAGTAACAGATTTCCTGCTTATATTAATTCCTGTATATTTCAATTTCAATATTATTTTCTGAATGAATCAAAAGATTTAAAATTTGATGTGCAGCATTTTTACATAGTCAGTAGACAAGCAGTGTTTTTGGTGATGCTCAAAAACAATAATGATCAATAAAGTATAGCGAGTCTTCAGTAGTCATGTATCGGATACTAATTATTCATTCGGAGCTAGATACTGGGGACATAAGAAAAGGACTTTAATATGGAAATAGTTAAGTAATAACACTACATAATAGTGCCGTAACTGTCTTCCTGAGGACAACATTCTGACAGCTCAGTGACTAAACCTGAAGGGATGCCAGTTTTTGCTTGGTATCAAAAATATATGGATTTGGATAGCTCTGCCAGTAAGAGGGTGTGGGAAACCATGTGTTTTGAGGAATGGTGAGACTTTTCCAAAGAGTAGGGGGTGGAAGGGTGAGGATGGTGGAAAGTTAAACTTGGTGCAGTGGTCTCTGAACGTCATTTGAGTTTCCCTAAAATAATTTAGAAAAAAAAAAACAACTATGCATCTCCTTTTATATTTTTAACATCTAAAATTTTTATTAAGTTTAGTGGTTGCAAAGGATATAATTTCTGAAATATTTTATGTGAGCTCCTTACAAATATTGGATTTGTCTGCCATTAAATCTAAATGACAAAGTCAGTACTGCTCTCTACTCAAATCAAACTTAATTTTCAGAAAAAGACGGACTTGATTGTTCAACTCAAATAGAAATGTAAAATGTGTTTCAGGGCAATCATCTCAATTAATTGTGATTTCAAATCCTAAGTGGGAAAGGGCAGAGAGAAGGAGAGAGAAGTAACTTGGCAAAAGATTCCTTTCCTGCTGTATTCTCAGATCATGCCTCTATTTGGCACCCCCAGAGGATATTTCTCTGCCCTTCTCCTTATAATGTATTTTGATGAGATTAAGAATAGGTGTGAGGTAAAGAGGACACCTATGAAAGAAGAAATGAGTAGGGAGAAGCAGTAGGACAGATGTACCTTTTTCAACCATAAGAGAGTATGTTAAATTTTAATGTCTCCTTGAAACTACTTACACCGCATACCTTCGAACAGTGTCTGAGACCCTGAGCATCCTCTCATCAGGAGACCCCTGGTAGAGGGAACAGGGGCAGCTCCAGTTTTGGCTTATCTTGTTCCTTTGAGGGCCTCCTCTCTTCAGTCCCACAAATAAGAACTTCATTATTGTGGTCTCTGGGGCAGGATATGTAGCGGGCAATTCGGAGATCATTCACAAGACTGAGAATACAGGCTTGGGTGTTAGTGTTGGGCAGTAATAGGGAATAAAAACCTTTTGAGATTTTAGAATTCAGAAGAGAAGGTACTATAGCGGACAGCAATGTAAATCAGACGGTCACAGAGAGAAATACTGTCTGGAACCTCAAGTATTAGACTTTGTCTCTTCTAGGAAGTAAAGACTAAGTCTTGGGTATCTGATTCAATGAGATATTTCAAGAAAATAATTTAAAAACATCTAAGTACTTTTCTTCTTTTACAATCATTTATTTCTAACATGTTCTATTAATCATCCTTTGTTCTTGGTCCAGTTCACGTATCTTAAGCAAATTTCATAACTATATTATCACTTTTAATGATTAAAAGTTAGTTTTTTTAATGACTAAGAGGTAATTCAATCCACTTGAAAGGTGCCAAGTAATATCAGACTCTAACCTCAGTCTGTGTCCTGCTCCTTCCCCATTTCAGACTTGATATTTGACCATAACTACTGCTTAGAGTAAGGAAGAGGATGAGGGTCATGATCTAATTTAGAAATATTCCCTGCCCCCCCCCCTTTTCTTGAGGTTTAACTCTGGTGTAGAAACTGTTCTCATTTCTGAGGAGGAAATGGAAGGCTGGAATATTCCTAATACGTAGTCAGCTAGCGTTAGTAGGGAGCCCCTCCTCTCATCCCTCACCACTTGCACAATGCAAATGTAGTTCTGACTTTTTTGGTGGACTTCTCTCATGAATTCATGGTGATAGCCTATGCATTTTGATGAGAGAGAGACAGAGAGAGAGACAGAGAGAGAGAGAGAGAATGTGTGTAAATCAGTTTCATTGGCCCCCTTCTATTATTACATTAAAAAAAAAAAGAAAAGAAAGGCAACTATGTCAGCCTTCAGTTCAGCCTGGTCCCCAGTGCCAGTCCAGGAGGGGCATCACCTCACCTAAACTGGCAGCTGCCTGAACAGCCCTACAACTCCATGTCCTCTGTGCTTCTTCAAATGGACAGAAGAAGGAAGCTCTAGGTTCTCTTCCATTCCTTTGGAGGATCATGCATAACTGGGATGCAGTATAATCCCCGCCTCCCCTCTCCTGTCCTCTTATTGTTCCCAGGTGTATTATACCACAGGCCTTTTAAGGCCAGTGAATGCAGAATATTCCCATAACTAACTATTTTCAGAACATTAAACCGAAAATAATCTTTCTGTCTGTCTGAAAGGGTGCATGTGTCAGATACTCCTAAGAACTTTTCTTTTTCTATACTTGGCCTAATGAGCATCAGGAAACAGATTTTATAGTTTTTTCACTTTTTTTTTTCTGGATATCACAAGTCTGAACTGTTGAATCCCTTGGGACCTTCTGATCATTGGTGTTGGGTAGTGCTGGTGGTGGCATATCCTTCCCCTCCTTCACTGGAAAGAGGTAAAACTTCATACCAAAAATATTTTACTACCCCAAAGATAATGAGTCCATGAATGCCTTTTACCTCTTTTCTTTCCAGTCCTTTTCTAGTGGTAGATGGGAGAAATGAAAGGTTGGGTAATGACAATATAAATGGTTCTGCTTCCATTAGTAAGCCTCAGTGAGTTGTGTCTGATGACCCCAATTATTGGTAGTCTTCGACAGCTCTTCAAAATGTGTGATACTTGGAGCCTCTAATTTGAGGAATGTAGCCAGTTTCACTCAATTTCTTATGAATCTTCGGCAAGAGGAGTTTTTGTCACCTGAGTCCTGGTGTTTTCAGAAAGGGTGATATAAGCAATTATGTCTAAGCTTTTCATCTTTAATAATGAAATTGCCCTTTATTTCTGGGACCTCAAAGGTAGGTTCTAGAATATGGAAATAAAATATACTAAACATACCTAGAAAAAAAATCTATGTAGAAGAAATAATTGAAAGCAATAATATGGATCTGGAGCTTGGAGCAGAATTTCAGTAAGAGAAAGATGATCTGAAGCCATTAACATTTAGACAGCATAAAGCCTTGGAGATGAATGACATCTCCCATGGAGAATGTGTAGAATGGGGATGGAAGCAGATATGGAGGGGAACTTTAAAATTGAAGGACAGAAGTGAGAGAGAAAAAGGAGAAGTGGCTGCCAGGCTATGGTGTAATACCAACAGCATTTGTCTGAGAGATCTCTCCATAGTCCCTGTGGTATAGACTGTCCAACATGTATTTGCAGAAGTGAAATTGAGAGTTCTTTTTGTATATTCTCACTGTTTGTGTTAATATGACAACTTGTTCACATATTGTGATGATTAATTTTATGTGTGATCTTGGCTGGGCTATAATACCTGTTTACCCAACACTAGTCTAGATGTTGCCTTGAAGGTTTTTAAGGTATTATTAACATTTACAATCAGTCAGGTTTAAGTAAGGCAGATTCCCTCCATAATGTGGAGCCTTGTTCAATCATTTAAAGGCTTTAAGGACAAAGACTGAGGTTTCCAGAGGACCATACAATATAGAAATCTTGCCTTTGTTTTTAGCCCAGTACTTTTGCCTGGTGGATTTTAGACTCAACCCAGCACCATGAACTCTGAATTGAGTTGAATTTCCAACTTAGCAGCCTGCCCTCCCAAGTTTGATGTTTGCCAGCCCCCACCATTATATGAGCCAGTTCTTTAAAGTAAATCTGTATTTCAGTATATTACTATTTTAAATTATTAAAATGATTTCATTAATATTATGTGTAATTTGTATAAGTATGATAAAACAATAATAGAATGAGTATGATAATGCAATATCTTAAGATATATCAAATGTGTTAATATATAATTTGTCAATATTCTATATTATATGTGTTAATATATTTAGATATTTAAAGATACAAATATACACATAGACAAAGAGAAATTATACAATATCTAATAATTTCTGTTTTTCTAGAGAATCCTAATACATGTGTGCATTCTAGCACACAAGCTTTGTGTGTATCTTTCTCACTAAGTTACAAACTCCTTTAAGTCCAGACAGCTTCTCATTCATGTGTATATCCACTTGTCTGGATATTTTAGGCATATAAGAAATAATTAAAAAATTAATTAGATGAGTAAGATCTTCTTGATAATAATAGGTAGAAGATGTCATTTTTTTTTCTGATGAACACAATAGTTCTATAAGAACTGCTTTAATTGATGATATCAAGATTGGTGTCTCCTAATTACCATGATTGCAGGCTAGAGATCTGAGAAGAATTCATAAAGTATAAAAAATTGGCACCAAAGAAAATGCAGTTATCCTACTGGATATCTCTGACACATTGATACTGGTGCAGATCTAAATCTTTGATCACAAATTCTGGCATGCAAGGGATGATGCATTTCTTTAATTTCTTAAAATATTAAATCTTATTCTGAGCCATGGGCAGGAAGCTCCCTGGATCCTGAATGGCAATGTAAAGTGAAGCTCTTACATTTTGTTTTGGTTTTGGTTTTTAATCCAAATATGAAAAATATACAGTGTTATATTAAATTTCAGGTATACAATATGATTCAAAAAATTCTACACATTTCCCATTGCTCATGAAGTGTACTCTTAATCCCCTTTATCAATTTCACCCATTCCCACCCACCTTCCCACTTACCCATCAGTTTGTTCTCTATGTATGAGTCTGATTTTTTGGTCTCTTTTTTCTTTGTTTAGTTTAAAAAATATGATTGAAATCATATGGTATTTGTCTTTCTCTGATAGACTTCTGTCACTTAGCTTTATACCCTCTAGATTTATCCAGGTTGTTACAAATGGGAAGATTTAATTCTTTCTTACAACTAAGAAATATTCCTGTGTGTGTGTGTGTGTGTGTGTGTGTGTGTGTGTAAATATACTAGGTATATCCGTTTTTTTTGATATTTTCAAAAAAATAGTACCTGGTTTCATTGATCTGTTCTCTTTTTTTCAGTCTCTATTCCACTTATTTCTAGTCTTTATTATTTTGTTCCTCCTATTGACCTTGGGCTTTTTCTTTTTCTTGCTCCTTTAGGTACAATATTAGGTTGCTTATTTGAGATTTTTCTTCATGTATTGCTATAAACTTCCCTTTTAGAACAGCTTTTGCTGAATCCCATAGATTTTTGGACTCATTTGCTGTTTAGTAGCATGTTATTTACCCTCCACGTATTTGTGTTATTTCCAGATTTTCTCATGTGATTGATTTGTACATTCATACTTTTGTGGCCAGAGAACATGCCTGATTATGATTTCAGTCCATTTGAATTTGCTGAGACTTGATTTGTGTCCTAACAATGATCTGTTCTGGAGAATTTCCTGTGCGTCCTTGAACACAATGTGTATTCTGTTATTTTTGTATGAGACTATCTGAATATAGTTATTAGATCCATCTATTCCAATGTGTCATTCAAAGCCACTGTTTCCTTTTTAATTTTCTGCCTGGGTACTTTATCCATTGATGTAAGTGAGATGTTAAAGTCTCCTGCTATTATTATATTGCTGTCAGTTTCAACTTTAATGCCTCTTAATAGTTCTTTTTTCCCCCCCCTTTTGTAATGTATTAGGTGCTTCCGTGTTGGGTGCGTAAATATTTACAACTGTTACAGTCTCTTGCTGAATTGTTCCTTTATCATTGCGTGGTGTCTGTGTTTCTTGTTATAGTCTTCATTTAAGGTCTATTTTATCTGATATTAAGTACTGTTACCCAGCTTTCTTTTTACTTCCATTTGCAAGGCAAATGTTTTTCCATCCCTTTGCTTTCAACCTGCATGTGTCTTTAGATGTGAAGTTTATCTCTCGTAGGCAGCATATACATAGGTCTTCGTATTTTATCCATTCAGTTATAATGGATGTCTATGATTACAGTATGTCTTTTGAAGATTTTATTTATTTATTTATTTATTCATTCATTCATTCATTCATTCATTCATTCATGAGAGACACAGAGACACAGGCAGAGGGAGAAGCAGGCTTCATGCAGGGAGCCTGACATGGGACTCAATCCCGGGTCCCCAGGATCACACCCTGGAGGCGCTAAACTGCTAAGCCACCTGGACTGCCCTGGAGTATGTCTTTTGATTGGAGGTTTTATTTCATTTACATTCAAAGTGATTAGCAATAGGTATGCACTTATTGACATTTTGTTACTTGTTTTATGGTTGTTTGGGTAGTTCTTCCCTTTCTTTTCCTGCTCTTCCCTTGTGGTTTGCTGGCTTTCTTTAGTGATATATTTGGATTCCTTTCTCTTATTTTTTTGCATGTCTGTTGCAGGTTTTTGATTTGTGGTTAGTACTGGGTTGATGTATAATATCCAACGCATATAGAAATTTATGTTAGTTAATGGTTGCTTAAATTGGAACCTATTCTAGGGATGCATGAGTGGCTCAGCAGCTGAGTGTCTGCCTTTGGCTCAGGGCGTGACCCCAGGGTTGTGGGGTATCAGGTTCCTCGCAGGGAGCCTGCTTCTCTCTCTGCCTCTGTTTCTGTGCCTCTCATGAATAAATTAAATCATTCAAAAATATTGGAACCTATTCTAAAAGCACAAAATCTTTAACCTCCCTCCGTGTTTCATGTATATAATATCATACTTTACATCCTTTTATTTTTGAATTCCTTGACTGATATTCATTAATTGATCTTACTGCTTTTATGTTTTAACCGCTGTATTTGTGTTATAGGTGATTAATGTAGTATGTATGTATGTATGCATGTTTGTTTTAAAGTTTTTTTTGTTTGTTTGTTTATTCCCTACACACAACTTGGGGCTTGAACTCACAACCCAGAGATCAAAAGTTGTTTGCTTTTTTGATTGAGTCAGCCAGTGTCCCAAATCTGCTACTTTTTATTTTGTTTGTTTTGCTTATGAAAACTCTCTTTTCGAATTTATCTTCCATGTATGACCTTCTTTCCATTCAGAGTCTATTTGAGCATTTCTTGTGTGACTGATCTAGTGGTGATGAACACTTTTAACATCTTTGGAAACTCTTTGTCCTTGTATTGTGAATGATAGTCTTGTTGGATAGAGTATTCTTGGTTGTAGTTTTTTTCCTTTCAGCGTTTTGAATAGATTATGCCATTTTCTTCTGGCCTGCGAAGTTTCTGCTAAAAAAGTAGCTAACAAGCTTTTAAGGTTTCCCTTACAGGTACCTGTCTTCTGTTCTCTTGTTGCTTTTATTTTCTTTTTATCACTACTTTTTGCCATTTTAATTATTATGTGTATTGGTGTGAACCTCCTTGGGTTGATTTTTGTTGGGGGCTCTCTCTGCCTCTTGGATCTCGATTTCTGCTTTCTTCCCCAGATTAAGGAAATTTTCAGCTATTATTTCTTCAAATAAATTTTCTGCCTCCTTTTCTCTTTCTTCTTCTGGGATTCCTAAAATGTGAATATTGTTATGCTTGATGATGTTGCTGAGTTCCTTTAACCTATTCTCAATTTTATTATTCTTTTTCTTTTTGCTGTCCCACTGGTTGTTTTCCATTATTATGTCCTCCAGGTCACTGATCTGTTCTTCTACTTCCTCTAATATACTGTTCATTTCATCTAGTGTATTTCTGACTTGTTATGTTTTCTGTCTCTTTGTTGAATGTCTCACTGAGATCCTCCACTCTTTCCTCTAGTCCAGTAAGTTCTTTATGATTGTTACTTTGAGTTCTCTATTAGGCATATTGCTTATCTCCTTTTTCTTTAGCTCTTTTTCTGTGATTTTTGTCCTGTTTCTCATTTGTGATCCATTCCTCTGTCTCCTCATTCTGTTTAGGTCTTTGTGATTAGTACTATAGAGTAGAAAAGTCAGTTGTGTCTTCTGATTTAAAATTAGTGGCCTTACAAAGAACAGTCCTGGGATGCCTGGGTGGCTCAGTGGTTGAGCACCTCTCTTCAGCACAGGGTGTGATCCCGGGGTCCCAGGATTGAGTCCCACATTGGGCTCCCTGCATGGAGCCGCCTTCTCCTCTCTCTGCCTCTGTCTCTCTTTCCCTGTGTCTCTCATGAATAAATAAATAAAATCTTAAAGAATCCTGTGGTGCTTTATAGAACACTGCTCCCTATTCACCAGAGACAGTATAGTTGGTTTCCTTTATTTATTGCATGCACCCCAGTGTTGTGGCTGAGCCTTGTTTGCATTCTGTCCAATAGGCTACAATGGCCCCCTTTCTCTGTTCTGGGTAGGATTTGGTCCTTGTGCTATTAAGAGGCCAATCTGTGGTTGCCTTGGGCTTTAAGTTGGTTCAGACCAGATGCCTGCCATCAGCCCATTTTCTGGGGCTCTGGTAGCACCAAATTGTAGGATGTTCTCCCTGTATTTTCCCTGAGAGGTTTTCATTGGTGAATGGGGTCTTTCATGAGACCAAATGTCTGCCTCCAGTCTGTTGAGGTTGAACTACAGCCCTGGACTACAGGGCTTTTTCCTTGTGCAGCTCCCTGTGAGTTTTTTTTTTGTTGTTGGTGAGTGGTATTGGCAATCTGATGGGATGTCTGTCTGTAGTCCCCTGCTGGGAGCTGCAGTGGAACTGGTGTGTATGATTATTTTCCCCTCTCCCCAGGGTAGCAGTTACTTTGGAATGGTGCTTTTCACTGTTGTAGTTGATTGCAGGATGATACTTGTCAGAAGCTGTATGGAGGGACTCCTCCCCAGTGGAGCAGGTTGGATGGGATGAGTCTGCAGTAGAATGCAGGGCGTGTGCTGTTAGAAAAGTGGGTGGGGAATGATACTGGTTCCTAGCAGGGCTACTTGTAGAATGAGATTTGCCAGTTGCTGCTTTGGAATGATTCCTGCCTGGTTGGGTGGTTATGATGGGGGAGGATCCACAGGAGAATGCTGGGGCAGGATATACAGTGTCAGCAGGCTAGGTAAAAAGTATTCATGCTCATTCTTAAAGATGCCTGGTTGTCTAAGCTGTCAGCAGGGAAACTGTCACCTGCCAGCTCTTATGTTCTTGGATAAGTCTCCTAAAGATCCTTGCCCTTGCAGAATACATTCTGAGATAAGTAAAGAAATCTAGGGCAGCCTGGGGGACTCAGTGGTTTAGCACCACCTTCAGCACAGGGTGTGGTCCTAGAGACCAGAATCGAGTCCCACGTCGGGCTCCCTGCATGGAGCCTGCTTCTCTCTCTGCTTCTCTCTCTGCCTGTGTCTCTGTCTCTCTCTCTCTCTTTCATAAATTAATAAAATAAAATAAATAAAATAAAATAAAATAATAAATAAAATAATAAATAAAATAAAATATAAAATAAAATAAAAAAATAAATCTACTGTTTGCCTACCCCAGATAATTTTCAGACTGCTGATGCTTTGCTGTATCTTAGTAGCGTTGATTGTTATGTTCTATCTTTAAGGGTGGGGACTCAGTTTCCTATTGCCTTCCAGCTTTTCCAGAGTAAAGCCTACCGATTTTTAAAGTACAGAGGTTTAAGCTCTGCTGGTTATAAAAACTCTGAAAGTTAAGCCCCACTGTTTTTCAGTGTGTAACAAATGTTACACAGTTTGTCTTTCCAGTGCAGGCCCCCCATGTTTGGAGTGCTTGGTGTGGGGTCTGTTCCTCTTCTTCATGATTGTGGTATCCTCCTGTTTGTGGTTAATCTTGTAGGAGTTTGGTTCTTGACTATTTCTCTGTCCTACCATTTTTGATGTGGCCGCTGCTCTGGACTTAACTGAATGGAGCCTGTTCTGTCAGTCTTTGGGTCATTTTCTGGGTTAGTTGTACTGATGTGGCTATTATCTAGGTATATCCATGGGAGGAGGTGAGCTTGAGATCTTCCTACTCTGCTGTCTTTACAGGCTCTCTCCTTCCAGTAATTGGGTTCTTCTTAGTTTTGCATGAGTTCTTTAGGTTCAGCAGCTTCTGGTCTCTGTTCTGTGTATTACCTAGAACCTGGGAGTCTAGGCTTGAAATACTGATGTTTAGAGCATACTCAGAGGGCCAAGAAAGCATCTCTTTTGCAGTTCTGCTGCCGTCCCCCAGGCATCACCAGCCAGTGTGACACACTCACTCATCCCTTCATGTCTTTTAACCTCTAGAGAATGCTGAATTCCCTTTCTTGTTGTCATCAAAACTGCTTTTAACATATGTGAAAAGTAAACTTAAGGCTTTTTACTGAAAAAAGAATGATTATTGTTAAGTAGCTTCTATGTTCTGCCCAGAAAGAAAGAAATCCATAAAGCATAGACACACTAAAGTTACCTGCATGTAAATGGAGTGAAAGAAAAATAGAGCAAATGAAGTGTTTCAGAAAATTGCTCTGCCACGGTATATTTTATTCAGCAATCAAAGGCATCACTTACCTGACTGGTACTTTTCTATTTGCAAGAAAACACTCGGCTGTGACTATAATATGAGTCATCAGGAAAGCTAATCCAATGCCCAGGAGAGTCCATATATCTGGAATTTTAAACCAATTAAAAAGATAAATATGCAGTGAAAAACATTAAAAACTCCAAAATTGAGCAATTATTTAGTCACAGTGTCACCTACTATTCTGAGTGTTCATGAAATCTGTAGGGGAAGGGTTAATCTTGATGTGGCACCGATTTCCTTTCCATCCTTGTCTACATCTGAAAATGAGATAAAATGTGATAGCTAAATTAAGAAAAAAAGTTGAAACTTATTTTAGCAACATTATAATGGAATAAAATGATTAATGTCAATAGCTAATAATACAAGCAATGTGGATAACTTTGATAAGAAACCAAAAATATTAAACCAGAGCAAAAACAAAATTAAATTTTATTATTTTCATAATTGTATAAGATGATCTTAAAAAATATTTAGCACCTTTTGATTTTATCTCTAAGGTGAGAACTTAGTTTTCACATGTCCCTTTCTTATTTTCAGTATTGATTTGGTTTATAGCAGTGTCCAATCCAATATTACTTTATTGATCATTTGTCTCAAAGCTAAAAGCTAGTACTTTTTTCACTAGTGAACAGATTTTTTTCAATATTGATGGAAATAGTAAAATTACTAGATTTACATAAATCAGTATATTTATCACTACATCTGGATGATCCTTCAAGTGCATAGATTTGAAACCAGGTTAATAATCTCATTGGATATACCTGCAATACTACTATGATATAGTTAACTTTGCTTTATTTAGGAATATCATAATGAAACCTAAAACATAGGGAGTATTTTCTTTATAGTTGGCTTTCAGAACATTCAGAAATGGGGACCTGCTTATACTTCGAAGGGAAACCAGGTTTGTTTTTAAGCAGTAAATAGATTTTTTTTCTGGCATAGTATGTGTTTCCATGTGAGTGTGAAAGCTTATAAATTCATAATTTTTTATCAAAACTAACAGGATACAAATTATTTTTATTTATGTTTGGTTGAATCTTCTATCAAGTTCATAATACATACCACAAAATCAGATTTAAAAGTAGCTTTTAAATCTGTGTGCATTGAAACTGTGTTACAAGCAATGCTTTTTCAGCATATAGTTGTATTTTCCCTTTTTTAATTTGAAAATTTAAATGTTTAATGGCAATTTCTTCATTAAAAAATACTTCCTTAAATATAAAAAGCTTAAAGTTTTCAAGAAGGTCCATAATAATGCCTTCCTTCCAGGGTGCCTGGGTGGCTTAGTCATTTGAGTGTCTGTCTCTTGGTTTTGGCTCAGGTCATGATCTCAGGGTCATAGGATCCAGCTCTGCATTGGGCTCTGTGCTCAGCACCCAGAGTCTGCTTGTCCCTTTTCCTCCGCTCTCCACCCTGCTTGCACACTCCCTCTCTCAAATAAAATCTTAAAAAAAAAAAAAAAAAAAGGAGTGAGAGAATGCCCCCTCACAGAACTAGAAGAAATAATACTAAAATTTATATGAAACCACAAGAGACCCTGAATGGCCAAAGCAGTCTTAAAAAAGAACAATGCTTAAAGGTAAAATCCTGGATTTCAAGATGTACAGCAAAAAAAGTAGTGTTCAAAACAGTATGGTACTGCCACAAAAATACCCTGACAGAACAAAATAGCCCGGAAAGAAGCCCATGCTTATATGGTCAATTAATTTATGAAAAAGAAGGCAAGAATACAGAATGGAGAAAAGACAGTCTCTTCAATAAATGGTTCTGGGAAAACTAGTTTCATACAAAAGAATGAAACTCGACCATTTTCTTACACCATACACAAAAATAAACTCAAAATGGATTGAAGATCTAAGTGTGAGATTTGAAAATGTAAAACCCTGAGGAAAACATAAGCAGTAATTTCTTGCATTGGACTTAGTGACATTCTTTTAGGTAAATCTCAGACAAGGGAAATAAAAGCAAAATTAACTATTGGGACTACACCAAAATAAAAAAGCTTAATAAAAAATAGCTTTTGCCCGATGAAGGAAACCATTAGCAAAACAAAAAAGCAACCTAAGGAATGGGAGAAGATATTTGCAAATGATAAGGAATTAATATCCAAAATATATAACAACACTCAAAAAACAGTCTGGTTGAAAATGGGCAGAGGACCTAACTATTCAGATCCTTACTGTCAAGTCATGACATTTTTCCAAAGGAGACATCCAGATGGCTGACAGACACATGAAAAGATGCTCAACATCAACAAATCGTCATTGAAATGCAAATCAACCACAATAAGATATCACATCGCTTCTGTCAGAAGGTCTGGAATCAAAAACACAAGAAATAACAAGAATTGGCCAAATGTGGAGAAAGAGATACCCTTGTGCACTGCTGGTGGGAATGTAAATTGGTACAGCTACTATATAAAACAGTATGGAGTTCTCTCAAAAAATTAAAAATCTTATGTTCAGTAATTCCCTTACTTGGAATTTTCCCAAAGAATACAAAAATACTCTTTAAAAAAATAAATGAACCATTAAGTTTATTGCAGTGTTATTTAAAATAGCCAAGACATGGAAGAAATCTAAGTGTCCATCATAGATGAATAGATTTAGTAGGTGTGTGTGTATATATTATATATATATATAAATTATATATATAAATTATATTTATATATATATATATAGTTGTTAGCCAAATAAAAGTTAAGATTTGCTGTTTGCAGCAATATGGGTATACCTAGAGGGTATAATACTAAGTGAAATAAGTCAGACTGAGAAAGATAAATACCAAATTATTTCACTCATATGTGGAGTATAGGATGAAAAATGCATTAAGGGAAGAGGGAGAAAGGGAAAATTTTCCTTATGTTTTTAAAGTAAAAATGTAGGAAAATTTGATCATTTTGATGTCTCTGAAACTGATTTTTTTTACTCTTGTCATTCATAAGGTGTGTTCTTTTTCATTCCTTAGTTATTTTTGAATCTACATGCCAGTTTTCACATGTGTACACACTGATGTCATATAGATATGGGGGACACTTTTTCCTTCTGGGTTATTTCGTCTCCTTTAGATTTTGAAGTTCCATTTCACTGGCATCAGATTAGAACTCCAACAATATCTAAGCAAATTATAATTTTAGGCAAACTGTAGGTGTTTGAATGTGTCTATTAAATTCCAGTGGAAAGTATCTTGGAATACCAGTGAAAAAAATAATGGGAGAAACTTCCAGTTAAGCTGGCAGAGAAGAAGGATCCTAAGTTTTTATCATCCCATGGATGCAAATAGGTAATACTCATGTAAGTATAAATAACCCAGAAAATGACCAAAGACTGACAGAACAGACTCTGCACAACTAAATGTAGAGAAGAGACCATTTTGAAGAGTAGCAAGGGCAGAGATCTGGCTGGGAGCCAAACTGACCCACAAATGTGTATTTTGAGGAAGGATGTCACATGTGTGGAGAGTGGCACACTAGATACTCCAGGCATAGGGGAACCACACTGGGAAGACAGAGGCCCAAAACATTTGGTTGTGAAAATTTGGTTTCATGAGTTTTGATAATCACTGGGGCTTAACACCTGAAACTTTAAAAATCAGCCAGTTTAGCTGTGGGAGAATCAGAAGGCTATAGGAAACTGAGTCCCCACCCTTAAAGTGACAGTGTAACAGCTCCCCTAAGATATAGTATAGAAACAGCAGTTTGAAAAACACCTAGGATTTATGAGAACATTTATGTTCTAATCACAGAACATATGCGGAGGGGCATGGACTTTTGGGAAACTACTTCAAGAACAAAAGAGCTGGCACAATTTCCTTATACCATCCCCCAGCCTAGATACAGGGATACCTGCAGGAACCGGTGCAACCTACCTAGTGGCCCTAACTCCACCCTTTCAAACCATGTCTCAACAATTTTCCAAAGCAGCCACAGAAGGTCTTTTCCCACAGAAGACCAGTGCAAATGTTCTAACACCACTCAACCTGCCTCTGTGTTTTCCTACAGACCTGCCTCGTCCAGCCTGGCTTTGGCAGAAGTTTTCCAAAGTAGCTACAAGTCTCCTCCTACAGTGGACTTGTGCAAACCTTGCTAACATGGAACCACAACCACTGTGTTCTCTTGTGGACCTACCCCATTCAACATGCCCTTGGCTAGATAGAGTCCATCCAAAGCTGCACCAAGCATAGCAGTGTGCAAGCAACCCATATAGGCACTAGCATCATTTCAAAGTGATTCCTGCACTGTGGAGAGGGGAAAAAAGAAAAGAAAACCAAAACAAAAACAGTTCAAGTGTAGTCACAGCAGTGTAGTCACAGCAGTGGGCCGGGGGCAGACATCTGCTCTGAATGCAGCTGTGCCCCCCAATGAAAGCTCTGGGGATGGCACATGCTACTGTGGCCCAGTCTGATCCAGCTCAAGCTCAAGGTGGCCCCAGCCTGGCCCCTTAATAGAAGGACCAACCACTGCCCACAACAGGAAAAGAGAACCAAAGAGCTGACTGAGATGAAGGCAGGTGTGGCTCAAACACAGTGGTAGAGTGTAGGCAAAACACATAGGATGCACCTCTGAAGTGTCAGGTTCTGGTGAATGGGGGACATTGTACTGCAAGGCCCTATAGGACCTCTTCTCATAAAGCTACTACTTTCAAGAAGAGGAGATGTAGCTGAATTTCCTAACACACAGAAACACTCAGAGTGATTTAGACAAAATAAGACAGAGGAATATGTCCCAAATGAAAAAAAAAAGAACAAGATCTCAGCAAGAAAGCCAACCAAAAATGGAGATAACATGCCTCATAGAGAACGTTAAGTAACAGTTATAAAGATACTCCCTCAACTTGAAGAAAGAGTAGAGGGTCTCAGTGACACCTTCAACAAAGAGATGTAAACCATAAAAAAGAACCAGTAAGGGGCACTTGGGTGGCTCAGTGGTTGAATGTCTGCCTTTGGTTCAGGTCATGATCCTGGGGTCCTGAGATCGAGTCCCACATCAAGTTCCCCACAGGGAGCCTGCTTCTCCCTCTGCCTGTGTCTCTGCCTTTCTTTCTTTGTCTCTCACGAATAAATAAATGTAAAAGAACCCAATGATATGAATAAATAAATGAAATTAAAAATACACTAGAGGGGGCAGCCTGGGTGGCTCAGCAGCTGAGTGCCACCTTTGGCCCAGGGCATGATCCTGGAGTCCTAGGATCGAGTCCTGCATCAGGCCCCCTGCATGGAGTCTGCTTCTCCGCCTCTCTCTCTCTTTCTCTCTCTCTCTCTCTCTCTTTCTCATGAATAAATAAATAAAATCTTTAAAAAAATACACTAGAGGAAATAAGTAGTAGACTAGAGGAAGAAAAATAATGGATCACTGACCTAGAAGACAGAATAATGGAAAGTACTCAAGCTAAACAGGAGAAAAAATAAATGAAAAAATGAAAAAAGATGAAGGGAATCCAGCAACACCACCAAGTGTAATAACATTTAGATTACAGAAATCCCAGAAGAAAAAAAGAGAAAAGAGAGTGCAAAATTTATTTAAATAAATTATAGCTGAAAATTTCCTGAATCTGGGGAAAGAAACAGAAAACATATCCAGAGCCCACAATAAAACCAACCCAAGGAATTACACACCAAGAGACATAGTAATTTAAACTGCAAAAAGTAGTGTTGGAATTTTAGAAGCAGCAAGAGAGGAGATTCCCTGGGTGTCTCAGTGGTTTAGTGCCTGCCTTCGGCCCAGGGCGTGATCCTGGAGTCCAGGGGTTGAGTCCAGGGATCAAGTCCCACATCGGGCTCCCTGCATGGAGCCTGCTTCTCCCTCTGGCTGTATCTCTGCTTCTCTCTCCCTCTCTCCCTCTCTCCCTGTCTCTGTCTCTCATGAATAAATAAATAAAATCTTAAAAATAAAAGCAGCAAGAGAAAACAAAAACAAAAACAGAAGATACCTATAAGGGAAGCCCCATAAGGCTGTCAGCTGATTTTTTTTTTTTTTTTTTTTTTTAGCAGAGTTTTGTAGGCCAGAAGAGAGTGGCATGATCTATTCAAAGTGCTGGAAGGAAAACAAAACAAAACCTAAGACCAAGAATACTTTATCCACCAAGGCTGTCAGAATAGAAAAGATTGAAGAGTTTTTCTGACAAACAAAAGTTAAAAGAATTTATCACCATTAAATCAACCTTACAGGATATATTAAAATGAGACCCCTTGAGTTGAAAGGAAAGACTATAAGCATCAGTAAGAAAAGTAAGAAGCACAAAAGCAGTAAAATTAAATATATCAGTAAAAATCAGTCAAGGGATTCACAAAATGAAAGGTAAAGTATAGCATCATCTACCTAAAATGTGGAGAGGAGAAAATTGTAGGGCTTTTAAAATGCTTTCAAATTTAAGTGACCGTTAACTTAATACAGACTACTATAAGCATAAGTGTTACAGATAAACCTAATGGTAACCTCAAATCAAAAATAGGTAATAGATACACAACACAAGGGGCAGAGAGAAGGGAACAGAATCTTCACTGTGCTGAGCTCAGAACCTGATGTGGGGCTCAATTTCACCACTCTAAGATATCAGGACCTGAGCCAAAACCAGGAGTTAGATGCTTAACCACTGTGCCACCCAGGTGCCCCCAAAATAGACTTTAAAACAAAAAGACTGTAATAAAAAACAAGGATAGTACATAATAATAAAGGGAAAAATCCAACAAGAAGATATAATTTTAAATATTTGTGCACCCAGCATGGAGCACCTAGATATTTAAAGCAGCTTTTAACAAATGTAAAGGAAGTAATCAATAGTACAATGACAGTAGGAGACTTTAATACCCCATTTACACCAATGAACCCATCATCCGTACAGAAAAGCAAACAATGGCTTTGTTTGTTTATACAGTATAATAGCATTTTTTAAATTTATTTTTAATTTTTTAAAGATTTTTATTTATGAAAGACACACATACACACACAGAGGCAGAGACATAGCCAGAGGGAGAAGCAGCCTCTCTGTGAGGAGCCTCGTGGGGGACTCAATCCCAGGACCTCAGGATCACAACCTGAGCCAAAGGGAGACACTCAACCACTGAGCCACCTAGGTGCCCCTCAAACAGTGGCTTTGAATGACATATTGGACTATATGGATTTATGTGTTTCTAACTATATGGATTGAATAGATATATTCAGAACATATCATCCTAAAACATCAGAATACACATTCTTTCAAGAACACATGGAATATTCTTCAGAATGGATCATATGTTAAACCACAAAAGAATTCTCAGCAGTGGGTAGAAGAGGAAAGAAACTTTCCAACTTCATTCTATGAGGCCAGCATTGCCCTGCTCCCAAAACCAGATAAAGACACTACAAAGACAGAGAATGAGAAGCCTGTATGTCCAATGAACACAGATGGAAAAGTACTCAACAAAATCTTTCCAAACTGAATACAACATTACATTAAAATCATTGACCATGACTTCACCAAGTGAGATTTATCAATGAGATGCAAGGGTGGTTCAGTATTCACCAATCAATGTAAAACATCATATCAACAAAAGGAAAGATAAAAAAGCATATGGGCATCTCAACGGAGGCAGAAAAAGCATTTGGCCAAGCACAATATTCATCCATGATAAAAGGGCTCAACAGTGTATATCTAGAGGGAACATACCTCTAGATATATAAAAATACCACAACCAACATCATACTCAATGCTGAAAAACTCAGCACAGTCGTGGAATTCTTAAATAAAATAGCATTTAAATTGGTAGGAAAGATTCAAAACTTTCACTATTTGGAGATGACACAATACTATCTGTAGAAAATCCTGAGGATTCCACCAAAAAAAAGCAAACCAAACTAACCAACAAACAAAAAAGAACTGATAATTGAATTCTGTGACATTAGATACAAAATCAACATACAGTAATCTGTTGCATTTCTGTACACTAAAAATGAAGTAGCAGGAAGAGAAATTAAGAAAACATTACCATTTACAATTACACCAAAAATAATAAAATACCTAGGAATAAACTTAACCAAGGAGGTGAAAGATTTGTACTTTTTATTGTTGTTTAAGTAATCTCTACACTCAACGTGGGCTTGAATTTATAACCTTGAGATCCACAGTCACATGTTCTACCAAGTGACCCAGCCACTGCCCCCCTGTACTTTGCAAACTATAAAACTTTGATGAAAGAAATGGAAGATGACACAAACAAATGGATTCCATGTTCATGCAAGTGGGAGAACAAATATTGTGAAAGTAAGTGTCCATAGTACCCAAAGCAATCTGTAGACTTAATGCAATTCCAATGAAAATACCCATAGCATTTTTCACAGAACTAGAACAACCTATCCTAAAATTGGTATGGACACACACACACACACACACACACACACGCAAAATAGCCAGTGATCTTGAAAAAGAAAGAGAAAAAAACCCTGGAGGTATCACAATTCCAAATTTCCAGATATACTACAAAGGTGTAGTAATGAAAACAGTATGCTACTTGCACAAAAAAATAGATTAGTGGAACAGAATAGAGAGCCCAGAAATAAACCCATACTTATATGGTCAAGTAATCTCCAACAGAGGAGGCAATAATATGCAGTAGGAAAGAAGTCTTTCAACAAATGGTACTGGGAAATCTGGACAGGAACATGGAAAAGAATGAATCTGGGGCACTTTCTTACATCATACGCAAAAATAAAATCAAAATTGATTAAGGACCTAAATAGGAGACCTGAAGTCATAAAATTCATAAAACATAGGCAGTAATTTCTTTGACATTGGCCACTGAATCTTTTCTAGATAAATCTCAACCAAGGGAAACAAAAGCAAAAGTAAACTATTGGGATTACATTAAAATAAAAAGCTTCTGCAAAGCAAAGGAAACCATCACCAAAACAAAAAGGCAACCAACTGAATGGAAGAAGATATTTTCAAATGATCTGACAAAGGGTTAGTATCCTAATATATAAATAATTTATATAATTCCATTCCAAAAACAAATAATCCAGTTTAAAAATGTGCAGAAGACATGAACAGACACTTATCTAAAAAAAAGACATATAGGAGGTCCATAAACAAAAAGATGCCAAATATCACTAATCATCAGGAAAATGTAAATCAAAACCATAGTGAGATACCACCTAACACCTGTGAGAATGGCTAAAATCAGAAGCACAAGAAACATGTTGGTGAGGATGTGAGAAAAAGGAATATTTGTGCACTATTGGGAAATCAGGTTGGTTCAGCCACTGTCAAAAGATGCTATGGATTTTCCTCAAAAGATTAAAAATAAAATTACCATCTGATTCAATAATCTTAATACTGATTATATACCTAAAGAACACGAAAATACTAATTTGAAAAGCTATAGGCACCCTTATGCTTATTGTGGCATTATTTACAGTAGCCAAGTTATGGAAGCAACCCAAGTGTTCATCCATAGATGAATGGATAAACAAGACACACACACACACACACACACACACACACACACACACACAGTAACTTTACTCAGCCTTAAGAAGAATGAAATCTTGGCATTTGGAACAATATGGATGTATCTAGATGATAAAATGCTAAGTGAAATAAGACAAAGAAAGACAAATATATGATTGTATTCATGTGACATTTAAGAAACAAAGGAACAAAGAAAAAGACAAACAAACAAAAAAACCAGACTCTATGGAGAAGCAATAACAGTTTGACCAGAGGGGAAGTGTGTTGGAGAGAGGGGGAAACAGGTGAAGGAGATTATGACTACTCTTAACATGAGAGGCACTGAGTAATATATAGAACTGTTGAATCACTATGTTGTACAACTGAAACTAATACTGTACATTCATATACTGGGAATAAAAAAATGGGAAAAAAATACTACACACACACACACACACACACATACACATATCCTCCATTCAGGAGAATGGAGAACGGAACTGCATATGGGGATAAAGGGTTACGTTTTAACATATGTTTGTGCATAATTTCATTTAAGACTTGAAGCATATATTATTTTTAATCTGGTAAACATCAAATGATTGAGTAAAAAGTAATCATTTGAGAATCAGTTTGGTGTGAGGGTTAGTTTTTTACTTCCAGAAACCATTTATTCATTTATATTCAGATTAGAATTTTAAAAATCTGATTTCATGATATAATTAAGTTTCTGGGTCAGTGGGACTGGCCAAGGACAAAATTTATGCTTCCTCCACCCCACAGTAAAAGTGCACCCTGGAGCAGGGTCAGCACACAATAACCAAGTTGCAGCTTCTAAACAAGTGTTGGGTTAACCCACAGCAGCTCTGGTCTGCTTGGGGCATGGGGGAAAAACTGGTTTTAAAAGAGTTACTGTATATAAAAGGGCCAGCCCTAGAATTCAATCAAGTGGTGAAGGAGCTGCTGAAATTCTCTCTGGGTGGGAGAGACTGATGGTCATAGTCTGTATTCCCCACACACCTTAAAAGCATAGACCAGTATACAATCCAGGTGCCCTAACTGACCTGCCACCTTAGTGTACCTTACCCCACACCAGCCCCAGCTGTCCCAGCAAAGAGGCCAAAGGGCAACGTACAGTGGGATACCTCTGATAAAATGTGCTCAATACCACTGCAGCCTTTGTGCCAAGGTGAGACATGCATAAAGCACCCTGGAACACTCCAAGCCCATACCACTTCAGCTTTAGACAGCTTGCTAGGCACCCCCAGTTCAAAGTGCTCTGGAACCTTCTGGCTTCAGAACCAGCTGCCCTGTCCGGGTGTCCCAATGTTAAGCACCCTGAGAACCCCTGGTCCTTCCCTGCATTGGTTCCATTCATTCCTCCCCCACCCCCCAGGGAGCACCCCTCCACCTCCTGTGTGGAGCACAAGAACACTCCCATCCACACTGGCCTCAGCTTCAGTCATGTGGTTAGGGCACCCCCAGTGCTGAGCACCCAGGGACTCCCTAGCTTTCACCACATTCAGCATCAGCTATCCTGTATGGGCAGCCCCAGTGTGGAGAGCCTGGGGATGACCCAGCTTACAACTGCTTAGCTTCAGCTGCCCCGTCAAGACACATTTTACATAAAGAGCTCAGAGACCACACTGGCCCACAAGTGCTTTAGATTTACCTATCCTGCCAGGGTGCCCCCCTTGATCCCACTCCTTACCCCACCTCAGCTCTAACCACCTTTCCAGGGCACCCTCTGTGTAAAGTCCTGGAACATGGTGATTTACACTCACTTCAGTTTTACTTATCCTGCCAAAGCGCCTTCTGCTTATAGAGCTTTGAGACAACCCAAGCTTACATCCAGGTTAGCTTTAACTACCTTGCCAGAGGATCCACTGTGTTCAGAGTCCAGGGACTACACTAATGCATGCTCACTTAAGCTTTACCTGCTGCACTAAAGCACTCACTATGTGGGGAGCCCTAGAAACCCCAGCCCAAGGCAGCCACAGCCACAGCTCCAGCCAGCCAGGAAAAATGACCAAGAACACATAGTATACATAGGGGATGACCATACACAAACCATTCCCTGAAGTTGAGAGGAAATTATGCCACATAATATATAGAAACACAATGTACAGCAAATCGGGACAGAGGAATATTCTCCAAAAGAACAAGACAAAATCTCAAACAACTAAATGAAATGGAGATAAGCAATATGTCTGATTTTTTTAAATTAAAGTAGTGATTATAAAGATGATTACTTAGCAGGGAGAAGAATGGAAGAACCCAGACCTTCAACAAATAGATAAAGAAATAAAATAACCAATCACAGTTGAGAAATACAATGACTGAAAGTCCTCTAGAGGGAATCCTCTAGTGGGTGCAGATGAACACATCAGTGGTCTGTGAGACAAGTGAATGGAAAGCACCCAAACTGAATAGCAAAGAGAGAAAGTAATTTTTAAAATTTAGGAAAGGTTAAGGGATATCTCGGATAGCATAGATGAACAAATATTTGCAGAGTAGGAGTCCCAGAGGGAGAGAGAAGGAGACAGAAAACTCATGTGAAGAAATAAGAACTGACTTGTTCTAACCTAGAGAAGGGAATAGACATCTATGTTCAGGAAGCACAGAGAATTCCAAATAGATGAACTCGAGGAACCCCATGTGCTACAGCACATGACTATTAAAACATCAAAGGTTAAAGAGATAGAATTTTAAAAGCAGCAAGAGAGAAGCAAAGAGTTATGTATAAGGGAAACCCTGTAAAGTTATCAGCTGATTTTTCAGCAGAACTTTTGCAAAGAAGAAGGTGACAAGACATATTCAAGGAGCTGAAAGGAAAAAAAAAAACCCTGCAATGAAGAATACTGAACCCTGAAAGTCTTTCATTTACATTCGACAGAGAGATGAAGTTTCTCAGATAAAAGTGAAAAGAGTTTATTGTCATTAAAGAAGCCTTACAAGAAATGTGAAAGGGACTTCGATAAGTTGAAAAGAAATGGACATAATTAGACATAAGAAAATAAGGAATAAAAAGATCATCAAATATGGAGAAGGGAGTAAAATGGCTTTTTTATTTTTTCATAATGTAGTTGAACTTACATGACCATAAATTTAATAGAATACTATATATACTTAGGATGTTATAGATGGACCTTATAATAACCACAAACCTTATGCCTGTAATAGATACACACAAAAAATAAACAGAAAATCCAAAATAACACTACAGAAATTCATCAATGACAGAGGAAGAGAAAGGAACAGAGAACTATAAAAATAATCAGAAAACAAGTAACAAAGTAGCAATAAGTACATACCTATCAACAATTAATTTAAATGCCTGGAATATTCTAATTAAAAAAGAGTGGCAGAATGAATTAAAAAAAAAAAGACATCGATATGCTGCCTACAAGAAACTCACCTTGAACCTAAGGATACATATGGACTGAAAGTGAAGGTATAGAAAAACATTTATCATGCAAATGCAAGTGAAAAAAAGCAAGGATAGCAATACCTGTATCAGGGAAAATAGACTTGAAACAGACTGGAATAAGGGACAGAGGCAATGCATATTGAGAAAAGGATCAATCCAACAAGAAGATATAACGGTTGTAAAGATCTATGCACCCAACAATGGAACACCTAAACATAAAGCAAATATTAATGGAATAAAGAGAGAAATTGATGGTAATATAATAAGGGACTTTACTACCCCACTTATATCAATAGATAGATTATCCTGGTAGGATGTCAGTAAAGAAAGTGTGCTTGAATGACACATTAGACCAAATGGACATAACAGTTATATGTACACAACATTCCATCCAAAACAACAGGATTTTTTTCAAGGGTACATGGAACATTCTCCAGAATAGATCACATGTTAGGCCACAAAACAAGGCTCAATACACTATATACTGACAAATTAGACAACCTAGAAGAAATGGGTAAATTTCTAGAAAATACAAACTTCCAAAGCTAAATCATGAAATAGAGAATCTGAGCAGACCAATTACTAGTAATGAAATTGAATCAGTAATCAAAAATTCTCAACAAACAAAAGTCTAGGACCAGATGGCTTCAAAGGTGAATTCTACCAAACATTTAAAGAAGGGCTAATATCTAGTCTTCTCAAACTATTAAAAAAAATGTTAAGAGGAAGGAAAGCTTCTAAATACATTTTACAAGGCCAGCATTATCCTGGTAACCAAAACTAGACAAAGGCATTATAAAAAAGAAAATTCCTATAGGCCAATCTATCTGATGAACATAGATGCAAAGATCCTCAATAAAATATTACCAAACCTCATTTAAAAATACATTAAAATGGCTATTTGCCACAATCAAGTGGGATTTCTTCTGGGAATTCAGGAATGTTTCAGTATTCATAAATCAATCAATGTGATTTACCACATCAACAAAATAAAGGATAAAATTCATATCATCTCAATAGATGCAGAGTTTTGATAAAATTCCTGATCTATTCATGACAAAAAAATCAACAAACTAGAGTTGGGGAAACCTATTTCAAAATAATAAAGGCCATATATGAAAAACCACAGCTAACCTACTAAATGACAAAAAACTGAGCTTGTCCTCCAAGATCAGGAACAAGACAAGGATGCCTATTCTCACCAGTTTTATTCTACCTACAGCTGGAAGTCATAGCCACAGAAATCAGACAAGAAAAGGAAAGAGAAGGCATATTGGTAAAGAAGAAATAAAGCTTTCACAATTTGTAGACTACATGATATTCATAGACAGCCATAAGGACTCCACCAAAAAATTACTAGAAGTAATAAATGAAATCAATAAAGTTGTAACATATGTAATACCCAGAAATCGGTAGTGCTTCCATACACTAATGATGTAGCAGAGAGATAAATTAAGAAAACAATCCCATTTACAGTTGCACCAAAAGTATTAAAATACCTAGAAATAAACTTAACCAAGCAAGTGAAAAACCTGTACTCTGAAAACTATAAAACATTTGTGAAAGAAATGAAGATAAAATAAATGGAAAGACATTCCATGATCATGGATTGGAAGAATTACTTTTGTTAAAATGCCCATACTACTACCCAAAGCAATCTATAGATTTAATGTAATCTCTGTCAAAATAGCAACAGTATTTTTTCAGATAACTAGAACATATAGTCCTCAAATTTATATGGAACCACAAAAGACCGTGAATAGCCAGAGCAATTTTGAAAAAGAAGAACAAAACTAGAGGTATCACAATCCCAGATTTCAACATACACTACAAAGCTGTATTAATCAAAACTTTATGGTATTGGCACAGAAGATAGATACATAGATCAATGAAACAGAGGGAGCTCAGAAATAAACCCACATTTACATAGTCAATTTATGACAAAGGAGGCAAGAAGGTACAATGGAAAAAAGTTTCTTCAATAAATTGTGCTGGGAAAACTGGACAGGTACATGAAAAAGAATGGAACTGGCCCACTTTTTTATACCATACAAAAAAAAAAAAAAATGGACTGAAGACCTAAATGTGAGACTTGAAGCCATAAAAACCCTAGAGAACATAAGCATTAGGTTTTCTGAAACTGACTGTAGCATTTTTCTAGGTAAGTCTCCTGAGGCAAAGGAAAAAAAATTAAACTGTTGAGACTATGTCCAAGAAAAAGCTTTTGCACAGTGAAGGAATCAATTAACGAAACAAAAAGGCAGCCTACTGAATGGGAGGAGATGTTTGCAAACGATATACTGTATAAGGGGTTAATATCAAAATATATTAAGAACTTACACAACACCGAAAAATATCCAATTAAAAATGGGCAGAGAACCTGAAGATACATTCTTCCAGAGAAGATACAGATCGCGAAAAGACACATCAAATAATGTTTAATATCACTATCATCAAGGAAATGCAAACCAAAATCACAAATATCCCCTCATAGCTCTCAGAATGTCTAAAATTAAAAAGATAGTAAGTGTTGGTAAAGATGTGGGGAAAAAAAAGGAACACTTGTGTATTGTTGGCAGGAATGTATGTTGGTACAACTAAGGTGGAAAACAGTGTGGAGGTTTTTAATACAGAAATACTCTATGATCCAGTAATTTCATTACAGCGTATTTACCCAAAGAATATGAAAATAAAATTTTGAAAAGATATTTGTACCCCTCTGTTTAATGCAACATTCACAATATCAAAATTATGGACTCATTCTAAGTGCCCATCGATAGATGAATGGTTAAAATAGATGGGATGTATATACACACACACGTGAGCATTATGCAGCCATATGGAAGGATGAAATCTTCCCATTGGAGACAACCTGAAAGTACCTAGAGTGTATTATGCTAAGTTCAATACCATATGTGGAGTCTAAAAAATGAAAATAAATAAGGAAACAAACAAAAAGCAAAATCAGACCTGTAAATACAGAGAACAAATACATGATTGATGGAGGTTAGGAAAGTAGGAGGATAGGTAAAACAGATGAAGAGGGGTGACCATACAAGCTTCCAGTTGCTTTTTTAAAAAATTTATTCATGACAGAGAGAGAGAGAGACAGAGACACAGGAAGAGGGAGAGGGAGAGAAGCAGGCTCCATGCAGGGAGCCGATGTGGGACTCAATCCCAGGAACCCAGGATCACTCCCTGAACCAAAGAAGACACTCAATTGCTAAGCCACCCAGGCATCCCCAGGCATCCAGTTATGGAGTGAATAAGTCATGGAATAAAAACCATAGAATAATAAATGTAGTCAATAATATTGTAATCGCATGGTAGGAAGACAGATGGTAGCTGCACTTTTGGTGAACGTAGGATAACCTATAGAGAAGTTGAGTTATTATGCTGTACACCGGTTGCTAATACAACATTTTATGTCAGCTATACTAAAAAAATATGCAAAACAAACTAAAGATTCATGCAGAGACATGGAGATAAGTTTTTCCAGTATGAATTTTGTGAGGTATACATTCTTTGGATAATTAGTGGTAAAAGACATCCTCTCTCCAACTCTGATGTTAAAAGGAAGTATGTATCCCTATTAAGAAGTACTCTTTATCATTTTGGTACAAAAGCCAGCCTGAAGATAAAATAAACTAATAGGAACACAGAGCCTGCAGAATCACTGAAAAATGGAAGTACAGCCTTAATGTCATTGCAGACATCTGTCAGTTCATCTTTTAAGACTGCTCTACATTTAGACTTTATATTTACACACAGCAATGTTTTTTTAAATCCTTTAAGTCAATTTGAGTTAGGTTTTCTATTACTAACACATATAGAACTTTAACTTTTTAACTCTTTCATTTTGATCTCCAAAGTTTTCTTCATTAAATCAATAATCCCTATTCATAAAATATTTATTGAATGTCTACTATGTGCAGGATACTCTACATATAGAGTATGTAGAGTATATACATATAGCATGGATGTATAGAGTATATACATATAGCATGGATGTATAAATTATATACATATAGCATGGATGGAAAAGAAATATTTGAGAATTCATAGCAGCATAAGCTTAGGAAATTTAAACATTTGAAAATAAGACACAAAGTAGAAAATAAAATATATGAAATATAAGAAAGCTTTAAAAAAAAGTGCTGAAAGAGAGGATGAAAGAATTGCTTAAAGAATATTTTTTCAGATCCAGAAAATTTAAATTTTTTATCTCAACTAGACTTTTATGGAACAAGTGATAATATTAAATTTATTCCAAAAAATGAAGCACTTATATATGTATTATATAACTGTTTCAGAAAAACTAGTTATGTAGTATATACAGAAATCACATATAACTGATGAAATTGGGAGATACGTTCAAATTTTTTCAGATTGTAAAGGGGATCCTAGACAAACCTAGATTTTCCAATTCTTTTCTGTAGTTATTTTTTTCAGCTATACTTCCTCTAATTTTACAGTTCTTAATAATGTAGAGGGAAAATTCTTTCAGGAGCCCTGTGAATTTTGGATATATTCCAGATTAGATTTATATTTTGCCGTAATAGCAGACTTATTTTTCTTTGATCAGGCATTTCTGTTGTAACACTGAGTATTAAATTCATGTATATATTTTTTATTTATAGAACCTATGTTTTTCTACCTTTGCATTCCATGCTTCAGAAAATTCCAATGTAGAAAGCCCAATAGGAATTGAACACCTGCTGTGTGCTAAAGTTTTTTTTACTAAATGCTCTAATATCTTACTTGTAATACAGAAATGTTAAAAGGTAGGAATTATTTCCCCATTCTATAATTGGGAAAATAAAGGCACAGAGAGGTTGATCACGAAGTCACCCAGAGTTATATTCTGAGTAAGCTTTATATTATGTCTCTGGCTTCTCTCGAGATGCTCTGTTCACTAAATGGCTTTCCTTCCCATAATCTTCCTAAAGTTTGTAATGGCAATTAACTTGAAATGTTTTTTCTGTTAGGACAGAATTAGGACAGAAATAAGAGGAGAAATATTTTGTCCTAATGGTCTGAGAAAGTCCATTAATCACATTAAGGCTCACCCTGGAAGCACCTCTAGGTGAGAGGGTTCTCAGAAGTGGCCCAGGGGGAAAAAAATTAAGTAATAGTATCAGGGTGAATGGATTTGAGTCTACACTCTGCCACTTTCTACTTATGTGGCTTTGGAATAGTCAAATAATTTCAATTTTCTGTTATAAGTAATAAAAATTAGGACTCATCTTATAGAATGTAGCTGTAAATTAAACAGTGACATGAAAGCATACTGTTAACTGTAAAATGTTATTTATACCAAGCTGTTTGACACCCAGTCTTTTGCTTTCTGGTATAAATCATGGTGATGCCTGTTATGCTGACCTTATGCCTACATGCCCTAGGTCCTCAGATACCTGCCCTATTTCCCATTGTTTCCTGAACATCATTTAAGAATTGGGAATGAAAAAGACTTTGCCTCAGCTTCTGTTTTCATGGCTTATTAATTATGCCATTAAAAAAACATTTTTCAATTCACAATTCAATTCACATATTCACATATGAATATGCCTGAGGGTTCTTCATCCTTTGCACACATATGGGAAGAAAAAGCAGGTGTTGAAGATGCTCACTGTCTGCCAAGCAGGGAGAGTACTAGAGTACTGCAAGCAGGGAGAAAGTAGTGCTGTCTCAACATAACATGAAAGCATCAGTTCAAACCAAGTGTTTTCTGGACCATGTGCTGAGCCTATGTCAGCAGAAAGGCAGTGGGACAACTGAGATAAACCCTTAAGGAGCCATCCTTACTGTCATGGGTGAATTCATTTTAACAGAAAACAAAAAAAAGAAGGAAAAGCCACTAAATAATCCTGGAGCCACAAAGCTCTGAAATTTCACTTGAGTACCAGTGATTAATTTGCTTGAACTAATTTCCTGTTGATTAATTAGCTCCAACATAGTTTGTAACATTAAGTATTAGGTAGAGTCCACCTGAAAGAGAAAGATAAATGTCCCATTTCATCCATGCATAAGGGCTTGTTTTCTTAGTACAAACAGGAGAAAAGGAGAAATTATATGTAAGATGACTCTTGGAGCCAGAACCAACACCCTAATCTTTCCTAAATTCAAGCAGGTCTTCTGTTATTAATAGGTTATAACTGAAGAGTTATGAAACAATTTATTTCTCATTCTGCTTGGTAACACCCATTCATTACTCACTAATACCTAAAAAAAGCTCCTCCCATCCTTGTTGTCATTTGTGTGCCAGCCTTAGCTTAAATGTCAGGGAAAACAAATGAGGAGCTAACACATTTTCTAAGCATGTGTTCACAGAATAACTTGGTCGGAACTGACAGAGGGTTTACTCTGTTTTTTAAAGTAGTTAGATTGTTTAGTAAGTCTAAAGTAATAAGACAAAAGTCAAGTGTTAATGTAGAGGCATGGTTATTTCATAAAATTTTTGATACTGCATATTCAAATTTAGAAGAAATTATAAATTAGCTGATATCCAATATTTTTCACTGATTCAGAATAATCAGGAAAATTGATTTGATTGCATTTTTCCTAACAATTATGAAATTAAAGGGAATCTTAATCCTATTCTGAAGTGGGACATTTCAAAGGATCAGAAAGATAAGAATTTTATGAGAAATATGTATAAATACAATTTCTGAAATTCCCATATCCATTCCTCTATTTTATCATCTCAGTCACAAAAATTCTATCAGATTACCTCCTAAACTTACCTAACATGGTCTCCTGCCCTATACTGCTCTGACCATGTAGCCAGAGTCATTCATTGCTGTATAGTAACAGGTTCCTAACTACATGCCTTGCCTTCAGACTGATGTCACATTGTACAGCTTCCCTAATTTAAATCCTTTACCACTTTCTTACAGCTTTCAGAATTCTGTGCAGAAAAAGCAGTTTTACACAGAGGCTTTTATCTGATATTCTTGATAGCACAACTGTTATGTTCTTAATTCTGCCTTTGCTCATAAATCCTTTACTCTCATTTTTTAAAAGATTTATTTATTTTAGAAGGGGGAGGGAGACAGAGAGTGCAAATGGTGGGGTGGGGAGAGCAGGAGAGGGAGAGAGAATCTCAAGCAGACTCCCTGCTGATCACAGAGCCTGACATGGGGCTCGATTTCATGACCCTGAGACTGTGACCTGAGTTGAAACTGAGTCAGACACTCAACTGATGGGGCCACCCAGGTGCCCCAGTACTTTAATCTAATATGAAATCCCTTCATCTGAGAGATACAATCTTCCACACTTCAAGAACTTCCCATGATGTCTATTCTCATTGGCCAAAATATGGCTTCACTCCTTTTCAATCTAGCTAAGTCATTTTTACCATTAAGGACATAGACCAAATTATATTTGCCCCTGAGAAGCTTTATCAGTGCCCTGACTTAAGTGTACCATCTTTGGTTCCATGGCACCCTGCAAACTCCTATTACAGTACTTACTACCCAGTACTGCAAATGTCACTTTCCTTATAAATACTAAGTTATTAAAGGAAGGTACTAGCTGTTATACTCTTCTATAGTTAGCATGATCCTGTTCATAGATATTTGCTGAAAATATTATAGTCATAGTAATGGGGGTAAACATGTGGATACTGTGTTACAGTGATCAAAGCACTTTTATTTTGTTATATACATTATCTTGTTTAAGCATTAGAGTAGTTATTTACAACTTTTGCATGCATCATTTACCTGGAACATTTGGTAAAACACAGATTGTTAGGTCCAACCTCAGAGTTTCTGATTCAGTAGGCATGGGGTGACCCAAGAATTTCATTTTTAATAATTTTTCAGATGATACTGACTCTTTGGGGCCATACTTTCAGAACTATTGCCTTAGATCATTCCTGTGTGGTTAAATGCTCTTATTCCCAATTTACAGAAGAAACTGAAGCTCAGAGAGCAATGACTTCATAAGTGCTGAAATCAGGTCCTAGGAACTGCTTAGTTTGTGGTCTTGTCATCGTTCCATATGAATATTTGTGAAATACTTACTATTTTCCATTCCCTCACAAAAAGCAGTGTATATATTATCAGATTCTGTCCTTAGGGGATAATAGTCTGAAAATGCAAATGACATGCCCCTGTGTGGCTTTTATTGTGATTCCATTTGAATTGATAGTTCAAGATGTAGAAGATTGCAAATGTGGCAAGGAAACACATTCAAACATTATTTCGAATTATTATAGCACTATAGAAAAAACTGATTACTTCAGAGTAGATACCAAGCAAATTAAAAGTGCTCTTTTGTTTACCTTTTGTTCAGATAGATTGGTGTGTGGTGATGCAGGTGCTCTAATACCAAAAATAATAATAATAATAATTAAAAAATTTTAAGTAATAATCCTAAATTGATGTTTTGAGTTTTCCATTTCTACTGATTTTTTGCAGATGTTATGAAATGATATTTCCCTAGAGTTGAATAGAAGAGGGGGAAAAGAAAGGAAGAAGAAATAAGGAAACTAACTTACAAACTGGGCAACTAAAAGTGCATTTCAAGTCAATAGAAAGTAGTCTTGTTCTGAAATGAAGAAAGTAAACACATTGTTTTTTTTTGTTTTTCTTGTGGAGTATATAGTATTAGCAAGAAATACGTTCTTGAAAATTTTCTCTGTCATCATATGAAGTTATGAAATAATTATTTTTTAAAGATTTTATTTATTTGACAGAGAGAGCAGAAGCAGGGGGGAGGGGCAAAGGGAGAGGGAGAAGCAGACTCCTTGCTGAGCAGGGAGCCCAACACGGGGCCTCATCTCAGGACCCTGGGATCATGACCAGAGCCAAAGGCAGATGCTTAATGGAGTGAACCATGCAGGTGCTCCAAGAAGTATTTTTTTTAAATACAGATTCTGATAGAGGTCCAGTGAATATTATTCATGTTTCCTCTCCTTCACATTGAAATACACATGAAAACACACATATAAGCACAAATGGAAAGGCTGAAAATCAGGAATAACAGACAATGAATGGTTGGGCTCTGGAAGGAACTTCCACTAACCACAGTGCCCTTAAAGGCCAGGTTTAGCATCCATGAGTGTTTAAGACTCACTTTGACCTTTTGATAAAGTAACAAGGTCCTTTACTTGCTTAGTACAAAACAAGAAATCCTCTAATGGCTTTCCACCAAACTGAGAGAAAAGACTAAACTCTATACTCTTTGTTCACTAAGCAATTATTCAGCGTCTTCTTTTGGCTAGGCCTTATAAACAGCTTTACTGTCTATTAAATTGCATGCTTTCTGGCCTCCAAACTCACTCAGTCACAATATAGTAATGCTCTTCACTAAACACACTAAACTTGTTCTTGTATCAGAGACTTAATGTTTTCTGCTTCTTCTGATAGTTATGTAGTTTACCCAAATCTTGGACACTCATTTTCATGGAATTGTGATCTTGGCTCAAATTACACCCTCTCAGAAAGGCCTTAATCAACAAGCCTATCCAATATATACTACTGCTATCATTCCTTCTCCATGCCTTTCTCTTATTATCCCAGTTTTATGTGCATACACACATGTGCACTGTATATTTAAATATATTTATAAGTATAAATATTAATTTGGAAATACAGATCATATATATGTGAAAAAATAAATTTATATATTGTGTATATACCTCCATAGATGTTAATTATATGAACAGAAACTTAAAAATCTCAATGAATGGTTTTGCAATGACAATATAAAACTATTATAAAATTGTTGGTAGAAATTCAGAGTAGTTCAGTAACACTTATTAATAACACATGATACTGAAAAAGCCTTAAAAACTGCTTCAAGATGAGGCTGTTTTGCTTTTTTTGTTCATTCAGAGTTTCAGGAAAATGTAATTCTCATGCTTTGCATGCTGTTTCAGAAAATAAAAGTCTACCCTATTTACTACATGGAATACATGTTTGCCTGATAACAGAACCTCAAAAAATAATTTTGCTCTGAAGGAAACCAGAGAACAATGTCACTTATATATGTCAAAATCCTAAACAAAATCCCAGCAATCTGAATACATTATAATGTAAGATTGAGTAAAAACTCCCTATTCCGTGGGTATACAGTTACAATCCATGAGGAAGAGGCAAAACAGTCTGTATAAGGAACAGGAGGCCTTATAGGTTAGTAGTATAAATATAGTAGAAAATATAGTAGAAAACCTACTATTCTCTGTTACCAGCAGATTCCCTTCCACTTATATTTCCATCTTGAAATCACTATACTGAGGAATTTTCTTAGCTTCTAAATGAATAAATAATCCTAGTGCTATATAAACTCTCCTAAATATATAAAGTGGATAAGAGCAATAAAACTTACATTATTTTTTAAAAGATTTTATTTATTTATGAGAGGCAGAGATATAGGCAGAGGGAGAAACAGGCTCCCCAGGGGGAGCCTTATGTGGGACTCGATCTCTGGGCCCTGGGATCACAACCTGAGCCAAAGGAAGACACTCAACCATTGACCCACCCAAGTGCCCCAAACTGTTTTATTAATGAAAAATCACGTAATATATTTTTGGTCTAGATCAGTTGATTTATGAATTCTCTCAAACTTCTTAACAGAAAATTTCCATAATAAATAAGCCCTTCTAAACATATGAAAAGATTCAAGGTTAATGAATTTGTTTCATAAAGCTACATATTCTCTGTTACATAAATCACATATAGCATATCCACAAAATCAGAGGTCAGTTTTACTCCAAGATGTGCAGAAGTCTAAAAGAGAGGGAAAAAAAGCCTATTAAGGAGTCTAAACAGCAGACAGTTGTGTATGTATGTGTGTGTGTGTGTGTGTGTGTGTGTGTAATTCCATTGTGTATATATATCTGTTGTTAGAATACATGATCTTTTAAGATTTTACATTCTTGGACAAAATGAAGAATGATGGTCTTTAATGCTTGATCCTAGTAATGATGGAGCTCTAGGTGACTGTCTGGAGTTAGCACAGAGGCAGAATCTCTGAATAAGAGTAAGGTGGTGTGCCCAGCTAACAAAAGTCCAGGACCAGATGGCTTCACAGGTGAATTCTATGAAACATCTAAAGAGTTAATATCTATTCTTCTCAAACTATTTAAAAAAAAAAAAACAGAAGAGGAAGGAAAGTTTCCAAATTAATTCAATGAGGCCATCATTATCCTAATACAAAAACTGGATAAAGACATCACTAAAAAAAAGAGAACTACAGGCCAATATCCATGATGAATGTGAATGCAAAAATCCTCAATAAAGGGGGACCTGGGTGGCTCAGTGGTTGATTGTCTGCCTTTAGCTCAGGTCGTGATCCTAGGGTCCTGGGATCTAGTCCCACATCAGGCTCCCTGTGGGGAGCCTGCTTTCCCTCTTCTTATGTCTCTGCATCTCTCTGTGTCTCTCATGAATAATAAATAAATAATAAATAAATAAAATGTTTTAAAAAATAAATACTGGCAAACCAAATCCAACAATACATTAGCAAAATGATTCACCACAATCAAGTGGGATTTATTTCTGCAATACATGGGTGATTCACTATTCACAAATCAATTACATAATATATCACATCAATAAAAGGATAAAAACCATCTGATCATTTTGATAGCTGCAGAAGAAGCATTTGACAAAGCACAACATCCATTCGTGATAAAAACCCTCAACAAAGTAAGTCTAGAGGAAACATACCTCAACATAATAGAGCCTTATATGAAAAACCCACAGTTAACATTGTATTTGATGGGGAGAAACTGAAAAATTTTCCCCTAAAGTCAGAACAAGAAATGAATGTCCACTCTCACCACTTTTATTCCACATACTACTTAGTTGGAAGTTCTAGCCACAGCAATCAGACAACAAAAAGAAATAAAAGGCATCCAAAGAGATAAGGAAGAAATAAAACTTTCAATACTTGGAGATGACATGATACTACCTATTGAAAACCCTAAAGACTACCAAAAAAAAAAAAAAAAAAAAACTACTAGAATTGTTAAGTGAATTCAGTAAGGTCATAGGATACAAAATAAATATACAGAAATTCATTGCATTTCTGTGCTAATAATAAAACATGGAAATTAAGAAAACAATCCCATTTACATTTGCACAAAAAATAATAAAATACCTAGGGAATAAACTTAACTAAAAATCTGAAAGACCTATACTCTGAAAACTATAAAACACTGTTGAAAGAAATTGAAGATGACACAAACAAATGGAAAGATATTCCAAGCACATGGATTAGAACAACAAATATTAAAACATCTATACTATCCGAAGTAATCTACAGATTTAAAGAAATGTCTATCGTGATATCAACAGCATTTTTCACAGAACTGGAACAAGTCCAAAATTTGTATGGAACTGCAGAAGACCCCAAATAGCCAAAGCAACTTTGATAAAGAAAAATAAAACTGGAGGTATCACAATTCCAGACTTCAGGTTATATTACAAAGCTGTAGTAATTATAATTAAAACAGTATAGTACTGACAAAAAAAAAAGATATATAGATCAGGGGATCAGAATAGAGCTCAGAAATAAACCCACAATTATATAGTCAATTAATCTTTGGCAAAGGAGGCAAGAACATGCAATGGAAAAAAGTCTCTTCAACAAACGGTTGAAGAGAAACCTGGACAGCCCATGCAAAAGGATGAAACTGGGCCACTTTCTTACACCATACACAAAAATAAACTCAAAATGGACTAAGGACCTAAATATGAGATCTGAAACCATAAAAATCCTAGAAGAGAGAATAGGCAGTAAAACTGACATTTGCTGTAATGACATCTTTCTAGAAATGTCTCCTCAGGTAAGGAAACAAAAACAAAAATAAACTGTTGAGACTACTACATCAAAAAGATTCTGCACAGCAAAAGAAATCATAAAGAAAACTAAAAGACAACTTACTGCATAGGAGAAGATACTTCCACATGGCATATTTGATAAAAGGTTAGTATCCAAAATATAAAAAGAACTTATACAACTCAACACCAAAACACAAAAATTCCAATTGAAAAATGTGCAGAAGAACAGACATTTCTCCAAAGAAGAAATACACTTGGCCAACAGACATATGAAAAATGCTCAATATCACTTATCATCAGAGAAATGCAAATCAAAAGCCACAAGGAGGTATTACCTCATACCTGTCAGAATGGCAAATATCAACAACACAAGAAATAACAAGTGTTGGTGAGGAAGTGGAGAAAAAGGAAACCTGTGCACCGTTTGTGGGAATGCATACTGGTGCAGCTACTGTGAGAAAGTGTGTGGATATCCCTCAAAAACTAAAAATAGAACTACCATATGATTCAATAATCACACACCTGAGTATTTACCAAAATTATAACAAAACACTAATTTTAAGTGATATATGCACTCCTGTGTTTATTAAAGCATTAATTACAATAGACATTATGGAAGCAGCCCAGCTATCCATCGATTGATGAATGGGTAAAGAAGTTATACACACACACAGAGGAATATTATTCAGCCATAACAAAGCATGAAGTCTTGTCATTTGCAATGACATATATGGAGCTAGAGTGTATAATGCAAAGCAAACTAAGCCATTTGGAGAAAGACAAATACTATATGATTTCACTCATATGTAGAATTTAAGAAACAAAATAAATGAACAAAGGAGATAAAAAAAAAAAAAAGCCAGAAACAGACTCTTCACTATAGAGAACAGATGGTTGCCAGAGGGAAGATAGAGGGGAGGGATGGGTGAAGGGGGTGAAGGGGATTAAGAGTACACTTATCTTGATGATCACTGAGTAATGTATGGAGCTATTGAATCACTATATTGTACAACTGAAACTGTACTATATTTTACATTGGAGTTAAAAAGAGTTGTGTGGCTAGCAGTGGAAGAAAAATGACTCTGTTAGGGACTATTTCCTGTTGTAAAAATCTCATAAATCTTAAGGATAATAGGTCATTAACTACCTGGCCAGGAATATACTAGTTGCATTGGGTGAAAGAGAAATTGTAAAAAAAGAAAAGAGAAGAAAAGAAAAGAAAAAGAAAAAAGGCAGGGCAAGCACCAACTGATGATGATGCTGATGGATCTTCCCAAAGAAATGAGCACTGTATATGTTGGCATATTGAATTTAAATTTAAAAAAATTAAAAATAAATAAATAAAAAGCATGCTATTCATATCATAAAAAGAAATGTTATATTATGTTTTAGTTTCTGACACAATAAATCCTGTTAAACGATTCTGCCACACCCCATATGCAAAGCAACAAGCATTTCCTGTTAAATTTGAAATGTTTTAATTATTTCTGAGCACTTGACTGCATTAGCAAGGAAACAAATATGGACTAAAAATAAAATTTCTAGCAATGAAAATTGACCTGAAGTATATATTGTATGTTTATGTTACTAAATAGTTAGCTATTTTGTAGCATATTGTATATACATAAATACAGATTGGTGTAAAGAAATAATGAAATATATCTTTACATTTGATTTACATTATGAATTTATATAAATCCAAGGGTTTTATACATATATTTAAATTTTTATTCAAGTAATTGTTGGATTATTTGTTCCATACTATGTACCGCACGTTATGTACTAAAACATCTTTTTTAAGGGATGCTTGGGTGGCTCAGGAATTGAAGGTCTGCCTTGGCTCAGGGCATGATCCTGGGGCCCTGGAATCAAGTTCGACATCAGGTTTCCTGCAGGGAGCCTGCTTCTCCCTCTGAGCCTGCCTCTCTCTCTGTGTCTCTCATGAATAAATAAATCTTTAAAAAATAATAAATAAAATATCTTTTTTTAAAAGTCCATGTTTTGAAATAAGGTTTTATACTTGATTCATTTGTTTGAAAATATAGCAGGCCAGGTGCTAAGTCCTAAGTTTTGGGGTAGCAGCAGAAAAGACAAAATTCTAAACTCAAGATGTGAATGTTTTACTGAAGAAGGGACATATGGAGAAAGACAATAAGCAAATGTATAAGCAATTGTGGTGCTATCAGAGAGGTTGTAGTGCCAATGTGAGGACTGAGTTGAAGACAGTGAATGTGGATAGCTCTTTTGAGAATTTTTTTTTAAAAGATTGCATTTGTTTTATTTGAGAAAGAGAGTGAGAAAGAGGAGCAACAGAGGGAGAGGGAAGGGGTAAGAATCTCAAGTAGCCTCTGCGCTGAGCATGGAACATGATATGGGGCTCAATCCTGTGACTCTGAGATCATGACCTGAGCTGAAACTAAGAGTCCAACACTCTACTAAGCCAGCCAGATGCTCCTGAAAATTTATATTATGAAGTGGAGAACACAACTTTTTTGAAAGCTAGAAAAGAAAGTGGGAACATGTGAGGGTTGTCTTGTCTTCTTTTTAAAAAGAGGATAGCTACAAGAGCATGTGTTGATAATTCAGTAAATGAGGAGAGACTAGTGTCTGAGGGAGAGAGAGGGGTGACACAGGAGAAATTCTTAGGATGAGTGGAAGGAATGGGTTCCAGAGCCCATGGGGTAAGGGGTCTTTCCTGAAAGAAGACATGGAGCATAAGAACAGATCATTTGCTGATGGAACAGTTTGAGAATTTCTTTTTTAAAGAAACTGGAGGTTAAGTAATTGACAAAGGTGATGCAATGAGATGGGGGCTTGAGAAGCTGGGGAGAAAGCCTAAAATTGGCATAATTTCTGACTTTCAGAAAGCACTCAATTTAGAAACACAGTGGCTTTTCATGCAGTGTTTAGTTATTTGAGGTCCAAATTGTTTGTGTGTGTGTGTGTGTGTGTGTGTGTGTGTGTGTGAGAGAGAGAGAGAGAGAGAGAGAGAGAGAGAAGTGGGCATTTTGCTATATTTAGATTTTCATTAAATGATTATATACAAACTGTTCAGAAACTCAAGTTGCACTAAAACTCTTAGGCTCTTAAGACAAATACTTTCAATTTCCTTAAACATTTCTTCTAGTGTGAACTTCCATTTTTATTAATAATATACATATGTGGGTTTTTTATTTATTTATTTTACTGTTATGGTTAAAAATTTCACTGCATTATATAACCAGCAGTTTCTTACTGCCTCTTAGAGGCCTCCCTCCACCACTCAATAAAATTAAATCCATACTCAGAATTTTTAATATTATTACTAAACAAATATTGCTGCTCACCACTGAACCAATAGAATACAGAGATTAAACATCCATTTCTTTTTTTGCTTTCTGTAGTTAATTTTCCAATTTATTTAAATTTGTTTAGTCTTCTGTGCTTTGTGCCCAATTCTTAAACCTTCCAACAATTTCTCAATATAATATTCCACCAGATTAAAATATCAGATAAACTATTAGTACTGTTTCTTTTGGAAACCTCCAAAGCCCCCTCTTCCTTTAAGCCAACCTGGACTGCTTACTGTCTAGGCTGCTTTTCAATAACTTGTAGGACTTCTGTTCATCATCAGCCCTGTGTCCTGGATCCGATTTGGTCCTCTTTGGTTTCCTCCCTCATTTTGCTAGGGCACAGTGTGTGGGGGATGTTTATTTTTAAAAATGTGTTGTTTGGAAGCACCTGGATGTATCAATCAGTTAAGCATCTGACTTAATTTCTGCTCAGGCCATGATCCAAGCTTGTGAGACCAAGCCTGGAGTCTGGCTCCATGATCAGTTCAGAGTCTGCTTGGGATTCTCTCTCTCCTTCTCCCTCTGCCTCTCACCCTGCACATACACTCTCTCTCCCTTAATAAATAAATATTTTAAAAATACCTGTTGTTTGAAATGCTACACTTACATTCAGTTTTTGGTTTGGTTGGCTTTGGCTCTCCAGTTTAAATATTATATAATCAGTCAGAAGATTTAGTGTCTTCTAGATATTTTCATCATTTTCTAGTTTCTAATATTTCTCTGATTATTCCTCATTTTTTATATAAACTTTTATATCACATATAGAGTTATCATCCCAGGTTTTTTGAAATTTCCCCATGGAGAGTCCTAGTATATTTTTTCTTTACTCATTGTACCTGACACTGCATCAACCTGGAGATATTTTTTGCATTATTTCTTTGAAAATTCTTTATTTGCCTTATTTTCTCTTTCTTTTTGGAGCTCTTTGGTATTTAGATATTGAACATCCTGAACTGATCCTTAAATTTTCTTATTTTTGTCACATATTTCCTTGGCTTTTCATATCTTTATTTTAGGAGAATGCTCTGGTTTTTTCTTCCTGCATTTTTATTAATGTTTAAAAATTTTAAGAGTTATGTTTCCTGAGGCTGTTTTTTTCTCTATTTTTCATAGATAACAGGCATAATATATTTCCTCACCCTGAGCACACTGAATAGAATTAAACATTTTCTTTAGATCTCTGTATTGTTTGTTTCATAGGAGTTCGATTTTTCTAATTGAATCTATTATTAGCTCAATCTGTCTTTTATATTAGTGTCTTTCATATTAGTGTCTTTCCTCCATGTTGGTTATTGTCTAGTTTTTTAGGTGTATTTAAGAGTAAAGCCCTAAAAAAAGATGATCACTAGGTCTCTGTCATGCTCTGTCATGGACTGAACTGGTTCACTGATAGGCTAAAGTTTAAGACAACAAGCCTCCTTTTTTTTTTTTTTTTTTTTTTTTTTTTTTTGGTGCTGCCCCATTCCCATTATAGAATTTTTAGGTCTTTATTCTGGAGTCATTCAGCCTCTCAGTTGAGAGAGACTTCAGTGTCTCACTTTGTGGTGAGGGTGGGAATTTGGCATGGGGAGGATACAAGATTATCTGCTGCTGTTTTGGGATCTGTGAAGGAAAAGGAAAAGACGGTTTTCATCATTAAACATGTAAACAGACAATTCTTGGAATAGCACCTCATGAGGGCTCTCTGCTAAACCTGTGTCCGGAGTCTTTGGCACAATTTTTTCAGAGAATAGATCTGCAGAATGGGTGGTACAGTTGGGGTTTGGCTAAGAACTTATAAACTTTGAACACATTATTTTCTGAGTGTTTCATTCTGACATTGAGGTACTCAGTACCCCTAACTATTGGGCATATTAGGGTGTCTAGAGTGAATGCACTTGCAATTCATTGGAAGCTCCTTCTGCATGTGCTGGGGTTCAACTTCTTCCACTCTGATAACTCACCCTCCACCTATATATTGTGTCTGAAAATATAATCAATTTTTCTTGTTGTTATCCATTTTTCATTGCCTACCCTTGTCAATTTATATGGCTTTATTTCCCTGTTGTTATTTTGATGGGTGTGGAAAGAAGACAGGGTAAATGCTTGACCTACCAGCTTTTATAATTTTGTTCATCTACATTTAGTTGCTCTGGTGTATTCATAGAAAAGACACATTTGGGTTCATTCAAAAGTGAAGTTTCAAAAAAAAAAAAAAAGTGAAGTTTCTCCCAACAAATGATTCAGAAAAAAATTGGGAAAGGAATTGAAAATATCACCAAGAAAATACTTTTAATAATGGACCATGGGATTTTAAGTTTGGTAAGAATGGGAATAAAGACATGAGGAAGATGATAAAGAATGTAAAAACTAGCTTGAGGTCCATAGTTTGGGAATCTGAATAAAAGTAGAGACTATTGCAGTGAATATACTATGTTAATTATGTCATCTGGAAGAATAAGGCACTAGCCCAAAAGAGTATTATTGTAATCTAAATAATGTAGCTGTAGGTCATGACGGTGTCCAGAATGTGACTGTGAAAAGGAATAGATCTGCAAGTGTAAAAGAAAAGCCAATTGGGGAAAAAATCAGAGAATTGAAAGGATCAAGAGTATTTTGAAGACATACACATTGATTTTTAGCTCACTAAGAATGAGTACGGGAATGGAAATGGATATGGCTGAAAGCCAAAACTCCTGCAGAGAGACGGATGCCAGGAACAATGAGGAGTGGCAAATGGTGGAGCTAGATAGCATAGTTCTCAAGGGACTCTGCTAAGTCTGTTTTCTGTTACAGCAGGGAGGTAAAGAAAATAACTAGAATATGTTGAGGCTATAGGAAAGTTTGTTGATCATGCATCTGGAGATGGGACAGAAGGAAAGAAATAGAGGTGGAGATTGATTTAGATTAGCAGATATATTTTCACAAAATGAGACTGAAAATCCTTGATCATAATAGATGGAAGAAAAAAATGTAGAAAAGTTAAAATTTAAACTAAGATCCTGAATGTCTAAGTTTTGGTAGGGTTCAAGGCAGCTGGTCTCTTCAGTAGTGTAAGGTCATTTCTTGTCTTAGTGGAGGAAGGGAATGAACATGGCCAATCCTAAATAAGTGCTTGTTTATCTTTTGACAGTGGCCTTTTGATTAAATCTAAATTCTTGATGATATATGAAAAATTAATATTATTTAAAAATGTTTTTATTGCAACAAAATGCTTATGGTAAAATAAAAAGTAAAAAAAAAAACCACCCATATGCTTCAAATAGTACACAGACACTATGATCTTAATTTAAGAGTAAACATACATCAAGATACTAATTTTGATTATTTCTGAGGTTTTCTCTTTGGTGCACTTCTAAATTTAAAAATTTTCTACAATAAATACATTAACATATAGCTTTTTAAATAATAAACAAACAACCACAGAATCTTTAAAAATATATCACATGAGAATGGAATCTTTTATTTAGATACGGGCTTATTTAAAAAAAAAAATTCACTGTGTGAAACTTTCAGAGTAGCCAGTCCACTCTGAGATGTACAAAGGCCATGACACTTTCATCCTAAAACTGAACGAGCACTTTAAATCAATGATTTCCAGGCTTCTCATCAGCATCTCTAAGAAAGCTATTTTAAAAAAAGAAAGAGAAAGAGATCCCTTGGTCCCACCTGAGAATTACTGAAGTGAGGCATCTTTCTGCTGATTAGACAACACTTTGGAACTGCTGTCATAAAGCAGTGTAAAATGAAAAAAGAATTATATAAAATGAAAATTATATTAGATCTAATGAATCATTAAATTAATGATCTAGTTAGCAGGTAAATTGAACTAGTCATCAGGTGGGTGGTTTTTTTTGTTTGTTTTTAATTTAAAACTATAACCTTAGATGGAGTAAAGCCATTCTATTTTACTCTTCCAGCTAATCACAAGAAGAAAAAAAAACAGTGGATGCATAATACTAAAATCACCTTTTTTCCTGAAAGGAAAAGAGTAGGAAGCTGGCTGGAGAGCTCAGGAATGGAGGAACCCCTGGGGGGATGAGTTTCATGTAGTTTTTATTTTTTCCTTGTCTCTGGTATATCTCTGCCTGAGTAGTAGAAAAGGGCACAGCCCATACACATCCATAGTTTTAACCAGTAAAGGTCCCCTGCAAAGTCTGTTTTCTCCCTACCCACAACACTGGTCAAAGGTGGCCCAGCAGAACAGAGACCTTTCAACCATACTCATTATCTAGACCAATACCGGAGAAGAAATTATGCCATTTCCTCATCCTATGGGGTGAATTCTTTTGAAATGATGTGAAAAAGCACCTGGCTTGAGAGTTGAGGAGCCAAGTGGGATAGGACTCACTCAGCCCAGCCATGATAACTTTGTTTTGTTTTGTTTTCCACAAATGGTTGTTACACTGAATCTGTTTACATATTCCAAAGTTATTCAAAACCTCAAATTCTCTCATGAGAGCAAGTGAGACTGTTTTCCTTGGTTTTCTCTCTGCGATTACATTGTTATTAATATTAATATCATTTATTTTTCTTTCTACCAAAGAAAAATTGTTAAGTGTGTTAGGTATGATGGTATTGGAATAACTGAAGCATCTAACACCTCTCCCTGACAGACAGTTTAACAAGCAAAGCCAATTGTAATACAGTTCTTTAAAGAATGATGGTCACTGTTCCTAATTATGTTTCTCTTTAAAGAAAATGTAAAGAAGTAGGAAAAATCCTTCTAGTATTAATGCCACTATTTTGATAGCCTGTTATTTTTGATTAAGGGCTTAAGGGAGAAAATATTCAGTGTTCTTAAGTGATTACAGTGCTTGGAGAAAGGGGAACCCTCTTGCACTGTTGGTGGGAATGTGAACTGGTGCAGCCACTCTGGAAAACTGTGTGGAGGTTCCTCAAAGAATTAAGAATAGACCTGCCCTACGACCCAGCAATTGCACTGCTGGGGATTTACCCCAAAGATACAGATGCAGTGAAACACCAGGACACCTGCACCCCAATGTTTATAGCAGCAATGTCCGCAATAGCCAAACTGTGGAAAGAGCCTCGGTGTCCATCGAAAGATGATGGATAAAGAAGCTGTGGTCTATGTATACAATGGAATATTACTCAGCCATTAGAAACGACAAATACCCACCATTTGCTTCAATGTGGATGGAACTAGAGGGTATTATGCTGAGTGAAATAAGTCAATCGGAGAAGGACAAACATTATGTGGTCTCATTCATTTGGGGAATATAAAAAATAGTGAAAGGGAATAAAGGGGAAAGGAGAAAAAATGAGTGGGAAATATCAGAAAGGGAGACAGACCATGAGAGACTCCTAACTCTGGGAAATGAACTAGGGGTGGTGAAAAGGGAGGTGGGCGGCGGGTACGGGTGACTGGGTGACAGTCACTGAGGGGGGCACTTGATGGGATGAGCACTGGGTGTTATGCTATATGTTGGCAAACTGAATTCCAATTAAAAAATATATGTAAAAAAATAAATAAATAAAAAGAAAGAAAAAAAATAAAAGCAAAGCAAACCAAAGAAAAACAAAACAAAACTTTTCACATGGAGAAAGGTGAAGGTAGCTTATAAAACAATTTGGACATTTTGAAATAATATCTGATTACTGTAAATATGCCTAGTATCCTGTTCTTCCATTTTCATGGACTCATCATGTAGATACAACAACTTGTTAAGAGTGTTTTTCTCCTCCTAAACTCTAAGGCCCACGAAGGCAGCAGTAATGTCAATCTTGTTAACTGCTTTGTTCACCACAGCCTGGGACAGGGAACACTATGTGGTCATTCAGTATACTATTCTGAATGCTTATAACTTCTTGTATCGATATCTCTAATGACCCAGGAAAAGAAAACTCAGGAACCCCAAACTAAAATTAATATCCCATCTATTGCCAGAGACTGGGAGAAATTTCTTCAAATAACAAATCAGGCAGATTAAGATGAACATACCTGGGCTTCACCATCTTGTATGAGCAGACTTTAACTATAAATTCTGGGTCTGTGCATAGCAAAAAACAAGGAGTCATTTTGTTACTGCCATGGTCTGCTTTTATCTCTCTCTGTCTTTTCACTGGATGAGTCCCCCCAGAAAGCAACATGACACAAAAATATTGATTAGGGCAAATTATGTCCTGTGAGGTAATGTCCCCACAGCTTAAGTCACTGAAGGTAGGGATGGAGCTGGGGAGAAAATCTTCAAAATAGCACAGACTATGCGTTGTTTCTTACACAATTCAGTGTCTGTTATTCATCAATCCAGCAGATCCAGGGGCCAGCTGGCAAGGGTAGGAGATTCTCCAGTTTAGCAACTCAGAGTGGAGCCAGAAATAGGACTGCTTGTGCCTATCAACATGCTCACAATTTGATTTGTGATGGACTTCAGATCACCTGAGCAGAAATGGAGACGGGACATGGGTACCTTATATATATCTGTCTATTGTCCTCAATCCACAAGGAAAAATAAATATGCCACTTTAAAAATTATGTCAGGAAAAGCTGAAAGAACATTATCCTAAAGATCCAGAGAATGATCTATTGGAAGAAGACATGGCTTTTCTGAAGCAGACAATTGGTAAGAGAGAAGAAAATGAAATACATTTGAATTGGAATAAGATAAGGAAGATTATGTGGAAATTAAAAAAAAATGGTTAAAAAAATTAGAATTCATGTTGGAGGCAATGGATGTGGAAATCGGCATTTCACAAAATAGTTTATTGATAAAGAGGATAAACCTGAGAATCCCATCTAGTATCTAAAAGATAAAGATAATTACATAATCTGTGCTTCAGTTTCTTCATCTGTAACATACATACACATAATAATACCTATTCCTGGGGCTTAACTGATACATATCAAAGTGCTTATAATTGTACCTGGTACACATTAAGCACGAGATGAATATTAGCTCTTATTATAATAAAGATTTTAGTAAGCTCCTAATGTATGCAGTGTATGATGCTAATTATTGAAAATATAAAGGCTAAAGTAACTGACATATTGACAAAAAGTGAATCAAGTGATTAGCAGAGTAAATACTAAAAGACTGAAATAGGTAGGGAAGAGCTCCCTGTCCTAAAAGAGTATCTATGGCTTAAGAGCAGAAAGTAGGAAAATACATAGACAAGTCATTTTTATGGTTGGTTTGGTATACAGGCAACTTTGTACTTTGCCAGTTAAAACATAAGATATCAAATCATTTGTCTTCCAAAGTGAACATTTAGTTCTATTGATTTTTCATTTCTTCTTTAAAAACATCGTAATTGTTTTTAATGCCATCCCTCTAATAAAATCAGGACAGCAATATCATTATTTTGAGAGGTAAGCTACCAAGAGAGACCTGGAGTATTTTTCAATGGTGGCTAACATTACATTGAAAAATAAATTATATGAAACTAGAGGTCATGCCAAATACCATGGTAGTTAAATAGGAAAGGGAATAAAAATTCACATGAACACTCATGGTTCATTATATTTCTATCTCTCCGAATAAAGTGTCTGTAATGTTTGTACTCATAAATTTTGTTTTGAACTGACAAGAATATCAATAAGTTATCTAAAAGATCCTTAAAAACTGACCATACAGTTATACTTCTGTTATTTTCATTGCACATGATTCTCAACTCTATTTTGATCTTTTGTGTTAAAAATTATTATCTTCTACTTTACCTGAGTACCAAAATGTGGCATACTATTAGTGTGAGCCTAATCAACAAATCAACAAATATTGGCTGAGCACCATACTGACTGGAAGAGATATCAAAAAGTATAAAAAATAGCTTCTTTCAGAGTTTATCGTCTTTTTTACATCTACATAATATAATTTTCAGAGAACTCCTGTACACATTATTTTATTCAGTTCTCAGAATAGCCCTATGAAGCAGCCGAGGCAAATACTGCCAACCCATTCTAAAGATAGAGAAGTCAAAATTTATAGAAGTGTCACAAACAATAATAGCAAAAGACAAGAATAATCACCTAAGCTCTTAAGGAGATCATGGAGGTTTTAAATGATTCATGGCTTGTGCATTTTGAAATTAGTGGTATATTTAACCAAATATGTATACAATATGTAATATTTGATTACTCTTTATACTTTTACTTCCAAAGTTGAACAAACAAACAATAACTATACTGTCCTTGCAGTCATTTCATAGTGACTGGACAGGGCTCTTCCTTGACTAGGTCTGTCAGGCCACCAGAGGCTGCTGATGTGGACACTGGAAAGTGCTTTCACTGGGTTCTTCAGGGGAAGTGGCTCTGAACTCTGCATTCTTAAAAGAGAGAAAAGCAAAGGCCCGAGGACCATTTAGAAGATTGTATATTGTTAGAATGTGGAAAATGGAATTCAGTGAAGAATAAAAATCCAATTAGTGTTAAGGCCAAGTTAGACAATAAAGCAAAGCCTGGACAGGTCAATAAGGAAAAGGATTAAATTTGATGACCAGGATAGTTGGATAGCTGTGACAATGTACCAAAATATAAAGGTAAAGTAGTGAAAAAATTGTAAGAGAATGGGGATAGCAGGTTTGATCTACAAATGGAGATATTTGGTGATAGACTGTAGTAGGCATACAAAAACACAACTAATAATTTTGACCAGACATTATTTGATCCATAACTATACTGGCATACTATACTGATTCAGCAGCAACTATCCACTTAGATCTTACAAATGAAAACAATATATGTATCAAGATACTTAGTTTGCAATAGAACAGAGTATAGGCAGAGTGAGGAAAGCCAACTGAGCAAAAGAGATTGAGGATGTCATAAAGGGAAGAGTCCCAAAGGAAAATGTTTCATGAAGACAAGGTCAAGAGCAGTACGGAACAATCTGATGGACAACCCTAATGAAGAAACTGTTGCCTGTTGTAAAATCATCATGTTACTCATAAAACAATTGTATAGCTTAAAAACATTTCTTAGAATGCCAATATTCTATCTACTTAGGAAGTTTTTATAAGACTACATGGAGGCTACAAACAAATGCGTATACATAATGGACGATGCTCTGAGAGTGGAGTTTGGGTCAGTACTACACAGAAGCAAGAAGAATCGATTCTGAGGCTACTGAAGTAAATTAAGGTGAGGGGAGATGAAGGCCTGGATAATGGTTCTAGCTATAGCTATGGGTTATAGCTAACAAAGGTGAAAATATAAATATATACACAAGAGAAAAATCAGCAAGACTTGAAAACTGATCAGCTATAGGCAGGAGTGAAAACTCATGGCTTAAGATAACACTCAGGTTTGTACAACTAGGTTGTACAATGGAATAACAGCCTCTGAACTAAGTGAGGAAGATACGTTAGACAGTTTTGCAGGATGCTGTTGAATTCAACCTTGGACATATTGACCCTGAATCACCTGTAGAATATCCATAGGGAGGTATCTTCTGGAGAGTTTAGTATGAACAGGGCTTAAATAAGACTGTTGATCAGAATCTGTGTATATGGTGGCAAGGGCTGATGGTTGTGGTTGGACTGTTTTTGGTTTGAGGCACCACTCTACTACTTACAGGATGTGACCTGGGCAAGTTACCTAACTCTCTAAATTTCAGTTTTTCAACTATAGAATGGGAATAACTTGAACTTATAGGTTTCATATATATGAAGAAGCATTTATCAATCAGGATGTATACCTGCTAAGCAGGTATAGCTCTTAACATTTAGAACTAGAGGTTTTAATTTTGGAATCGTCAGAATAATATAAATGCAAGGGTTGAGTACAGAAAAAAATTTAAGGAACAATCTGACTAAGGAAGATAACTGAGATAGTTGATATCATGAAACCCTAGGGAAGATTCAACCAGAGTCATCTTAATTATCAAAAGAGCCCAGAAAGGTAATGCTGGAAGATGTCCACTTGTGAACCACTACAGTGCTATCAACAACCTTAGAGCAGTCTCAGTGAATCGGAGAGGTACATGGGATATAAATATAAATATTTCAAAAAATACAGAGTATACCTGAGAAGTTAATGATATTTCTTTAAAAAGAGAGTACTGAAATTACTTTCAGCTTAAAAATGCAAAGAATCCTCTAGATCCCTAGCAAGAATAAATCTAAACAATTACTGAATATTATTTTTCCTCAGATCAAAGTTGCATTTTCATAGGTTTAAAAGCGGGGGTGGGGGGAAACAGTGAGGAATCTTTGGAAAAGACTTTAAAGTACATTTGCTTTCTTCTATTCCAGTTTTTCTTTGGAATTTTTTCATTGCTCTTAGAAGACTGGCTTCTTTACTTCTATTCAGATAATTCAAAGGCAACTTCTAAATAGTCTATCTAAACTTCAGAATAATATCTTGGTTATTCTTTGATGGCTCATGGTGATCCATTTTAATAGGTTTTCCACTATTAATAAAGATGTCTGAATTCTACATCATTGCTTGTAGCTCATAATTACCATTATCTTGCAAAATCATGCAAAATAAAGTTTTCAGTTGTCTGAAGACTTTTAAACCAGTCTGTTTACCCATCACATCCTTTGGATAATCTATAAATTGTGGACATCCTTCTCTTAAAACCCCTGTGCCTTTTAGTTCCACTGAAGTACTAACTATAAAGATAAATATGACTTCTTCACCACTACAGCTCTTACACTTATTTTAGGGTATAATTAACTAACTAATTAACTTTATAATGAGAGGAATAGGATAGTAGAAGCAGAAAGAAAAACTTCTATAGATGGTAGAAAGGAACTTTAAATATCATTTAGGTTTTTTCTCCTCCTCTGTTTTTTTTTTTTCTTTTTTCTTTTTTTAACCTTGATGAGATGATTTGAGCACTCCTCTGCTGCTGAGCAGCAATCCCTGGTTCCTGGTTCCAGCAGTCACCCGGAGGGTTAAATCCAAGTGGAACTGTAATCACATGTTAACAGTTTAATTAAGCTTTTTGCTAACAATGAGTAGGGTTATCATTGATATACTGAGTGCCTTCCTGACATGTACAGCATTAAGAATAGGCAGCTGTAGACTTTATAGCATAATATTGTCTCCTATGGGAGCAGATGAATTTGTGATTTTCTTGAAATGACAAAATGATTTATCACCTCCCATATGCACTGCCATCCACCTGGCAGGAATAATGCTTCCCCTGGCAGGCTCCCTCCAATGGGAAAAAAAACAGTTTTGATGGATAAAAGACTAAACCAAGATTAAGAGAAGGGAAAGAAAAAAGTTATCAAAAAATGGTGTGTTTTTTAATGCATCTTATTAGCAAGATATGTAGCATAACACATTCCATCAAACATAGTTGTAATTTAAGCCTTTAAGTGAAGGACTGTTTATCATTGTTCTGCTGATTTATAAGGTAAGCATCACTAAGAAAGATATAAGAAAACAGATATAAAGGCTGTATTTGGCTGGGACAAATGACCATTATTCATATTTCTACATAGATAAACTCAAAAGGAGAGTCATATTAAATAGTGCAGTTTCTTGTTCTCACTATATTTTGGAAAGGAAACCTGTGATGTAATAAATGGCTGGATTTCTTTGCATTCACTTACTCCCAATCACAAACAAATAACTCAGTTGAATCTAAAATTCAATGTTCTTAAAGTAAAAAGAGGCTAGGGAACAAAGCTCCCATAAGAAACTACCTTTGTCGTTGAATACAGTAAAAAAGAAAATGAGAAAGCATGAAAATTGAAGCTGAAAATATCCACATACAGAGGGGAAATCAGGAAGTGAGTATCAAGAGAGTCAGATGCAAAAAAGAAATGTGAAAGACACAGCAGTGTGTGCTGGGGCTGAGTTCCTGAATATTTATGGATTGTTGCAGCTTCCTGCCCCACCTGCTACATAAAACTCTTATGAAGATTTGAGGTATTTGGCTTAAAGAGTAAAGAACTGTAACTTTTTTCCTGCTTATTTAACAGAAAGGAATAGTCCTTCTCCTCTGATAAATAACTTTAATCAGAGAATTTATGTAAAACTAAAGATTCATTTTAGAGAACAGGACATATAATGCAGTTGGTCAATATTTTGTGCTATTCTAATGGGATAAAAAAATCATACATAATAGGAATTTGTAGGCAGAATAAAGCTACAAAAGTCGGAGAAACTTCATTTGAGATAAAAAAGAAACCTACGCATCAGTTTGGGGATTTTTTTTGGCGTGGTTGTTTTTCCACAGTCTTATGTTCAAATTAAATTAATTTTTAAAAATGCAAGTTGAAGAATCTTTAAATTTCTACAGTAAGATTGGAGAGAAGGATCTTTCTAGGACATGCCATTTGTATGCAGACAGAAAAAAGTGATTTTATAGACCATCACTGGCCCTAATAGCTCCATATTATTTACTACTCTAGACCTGACTTTATTAAATTTAACTACAGTTGACTCTTGAACAAAACAGGAGTTAGGGGTACCAACTCTTCACACACAGTCAAAAATCCATATATAATTTTTTACTCCCCCAAATCTTGACTACTAATATAGCTAATATAGCCTATTGACTAGAAGCCTTACTGATAACATAAAGTCAAAACAAAACATTTTGAATGTTATATGTATATATATGTATATATACATATATATATATGTATGTATATATACAATATATAATTGTATTCTTACAATAAAGAAACCTGGAGAAAAAATATTATAAAGAAAATCAAAAGGAAGAGAAAATATACTTGCAGTACTATACTGTATTTATCAAAAAACCCACAAAAAAACAAACCAAAAATAACCCATCTGCCTTTAGTGGACCCAAGCAGTTCAAACTCATGTTGTTCAAAGTCAACTATTTAGATGATTTGAAGATACACTTGATATTAAATAAGCCAGATATCCAGAAAGTCATTATATTTGTGGAGATAGGACAATGAATGGTGTTATTCAAAATTATTCCCATTATACCTGAGATGTAAGGGTTGCTATATGAGATATATCTAGACATATGATATATAGGCATTGCTGAAAAAATACCAGATGTAACCTTAGACCTGTCACATTTTTTATTTATCTTCTTACAATTTCCACATATCTCTGCTTTACTAGAGGGCTACACACAGATCTTAATTGCATAAAATCTCGATTTAGGACACCAGAGTATCATGACTGAGTGTATAGAATTCACTCAGGGTGTTTGAATTGATATTCTAGCTCTCATGAACTAGCTGCATAAGCTTGGGCAAGTTCATTACTCTTTCTAAAATTCTCATGTGAAAATTGAAGATTATAATAGAATCTACCTCATAGTGTGCGTGTGAAAGTTAAGTGGGTTAATGTTGGTAAAAGTCTTAAAACAATGCCTAGCACATATCAATTCTTGAAGCTATTATAATTATTTTGGTGGAGTGGCATTAAGAAAAATTTCTATATTACAGAGCTTACCAAAACAGAGTACTGTATCTGATATCTTAACCCAAATATATCAGATCTAATATATTCTGGATATAAAAGCTCCAGGTCATTTTTATGTTTAATTATGCTAATCAGTTATCTCATATTTGAAAACTATCTATGAAAGATCAATTATCTTAGAATGCTTTAGTCTTGTTCACAATAGCCAATATATTGATGTTATCATTAATATATGTGAGAACAATAATCAGACATATTTACTTGAATTTTCCAATTTACTAATTCGATAGGTTTTCTTTATTAAATAGAATTTAAAATAATGTTAATTGGCTTAATTTTAAAATATTATGAATATTATTTTAAATTCTTCCTAAATTATATCATGCTAAATTGCCACCATTCATTCTCAGTACTCCTTTTAGTGTTGTGGTCCTGAAAATTCTGGCAATATTTCACACAGTGAGCTTTGATTTTTCTGTCTGACCCAAACTAACCTTCAACCCTTTAGAACATTAAAATCCAAGAATCTGCCTCTTCATTTCTCTCAGGATAAGACTTATCTTTCTTATTGTGGCATACATGAACTTCTGTGGTCTGGATACTGTTTGCCTTTAAATTTTAGCTTCCATGCCTCTGGAAGTGCTACATACCTGAGAAGCAAATTCAAGAGTAGTTTTTACACATTTGGTTCCTTTTCTGTAGAATATGTAACTCTTTGTCTGTTTGGTAAATATCTATTTATTTCTCAAGATTCACCCCAAAAGCACTTCCTGTCATAAGCCAGAGGCAGAGCCCACATCCCATTGGAGAAATTGAACACTCCAGATACTTGTTTTCCCAGCTTCCATAGCAGGTAAGATGTCAGCAGATGCCTTTACTCTGCTAAAAAGAGGCTCACACTCTAGACTTTGACTTTGGAGCTCAGATGCATTACGTGCATCCTTGCTGGTACTATTGGTAATCTCATCACTTACTAGTTTCTGAGACAATATTGTACAACAGTGCTATAGGCTCAACACCAGTGTTGGGCAGCCACAATGATGCCCTTTCACCATCCGTTCTGGGGCGTGAATTTGGCCATTGTTCCTCACTTCATACTCCCCGAGCAGTGTTCTTCAGCCCTTCAAGTGTTGCTGCAGATTATGTGGTATTTTTAAAGTAAATTCCTTTCTACTTAAATCTACTGGAGTCATTTCTGTTGCTGGCAACTAAGAGCATTGATTGTTGTGCCCAGGCAAGATTAAGAAAGCTGTACTGTGATCTCGTAGCATTCTTTTTGCAGGGTTGTTCTGCACATCTTTCATTATACTGTGTCTCTAATGCTTACCTGTCTTCCCCATTATTATTAATCATTCTGAAACTAGGATAATTGCCTTCTTTATGTTTCTGTCCACATCCTATCACAGCTCCTGATACACAATACTGCTCAGTAAGTGTTTGTTTGTCCTGAATGGGGACGCTATTTAACGAATAACTAAATAATTGTGATTCTGAAGTGGTTTGCTTTTCTATATTATGCTTTTTCTCCTTCAAAGAATGACCTTCTCTTAAACAATGAAGCCTAAGAAGGCTCAATCTGCCTATATTGAATGTGATGATTTAAAGTGTTTCCTAAAGATACATAGTTGAGAGACCAAACAACACACTGTTTATCTAGTAAAAAAATATATATATGTCTGAAATTAAGTAAGATATAGGTGACCACAAGACATCTCAGCATATTCAAAGCTGTCCCAGTCCCAATCAGTTTTACTAACTAACCTTAACCAGAAACATCAATTTTCTAACCATGATAGTTACCTCCAAAGATTACTCTAATTAAAGCAATGCCTAAATTCTTTAGACTTGTGACCATTTAATTAACTTTTTTAACAGAAAAAAAATGGTATTGTGGGAAATATTCCATTACTGACTTCGGTTATTCTGTTTGGTTCAGAGACTACCCTTTGATATGGACAATGGTTCTAGAGAGGATGAGGAGACTGGTTTTCTACTGACCACTCTGTACACTTAGAAACAACACCGAGACTCTTAACTATAAGGAACAAACTGAGGGTTGCTGGAGAGGAGGTAAGTGGGAGGATGGGGTAATTTGTTGATGGCCATTCAGGAGGGCACTTAATGAAATGAGTACTCAGGGTTATATGCAACTGATCAATCATTAGAGTCTATCCTTGAAGCTGATAATAATACAGTATATGTTAATTATAACAGTTATATATACTATATATCTATGTGTTTTTAAAAGATATTTATAAATATATAACATATATTTAAAATTTATATATTTTAAATTATAAAAAAAACAACAACAACACCTAATGCATTTTCTGATAGTCAATACAGTCTCCCAAATGTCAAAATTGACTATTAGGCTGAAATGACACCAGTTCTTACTCTCAATAGGAACTGCAACTGCAGATTTAACCTAATGAGACACACAGGAAACAGTTAGTAGATACCTAGCTGACTTAAAAAGATGCATATGAATTGGTTGGAAACCTGGAATGTTAAGAAATACCAAAAGGCTATTATAAAGATATTATCTGAGGCTGAAATCTAATTTTATTGACCTTACAACTATATATTACAATTATAAATTGATCTGTCTCTCTGCCACAGTCTACCTTGGGGGTAAGAACTATGTTGGACTTTACCATTCATCTTCATATATCTAAGAATAAGTACTGTGCTTGGCAAATTTTTAAAAGTGAGTAAGCCATGATAGGATAAAGCCTGTAAGCCAGTTCCCCTTAAAATAAAAGTTTAAAAGTTTATTATTTAAGAGTGTTATGACCAAATTGCTGTTGGCAATCAGGCGACAGAATCTAAATAGGAAAACAAAGACACTCACCATCTACTTAGAATTTTTTTTTTTTTTAAAGAAAAGCAAGTTAATCTTTAGTTAGCCTGACTAGAGGCTTACTGATTTCATTGATCTTTACTAAGAACCAGCTTTTGGTTTCATCAGTGTTCTCTATTGACTCCCTGTTTTCAAATTTATTGATTTTTGTCCTAATTCTTTACTACTTTTCTTCTTCTTACTTTGGATTTGATTTGCTATTCTTGGGACACCTGGGTGGCTCGGTGGTTGAGCATCTTTGGCTCAGGTTGTGAACCCGGGGTCCTGGGATCGAGTCCTGCATCCGGTTCCCTGCAGGGAGCCTGCTTCTTCCTCTCTATGTGTCTCTCATGAATAAATTTAAAAAAATCTTAAAAAAATAATTTACTCTTCTTTTCCTGGTTTCCTAAATGGAAACTCGGTCTATTGATTTTAGATCTTTTTTTCTAATATTCAAGTCTATAATTTTTCCTCTAAGTGCTGCTTTCAGTGCATCCCACAAATTTTTGTTATATTTTCATTTAGTTTAAAATATTTTTTTCAATTTCTTCTGAAATTCCTTCTTTGATCCATGTGTTATTTAGAAGTACATTGTTTAAATTACATGAATTTTGATAATTTTTCCTGGTATCTTTGTATTGCTGATTTCCAGCTTAATTCTTCTGTGGTCTAAGCAGACATTGTATGATTTACATTCTTTTAAATTTTTTAAGGTGTGTTTCATGGTCCATGATATAGTTTGTCTTGTGAATGCTCCATGTGAGCTTGAGAATAATGTGTATTCTGCTGTTGTTGGATGAAGTAGTCTATAGATGTCAATTAAAGCAGTTGATGGTGTTACTGTGTTTAACTATGTCTTTTGGATCTTCTGCTTGCTGGAACTGTCCATTTCTGACAGAGTGGGGTATTGAGGTTTCCAGCAATAATTGGACAGGTGGATTTATCTGTTTGTTTGTCTTTCTTGCAGCTCCATCAGTTTTTGCCATATATATGTCTTCTTGGAGTATTGACCCCTTTATCGATATCTGATTATGTTTTTTATCTCTTATAACTCTCTCTGCTCTGAAGTCTACTGTGTCAGAAATAAAGCCTTCTTTTGATTCATGTTAGCATTTTTTGTTTTGTTTTCTGTTGCCTTCTTTTGATTCATGTTAGAATGTTTTTTGGGTTTTTGTTGTTGTTTTGAACATCCATTTACTTTTAATCTATATTTAAAGTTTGTTATAGATAAAATATAGTTGGGTCTTGTTTTTTTTATTTACTCTGACAATTCCTAACTTTTAATTGATGTATTTAGATCTCTGACATTCAGAATGATTATTGATATACTTGAAATAATATTTACCATATTTGTTAATGTTTTCTACTTGTTGCCCTTATTCTTCACCTTATTTTTCTTTTCCACTTTTGCTCCCTTTTTGATTGAACATTTAAATAATTCCATTTTCTCTTTTCTTAGTATATTGGTTATGCTTCTTTTTAACTTTTTTTTTTCATTTTTAGTGGTTGCCCTAGAGTTTGTAGTATGCATTTATAGCTAATCCAAGTCTACTTTCAAATAATATACCATTTCATAGGTAATGTGAATGCCTTATAATGACAAAATGATCCTGATTCTTTCCTCCTGTCCCATGTCTTTGCTATCATTCATTTCACTTACATATAAATATACATAAGTGTGTGTATATGTAATTGAATAATTATTATTTTGAACAAACTATCATCAGTTAAAACAATTAGGAATAAGAAAGATAAGTTTTTATTTTAGCTCCACTTATTCCTTATTTGATGATTTTTTAATATACATCCTAGTTTCTGACCTATAGTATTTTTCTTCTCTCTAAAGAACTTAAACACTTCTTACAAGGCATGTCAACTGGCGACAAATTCCCTTAATTTTTATCTGAGAAAGTCTTTATTTCTCCTTCACTTTTGAAGGACAATTTCCCATGGTACAAAATTCTGCATTGCTGTCTTTTTTTTTTTCCAATGTTCTAAATATTTCACTTCACTCTCTTTTTGCTTACAAGGTTGCTAACAAGAAGTCTGATGTAATTATGTTTTTACTCTACAGTTATATTTTTTCTTTGGATTATTCCAGAATCTTTATCTTTTATTTTTTGTAGTTTGAAAGTGATATGGCTAGGTATAGCTTTTTTTTTTTTTTTTTTGATATTTATTCTGCTTAAGTTCTCTGAGCTTCCTCAACCTTTGGTTTTGTATTTGACATTAATTTGGGGGAAATTCTCAGCCATTTTTTTTCATATATTTCTTCTGTACCTTTCTTTCTTATCCTTTGTGTATTCCCATTATGCATATGTTATGCCTTTTATAGTTGTTCTATAGTCCTTGGATATCCTGTTCCTTTTTTTTTTATTAGTCTTTGTTCTCTACTTTTTCATTTTTTGAGGATTCTAATGGTAAAGCCTCCAGTTCAGAGAGTGTTTCCTCAGTCATTTTCAGGTTGCTGATGAGCCAAACAAAGGCATTCATAATTTCTTTCTTTTTTAATTTCTAGCATTTCTTTTTGAGTCTTAGAATTTCCATCTCTCTACTTACATTTCCCTTCTGTTCTTGCATATTGTGTACTTCATGCATTAGAGCCCTTAGCAATTAATCATAATAGTTTTAAATTCCCAGTCTGATCATTTCAATATCCTTGTCCCATCTGGTTCTAATGCTTGCCATATCTCTTAAAACTGTGGGGGTTTTTTGGTTTTTGTTTTGTTTTTTTGGGTTTTTTTTTTTTTTTTTTTTTTTTTTTTTGCCTTTTGGTATGCCTTGTAACTTTTTTTTCCTGATAGCTAGACATTATATACTGGGTAAAAAGAACTGATATAAATAGGACTTTAGTAATAAAGTGCTGAGGTATAGGGGAATGGGAAGCATTCTACAGCTTTATAATTAGACCTCAGTCTTACAGTGTCTGGATTTAGGAACTTCACAAGTGTTTTTCAGGTTTTTTGTTTGTTTTTCTTCCATCAGGTGGGGCAGGATGACTAGAATGGACTGGAGTTAGGTATTTCTCTTTCCCCAGGTCAGCTAAGCTCTGATTAACTAGTTTTCCCTGAGGACAGTCCTTATTAAGAAGAATAGAATGTTTCTGGAGTAAAATAGTTCCCTTTTTCCTACCTCTGCTGGAAGACTAAGGGATTTTTCTGATAGTCAATGTGGGAATCATGTCAAGCTCCTGGAGGTAAATCTTAGAATATTATGGGAGTCCCTTATGACTCTGTTTTCCTGGAGTTTTCAACTCTCAGCTTTGTCCATATTGAGCCTCTAGCAATTTGTCAATTACAGATCAGGTTCTCCTCTCCCAGCATTGATTTCTGCAGTGGTTTCTGCTTTTGAGTCTCTGCTTTGCTAAGCCTAGACTTCCTTTATTTGCCTGACTCTCCAATATTGGGAGAAGCAGATTCCCTTTCACCCTACCTTCTCTTGTTAGTCCAAGAAGAGTTGTGAATTGTTCAGTCATTTTAGCATTCTGCTTTTTGTTATGATCTCATCCATCTCAGATTTTTAACTTAATTTAGATTCCAAATGTTTGTTCTGTAGTTGTTGAGTTCAGTATTCTATGGATATCATTCGGGTCAATTTGGTTGATAGTGTTGTTCAAATAATCTTTATACTAATTTCGTTTACTTTTTATCATTTACTGTGTGATGGTGTTTTTAAAAAAAATTTTTTTTTTAATTTTTATTTATTTATGATAGTCACAGAGAGAGAGAGAGAGAGGCAGAGACATAGGCAGAGGGAGAAGCAGGCTCCATGCACCGGGAGCCTGATGTGGGATTCGATCCCAGGTCTCCAGGATCGCGCCCTGGGCCAAAGGCAAGCGCCAAACCACTGCGCCACCCAGGGATCCCCTGTGATGGTGTTTAAAATCTTCAACTGTGATTATGAATTTGTCTTTCACTTCAGCCACTGTTTGGTTAATGGATTCTGAAGTTCCGTTGTTATTTGTTTATTTTTATTTTTTTAAAGATTTATTTATTTATTCAGACCGGGTGGAGGGGGAGAAACACAGGCAGAGGGAGAAACAGGCTCCATGCAGGAAGGCTGATGCGGGACTCGATCCCAGGTCCCCAGGATTACACCTTGGCACTAAACCGCCGAGCCACCGGGGCTGCCCTTGTATATTGATTTTTATCATTAGGTCCTTGTCAATTGTCCCTTTACTAATATAAATGACCCTCTGTTTCTTACAGTATTTGAAGTCTGCTTTACCTGCTATTAATAGAGCCATGTAAACTTTCTTATTCTTTCTGTCTGTATAATATATCCTTTCCTATTCTGTTACTTTCAACATATTTATGTCTTTAGAATTAGTAGACAGAATATAATTGAGTCTTGCTTTTTTATCCAATCTGAGAATCTTCCGAGTGTTTACACACGGAACACTGGATATAGATATCTTTATCTATCTATACAATTTCCCATTCATTCTTTCTTTTCTTGCTTTTTTTGTTTTTGATTTTTGTAATGCTTCATTCCTACTTTTGGATTTTTTGATAGTCCATTTTAGTTCTTTTTAGTTCTTTAGTTATATCTTTTTTTTTTAATTGTTTTAGTAATTGCCTTAGGGGTACAAATAATGCATCCTTAACTTAGCAATTTCTACTTAGAGATTTCACACTTCTACTTTCCACTTAACTTCCTATTCCCCACCTTGCAAATGTAATAAACTTTTAACAGTATAATTCCATTTACCCATTTTACCTGATCCTTTTGCCACTGTTATTTCTCTCACTTTACATTATTTATTTCCTACTTTACAGTCTCTTTTGCTCTAAAAATTCAGTTGTCTTTTAAGGAAAAAATGAAAAAAAAATTGTGTTTTTTATTTCCTACTTATTTGCCATACCTGATCCTCTTACTTTTCCCTTATTTTTCTGTCCCATTTCTCTTCAGCTGAATATTCTTTTGTGTTTCTTATACTGCATGGCTGCTTGTGAAAAATGTTGAGTTTTTATCTGAAAATGAACTGTATTTCACCTCTTTTTTGAATGATATTTTTTACTGACCAGTTTCTTTTTCTTTAATCACTTTAGATTTTGGCCTATTGTTTTTTTTGTTTTGTTTTGTTTGTTTTTTGTTTTGTTTTTTTTCTTTTGTTTTTTTTGTTTTATTTGCTTCTATTGCTTCTGACAGGAAGTCAGCCTTCATTTGTATTACAGTTTCTCATAGATAATGATTTTTTTTTCTGAAGCATCTTTTAAGATTGTTTATCTTTAAATTTGGTTTTCAACACTTTTACTATGATGTGTCTAGATGTGGCTTTCTTCATATTTATCTTACTCGGGATTTGCTAGGTTACTTGAATCTGTAAGTTGATAGTTTTCACTAAATTTGGTCATTGTGTTGGTCTTATGTCCTTAAATATTTTTATAGACAATTTCCATTCTTTTCATCTGAGATTATTATAAATATGTGATATAATAGGTCACATTACCTAGTAAGTCCCTAAGGCTCTGCTCATTTTCTTTGTTATATTTCTTTCTCCATGTTTTTCAGGTAGGATAATTTCTATCCTCAATGAAATTTTTTTCTGCCACTTATAATCTTCTCTTAATCCTATTCAGGGAATTTTTCATTCCAATTATTGGAAATTTAAGTTCTAGATTTTTCATTTTTTTCCTTTTTATAGTTTCCATTTCTCTGAGATGCCAAGTCATTTTACAAATTAACCCCAGATTTTCCTTTAATTTCCTGAACATATTTATAATAGTTGCATTGTAGTCTTTGTTAAATGCAATAACTGGAGTATTTAGAAAATAGTTTCTATTGAGTATTTTTTTCTTTGACTGTGGGCTATTGTTTTCTTCATCTCTGCATATTGGATTGTTGATGATATATTGTAGAGACCTTGGTCATCTTCCTTTGAAGAGTGTTGATTTTTTTTTCCCTAGAAGACAGCTCAATTATTGTTTGATTACTTTGAACTTGTGAAGTCTTGGTTCTAAGCTATGTTGAAGCTGATTTGTTCCCCCAAAGAGTTTCCCAAGCTCCTCTAACTTGTCATGTCTCTACCTTCAAAATTTCTCCTTGACCTATTTGTTAAGGTGTGGTAGATTTTGTTAAAATGGTATAGATTAGGCTTTATTTTGGTCCTTATGTGGTCTTTAATCCTAAAATGAGGTTTTTATCTCACATCTGATTTTATGTGTTTCAGATGAATGCCAGTGGTGTTAATAGGTGTTAACAAGGTCTTTGTGGACAGCCCCGGTGGCTTAGTGGTTTAGTGCCACCTTCAGCCCAGGGCGTGATCCTGGAGACCTGGGATTGAGTCTCACATCAGGGTCCCTGCATGGAGCCTGCTTCTCCCTTTGCCTGTGTCTCTGCCTCTCCCTCTCTCTCAATCTCTCTCTTTCTGTCTCTAATAAATAAACAAACAAATTCTTAAATAAAAAAAAAAAACAAGGTCTTTGTACTATGCTGAATTGGACTTCCAACACTGCCTCCAACACTACTTGACTGATCTCCAGAATTTGTCTTCCATTTTTGATCCCATAACAGGTGTTCTCTGGTAATCATTGAACAGTTTTGCATTGTGCATGTAAAGTACAACCTTCAGAGATTTCTGGGTCTTACCTCTTCATAGTTTTTTCTTAAGTGGTGCTCTACTTTGCAAATGCCAGTAGCTTCAAATGCCCTAAACATCATGTTCTACTTAGACACCTGCTTTTTCTGTGCCACAGTTGGGAAATTATGTCCAGGCAGAGAGTATATGAAATCAGAGGCTTACCTCATAAATTTATTTTCTTTAATGGATTGCAGACTTGTGTTACCTGTTAACCTAGTGTTGGAAAAATATTAGCATCATAATTTTTGCCCAGTTTTATTATTGTTTACAATAAGATGGCTAGTTTGGTATCAGTTCATACAGAATAGCTGAAAGTAAAGGTCTTAATATTTAATATTGTTGATTAAAATATTCCATGTAGTCTCTTTCCTGCCAGTCTTTTTGATATATTAGATGTCTACATTCCAAGCTAAATCTTCCTTGCTTAACCAGTTGTGTTTAGTTTACTATATATCCTGATGTGATATAGTAGGGAATATATATCTTGGTCTTTGTCCTCAGTTCATGACACAGAGTTTCTAAAACTCTTGGAAATTCCTGAGTAATAGAGGTGAAAAGGATTATCTTTTTGTATTCATAACCAGATCCTTGCAACCATAACTGAGTTTATGCTAATGAGTTGACTCTAGGTAGGCTCCTAGATAGCTTCTGCCTAAAATATCATTGCCCAAGAAGCCCTTCATGGAACTATCAGCCCTATCCTTGGACCTGAAAGAACATGAGAAGGGCTCCAGATTGAGTTCAAACACCAATGGCCAATGATTTAATCAATTGTGCCTGTGTAATAAAAATTTGATTAAAAACAAACAAAACAGGGGCATCCCTGGGTGGCTCAGTGGTTTTGCGCCTGCCTTTGGCCCAGGGCGCAATCCTGGAGTCCTGGAATCGAGTCCCGCGTTGGGCTCCTGGCATGGAGCCTGCTTCTCCCTCCTCCTGTGTCTCTTCCTCTCTCTCTCTCTATCATAAAAAATAAATAAATAAATAAATAAATAAATAATAAATATTTGAAAACAAAACAAAAACATCCTTAAATGATGAGGTTTGGAGAACTTCTGAGTTGATGAACACATTCAGGTGCTGCAGGATGCCATGCCAAGAGAAAGCATGAAAGTTCTGTGCCTTTCTCCCATACCTTGTTCAATGCATATATTCCATTTGGTTGTTCCTGAGCTGTATCATTAATAATATATGGGTTATAGTAAGCAAACTTCTCTCCAGAGTTCTGTGAGCTATTCTAGATAATTACTGAAAATGAAGAGGGGGTTGTGGGAAGCCCCAATTTATAGCTGGTTGGTAAGAATTATGAGAGGCCCAGTACTTGTGCTTGGTGCCTGAAGTGGGGACCATCTTGTGGGACTGTGCCCTTTAACTTGTGGGATCTGATGCTAATTCTAGGTAGTGTTAGAACTGAACTAAATTGTTAGACACCCTGTTGGTGTCTGGAAAGTTAGAAAATTGGTTGGTATGAGAAATATACCCACACAGTTGGTGTCATAAGTGTTTTGAGTAAAAACAGTTCAGACCTGGTTTATTTGAGACAGTCTTGGCTAATTTATCCAGCCCAAGTATGCCCCCCTTTGATATTCAAACATGTTCCATTAGGAGAATAAATTATATCATCACTTTTACTTAGCTATATAACTCTGCTCGGGTGCAGTTAATCCATAGTTGTGACTTTTTAATGTAAAACTCATTGCCATGTATGCCCAAGAAGACTGGACATGTGAAACCTCCTCTAGGTTAGTTTTATTCAAACAGACATATAAAATTGGTATACTAAGGAGTATACAAAACATTATAGAAATGCTGTACCTAACTTTGGAGCATCAATTATACTTAAAGAGTTTTGAAAAACATTATAATATAATATACATTATATATCATATTAATAATAATATATATATTATATATATATGAGAGAGAGAAACATATAATATGGTATTCACTGCAATTCTTGCTAACTTTTTAGATAAAGCAGCAGGCTATCACGAAATGCCATACTTGGAATGAGCTGCTTCAAGCTGCACCCCTAAATTCTCAAGGGATATGCATTTGTTTCTTTCTGTTACTACTGCTCTTTGGATGGAAAAAAAAAGTTTCAGGATACTTACTTCTAGGTCATTTGAGGACATTTTTCAAATCTTTTCCAGCTTAAAAAATTTCCCCCTGTGCCTTTCCTCTGTTTGCCCATTCACCTCCATACATCTTTCATCACTCAGTGCTTGGGACAGCTGTTATAACTTTTCTGTTAAAGACTACATATATATCCAGCAAATTTTATATTTTCCACAAAGCATTGCATACTCCTGTCCCTTATACTCCTGAATCAGAAAGAGTAAAAGGCTATCCATAGGTTATCTCATTTAACACAGAAAATAACTTTATGAAAAAATGTATTATTATTTGCTTTATTTTTTTTTAAAGCAGATGTGCCAAACTCTGCCCTGAATGCTAGGGATATTGACATAAACATGTACTCAGCCCTGTAATTGTGAAACTGACAGAGGAAGCTTTAAAACCTACTTTAAACCTAAAATATTTTATGTTCTGCAGATATTTTGGGTCATTGGTTAACCAAAACCAATGGAAATAATGTAACAGATGAGACACTGGAATGAGTTCCCTTATTAATAATCCCAGCTAGCGGCTACATGCCAGCACTCTCTCTATCTAATGAACTGCTGAAAAAGGAAATACTAACCTTTGAATGTGTCTCAGAGAAAATAAAAGAAAAAACAGTGTCATGTTTTAGAAAGGAAAAGTGGGGGAAAACTTCAATGTGGATGATCCACATTCAACATAGCAAAATTTTGCTTTTCCTTATTTACATGAACTATAAAACTTGCATTTAGTCAACAAAGGAAACACAAATAAAGGAAAACCAGACTTTGTTTTTGTAGGAAAAAAGATATACATACTTGTGTTTAGCATACTGTTTGGGAGTTAAGAAAATAATTTGATTCCTACCTATTTCTTATATGCTGATTTCAGAAATCATTGTCCAAGATTTTATGAGATCAATGAAACCACTAAACATGATAGAAATGATTACAATTATTTGATAATGTCCTTATATAATGAATTGATATATAGTCCATTCCAAGTTCTAATCTGTACCAGAGAACTGACTGTATACTGCTACCAAAAACATAGCTAATATTTACAGGATCTGTACTTACCCAAATAGACAGTAAGTAGTTTTACAAACTATTGGTTTTCTACATATGCAGCAAAAGGCCAATTATGAGGTTGGTGGTTAAGAGAGTATTATTTATAGTCAAGCAGATTTCATTTATATTGCAATTTTGCTACTTGTTAGCTCCATGACTTTGAGAAACCTAATAAAATGTTTGATCCTCTGGTCCATCATCTGAGGACACCCTTGTGTAGTTTTTTTTTTTTTTCTTAAATGAGACCGTGCTATCTGATTTACAGTATTAAAAAATGATCATCATATTAGGTGAATACTGTCCATTAACAAACTGTTTTGGTCTTGTCATGGGATCTTGTCATGAAGTAAGATCTTGGAAAATGCTAATTTTTAAAATCTTATAGCTTAGAATCTGAAGCTGTCTTACATGTAAGCATAATATCATACAGGTATATATTTACAAAAGTATGAATGACCCCCCCGCCCCGTCACTGCACATGGCCCAAATGAATGAGCTGCTTCCTTTTATCTGTCTCTGACACCCACAAGCAGACTTCACTGTCTCTGTCAAATCAATAACAAGAGGGCTTCGTTAGCAGACAGGTATCTAAAAAATGAGCTCAGGAAGATACTATCAAACAGGATCTCTGGTTTCCATACCTAGGGGCCCTATAACCTTACAAAGCACTACCTTTAGTCTTTTTCACTCCTTTAAATCAGAGAGTAATTGGAGGGGAAGTATTCGGTCAGGGATCTGGCCAAACACAGAGGACACAGATAAATTTGGCTTATTGAAGAGTTTATTAAAGGGAATTTTTATAATGAAGGCAAAGCTTAGGCAAAGCAACAGGAAGTGGTGCAGTATACCAGGACAAGTGCCCATGGGATGTTGAAGGGGCAAAAAGAAAGAGCTCTTTCCTGAGCTCAAAAATATAATTGTGGCAGGAAGGGCTCCCATTCAGAAGCAATGTCTCAGAAGAGTAGTCAGTCTGCAAGAGCCCAGAAGGGACTGGGCCAGGGAAAACACTCCTTATAACCCCTGGTCTCTACCAGTGTATCCCACTGGCTGAATTCATAAAAGCCATAGGGCAAGGGATGCGGTTCACAAAGGTCAGCATCCCAGGCACAGAGTATGGAAAAAGAGGGTGGAGAATACATTGAGGGGGATGGAATATGTGCTTCAAGGTGGGGGACAGAATATGCATATTTCTAATGTTGACACTACATAATAATAAATAACCCCTTTTTGGAGCCAATGTTAACACTTTCATTTGCATAAGTCTAAGACTATTCCCTAAAGATGATTAAAAACACTTTCTCTCATGAGTTTCCTCTAACCTCATAATCCATACCCTTTAATAGTAATACCTGGATGCCAGAAACCTTGAATTCCTTGACTTCATGCTCTCAAACTTGAGGCACCTAACATGGGATTTCAAATTTTAAGACTCATATCTTTAAAGAATGTTATCTAAATTGAACTTCAGAATTTCTACGTAGATTATATTTTTGTTGTTGTTGTTCTTAGATCTTTCTAAATTATTCAGAGTATCACGCCTTGTATAAGAGTATAAGAGAGTATACTTATACTCAGAGTATAAGCTTGTCCAGTTGGATTAGATGTTTATTGACAGTATTAATTTTTCGGATTCCCCCTTCCATTCTGTTCAGTTTCTAGCTTGTTTTTGTTTATTTTTTTCTTTTTATCTTTCTCTTTTATGACAAATTGGAAGTAACAGTGTAAGAGGGTCAACTAAGCAGGTAGGTTGAGTTTTAATAAAGAAACTCACTATTATTTGTTGCTTAGGTTGGCATTTCATAAATACTTTCTGTATCTCTAAGTGGATTTCAAGAGCAGGAGAACATTCTGCCAACCCTGAAAATCATGGAGTCCAATATACCCTTATAGCAGAATGATAAGATAAACCACTAAGACAATTCAAGAGATTTCCTGGAACAATCTGTTATCTTGTTTCCACAATGAACCAAGACAATATAGGGAGACACATAAACAAACCAAAAGAAAAAAAAAGAAAAAAAAAAAAAAGGTTTGCTTGACACCTTAAAAACAAAGCAGAGTTTTTATAAAGTTAGTATATGGTTAAACTCAAAATATATCATTTGAAGACTTAAAAAATATGCCTTAAATGATCAAGATCAATTTTCATTTTGAGGGAAAGTACTCATTAATCTTTATTTCATTCAAAGATAATCTCTAATTCTGACCATTATAAGCTCATTTGTTATTACTTGAAATAGGACAGGTTTTAGATGTATGGACTGTAACATAATTTGGGTCATTTAACATCTATCAGTATTGAATTTACAGTTTAACTTTGAGAAAGCCAGGTCTAGTGACTAGTAAATATCTTGTAAAGTACACTTGTAATAAAACTTAGACTGCTTGTGACAGGCATTAAAAATCAACTAATGAGCTTGCATAAGAAAGGTAAATCCACACTAGATTGTAAGTAGAGGAACAAGCTGCAAAATTCATTCTCTTCTAACAAAAGCTTTCCACTCTAGTAATATAGCAGATGGCTTCTAAGATTCCTTGAAAGTCTTAGTGTTCCATTCTTTGTTTACTGGATCCTATAATCTATAATGGAGAACTAGAGCACCAAAAACAAAAATCCTAAGCAAAGCCTAATATTGTAATGGGAAAAATAATTTCTTCAGTAAGAAAACAAAACAAAATTATTAATATGTCTCAAAGTGATATCTTTGCTTATAAGAACCACACTTTTATAAAGTATTACCCATTTCCCTTTTTTTTGCATTTTAGAATAAACCTTTTCCTCTTTCATATAGTTTTTGTCTGATGATAAAAAGGTAATGTATGTATACATATAATTATTGTTTGGCACCTTGATATGTATAGTTTATTTATAATATTTTCAGTGTTATTCATTATTTACTTTAACAATTTTATCTAACAATAAAATTTTGAATATTAGTTCTAAATGTTACTATGCATTATAGTTTATTAGATTCATCATACTATGTATGCTATCATATAAAAACATAATCCACCATTACAGAAACTATACTAAATATATCTTTGGGAGAACCAGGAAGCAGTTAACAAAGTGACAATAAATATGCAGCTATCAGTAATTACTTGAAATGTAAATGGACTAAAAGTCCCAGTCAAAAGGTATAGGATGGCTAAATGGAAAATAAAAAAAACCAAAAAACAAAAAACAAGACCCATCTATATGCTGCCTACAAGGGACTCACTTCAGATCTAAAGACACACACAGATTGAAAGTGAAGGGATGGAAAAAGATATTCCACTTAAATGGAAACAAAAAGAAAACTGGAGTAATAATACTCATATAAAACAAAATAAGAGTTTAAAACAAAGACTATAACAAAAGACAAGCCTATCACATAAAGAGGTCAATGGAATTTTCTCCAAGATGGATCACATGTTAGGCCACAATACAAATTTCAATAAATTCAAGAAGACTGAAATCATATCAAGCATTTTTTCCAACCATAGGGTATGAAACGAGAAACTGATTTCAAGAAAACTGGAAAAACACAAACATGTGGAAACTAAAGAATATGCTATGAAACAACCAATAAGTCAACAAAGAAATTAAAGAAAAAATACCTTGAGACAAATGAAAATGGAAACACAACTTTTTAAAATTTATGAGATACAGCAAACAGTTTTAAGAGGGACTCTGATACTGATTCAGGCCACTTCAAGAAACAAGAAAATGCCCAAGAATCTAAATTTATAACTAAAACAAGAAAAGAGAGAGAGAGAGAGAGAGAAGGGAAAATAAAGCCTGAAGTTAGTAGAAGGAAGGGGATAATACAGATCAGAGTAGAAATAGAGACAAAAAATAGGAAAGATCAATGAAAGTAAAAGATGGAGGTTATTTTTTTAAAGATAAATTCAATAAACCTCTAGCCAGATTTACAAAAGAGAGTGGGCCCAGTAAATAAAATTAGAAGTGAAAGAGAAGTTACTACTGACACTACATAAATATAAAGGAAGAAGCTACTAAAAACAATTACACACAAATTGGAAAACCTAGAAGAAGTGAATAAATTTCTAGAAACAATCTTTCAAGGCTGAGTCATAAAAAAAAAAACCCAATACATTTACAAGTGATTAAACTCAATCAGTAATTTAAAAACTCCCAAAAGTGATACCTGGGTGGCTCAGCGGTTGAACCTCTGCCTTCACCTCACGGTGTGATCCTGGGATTCAGGATCCAGTTCCATATCAGGGATCCTTACAGGAAGCCTGCTTCTCCCTCTGCCTGTGTCTCTGCCCTACCCCCCTCCTCTTTCTCTCATGAATAAATAAATAAAATCTTAAAAAAATAAATAAAAATAAATTAACTCTCCAAAAACAAAAGTCCAGAATCAGATGGTTCCATAGGTGAAAACTACTAAACATTTAAAGAAGTGTTAGTACCTATTCTACTCAACTTATTTCCAAAAAGCGAAGAATGAACTCTTCCAAACTCATTTTATAGGCCAGCATTACCCTGATACCAAAACCAAATAGTTACCACACACAAAAAGAAAATTACAGGCCAGTATTTCTGATGAACATAGCTGCAAAAATCCTCAACAAAATATTAGCAAACCAAAATTCAATAATACATTAAAAGAATCATACACCATGATCAAGTGGTATTTATTTCACTGATGCAAGGATTGTTCAACATCAGCAAATCAGGGGTGCCGCCTAAGTGCCTCAGTCACTTAAGTGTCTGACTCTTGATCTCAGCTCAAATCTTGATCTCAGGGTAGGATTTAAGCCCTGCATTGGGCTCCACACTGGGTGTGTAGCCTACTTTAAAACAAAATAAAATACAACATCTGCAAATCAATCAACACGATATACTCCATTAGCAAAATGAAGGATAAAAATTACATGATCTTAATGTATGCAGAATAAAGTAATTAGCAAAATTCAACATCTATTTAAGGTTTAAAAAAAAAAAAAAAAAAAAAAAAAACTTGGGCAGCCCGGGTGGCTCAGCAGTTTAGCGCCGCCTTCAGCCCAGGTCATGATCCTGGAGATCCGGGATCGAGTCCCACATCGGACTCCCTGCATGGAGCCTGCTTCTCCCTCTGTCTGTGTCTCTGCCTCTCTCTCTCTCTCTCTCTCTCTCTCTCTGTGTGTGTGTGTGTGTGTGTTTCTCATAAATAAATATCAAAAAAAAGACTCTCAACAAAATGGGTATAGAAGGAATATACCTTAACATAACAGAAGCTATATAAGACAAATCCACATCTAACATCCTATTCAATGTTGAAAAACTGAGAATTTGTCTCTAAGATCAGTAATAAGACAAGGATGCCTATCCTCATCTCGTTCAATACAGTACTGGAAGTCCTAGCCTAGCAATTAGGCAAGCAAAAGAAATAAAAAGCATCCAGATTAGAAAAGTAAAACTGCCACTATTTAGAAATATGATACTATATATAGAAAACTCTAAGGACTAAAAAAAGAAATTAATAAAATAAAACACTAATGACTCCATCAAAATATTTCAAAAACTAATAAATGAATTCAGTACAGTTTGTAGGATACAAATCAACATACAGAAATCACTTGTATTTCTATGCACTTAAGGCAATAGCAAAACGAATTAAGAACACTAGGGGCACCTGGGTGGCTCAGTCAGTTAAGCATCTGCCTTCAGCTCAGGTCATGATCCCAGGGTCTTAGGATGGAGTCCCACATCAGGCTCTCTGCTCAGTGGGGAGCCTGCTTCTCCCTCTCCCTCTGCCTGTCATTCTGCTTACTGGTGCTCTCTTTCTCTGTCAAGTAAATAAATAAAATCTTTTTTTTTTAAAGGAACAAAACAACTCCACTTACATTTACAGTTGCACAAAAAAAGAATAAAATACCTAGGAATAGCCTTAACAAGGAGGTAAAAGACCTATACTTTGCTTATTATGAAACACTGATGAAAAAATTGAAGATAAGAAGGATAAATGAAAAGATATACTGTGCTCATGGATTGGAAGAATTCATATTATTAAAATATCCACACTACCCAAAGCAATCTACAGATTCAATGTAATACTCATCAAAATATCAGTGGGGTTTTCACAGAATTAGAACAAAGAATTCTAAAATTTGTATGGAACCCAAAGACCCTGAATGGCCAAAACAATCTTGAGAACAAGCAATAATGCTGGAGTTATCACAGTCTCAGATTTCAAATTATATTACATAGCTATAATGATCAAAACAGTATGGTAGTGGCACAGGTATCAATGCAGTCACTGATCAGTGGAACAGAACAGAGAGCCCAGAAATTAACTAATAAATGTATAGTAATCTATGAAAAGGAGCCACAAATATACAATGGGAAAAGTCTCTTCAAATAAATGCTGCTGGGGAAACTGGACAGCTACATGCAAAATTATGAAATTATTTTCATTACCCCTACTTTATACCATATCCAAAAATATATTCAAAATGGATTGCAGATTTGACTGTAAGACCTGAAACACAGAACTCCTAGAAGAAAACAGAGGCAATAAGCTGACTGACACCAGTCTTAGCAATATTTTGAGGGGCTGGTCTCCTCAGGCAAGGGCAATGATAGCAAAAATGAACAAATGGGATTATATCATACTAAAATGTTTCTGTACAGTGAAGTAAACCATCAACAAAATGAAACGGCAATTTACTAAATGGGAGAAGATATTTGCAAATCATACATTTGATGACGGTTTAATATCTGAAATATATGGAATTTACACAACATAATATAAAAATCACTAAACAACCTTACTAAAAAATGGGCAGAGGACTTGTACAGACATTTTTCCAAAGACGATATACAGTATCAACAGACACATGAAAAGATGCTCAATATTGCTAATTACCAGGGAAATGCAAATCAAAACCACAATAAGATATTACCTGATCCCTGTTAAATTGCTTTTTATCAAAAAGACAAAAAAAAAAAAAAAGTATTGTTGAATATATGGGGAAAAAAGCAACCCCTGTGCACTATTGGTAGGAATGAAATTGGTGCAGGTACTGTGGAAAATATATAGAAGATCCTCAAAAAATTAAAAATAAAAATGCCATATGATCCAGCAATTCCACTTCTGGGTATTTTTCCAAAGGAAATAAAAACAACAAATTTGAAGTGATATATATATAATACCTTATGGTCATTGCAACATTATTTACAACAGCCAAGATATTTGCTTAGAAGCAACCTGAGTGTTCACTGACAGATAATGGATGAAGATGTGGTATATATATTTATGTGTGTATGAGCATACACACACACACACACACACACACACACACACGAATATTACTCAGCCATAAAACAGAAATGAAATCTTGCCATATGTGACAATATGAATGTACCTAGAGGGTATTACACTAAGTAAAATGAGTCAGACAAACAGAAATACCATGTGATATCACTCATATGTAGAATCTAAAAATCAAAACAAATGAACAAACAGAACAGAAGCAGACTCACAGAATGGGAAACGAATTGATGGTTACCAGAGTGGGGAGGGTTTGGGGACCAAACCAAATAGGTGAAGGTGATTAAGAGGTACAAATTTCCAGTTATAAAATAAATAAAGCATGGGATATACTGTGTAGCATAAGGAATATAGCCAATAATACTGTAACAACTTAGTATGGTGACAGAAGGTAACTGACTTATGATGGGTATCAATTTGTAATGTATAAAAATATTGAATCACTGTGATATACATCTGAAACTAACAGGATATTGTATGTCAGTTATATTTCAATATAAACTTTGGATGTTTAAGTCTTATAAATTCATGATAAACATACCTTGGGGTATTTAAACCTGAGAATTTTAACCTTTTTCTCTTATGTAAGCCTAAATTTTTTCTTCCTTTGAAACCATTAGTAAATGCTAATGTACAAGATAAATACAGATGGCACTAAGATGATAATAGAATGAGTTGAAAGCAATTCCTAGATGCTTTCTAGTTGGGATATGAAAACTATGTAGCATATTTTAAAGCAAAACTCCATTATTCTGACACTTTCCTTATTCGTCTTTTTTTCTTTTCATTTGGAAAACAAAACAAAAAATTATTATTTAATTTCCACATCTTAGCTGTTTTGCTGTGTAATAGCATGAATGCAGTTATTTCTAAATTGTGTAGAAAGGGGAAAGGAGGAAACTAGATAAGTTCAAGAAATGAAATGAAAGGAACTTTTTAACCACACAGTAACAGTGACCCAGAGAGATTATGAATTAAAATTAGATGCTGCTGGATACCACATTTTCCAAAACAGTCTAGTGCTATGAGACTCCACAAAATAATCTGATACAGAATATGGTCAGAGTAGATAGGAATATTAATAAAATGTTTAACGCTGAGTTTCAGTTTTTTGAAAGACCTCATAGATATTTATTTATTTATTTATTTATTTATTTAAAAAACTAAAACAGACTTTTTTTTTTTCCTTCCCTTCTCCTTTCTCAGGATTGGAGACACCCTTGGATACTACAGTCTTAGACTTCAGGTAATATTAGCTGAGGAGTAAAACCTAAAGAAGCAGTATCCCCTGATGGGCATCAAATCAATGGGGAGTCACTCCAATAGGTACGCATTGAGGGGAGGGGAGGTGACTTGAGATAATTTCAAATTATTTTGTGCGGCTCTGCTGTAGAAATAGACTCCGTCTCTACTACCACAATTCCTCCCCCCCCCCCAAAAAAAAAGAAAGAAAAAAAACACAAAATTCTGATATATTGATACAAAATCACAGTTGGCTCTTTAAGACAGTAGCAATTCTGAGGTTTAATTAATGGGGACTCCAAGTACTTCTTGTCTTGAGTTAAAAACATTTAAATGATCTGTATTCTGAAAGTGATATAGTGGTTAACTTCTGGCCAGAGGCATGCACACTGCAAATATGATAAGAGAAAATACTAATGTTCAACTGTTAACATTCACACTCTCTTATTTTAATTCCCTCTGCCAATGAAATAATTTGTATATGTCATTTCTCACACTGATTTTATGTGGAAAGGCTAGAAATGTATGCTGATTTCTATGTCAAAGGAATGGATCACTGAAATGTTATGGAGGGTCAAACTCTGATTTTGAGTGCTTATTTTATTTCTATTGATTGACTGCTAATTGTATATTTCCCAAATTATATAAAGATTTATTTTACCTTATTTATTTATGAGAAATACAGAGAGAGGGGCAGAGAAGTAGGCAGAGGGAGAAGCAGACTCCCTGATGGAGGACTCGATCCCAGAACCCCAGGATCACAACCTGAGCCAAAGGCAGACACTCAACCACTGAGCTACCCAGGAGTCCCAATGTACCATTTAAGCTAGGGAAAAGTTACTTTAAAGCGTATGGGATCCTCTTTGGGTAGTGGGCAGAGAGTTGTTTCGAAGGATTCTTGTGGGAATCAGAGATGTGCCTGTTGAATTTGAATTACTTCATTTTAGCCATTTTCCTAATCAAGAGCATTTAAAGATGGCTATATCCTTCCATGGTTCTACAGACAAATAAATACATAAGTTCCATCCACCTATGTACAAGGTACAACTGAACTTTACTAGGTGATACAGTGCATGCTTTTTCTGAAATAAAAGCAGTCTCAAGACGAAGAGTTTTTTTCTTTGCTATACTTTTTTTTTTTCTTTTTGAGTAGAAAAATGTTAAATGTTTTTGACACTATATTTGTTTCTGTATTTGAACTTCTGGACCATTCCTCACTTCTATTTCCTAACTTTTACTTTCTGTTTAGTCGTTTGCCTGTAGAGCTCTGAGCTATTTTTTTCTTTTCTTTCTCTTCTTTCCTTTCTTTCCTTAGATAACACAAAGCTTAAGAATTTCATTTTCATGAGACTTCAATAAAACAACAACAACAACAGCAACAACTAGCATTCCTGCTACTCTAGTCACCCACATGACAAAAAGGAAGTTAAACTGTTTGCTGACATGTCTCTTATGGTTTAAGTCTGGGCTTCCTTCACCAGGAGTCTTGCCAAATACTCAGCTTCCACAATCTTTTGTGGGAGGTGACCTCATTGGAATCTAAGAGCAAAGGGTAAAAAAAAAAAAATGCCATAATAATTGCAAATAAACCTTACTCTGGTGAAGGATTGCTTGGTTCACATTCCTAAAGTGGCTAGAAATACACTTCCTGGAGAGTTTAATAGAATAGTAGGTCTCCTTTCTTAAAACAACTCCTCTTGCAGACATTCAAGTTCTGGCTTACAGTGCCTCTATCTTCCAAGTTATTAGAAAGGGTTTAGGATAATCTTTGATTCTTCCTTCTTCTCCACCATCCTTTACTCATATTCATTAATTATTAAGTTCTAACATCTCTTTTCCAAAATTAATCTTCTGTTCTCTTACTACAATATCATTAATGCATTTGATTTGCTTTCATAATCCATAGAGAGAAACTAATAAGGAAAAAAGAAGTTGGCCATTGGCACACGATCTTATTCATTGCCTTGTCTAAATGCTTACCTTATCTCCTTTGGCATTCCTTTTGTTGACCATTATGCACGAAAACTTTTGCCTTCTTTCCTGAATTCTTTATCTGTCATGTGGTGCTGTCTTTCTAGCACCAAGTGGTTCCTTTCTGGGAAAATGATCTTAAACTTGTTTTGGAGACTGCATTTATACAAGCATACTGGTACTATGACATAACCCCTGGTGCCCACCCCATTATGGGGCTGGTACATCTATTAATTCATGTGTTATTTTTGTAAAAGGAATGGGATGTTAACCTTCCTAAATGGAATTATGACCATATGATTAATGTGGATATAAACCCAACAACTCCCCTTTGACTCTGATTCTGGAACCAGGTAGGCCCATAGCCAGTTTTGTCACTCAAAAAGTGGCAAGCTGCTGAACCTCTCTGTGACTAAGTTACTTTATCTGATAACAACTGATAAGTTGTTTGCAAATATTTCACTTTAAATTTTTGCCTTTGTGTTTCGAAGTAAAATTGATCTCTCTTTGTTCTATTGGTGTATCAACATTATCCTGTTTCATAAAATGAGTAGGATAGTTTTTCCACTTCCTTTCATATCTCTGAGTAATTGGAAAAAAATAGGGATTATTGTTCTATGAAGATTTACTAAATTTCATTTTAAAAAATCATGTTGGGGCAGCCTGGGTGGCTCAGTGGTTTAGAGCTGCCTTCAGCCCAGGGCCTGATCCTGGAGACCCAGGATCAAGTACCACATTGGGCTCCCTGCATGGAGCTTGCTTCTGCCTCTGCGTATCTCTCTTTCTCTCTATCTGTGTGTGTGTGTGTGTCTCTCTCATGAATAAAAAAATAAAATCTTTAAAAAAAAAATAAAAAATCATGTTAATTAACATAGTTTTTCTTCAATTTTTTTCTGTATTTTATATCCTTTCATTATGTGCTTTTCTTGACTAACTTTTACAAATTTACTTTTCTGCTTGCTATTTTTCTTACTCTTACTTATGGTTTTTCTTTTCCAGTTATAGAGCCCCCTTTGACATTTCTCCCTTTTAAGATTTTTTATTTAAATTGCAGTTAGTTAACATACAGTATATTATTAGTTTCAAGTGTACAATACAGTGATTCAACACTTGCTGCCCATTAGGACAGGTGCATTCTTTAATCCCCATTACCTGTGCCATCCATTCCCCCCCATCCACTGCCTCTCTGGTAACTGTCAGTTTATTTTCTATAGTTAAGAGTCAGTTTCTTTGTTTTCCTCTCTCTCTTTCTCCCCCTCCCCCTCCCCCTCCCCCACCCCGGCTTTGCTTGTTTGTTTTGTTTCTTAAATTCCACCTATGAATGAAATCATATGGTATTTGTTTCTTTCTGATTGCTTATTTCATTTAGCAAAATCTTTAGCTCCATCCATGTCATTGCAAATGGCAAGATTCCATTCTTTTTATGTCTAAGTAATATACAGTTTGTGTTATCTGTGTGTGTGTGTGTGCGCACGCACATATACATATATTATGTTTCCATAATTTGGCTATTGTAGATAATGCTGCTATAAACATCAGGGTGTATGTATTCCTTTGAATTAGTATTTTTGTATTTTTTTAAAGATTTATTTATTTTTTCATGAGAGAGAGAGAGAGAGAGAGGCAGGCAAAGACACAGGCAGAGGGAGAAGCAGGCTCCATGCAGGGACTCCAGGATCACACCTTGGGCCAAAGGCAGGCGCTAAACAGCTGAGCCACCCAGGGATCCCCTATTTTTGTATTCTTTGGGTAAATACCTATTAGTGCAATTTCTGCATCACAGGGTAGTTCTATTTTTAACTTTTTGAGTAAACTCCACACTGTTTTCTAGGGTGGCTATACCAGTTTACATTCCCACTATTGATGCAAGAGGGTTCCCCTTTCTCCACATCCATCCTTCTTCGTATATTGTTGATTTTAGCCATTCTGAGAGGTGTGAAGTAATATCTGATTGAAGTTTTCATTTGTATATCCCTGATGATCAGTGATTTTGAACACTTTTTCATGTGTCTGTTGGCCAAGTGTATGTCTTCTTTGGGAAAATGTCTATTCATGCTTTCTGCCCATTTTTTAAATTGAATTATTCATTTGCTGGATGTTGAGTTTATAAGTTCTTTGTACATTTTGGATACTAATTCTTTATCAGATATGTCATTTGCAAATATCTTCCCCCATTGCATTGATTGCCCTTTAGTTTCTTGATTGTTTCCTTCACTGTGCAAACCCTTTTATTTTGATGAAGTCCCAAAAGTTTATTTTTGCTTTTGTTTCTCTTACCTCTGGAGACATGTCTTGAAGAAGTTGCTTCAGCCAAGGTCAAAGACGTGATGCCTGCATTCTTCTCTAAGATTTTGATGGATTCCTGTCTCACATTTAGGTCTTTCATCTAGTTTGAATTTATTTTTGTGTATGGTGCAAGAAAATGGCCCAGTTTCATTCTTTTTAATGTTGCTATCCAGTTTTCCCAAAACCATTTGTTGAAGAGACTTTTTTTCCATTGAATATTCTTTCCTGCTTTGTTGAAGATTAATTGACCATATAGTTATGGATTCATTTCTGGGGTTTCTATTCTGTTCTATTGATTGATGTGTCTATATTTGTACCATATTTCACATTAAAAGATGTAAGAAAAAAAATAAGAAAAAAAAATAAAAGATGTAAGAAAAAAACATTATCTGGTTTCAAAAGCCATTTGGTGGGGGCATTTTTCATCAGTTTATCTAAGGTTATTATTTTTGTTTCTTCATAAGTCATTTTTGGTAATTTAATTTTTCCAAATAATTCTTAATTTTATGTATTTAAAGATTGTTAAGAAATATAGTAATCTCATACTTTGAATAATAGCTACTCTATACTTACATTCTTTTTTAATCATTGAAATTAATTTTCCTTTTGATTAATTTTTGATAATATGCATTTTGATGTATTGTCATATGTGTTTCAGTTCATGAGAAATTATTCTTTTATCTACTTTTATTCTCGTTATACTTTTGTTTTCCCTTTTCATTCTTATTTTAAATTAACTTTTGCCTCATTTTTATTTTGTCTAGTGCTACGGTAGTGTTATTTTTATTATTTTATTCTTGGAAATATTTTCCAACCAATTTTTCTTCAGTCTGTCTGTCTGTATCTCTTTAATCAGCATATAACTGATTATTTTTTTAAAAAGTAATGTAATTGATGGCAATAGATAAGCGATAGGTACTTTTCATCATTTAAATATAATTACTGATGTTTTAATATTCATTTTATTTATTTTGTGCTTCCTGCTTATACTGCTTTTGTTTCATTTTTTTCTGTTAATATTGGAAGTTACACATTTTATTTTTATTCTCTGGTGGTAATCTTTAAGGTTTAAAATATATTCATAGCTTTGAAAGCAGGGACTCAAACAGATATTTGACACCCATGTTCATAGCAGTATTGTTCTCAGTAGGCAAAAGATAGAAGTACTCTCAATGCCCACTGATGTATGAATGGATAAACAAAATTGTGGTAGGTATATCCATACAATGGAATATTATTTAGGCTCAATAGGATGGGAATTTTGATGCATGCTATAACATGGATGAACCTTGAGGCATTATACTAAGTGAAATACAGTCACAGAAGTACAAATACTGTATGATTCCACTTATAAAAGGTTAGAGTAGTCAAATTTATAGGAGACAGAAAGTAGGAGGTGGTTGACAAGGGCTGGGAGTAGGGTGAGGAGTTATTATTTAATAGGTAGAGTTTCAGTTTTATTAGATAAAAAGTGTTCTGGTAATGGATAGTGATGCACAACTACTTAACTCTACACTTAAAGGTTGTAAAATGCACATTTAATTTTATATATATTTTGCTGCAGTAAAAATGTATTTATATTTATAGACATTATACAAATACAGTATTTCTCAAACAAATCCTAATTTTGGAATGTCTAACTTCTGAAATGAAAAAGAAACTTAGCACATAGAACTATCCTCTGAACTCTCTTCTCTTTTCAATGCTATTCCTTTTCAGATTTTAGTTCTGGCTTTTTAAAACAAATTTTAAAAATGGGTATTATTTTAAGAATTAATAGTTAATAAATATATAGAAGAACTTACTAATTCAATTTCTTTAATTATCACTGTTTTGTGCATCTTCACTATCACTTTGGGATAAATGTTTCATATTTACCAAGGAATTATTTCTTTAATCAGAAAGTCTAGGTATAGTAAATAGTCCTAATCTCTGTATGACAGAGAATGTTTTTATTTCAGTTTCCCAACGCATGAAATTCTCATCTGACAATTATGTTCCCTTAGCATTTTTCCTCTTTTATTATCTGGTCTCTATATTCCGGAGAGTTCCATCAGTTCAGTTTAATTACGAAAACTTCATAAGTACTGTGTATATTTTCTTCTGCTTGTAAAATATTCCCTTTTTCCTGATATCCTACAACTTTTCCATGCTACATTAAGTTATGGATTTTAGTTTTCTGTTGTGTTTTGCATGCACATGTGTGCATACCATTTTATGTGCTATGTTTGAATTCACAATTTTATTCAAATCAGAAATATTCTCACTTTATTCTGTCAATATTGCTTTTCTAATATTCTATTTTTCTGTTTTTAGAAATCATTGTGGCATATATTAAAGTTCACTAATCTTTCCTTTATATATCTTTATATATTTTAAGTATTCTTTCATATTTTTTAATTTTTTGTCTTTGTGTGTTACATTCTGACTCATTTTAAAAATATCTTCTAATTTATTAATTCTCTCTTCAACTCCACTCAACTAGAATTAGATTCTATTTTAAATATCCATGATTACTTTTTAGTCCAATTAAAAAAAAAAAAACTTAGAGCTGCCTAATTACTTGAAACTTCTTTTACAGTTTGTGGATTGTATTTCTTCCTTTAGATTTTTGAGGATCTTTAACATACCTATTTTAAACATATTTTAAATTGCTTTTTAAAATTTTTATTTCACCAGAAGTATATTTCCTAATTGTTGAGTTTCCTTACTGTCTCTCTTTTATTATTAGATTTTCTTCTTGCCTTTGAGCTTTATTTTGTGAACTCATCAGGAGTTGGAGTTCCCTCTCATGTTTCTCCCCATGGAATGGTTTTAGGTTACTGTTTCTTAGGTTATTCTCCATTGTCAAGGGCTGCCATGATACTACACATCTCTCTTTTTTTTAAAGAGTTTTTAAGATAAAATAAATATATTTATTCATGAGAGAAACAGAGAGAGAGAGAGAGAGAGAGAGAGAGAGAGAGGCAGAGACACAGGCAGAGGCAGAAGCAGGCTCCATGCAGGGAACCCATCATGGGACTCGATCCTGGGTCTCCAGGATCAGGCTCTGGGCTGAAGGCAGCGCTAAACCACTGAGCCACCCAGGCTGCCCAATACTACACATCTCAAATATACAGTTCTTATTCCCATAGGTAGCTTGGTCCAAGTACTAGTTACAGTGCAATCTGTGTTCCTTGCTATGACAGGCATTTTCCTTCACAAAAGGTATAAAGATCAACACTGCAATTGCACTTTTCTTCATCCTGATTTTATAGGTGCAGAATCTTGCTTGCACACCTCATTTCACAGGTTCATCCCCCAAAGTGGAAGTACATCTAGTACCGGTTCTTCTACAGGAGTCAGATGTCCAGCTAATTTGTCCTTTCTTTTTTTTTTTTTTTTAAGATTTTATTTATTTATTCATGAAAGACACACAGAGAGAGGCAGAGACACAGGCAGGGGAGAAGCAGGCTTCCTGCAAGGAGGAGCCTGATGTGGGACTTGACCCTGGATCTGGGATCACGCCCTGAGCAGAAGGCAGATGCTCAACTGCTGAGCTACCCAGGCATCCCCAACTTGTCCTTTCTATAGTTCCTTTTATTTGGCTTTAGCCAAATAAGTCTCTGAAATCAAACTCTTCTTACTAAATTTTTACACCTTACTTTTTCATGGCCTATTATTTCTTACAGCTCTGCAGTCATATTTGAGGACCCCAGTCTAGTTCATCCCACTTACTTTTTTTTTTAAAGATTTTATTTATTTATTCATGAGAGACACACAGAGAGAGAGACAGAGGGAGAAGCAGGCTCCATGCAGGGAGCCTGGTATGGGACTCGATCCCAGGTCTCCAGGATCACACCCTGGGCTGAAGGCAGCACTAAACCACTGAGCCACCAGAACTGCCCAATCATCCCACTTAATTTGTAGATGAGTTCTATAGAACAGACTTCTCAGCACCTAGCCATATCCATTCTTTCCTTCTTCCTTACCTGAGAACCCTGAAACACACCCAGCTGAAAAATTATTAAACCTCTACATTGTATAAGCATGGCTTTGGGGATGTAGTAAAAGTAAGACCCATTTTGTCTTCCATGGTCTTTAAAGCTACAACATATAAATAAAAATTCTAATAGGCCTCATGACTCTCTTAGTCAGTTTAGGTAAATTAGTAATGTGATGGTTACCTTAAATGATAAAAGCATCATTTTGGCAATTTAATTGCTCAATCTTATGTAGTAATCAAAACACCAAACTTAAGATTGTGTTTCTTCCCTTCTTTAGCAGGGGCCAGCTTTAGGATGGTTGCCACATTTTGGGAACACATAACTTGGCATTTTCTTTCTCCCTCAGCCTCTCTTCTCCCAACTGCTTCCCGTCCATCTGTTCATCTGTCACTGGAATCTGGGAAGCAGCTGGGTGACATTACTAATTGAGTAGAACATTTTGTCTCCAGGATTTCTGTACTTTTGACCTACTTTCTAGGGGAGGCATGCAGTTCTTATCCAGTGCCCCAGCTACTGTTCCACTGTGCCTTGCTACTGTAGGGCAACAGCCACCACCAAACACCTCCAGACATCTCATATGCATGACAAACTCTAGTCCTATGAGCTCTTACAACTACAGAAACTACATTAGTGCTCTCTGAGAAGTCTCTTTGAGGCCAATCTTACTGCTCCTTGAGGAACAGCATGGGGCTCAGCATGGCCAAGAAATCTTCAGAAATCAACACCTTCTAAAGTCCTCCCTCAACACTTTTAATAGCCTCAATGTTGCACAAGTTGTCTAAAACTCAGTATCTTTTAACTTGATATTCTTACTGATTTTTACCTCTTAATCCAAAGTTCCCCCAAGTAACATATTACAGTACATTTCTTAGAAAAATGAGATATATGTGAAAATTATTATGTGAGAATCTGGTTAAGCTCCTTTTTCCTTTCTGATTTTGTTTGTTGTGGTTTTTGTTTTGTTTTGTTCTTGCGTTTTTTTGTTTTTTTGTTTTTGAGTTGTCTAGGAAGGAGTTATGATGAAGTAACAAATTTAGACTTCAAATTTAGGATAATCACATATTTAGTTTTGGGCTCCTTGAACATGTGAAATGTCAATAATCATTTATCTCTAGACTTTTTAAAGAAAAATAATTTTTCATTAGGTTTTAATTTAACAAGACCCAGGTATCTTCTACTAGAAGCTAAACTGGGCTTTCTAATTGATACATATACTTAGAGAGAGGTTCAGAGCCAAAGTCAGTCTGCTGACTCAGACCTCTTTCTATGCCCTAATCTATGCCTGAGAGAAAAATGCTAAGGACTGCATCCTTATCTCTGTTCCTTTGTTGGCTTTCTGTTGGGGTTAGCCAATGGAAGACAGAAGCTGGAGTCTGAATGGTTGTAGAGAAAATTTGAATATGTTTTGTTTGTTTCCTCCAGCTTCTCTGTCAGGGCAGTTTTATCCCTGCCCAACTACCCTAGAAGCTTGAACTCCTCCTCCCCCCACAAACACATACATAGCTCTCACTGGGAGCTGGTTATCCGTGATCCACCCTTGTCTCTGTCTCTTCAATTTAGGCTTTCCACTGCTGCTAGTCCCTTAGAGTCTCAACATCCCTTGTCATTAATGTTGCCTATACTGTCTTTAAATAAGTATTCTTGAAAGTTTTGTTGTGTTAGCCATCCGGAGTGAATTATTTTTCCTGCTGGGTCCCTTACTAACACTGCTATATAAGTATTAAATGTAGCCTGGAAAGAACTTCTAATTCTAAGCCTAGTCTTCCTTTCCTTGAACTGCACAGTATTTCATTAAACTTGATTTTCAGTGACAAAGTTTTATATATTGTCATGTTTTATCATAAAAACAAAGAAACTTGACAAAATACTTGTCAGTATGGGTATATATGTGTTCACTAGGTGATTTATCCTGGTGAACAATATATTACAAAAATAATATATACCATTTATCAACATATACCTTTTTACGTTCATAGCTTATATTCCCTCAGCATCATAAAATGCATACATAGCCAACAGGACAATACAATGCATAATTATTTACCTTGTTACAGAGAAATCTCTTACAATATCCCTTTTAATTCCAACAAAATGGAAAACAATAATATATGGAAAGCCTCATTTCCTATTGAATTTTTTTTAAACTAGACAGATTTTCATTCTGATATTCTAAAAAGAAAATAATGTTTTTCAATTTTATCTACAAAGGAAAAATGCAATTATTATAAGATATTTATTACAAAATTAGAATTCTCCATATATATTCAGAAAGCATGCCCCATTGGTCCTCAACATTATTAGACAGCAGTGACATTAAAATGAAAAGATTTGCTGTAAAGTGATCTTACATGCTTTACTCTGGATCCTCAAGCAGTAAATTTAAAAGGGATGCATTACTCTGTTCAATACCAAAATGCATGTTCTCTCCTTTTATCTTTTTCTTGCTGCTCCTAGTGGCATCTGCTACAATGCTTTTGTGTGTTCAGTTCTTGCCCCACACATAGAGAATGAAAAGGCAAATGGAAATTCTATCAACACATCACTGTAATTTTTAGAAAATTATTTTTCTATATTGTGCGTTAGATTTTCCAGGTTTTGTATGTGTGTCTCTCATAATTCATTATTCTTCTAAAAATGGTAAATAGAAGGATAATATGGATCTAGAGATTTATAGATTACATAAAATCTAACCACTGACCACGAATTGTCATAATTTAATATTAAACTTGAAGACATAAACAATTCCCATTACCTCCTTCTTCCTCTTAGTGGACATAAGGAAAATAAACTAAGTCTATGAAGGAAACAAAGAGCAGCCCTACATCTCAGAGGTGTATAGATGGACAGCAGATTAAAGCAATGGCAAACATAAACTAAGGCTTTCAGAGGATAAGAAAAGGCCCACAGGGGTTTCAAAATTAAAATGCATTGAACTACTTAGATCTGTCAACATTTCGCTAGTAAGAAGGATAGGTTCAAAAAGTTCTACCTCATTTGCTAGATTTTGCTTCTGTATGGCAGAGATCAGCCACCTAGCAACAGCACAAAAGATTCTACTCAGACATAGTTAAACTCATGCTGGCTGAGCAGGAAGAAAAGCTATGTAGTATCAGGGCAGAGCTGGATGGCCTGCGGTTCCAGTGCCACTAGGGAGCCTGGTTTGGGAAATTGGGAAATTCATTTTGAGGAATGACTTTTTGTCAGCATTCTTCAAGGCTCAGGTCTCTGAGTGGCTCCATTGGGCTTGCTTCTCTCTTCCATTCAAGAGTATGTTGGACACATACACACACCACATACAGCAAAGAAAGAAAGGATGTCATTTCCAAACAACTGCTACCCCGTTAAAGCTCAGTTGTGCACATGCTAGAAAAACTGATAAAATAAAAATTGTGTAGATTAAGAGGAAACATTTTCCAATGCAGCTCTTTTAGGATCAGTGAGGTAGTGAGGTTTTCCAGGTTACTAATCCTGATAATATAGACAGCTATCTCTTGTTCTCTCTTTTAAAGCAAGTCTTTTGGCATTAGATACTGCCCCAGAAATAACCCACTACTTTTCTTCCAGGAGGAAAGAAATATCTACTTAACAGTCAGGTCATACCAGAGACTTTGGAAAATATCTGGATCACAAATCCCTGTCACCAATGACCACTATACGAAATCTGGGCCATGGCCTTCCTTGCAGAATGCCCTCCCTGGATGAGTCAACAGGTCATTCAAGAGGCACTTACATCAAATTGTCAAAGCAATGCAGTTTTCAGCTGTGAAAACTTATGCCTGGCATGAAAAATCTAAACACAATTTAACAGTTAAGTGTACAGACACATCACAACACTTTTTTTCTGGGAAAGGAACAGAGAAGGAAATTTAGGTATTACTGTGCTTTTCATTTTCATGACTCTTTTGGCACATGTGATTGGAGAAGAATTGAGCTTTGGGAGTGAGGCAGGGAGGGAGGTTTGGTGAGAGGTTACTTGCTTCATCTTCAATCACATTCCTAGTCTGTCTGGCTTGTTTGGCTCAGCAGGAGGCAGAAAGTGTGTAATACTTTCTGACAACAAGGGAGAAAAACCAAGGGACAGGCACATTTATCTTGGAGACACTGTTAAAAGCAGCCAGTAGGCTCTGCCTTTTACTGTAAGCAAGGTTATTATTTTTTAAATACTGTAACTACTTTAAGGTCTCCTTAACAAAATGCATTTCTAAGTTATAGAAGCAGTGTTTGTTCAAATGAAAAGGGAGAAACTGAAATATGAAATTGCCGTATCTCCCAAAGCCAGTTTTCTTTCTAGAGAGGTCACTTACAACCAGCACTTTGATGTATACACTGCTAGACTTGTTTTTCATTTTTTACATACACTCACACTTACACGTCTTCTCTTCCCATAGAAATTTAATATTGGAACTTGCATTTTTCACCTAACAATGTAGATACATTTCTATGTCAGGATTTATATTTTCCATCCTAAAAAATTATTTATTTATTTATTTATTTATTTTTTATTTATTTAAAATATATTATTTATTTTTCATGAGAAACACAGAGAGAGAGGCAGAGACACAGACAGAGGGAGAAGCAGGCTCCCTACAGGGAGTCCAATGTGTGACTCAATCTCTGGGCCCCAGGATCACTCGCTGAGCTGAAGGCAGGGGCTCAACTGCTGAGCCACCCAGGTGTCCCTATATTTTCCATTTAAAAAAATGGTTATATAAAACCACATTACACTGTTCTGAACTTGTTTGTTTTCAAAATAGTACCATAGGGGTGCCTGAGTGGCTCAGTTAAATATCTGCCTTCTGCTCAGATCATGATCCCAGGGTCCTGGGGCTTGTCCCTCTCCCCCTGCCTCTTCCTCTGCTTGTGCTCTGTCTCTCGGTCTCTCTCTCCTTCGCAAATAAATAAAATCTTTTTTTAAAACCAGTACTATACTATACCAATTTTAGCACGTTCTCCTATCTATTTCTTGTTAATATTCAGTAGGCTAGATTCCTAGACCAGAGATTCCTGAGTTAAACTGAATGATAACACCTTGAATGGGTGTTTCCACTTTGTCTTTCCTAAAAGTTTCTTTCCCTAAGAATTGTATATTTGGTTTCCTAAATTAAACAGATTTATATTCACATAATCTATGTATAAAAGTGCCAGTGTTTTTCTACATGCTCACAAATAGTGGTTATTACTAATTTTTTTGTCACTTTAATAGGTAAAACTGGGATTTCAAAGGTTTACTTTGCATTTACATATGAATGGCAGTTGAATTTTTTTCAGATATGTGTTGAGCATTTATATTCCTTCTTCTGTGAATACTCTTTGTTTAGTTGTTTATTACTTTGAAGGAATACTATATATAAATAATTAATGTCTATATTATATATAGACATTGTCTATATATATGTCTGTCTATATTATATGCTGCGTATCTTTCTTGTGGCCTATTACTGTGTTATTAAAAATACATGATGTCTTTCACCATACTGTAGTTTTAATTGTTTGATAACTATCCATATGATCACATTTTCAAATTTGTTCACCTTTTCTCTTATGGCTGCTGGTAAACTTATAAATGGTTTCTATACTTCAAGATTTAAAAAAAGAGTTCTTTATTCTGTATTTTCTCTAAAAAAATTTACACTTTTAACCTGTTCATACCTTTATTAAATCTGGAATTAATTCCTTGTGTAAAATGTCAATAATAATTTGTATTCTAAATAAATGGCTAACCAGTTGTCCTAATACCAATTATTACTAGTCCAATCCATCCATTCTCATCAACTTGAAATGTGCCAGGCTTATCCCAATTTCACATAGCTACATTAACCTCTTTGCAGAATCTTTATTCTGTTGCAATAGCCTCTTTGTCTATGTCTGTCCTGGCTCCCCAGTGTATATTACCATGACTTTGTAGCATACTTTAATATCAAGTACAACAAATATTAATTCTTAAGTTTGCCTTTAAATATTATACTTATGTTTCCAGGTAACCATTAAAATCCACTGGTGTATTTGAAAAACAAACAAAAATCTAAAACACTGAAAATGTTCTTTGGTGTCATTTCTACACTGATAAATATTGCTAACTCTAGGAAATAAGTTTATCTATTTCTTTTTCCTATCTATGTAATCAAGTCCTTTGCAGTTTTCTGTGTGTGAGTCTTCAACATTTACTGTTAAGTGTAGGCCTGTATGTATTATAAAAATTACTGCTATTTCAGAATATAGTTCTCCAGTTATGTTGTTCATTGTCCCTACTGGTGAAAAGGAAATTTATCTAGTGTTGCATAATTATCACATATCCATCTACCTTGCTGAACCTTTTTTTTTTTTTACCATTCTAATGGTATTACAGTGAATTGGCTTGAATTTCCTAGGCTGTGAATATCTTCAATAATATTTGTGTTTCCTCTTTTCCAATATTTTTAACTCTTATTTCTTTATGATGGTTCCTTTGGCAAAAACCTCTTGAGCAAATAGAATAATCCCAGTGCTAGCAGACCATTCATTTTCTTATTCCTGGTTTTAAGAGAAATACTTTTAGTTTTTTTAAATAGACACATTTAAATTTTTGGAAGAGAGAGACTACATCTTTGACTTTTAAAATTTCTACTATATCATTCAATCTACTCAACTTCCGTACCTCCTCTTCTTGGGACAATTTTGGTAATTTATATTTCATCAGAAAATTATTTCTTCCATGTGTTAGACTTGAAAAACAGACATCCGCATGGTCTCTCAGGCTTATAGCATAAAAGATATCTAAATGCCCTCGTCTTTAAATCGACTTTTTGAAATTTTGAAGTGATTTTCATTTACAAAACATTTAAGTTTTTTTTACGAATATTTGTTAGTCCTTAACACATAAGTACTGTGTTTGAAAAATAAGAGGCCATGATCTTAAATTTTGATGGTTTGTTCTGTATTCCATCTCATAAAGAACTATTGTTGGTTGCTGTAGAGATGATATCAAATAAAAAATTGGAGAACAGATTATTAATGCTTCCCATTTAGATACATTTAAAAATGTTAAGTAAATAAAACAATTATGAATTATTTATTTCAGCAATACAGAAGCCCTTTTCAGTTCACAGCTCCATGGTAGCAGAGGATGTTAGTTTCTTAGTGAATATCAATTTTCCTCTTCCTCCTTTTAGAAAAAGGTTAAGTATTTCATTCAAAGTCATGGCATTAGTAAGTACTGGATGGAGTTCATACCTAAACTCAGATTTTACCTGTTTTCAGATTCATATCCCAGACTTCTTTTGTGCATTGTACACAGGATAGGACTCACATGCATGTGGGTTCAGGTTAAGGTCTGGAGAGGAGGGTCTACATGGGTTGGCACATAAAAGATGAATTGATAATTTTTTTTAGGTAACCCAGTGGGAAAGTATAAAATTACAAAAAGGGACAACATGAACACCCACAGGAATAAAAGTGAATAGTGTGTTTTAAAAAGTAGCAAATAGCCAAGTGCAAATAAAGCTTAGTTCTAGATTTTCTGTAGGCATTTAATTCATATCTCTACTCACAGAATCTTGCAACCATATAACCATGAGCTACCTAGTCAAATCTCTGAAGAGGAAACATGCCACAGTGATTGAGCTTGGCCAAAAGACTTAGTTTTGAATCTGAACTCCACCATTTATTTATTTATCCATCCTTCCTTCCTTCCTTCCTTCCTTCCTTCTTTCCTTCCTTCCTTCCTACCTTCCTTCCTTCCTTCCTTCCTTCCTTCCTTCCTTCCTTCCTTCCTCCTACCTAGTTTTGTGTACATACACAGTTGTCTCTGAATGCTAATTTTATAATCCCCAACCTTAGTGAATTGTTTTCAATTTTTTAATTACTTTTTATGATTTTTCCTAGGGTTCTTCTGGGAGACTATCATGATAATTTAACTTCTTTATTAATTTTTTTGAGAGAATCTTAAGCCGACTCCACACTGAGCTCAGAGCCTGATATAGGGCTTGATCTCAGGACTGTGATCATGACCTGAGCTGAAATCAAGAGTTGGATGCTTAACTGACTGAACCATCCAGGTGCCCCTTTATTAATTTTTTTGCTTTCTTTTTTTTTTTCTCAAATGTTACTGCCTACTACCTCCCATTTGATATTAAATACCAAAGAGGACAGAGGTCATATATGCCTACATTCCCAATCTTAATGGTAATGTCTCTCATAATTTTCTATCAAGTAGGATGCTGAATTTGAGAATAAGGATTTATACTAGTTGGACACCAATTCATATTTTCATTAGTACCTTTTTAAATTTTTTTATTATTAATTTTATTTTTTTATTTTTAAAATTTTATTTATTTATTCATGAGAGACACAGAGAGAAAGAGAGGCAGAGACACAGGCAGAGGGAGAAGCAGGCTCCATGCAGGGAACCTGACATGGGACTCGATCCTGGGTCTCCAGGATCACGCCCTGGACTGAAGGTGGCGCTAAACCACTAAGCCACCGGGGCTGCCTCCCTCCCCTCGGCCCCTCCCCCCCCGCCCAACCTTTAAAAAAAAATCAGGAATGGCAATTGAATTTTGTCAAAGACTTTTTTGCAACTCTGGAGATGATCACAATGGATTTCTTTGTTTCTTTGCCTTCAGAAGTCTAATATTAGATAATCTCTTTCCTTATTATTTGGTCTTTTTCCCTAGAGACCATGAGGAGAGGTGTGTGTGTATGCACATGCATGCATATAGATAGATAATATTAGGCAAAATACCTATTCCTCCCATTCTTTTTTTTTTAAGATTTTATTTATTTATTCATGAGAGACACAGAGAGAGAGAGAGGCAGAGACACAGGCAGAGGGAGAAGCAGGCTCCATGCAGGAAGCCCGATGTGGGACTCAATCCTGGGACCTCAGGATCATGCCCTGAGCTGAAGGTAGATGCTCAACCACTGAGGCACCCAGGTCTCCCCTCTTCCTCCCATCCTTGAAGCAGTATATTTTTCTTCATTTTGAAGTCTCATTTTTAGTAGGATATGTCTTGGAGTTTCTGGCTTTGTATTAAATTTACCAGGTAACTTCTGGCCCTTTTATCATGTAAATTCATTCTTCTTTCATTTCTGAATATTTTCTTGGATTACAGCTTTACGTATTTGTTCCATTCCATTGTCTTGTTTTCCTCTTTAGAGACTCCAATTATATACATTTTTTTAAGATTCTATTTATTCTATTTATTCATGAGAGACAGGGGGGGGGGGGGAGAGGCAGAGACATCGGCAGAGGGAGAAGCAGGGAGCCTGACATGGAAGTCCATCCCAGGTCTCCAGGATCATGCCCTGGGCAGGAGGTGGTGCTAAACTGCTGAGCCACCCGGGCTGCCCTATATACATTCTTTATCTTCCACTTCAACTACTTTCTCTTTGGATATTTGTAATTTTCTTCTTTTTATTCCCTTGGTTATTTTTCCAACTTTGTTCAGAATTCTTTAATAGATTTAATTTGAATCTATCCTCTCTTGGGAGAATGTTATAATTTAGTCTTTCTTTTCCACCCTATTTCCTTCCTGGCTTTAATCAATTCTTATTTTAATCTTATTGTTTTATTATCCATTTGTACTTAGACTTTAAAATCTCAATTAAGTTTTACCTCCCCCTTATTTCCCTAAATTTAACTGAATTAATAGTTAATTCAGTTTGGAGTCAGGGTCTTAGATCACTTTTATTTTTGCTTCATGTTTGTTTTTGTTTTGTTTTGTTTTTGATGGGGAGAAGGAAAGTGTTCATAATCTTATTTTAATATTATTTTTAAAATTTATTCATGATAGACATAAAGAGAGAGAAAGAGGCAGAGACACAGGCAAAGGGAGAAGCAGGCTCCATGCAGGGAGCCTGATGCGGGACTCAATCCCAGGACTCAAGGATTGTGCCCTGGGCCAAAGGCAGGCACTAAACCACTGAGCCACCCAGGGATCCCCTGAATTTTATTTTAAACAGTGGCTTTTTATAGGCAGAAAACTTATCTCTTCAATTCAAGCCCAGTGTGGAAGAGTTGAGGTAGTTTATATGATTCCTGGTTTAAGCGCACCCTCTCCTATCATTGTAGCAAAGTAGAGTTTCTTTAATGGATATTTTTCTATTTTGGTATCCATTCCGTCCTATAAACTGGAGTGATTTTTGTTTTTGGTATAATGAGCATATAATATCCTCACTCAGTATTGAAAACTGTTGGGAAAGTCCCCAACAGTTCCTTTGTGACTGGAAATTTGGACCATGGTAGGTCATTTGCTCATATCTTAATAGATTTTAGGAAAGTCCCCAACAGTTCCTTTGTGACTGGAAATTTGGACCATGGTAGGTCATTTGCTCATATCTTAATAGATTTTAGGTACAAATTTAAAAGTACTGCCACTTTTCCTTGAAATTACAGGACTTTCCCTTTGTATTCATTAATTTATACTTCATTCAGTTATTATTCAAATAGCTCCTACAATGTCAAGTATATATTAGATACTATTCATGAAAACGTGTGGAAAATATGACTCTTATTTTTTGTGACAATAGTCTTTAAAATTTTGCCCACACATTCTGTCTTTAATATTTAGAGATTCCAATTTCCATTTTCCAATTTTCCATTTTCAATTATCCTTAAACTGATATTTTTATTCCATTTTCTAGCAAATATTTATCCTAACAATATATTTTATATTTACATCCTTTACATATCTTTTTTGCAACAAATATATGAAGATAGTTTATTTTTTAAAAATTTTCAGTGGCCATAGTTATTCAAGTCTTATTCTTACAAATAAAACTAGTAAAAACTGGACAAAATAAATTTTGATAGTCATAAAGAATAGTTTTAATCGGAAATCTATTTCTTCACAGCATAGGACAGGTTTTCAATTGGTAGTTTAGTGAAACCAATACTTGTTAAATAACAGAATGAGGGAAGCAATAGAGGAGCCCAGAAGGAGGAATAAGGCATTCTCTCTGGTTGCTCTGGGAAAGGCTTCTCAGAGAAATTGCCATTTATATTGGACCTAAAGGATTAAAAGGCATCTTTTGGCAAATAAGGTAGAAACATAATTTTTAAGTAGAGGGAACCGTGTATACAAATCTTAGAGAAAGAGAAGAATATGGCCTGTCTAGGCAACAGGTATTTTTGCACATGGTAAAATGAATATGAGATATCCAAATGAAATCTGCTGTCTTATTGGTAAGTGAATTTAAGAATGTAGCATCTAGTGGGATAGGGTAGCTGTTGATAAATTGTATTCAAAGTCTATAAATTAACCCAAGCTTTAATATTTTTCTGCCTATCTTCACTATGTGAGCTCATATATACATATATGAAGTATATAATAAATTTATATATATGTATATGTATGATAATATATATGTGTATAAATATTATATACAGATATATGTGCATTAATTTGATATTTTCTATATCTTTCTTTTAGCCTTGATGACTTGATTTTTTTCCCTTGTAACCTCTTTCCTGCCCTTTAGAATTTATATTTCATAGCTCAGTCTATTTTTCAAGCAAACATATTGATATACCAAAATAATATAATAACCAAGCCTTCTTAGGTGAAGAATAATTTCCCTCCTTTGGCTCATGGTTCACATCTTCGGTCCTCAGACATACCACCCTGTTGGTGGTCCTCAAGTAATGGAAAACCATGGTTTGCCTAGTAGTGTCTACTGTTGTGGATAATGATAAGCTTCCAGCAACTCACATGATCTTTTTTAAAAGTCTCTCTTGGGGATCCTTGGGTGGCTCAGTGGTTTAGTGCCTGCCTTTGGCCCAGGGCATGATCCTGGAGTCCCAGGATCAAGTCCCACATTGGGTTCCCTGTATGGAGCCTGCTTCTCCCTCTGCTTCTCTCTTTCTCTGTGTCTCTCATGAATAAATAAATAAATAAATAAATAAATAAATAAATAAATAAATAAAATCTTTTAAAAAATAAAAATAAAAGTCTCTCTTGTCTATGATGATAGATAAAAACTGAATGTCCTTTCTTAAGGTACCTTAGGTCCTAAGAGAAAATCCAAAGGCTCTGGTATGTCCTCCTTTTTGATACCATGAAGTTCTTATATTCACAATGCCAAGGTGAGAAAAGGGCTTTGTTTTTCTGTCATTACTTCTTTGGGTGACAAAGACCACAAATTCTCACACTTGAGAATGACAGGAGTTTGACATAAAGCCAGTATCCTTCCATAGTGCTTTATATGTACTCTAAACCTTTGCATTCTGAAGCCACCTCGTTTAACTTTAAATCAAAAAGAATACCAGTGTGTGACAAATGACCTGGATACAAAATTTAATTGGAAATGAATTTGAAACTAAATGCAACTAGAAATAAATTACATGTTATCTTGCATTTCAGTAAGATGTGTTATGCTTAAGGAATTGTGCAACGACAAGTCAAAGGATGGATGTTGCAAGATTATTTGTGAAAGCAAATATTTAATAAAGAAACTAAACCATTAATAGGATTAATGAGGTTATTTAAATGATGACTAACTCTACATTAAATATTGTAGACTACACAGCATAAAAGGGATGATATCATAGTTCTGATGGCTAGTTTTCCTGTAGTATCTTTTGTATGTCAAACATGGTACCGAGTGTCCCACATATATTAACCCCTGTAAGTCTCAAAATTACCGTATGACATAGGTGCTATTATCTTCTTCAGTTTGCCAAATAAGAAGCTGAAATAATTAGATAAAGATATTTACTCAAAGCTACACAGCCAGTGCATGAAGGATCTAGAACCAAACGTACTGACATGGAAGAACAGAACAATATTTTATGGAGAGAAAAAAAAAAACATAAGGTACAAAGTGAATGTGTAAAGTATAATTTACATTTCTGTAAGAAACAAATGTGTGCTTGTTGCAAACCTGTATTAGTAAAAGGAAAACCATACTGAAGTAGATAGAAACCATAATACTACACAGTGGGATTTAGATGTTGGGGTTTCTACTTTTTGTGTGATATACTACTGTATGCCTTCTAAAAGTTTATTATAATATACATATGTTTATTTTTGCAGTTCATGGTTTTAAAGTAATTAGAATTTGAATAAAGAAACTACCATATTATAATATGGAAAAAAACCTCAAGTCATTCTTCACACCAATGTAGAAAAGAAATATTACAAACCTTTGTTTATACTGATAGTGATTAGTTATTTAAGTATTTGAAAAATACTATTTACCATCAAAAATACTATTTTAAAATTTCTTTCTACATTTTGCTGCAGTGATTTCCTTCCTCTAGTCCCTTTGCCTCTTAATCCTCTCATTGCATTTTCCCCCATGTTAGTTTTCTCATGTGAGAGAAACACATTTCAGACGTCACCATCTGGATATCCATTTTTAAAGTTTATTTAAGTACCAGAGGATGTTGCCAAGAACGCAAAACTCTTCTTGCTTAGATGAGACTAGCTACAGTCCGAGAGAGCTCTTTTGTCTGGCATGGTTAGAGAAGACAAAAACACAAACCTCCTTACTGTAAACAGTTGACACTAAACAACAGTATCTACTCAGCTGACATTCGATAGACATTATTTATGGCATCATTCTCCATTATTTTAGGAGATTTTTAGAAATTAATACTGTGTATCCTGTCTTTCCATCAACCTACAGTTTGTGACAAATTAATTTCCATGGAAACTGATACAGGGAATGTATAATTTTGTTGAGATGTTGTGAAATAAATTATGTAATGAAATAGACAAAACACGTAGAGACACCCATTAATAATTCGCTTTCAACAATGTTAAAGCAGTGTCTAAACATATTTCATCATAAAAAAATTTTTTGTTGTGTTAATTGGTAGCAAGTTTTGCTTTTTTAAGGGGTAAACAACTTTTCGTAAAACACGAGTGTTGACTCAGAAGGATATAAGAATTTACTTATTTTATTTTATTTTATTTTTTAGGATATAAGAATTTAAACAACTATCAATCAGTGTTTCCCAGACACTTCTGTCTGTATTTTGTTATAACTTGAGAATCAACGTACAATCCATTCTCTAATACGCAAAGCAATATATCCATTGGTCTGCCAGATTAAAAAGTCATAAACATAAACATAATGGAATATGCATCATTTCCTTTGGAATTTATGAAACTGTTTTGCACAATTCCCTAAAGGGTGAGGGAAAAAAATCAAGCAATCTTTGATATGCAATATAAATAACTCCCCAAAGAAATCACAATGACTGTTTTTGTTTATTTTTGCTTTAAGTATGCAAATGTATTCCCTATCTGTACCTTAACTTTGGCTACTCACAAACATCCATTGCATAAACTAGAAAAAGGCCTTATTTATGAATTAATTTTATCCTTTGTTGTTAGAAAAGAGAAATATGAAATGGGAAATAAAAAGGGAGTAAGGAAATAGAGATACTAAGTTCATCTGAACTAGGATAATGCCCATATAAAAAGTCTTTTTACAATTTGATATAAATATTAAAAATAAGAATTAGTATTAGAACTATACCCTATATACCATGTTAAGATATAAAATCATGTTAAATAATTGCATTTTTTCCCTAAAATATACTCACATCTTCCTTTCTCTTCTTCAGACAGAGAAATGGAAATAATGTCACTATCCTCTATTTTTGCCTTATTAACTTTGTGTTCATTGGTGTTATATTGGATTCAAGAAATAGAAAGAGAATTTATTTTTCTTTCTTCAAAAGAAAAAAATAGACAATGCTCCTTACTGACACACAGGACTGTTCTTCTCCACTACACAATTCCCACCATTTCTGCAGTAACCTAATGGGCACTCTAAAAAGAAGCATCACAAAACCCACAGATTGTAAATATTATTAGGAAGGAGGAGGACATATTACTGTTAATCACTGCATCAAATCTAGCCACTGAGAATATATTGCTTCCCTGTTGCTAAAAGTGCAAGAATTCCCCTGTGCTCCACAAATTTGTTCATTGGCCCTTGCTGCGTTCATCCTCTTCACATGCCTGAGTGGTGAACCACAAGAGGATACTTTTTCTCTTCCCCTGGATTAAGTAAAATATACTTATTTAGATCATGTCTACATGACAAATTTGTGATTATACTGAAATTTGTTCCTTAATGCAACATGTATTGTCTTCAGTTCCACATAGTAGTCACTAACATGGCAGACAATGCTTTGCATGGAGGATCTTGACTTTTTGGCAAAATGTCACTTGTGCATGTGCACATCCTACATCCTATCTTTGCATCCATGACAGACATCAGCATAGCTCAAATTGACCTTCATTGCCCTGGCCCTGCTCTTTCGCTGCTTGTATCATTCCCTCCTTCAAGGCTAGCATTAATGTTTACTTTCAAAGGTAATTTGCGTATAGATTAAAAAGAAGCTAGATAGGGGCACCTGGGTGGCTTGGTGGTTGAGGATCTGCCTTTGGCTCAAGTCGTGATCCTGGGGTCTTGGGGTCCTGGGACTGAGTCCCAATCAGGTTCCCTGCATGGAGCCTGCTTCTCCCTCTGCCTGTGTCTCTGCTTCTCTCTCTCTGTCTCTCATGAATAAATAAAATCTTTAAAAAAAAAAGAAAGAAAGAAACTAAATATTGTCACATAGGTATGACCCTGGAAATGGTTGGTGCCTTTAGCCCTTCAGGGTTCTTTACGGTCTTGATCCTCACATTCATCCTGATCTGAGAAACCTGTTGGTTTCTCTACTCAATACCCAAATTGCTTTTCTTCGCTTTTTTTTTTTTTTTTGACACCTCCTCTCTTGCAGGATACCATTCTTCCCTGGTTGGGCTGTCTTAACTCTAATACTTGATAGAAACCTCCACTTCCTCTAACTTGTAATTCAACACATCTATTCTGAGCATCTGTTAATGTCTGGCACTAGGCTAGGCACTAGATATGTAACAGTAAATAATCCAGGAAGTTTACAGAGTTGTTAAAGCTGCAGGCACCAGAGCCAGACTGCCTGAGTAAGAATCTCAACTCAACTTATTAGCTGTATAATATAGGATAAGCTAATTAATCTCTCTGTGCCTCTGGTTCCTCTCTGTCAAACAGGGTTAAAAATAGTACCTATCCCAGAGTTGTTGAGAATGTTAGAAAACACCCAGCTCATAGCACATGGTTAAGAAATGTTGACCTAAAAAAGATACAGTTGTGATCTTTGCTCTTGTTGACCTTCCAGCTTCATGGAAAATACAAACAAACAAACAAAAAATGACTGGGGCATTAAAATACACTATTAAAAGTAATATAATTTGGAATGGATATAACAAACGTGATGGGAGTACCATGGAGAGCACCTAAATCAAATTTGGGGAATAAAGAAAAGCTTTCCAGAAGATAATCAGGCATTCATTTGGGCAGGTGTGTGTGTGTGTGTGTGTGTGTGTGTGTGTTTGTGTGTGTGTGTGTGTAAAGATAAGAATAAAGACACAGAGGCTCAAGAAGAGTGTGGTGTGTTTGAGGACCTGAAGGAAGTTCAGCCTGATGGGACTGATAACATGAAGAAAGTATGGGAGAAGGTCAGAGCCACACAGGGGCCAGATCATATAGGCTGAATGAGGAGTTTAAACTTTAACTTAGGAGGCCAGAATTTTAAGAAAGGAGGTAGATGTTTCTTAATTTCTTTCTTTCTTTCTTTCTTTCTTTCTTTCTTTCTTTCTTTCTTTCTTTCAATATATTATTTATTTATTCATGACAGACAGAGAGAGAGAGAGGGCAGAGACAGGCAGAGGGAGAAGCAGGCTCCACGCAGGGAGCCAAAGTGATATGGTTATCATGTCTGTGATATAAAGAATATAAAGAATAAAATTTCAGTGGTTTCTTTTTGCTAGAATCAGAGATAACACCTGCATTTATAAATGTTAAAGTACTTGGTGGTATTCTAAGTAAGTATGACATCTTTAACACCAGGACAGAGCTACTGAGAGCCACAACCTCCTTTTTAAATCTAATTTTGATGTGTGTTGTATTACTAATCTATTCAGTTTTATGGTTTTTAGAACCCATCTTTGCAAAAATAAAATGCCCTATAGATATTAAATAGTTATAAATTTAGTATCCTCCATGGTTCTGAAGAGTACATTATACTCTGAAATAAATAGAAAAAAAAAAAAAAACATGACACGGGACTCGATCCCGGGTCTCCAGGATCTTGCTAATAACAAACAAACAAACAAACAAAACAAACAAACAAACAAACAAAAAAAACCACGACATGGGACTCGATCCCGGGTCTCCAGGATCTTGCTAATAACAAACAAACAAACAAACAAACAAACAACCCACGACATGGGACTCGATCCCGGGTTTCCAGGATCACACACCGGGCTGAAGGCGGCACCAAACGGCTGGGCCAACGGGGCTGCCCAATGGTGTAGCTGCCTTTTTTCCTTTTTTAAGATTTTAATTTATTTATTCATGAGAGAGAGAGAGAGAGAGAGAGAGAGAGAGAGAGAGAGGCAGAACACAGAACACAGGCAGAGGGAGAAGCAGGCTCCATGCAAGGAGCCGGACGTGGGACTCGATCCGAGGACTCCAGGATCATGCCCTGGGCTGAAGGCGGCGCTAAACTGCTGAGCCACCCGGGCTGCCCTGTTCCCTGTTTTAAAAAGACAATTCTGGATCCAGTATGTAAGATCAACAGAAGGGCTAAGACTAAAATTCAGGAGCCCCATTAAAGGCTTGTTGTAATAATCTAGTAAAAATGATGAAATGAATGAAAGAGATGTAGTGGGAGGTGAGAATTTTGGGGATCTGTGAGATATTTAAATGTTGGGATTGAAATATACAGTGATAATTTGCAAGAGTCAAGGGTGGTGTTCAAGTTCCTGGCTGAGCCACAGGGTAATTGGTGGTTTCATTCACTGAATTGGGGGATTTGTGGGGAAGGAGGAATTTATAGGGGAAAATGCTGGCGTTTTAGGTACCTAAGGTGATATGCAAGGAAGTATTGCTTGGCCAATATTATTTGCAGGTCTGAAGCCCAGATAAAATATAGGCTAGGGCATGAATTTGGAGCTTTGGATTTCACGTTCTGCCTTTCAGATATCATCACTTTTCAGGCTTGCCCCTCAGAAATCACTTGATCACTTTTTAGGCATCATGGGGTTACAAAGATACAGTCTTTGTCTTTACAGGAGCAGACTAACCTTAGCAGAGAGAGAAACAATTTACTTGGGCAGAGAAAAGATAATGATAATGAACATTAACAGAAAAGTAATAAGGAGAAACAAATTTTATATAGGAAAATATCCATTGGAAGAAGACTTTGAAGGGCAACTAGAGAGAGTCTGATTGTGGAGCTAGTCATTGAACATTGGGAAGGGAGTGGAAAGAGGAAAATCAGGGTAAGAGGGAAGGTGCAACAACAGGGAGATGCAATATACCACATGTTCAGTGTCCTTTTTGTTTTCAAAGGTTTCCAGTGATTTGCCCTTCCAGAGATATCCAGTTGGCCCCTGAACAATGTGGGGCTTGGGGCACTGATCCTCGCACAGTTAAAAATCCACAGATAACTTTTAACTTCCTCAAAACTTAACTACTAATAGCCTACTGTTGACTGATATCATAAATAGTCAGTAAACATATTTTGTGTGGTATTTCTATGATATACTGTATTACTGCAATAAGGTAAGCTAGAGAGAAGATTAGGACAATCATAAAGAAGAGAAGTTGCACTTACAGTACTATACTGAAAAGACTCTGCATGTCAGTGGGCCCGCACAGTTCAAACCCATGCTGCTGAAGGGTCAGATGTAGTTCCCATCTTGCCTTCCTTACTTTTCCCTGTTTAATTATGACAGGGGAGTGTGGTGCTAATGATGGGAGAACAGCTATACCCTGCAGGCTTCTGGGCCATGCTCTGCTAAACAGAACAGATGTGAAATTTCCTTCATAAACGAGAAATTAGCTGTTTTGACTAAAAATAGCCCACCAGTATGGTAAAGCATAAATAGCTACAAACCTTTCATTTTTTTTTTCAAACCTTTCAGATAAACCATTTTATAGTCATGTTTGGTCTTAAGTACAATTTTAGTCTTCCTTATATAAGGGCTTTGTTTTTCTAAGAAAAACCAGTAGAGTGTCTGATACTGCACTACATCAAAATACATACAGCTGCACATTTTTTTTCTGGGGTCGTTAATATTTACTTTGATGGCTGAGAGTAAGTCATAGGCTTGCTTTACATCAAAATAATTCTGTGGAAATTTAAATATGCATTTTATTACACTGTATAATGGAGCACAGTGGAAAGGACACAAGCATTGGCCAGAGCAAGGAGTAAAATTTGGTGTTTTGGTGGGGAGATGATTTGTAGTTTACCTCCACAAGGCATTCTTTTCAGTTTCCGCTTAGACCCAGGTTCTTTATCCATAAGATGCAAAGACATAGTACAACATATTTTCACCTTACTCAAAACAGTTTAAAGCAGGAAACAGATGAAATGGGGAGGGAGATATCCATGACTAGTTAGCAATGAAGGGATTAAATACTTCCAGGAGATAAGTAGATAATTCTCAAATGGGAATTTGGATTCTATGGGGTTGATATTAGAATTAGCCTGAGTTCCCAGACTCTTCAGCCACATCAGTGTCTCACTGATGTTTTGCATTGGTTACTGTGACCATGTATCTGGAGGCCAGTAGGACTTAACGGACTAGATAGAAATAGCATTCTAGGAAGAGTTCAAGTTCAGTTCCACTCTGGTGTATCACCCTAGAAAAACAGGAACACATATAAACCAGATGCCTGTGTGTGTGTGTGTGTGTGTGTGTGTGTGTGTGTGTGTATCTGTGTTGTGTGGTCTCTTTCAATGTGCATGAAGGCTTGGGAAGTGATAGCTATTGCATGGATCACTGAGAAGACTGACAGTCACCTGAGTCCTGGTTTTGCCTCATTGGTACATGGCTCAGTTAATGGGTTGTGTGACTTCAGGCTAGGTACTTTAAAGATAAGGTTTCTCATATTTCAAGTGAGAATTATATCGACTTGCTTTCTAGGGCTGCTGAGAGGAGTATAAAATGAAATGTATTTATAACATTTCTACACTAGTGAGTGGTATGCACAACGTATTAAATCATTGTTCTCACCCAGCTCTCTATATTTGAGGATTCTTTAAACTGCCCATGAAACCTAACTTCTATTACCAGTGTCTCTCTTGCTTTTCCTTTTCCCCTCTACCATTATGAGCACCATTACCACTATCATTTACTGAAAACCTGCTCTGTTTTAAGACTATCCTAAGAGTTTTGGCATTACCTCATTTAATCCTCATAACATTGTGTGGTATACCCATATATATCCTTTTTCACAGAGGAGAAAAACTGGTTAATAATATAATTTGCTCAAGTTAATAGTGAGGGAGCAGCAGATATGGAACCCAATTCTAGTCCTCTAACTCTCAAGTCTGTTAGTCTAAAAATGTCAAATGATCTGCTGTTCACATCAGAATTTCTATAACTCCCTGCTATTCCAATACTATGATCATGAACTTCTTTAAATGGTAAGGTATTTATGTACATTCATGGATTAAATATACACATATACAACAACTTGCACATAGTTTTGGTTTCTGTATGGATCTGAGAGTCTTCCAGAAAACCAAATGGTTTGATGCAGTAAACCAAATACCCAGTGGGCACAGACTGTTCTCTTTATCTTGAAATCCCAGCACAGGGACTGCAGGGAAGATTAACTATGGCTTAGAAATTTGGCATAGCTCTATAGGGCTTCTATTTGGTGTCTGCTTCAAGTACAAAATGTTCTTGTTGAAAAAAATAATAACTTTAACTGAGGGAATTCATTTCAAATAGAGCGAGGGGGGTAAAGGAGAATGGGTGAAATAGGTGAAAGGGATGAAGAGCACACTTATTATGATGAGCACTGAGTAATGTATGGAAGTGTTGAATAACTACATTGCACACCTGAAACTAATAAAGCACTATGTTGAGTCTCCTGGAATTAAAATAAAAAACTTAGTAAAAAAAAAAATAAAACTTTTGAAACATTATTAGGTGTTACTGTTATTGCTATTAAATATATATTAAATCATATTCATAATATCTCATATTACTACTTTATATTTTTTTCAAAGATTTTATTTACCTATGTGAGACAGAGAATGAGCATGAGTGGTGGGGGAAGCATGGGACAGAGGAAGAAGCAGGCTCCCCGCTAAGCAGGTAGCCCAACATGGGGTTCAAGCCCAGGACCCCAGGATCATGACCTGAACCAAAGGCAGACACTTACCTGATTGAGCCACCCAAGCACCCTTACAACTTTATGTTTTTAATACTTTTTCCTAATTCTCCTTCACATGGATGATTGTCATAATGCAGTATAACCTTACCATAACTTTCATTAACCTCTACTACTACAGATGACTGGAAAAAGACTCCCAATTTAAATTAAGCCAGGCACATTCTGTTCAATAATTTTCTGTTGCATAAGCAACCAAAACTTGAAAATAACATGCCTTTCTAACATAACTTGAGAACAAACAGGCCTTGTTGAAATATACTTAACCTGCAACACTTACACAGGGCCTGAGGTCAATGTTCCCTTTAATGACTTAAACCTCAGGTGAGGGTAGGCCAGATGCTCACCACCTGCCATGTGATCAGGGACATTACTGGATGCTGTCAGGATTGGGCTCATAAAGCCTATGAAATGCCATCCATAAAGGGATATGATGTTTGGAAAGAAAGAGGAGGGCAGCCCGGGTGGCGCAGCGGTTTAGCGCTGCCTGCAGCCCAGGGCGTGATCCTGGAGATTCGGGATCCAGTCCCATATCGGGCTCCCTGCATGGAGCCTGCTTCTCCCTCTGCCTGTGTCTCTGCCTCTCTCCCGCTCTGTATCTCTCATGAGAAAATAAAATAAAATATATAAAAAAAAAAAAGAAAGGAAAGAAAGAGGAAGGTGTCATGGGCATTGACACATCTTGGTGTGGATTAAGCTTAGACACATTTTTTAAAAATATTTTATTTATTTATTAATGAGAGACACACAGAGAGAGGCAGAGACACAGGCAGAGAGAGAAGCTGGCTCCATGCAAGGAGCCCGATGTGGGACTCGATCCTGGGTCCCCAGGATAACACCTTGGGCCAAAGGCGGTGCTAAACAGCTGAGCCACCAGGGCTGCCCACTTAGACACATTCTTAAACACAGAAGCACTGACTTCATCATATTTGTTTGACAAACTAAAATAAACAGAGATAATAGAAATTGAGAACAAATATATAATGTGGATTTTATTTCTGAAAATGGTTTCATTAATTCTTTATATTACTGTAAGCCAGTAGCTGGGACAGTACGACCTATATTTTATGAATGAACTATGAATGAACTGATGAATGGCCAAACTAGATAGGGCAACCAGAATGTGTTCTCTATTATCACCTATAGGTTGTCAATCCCTCAGGATGAATGGCCAGTCTTCTGTTTTTCTGACCATATTTTTAAAGGCAAAATATGTAAAATCAGACAATAAACCATAATATGTTATATTTGTTCTCATAGAGAACTGTCCTGAACAAAATCTCACCTTTATGCAAATAAGTTTGGGTATCATGTATCAGTGCTTTGTCTTAGTGGTTTCAAAGAATGAAACTAGCTCATTAATATCTTTCTCACTCTGAAAAGAAAGTGAAAGCATTTCCTTTTGGGTATCAATCTAATGTATAAGCATGCCTGGTACAGAAACAATGGCAAAGAGCATTCATCTTTGCATATTTTATGGGACAAGATTTACCTGGTTCTTGATTTCCTTTTGTACTCATAAAATTCAGTGCTCTATGAGTATTCATTTCGGCAGCATGAAAAATAAGACTTTTTTGTACAGTGATTTGATTATAATTATCATGCTTTTGTCACTTATCTCATAATAATCTGATAAAAAGAATATATTCTCACCTAGTTTTGATATTAGAAAATATGATTGAATATATATTTTATTACCAATTTATATTATCTTTTAGATGTGAGAGATTTATATTGCCCAAACTATTATTCCATATATCTCCTACATGAAATAAAAGTTCAATTACTCAGGAGAGATGTTAACAATGGACTGTAATAAATTAGAGAATTTTAAAGCAGTTTTGATAAAAATATACTCACAAACATACATTATCAGCTCTTATAAATATTCCGGGGTCGGGAGAGAAAAATGTTTAAAAGTCAGTGTAGGGCAGCCCCCGTGGCTCAGTGGTTTAGCACCGCCTTCAGCTCAGGGCATGATCCTGGAGACCCGGGATCGGGTCCCACGTCAGGCTCCCTGCATGGAGCCTGCTTCTCCCTCTGGCTCTCTCTCTGTATCTCTCATGAATAAATAAACTCAAAATGGATGAAAAATCTAAATGTGAGACAAGATTCCATCAAAATCCTAGAGGAGAACACAGGCAACACCCTTTTTGAACTAGGCCACAGGAACTTCTTGCGAGATACATCCATGAAGGCAAGAGAAACAAAAGCAAAAATGAACTATTGGGACTTCACCAAGATAAGAAGCTTTTGCACAGCAAAAGATACAGTCAACAAAACTCAAAGACAACCTACAGAATGGGAGAAGATATTTGCAAATGACGTATCAGATAAAGGGCTAGTTTCCAAGATCTATAAAGAACTTATTAAACTCAACACTAAAGAAACAAAGAATCCAATCATGAAATGGGCAAAAGACATGAACAGAAATCTCACAGTGGAAGACATAGACATGGCCAACAAGCACATGAGAAAATGCTCTGCATCACTTGCCATCAGGGATACAAATCAAAACCACAATGAGATCCCACCTCACACCAGTGAGAATGGAGAAAATTAACAAGGCAGGAAACCACAAATGTTGGAGAGAATGTGGAGAAAGGGGAACCCTCTTGCACTGTTGGTGGGAATGTGAACTGGTGCAGTCACTCTGGAAAACTGTGTGGAGGTTCCTCAAAGAGTTAAACATAGATCTTCCCTACTACCCAGCAGTTGCACTGCTGGGGATTTACCCCAAATATATAGATGCGATGAAACACCGGGACCTGCACCCCGATGTTTCGAGCAGCAATGTCCACAATAGCCAAACTGTGGAAGGAGCCTCGGTGTCCATCGAAAGATGAATGGATGAAGAAGTTGTGGTCTATGTATACAATGGAATATTCCTCAGCCATTAGAAATGACAAATACCCACCATTTGCTTCGACGTGGATGGAACTGGAGGGTATTATGCTGAGTGAAATTAGTCAACCGGGGAAGGACAAGCATTATATGGTCTCACTCATTTGGGGAATATAAAAAACATAGTGAAAGGGAATAAAGGGGAAAGGAGAAAAAATGAATGGGGAATATCAGAAAGGGAGACAGACCATGAGAGACTCCTAACTCTGGGAAACAAACTAGGGGTGGTGGAAGGGGAGGTGGGCGGGGGGGGGGAGAGTGACTGGGTGACAGGCATTGAGGGGGGCACTTGATGGGATGAGCACTGGGTGTTATTCTATATGTTGGCAAATTGAACACCCCCAAAAAAATAATAAATTTATTATTAAAAAAATAAAAAATAAAAAATAAAAGATAAAAGTCAATCTAAAGCTTAATAAGTTGACTTTTAAACATGACTAGATCATGCAAATAGGGAGCTTTTGTGAAGAATTGGGAAAATTTTTTAAAAATGTTAGGTTATTTCCTTATCTTAGAAACCAAGCAATTTGCCTCAAAGAGATTTTCAAATACTAATAACTTTAAGTTACATTAAACTAAAATTAAGTGCTTGGTTTTTCTTTATTTGGGGACATCCTTTATATAGAATAGGCATGAGTTCATTATGTTATATATTTATAAGTTTATGTGTGTAGCAATGTTAGTATTCTTCCCACCCCAAATCAATAATAGAAATTCAATTATTCCATACTTGCAATTATTTAGAATTTCAAGTTTTGATGTTTTTATCATCTACATGGTTAAATCACTGGCTCATATTGTAAATAATATTTTAATGGAAATAGAGTACCTGAGCAGCTGGATTCATCAGGCTGGAAATCTGCGCAGTTGGCAAAACCATCACAGAGCTCATGAACTGGGATACAGCTGTTCGAGGAAGTGCACATCAAAGCACCATCAGAACAGCTCTCATTGGCTGGGGGAAAAAAGAATCATCTCGTTTTCAAGTGAATTTCTTCTAATGAAATAAGACAGTTTATTATATCATTCCTCATCTTTCTAGTCCTATACTTAAATTATATAATTCTTTCTGATTCTTCAAAAAGTTTGTTGATAGAATCATTCCCCAGCTGTGCACTATGTACTATTATACTGGTATGTATGTATAAAGTTCACTATGTGTATACTATGTAGTCTGAATTGATTTTAGACTAGAATAAACTATGTCAAGGCAGAGCTCTCTGTGCTTCTGCTGCCCTCCTAATATCCCTGGCATTATGTACAACTGAAGTGACAGCAACCATTACTTGTTTGAATGTTCATCCATTTCCACATGGTTTAAGTCATGGGTTGTCATATAGGTCACTGCAGCTCAATGCCCTATGACTATGTGCCTTTATAACATGGTGCATTTTACTAATTCCAGAGTCTCTCATCAGCCTGATTTCAAGAGACAAGCATAGGTCTTGCTCGTAAGACTTGGGTTGTTTCAGAAAAATGGCTTCACTGATGTTAACTAAGGGACTGACAATTCTATAACAATCTAGTTTGCCAAGTACTCAACCTCTCTTGGATGCTATTCTTAGTCATGAAACTGTATTTTTGTCTTCCTGCCTCTCTATCTTTTCACTCATTAGGATGATGGTTTCCTGTAAAGCTGTAGGTCATGTTTATGTTCTTTTTACAAGTTAGAGCTGAACCAGAACAGAACCCTTCATTCCAGGCTGCCATCAGTCATTTCTTGTCTCCTATTTGCTTGAGAACCTGGAAACAAGCAGCCTTAGGTTTCAGGCCTAATCTTTGTTCTCTGGTTCTACCTGTTTTGTTCCATGTTGATATTTGTCATGTCTTTAAGACTTTGATGTGATAGCTCTTCCATCTAGCATTGCTGCATGTTTGGAATAGAGGGAACATTGAACCTTGGACCTACTGCACCATCCTGTCAAGAATTCTGGATATATTTCAAAAGCACTAAATAATGATTGTATGATCTACACTGATTTTATGTCCCTGATCCTTTGAGTCCTTCAGTTCTGCAGAGAGAAGCAGAGGGTGGCAGTGTACAGTCAAGGCTTTGTGGTGCCTAATCCAAGTTCAACAAGAACAATTCTGCCTTTCTCTGACTTACCTAATGGTGTCACATACAATACCTGATTTGAACATTTTAATCCAAACCTGCTGCTATAGTTTAAAAAAAAAAAAAAAAGAGGATTGACCTGGGAAGTTACTTCTACTAGAATAAAGACAATTAAGTTCAAACTTCTCAACCTAAATTGATATTTTTAGAAGACTTTGAAATAAGCATCCCCATGGATGGGTCTTACACAAATTTTGTCAGTATTAATCATGATTTTTTTCTCTCTTTCAAGTATATTTATGGGCTGGAATTGTTAGAGTTATCGTAGGTTATTGACACAGTTTGACAGCTGCCTATCAAAATTAATTTTCAAATTGGACATGAAATGTTTTTAAGAGTCTTTCCATTGATTAAAAAAGCTAGTTCTGAAAACAAAAGTGATACTTTTCATTGAGCAATCCTGAGGTGCTAGAACATCAGTTCCTGCCAGTAAATATCATGGAGCTGCCACTACATTTAAGACTTTATGCTTAGCACTTCAACTGGAGACTGCAGGGAAAGATTTTTTAGAAAGAGTGAATGGAAAAAAAAGAAAAAGAGTGACCAGAACATAACGAGCAATAAGAGCAAAATGACAACACAAAAGCAGTTAACAATTTAAAATAATAATAAGAGAAATGCCATAAGGACAGACTTAATTGGTAAAGTATCAGTACAGATAAGTATTATAAAAATAAGAGGTGCCTTTTAGTGCATGAATTCTGTAAAGACTGAAAGAGTAGAGTCTTGAGATGTTTTAAATTTTCATGTTTCTAATAAGCCAATTAGCAGAGTGGGAACAAAATCCATAAATGGGGGATCAATAAGTTTGACATTAGAACAGTGAGTATAGCAGTTTGCCTTTCACTGGGGAGTTTGTGTAAGGAGGTACTGCAGACAAACTTAAAGCACAGGACTGAAACCAGATTGTAGAAATGTCTGAGGTCTCTGAAGAGATGTCTTTAAGCTTTTTCAACAGGTTAAATAATTTTAAGATCTACATTGACAAGATAAGTGACATTGCAAACCAAGTAAACTAGGAAATAGAATAATCTTCCAACTCTTATAAGATGAAGAGTTGTTTGTAAAAAATGAATATGTATGTATATACATGTATGTTTGTGTATATATACACATTGTTATCACCATTGTTTTGCATTATAAGGGGCTGAGAGATCAGATTAGTGTTACAGTTTTATTTAAGATTTATTTATTTATTTTAGAGAGAGAACACAAATGATGGGACAGGGGGCAAAGACAGGGAGAGAAAATCTCAGTCAGACACTGCTGAGCATGGAGTCTCAATGCGGGACTTGATCTCATGACCCTGAGATCATGACCTGAGCTGAAACTAAGTGTTGGACGCTTAACTGATTGAACCACCTGGGCGCCCCAACAGTATTAAGGTTTTAAATAATACAGTATGTTTAATTTGTGTACAAAGATGATAGATAATACTCATCTACTATTGAAACATTATTTCAAACACTTCTACACTTGAAAATGCTAATCCATTCACATACCTTCACTCAATTTCCTGTGTGACTGATAACTTATTTTCAAGTTGACTATACAATGAAGAGCTCTACCTGTAAATGGCCTAAATCCTCAGCTTTGGCCCAAATAGTATTGAAACACATAAAAAAAATGTAACAAAATAAATGGTTTCCAGTTATAAAAAGTCTTCCTTTTCCCCTTTATAGAAATTCTATAGCTAAGAGACACTATATGAAATTTAAAACAAAAATCTTAGTTTCTATGGCATTTAAAATAGTATAACATTAAAGTTAATAGATATTTATCAATTTCCCTCTAAAAGTAGATGGCAAATAAGTCATGAATGCAATTAATATGTACCAAAACCTACACAGCAAAGGACATTGTACTGAATATAGGAAAATTAAACCATTACTATCCTTTTCTCCTTATCACTACATACACAACAAAGAAAAATTCCAAAAGTACTCCAAATAATCTATATATAAAATTTAGAGGAAACTTAGATTTCAAAATTTCCCTGGACAATATCTACTTTCACCACATTCAAACATGATGGGTTAATGTCTATAAAAACACTTGTCTCAATCTGTCATCCTAGAGTTTGACGTTCTTTCTTACCAAAATGAGCCAAGTAACACAGAACATTCTGTGGCTTTTAGCTTATTCACTCAGGTATTAAACATACATTAAATATAAGCCATTCATGAATGGTTCACTGGAGTTACTTTCCTAAAGCAAATTCTCTTTTATAAATTATTATTGTTACATACAAAATATAGACAAAAGTAAAGTACATGTGTCTAGGGATGTATATCCATTTACTATGAATATGAAAGCACATGTATGCAGTCCCACATTTCAAAAAGCATAGTGACTATGATCTTGCATCTTGAGAATGAAGGTTGTCAGCCCTTCAAGGCATGTCCACACCGAGCACAGAGCAGGATGGATATTTACTCTACCTTTGAGCTAAAACCAACTACTACTCTTACTGAAATATCTTAGCAGTTTAAATAAGTTTTATAAATAAGTTTAAGTTTTATAAAACTACAAAAACAATTTAACAGGTAAAGAATAGTAATTTATCATGTGCATTATGCAACTGACCATATTCATCCAATTCTTTAGTAACTCTGGAAAATAGACAATCACCATGGTTTTAATGTTGAATAAGCTGAGGAACACTTTTGTGAGAAGCTATCAAATGCAAAGTGATGATCTTTATACTATCATAGAGAACCACCATAGGATGTTGGGATCAAAGCTAACATATTGAAAGGCTGATCATAAAAATATTGATGATAAATGTTGACCCACCAATCTGAAGAGCCTGACCCATTTTAAATCTTCTAAATGGCAACCAGCTTCATAAGATACATTGACTACTATTGGAATATGAATTAATGGTAGAAAGTGGGTAGACTATTCACTTCCTCATCTTTTTCAGTCACATCCATCATTGACAGATAGCTTCCAGTGCCTCTCACAAAACATTCTGCATCTTCCCTCTCTGCTCAGAATCCAGAAGCCTGAACTATAAAGGACACGTCAACACACCTCTAGCCCTCTAGCTTCTTCTTGGTTTGGCTGATGTATAGAACCAGCAAGAGGTAAAAGGGATGAAAGAGGCTGTGAGATCAGCATGGGCTAGCTGTTCTCTGACCTTTTATCAAGTAGCCCTCTCTGATTCCAGGTTAACACACATCTTCCCTCTCACATCCTTTGGCCTATGGGTACTAACAGCTCCTGCTTTTACTACCTAGTGTGGTTTCCTTATGCATACTATCTCCCTATAAATAAATAACCTCTTTATTAAAATACTCTCAAATTTTACAAAATCAATGAACCATCTGTGTCTTGTAAGGATACGACATCGGGTGAACTGGAGGAGTATCAGTAGAAGAAAGCTCCTAACTTTGTGCTATTTTTCTATATAATTAAACCATACTAGTTTTTTCTCCTTTACAGGTTTATATAAACATTCTGATTACTAGAACACTTATTTTTACAAGAATAAAAGGCCATTTGATATTGATTTCCCTGTTTAAATTGTGACCACTTCAGAATCCGTATTCCCACAACATTTAAACATGTGCAAGCCTCTCAAAACCAACTTAAAAAAAAAAAAAAACTTATTCCTCTTCTTCTGACTACATCACATTCTAAGTGCCAACTTCTTGGAAGAGGTGTCTATAGTTGATTTCTCTGTTTGCCTACTTTCTCTATTAAAGATTGGCTTCAGAATTCTGGCCCTCCTGCCCACCCAAGTTTCCTTTCCAGGATCACCAGGAATTCTGTTATGCTTTTTCTAACCCATATGTTTTAGGCCTAAACTTACATGATCTCTCAGAAATATCCCAGCCTGTGAATACTCTGTATTTAAGGCTTTATACGTTTCATTTATGGTTGTCACTCTCTTACCAGTGTCCTCTCATGTCTCTGACCACATCTCAGGGTCTTTCAATGTTTGTTTTCTCTTAACTGTCCTCTACCTTTTGTTTTCTTCTCTATCCTCTATATTATCTCATCAACACCTACAGCTTCAAGCATGTATGCTGAAGGCCATGTGTCTTTATATATCTTGCTTTATCTCCTTCCTGAGTTCCACTTATCCATTCTGAATACATCTTCAATATTTCCATGTGGATGTGTCACAAACCACAAACACAACAAGTTTAAAAGTGAGGCCACAATCTTCCCCTAAGCAAAGCTTCTCCTCCCATTTTCCCCAGCTCAGGAAATGGCCCATTCTCTGTCCTGTTGTCCAAATCAGGAACTTGCAAACTATTCTTGATTACTTTCTTTTTCCTCTTCATCTGAACATTTCTAAAATCTAGTCAAAATCTTTACTTCACACTGTTATGCAGTCAATTGTTTGTACTTCAGCTGTGACACCTTCTAGCCAACCCTGTGTCTCACTCCAGTGCATTCCATGTACTACTTGAACGGTGGGTGTCAGTTGCATGATGGATGAGAAAGGACTCTTCAAAGTCTAGTCCCTGCTCATCTCTCAAGACTTATTTCTACATTTCTCACCACAAACTCTATTCCAATTATACAAAATATTCTTCAAGGCAAACAACTTTTTCTCAATTTCTGGACTTTTAGTGGAATCAAGCACTTCTATACTTTACTTGCCAAATGACTACTGTCTTTCCAAATTTGCCCCTGCAATCACTTTTCTTACTAAAGTTTACAGATTCCCTAGCACCAAAAGTATGACCTACCCTATGTTTTCAATAACATTGGGTTTATCTCTGTCACAGAACTTATTTTATCCTCAACTATCACCTTCAGTAATATATCATGAATCCTCAATCTGAGCCGGTCTATGCACATCCATCTGTATTGTCAATGCCCACAACAATATGTGGCATAAATTACATTCTTAATGAGACCGTGTGAGTGAATAAATAACTGTGAGTTTAAAGAAAATACCATTCTAAATCAATAGGTAAGCCCAGAAAAAAAACAAAAACCTAGTATATCTTCAATTGTGTGAGTCATCATTAGGTGCTTTAATTCTGTAAATTGGCCCTAGCATTTATCCCCTAATTTTCACACAATTTTCCTTATAGACTCATAACTTAATTAAATATTTCAGAGATGGATGGAAGCAATACTTTCATGATACCAGTTCCCAGCATGAGCTTATTTCCCTTTAGGAGTAGAACTTCACATGTTACTCCATCATCAAACACCAGGTTCCCAAAGAGTGTTTGAAAGTATAAGGATACTGTACTTTCCTAAGCTTCTATTTAAATAGCATTCTTATTTGAAGTCAAATATCATATGACTCTATAGAACTTAATAAGATTTCTATCAACCAAATTACTTAGAGCCCTGATGGGAATAGGGATAAATTATTTGGCAGGCTTTTTCTTCTTCATTCACTTCCATTTGTTTACTTTCGTCTAAGAAAATATTATAAGACTTGACAAGTTGGCTTTATTACATAAAGAATATACATGTAGGAAATAACAGGGGAATGGAATACCAATCTCTAAGCCTAAACTAGGAAGGAAGTTCATTTATTTATGACTGAAATCTTTGAACATCCAAATGCTGTATCCCCTTTCTTGTATTCATCTGTCCTCCTTTTCTAATACTTATAATTCCTGATGCCCACTCTAAACAAGACACTAAAATAGCTTTATATTTCTTTCAAGGTCCCCTTAAAGTTACATTCCAAGCTGTTTTTTACTACTTAAAAACTTGTGGTCATTAACATGTGGTTTGTGTAGCTCTATCACTGCAACCTATGTCAAAATATAAAATACAATATAATGAAACACCAAGCAAACAAATAATTAATGAGATGGTAGCGGTGCTTTGACTCACCATGCTTTTGTACTCACCTTAATGATTTGTGTAATTCTTAACCAACATTCTCCCTTCCCTCTATGAAATATGCTAGTTATAATAAAAGTAGAAAGTGCTGAATACAGAGCTGAGGATTTTCCATATATTTTCTCAAATCTTCACAGTTCTATAAAGCAGTATTACATGGATGATAAGACTGATTCTAATAATGTTCTCAAGCCTGCACTTGCAATAAGTGATAAGGATTATATTCAAAACCATGTCCTTAGGATTTACTTCCATGAATCCTTAATCACATGACATCTACCCAGGTAGTAGTCCAGATCCAACCCCTACCTACATATCTTCATTAAAATGAATATTTGCCTATGTCTCTTTGCTTGATCCATCTTCATAAATACACTGGGAAGTAATTAAAACTACACGTCCTCAGTCATTTCCACAAACATTTGTTAAAACAGTAACAAGTTCCATTTATAGGTGTATCCAGAAACATCTAAAAATAAATTTAACCAAGGAAGGGAAAGATCTGTATGTTGAAAACTATAACACATTGATGAAAGAAACTGAAAACAATGAAAATAAATGGAAAGATATATCATGCCCATGGATTGGAAGAATTAATTTGCTAAAAGGTCCAAAATATTCAAAGCAGTCTACAGATTCACTGCAATCCCCATCAAAATACTAATAGTATTTTCTACAAGACCTATTTATATGGTACCAAAAAAGACTCCAAATATCCAAAGCAATCTTGAGAAAGAAGAACAAAGCTGGAGGTATCACAATCAGATTTCAAAATATACTATAAAGCCATGATAATCAAATAGTATGGCACCAACAGAAAATCAGATGCACAGATCAACAGAACAGAATACAACACAGAGGTAAGCCCATGCATATAAATAGGCAATTAATCTATGACAAAGGAGACAAGAGTACACACCAGGGAGAAGACAGTCTCTTCAATAAATGGTGCTGAAAACTGGATGGCTACATGCAAAGGGATAATTCTGAAGCACTTTCTTACATCACATACAAAAATGAAGTCAAATGGATTAAGGACCTAAATGCAAGATGTGAAACCATAAATTAAAAGAAAACATAGGCAGTGGGCTCTTGGACATTGGCCTTAGCATATTTTTTCTGGATTTGTCTCCCCAGGTAAGGGAAACAAAAGCAAATTTATCAGTTTGAAGTACATGAAACTAAAAAGCCTTTGCACAGAGAAAGAAACTATCAACAGAACTAAAAAAAAAAAAATACTAAATGGGAAAAAAATTTGCAAATGATGTACTTGATAAGGGCTTAATATCCAAAATATACAACTGAACACATACACACACACACACACACGTAATCAGATTAAAATGAGCAGAGGACCTGAATAAGACATTTTGCCAAGGAAGACATCCAAATGGTCAATGGACACATGAAAATTTTCTCAACATCACTCATCACCAGGGAAATACAAATAAAAACTACAATGAGATAATCACCTCTAAGATTGATTAGTGTCAAAGACAGGAGATAACAAGTGTTGCCAAAGATGTAGAGAAAAAGGAACACTTGTATTGTTGGTGAGAATGTAAAATGGTACAGCTTTGATAAAAACAAAACAAACAACAACAAAAACAAATACTACAGAGGTTCCTCAAAAAATTAAAAACAGAACCACCAGACAATCTAGTAATTCTGCATCTGGGTATTTACCCAAAGAAAACAAAACACTAATTCCAAAGGATATATGCACCCTTACATTTATTGCAATAAACACAGCCAAGATATGGAAACAAACCAAGCATCCATCAGTAGATGAATGGATAAAGAAGATATGAAACGCACACACACACTAGTAATATAAACGATAAAAAAACAATGAAATCCTGCCATTTATGACAATAAGGATGGATCTAGAGGATATTGTGCTAAGCAAGTCAGTCAGACAGAGGGAGACGCATACCATATGACTTCACTCATATGCATAATCTAAAAACCAAGCAAAAACAGAAATAGAACCATAAACACAGAGAACAAACTGGTGGCTGCCAGAGGGGACAGAGGTTGTGTGGTGGGCAAAGTTAGTCAAGGAGATTAGGGGATGCAAGCTTCCAGTTATAAAATAAATAACTCATGGGGAAGAAAAGTACAGCATAGGAAATGTAGTCCATAATACTGTAGTAACTTTGCATGGCGGCAGATGGTAATAAAAACAACAAAAAACATAACAAATACATAGGAGCATCCTCCACATAAATGGCCCAGATGTAAATAAAAAAGGAAATCAGGTAAGTTTAACATAAATTAGTGTGACTACAAACAGAATGTTTCCAGAAATGCTAAGCAAAGTCTACATGCTTTGATTAGCAACAAAATAAAAGCAACTACGTTACTAATGATAGAATCATGGTAAGACTCTAGAGAACTCTGCTTCATCTGTCAAGTTCTCTTTATAATTTCCAAACTGCATTTCTTCCCTGACACACTGAGTTAGTGAAAGTAACTCACAGCAGCTGGATTCATCTTCATTAAAGTGACAGTCGGACACTCCATCACATAGCAGGAGAGATGGGATACACTCGTTGCTGGAGCACTGGATCTCCATTTCACCACAGCGCTGAGGAGGGGGGCTGAGAGAACAATCCATTTCATCAGAGCCATCTATGCAGTCTTCCTGTCCGTTACATTTCCCTGGAGTGTGTAGATACAAGAAAACTGATGGGCTTCACAGGATGATGGCTGGGGGGGCCACAGGACCTAAACAGAGAGCAAGTTGTTTTCATATTAGGAGAATTACTGCTCTGTCCGATGCTGAAATATTATAGGATACATTTATTCCTGGGTAAAAATGAAACATTATGGTAATTTAAATAAATTACTCTTCAATTAGGAATGATGTGAGCTCCACAAAACATCCAGGTGTTATTAGAGACTATGCCCCATCTTAACCTTAGAAACAACATCCTTTAAAAAATGACACTTTCAAATTAAAGAAGAGATTTTGGTTCGTGTGTTTTAAATTTGACCATTACATCAGATTTTCCTTGAGAGTGAAGCTATTTTACACAGTAAGTTAAGTACTTTGTAAAGCTGCATTTGCAATTCTAGAATTATGTGAAGGAAACTGTCATTCGACCAGTAGGTAGTTTACAAACTTTTTGTAGCCTCCACTTGGGAAATTTGGCTCCTGAGACCCTGGTCAGGGCTGAGTCACAGAAGTAGACATCTGCCATGAGTCTGTCACACTGCTCTAGGCCCTTGGGTCTTGATGACAGCTCAAAGGTCATGTGCTGTCATATGGAAAACACCAATGAAATCATAATGGATGGCAAGATACTGCCCTAGCAGGAATCTTGAAGATAATGTGGTTCAAATCCAATCGACTTATTTTACAAATGTGGATGCAGAGGCCCATAATTTTTGAATTTACAAAGACATAATACTAGTTTATAAATTTTTATCACATGAAACTCTTCTGCAGCACTGGTTTGTTTGTTTGTTTGTTTGTTTGTTTGTTTATTTTTGCAGCACTGGTTTAAATCAGCTCTAAGCCAAAACTTAAAGCATGAGCAAAGACTGATGACTTGCTGCAATTTTTTGAAGTCAGAAATATATGAGAATATACCTAATTGCATTAATTTGCTGGAATATTATTGGTGCAATGTTCCTTAAGTTTCATATTATCTCTTTAACAGTTGTTGATGAACCTGTCAGTATATTAAGGGGAAAAATAGATAATGGTGGGGACCAGTTCAGGAATAGTTTTGTGTTCTTTACATTTTAGAACAACTTTTATTCATATTGTTATTTAAATTATATATAAGATTATATATTCTATCTTATACAAAAGATATATAATTTTAATTACACAATTATATAGAAGATATTGATTATATATTATATATAAGATTATATAAAAATAATTTGTTTTATGTATTAAGATGCTGTTGTGAATTTCTTAAAAAAATGAAACTTTAAAGTTCTTCTTTCTCCCGACTCAATCGAGTAGTGGTAATATATGTAGGATATATTTAGACTCAAACTCTGTGGTGAAAGCCATATATTTGCGGGAAATTTTCCAGGAAACCACCTTATTGGACTGGGCTAAATGTATGACTTTTAAGACACTGCTACCATGTTTTTATCTCATGACTAACAGGTCATAGTGGCATATACACTTGTAGTGCTCCTATGTACGCATCAGAAACTCAAATTTAGAAGGTAAATTGATTTAAGCTTTTGTCTTGTTTTGTTTTGTTAAAGATTTTGTTTATTTATTCATGAGATACACAGAGAGAGACAGAGACACAGGCAGAGGGAGAAGCAGGTTCCCTGTGAGGAGGCTGATGCAGGACTTGATCCCAGGACCCTGGGATCACAACCTGGGCCAAAGGCAGATGCTCAGCCACTGACCCACCCAGGTGTCCCTGGATTTAAGTTTTTATATCTTTATACCTACACACACACACACACACACACACACACATCCATTAGATTAAACTCACATTTAAGGAAAGGCAGACATTCTTAATTTGATTTTTTTTCTAAAATATTTTATATGCTGAACTTTCATCTTTATGAACTCATCAAATGTTGAGAAGTTTGAATAAACTGCATATGAAAAAAATTTAGAATCAGATTTCATTATACACCTATTACTTAGCTGAGGTACTAACCTTTCTGAAAAAAGAATACAAAGGATGTAATTTTTCCGTATTCCAAGACAAGTACAAATTCCCAGTGCTTCTCCCCTGTTCAGAATGAGGCATATATGTGTGTCTGTTTGTGTGCATGCACACGCACACATGTGGGTGTGTTCCCCTACATTTTCCCTTACATTAGATACATAAATATAAATAATACCTTTTATTTGGAGGAATTATTCAGAATTATTTATGGCAAAAGGTACTCAGAGCTCACTTGTCCTTCTTTACAAGGAAATGGGTAGACTTGTCCTGCTTTTTGTGGATTCTGTCTTGGGCTGAGGTTTTTCCACCAAGATTAAGGTGTTTTATCCCACAGCTGCCTGGCAGGGGGGGTTTGCAGACAGCTCCCAGAGTCCAACCCTGGGAGTTTCCATCTGAACCCCTTCCGGGAAATGGCTCCATTCACTGACTGGTGCACTGGGGATAGACAGGCCCAGCCCCTACGCCTCAGCCAGGGACAACTATGAAAGGGCCAGTGCGGCTCCAGAGCCCCCATGGCATGGGCTGAGGCCCCCCTATAGCACCTGCATCGCACCTGAGCATCCCTCCGCCCAGTCCTGCTCCCTTCGATCCACGGGGCTTACTGCTGGGAGAATTTCTAATCGGCTTTCTACAAAGGAATCTGTGTCTCAAGGTCCACTTCCCTGGGAACCTGGCCTCAGATACACTCCAAGCACCAAAACGTATCCGGTTTTAAACTGAATTCCTCTGAATCACTTCCTAAATTTTCGCTAAAGTATTTCTGATGTGAGAGGAACATGAACTTGCATCCCTAGGGGAGTCTAAATAGGCTCTTAGCCAGAAGCACTTCTCCATAAAGCCCAGCATTTCTCTTAAGTCCCTTGTTTTATCTGATGAAAATTCTGTATTCTGCTACACAATATATCCGTGCTTAGCTTGACAGTAAAGTGCTCAGACAGTAAAATGCTCAGAAGTTGCCAGGGGTTGGGGAATAGAAGAGATAAATGATGTTCTCGTTCATTTGGGGAATATAAATAATAGTGAAAGGGAATAGAAGGGAAGGGAGAAGAAATGGGTAGGAAATATCAGAAAGGGAGACAGAACATAAAGACTCCTAACTCTGGGAAACGAACTAGGGGTGGTGAAAGGGGAGGAGGGCAGGGGTGGGAGTGAATGGGTGACGGGCACTGAGGGGGGCACTTGATGGGATGAGCACTGGGTGTTATTCTGTATGTTGGCAAATTGAACACCAATAAAAAATATATTATTTAAAAATAATAAAAAATAAATAAAATCTTTAAAAAAGGAAAAAATGAGTATGGTACAGGGGATTTTTAGAGCTAGGAAATTCTTCTGTATGACACTACAATGGTAGATATATGTCGTGCTATAGACCAAATGTTTGTGTCCTCCCAAATTTCATATGCTGAAATGCGATGATATGTAGAGGTGATTAGCTCATGAGGGTAGAGCCCTCGTGAACATAAAAATAACTCTTGCTCCTTCCACCTTGTGAGGACACAGCAAGAAGGCATCATCTAAGAAAAAGCAGCAACAATATACCTCAGAATCTGTACTTGAGGGACACCTGGGCGGCTCAGTGGCTGAGCATCTGCCTTTGGCACAGGTCGTGATCCTGGGGTCCTGGGATTGAGTCCCGCATCAGGTTCCCCACAGAGTCTGCTTCTCCCTCTGCCTATGTCTCTGCCTCTCTCTCTGTGTCTCTCATGAATGAATAAAATTATTTTAAAAAATCTGTATTCTAGCCTGTATCTCCTATTTGATGTTTTTCTTCTGAAATCTCTATGTTCTAGTTTCTCCAAATCCCTTTTAAACTTCAACATTTAAAGTACACAATACTTTAAGGGTGCCTGAGTGGCTCAGTCAGTTTAGTGTCCAACTCTTGATTTTGGCTTGGGTCCTGATCTCAGGGTTGTGGATCGAGCCACACATTGGTCTCCACCCTCAGTGGGGAGTCTGCTTGTCCTCTCCCTCTGAATCTCCCCGTTGTGCTCTCTCTCTCTCAAATAAATAAAATATTTTTTAAAAAGTACACAATACTTTGATAAATGTAGTGTGCATAGGCCAAGCACACTGGCCCATTATTTACCATCCCCAGTGAGCTGCTTAGGCAGGTTGTTTAAAACCAATGGACCTAAAGCGCAGTGGACACACAAGGAGCATAGAGCTTTATCAGTGCCAACCCTGGTATGCTGTATTGGAAATGCATGCTGCTGTACCTACATGAGGGGGTAACTTTGTGGGAGAGAGGAACGTGATCAGAGCAAAACTAAGACCTCCAGGAAAGCAAGCTGAAAAGAGCACATTCAGGTGTCACTTCCATATGCCCCAAGGGGCACCATCAGGATAGAAAAAAATGAAAGATAAAGTAAGAGAGAGGGTTGTTCACATTTTGGAGAGTGTGACAGAGAGACGGGAGCAGGAGAAAAGACACTCCAAGAAAATGGTGCACTCATTTTGACAAAATGATTCACTGTTGAACTTAAAGTCACTTCTTGTTAAGTCAACACCTCTCAAGCTGTATCTGATAAGAGGTATTGCATAGACCTGACGCTGGGCAGGGAGATGAGAGGCTGGTGTGAAAGCTTCGTGCACGCGTGTGCGCGTACATACACACACAAACACGCACACACACTACTATACTATCTCATAATAGCTGCAGGGGAAAGTTCCTCAAGTGAATTACAAGTCTAAAGTGTACTGGGATCAATAATGAAGTAGATCTCATGTTGTAGTTTGCAACTGATTTGTTCTCTATATATTAGAGCCAATTCAAGGCGGTATCAACAGTAAAACTACATTCACTCACTATATCCCACCAAGTGCGCTTCCTCCAGTGGAGAATAAGTGTGGATGTACAGTAAGCATCTTAAATTGTTCATAAGTCACTGCTGTATTATATTGCATGACGAGTGGATAAGCACATGAGCATTCGTTTTTGTATGCTTCAGCAGAAAATAAGGTAAGAAATGCTGCTTGGGAGTATAGGGAATTTGTATTCAAGTTTGTTTTGAGAAAAGTGATTATGAAACCAGCAGAAAATTCCACAATTGAAGCTCTTCTGGCACCACCACAAAAAGAAAAAAAAAAAAAAGCAGCGGAATCACTACAACTGCAAAAACTGCATATTTGTCATGTCTTTATCCATTTTTTTTTTTTTTTTGCTCAGAGTTGTGATTTCACATTGAATTTGGCCATTCCAAATCAGAGTTGAAGAAGTTTCAAACTTCATTTGAAAATACAGTGACATTTTAATGTCCAAATAATTAATGTCATGAAGTGTTGCTCAACAAATATTTCTTAAACTGATGAATAATAAATCAATGGTTTAAATAGTAGTTTTACTTTCCTTGATCATAGGCAGTGAGATAAGCGAAATGGATAAAACTAAGAATGCACTGACAAATTGACAATTTCCATTTATTTAATAAGCCACAAGATAGAGTAGATCAGAAAAATAGAAACTCTAAAGTTTTCTAAAAAGATAACCTTCTTATATATTTAATAAATCTGTAGTTTAGCAACTAAAGCTATCATACATTCATATAGAAACTATGGGTTTTTACCAATTGCTTCAGAAGTTTTATGGGATCTTACGTAAAGGGCTTTTAAAACAATGCTCTCTATATGAATAAATCTTCCCTTTTTATTTTGCAGTAAATCTCAGGAGAGGGAAGAGGAAAAACCCAAAAACAAAATACCTGGGATAAAGAAGTTTAGGAACCGACATTGTTGACTAATTTTCCTATTCCTAGTAACTAAGGCATTCCTCTGAACACCGCTTTCTATTTCATTCTGTGCTCTGCAGACAGTTACAGTTCCTGACATTTTGGGTATTTCTTTGTCTTCCTACAAGATATTGTTTCCTTGTTCACTCAGTTTTGGAAGCAGCTGAAATATCTTTCTTATACCAATAAAAATTATTTCATACTAATAATTTACAGTGAAACACAGTGAAACATTTTTATGATTTTCATGTAAGTTCAACAAAAGCCTAAAAGTCTCAAGGATAATCTGATGGATTTTTATCTTGATGATTATTATGTTTAGTGAAAGCAAAATTGATTGCCTATTTTGAAAGGAAAAATATATACACAAGGAATTTCAGTTTTAAAGACCAGGAATTAAGCTCTTGCCAAATATTGCTGTACTTAATGATATAAATGGTAAAACGCTCACTGTTAAATACATCAGTTATAAATTGGTAATTGTTTATCTCTGCCACATATCTCAATAACAATACTTAAAAAGCTCACAAAAAAATTAAGACTATAGGAGGGGAAAATATTGCAGATACACACACATAATTCTTCAGAACTTTTGGTTTGAGGATATTTTGAGCTATAATTTTTGTTCATATTTCCTGAAGGATCATTCACAGAGTATAAAAATATTCATTTCTTTAAATATTTTATTTATTTATTCATTAGAGACACACAGAGAGAGGCAGAGACACAGGCAGAGGGAGAAGCAGGCTCCACGCAGGGAGCCCAATGTAGGACTCGATCCCAGGACTCCAGGATCACACCCTGGGCCGAAGGCAGGTGCTAAACCACTGAGCCACCAAGGGATCTCCCCCCTTTTTTTTTTCATTTCTTTTTTTAAAATTTATTTTTATTTTTTAATTTTTTTCTTTTTTCATTAATAATAGTTATCTCTAATTTGGAGCCCTAAGAGGATCATTTTGATTTTCTTATTTAATTTTAATATCTAATAGCTTAAATATTCCTGGAAAGATGGAAGATGACCTTTGTTCAGACTAAAGAAAAACAGAAGAGTGTGGTACAAACAGAGATGTATGGGGAGCATGCAGAGTATATGATTAGTCAGGAGGGCTCATTTGGCTGTCAGAAGGCCTACACGAAAGAGAAAAGCCAAATGTCTGACCGAAGAGACAAAAGGAAAGGAAATCTAACAGTTTCCAGAAGTTGGATCCAGTGTAAAAGCTGATAAGAACCTGAGAACAGATGCCAAACAGAAAATAATCATTATTTTCAAAGTGAAGAGCTGTAGCCACTCAAGACTAAACTAAAATAAGTATAGAAGAAAGCTGAAAGAATTAAAAATGTATATAGACATACATATAATGCCTTTATATATGTATATGTGCATTTGTACAAATATCATATGTAAGTATGCATGTGTACACATGTGCCCATTGGTGCGTTGTTTGAAACCATGGAGCTCTTCACAAGTGATGGAAAGAGCGGGGGATGATGGGCAACATAAGTGAGAGAGCACACAGGCTGTTGGAGGGGTGAACATCCTACTGCCAGAGAACCTGCTCTCCCCTAGCTCACATGGAGCTTGCACACTTGAAAGAAAATCAAAAATAATCTTAGGGAAAATCAAGAGCTGAGGAAACAGAACATATTTCAGAGGCCCCCAAAGAGTTATCACTTTTATTCAACATTGACGTTTGCCACGATTATAGCCAGTTCCTTACTAACTAAAAAATAGTGATAGCAACGTAAATGATTGAAATTGCATAAATGAAGAATTTTCTGTCATCATCTAACCCCAAATAATCTAAAACGTGTGTGGATGTGGGAACATATATAAAAATATAAAATGTTAGAGTGTTTTTTGGTCATTTCTTTCTTGTCATGAGGCCTGGAACCCAGAGAGACCCTAGTGGATAACTCATTCCTATTTTATCGTTTCCAGATGGTACAACAGTTCCTGGTCGAATATTTCTATGCTGGTGTGGCTTCTATTATGCACAATATTGGACTAAGTTATATATTTGACCTAATTTAATGCTATTGTTCACTTGGTAGCTCTGGCCCATATTAACTGCAATTTTATTTAACAGTTAAAAAAATTCCCCAAATGCTGAACTCTTGACTTCTAATTTTAGGACCATTATTATTAAATAAGATTTTTAAATTCATGCTTCATATTGCTTCCAGTTTACATTTCCCAAAGGAAGACTCCTGCTAAAAAATGATGCTTCAATACCTTACAGGATTAAGTCCACTGTCCTTGCATGATGAAGTACCATTGTCCTGATGCCTGACTCAGCCTCACCTCTCTTCTCCCTAACAAACCTACAGTTGCAGAGGAAAATAATGAATTTTTCAGATAAGATGGTATCATACTCTTTGCTGGCTGGGAAGGAACCAGGAAAGAAAATGCCATTCTCATTCCTGTGAGTGGGAAACCTTTTATTACAGAAATGTTGAGTATCTTGACACCAATCAATTATTAATTTTTTGTCTAATTGTAGAAGACTTGAGGTGGAGAGTGGGAAACTATTTCTCCATCACACACCAGAAATATATACAACTGAAGGAAATTGAAAGGTTTTAGGAAGGCCAAAGGAAAGATGGATGATTTGCTGAGGCTAGTGATAGAGAAGACCACTCAGGAATCAAATACAATTCTGTGGTGATCTTTCAGAGATCTCTCAGCTGTGGTGTCTTGACTACTTCTAAGACCCAACCCGAGAAAGTGACTGTGATCCCATAACTTCCAATTAATAGGGCATTAGCACTATAGATAGAGATAAATATAGATATGTTTAACCATTATTTACTTTTGAGAAATATTAATGAGTAGCTTTATCTCTAAGTTCAGAGTGTTGTATATGATTGAATTATTATTTTAAAAACACATGATTTTTAAGACTAATTTTTGCCTTTCTGATAAAATGATTAAAAGATTACTTTGAAGTTTATTAGGTTATCTTGCCCCATATGGGATACTTCAGTAGGCATGGTTAATATTACATAAATTGTATTACAATCAGAAAGACCAGAAGAGGCAAATAGCAAGGTAAGGATATTCTAGAACTTATGCTGACCTCCTCATTGATCAATCATTTGCTCTATCTGGCAGAAACAACCCAGCCTGTCATCTCCTTATACCTGTTTTTACCAAAACTTAGTTATTTCTCTAACCTCATGTTTTCTATTTTGAGCAAGTTTATATTAGCAAAAAGAACTCATACATATAAATCAATTTATTCTTTCTGAAGCCAAGAAAGTTGTGTTTTTGTTGTTGTTTTCTATTTTTGCCACTTCCAAGTATTTCCAGAAAGAGTAACCAGTCCTTTCTGGGTACAGTGCTGTCACATGCTAATAAGATGGTATCAGAAAAACCGTTATCAGAATTGTTAAAGCCACTTGAGTTTTAATTTAAAAAAAAACTTCTTAAAACATTTTTTTTTTTTTAGTGAAGTAGTGTCACTTTCTTCTTCTATTTCTTAGGCAACAAACAAACAAATTTGTTTTCATAAAGTCTGGATGTTTTCCAAATAACAACATATGTGTTCCAGGGAGTCAGGAAAACCATAATAAAAGTAGACTCTAATAGCCCAAGAGAACAAAACAGAGCCAGATTGACCTTGGCAATGCAAAGCTCCCAGAATCTCTCAGACATACTTGGCTTGGTAAACAGTTGGCCCTACTTCTGAGTGAAAAAAAAAAGGTCTTAGCAAAGGTTATGATAATTTCCAAAAGTGATTAGGAATTTGGAAGAAGACTATTGTTTTTACATGCTAGAGAAAGTACTATATCACTACACCATGTTTTGTTTTATATATACATTATATTACTTAAACATTAAAGTATATATTATGTATATATTTGTCATACATACAAAAATATATGTTTATATGATAATATGAGTGCTCACATAAAAGCATTTACCTTTAAGAAGAATAGTAACCTGTGGTTTATCTTCAAGTTCAAAGAGAGGCACTTGTCAAATCCAGCCAGGCTAATGGCATATAGTTCATACTGGGACTGAGTCTTCCATGGTTTTCATTTGGATTTTTCCCCCTAATTAAACAAAATTCCTTGCAGCTTGATGATCAGCAAAAAAATCAAATAAGAACCATCTCATAGTATAATATGCAAGTTTCTCCAAATGCAGACCATGGTGGGGGTGTGTGGGTCTTGCTCACATATGCCTGTCTGGTATTAGCTTTTAATGCCATTTTCTGGTTCTTGTATTTTGTTTTGTTCTTCCTTTAAATGTAATGCCCTTCCCAGAGCAAGTAGAAATTGTCCCATCTTTTGATAAACGGTGAGGACTTCATGACCCACAATAATAGATTTAAAGGCTAACAATATTCTAGAAGCCAATAAGTGAACTATAATTGACTGATTATCATTTTCTTTCAGCTTTCTGTACATTCATCACTATTCATTTTAAAATTAGGCTCATGAAGGGATCCCTGGGTGGCTCAGCGGTTTAGTGCCTGGCTTTGGCCCAAGGCGGGATCCTGGAGACTCGGTATCGAGTCCTGCGTCGGGCTCCTGGCATGGAGCCTGCTTCTCCCTCTGCCTGTGTCTTTGCCTCTCTCTCTCTATGTCTATCATAAATAAATAAATAAATCTTTTAAAAAATAAATAAAATTAAGCTTATGAATCACTAACTGAATCAAAATTATAAAAATGAACCATATATTAAAATTGCATTTTAAATAATTTATGTATACTTGGTATATCACTTTGATATGAAATAAGTATCTATTCTCAGGGCAGCCCCGGTGGCCCAGTGGTTTGGCGCTGCCTTCAGCCCAGGATGTGATCGTCGAGATCTGGGATCAAGTCCCACGTCAGGCTCCCTGCATGGAGCCTGCTTCTCCTTCTCTCTCTGTGTCTGTCATGAATAAATAAATAAAATCTTTAAAAAAAAATAAGTATCTATTCTGTATCACATGCTGACTTGAAATTTATTTTATGCTTTTCTCAATCAACCTAAAAGTTAAAGATCACTCATTCTCACTAAAATTAAAACACACACACACACACAAAACAGGATAATGACAACGGTGACTTTTTTTTTTTTAACACAGAGGGACCCCCCCAAAAAGAGACAGAAAATAAGCCATACAAATCACAAAATACCATAAGATACATAATAGGAGAGCCACAAATTTCAGGCTAAGAGAATCTGCCACAAGGTTTGGCTTCCTGTGGGTGTATTAAGGATAAATTCATGACAAAGGCTGCTTTGCTCTGCCCTTGAAAGTGGGAAAGCATTTACACAAGAGCAGGTAAAGGGCAAAGCGTTCGTTCCCAGCCAGAGAAGCAGTGGGACCAAAGTCATGGAGGTAGAAGAGTATGGAGCACAGCTGGACAGAGGAGGTCGGGGGGAGGGGTCATATTTTAAGGGATTATTTCATAGACACAGATAAGAGTTGTACTAAAGGATAAGAAACTTATTTAGTAGGTAATTGAGAGCCTGTAAGCATTTTTCTTCTCTTTTATAACTTCTATGAATTTGTGTATTTTCATTAGTTTCCCCTTTTATTTCCTCTCTATTAGAGTACAAACAGATAATTTATTATTCTTGGTTAGCTTTATAATTTAGTCCATATGCTACAGAGAATTGAAGCTTGATTATGATTAAAGAGAAAACTGGCCATCATGCAGACCTGGATGATGTGGAGATTAGATATGAGAGTATAATTTAGGGGACCCCAAAGCATGGGCTTGGTCAGGGACGCTTCTAACCAGCTCTTTTCTGACAGAGTGGTACAGGGACCACTAGAGACCATTCATAGTGGTGGCAGGGGAGTAGATAGACCATTTTCCAAAGCAAGTATTCAAAGACCATGAAATTAGCCAGTCTTACCCACTGATTTAGTTCATCTCACTTGCTTCCCATTTGTCTTTCCAAGTTAGATTCTCAGTGTTACATTTAATTTTTGGACCTATCCAAAATTCTTTCAATAAACTTAGTTTCTACTTAAGTTAGTGTAAGTCAGATTCTGTTGCTTACAGGTAAAAATCTTTCTTTGTTACTGGTGTTGAATAAGAAAGATACCAGATCCACTTTTCTGGAACTTACTCTATAACAGGTACTAGAAGATGAATATTGTGTTTCTATACATGTCAGTAAATTAGATAAATCAGTTATGCAGCCATTACAGAGATCCTACTGAGTAATAGGGATGTCTTGAACTAGAGTTTGAGCAGTAAAATGGAAGGGAAAAAAATAAGAAGGCAAAATCTATAGAATTTGTTGCCTTAAAAAAACACAACTTATATTCATAACTGCCCTTCCAATCCAAATCCAGTGCAGCACACTGTAGATTCTCAACCAACACTGAGTGAATGAGGGGCAGGCCTGCTCAAGTTTACCAACATACCAAAGAGTGACAGGTCTTCTCTAACTGCAGTGACACCTCTGCTTGGACCTATCTGCCCTCACTCCTGTAGCCCTTACCTGCCCCCTCCTTCTCTATGGACTCTCCCCCCCCCCTTTTTTTTTGTCATTCTCTATGCTATTCCCTCTACTTTCCTGATCCTCTTGTACAAATCCAGCTGTATGTAATCATAAAATGGAAGATTTGGAAGGGACTTAAGACATTATCTATTTCATTTCCCTGATGACAAAACATGGTCTAAGGAGTTTTAATGATTTTCTCAGAATTATATAATTATTTAGTGACACAGTCATGATTTAGACTTGCATCTCCAAATTGTAGTCCAGCTGTCACCTCTCCATCACTCAATATATGTCTACAATATATATCATGTAATACTTTATGGAACTTCTCTCCCCAGATCTTCAAGTAAGTCAAATGGAATTGCAGTTTATTTGGTGGTATCGCATGCTCCTGACATGTCACTATTGGGGTCCTCACATCTCTGTTTGAGAAATATTGGTTTAATGGATGATTTTCTAAAAACATCTGCCTGAATCAACCATGAAGCAATCCTGTAAAAACTATACCTAGAAGTTCTGGATTTTGGATGGGCATTTGTTTGGAGGTGCTTCTTTTATAGGAAATCACAGAAAGAAGACATGGGTTAACGTGAAAGATCTTACTGTTTGTTGTCTGTTTTTTTAACTGTCCACAAAAATAGAATCTGTTTTATAACATGGTGGTTAATAACCTTAGGCAAATGTTAGAAACCCAATCAGTTATTACTGTTATTATGATTATTTAGAATTATAGTAATGATACAGCTCAGATTTCTTAGGCCTTGTATTAAATTAGGCTCTGGAGAAGAAACAGACAAGTCCTCTTGCTCTTGAAGAGCTAAAAACTAGTGGGAAGTGAGATGAAATTCATGTATTTATATGTATGTATGTGTATGTACATATGTATGTATGTTTATATGCATGTGGCAAGAGCTAAGAATAAGGGAAAGGAAAAAAAAACTGGAGATAGAGGACAGAGAAGACTTTGATAGAACAGTGACTGGAAGGAACTAAGAATGGAAATGACGAAGAGCATTTACTCTTGGAAAGACAGGGTTTTCCCTAAGACAAGCAGTGACAAAAAAGACTTTGGTTGTGGATACAGGTACATTTAGAGGTAGAAAAGAAACATTGAGGGAATTTGTAACGAAAGGGAGTTATCTTCTATTCAAAGGATATAAGAACATTGGCAGAGTAAAGAAAGTTGAAGGGAACAGCTGGGAGACTTGAGGATTGTTGTAGAAGAGCAGTGTCAGGGAATGGGAAATAGATGTGTGTAGGACCCTTGACCACAAGATAAGATGATAAGCCAAAATTTTTTGTGGTCTCAATGAGCATGACCAGCATCAGCCTGGAAAATACAAATGGTTATAATAACCCAACTTCAAAGACTGATAACGCCATTATGACTGAACATGACCTGAATACTTGTATGTATTACACGAAGTTAGTCTGATCAATAAATACGTTAATACATGTGAAGTGCTTAGCACAATGCCTGGTACATAATTATAACCCAAATTTATCTTTAAAAAATTGGATACAGGGGCACCTGGGTGGCACAATCAGTTAAGCATCTCCCTTCAGCTCAGGTCATGATCCCGGAGTCCTGGATGTTAGTGTGGGAGTGGGTTATGGAAGAAGAATATTTATAAAGATGACTAGAATTAAAGACTTCAACAATTTACCTAGGCTGAGTGACCTGGAAGTTGAAATTTCCCAGAATTTAGCATTCAGAGAAAAACCATTTGGAGGATAAGAACCCAGATGTGGGGGTTAAAATGAAGAAACTTAATTTTTTTAAAAAAATTTCTATTTTTCTAAAGTAATCTCTACACTCAACATGGGGTTTGAACTTACAACATAGGGCTTGAACTCACAGCTGAGCCAGCCAGGCACCTCAAAAAGAAGAACCTTTTAAATAACCTTTTAAATAACCCTGTAAAAATAAAATTTTGAATGAGGCATAGAATAGCCAGAAAGACAATGAATGGCTCTGTTATTTAACATTGAAAATCTGAAGACTTTAAAATGGCCACTGAAGTGGAAGCATCATAAATAGCAGACATTCAGATTTCAGATTCTCAATTCTAGATTGTACAGTAGAAACAGTGAGGAGAAGGGAGATGGCCTAGGAAATGGGAGAAAGCTAATATGGATGGAAAAGGTAATTTGCAAGATGGTAGGTGATCAGAAGAATCCTTACCTTGTGCAGTTATTGTGAACCTTTAGAAATAAAGAAAGTAGACAATAATGCTCTTTTAATGAAACTAATTTTCCTCTACATCTCGTAAGGAACCATAATCAATTTGGCTGCCTGGAGGACATGAAAACTTTATGGACAGAAAGCAACATCTACTGTTCTTCCTTCAATGTATACATAGTATTGCACCTGGAAACAAATGTTATTCATCAGGAATTCCCAATTCTTCTATATATGGATAGCAAAAACAATACTTGCACACCCCATCTACTGAAGAATCACTTACCTCCAAAGACACATTCTGGGGTGAAAGTGATGGCATCAAGGGCAATAAAGATGTCCTCATTTCCAGCCAAATCAGCTTCAAATGCCACTTTAAATGCACTGTTACTGGAGAGAAGCACATGTCTATACCACCAACCGCTTCTTTTGTTTCCAATCACTGACCACACCAGGATGTTTAGTCCAGATTCCTCAATGGTATATATCTAATAATAAGGGGAGGGGGGGGAGTCCACTCTTTACAGCTTGGATGTTAGAGATATATGGGCATCCTGGTTGTTAAAGAATGGAATCTGGCAATGTGACAGCATGACACCTTGACTATCATACTTTTTTTCAGTACAAATTGGAGTTACAGAGTGAGTTATATTTTCTTTAAGTAGTCAGACCTCTGATTTTGTCATGTCTATTTTTATTTTTACTTTTTTACTTTTTTAAGATTTTATATATTTATTCATAAGAGACACAGAAAGAAAGAGGCAGAGACACAGACAGAGAGGGAGAAGCAGGCTCCATGCAGGGAGCCTGATGTGGGACTCGATCCCAGGACTCCAGGATCACGCCCTGGGCCAAAGGCAGGATCTAAACTGCTAAGCCACCCAGGCTTCCCTTTCATGTCAATTTCTGTGCATCATAGTAGGCGTGGCCAAAACCTGTAACTGTCCTAAGATTCTAAAAGGCAGAACTATAAAACTAGAATTTCTCATTGCTAAAGGACTTTGTCCATGTTTTGCCAAGGTTCTTTTAAAAGAAGAGAACATTTATAATAAGTGAACATGACTACGTACAAGTCATTTCAAAAGCCAAAGTAATGCGCAGGACACATTTACTATTTGGACAAATGGGGAATCTTCCTGAATTATTTAACATCAATATCCAAGACTTTTTAAGTGTAAGGACTAACAGATTCAATAAATAAAAGTGAAATAGCAATAAAGTTAGCTTTGAAACCAACCACCAGGTCAAGTTCCAGTAATCTTTAAACGGTAAAAAACAATTCAAAACAAATTTTAAAAATGCCATTTCCCACTGCTCTTCAAAAAAAAAAAAATCTGTATTTTAAACAACAAAACCACACAAGGTTGTAAATATATTTTTTCTATATTATCTTTCTATACCTAAATTATTTCCCTAGAATAGTAATGTATGTTAGCAATCACTTACACAACTCTTTCTTTTTATGTGGGAAAAATATGACTCAGAAAAAAGAAAACCTATGAATAATTTTCTTCTATTGAAACAGTTTTCGTCCAATGACATTCTTCCCTACTAAAAAATTATATTTTCTCATTTTTCTCAGCATCAAAATTTATCTAAGGATAATTTATCCTACAAAAGTTTATCCAGGGACACCTGCGTGGCTCAGCAGTTAAGCACATCTGCCTTCAGCTCAGGGTGTGGTCCTGGAATCCTGGGATCGAGTCCCAACACCAGGTCCCCGGCATTGAGCCTGCTTCTCCCTCTGCCTGTATCTCTGCCTCTCTCTTTCTGTGTCTCTCATGAATAAATAAAAAAAAATATTTTTTTAAAAATGTATCTAAATTTTGTACTATCAGGAGAAAATTACTACTCCTCATTCTGCTACATGTAATGATACTATATTGGCATTCCAGAAATTTTTCCAAGAGCCACCAAATTATGTAGACCCAGAAATTAGCATGCTATTAATATTCACTATTATAAAATTCTAAGTCAGAAATCCAACTATTAATGGAAGATTAAAAATCAGTAACACAATATGATGATCACAGAAAAAGAAAAATAGAAAAACTTGCCCCAATCTGGAAATCTGAAAAGTGAGATTTAATATCAATGGTATGGAAAAGCTCACATTTTGTAAGCAAAAATTAGTTTTTATATTGATTCCTCAATAAATGAAATAAACTAAGATTCAGTATGAAGAGATTTTGGCTCAAAACTGCATTTCCAGTCTCACACGTAAGCACTCTAAGATTTAAAGCTCTGAGATGTGGTGGGTACCTATTTCTCAAATTAATACAAAATTCCTACATTTTTAAAAAATTAAAAAGGTAAGAAGCTTCCAATTAAATGTGATACCAGGACAACTTTATAAAGTCAACCTAAGTTGAATTATCTTTTTTATCTTTATAAATCCTGGCTTACAACATAAAGATTTAAAAGGGGATGGCTTTATTTAGAACTCTTTTTCCAGAAAAACCAATTCCAAAAAACAAATTACATGAAAATACAACCCAATACTTTCTTTTTTCAAAACCCTAGTGTAAATGTATTTTATTAATTTATCTATTTTTATTGTTTTTCATTTCATTTTTCTCTCTGCTTTAATCATGTTAATCTTCAATTAATCTTACTTGTTATTGCCAAATTCCATTTCCTTCATTCTCCTTTTACTCTGCTTCTCCTAAATCCATAATGACATCCCCTGCCTGTTCTCCCTCCCCCTGTGCCTTTATGAGCATTAACTGTCTAATAGACTTCACCTATGTTACCCATTATTTCACCATACAACAGTCCACATTAATTCTCATCAATTTCACTAATTCACTAATTAATTCCAATTAAACTTTTTGACAGTCTCAAGGGTTGTTTCAATTGTAACATGTATTTATAATGCTACTAACATATTAGATTGAATAATTGCATGTTATGTACAGTGTTTCTGTAGCTACAATGGCCAATGGTAAAAATAGAATCATTTAAGGACTCCATATAATGTTAGGGTTTTTTTATGGCCAATGAGAAACCCACAAAAGGCTAATATTATTTATTTCTGTTTTCCAATAAAAACAATATTCATTATATTCAGAGAAATTTCTGTGATAACTGTCAGCAAAATATTTATTTTTCAAAAATCTATTACTTTGAAAAAGTAAAATGGCTTATTTCCTTAAATAATTCTAATTTATTCATTATATTTTATTACACATATTTTACTGAAAACCATTTTATGTTTCAATAATAACATTATTTGAGATAGCCTCTAAAATCAGCCACTGAATAAATAATTTGGCTACTTCAATTCTGATATTCTAAGTTGTGGTTGGACACACACCCATTAACATAATAATACTTAACATTATATATTATAAAATAATCTTTTTATCATGATTTTTATCATAAAACAATATGGATTCAAGAATAAATAAAAATGTTATAATGTTTAGATATTAAATCAAGATTATTATATTCAAGAATGATATAATTGTAACTGCTTATGACATAGGGCAGGGAAAACTTGAAGAGAACTTTCTAAATCAAAACATAGAAAAAATGATATGTCATCTAAGTGCAAATATAATACTATTCAATTAAATATATGTTACATTTTCTGAGGAGGAAACTCTTCAACACTGATTTAGAATGAGCACACCTTTGGAGGAAGATGTTCAATAAAAGATACGATGAGGTAACAGAAAATATGAGTTAATGATTAAATTACAGGATAGTATGAAAACCAGAGACCAGCTATATCAACAATACCCACAAATGTAGGTTTTCCAGGTGAAGAAGTAAAAGAACATAATTAGCAGATTATCCTAAAGTTCCTCTCCAGCCAGCCACAAAATCCAAGTGCCTGCAACATGGAAGGTAGGCTGGTACTGATTTAGGGTTTTCTAATGGACACTTCCAGATATCAGAAACTCTTTATCCATTTCATTATATATTTAGGTTATTGAAATTAGTGCATGAAATGCATCAGGAAAATAAAACCTTGACTTTGCTTGATCCCAGTTACTCCTGGCTATTCTGCTAGATGTCTTTTCATTAACACTGATAGGGTAAAACAACGAACTGAGCTACACGATCCTTTTTAATGCAGAGTTTCTCTTGACTTCATTTGAAAACACTCAAATTTATAAAATAAAGAAAAAATCAAGAGTAATGAAAAGGGAAATTTCCTTCAAAAAGAAGAATTTATGGGCATTAAAATTATTTAATAAAAGAGAAATAACATCTACATTAATGAAAATTTAGCGCTTTCACATATGTTATGTGACCTTAGTACACAGCTGAACATAGAGTAGGACTATTGACTGCCCTCTACAAATCTGGAATTAGAATTGTAGACAGTGATTAAACAACCCATTACTTGTACACATCAGAGGCTTCCAATCCTCCATATGGCATAAAGAAGAGATTAGAAATCATCATACTAGTTCTAAAAAAGAAAAAAGCTAAGCTAAAAATCAACAACTATTCTTAGATCCATCAGACAATTGATGTCAAAGAGCTATCATGCATACCACCCCCAAAATTCAGAAGAATAATAGTTAGATACAAAGAATCACAGCTTACTGGGGCAGAAGCCTCGACAGAAACGCCAGTGGGAACCAGCAGCAGGGTAGGGAAACTTGGACTGAAACTGATGAATTGCTGAAGGCTCACTACAGACAAGTTTCAGGGCTAAACACTCTTTTTTTTTTTCTTTAAAGACTTTTTCTTTATTTATTGATGGGAGACACAGAGAAAGAGGCAAAGACATAGGCCGAGGGAGAAGCAGGCTCCATGCAGTATGATGCCTGATGCAGGACTGGACCCCAGACTCAGGATCATGCCCTGAGATGAAGGCAGATGCTCAACTGCTGAGCCACCCAGGCATCCCAGGGTTAAACATTCTGAAGGGACTCTATACTTTTGTGAGTTTGACCTATGGGAATGTCACCAGTTTCTCATATTGAAAATTAGAAAAAAAATTCCTTCAAAATTTTGTCAAATGAAGGGAAAAGTTGCCATTGGAAATATACCCCAACCATTCTGTTCTTAGCAAGACCTGTGCTCAAGACTCAAGACAAACTACTTAAAGAAATTGTAATTTACTGGGGTTTAACCAAACTGGAGAGAGAAAAATACCTAACTCCAGTCCTAGCAGCTTTCCAGGTGGAGAAAGAGAAAGAAGCAATTTAGCAACTTCAAGCCTTCCTGTATTACCTCAGGAGTGGGAAAACAACCAACTAACCAACCAACCAACCAATCAAAAACAAAACACACAAACAAAAAAACATCTGAGAGGCAATTATGAAGGCTACAACCCAGTGGCACTAAAAGATTCCCTGAGACCTAAGCATAGGCCCCACAACTTACCAGGGACATGAGTCAGGCATCTGTATAAGAACAGGCAAATACAAGGAAATAATAGCACATGGCAGACCTTATTTAAAATTAATATCTCTGGAAACCGAAAGGTAACCAGAAAGACAAAAATAGACAACAGGGAAATGATAACTAATACCCACACTTACAGCAAAGAGTAAACACATCCTAACTGCCAAGAACGGATTAATATGGTAAGGGCTATAATGGAAAAAGTAGACAATATGCAAGAAGAGATGCAAGAAGTATAAACAGAGAGATGGAAAGTCTAAGAAATAGCCAAAAGGAAATACTAGAAATAAATAAAAAAGTCTTTACAGAAATAAAACATGGGCTCATCAATGGATTGGACATAGGAGAGGAAAGAATGAGTGAGCTTGAAAATATGTCAATAGAAACTACCAAATCTAAAATGCAAGGAAAAAAAAGACAGGAAAAAAAAATGGAACAGAATATCCAAGTACTGTGGAATTGTTCCAAAAGGTGTAATATGCAAAAACAAAACAAAACAAAACAAAACAAAAGGTGTAATATGCATACTGTAAATACCAGAAGAAGAAAAAAGAAGAAATATTTAAAGTAATAATGAATTATAATTTTCCAAAATTAATGATAAACACCAAACCACAGATCCCAGAAGATTTATAAGCACCAAATATTTATCTATACCTGGGCATATGATATTAAAACTGCAGAAAATCAAAAACAGGGATAAATCTTAAAAGAAGCCCTGTATGGGTGTGGTGTGTGGGGGTAAATACCTCACTTACAGAGAAGCAAGAATTACATCAGACTTCTCTTTAGAAATCATGCAAACAAAAGAGTGTGTAATAAAAATATTTAAAGTACTAAAGAGGAAAAAAAAAAGACTCCCATCTGGAATTCTTTATACAGTAAAAGTATCCATCAAAATTAAGAATAAAGATTTTTCTCAAACATAAGTTTGAGAGTGGGCCTGGATTACTTAAAATTGCATATTGCAAGGGGCAAAAATTAGGGGAAACAAAGTTTTAAAAGAGGTATAATTGATATGCTACAAAAGGAGGGAAAAAAAGGAATCATACAAAATAATTAAGACAAAGGCAAAAAAGAATAGAGGACCAAAAAAAAAAAAAATCCCCTTAAATGTTTTCTAAATATACCAATTAAAGAGATCGTTAAAGTAGATTTTTTAATAGGACTTAACTCTATGTTGTCTATAAGAAACTCAAGTTAAATATAAGGACAAAGATACATTAAAAAGTAAAGGGATAAAGATATGCTATGTTAATATTAATGAAAAGAAAGCTGGAAAAGCTAAATTAACTTTGGGCAGAGCAAATTTCAGAGAAAGGAAAATTATCAGGGACAGAGTATTACAAAATGAAGACAGTGCTCAATTCTCTAAGACAAAGCTGTTCTCGATGTGTATCACTAACAGCACAATGTCAAATGCTTGAGACAATAACTGGAAGAGCTGCAAGAAGAAATAGATGAATCCACTCATATAAGTGGAGACTTCAACATCCTTTTATCAGTAATTGGCAATCAGGAGGCAGCAAATCAGTAAGGGTATAGCTGAACTGAGCAGTGTCCATCAACTTTACATTTATAAAAAATTTATCCAGGAACAAGAGAACACACATTCCTCTCGAATTCACAGTAAACAGTCAGAAAGACTGATAATATTCTAAGCCATCCAATACATTACTATAAATTTGAAAGAACAGAAATTGTACATTGTACACTCTCTGGTCACAATGGAGTTTAACTAGAAAATAATGACAGGAAGATATATGGGAAATCCAAAACTACTTGGAGATTATACAACATATTTCTTAATACCACATGAGTTAAATTGGAAATCACAAGAAACAACTAAAACCATTTCAAATGAAATGAAAATGAAAGTACAATTCATTAAAACTTGTGGGATGCAGTAAAGCAGTGCATAGAGAAGAACTTTATAGAATTAAATTCATATAATAGAAAATGAGGAAGATCTAAAATCAGTAACCTAAGCTGATTCTTTGAAAAAATAATAAAATTACTAAACTTCTAGCCAGATTACTTAAGGAAACAAAAGAAGGTATGAATACAAATATCAGAAATGAAAGGGGGACTATGACTACTGATCCCATGAAAGTATAACAAAGGATTATTATTAACAACTCTATGTCCACAAATTTGATAAATCAGATGAAACTGACCAATTCCATGAAAGGCATACCTATCAAAATTCATACAAGGACATACAGAAAATCTGAATAGGCCTGTAATATTAAAGAAATTAAATCAATTATTCCAAAAGAGAAAGCACCAAGCCCAGATAGATTCACTGGTAAATTCTACTAAACATCTAAGAAAGAAATTACACCAATTATCTATAATCATAACCAGAAAATAGAAGCAGAGGAAATATTTCCAAATCTATTCTATGAGGCCAGCTTTACCTGAATATCAAAACTAGACAAAGATATTATTAGAAAGAAAAACACACCAATATCTACCATGAACATAGATTCAGAAATTTTCAACAAAGTATTGGCAAATTGAATCCAATAATGTATAGGAAGAATGACAAATAGCCACTAGGTGAGATCTATTCCAGGTATGCTAGGTAGATACACACTGGGAAGTCAATTAAGTAAACTATCATATCAGCAAGATAAAGAAGAAAAATAATATAATAATATATATAATAATATGCACAAAAAAGCATAGGACAAAATCCAATACCCATTCATAATAATAAGTCTTAAGAAACTAGAAATAGGAAAGAAACTTCAACTTGATAACAAACATCTACAAAAAACCTACAGTTAACCCTATGCTTAATGATGAGAAACTATAAACTTTCCTGCAAAGATCAGAAATAAGCAAGGATGTGTGCTTTCACTGCTTCTCTTCAACACTCAACTGGAAGTCCTGGATAATACAATAAATAAAGAGAAAAAAGGAACTAAAAGATATACTGATCAGGGGTGTTTGGGTGCCACAGTTGCTTAAGCTTCAGATGCTTGGTTTCAGCTTAAGTAGTGATCTTGGGGTCGTGAGATTCAGCTCCATGTCAGGATCTGCACTCAGTGAGGAGTCTGCTTGAGGTTTTCTCACTCCCTCATCCCCTGTCCATCTCTCTCTCTCTTTCCTCTCTCTCTCTCTCAAATAAACAATTAAATCTTTTCAAAAAAGATATACTGATCAATAAAAAAAATGTTTTTTGTTTGCAAATGACGTGATTGTCTACATATAAAATCTCAAAGAACAACAACAACAAAAACCTCCTGAAATTATTAATTTACAGCAAGGTTGCAAGATACAAGGTTAATATACAAAAGTCATTTATTTTCTTATAATCCAGCAATGAAAAATTGTATTTGAAATTTAAAACATAATGCTATTTATATCAGCAAAAAAATACATGATTCATATGAACATTATAAAACCAATGAAAAAATTGAAAGACCTAAATAAATGGATGATATATTATGAGGAAGACTCAATATTGTCAAGATACAAATTCTTCTCAACTTGGTATTCAGATTCAATTTAATCCCAGGCAAAATCTCAGCCAGTAATTTTAAGGCTACTAAAAAAGTCATTCTAAAGTCTATAGGGAAAGACACAGAATAGCCAATAGAATATTGAAAAAGAAGAACAAAGTCAGAGAACTGACACTACCTCACTGGGATTCATTTTAAATTTACAGTAATCAAGGCAAGGTAGTATTGGTGAAAGATAAACAGAACTGAAAAGAGAGCCTAGAAACAGACCCATGTATATCTAGTCAACTGATTTTTGATAAAGGAACAAAGACAACTCAATGTGGGAGATTGGTATTTCCAACAAATGGGACTGTAATAACTAGATTCACATGCAAAAAAAAAAAAAAAAAGTGATCCTAGGTATAGAACTTCCATGTCTCACCAAAATAAATTCAGAATGGTTCATAGACTTAAGGTCCACTGCAAAAGAATAAAACTTCAAAGAGAAAACGTAAGAGAAAAATCTATGTGATCTTAGATTTTGAGATAACTTTTTAGCTATAAAACCAGAATCATGATCCATCAGTGGAAAAACTGGTAAGGTGGATTTCACTAAAATTAAAAACTTCTGCTCTGTTAAGGACACTGTCATGACAACAAAAAGAAACACATAAACTGGAGAAAATATATGTTTTAAAGATTTATTTATTTGAGAGCAAGAAAGTGTGCAAGTGGGGGGAGGGGAAACGGAGAGAGGGAGAGAGAGAATCTCAAGCAGACTCTCTGCTGAGTGCAGAGCCCATCCCATTACCCTGAATCATGACCTGAGCCGAAACCAAGAATTGGATGTTCAAACAACTGAGCACCCCCAGGCACCCCGGAGAAAATATTTTAAAACACAAATCTGATAAAAAGACTAGTATACAAAATATGCAAAACGTTTAAAAGAGAAATAAGAAAATAACCCAATTAAAAAAGGGACAAAAGATCTGAAGAAACACCTCACCAAAGCAGCAATGAAGATAGCAAATAAGCATAGGAGAAATTCTCAACATCATGTATCATCAGGGAAATACAAATTGAAACAGCTAAAACACCTATTAGAATGGCTAAAATCCAAATCACTGAAAATACCAAATTCCAGCAAGGAACAAAAGAAACCTTATCATTGCCAGTGGAGATGCAAGATGGTATAGCTACTTTAGAAGACAATTTTTGCAGTTTCTCACAAAACTAAACATACTCTTACCATATGAGCCAGCAACTGTACTCCCAAAGGAGTTGAAAACTTATATCCACACAGGAATCTGTACATTTATAACATATAATTTATAATTATACTTTATAAATATGCAGATTTATAATTCTCAAAACTTGGAAGTAACCAAGAGATTCTTCAATAGGTCAATGCACAAACAAATGCTGGTGCATCCATACACTGGAATTTTATTTAGGCATAAAAGAAAAATGAGCTAGCAAGTCACAAAAAGACATGAGGGAACTTCAGTATATATTTCTAAGTGAAAGATGCCAATCGGCTATAAAACTTCTAGAAGATAACAAAGGTAAAAAATCTAGGTGACTTTCGGCTTTGCTTTGCTTATTGCTTTTTGGTTTCGTTTGTTTTTATTTTGTTTTTTGAATTAGAGATGAGTTTATGGATAGTAGTACGGGACAAAGTGGGTAGAAGCCAGGGCCTATAGTAATGAGCTTCCCAGGAATAGACAAATAGACAGGAATGGCCCAGACAAACAAACTGAGAGATAGACAAGAAAACAAAGCCAAATGGGTAAGAGGCCAGGACCAGCCTCAGCAACAGTGTCTGGGCTTCAGATCTAGTTATGCTCTGGGGACCTAGAAAATGGACATGGCTGGCACCGAGCTCAGTGCCCCCCTGCTCACTTGCTCTTGTGCCTCACCAGAAGCCAGGGACCTTTTGCGCGTGGTTTCCTGAAATACAGAAAGGTTGTTCTGGGAGTGTGTGGACACAGAGGATCAAGGTGCTTGGAGGCTCCCTGGGGAGGTGGAGGCCTGAGTGATGTGGGGTTAGCAGCAGCAATGGGGAGAATCTGCTCACACCCTGCCCACCACACCAACATGGGGCAATAAATACCATTTCAAGTAGAACTCTAACCTTATGAATTTCTGGAAAAGGTAAAACTATCTATAGACACAGTAAAGAAGATGAGTGGTTGCCTGGGGTGTTGGGGAGGAAGGAAGAGATGAATAGGTTGATCACAGGATTTTTAGAAGAGTGAAACTGTTCTGTATAGACTTTAATAATAAAGTGCTAATATTGACTCATCAATTGTAGTCAATATGCCATAGTAATGTCAAATGTTAATAATAATGCAAAGCTGTGGAGGGATGGGGGTATACGGGAACTGCCTATGCATTCTGCTCCTTTTCTCTGTAAATCTAAAACTGCTCAAAAATTAAAGTACTGATTAAAAAATATTTTTAAAAACCCAAATATACACAGTTTAAGAGCGATAGAGCTAGTATGGAATTTTTCTTACTTGCTTTGATCCACTCAATTGCCCATTTTATTGGAAAAAATACTAATATCCATTTCAACACCAATTGAGCATTATCCAAGTGGTCACTTGGTTATCTCTTTTTAAAAAATATTTATTTATTTGAGAGAGAAAGAGAGCGAGTACGTACACAAGTGGATGAGAGACAGAGAGGGGATCTCAGGCAGGCTCTATGTTCAGTGCAGAGCTTGACACAGGACTCGATCTCATGACCCTCAGATCATGACCTGAGCCTCATCAAGAGTCTGACACTTAAAAGACTGAGCCACATAGAACAGTCCTCCAAACACATTATTGTCTCTTTCCTCCTTTCCCTCTTTCCATCACACTTTCTACTTCCAATATTGGACATTTTAAAAAGTCAGGAGGCATACCATCTCAAACATTTACCTCAATTTCCTCTTAAGAAACTACCCATTTTTGCCTAGTAGATGCATGAATTATAGAAGTACTAGGTATATTAAGCCTACAAAGGAAGCACTGAAGAACTCAGTAACAGCAATTTTCTAGAACTGGGTCTCACAACACAGGTAATAAAAATGTCCTTCCAATGGTATAAACATTTCTTCAAGATCTCTGTCCTGTCCCCCTTCTTCCATAGCTCACTACTCTTTCCCTCCATGAGGCTACCTTGCCAATCCTCCTAAATACCAAGGACACTCACAACTCAGGGTGTTGCACTGTTTTTTTTTTTTTTTTCTCTTTATCTGAAGTGTTCTTCCATCATGGCGCCCATATTTCCATGGCTCACTCCCAGGTCTTTTTCAAGGGTTTGCTCAAAGTTTACAATCTCAGTGTGGTCCATTCTGACCATACCCAGCTCTGTTAAGGCGGTCTTCTTTGCATGTGACTTTTTTGAAATACATTGTCCCTCCCTGTGAGGACTCTGAAGCCCCATGTGGGGACATCTCCGACTAACTCACTTCTAATCCTCTTACTCTGTCTCATTTTGTTACATGGTCACTGCAAAGACTAACCAACTTACTCATTTATCACATTTCCTGTTTAATGTCTGCTTCACCATGGTAGCATAAATCCTATTAGGGCAGGGAGTTTGTTTTGTTTATTTAGGTATGTCTAAAATACTAAATACTAAATACTAAAATACTGTCATGTCCATAATCGGTGCTTGGTAAATATTTGCTAAAGAATGAAAGAATGGAAAGGTTCCAGATTTAGGAACTTTAGGGTTGGAAAGCATCTTGGAGATTTTCCAGTCAAGAACTTCATAGGGGATTGGAAAGAATACCTGACTCACTAGTCAGTGATGAAAGCAGGATTTCATGTTTCTCACTGTGCAATTTCTAACTTAGCAAACTCATTATTCCATTTGAAAAATAAATGTAACTATTTAGAAAAATAAAGATTATTTGGCTACAGCAGTGAAAGCTAGCAATGCTCTCATCACTAAGTTTACAAATAATTGCTCATTCACACTAAAATGTCACCACAACTTGGAGGTCACTGAGTTATAAATAAGCTAGTGTCTTAAAATAAGAAATTTACCCTCAATTAAATAAAGGAATGGGTGATTTAAAAAAACAAACAAAAAACAAAACAAAACAAAAAAACCCAAGAAACTTGGAATGATCAGAATTTGAATTGAAGGATAATCTACATTTCAGCTCTGTCTTTAAAATTTGAAGAGATATAGCACTCTTTTTTTTTTCTTTCTCTTTCTCATTTGAGATAGGGGATACAGAATCTGTGTTATCTAATATCTCAAAGCAAATTAAGTAAATTTATTCACACAAAACCATTGCTCAAATTAAACAGAACCACCCAAAATTGGTTGCTGATTATTTGTGGTTTAGGGAGACATTTCTGGTCATCTCTATCATATTTTATTTATTTATATATTTTTTCAATCATATATTAAAAGCATGAAACCCTGCTTTAGTGTTTAACTTGCCTAGTAATAAGAAGACTAAACAGTGTTATGATCAGAGGCTATGACCCAGAATCCAATCCTAGTCATGCCAATAATAACTGGATGTCTTAGGCTAAATTATTTAATGTCTTTAAACTTTGACTTATCCTCCGTTAAATAGAATATTAATATTTACCTGAAAAGTCTGTTATTAGGTCTAAATAATGTATATAAGGTAAGTACTAACATTAATAAGTGCACTTCCTTTTTATTATTTGTTATTCACATGTCTGTTATCACATATCCTATTTGTGATAACATACTATTCTAAGATAACATATCTATTCTAAGAAAATAGAATCTTAGATAACATATCTATTCTAAGAAAAGAGTTAACATACTAAGATGAGTATGTTTACGAGAATGTTAACTAGATGATTTCATTAGGAAAACTGATACCCTTTGGTGGGATTTGAAAGAATGACTTCACGGTGCAATTTCAGGTTTATCAGATTTTTTACAGAAGCATTGCTAGGATTCTTATAAATAAGGGGAATGAGAACCAAAGAGCGTTCTAAATGTTCTAAGTTTCCGGTCATTAGTAACTTGGGAAGCTGAGTCTAGGACATAGGTTTCCTATATTCTAGTCAATTGCCTTTCCTGAGCATTACTCTGTTTGCAATAAACATCACAGGCTATATCAGAGGAGAAAAGAGCTAAGAAAAATTACAGCTGAGAGAAATTACAGTAGAAATTGAAATGGTTGATTTGTATGTAGCTCTACAACATTAACTTCACTTTCTTTGAAAGAGGCAGACTATTTAGGAGTAATCAGAAATAAGGAAGCAACCAATGTCTTAATGGCAGAATGACCCGAGTAGCTTTCAATGTTAGGCTGATACACATTTTTCCCTCCCATCAAACAATATTATGGTACAGACCAACTTTAAATGCTTTCAGAACAACTTACCTCAAAGTGAGGGAAAATTTAGACTGCAAAACAGCAAAGAGAAAAACATGGAACTGTGATTTGATTTACTTTTCTTAGTGTGTTCTGCAAAACTGCAAATATATGGAGAAAAATAGTCTCTGGTTCTGATGGGTAACTGAAAACACATATTTACCTATATTCCTTAAAACTGTTCTGCTGTAAAGACAGGAGAAACTCTGAAATAAATCCCCAGGGTCACTGAAAGAACAGGACCACAGATCCCAACATACAAAAGTGGTTTCTTACAGACTTTCTGCAAACCAAATGGAAACTTTTTTTTTAATAATAAATTTATTTTTTATTGGTGTTCAATTTGCCAACATACAGAATAACACCCAGTGCCAATCCCGTTAAGTGCCCCCCTCAGTGCCCGTCATCCAGTCACCCCCATTCCCCACCCTCCTCCCCTTCCACCACCCCTAGTTCGTTTCCCAGAGTTAGGAGTCTTTATGTTCTGTCTCCCTTTCTGATATTTCCTACCCATTTCTTCTCCCTTCCCTTCTATTCCCTTTCACTATTGTTTATATTCCCCAAATGAATGAGAACATATAATGTTTGTCCTTCTCCGATCAACTTATTTCACTCAGCATAATACCCTCCAGTTCCATCCACATCGAAGCAAATGGTGGGTATTTGTCATTTCTAATGGCTGAGTAATATTCCATTGTATACATAAACCACATCTTCTTTATCCATTCATCTTTCGATGGGCACCGAGGCTCCTTCCACAGTTTGGCTATTGTGGACATTGCTGCTAGAAACATTGGGGTACAGGTGTCCCAGCGTCACATTGCATCTGTGTCTTTGGGGTAAATCGCCAGCAGTGCAATTGCTGGGTCATAGGGTAGGTCTATTTTTAACTCTTTGCAGAACCTCCACACCGTTTTCCAGAGTGGCTGCACCTGTTCACATTCCCACCAACAGTGTAAGAGGGTTCCCTTTTCTCCACATCCTCTCCAACATTTGTGGTTTCCTGCCTTGTTAATTTTCCCCATTCTCACTGATGTGAGGTGTATCTCATTGTGGTTTTGATTTGTATTTCCCTGATGGCAAGGGATGTAGAGCATTTTCTCATGTGCGTGTTGGCCATGTCCATGTCTTCCTCTGTGAGATTTCTCTTCATGTCTTTTGCCCATTACATGATTGGATTGTTTGTTTCTTTGCTGTTGAGTTGAATAAGTTCTTTATAGATCTTGGAAACTAGCCCTTAATCTGATACGTCATTTGCCAATATCTTCTCCCATTTTGTAGGTTGTCATTTAGTTTTGTTGATGGTACCCTTTGCTGTGCAAAAGCTTCTTATCTTGATGAAGTCCCAAGAGTTCATTTTTGCTTTTGCTTCTTTTGCCTGCGTGGATGTATCTTGCAAGAAGTTACTGTGGCCAAGTCAAAAAGGGTATGGCCTGTGTTCTCCTCTAGGATTTTGATGGAATCTTGTCTCACATTTAGATCTTTCATCCATTTTGAGTTTATCTTTGTGTATGGTGCAAGAGAGTGGTCTAGTTTCATTCTTCTGCATGTGGGTGTCCAATTTTCCCAGCACCATTTATTGAAGAGACTGTCTTTCTTCCAGTGGATAGTCTTTCCTCCTTTGTCGAATATTAGTTGACCATAAAGTTGAGGGTCCACTTCTGGATTCTCTATTCTGTTCCATTGATCTATGTGTCTGTTTTTGTGCCAGTACCACACTGTCTTGATGACCACAGCTTTGTAGTACAACCTGAAATCTGGCATCGTGATGCCCCCAGCTATGGTTTTCTTTTTTTAAAATGCCCCTGGCTATTCAGGGTCTTTTCTGATTCCACACAAATCTTAAAATAATTTGTTCTAACTCTCTGAAGAAAGTCCATGGTATTTTGATAGGGATCGCATAAAACGTGTAAATTGCCCTGGGTAACATTGACATTTTCACAATATTAATTCTGCCAATCCATGAGCATGGAATATTTTTCCATCTCTCTGTGTCTTCCTCAGTTTCTTTCAGAACTGTTCTATAGTTTTTAGGGTATAGATCCTTTACCTCTTTGTTTAGGTTTATTCCTAGGTATCTTATACTTTTGGGTGCAATTGTAAATGGGATTGACTCCTTAATTTCTCTTTCTTCAGTCTCATTGTTAGTGTATAGAAATGCCATTGACTTCTGGGCATTGATTTTGTGTCCTGCCACGCTACCAAATTGCTGTATGAGTTCTAGCAATCTTGGAGTGGAGGCTTTTGGGTTTTCTATGTAGAGTATCATGTCATCAGTGAAGAGGGAGAGTTTGACTTCTTCTTTGCCAATGTGAATGCCTTTAGTGTCTTTTTGTTGTCTGATTGCTGAGTCTAGGACTTCCAGTATTTGTTGAATAGCAGTGGTGAGAGTGGACATCCCTGTCTCGTTCCTGATCTTAGGGGAAAGGCTCCCAGTGCTTCCCTATTGAGAATGATATTTGCTGTGGGCTTTTCGTAGATGGCTTTTAAGATGTTGAGGAATGTTCCCTCTATCCGTACACTCTGAAGAGTTTTGATCAGGAATGGATGCTGTATTTTGTCAAATGCTTTCTCTGCATCTATTGGGAGGATCATATGGTTCTTGGTTTTTCTCTTGCTGATATGATGAATCACATTGTTTGTTTTACGAGTGTTGAACCAGCCTTGTGTCCTGGGAATAAATCCTACTTGGTCATGGTGAATAATTTTCTTTATATACTCTCGGATCCTATTGGCTAGTATCGTGTTGAGGATTTTTGCATCCATGTTCATCAGGGACATTGGTCTGTAATTCTCCTTTTTGGTGGGGTCTTTGTCTGGTTTTGGAATTAAGGTGATGCCGGCCTCATAGAACGAATTTGGAAGTACTCCATCTCTTTCTATCTTTCCAAACAGCTTTAGAAGAATAGGTATGGTTTCTTCTTTAAATGTTTGATAGAATTCCCCTGGGAAGCCATCTGGCCCTGGACTTTTGTGTCTTGGGAGGTTGTTGATGACTGCTTCAATTTCCTCCCTGGTTATTGGCCTGTTCAGGTTTTCGATTTCTTCCTGATCCAGTTTTGATAATTTGTGCTGTTCTAGAAATGCGTCCATTTCTTCTAGATTGCCTAATTTATTGGCGTATAGCTGTTCATAATATGTTTTTAAAACCGTTTGTATTTCCTTGGTGTTGGTAGTGATCTCTCCTTTCTCATTCATGATTTTATTAATTTGAGCGTTCTCTCTCTTCTTTTTAATAAGGCTGGCTAATGGTTTATGTATCTTATTAATTCTTTCAAAGAACCAACTCCTGGTTCTGTTGATCTGTTCCACAGTTCTTCTGGTCTCGATTTCGTTGAGTTCTGCTCGAATCTTTATTAACTCTCTTCTTCTGCTGGGTGTAGGATCTATTTGCTGTTTTTTCTCTAGCTCCTTTATGTGTAAGGTTAGCTTTTGTATTTGAATTCTTTCCAGCTTTTGAATGGATGCTTGTATTGCAATGTATTTCTCCCTCAGGACTGCTTTTGCTGCATCCCAAAGATTTTGAATGGTTGTATCTTCATTCTCATTAGTTTCCATGAATCTTTTAAATTCTTCCTTAATTTCTTGGTTGACCCTTTCATCTTTTAGCAGGATGGTCCTTAACCTCGATGTGTTTGAAGTCCTTCCAAACTTCTTGTTGTGATTTAGTTCTAATTTCAAGGCGTTATGGTCTGAGAATATGCAGGGGACGATCCCAATCTTTTGGTATCGGTTCAGACCCAATTTGTGACCCACTATGTGGTCTATTCTGGAGAAAGTTCCATGTGCACTTGAGACGAATGTATATTCAGTTGAGTTTGGATGTAAAGTTCTGTATATATCTGTGAAATCCATCTGGTCCAGTGTATCAATCAAAGCTCTCGTTTCTTTGGAAATGTTGTGTTTAAAAGAACTTTCGAGTGTAGAAAGTGCTAGATTGAAGTCACCAAGTATAAGTGTATTATTATCTAAGTATGTCTTAACTTTGGTTACTAATTGATTGATATATTTGGGGGCTCCCGCATTCGGGGCATATATATTGAGGATTGTTAAGTCCTCTTTTTGGATAGATCCTTTGAGCATGATATAGTGTCCCTCTTCACCTCTCAGTACAGTCTTCGGGGTAAATTTTAGTTTATCTGATATAAGGATGGCTACCCCTGCTTTCTTTTGAGGACCACTTGAATGGTAAATGGTTCTCCAACCTTTTATTTTCAGGCTGTAGGTGTCCTTCGGTCTAAAATGAGTCTCCTGTAGACAGCAAATAGATGGGTCCTGCTTTTTTTTCCAGTCTGAAACCCTGTGCCTTTTGATGGGGTCATTAAGCCCGTTCACGTTCAAGTTACTATTGAAAGATAGGAGTTTAGTGTCATCATGATATCTATTCAGTCCTTGTTTTTGTGGATTGTTCCATTGGTCTTCTTCTTAAAGGGGAATTTTGAAAGTCCCCCTTAAAATTTCATGCAGAGCTGGTTTGGAGGTCACATATTCTTCCAGTTCCTGCCTGTCTTGGAAGCTCTTTATCTCTCCTTCCATTGTGAATGAGAGCCTTGCTGGATAAAGTATTCTTGGTTGCATGTTCTTATCATTTAGGACCCTGAATATATCCTGCCAGCCCTTTCTGGCCTGCCAGGTCTCTGTGGAGAGGTCTGCTGTTACCCTAATACTCCTCCCCATAAAAGTCAGGGATTTCCTGTCTCTTGCTGCTTTAAGAATCTTCTCTTTATCTTTGGAATTTGCAAGCTTCACTATTAAATGTCGAGGTGTTGAACGGTTTTTATTGATTTTAGGGGACGATCTCTCTATTTCCTGGATCTAAATGCCTGTTTCCCTTCCCAGATTAGGAACGTTTCCAGCCATGATTTGTTCAAATTCATATTCTGGCCCTCTGTCCCTTTCAGCGCCCTCGGGAACCCGAGGGTTTAAACGTAGGTTTTTCTTCCTCAGGCTGTGGTTTATATCCCTTAATCTGTCTTCATGGCTCTTAATTGTCTGTCTCTTTTTTCCTCAGTTTCCCTCTTTGCCATCAACTTGTCTTCTATGTCACTCACTCGTTCTTCCACCTCGTTAAGCCTCGTTGTTAGGACTTCTAACTTGGATTGCATCTCATTTAATTGATTTTTAATTTCTGCCTGATTGGATCTAAATTCTGCAGTCATGAAGTCTCTTGAGTCCGTTATGCTTTTTTCTAGAGCCACCAGTAGCTGTATAATAGTGCTTCTTAATTGGCTTTCTGACATTGAATTGTAATCCAGATTTTGTAACTCTGTGGGAGAGAGGACTGTCTGATTCTGTGTTTTGAGGTGAGGTTTTCCTTCTAGTCATTTTGCTCAGTGCAGAGTGGCCAAAAACAAGTTGTATTGGGAAAAGGAGAAAAAGAGAGAGATAGAAGGAAAGAAAAGAGAAAAAGAAAAAAGAGAAAGAAGAAAAAGAGGGAAAAAAGAGAAGAAAAAGAGAAAGAAAAAGAAAGAAAGGTGAAAAAAAAAGGGAGGTGGAGTGGGGGAAGCAACCAGAAATCAAGAAGAACGAAAGAAAAAAAGCACAAAACAAAACAAAAACAAAAAAAAAAAAACAAAAACAAAACAAAACAAAACAAAAAACACGGGGGAGTATCTTCTGATTCTGTATACTTTGCGTCCCTTGACTTCCCCTGGAACTTGTCCCTCTAGCTGGTCGTCTGGGGGAGGGGCCTGCTGTGCTGATTCTCAGGTGTTAGCACTTGGGGGAGCTGCTCTGCCCCTGCCTGGTGCAGGGCTCAGTGGGGGTTGTTCACCCCGTGAGGCCCCGGGAGGAAGCCACAGTGGAGGGGGCAGCTCTGCAGCCCTGGAGTCAGCTCCCGCAGTAGCTCTGGGGCTCTCCGTCTGCAGGGCCTGGAGGCTCTGGGCGGGGCCGCTGATCTGCTCAGCTCGGGGCAGGAGCGTCCTCGCTGTCCTGGGCCCTCCCGGCCTCTGCCTCTCTCGGGGGGAGGCCGGATCCTGGGCTGTGTCCCGGAGCACAGGGCGCCGGGGCCTGCGCTGTTGGATTAGCGCTCCTGCCCCGCAGCCCCCTCCGCGGAGCCGCCGCCCGAGCCCCTCGGAGCTGCTCCGGGTCCCGCCGTGCGCACTGCAGCCCTTTAGGGAGCTCGGCGCACTCCCCCGGGGCGCAGGTGTCTGTTAGTGTCCCAGGGAGCCCGAGGGGGGCGGTCCTGCTCCCCCCCCCCCCCCCCGCCCTCCTGGGTCCTGCTCCATCTCCCTGCGAGCCCCTTTCTGCCCGGGAAGGTTGGTGCAGCTCCTGCTCCTCCGGGACGGGGCTCTCCTGTCCTGGGGACACTCGCCCCGGCCTCAACCCGGCTTCTCGCGGGCCCCCTCTCCCTTGGAGGCCTTTTTGTGTCTTTATTTCTTTTTCCCTGTCTTCCTACCTTGATAGAAGCGCGAACTCTTCTCACTGTAGAATTCCAGCTGTTCTCTCTTTAAATCTCAGGCCGAATTCGTAGATTTTCAGGATGATGTGAAGGTTATCTAGGTAATTTGGTAGGGACAGGTGACTTGGGGCCCTACTCTTCTGCCATCTTGCCCCACTAAATGGAAACTGTTTGATAAGAATACATAAAATTGAGAAACATGCAAACACCTACAGGTGAAACAAAGATGAACCAAAAAAAAAAAAGTTCCCAGCAGAATTCTGGAATTCCCCATATTGAAAGAAGGCATAATGAAGGAGCTGTGTATGTGTCACCAAATTATTCAAAAAACTTAAAAAAAAAAGCCAGGTCAATCCCTTGGGTTAGAAGCTATTGATTCTAGCATTCATACTTAGGATACCCAGGGTAGGTAAATATCACTGATGTGGGAGATCTGACACAAGAGTTTCAATGAGGGGGCAATGGGACAGGAGAAGTGACTGCTAAGAAGAACTTTATCCCCCACCCCGCCAAACAGAAAAGCTACCAGGGCATCATTAACACAAGCCCGCTGGAAAACACTACTCCTTCTTTACACTGAGAGCAACATATAAAACAAGAGATCTTGAATCAGAACACGTATTCCCTGCTAGAGGAATGAAATTTCTTTCTGGGTCTAAGGCAATAAAATACATACAGTAATACTATTCACTCTGGATTCATCTAAATACAGGAATAGAAAACCAGTAGTAAGTAACCTGATAGTTGAGGAAAATTCTTAAAGAGAGACATTATATTAAACAGAACTCTGAACCCCTTGAGCGCAACTGCTAAGAAAATAAATGGAAAGAAAATAAGGAACTATAATTAATTCCCTTGAGATATTGGGGCATCCATCATATCTACAAAATAGAACAGCCTTCAAAAGAAGCATTTAGAGTTCTTAGAAATTAACAAACTGATTACTAAAATAAAACTCTCAGAGAAGAACTGATGAGCAGAATCAATGGAGATTAAATGCCAAACAGCGAGCTGGAAAACTAAACAAAGTGATCCTCCCAAGACTATAGCACCAGAGAACCAAGAGATCAAAACTTTGAGAATAATTGTTTAGGGATGGCAAGGACAGATCCAGAAGTTCTCATGTCAGTCTCACAGACCTTTCCAGAAGGAAAGAATGAGATAAATTATAGATAAAATTCTCCCTGAGATGAAAAATGATAAGAGCCCATCAAAATGCTATAGGGATCTGTGAACTCCAAGGATAAAAAGAACACTTTATCCATATCCTGACAGAGAAAAATATGTAAAAAAAAAAATCAGAAGAGAAATAATTGGATATCTGTCTTCTAGGCAGGTGGATAATGCATGCTAGAATGCATTGCAGCAATGCTGTCAATTATTTAAGGAGAAGTCATTTTGAACCTAGAATAAACTACTTTTTAAATATAGGTATTTATTTATTTATTATTTTTTATTTTTTTAAAGATTTTATTTATTAAATAAAAAAAAAGTAAATAAATAAATAAAATGTCTCATGAAAGACACAGGAGAGAGAGGCAGAGACACAGGCAGAGGAAGAAGCAGGCTCTATGCAGGGAGCCCGACGTGGGACTCGATCCCGGGTCTCTAGGATCACGCCCTAGGCTGAAGGTGGCACTAAACCACTGAGCCACCTGGGCTGCCCACATATTTAAATTTATATACTCACACACATATTATATACATTTATATTTATACATAGACACATATTTTTTTCAATTAGGAACTCAAGAAACTTACCACCATGCACAATTTCTGAAATGTGTGAGAAAAACATAGTATTGGGGCTGAATGTGTCTCCCATACCTACTTCATGTTGAACCTTAAGCCCCAGTACTTTAGAAGGTGACTGTATTTGGATACAGAGCCTCTAAAGAGATTAGTACATTAAAATGAGGCCGATTAGATGAGCCTTCATCTAATCCTGCTGCTGTTCTCCTAAGGAGAAATTTAGACCCCGGAAGAGATACCAGGATGTACACACCATGTTAGGATATGGCAAGGAGGCAGTCATTTGCATGCCAAGAAGAGAGGACTCAAGAAATCAAACCTGCCTGCAATTTGACCTTGGATCACTAGCCTCCAAGATAGGGAAAAAATAAATTTCGGTTGTGTAGACCATCCAGTCTATGATATTTCATTAAGGCAGCCCTAGCAAAGTAATATGTACATCAAACAAAAAGAATCCAACATAGTGATTGCATATAAATTAATAAAATGTTGTGGGCAAAGAAGACTATATAACATATGTTACCATATAGTATAAACATACACTTGATAATTAGGTACTAGTGCCGTCTACAGCGTTTTTAAGAATATGACTACCAAGAGAGCAGATGAATTGCTTACACTCTGAATTTCAGGTTCCAGCCAACAGGAATGAGCAACAGAGTTGTTTGAGAAGATGAGCAGGGTCAATAGAACTTGCCCAGGTTGTCTTTTATTTGAAGGGTGGGTGGAAGTATGCAATGAATTTTCAGTGATAATGGATAAATATTTTAAATGGATTTATTAAAACTGGGTCCACTTTAGAAAAAAAGGCAGCAATGAAAACTTACTGGAGGTAAGCAAGAATTAAGAAAATCTAGTCAACCCAACTAAAGATAGAGCTAAATGGGAGAACAATAAAACAAAAGACAAACAGAAAACACACCAAAAATAAGTCTACATCATGATGAAATAATAACATATGTGAAAAGCACTGAATTAATTTATAAAAACCAGAAACTCAGATTATGGGAAGAAAATAATCTAGCCATATGCTATTTATAACTGATATAAGTAAAGCCACATACCATGAGATAGTTAAAAATAAAGGCATGGGTAAAATACTAATAAAATTATTTTAAAAATGGAAAAATTTCCATATAATTAGCAGAAAAAATGAGATTTAGGGAAAAGTATAAAGAGGGCTATTTAATATTGATAAAAATTATGACTCTCCAAGCACATAAAAATGTCTTGAATCTCTCTACATTCAACAATATGGCTTTGGAATATAAAGGGTTGAGACTGATAAAAACAAATTGTGACTTTTATAATTTCACTGAAGGAATTTAAAATACTATTTTCCTAAAGTGACAAATTAAGTAGAGATAACAGTAGAAATGTAGAGGAATATGATTTAATTTATCTTTGTGTTTCTATCATCTCTCTAACTATCTATCTTTGTACAAAAGAAGCAATCATTTTTTTCATATATCCATAGAAAATTCACAAATACATATATGAATTTTACATGTGATAACAAAAGTATGTCAAAAAAACAGGGAGAGGACACAGTATTGAATCAATGGTGTTGAAAGAACTGCCTTGCTATTTAGGAAAAAAATGAGTTTTACATCTCTTAACATACATACACAAAATGAATTATAAGTGGCTTAAATAATTGAATGTAAAAATCAAAATTATATAATAACTAAAACGAATGAGAATATTTTGGGCTTTTAGAAAAGATTTTATTTATTTGAAAGAAAGTATGGGAGTAGGGAGGAAGGAGGAGAGGCAAGAGGGAGAGGGAGACTCTCCACTGGGCAGGGCGCTGGGGGGAGCCTATCCCAGACCTGGGATCATGACCTGATGACCTACGCAGAAGGCAGAGAGGCTTAACTGACTGAGCCACCCAGGCGCCGCGAGAATATATTGTTATTTTATGACAAGAAAGGGCTTCCTAAACACTAAATCTGGAATCTGTAAGTAAAATAGAGATTGACAGATTTCACAAAATAAAAATGTAAAAAAAAAAAGTTGCTTTTAACTTTGAATATGTTAAACGGTTTTTTCTTAAGAAGTCATATTCAGCTTGGGACCCAGACTTCGAAGCAAAGCTGACTTTTGGTTCTTTCTCAAGGTGACTCTGCATCTAGCCCGTTTGTAGGCAGGTGTAAGAAATATCTTCTCTTGCAAATTCCCACATCTCTGTCTTAAAACTGTGACTTGATTTTAATTTTTAGTAGCATACCTCTTTGACTTGAGGTCACTTTTCTCTTTCTGTTTTTATGACAGTCTAAAGGGAAAGTCTAATTTGAAGGTCAAATTAGATTAGCTCCTTCTCTCAAGTGTTAACCTTTGTATTTCCTGTGGTACTTTCCCATTCTTATCATTTATAATTTAATAGCAACTTAACAGTAGTGTTTTTACCATACTACAGTGAACTTTTCTATTATCTACAATGGAAGATACACAGCACATATTGGCATAATTTTCTCTACCCAACCTATCAAAATATCACTGCTGTGAAGATGTATATGCCTGCCTTTGCTCTGCTGTTAATGCAAGCCCATGCTTCTTCCTATGTTATAGGTGACATGTGTGTGTTTGACACACTTTTCTACATGTAACCCATTGCAGGAGCAGAATGCCTGGCATGCTGTATATCACCCTACCTTTCTCTTCTATTCAGGGAGACCTATCAGATTAAAATATGGGATATGGATATTATATAGGGAGAATCTTGAGGCTATTCACAAAAAGGAAAGAAATTGCTAAAAACTACTACGGTTCATTTTAACTATTGTTCTTGATATTATCTCTGCCACACCAGTGTGTGTGACACATTTAGAACTAATGCCCTAGTACATTATTTTCTGTATTTCTGCTTAAAATACCCTGAATTGCTCAAATCAGAGCAAAATCCAGATTTTCTACAGGTCTGGAAGACAGAAATTTGCTAAGTATGTTGAATGGCTCCTATGCACATCTCTCTACCTTTTATGCAAAAGGATATTTGCATTAATTATTATTTCCTGTCTTACATATTATCTAATTGTATTCTCAAAAGCTGCCTTCATAAACAAGGTGCATTTTGTGCAAAAAAAAAAAAAAGACTGTGAAAAAAAGAAAAGGAAAAGAAAAAAAAAAAGACTGTGAAGTTCAGTATTTTAACAGAAGTGAGAGGGAATTGATTAGTCAGGAACATCAGGTAAAATGTACTTTACAAAAGAATAAGATTATAGATAGAACACTGATAGTGCCTCTCAAAAACTTTCATAATAACATACCATAAAAATGCATTTTAAAATTAAGCATTAATAGTAAAGAAAATGAATTTAAAAATCTATAAATTGTCTTAAGCACATGCTATGCACACTAGTGCTTATTTAATTTTGAATATGTATTTTTGTAAATGCAAGTATATATTAAACGTCTTTGAATATATTTGCTCCCCTTTGTAAACTTTACATTTTTGCTCATTTCTCTTTTTGTTCAACATGGGACTAGAAGAATTCTGCAGCGCTAGTGGTAATTAGGAAATGGGCTAGGTCCTCATCTATGTGGTGACATCTCATGGTAATAACCAGAGACTTTTAGGCAACTCATTAACACAGATTATCATTCTATAAATTATCACTTCACTTCACTGAGTGGTAAGCTAATGCCCTGATTAAATGAATGCAAATCTGAAACACATTTCCTCTATTACTAGTGAGTGTTTATATACCGTATTTCATTGATCTGTTATTTAATTATTTTTTAAGATTTTATTTATTCACATATCTGACTAACTACACAACGATTATGCCATTGTTTTTTTAAAATTTGCAAATTCAAACCAAATCTACACTGACAACCACAGTATGTAGAACATATAATATGCAAAGCACCTTTTAAAGAATAACTATTGGCATAACATATGATTTTGAATAATAAAAATATAGAACATAAAATATGCCATAAAAATAACCATCTAGTCCTAAGAGGCAGTATAGCTGAGTACTTGAAAGCACAGACTGGAGCTAGTGGATCGGGGGATACCCTGGCCTGCTGTCTGTCATCCCCCAGCTCTCTGACCATGAACAAGTTCATGAAACTTTCTTGATCTCATTTTCCTCATCTGTTAAAATGTAGATAATGTCAGTATTGCTTTATTGAAGGGTGTAAAGACTATATACATATATAACTTCAAGCAATGTATGGTACGTAGTAACTATCTGGTATTTCTCTGTTTTTTTTTTCTTCTGCTCTTACTATCTTCCTAAACTTTACATTAAACAAACAAACAAACAAACAAAATTCACAAACACCAGACCAGAAGAACAATAGTTTCCTGCATAGAACTTGTACATGCTAAATTCTAAAGGTTTTAGCAGAAATCATTTTGGTCGAAGACGCAACTCTAAGTTAAAGATCACTTCAACATGGCTAAGTGTTCTGAAATATGAACAAAAGGCTTCCAGAAGCCCATTTAGAAATATTAATTCATCTGTTATCACTGAAGGAAGTAGTTCATTTTTCCCCCGAGCAATTAGAAACTTCTGTGAATTACAAGAAAAAATGTTATAAAAAGTATTAATTATAAAAGTTGCCTATTCATTTCCTTTCTGAGTCTTTAAAAAAATGAGGCTGGAATAAAATAAAAGGATATTAGTCACTTTTAAAGAAATTCTCTTTTCCTGTAACAAACTTTCCTTCTTTGTCGTAGACATTAAATAACTCACCTGAGTTGGCCAAATATCAAAACCAGCCAGAAGCTAGGAAGCTGATCTAATGGAACTAAGTAATCTCGTGGGAGATTATTTGGTTCACTTAGGGCTCTTTTAGCAATGTGGATCAAAAAAGTGACCAGCCCCATTTTAAGGAGTGCTTTTAATTTTATATGTAGGTAGGTAATGGAAAGACAGAAAAAAAAAAAACTGACCTAGAAAATAAAGTATGTATTAGCATTATTCTCTTATTTCCTGAGCCTTTGAATCAAAGGACACTGATGCCTGTGTGGACATTTTATTATTCTGAATATCATCCATTTCCTATTCTAAATATTATTCCTTTACCATCAGGCTTCCACGTTCCTATAAAACACATGCCTTCTTTATGCAGGCTATTTTGCCAGCTTTGCAGGCTGGGATAAATCTGAATTGTTTGGCTTTTTATCCTGAAAATTAATAAGAAAATCATAATTGGTTTTCACCTTGATCTCACTGTCTGTGCAAGACTTGTCTGCTTTGGCTTTATATGATGCCCTTCATTAATATACTAATAAAATTAAAGTATGTTTAAAGAAAATAGTCTTTTATGCCAGGTGAAAATCCAGGTATTCATTATTTGTAGAAATTGCCTCCAATTTATCCTTAGACTCTACTCTAAGCAAAGCTACACCTTCTCTGCTCCAGACACGTGGAAATCATCTCTTACTTGCCTCCTTGTTTCACTGTCATCTCTGGCTGCCTCCTACCCACCAATCCCCATTCCTTTCCATAGAGCAGCCAAACAGATCTTTTAAAATTTCAAATGAAGTAATATTATTCCACAATTTAATACTCTCTACTATGTACTGAACATGTTCCCCTAACCCCAATTCACATCCAAAGCTCCAAGTCCCAATGTTTTGGTTTTCAGAGATGGGGTTTTTGGGCAGCATTTAGGACATGAGGATAGAGACCCCACCATGAATGGGATGAGTGTCTTTAAAAGAAGTGTCTTTAAAAGAAGAGTGTCTTGGGACTCCTGGGTGGCTCAGTGGTTTAGCGCCTGTCTTTGGCCCAGGGTGTGATCCTGGATTCCCCAGGATCGAGTCCCACGTCAGGCTCCTGGCATGGAACCTGCTTCTCCCTCTGCCTGTGTCTCTGCCTCTCTCTCTGTCTCTATCATGAATAAATAAATAAAATCTTAAAAAAAAAAAAGAAGAGATCATTTCTCTTGCTGTAGGTGAGCACACAGTGAGAAGGCATCCATCTGCAAACCAGGAAGAGGATTCACACCAGGAACCAAATTCAGTAACTTAAACTTCGACTTCTCAGCCTCTAGAACTGTGAAAAGTAAAATTCCATTGCTTAAGCCACAATAATCTGTTATAGCAGCCCAAAATGACTTCCTGTGGTTCTTAGAATAAAAGCTAATTTCCTTGTGCCCCTACAAGGCCCTGCCTACATGAGCTGGCTCTTGCCTGTTTCATTATCATCATCATCATATTCTCTCTCTCTCTCTCTCTCTCCCCTCCTTTCACTTATTTGCTCCAGCTATACTGGCTTTCGAGTAGCTTCTACGTTGAGCTTTTTCACTGGCTTTTTCTGCTTTCCGGGGGCATCCTTGCTCCATATGTTCACAAGGCTGGCTCCTTCATTTTTTTAAGCCTAAATTCAAATATCATCCTTCTCAAAGACTTTCTTACCATTCAGTAGAAACTGTCTCAGCAGACCATGAGTAACTATTTATTACAGAAACCTGTTTTATTCGCTCTAGAGTACCATATCACAAGCTGAGGTATTCATATTTGCATTTTTAAAAATTTGTTTTCTGTCTTCCCCAACTGAAGGGCACATTTCTTATAAGTTAATATAAGGAGGACAAATTTAAGCTTACTCAACATTTTTCATTATGTTACAAGTTATTATCTTCAAAATATTTGTGTTTTCTTTGGAGTGGGCACTTGTATCAGACAAGGCCATGCTAGAAAATATAAACTACTCTAATGCACTTCAAACAGAGAAACTTTTATGTAGAGCACTGGTCACAAAGTTTATGGAAGAGACGAGAAATTGCCAAGGAAATCATGAAGCATCCTATAAATTAATAATTATGTATAGGAAGAAGGTCTCACGTCTTAAACGAGTCAAAGGGAGGAAGTCACTGAAACTGAGCTGCTGGAAGATGGAGTTTGGCAGGCATATTTAGTGGAGGCAGCGCTTATCTAGAAAAAGCTGAGTCATAAATTAAATGCGGTTATGCAGTTAGAAACTCAGCTGAGAGAGAAGAGGGGGAGGGAGGAGGAAAAGAAATGAGAGGAGAGAGGGAGAAAGGGAGGGAGAAGAGATAGGCTTGTCTAGTCTTTCTGTTCTCAGATTTTGGGCCAGGGGAAGGCACTGGCCAAACCTAGATGGGAAAGCCAAGAGCAAAGGAGCCGGGGTAGTGCAGTTCTCTGGGGTACAGAACAAAGCACGGAAGGGCTGGGGATGCACAGCACTTAATACAGCTGCATAAAATGTGCACTGACAAGATAGCATCCTACCACAAACTAAAATCTGGAAATTCTCTCAGAAATGCCTTGCTATTTTTATTGCTTCTTAGACCCTCCACTATTAAAACTTCACCATAGGTATTTTGTCATATTTTTTTTCTAAAGGATTTTTATAATAGGTTTAAGAAATAGTTTCAGATTAGAACAATTATGATGCACCATGTGCTCCAGAGCCACACACATAGACACACACACACACACACACACACACACACACACACAGATTTTCCAGACCTATAGCTGAGAAAGTGAGACTCGTCCCTTATGTTCATCAGTGACATAAGGATATAGTACATTATGAAAACAGTTTCTCCTGGGTTTCTGTAAAAGTTAGAAATTTTCAGTAGCGAGTCACAAAAAGAGAATTTTACTGGCTCAGACAAGGTAGGATCCAAGATTTAAACTGAATAAATAAATAAAAGTCTGTCCCTTCCTCTTTCTTTAGCTGGAGTCCTTTTTGTGTCAGCTTCTTTCTCAGATGGTTTATCTCCCCACATTGGGAAAGATGGCCTCCGAGAGCCCAAATCTAGTCTATATCCTTGTGATTTATAATACAGAGGAAAGATAAATCATCTTATAATCTGCACCAAATATTAGAGAAGACTATGACTTGGGTCAGCCGTGGAGGTGGCAAAAGAACTTCCAAGGCAGTCAACCCTATCAAGACAGTTTAGAGTGGGGGATGTGATTCTTCTACAAAAAGCAGATGTCAGACTAATTCCCCAGCACTATTTTTTCCAGCAGACCTCGGGGAAGCAAAAGCACAGCTACAGCTACCTCTGCCTTCTGGTTAGAAAAACCAATAGTCATCAAAAGCAAGATATCAAAAATCAAGACTTGAGGACATTTCATTTCCAAGTTTCCATGTCTATAGAAACATGGCCAAAAGCAATGGGTGACTAAAGCAGCAGTCTCAGGATTTCACATATGAATTTGGTATGTGCCTGCGGGTGTGGAAACATTCTGTCTGTAGCACTGACCAACCAGCTGATGAATAGCTAAAGGATAGAAGGATGTTCTTTTGAATTGAGGAAGCAACATTTTGTGAAAAAGTGACATAAATCTACTTTTCTGTTGAAAGATCTCTAGGCCTTTCCATTGGGATTTGCTTCCATAAGTAACAACCACTGACTTGTGTCCTCTTCAATCACAGAAATCTGTGTTTAAATAACGTATTGTGTAGAAATAATGTATTGTGGAGTCTCCCTAAAGTTAGTGGTTGTAAGTTACCCTGGATAAAATTTTTTAAAATGCTGTATCTAAAAACAATGACAAAAATTCCAAAGTTGTCACATGATCTTCATTTACTCAATTCTCCACTGTTAAAAATGAATCTCTTTCTCTTTTCTTTTTACTGGCTTCTTTTTAGGAAAATAGACATGCATGGAGAATCAGTAAAAATTCTCTACTTTCTTTGCATGTTTGTATATTTACTTAAATAGCTCTCTTTTCTATCAGTGGTTAGAACTTTTAAGGCTTTTTTTTTTTCCCCCATACTCCTCCTTAGACTTCCTTGGTATATACCTTTCAAACCATGCTGGGTAAGGGATGTCAGGTTTTTGAAATCAGATTTTTTTGTTACTTTTGCAATCATGGAAAAGTTACTATGCCACAATGAGTCTCAGTTTTTAAACTGTACAACTGGGGAAAATATACTACCTCATGAGGTGAATAGGAGAATTAAATTATATGGGAGATACAAAGTTTACGATACTCAGATTGAAAGATAGGAATCACTTAACAACTATTATTATTTATAAGGGACAACGTTTGAGATAAAGTCAAAGATTCCAGTTGTATTTATTCAGACAACAGGTGGTTGTACAATTACAAAGCATTAACACCAGGTATGGTGTTCTGATATATAATCTTTCAATTAGAATTCAAGATTTCAAAAGTGCTTCAAGCTGACTGAAAAGCCTGATATTTCATACCATGAAAAGTAAAAATGCAGCAACCTGATTCTTCAAAGATGTTTGCATTTGATGCAGGTTCTCATCTTAATTAGTCAAAACCGGAGCAGGCTTGTTTTTTAGGGTAAGCTGATATATGCTTAAGATCTTAAATTTCCTTGCCTTTATCTTGTTTTGGGAAGAAAATTCTTTTCATCATTATCCCTCCCATCACATATCTGCATTTTCCCTAAGTTGTCGGTAGAGGATGCATGGAGAATCTGCCCATACTCTTATCTCTAGATGATCTTTTAAATAGTATGCACCATAATTGAGGTCAGGTGGCAGCCATGAACGAGATAAATCTTGAATGAGATTAAGATGAATGACAGCTCTGCTGGCCAAAGTCCCACTGTCCCAGAAAGAAATGATAAATTAATGGAATCGACATTGGTGTGATTTTAAAAAAGAATGTTTAAACATATGCTATGAATATTTCAGCGAAACATGAATCTCTGCCTTCCTTTTGTACCTTTAATATCCCCATACTCCTGGGATCAACCGTGTAGAACCAGAACCAAACAGTACATATTCCGAGACTTGCTGGAAAGTGCTGGGAAGTAGTGACTCTTGCCGTGTGTCCTTCTTTGAGTCCAGATGAGTTGACATATAGGAAGTGCTGGCCGCTCCCTTGAAACAGATGAATACAACTCTTTCAGTACAATGCTAAGTGTCACAGCATGAGGAAGAATATATTTAAACTATGTGCGAATTTCATGCCGCCCACCCGCACACAATTAAACACAACTCATTTTCTTTCTGTGGAGTCACATATCGATAATGTTTAATTCTTTTGAACCAAAAAGAAAGAAAGAAGAAAGAAAGAAAGAAAGAAAGAAAGAAAGAAAGAAAGAAAGAAAGAAAGAGAAAGAAAGAAAGAAGAAAGAAAGAAAGAAAGGAAAGAAAGAAAGAAAGAAAGAAAGAAAGAAAGAAAGAAAGAAAGAAAGAAGAAAGAAAGAAAGAAGAAAGAAAGAAAGAAAGAAAGAAAGAAAGAAAGAAAGAAAGAGAGAAAGAGAGAAAGAAAAGGAAAAGGAAGACTGTCACTATGATTCTATGATTCACAAAATTCACCTGGGTATGTGACTTTCGCCTAAAGTGATCAAATATCTGTGCTGAGTCTGAAGGTATATTCCTTTTCTTTTCTAATTTGCTCAAACCTCTTCAGTTTCAGGTAAGTAAAATATTTTGTATGCTGTGTAGAGAGCAGAGACACAGGGTTTTGGAGGCCGACTGATAGTATATCTGCTTTGCAGTTGCTCCTATTCCCACACTGACCAGAGCAGTAATAAATGGCAGTCACAGTAAGTGAAATCTAATTCTGAAAGTCACCATGCTTTTTTTTTTTTTTTCTGAGCAGTAACTTCTATTCTCCTCAACTGCAGATCTCTCCATTTACACACAAATGGATTTTGTTCTGCAGACATCGTCAAAATTCATCATAGCTACTATCCCCTGCATTGCTTTTACTAGGAAAGAATGAAAAAAATCTGTGTGTATTTTCTAATATATATAAAAATATTTTCTAATTAAAGGTATTCTTTTTCCCCCTATGGGAGTTTAGTATTGTTACGGAGACATATGGTTTTAAATCATCAATTGTGAGTCAGTAGCACATGAGGCTTCTTTCAAGAAGCTTTCCGATTTAAGAGCTTATTGTCTGGTAAACCTGTGGAATCAGTATACATATTAGTTACCTTTATCCCCTATAGCCACTGAATTCTTCAAAGCAAGGAACACTCATGCATTACTCCCTTGAATAGAGTTAACAAACAGAAGTAGCCAGAGTGAATTACAAAGAACAGTTAGGAGATCCCATTCATGCCGACTAATACTTTTTGCCTACTCCTGTTCACAAAGAACATTATTTCATCAAATGGATCATCAGTAAATACAGATATGTGGTAAATAAGACAGCCTGGCTGTAGTCCTCAGCAGGCCTAAGTAGAGACAAAATTCTTAAGGGGTTGCTTGTTCTTGTATCCACTTAAATAATAATAATAATGGACTTTATTTTTCAGAGCAATTTTGAGCTTAAAGGAAGTTGAGAGGAATTACAGAGTTCCATATATGCCCTCATCCTCCCCAGCACCTGTGACTTGCTTATTATTAACACCTTGCATTAGTGCAGTACGTTTGTTACAATTAATGAATGAGCCAATGACAGACGCATTATTATTAACTAAAGTCCATGGTTTACATTAGGGTTTATTCTTCCCCTTGTGCATTCCATGGGCTCTGACAAAGGTATAATGATATGTCCACCACTACAGTCAGGATTGTATAGGATTGTTCTCTGCTCTAAAATCCTCTTTGCTCCACCTCTCCACCTTTTCCTCTCACTCTTGCCCACCAAACATCTGGCAACCATTGATCTTTTTACTACATCCACTGTTTTCTCTTTTCCAGAGTTTTTTTTCTCTTTTCCAGAGTTAGAATTACATAGTCTGTAGCCTTCCTAGGTTAGCTTCTTCACTTAGCAATGCACATTTAAGGCTTTTCTGTATGTTTTTTGTGGCTTGATCGCTCATTTCTTTTTATCACTGAATAATATTCCTTTGTACAGATGTACCACAGTATGTTTATCCATTCACCTATGAGGTTTCTTGGTTTCTTCTAAGTTTGGCAATTATGAATAAAGATCCTATAGCAACAGAGTACATGCTTCTGTGTAAACATGTTTTCAACTCATATATATATATATATATATATATATATATATATATATATACACTTACCAAGGAACACAACTATTGGTTTTTTTTTTTTTCATATATTTTTTATTGGAGTTCAATTTGCCAGCATATAACACCCAGTGCTCATCCATCCAGTGCCCCCCTCAGTGCCTGTCACCCAGTCACCCCAACCCCCTGCTCCCCTCCCTTTCCACCACCCCTTGTTCATTTCTCAGAATTAGGAGTCTCTCATGTTCTGTCTCCCTCTCTGATATTTCCCACTTATTTTCTCTCCTATTGGATCCTTTGGCATGAGTATGTTTAGTTTTATGAAAAAACTGCCAATTTGTCTTCCATCAACAAAGGACAGTCCCCATTCTTCTTTATCCTCAACAACATTCAGTGTTGTCAGTGTTTTAGATTTTAGTTACTATAATAGTTTTGCAGTGGTATTTCATTTCAACTCAATGTCATCTCAATTTGCATTTTCATGATAACATATGATATGGAATATTTTTTATACTTATTTGCCACTTGTGTATGTTCTTCAATAGGTATCTGTTCACATCTTCTGTATGTTTTCTACTTGGGTTGTGTTTTTTAATTAAGTTTTAAGCATTTTTTTTTGTTTGGACACAGATATGCATTTGCAAATATTTTCTTCCACTCTGTGGCTTATCTTTCTTTTAGTTTTCTTAATAGTATCCAATATAGAGTGAAAGTTTTAATTTTAATGAAGTGCAACTCATCAATTTTTTCATTCACAACTCAAGTTTCTAGTATTGTGTCTGAAGACTTATCACCAAACCCAAAGTTACCTAAATGTTCTATTTTGCCTTCTAGGAGTTTTATAGTTTTACACTTTACTTTTGGGTCTATAATCCACTTTGAATTAATTTTCATGAGAGGTTTGAGCTCTGTGTCTAGATTTTTTTCTCATATGAATATCCATTTGTTGAAAAGATAATCCTGTGTTGAATTGCCTTTATTCCTTTGTCAAATGTCAGTTGATCTTATTTGTGTCTGTCTATTTCTGAGTTTTCTGTTCTATTCCATTTATCCATTTCTCTATTATTTTATCAATATCACACTGTCTTGGTAACCAGCTTCATAGTAAGTCTTAAAAAAGATAGTATAATTCCTCCAGCTTTGTTTTTTTATACTTTGTGTTGTATACATTGTGTTGGCTATTTTGGGTCTTTTGCCTCTCTATATAAACTTTAGAATCAGTATCTTACAAAATTATGTGCTAGAACTCTGAATGGAATTACACTGCATATATACATCAAATTGGGAAGAATTGACATCTTCAAAATACTGATCCTTCCTGTCCACAAACATGGAATATTTCTCTATATATTTAGATCTTTGATTCTTTACCAGAGTTTGTATTTTTCCTCATGTAGACCTTGTATTTATTTGTTAGATTTATACTTAAGTAGTTCTTTCTCTCTCTGCTATTAATGAAAATGTTATTGTGTTTTAAATTTCAAATTCCATTTTTTCATTGACTGTATATAATGAAGCAAATGACTTTTATGTATAAACCTTGTGTCTGACAACTGTTATAACTTTAATTCCAAGAGTTTTCATGTTATATCATTGAAATTTCCTGTATAGACAATCATGTCATCTGCAAAGCACACAATTTTATTGCTTCCCTCCCAATCTGTTCTGTTTTCCTCTCTTGCTTTACTATATTAGCTATGACTTCCAGGATGATGTTGAATAGGAGTACTGAGAGCAGACAACCTTGCTGTATTCCTGCTAGCTTCTGACAATTATGAATGATGTAAGCTATAGGTTTTCTGAAGATATTTTTTACAGCTTTATTGAAGCATAATTGACAAATACAATTGAAATATATTTAAAGTGTACAACATGATGATTTGATATTTGTATACATTGTGAAAGGATGCCCACAACTTAATCTATCCAACACCACACATTTACTTTGTGTATGAGAATTGCTTAAAATCTACTCTCATAGCAAATTTCAAATATATAATTTAGTATTAACTATATAACCATAAAAATATGGAATCTATCACAAATTCATGTGTCATCGTTACGTAGGGGCCATGCTAATCTTATGTTTATCATCTCAATTTTAGTATGTGCTGTGGAAGCAAGATATTCTTTATCAAGTTAGGGATATTCACCTCAATTCTTAGTTTACTGAGCTATTTTATCACAAATGGAGGTTGTATTTTGTCAAATGCTTTTTCTGCATCTATTGACATGATCATTTAATTTTTCTACTTTTCTCTGCTGATGTGATGGATTACACTAATTGAATTTCAAATATAAAACCAGTCTGACATACTTGAATAATTCCCACTTGGTTGTGCTGCATATATATATATATGTATATATATATACACACACATATATATAATGTTTCCATGAGATTAGATTTGCTAATTTGTTGAGAATTTTTGACGAGAGATACTGATTTGTAGTTCTCCTTTCTTGTGTTGTCTTTGTTTTTTATTTGAAATGCTGGTCTCATTGAACAAGGTAGGAAATGTTCTTTTTTGCTTGTCTTTTCTGGAACATATATAACTGGTATAACTTTTTTCCTTTGGGAGAATTCACCAGTGAATCCATCTAATTCTAGTGATTTCTGATTTGGAAGATTTTTAATTACATATGCATTTTTTAAAAAAGATTTATTAGGGAGAGAGCGCATGAAGATGTGAAGCAGGTCTCCATCCCATAGCCCTGAAATAAAAACTTGAGCCACAATCAAGAGTTAGACACTTAACTGACTAAGCCACCCAGGTGCCTTTGTAAGCAATTTCTTTGATACAGACATATTTAGGTGATCTATTTCTCATGTGAGTTTGGTGGATTGTGTCTTTGAAGGAATTGCCTTACTTAGGTTATCAGATTTGGGGCATTTAGTCGTATATAATACCTCTATTATCCTTTTAGTGTTCATGAATAAATAACGATGATTCCCTTTTTATTTCTGATAATTTGCAATTTGTATTTCATTTTAGGTTTGTATGTCCAGAAGGTCTTCAATTTTATTAATCTTTTCAAAAAACTAGGTTTTAGTTTTTATTTCCCCTTTATTTTTTTGTAATTTCAGGTTCTTATTTAAATTCCAGTTGGTTAATATTTAGTGTAATAGTTTCAGGAGTAGAATTTGATGATTCATCACTTACATATAATGTCCAGTACTCATCACAGGTGCCCTCCTTAATACCTATCTCGCAATTACTTCATCCCCCCACTAACCTTCACTCCAGCAACCCTCAGTTTGTTCTCTATAGTTAAGAGTCTCTTCTGGTTTGCCTTCCTCTCTCTTTCCTCTCCCTATGCTCATCTACTTTGTTTGTTTCTTAAATTCTACATATGAATGAAGTCATATAGAATTTTCTTTCTCTGGCTTATTTTGCTTAGAATAATACACTCTACCTCCATCCATATCATTGCAAATGGCAACATTTCATTATTTTTTGTGGCTAAGTCATATTCCATTGTGTGTGTATATATATAATCTTTTAAAAAATATTTTATTTATTTATTCATGAAAGACACAGAGAGAGGCAGATACATAGGCAGAGGGAAAAGCAGGCTCTATGCAGAAAGCCTGATGTGGGACTCTATCCCAGAACCCCGGGATCACGCCCTGAGCCAAAGGCAGAAGCTCAACCACTGAGCCACCCAGGTGTCCCTATATCTTCTTTACCCATTCATTAGTTGATGGATATTTGGGCTCTTTCCATAGTCTGGGTATTCTTGGTAATGCTGCTATAAACATCAGAGTTCATGTGTCCCTTTGAATCTTTATTTATTTGAGAGAGAGAGAGAGAGAGAGAGAGAGAGAGAGGGCACCCCTGATCATGAGAAGGGGGAAGGGAAGAGGGAGAGGGTGAAAGAGAATCTCAAACAAACTCCCTGATGAGTACAGAGTCAATGTGAGGCATAATCCTGAGATCTGAGGACCCTGAGATCATGACCTGAGCCAACGTCAAGAACCAGATGCTCAACCAGCTGAGCCACCCAGGAGCCCCACTTCAAATCTGTATTTTTCTATCCTTTGGGTAAATGCCTAGTACTGTAATTGCTAGATTGTAGGGTAGTTCTGTTTTTAACTTTCTGAGGAACCTCCATACTGTTTCCCAGAGTGGCTGAACCAGTTTGCATTCCCACCAACAGTGTAAGTTCCCCTTTCTCCATATCCTCACCAACATCTGTTGTTTTCTGTGTTGTTAATTTTACCCATTCTGACAGGTGTGAGGCAATATCTGAATTGTAGTTTTGATTTGTATTTCCCTGGTGATGAATAATGTTGAGCATCTTTTCATGTATCTGTTGGCCACCTGGATGTCTTCTTTGGAGAATGTCTATTCATGTCTCCTGCACATTTCTTAAGTGGGTTGTTTTCAGATTTCTTGATTTCAGTTTTAAAATTACTCTTCCTAGTTTCCTAAGCTGCAGGTTACTGATTTTAGATCTTTCTTCTAATACATACATTTGATGCTAAAAATTTCCCTCTATATGCCATTTCACTAAATTTCACACATTTTTATTAGTTGTATTTGCTTTTTCATTTAATTCAAAATATTTCAAAATTTCTCTTGAGATATTTTTCTTTGATCAATATCTTATTTAGAAGTCTATTTAGTTTTTTGTTTGTTTATTTGTTATTTTTTTAAAGTCTATTTGTTTAATCTTTAAGTACTATGGAATTTTCTGGTTGTATTTCTGTTACTGATTTCTACCTTAATTCTGCTGTGGTCTGAGAGCACACATTGTAGGATTTCTTTTAATTTTGTTAAGATGTGGTTTATGTATCAAATGTGGGCTGTCTTGGTAAATGTTTCATGTGAGGTTATGAGGAATGTATATTCTACTGTTGAAGTATTCTATAGACATCAATTATATCCAGTTAATTAATGACACTGTTCCCTTTAAGTATGTCCTTATTGATTTCTGCCTGCCCTATCACTGACAGAGGGGTGTTAAAGTCTCCAGCTATACTAGGGATTCATCTATTTCTCCTTGCAACACTATTTAGGCTTGCTTTGCGTATTTTGATGTTCTGATGTTAAGTACTTACATGCTGAGGGATGTTTTGTCTTCTTAGAGTAATGACCTTTTTATCATTTTATAATCCTTCTTTTTATCCCAGAATGTTCTCCTTCCTCTGCAATCTTATTTGTCTGAGATTAAAGTAGCCACTACTGGTTTCTTTTGATTAATGTTAACATAGTATATTTTTCTCCATTCTTTCATTTTTTACCCATTTATCCACTCTATGTATTTATACTGGAAATGGGTTTCTTACTGACAATATACGATTCTTTGTTTTGCTTTAATTTTCTCTTAGTCTTTTAATTGGTGAACATAGACTAGCAACATTTAATGTGATTATTGAGATAGGTGGATTAACGTTTACCTTGTTTGTTATTATTTGCTATTCACTGGTATTGTTTTTTCTTGGTTTCTCTTTTTTTTCTTTCAGTTTTTCAGTCTTCTCTGACCTTAACTGAGCATTTCATATTGTTTTTTCTTGGTTTCTCTTTTTTTTCTTTCACTTTTTCAGTCTTCTCTGACCTTAACTGAGCATTTCATACGATTTCATTTTGTATCATCACTTAGGATTCCAATTATATATATATATATATATATATATATTTTTAAACGTTTTCTAGTATTTGACAATGAATTTGCAATATACATTCCACTAAACCAATTACTCTTTAAGATGTCATTATATCACTTCATGAATAGTGTAAGAAACATACCAGAGTATTCCCAGTAATCTCTCCCATCCCTTATCTCTTAGGTCAGCTTCTTTTTCTTTCTTCTTTCTTTCTTTCTTTCTTTCTTTCTTTCTTTCTTTCTTTCTTTCTTTCTTTCTTTTTCTTTCCTTCTTTCTTCTTTCTTTTTTTTTTTCAGGTTAGGTTCTAGTAAAATAGTTTCTCTTGAGGGTGGGCTTTGTTATAAAAAACAGAAAGCTCTGGGAAATTTTCAGAATGGCTATTTTTCCCCTCTACCTCCTGAAAGCAGAAAGTTTTCTTTGGTCTTCACTGTCAGAAACTAATAGGGCTTCAAGTTAAAACTTACAAAAGTGCGTGGGCTTCCTATTGCTGATTCCCCCGGACTATCTCTCCAACTTGTTCACATTGAGCTTAGAGCAATTCATCAGTAATAGTATTGGATTTCCTCCCCTGTACTGACTTCTGCAGAAACTTCTGCTTGTGGGTATCTGCTCCAGTAAGTTGTGATTCTCAGTTTCCACCTGCTTGTCTCCAGTCTGGGAGCAGTGGTTTGCCTTGGAACCTCAATTCTCTTAATAAATCTAAAAAGAGTTGTTGATTTTTAGTTTGCTCAGCTTTTTATTTTTTCCTATTATGAGGAAAGAAATAATGACTTCCAAGTTCCTTACATGCTAGACCAGATACTGAAAGTGACTTGCATCTATTTTTTTTTTTTTAAGATTATTTGAGAGAGAGAGAGTGCATGTGCAAGTGTGCATGCAAGTGAGTGGAGGGAAGGGCAGAGGGAAAGAATCTTCAAGCAGGCTTCCCACCGAGCACAGAGTCCAATGTAGGGCTAGATCTCACAACTCTGAGATCACAACCTGAGCAGAAAACAAGAGTCCCACGCTTAACTAACTGAGCCACCCAAGCGCTCCTATATTTTTTAAAATTCCTTACTGAAAATATTTATCTTCATGTAGAACACTTTATAAAGTCTGGCAAATTAAAAAAGAAATCTTAATCAAGAAAAATAACCAGGGAACATGCCATATGAGTGACTGGTGCAAGATTTTCCTCAGTATAAAATAGTGGAAACTACTTGAAAAATTTCCTGGCTTTCTCGAGTGGACTGTCTTCTATCCTCACCGTTTTATAAATACATGACTAGCAAATATTGGATTAGGAAAATTATACCAAATATTTTAATTCAGCCACAGAAAAGTTTTCTTTCATATTTCTTTGCAAGGATGTCATATATTTGTTTTCTTATTTGGAAAATGAAGACATACATGTCGCATGTGCAGCCAAGATACACCTAGACTCCCTCAGTCAAATCTACTAAAAACTGTGGCTTATTCATTAAGAATACACATTCTTTAAATCTATGCTATCTTTGATTATAGAAGAACATCTAAGTGTATCCTCATTTTGTTGCCTTTCACACCCGTAAGGATTCCTAGTGCACTTAGAGTACAATATCAGACAAACTTTACAGTGTTACCCTGAATAAAAGAAATGTAGCATAATCCAAATGAACTACAATAATAACTTACATAGTTAAGATGAAAACATGGACTCTAGTCAGATTAGAGTGGATATGAAGAAATAGCCCTGACCTAGTTCCAAATAAGGTAAATTAATGCTAAGTATGTTTGTATAAAACTACTCTATATTTCATGGTTCAGCTCTTAAATAGTATGACATATATAATGGGAACTAATATACCTCTATCTCAAAAACAAATCATGTTTAACCCAGACTTTAAATATATATCTAACCATGTTTTCCTGCTTACCTGATATTGAAAGTCAAACATTTAGAGAAGAAGAAATAGAAGTAATTGTGTCTACTGGCACAAATTAATCCATTTTAAAAATTAGGAATTCTGATTTAAAACCTTGTATTTTGGTGAATTTATTCTTCTAACTACATAAATACATTAACCTTTTACTAATTCAGAAGTTTGTTTTGAATAATTTTAATCATGTGATACATATTTTTAAAAGTTAGGTTTTAAGTTTGCACAGCAATCTGAGTGCAGGCTAACCAAATTCTCCATCCTTAGTCATTGCCAAATTGGCTCTTCGTGGAACTCCACTCACAGCATTCTCAGTATCTTAATAATTTTTCTCAACGCACCCCAGGTGGGAAGCAACATTTTGGTTTTGTTAATTAAGTCCTTAACAACTTAATGCTTATTAATATTCTAACAACAACATAGGTATTCAAAAAAGTAATACACACAAATTGAAAAATATCATTCTAAATAACCACAATTACTTTCCACTGAAGAGTGTACTCATTAGGCACTTCTTGAACTCTCTAACATTGAAATTACATTGACTATCACCATCATCATTTCCTATTTCACTTTTTTTTCCCCCAGTATTTACTTTTATCATAGCAACTACCATAAACCAGCTTAGCAAAGAGATGACAATCTTTGAAAGGAATGTAGAACAATATAATATTTGCATTTTAGGGCTATATTATGAAACTTAATGTAAAAAAATATGTAATTCACTGGGGATGATAATAATCCAACATGTTTCACTGCAGCATATTTATTTCAGTATAAGACAATGTTATGTAAAATTCAGCATCAAAGACAACATTTCCAATCATTAGTTAGGGGACTCTGAGTGAGTTTTCAAAGTGTACCCCACCTAGCCTCTCCTAATTTGCATATTCAATTTGGTCTTACAACATCCTGCAGTGAAACACAAAAGTCAGAAAGTCAGTTTCTGGCTGATGTATTAATGCATGCAAATGTGAACTTTTATCCATTTTAAGATTTAAGAATACAAGACTATGCCTGGAAATTTAGAAGCAACATTGCAAATTTGGTCTCTGGGGATTTTAAATTCTAGAACACTAGTGTATCCAAGCCTGACTTTGTAAGGGGACTAGACTTGTTGCAATGCCAAATTTTTTCCCGAGACTCACAAAGGTGAAAAGTTGCTTAGCCTCTTGAAATTATTAATAGAAATATATGAATTATCTGGGAACTATGCACTGTATCACAAAGTTATAAAACCTTACATTGAATTATATTTTCAGAAATAGACTCATTCTTTATCTAGAAAGCTCAGACTAGACCTAGTTTCAAACGTTTGTAAACTTTCAGTTGCTTCATTGAGAACTACCTATTTATATCTAGCAAAACCTTGGGGAAGGTCAATCTAGCTTCCCACACAAAGTTCAGAATTTGTCAAAGCAGATAATAAAGCTTAAAAGTCTCAACTGCCACAACATATTTAGAATTTAATGGTAAATCATTGAACCAGTTGACTTTGTTTATATGTGGCTCTGGAATGATCAACCACCTTCATTTCCAATTCTACATTTATTTTCCTCGACACTTCCTTTTCCCAACGTTCATGGGACAGACTTTTACAGAAGCAGAATTTTTTGATTGTTGGTTTGATTTTAGACTGCTTTATAGCAGAAAACTGTTGGCCATTTTAAAAGTTACTTAATTCTCATATATTACGTCAGAATGTACACAGTTAGGTTTGTAAAACTTTAACATGGCCAGATGTAGTACTGTGGAATGTGAGCATTTACTAAATATGTCTGAATGTTACTTCTCCCTCCACCTGATATTTTCTGTACATTTCAATGTAATACTTCAATTTTACTTGTACAGGTTTTAGGATTACAAGTTCTTAAGCTTCCTAAAGTACAAATTTTATATGTCATATCTTAATTAGCTAAAATCAGGCACTGGATAGAAGTTTCTCATCAATATTCAATTTTTACCTTAAAAGCTCTTTAAGAATTACACACATTTTCAAAAACTGGGGCCACTTAGTGTCAAATAGTGTACATTCAGCATCCCTTTGTTCAGATCACCATTGTTATTTGACAGGAGAGAGCCAAAAGATATCAGCCACATTCAGAATCCATCAGTGTGCTTAGTGGACATTCTTTTTCACTTTGGCATTGGCATGCAGTAAAGACTCTAATTTGTCTTTTGGATGTTATTAGCTACAATCTTGAGTTTTTGAAAATGTTTGAGTCATTATGCCATAAGGTAATAAATTTGACATTTCTTTTATAAAAAGACTGTTAATACTTTCAAAAGAAAGCTGTATTTTTTTCAGCTCCAGTGCCCTCAGAAGAATCATACTCACTTATACGATGGTCAAATCATAAAAGACAATTTCCCACTTCAAATGATCTGAATTCACTTCCTTTTTAAATTGTAGGCAGTTTTAGTCTTTTTTTTTATTGTTCATAAAATAAAGCTGCCTAATGTTTTTTTAAAATGTGATACGGTATGCCTCTCTTCTAAAATAACAAATTCTCCCTGTTCAGCGTTAGACTTACTTAGCTTGGTTCCACATCCTCTGTAATTTCTGCCTGTCCCTCACCCTACAATAGAAGGGGGTACAATGATTATCAGCTGAAATGCCTCAATCTCTTTTTGTCTGCAAGTTTTAAAGGCCATGAAATGTAAACATGCTCAGAGGGAGAACGAAGGTTTTCCTTAAAGTTGTCAAAATGGCAACCACAGATACAGTGCCTCTGAAGTCATATGAAATGTTTTCATGGCATTTGATGAAAATGTCTGTCATTACATCACTTCTATTTGCTTGTTGAAAGGCTGTCCAATGAATTGATCTGGCATTTCTTTATTTCTATCTACCTTTTCCAAAAGTTTATTCTTCAGGCATTACTCTTCATTGATAATAATTATTACCTATTAAAAAAAAAAACAACTTCTCAACAGCATGTCTCAACTTAGCTCTATGTACTATTACCAAATTTTGGTGCTATAAACTGTTTCCCTCAGTAATCATTCATCTGGTATAAAAATGAAGCTTATAGTTGAGACATGCCAAAACAGGGTATGTTCATCTTATTTTGAAAGCTTTAAATTTGCTCATTAGAAAGTATACCTCAATCACATGAAGGTACCATATGAATGGAATTGGTTGGCACTTCCTATAAGTGTAGCTAGAGACAAGGATTCTGAATCTCTTAATCTTCATAATGGAAGAATCCTGAAGAACCTCTTTACGTGTTATTATTGATGCCTTGAGAAACATGCATTTGCTTAATAGCACTTGTGTAACTTGATTTTATTTGTCAAACTGAGATACAAAAAAAAAAAAAAACTAGTTGGGGATCCCTGGGTGGCTCAGTGGTTTAGTGCCTGCCTTTGGCCCAGGGTGTGATCTTGGAGTCTCAGGATCAAGTCCCACATCAGGCTCTCTACATGGAGTCTGCTTCTCCCTTTGCCTATGTCTCTGCCTCTTTCTCTCTCTGTGTCTCTCATGAATAAATAAATAAAATCTAAAAAAAAAATTAAATAAGTAAAAAGAAAAAGAAAACTAGTCATGTAGGAAGAGAGAACTAATAAAGTATATACCTTAGGTAATTGATAAATGGTATGAACTTTAACTTTGTTTAGATTTCCGAGCCATTTTACCTGAAAGAGTGCGGAAAGCATATAAGAACAGAGAATATATATTTTCATTGAAACAGAAACTAGTATTATTAGGTTATTTTAATGAATATGTAATGAGCAGAAACCTTCAGCATGGTGGACCAATGGTGAAGCCTGCAGGCACTTTAGCTGTAGGCTTCCATTCAAATCCTGACTTTACTACTTATTAGGTATGTGACCTTCAGCAACTTATGTAAATTCTTGAGGATTTAGAAGCAAGAAGAGATAATTATTGTAGGTACTTTACCTCATGGGGTTGTGGTAAAGATGAAAGGATACACTACCTATTAAGTGCTTAGAACAAAGTTGCAAATTAGTGCTACTCTCCTGGGAAATTTAGAAAATAGATATAAAGATAATTCTAGAAGTAGAAAAAGACAATCAATCACAAGTTACTGATTGGATAAGTACCACAGAAAAGGCACCATGTCTTGCATTTGGATATTAAGGCAATGGACAAGTTAGCTAGGAAAATATGAAACATGCCCCAAAGAAGCTAACAGTAAGTCTAGCTAATAAAAGCCAGCAGCATATACTATTTGGAAGACACATTCTGGGTCAGACTATCTGGGTTCAAATCCAAACCCAGGTACTTGCAAGCTTTGTGACTTTGGGAAGATCACTGAATCCCCACTGTGTCTCATATCCATCATCTATCAGATGGTGATAATAATAACAACATACAGCTCTTGAAGGTTATTGTGAGCCTGTAACACCAAATATTGACGTAGGTTGTAAATATCATATAGTTCAACTGATAAAAGACGGCTTAAATTGGGTGACTAAGAAAAGACCTTATAAAAGATATGTCATTATATTAAGATGTTAAAGAATATAATGGAGATGGTAATAGGCAAAGAAAGTCATGTAGAGTGGCAAAAATTCATTCTTAAAAAAATCAGTAAGAGAATCCTCTAGGTTTCCAGTTTAGCATGAAAGAAGCTTAGAGGCACAGTCTCATCTTTACAACAACAAAAAAGCCAGACAAACTAATAGTTAAAATTCTTCCTGTATCTATCAGAGAATTAGAGTAGGCATCACAGGGAAGGAAAACCAGGGGAGATAGGAAGGCAGGTAGAGAGAATCACAATTGATTGGAGCAAAACCACAGAAGCTGGAACCACTGAAGGAGCCAGCACTGGGTGAGGAAAACATTAATTGGAATTAACAAATTGCTGGAGGCGCAGCGTGGAAAAGCTTGAGAGAAATGAACTCTAGAGATACAAGTGTTAAGGGTATCACCAAAGTCTTCTCTCCAGAAGCCTTACCCAGTTCCCAAAGTGAAGACTGGAAGACAATCCCCTCTGTTTCTTTCCAGGACGTATGAAAAGTAGCCATTTTGAAGTACACTTATTTTTCTTAGGAAGGTCTAGACTTCCTATCTTATCTAAGGGGAGGGAGAACTGAGAAGCACTTGTCAAGGTCACAGTAAAAGACCACAAGCTCCCTGAAAGACTATGATACAACACAGAATAGTGGAAGGGCCCCATTCCTCTGACTTTACCACTCAATACCTTTACACCTTAACTCCACCTTGACACCACATCAGTAGGCTACTGTATACTAGCAGAGGGCTGCAACTGAAAGGACTCCATCTCTCAGACCTTATTTAAGAAGTCCTAAGGAAACCAAAATACAAGACAGAAGCCAGAGGAATTAGGATGCCAGAGGAAGTTACACCTTCAGACTCCTATAGCTACAGCCTATAGTAAATAGTAAACATGGCCTTACTTCCTGCCAGATCAACTTCACACACAAGGCCTGTTTACCTTGGTTCCTTTTACCTGGTACATCATATCCACTATCAACAAAAAAATTACAAGTCATCCTATAACAATGATACAACCAAAAGTTGATATTTATAATGCCCAGAGCATATTTGAGGAACAAGAACACAGAGTTTATAAGAGAATTAAAATCAGAAATGCAATTTGGGGAAGAACACAGAAAGTCCTTAATGCTACCCTAATAGTCAATGAAGAGCGTCTGATGATTTGCAGGATTAGGAGTCACCATTTAGGAATATTAATGCTGCATCAGTGAGAAGAGTAGCCTAGTTTAGGAGAATATTTGCATTGGAGATGAATTTCCTTGACATTTGCAATAGCCCAAGAGTGACTTAAGATGACAGAAGTGAAAATGCAAAGAAGTGAAAACACGTAAGTTGAGAATGAAAAGCTGAATGAATTGGAAATTGAGAAAGAATTGTGTTAAACAATAATAATGTCAATGACAGAAATATTAGGAGCAGCAGGAGATTCTTTCTGAAAGAAAGGTAAGTCCGAGTGTCAATATGTGACTTGAAGACATTGAAAATTATGCAGCTGACAACTGACAATGTGAAAGTACAACATGGAAATAAAGACTAAAACATTAAGAAATTAGTAAATTTTGAACATTGAAAGAATGAAAACTGAGCAAGCAAAAAATATAGGAAGAGATATAAAAAAGTGAAAGTCAGAATACTGGGTAAGACTTACATTGAGGTTTTAGAAGGAAGAAGAAAAAGATCAAAGATAAGTTATAACATTAGGAGATATATACCACTGTCTACTGCAGATGAAAACTCTAAGAAAGTGAGCATTGATCAGTAGCAGTGTCGAGTGAAACATAAGAAGAAACAGAATAACACAAGAATTATGAAATCATAAAGTCTTCAAAAGAGCTAGTACATAAACTCCATGAGAGCTGGGACTATGTTTGGTAAATGTGTTTAGATCAGTAACCAAGAGTTGGTGGCCAAAAATTATTTGCTGAGGAAATGATATTTTTGCAGAACACAAATTGTAGGGAACCAAAGAAGTGCTTGTTGTTTGGTAGAGAATACACATACTTTTTGTATTCTCTATATCTTTGAGATAAAAGAAAAAGACAACAGTACTTAGAGGTGAAGTTGGGGTTAGATATTTTTGGTGGGAGTGAGAAAACTGTAATGCTTGAAGGCAAAAAGTATGATACACTAATAGGCAGTTTAAGGACACTTAGAAAAAGAGTAAATACAAAAAGAAAAGTTTTTGAGAAGATACAGGAATAAGTTTAATGGTTCATTATTTTACTGAAAAATAAATATATAATAAATGTGAACTTGGTAAATTCTTTTTAGAGAAACTATAATACCTGAATACTTATAAAATGATGAAATAATTAACCTGAAAATTATGGAACAAAGTATTACCATATTTCAGCAACAATGCCAAAAGCATTATTTATGGACATGAAAATTGCTGAGATCATAAGAAGACTGTGTATTACTATTTAATGTATGTACTTTGTTAATATGCATAATGAAATATTCTGAAGATAATATATTGGATTAAATTATTATGATTGCAACACTTTGTAAGTACCTTCCACTTAAAATAGATTGGAAGCTGCACAGATTGTCTTTGGAGGTTCTAGCTGGAAGTGTGTAAATTCATAACTAAGAGACTGCCTATCGTCAAAGACACCCAGAGATGAACACTTTCCAGCATTTCTTTAGTTGATTCCAGTGTTTTATTTACTTTGTAGTCAAGAAAGCCTTCACTATGTGTGCAGTATAATATAGAACAGGGCTCTCCCATGGAAACATACTATGAGCCACATATATAGTCTTAGAATTTTTAGTAGCCACAATTAAAAGAGTGAAAAGAAATAAATGAATTTTTAGTAATACATTTTATTTAATCCAATATATCCAAAGTGTTATTTCAATATATAATCAATATACAGATAAATGTTAATATATTTTTTATATTGTGGTTGGCTTTTTTTTGTACTACATCTTTGAAGTCCAATGTGTTTTACTCTTATAGCACATCTCAGTTTGTACCAGCTACAGTTCAAGAGCTCATTAGTTTGTGTGGCTAGTGGCTGTTATGTTGGACAGTGGAGGCTATAGAACAAAGTCTTTTGAATCAGATTTTCATATTCAAATCCTACTCAGTCATGCCCATGACTTGATCGAATTTTTTAACCTAAGAATTTAGTATCTTCCATGTCACAATGTTTTAAAAGGTTAGATGAGACAACATGTATATTTCCTTGTACACTGCCTGACTCTTAGAAAACATTTGACTGATATTAATTCCCTTTCTCTAGATCCCTCTGAAATTTCTCTTTGTCTGGAAAAAAAATATTTTGTTTGGATTTGAGTGAATGGATAAGAAGAGCAACTATTCAACATCCATTCAACCCTTCATAAAACTGAAAACAAGTAATGCAAGACCCCTCCTTCCAGTGGCTAAACATGAAAATTTCCTTAACTTACCTCCTCTCTGTACCCCCCATAACTTCTAAACCACCCCTCATTGGCACTGGCTCCTGATTGTTCCTTCTTTTACTGCTCTACTTTTTCCTTTTTCCTCCATGGCACTTACCAATTTCCAACAAACTATACATTTTTTTAATTTATATTACTTGATACTGATTTTCTATCCTTCTCTGCTACAATGTTAGCCACGAGATGGCGGATATCCTTCTCTCATTTGATCTACATGTGTTCTAAGTATCTAAAGTAGTAGCTGGCAAAAATTAACTCTATAATTATTTGTTAAATGAATGAATGGAGAAAAAAACATTTTTTCACCATGCCAATTCAAATCATTTTACCTTCCATTTCATCACATAGATCTTTAAAGTGGTGGCTGAAGCATCACACAAATCATGTTTCCTCTTAATACTCTTCTCAGTCTTTATTGTGATTAGTATTATTATGGTACATTAGGAATTAACTCCCCTTAGTGTAACCAAAAATATCCAACTTTAAATAGAAATCTATTCAGAACTGGTATCATAATAAATTCTAGTGTATTATTAAATGATTAGATAAAATAAAAGACGGATTTACAAATTAAATCCTTTGATATATCTCAGTGTCATTTGAATATCTAGAGAAGATATTATTTTTATTATTATCATTTTTGAATCTTTACTTCTCCCTGTTGACAATTCTCTTGGTGTTTTCTGACTACCCAGTTCTTATTGAGGGAATAATTTTTAAAACATCTCTCTGGTAAGTTTCACATTTATACCAAAGTAGAAAGAATAGTATAATGAACTTCCACCTACCTAAGAGCCAGCTTCAACAATTTCAACCCACAGTCAATTTTGTTTCTCCTGTATTACCACCTACATCCTTAACAACACTAATTTGAAAGTAATCCAGATATCAAATTACATCTACTTTCACCACATCAGTATATGTTTCTATAAGATTAGGATTAAATTTTTCATAACTAGCATTTCATACTTAAATATTTCCATATTTTAATTAAATTTTTGGTCAACAGGACACATATTTTATATTAAGATATATCAATATAGATATACTTGTTGGAATATTACAGAGATATTATATAGATGTCCCTACATTTTTCTATCATTCTGCATATAAAAATGGTTATAGTCATATAAAGTGTGCTGGGGTAAAAGAGATGGATAATGAGCCTTGCAGGCATGCATCTGAAATGCCAACTTTCATCCTATTTATGAGAAGCTGGGTGAGATGGGGTTCCTACGGTTCAATATTAAATAAACACAGCAACAGTTTTTTAAACAGCAAGAAGAAAATAGAACAAATATCCATTACACGGAGTTATCCATTTCCTCCAGGGATAAATGTTCTCTTTTCACAGCCCCATCTCTCTCTTTCATGATGTTGGCTGTCTTTAATTGCCTGGTGGATTCTTGATAATTCACTGAAACTTCTGAATGAAGGCTTTTGTTGCTTAGTGTAGGCAACTTGAAAGAATTTCCACTGCTGTTATACAGAACTGTTTTCCTGAAAGGCTTCTCCCTTGGAAGAATGAAAAGCAGGTGCTGTATAGGTGGGCTGGGGATGTAAGCTTCCCCAACTTAAGCTACATGCTAAAATCGTATGAGGAATTCTTAAAAATCTTGATGCCCAGACCACAATATTAACCAATGAAATCAGGATCTTAGTGGGTGGATCCAGATAATTAAGGGTTTTTTTGTTTGTTTGTTTGGTTGGTTGGTTGGTTTTTTAACTCTTCAGAGGATTCAGATATGCAGCCAAGTTTGAGAACCACTTTCTTTGGTGGTGTGGCCAAGGGCTAAGTAAGCATGCAAGCAAACTGCAATGCTCCAATTTTTCTTTTAAATAATTTATTTATTTATTCTAGAGAAAGAGAGAGAATGTCTGAGTGCAAACAGGGGAGGGGCAAAAGGAGAAGAGATGGAGAATCTCAAGCAGACTCTATGTTAAGCATGCAGCCAGATATAGTCCTCAATCTCATGACCGTGATGTCATGACCCTAGCCAAAATCAAGAGTTACTGGCCCAACCAGCTGAGCCACTCAAACTCCCCTTAATGTTCCACTTTTTAACTCTTGGAGTTATCTTTATTTCCCCCTGAAAACCTACAGTATTGATCCCACATAACTCCACACATGACTGTGCCTCTTTTTTTAGGCTATAAGTATCTTATGATAATCTCTTCCCAGACAGATGTCTGACCGTCTTTACATGGCAGTTCTCTGATTTAACTGTGAGCATAAGAGGGAATGTAAGGGGTGGGGTCAAGTTCCCATCTCTGCCAGGTGATCTCAGTGCTGGTTTCTAGGGAGTTACTCCGAAGAATTCTTCACAACCTTTTGGTATTTGTAGAAGTCAGTTTGACCTGCCATCACAAAATACCACAGACTGGGCCGCTTAAACAACAGAAAGTGATTTTCTCACAGTTCTGGAGTCTAAAAGTTTAAGATCAAGGTGCAGACAGGGTTGGTTTTTCCTGAGATTTCTCTCCTTGGCTTAGAGGCTTCTCTTTATCTCCTCTGTGTGTACACGTCCCTGGTTCCCCTTCCTCTTTTTTTTAGGACATCAGTCCTATTGGATTCAGGACTAAACTGAAGACCTCATTAATTACCTTTCTGCCCTATCTCTAAATATAGTCACACTGGGCATTAGGGCTTCCACATATGAATTTTAGGGGTACACAATTCTGTCCAGGACAGTTCTTACTTTGATCTTAGAATATCTATGTAGCTTTCTTGGAAGACCTACAGTGAACCACGTTCCCGTGGGCTGGAATTTCTGCTGTTTTTATCCATCCATTCTGCTCCCATTGGCCTCCTCCCCAGCTTCCTGAAATATCTCAAAAATTGCTGGTACAGTGATTGGATTTTAAATGTAATGATTTAAAAAATGTGTTACAGTAATTATTTCTTTTGTGTGTGTGTGTGTATTGTGTATATGCATGTGTGTGTGTGAGTTGTGTGTGTGTGCATGAGTGTATGCAAGTATGATCAAAGTGAGCAGTCTGGTAAACTGTGAGTGAGGGCTGGATATCTCTAAATCCATATCCTCCGCCAACCCCAACAGTCCCAAGCAAAGGAATAGGAGGGTCTCCCTCTACTCTATCAGAGGCCAGAGTGAGACGGTAATATCACCTAGACTGAAAGAGAGGAAAATGGCCCTAAATATAGAGGAAGGAGATTGAGGCAGAGCTTGATGTATCATGATTTATAAAATGATCTAATAGTAAACTCCTAAATTTAAACTCCTAAATTATTTCCTAACACTTTCCTATAGTAAACAACACAATAGTGAGTGTATATTAAGGACAAAGCATGCTTCCGGGAAGTGTGCTTGGATGAGCCTCCATATGCCAAGTGTTCAGTTCTGGCTTTGTTGTTCATTACATAGGCTTAGGCAAGTCATCTAGCTTTTCTTGTTCTTCATCCCTAGTAATAATAATAATATTTGCACTATCTACTCAAAAGGAAGTATAGTTATCACCTGCCTTGCCTACAGGGCTCTTTCAACCCAAGTATCAAGTAAGTTATATTTGTTGAGCACTTAGTACTTTCAACTGTCATTATGCACACTATAGCATTAGTATCACTAAGGCTATTTTGGGATATTTTTTGACCTTGTGTTGTGAATATACAATTGCACAACAGTAACCTCCTGGAGGTTATATCAGGCAGCAGATTGCATCCCAGTTACTTTACAATCATCTCCTTGACTCATATCCTCAGCTACCAACACACTGTATATTTAGTAGGCACTCAGGAAATGCTTATTGCATTAATTAATGCAAGATACTTTGCTGTTAATAAACACAGAAGGACACAGACAGGTAACATGAGACCTACACAAGTATTATCAAGTGCTTTTCCGTCTTATATGCTGGGAGGAATTTAAAAATAGCAAAAAAATGTGATTCCTATCCTTCCAGATAATTAGAGTTTAATTGTGGATATGGTCAATTATACCATGAAAAAGAAAATAAAGTTGTGAAGAAAGAAAAAAAAGGAGACAGCAGCTTTTGTTTTATAACTTCGTTAGTTCATGTCCCCCAAATGTCACTCTTGCCATTAAAGCCTGTATATACGCTAAGCCTGAATGCTATTCATGCACACACGAGAGTGAATTAATGTCTGTAGTTTTCCTCTACAAGATCCCCAATGGCTCCAAAAAGACTCATAAATAGACCTGTGATGGGCATTGAAAATGTTCTCCTTATGGATCTAATTCTTCATCTTGGTAACAATAAGTGAAAAGATCCATAAATACAGTTTTAATTAACAGCAGCGTTGAGATGTTTGGAAATAGACCACAGGCTCTTTGAGTCTGTTGGCTGTCTCATAAAGAATTTTGTTTTTCCCAGAGGGTCAAAATTAATTAACGTCCTTACAATTTATTTAGCCGCCCATTGTTTCAGAGATGCCTACACAAGTTCACTGAGCCGTATTAGTATATCAAGGATGATATCATCAGGTTGCTTTGAAGAGAGTACTTTGGAAAAATATACTGTTTCAAGTAATGATTAACAGGGAGGATAATACAGTATTCTGTCCAAATGATTACTTTTCTTTATCTGTGGACGTTACTTGTGTACGATCTTGAATAACGACCAGATTCAATCTTCATGTGGCCTTTCATGAACTCACACAAGCTCTAAAAGTTCAAAAAAGAAAATAAATATGGCCCTTAATAGTCTCTAATTGTTCCATTAAAAGGTATCAATTGATCACTCATGTTTGTCTCTTTGAATAATGTACAGAATATTTCCCACATCCACTGATTATACTTTTATCTTTTCCTAAACTGAACCTATGATACTTTTGTACCATTAGTAGTATTATACTAACAGACGTGTTCTATGGTTTCCAAATACTGCCTTAAGATAAGGAAAGATTGCTGCAGATGTTATCAGAGGACCTCACAGACATCGTATCTAAATGTTACTGTCCAGATCTTAGCAGCAAAAATGAAAATTGCTTTATTTCTCATAAGTTCTCAAGAAAGAAAAATATGTATTTATCCTCAGGAACTATCATAGAAGTAAAAGAAAACATGTCTAAATGTATTTTCACTATTGTGATGTTTACTATAGTGAAAATGTTGGGAAATAATTTAAGAGTTTACCAGTAGATAATTTTTTTTATAAATTATGCTATGCCCAAAAAAGTAGAATATCATGTTAAAAATATTTCATAACATATAAACTTCTTCATACTATATCCAAACTGCTGAATCTAGTAGAAAACTATTTTTATTTGAAAAGTGTACATTAAGAAAGAATTGCAAGATACACAAATATAAAGCTTATAGATGATTATATCATTCTATTGGCATTGCTAGAGAAGGGTTTTTTTCTGTTTATACATTTAAAATTGTAGAAAAAAGATGTATTGCTTAGTAATATGAAATTGATGAAAAGAAATATTGAAGAAAAAATAAGTATTAAAAAACCAAAAAAGATAGCCATTCAGGGTCTTTTCATGGTAAAACTTAAAAATATCCACCACATTTTCCATAAACACATGTAGATGCTACCATCATGTATATTCCTTTTTCTTTTGAGTTGTAGTTGCTGTTTTTACCTGTTTTGTTTTTATTTTTAGATTTATTCTCCCTCTCATCTAATTCAACCCTATCACTCATCCAAGTAATCCACGTTAATAAACACATATATCCTTTTCTTATCTTTCTCTCCATGCTCATACAGTTATTCAAAGAGATATCTATATAGAGTTCTAAATGTGCACAAATAAGACAGCATCAGTCATTGGTGATCTTAGAAAACACTGGACCATACTACAGACTCATTTTGTGCATTGCTTTATGCCTTTAATAATACGTTTTAGAAATCCCTACAAATCAACTGTATAGTGCTAAACTCTCTCTTTTTACTGGCTGTATGGTATTGAATGCTGTGGATTTAACTAGTTACACTGACCTCCAGGCTGTGCCTCCAGGTTCCCAAAAGGAAATGATGTTATCCCCCAGGGGATAGCTAGCAGTTTTTTTTTTTTAAATAATAAATCTATTTTTTATTGGTGTTCAATTTGCCAACATACAGAATAACACCCAGTGCTCATCCCGTCAAGTGCCCCCCTCAGTGCCCGTCACCCAGTCACCCCCACCCCTCGCCCTCCTCCCCTTCCACCACCCCTAGTTCGTTTCCCAGAGTTAGGAGTCTTTATGTTCTGTCTCCCTTCCTGATATTTCCTACCCATTTCTTCTCCCTTCCCTTCTATTCCCTTTCACTATTGTTTATATTCCCCAAATGAATGAGAACATATAATGTTTGTCCTTCCCCTCCAATTGACTTATTTCACTCAGCATAATACCCTCCAGTTTTTAAAGACCTTTTGAATTGTCAATAGCAGGGAGAAGAATGCTCCTGGTATCTAGCGGCTGGAGGTCAGGAAAACTGCCAAACATCAGTGTGTACAGGACAACACTATAATCATTAATCAGATTACCTAAAATGTTACTTGTGGCCAGAAGCACACCCATCAGGCATACTCTGATTTTAGGGCACTTGGCACTGGTTGACCCTTTGGCTGCAATACTTCCTTTGATTGTTTTGTTTTTAAGTTTTATTTAAATTCAATTAATTAACATATAATCTGGTCTTGGTTTCAGAGGTAGAGGTCAATGATTCATCAGTCTTAGATTAACACCCAGTGCTCATTCCATCATGTGCCCTCCTTGACTTAGAAATCCAAACATCTCACAAGTCATCTCCTTCAAGTCTTTTTGGAATGGTATTTTTCCCACCACAACCTAAATAACCCTTCTAGAAACTACAATCCTTCCCCAACTGTAACACACACAACCATCCATTTGCCTTCTCAATCCTACTTACTCTATTCCTTTTTCCACTCACTCGACTTCTAATGATCCACATATTTTACTTACTATGTTTATTCGATTCCCTTTTCCTTCCTTCTAGAATGTGAACTCCACAGCAACAGTAGTGTTTTATTCACTAATGTATCCCCAGCACCTAGAACAGTGCCTAGCATTCAAAAGGCCAATTAATGAACGAACAAGGGAACAAATAACGATTGTATGAATGAGGAACATTCATTTTCTTTCCCATTACTTTCAACTACAAATGATGCTGAAGTAAATATCCTGATACGTCCGTGTTTATGTGTTGGTCTTATTCTTTCTATATGGCCAGAATGCTTTCCAAAATAGAAAACTTCCGTCACCATGGATGTATCCTACTCTGACTACCTGTTCTCCATTTCTCAGCCATCTATTGGTGGTTTTTGAAAACCTTTCCCCATATTTTTTAATTTGATTTGTATTTTTCTGATGACTTATGGACTTGAGTATCCTTTAATATTTTTGTTGATTATCCAAATTAGATCATCTGTGAATGAGTTATGCAGATCTTTTCTGATCATTCAAACTTTTATTTCTAGTAAGTCTGTATCTATTTGGATACTACTTGTAATTGACACACAAAAATTTGTTTTCTAACCTATTGTTTGCCGTTGATTTTGTTTATAGAATTTTTAAGCCATACCTATAATTTTTCACCATCAAATATATACATCTTTTCTTTTGTGGCTTCTAGGCTTTTGGAAGTGAGATCCTACCTTTATATTGCACATAGTTTACCCTCTATTTTCTTCCAAGAGTTTTCTTATTTTTATTTGTTGCATTTAAGTCTTGAATCCATCAAAATATATTTCTATATATGAAATCAATACAAAAATAAAACTGGGGTTTAATTTCAATTAATTTCAGCAACATAACCATACTAATAAAGACTATCTTTTTCCCCCATTGAATTGATGTCTGTTATATATTAAATCCTCCTAATTATTGACCTCAGTGTCTTGATTCCCTATCCTGTTCCAGTAACCTATGATCCAGTGTATACTAACTTCATGCTTTAAAAACAAAACAAAAACTCACAAACCAAACTTGGTGAGGAAGAGGACATACAACTTGGTAGGTCAAAAGGAATAAGAATATTCAATTTGGAGATGAATTAGGATCCAACTTTAAAACAAAAATGATCACCTAGGCTATACCTAAACATCATGATATTTTCAATCTGCCTGAATATATAAATAATAAAAGTATTCTTCTTTTTTACTAGTCATAAATTGGCTGAAACAACCTTGCATACTTTTTCTTTGAAAAGTCATTTTAATTAATCCCATTATAATCTTGTTCTTTTTCATTGTACCTATGCTTCAATTGTTTTGAGTGATGTTGTATTAGAGTTCTCCAGAGAAGCAGAACCAATAAAATGTGTATGAATCTAGAAAGACATTTACCATAAGGAATTGGCTCATGTGATCACAGAGGCTGGTAGGCCCCATATCTGCAGTGTGGGCTGGCAAGCTGGAGACCAGAAAAGTCAATGGGGCAGAAGTCTGAATGTAGCTTAGTGGAGAATTACCTCTTGCTCAGAGAGGCGAGTCTTTTTTGTTCTATTTAGGCCTTCAACTGAATGGATGAGCCCCTCCAGCCCCCTCCCCCCTATTATGGAGGGTAATTTACTCAAAGTTCACTGATTTAAATGTTAACCTCATCCAAAGACACCCTCCAAGCTGACACATAAAATAATCATCACAAATATCTAAAGTTATTTTTTATCCCTAAGAAAAGCAAGATTTTATCCCTAAGAAAAGTTACATCATAAAAAATTATTTTTTTAATCCTTAAGAAAAGTTAGAGTCCTATGGGGAGGAAGAAAAAAGTGCTGAATAGGCAACATTTCAGGGTAAAAGTAAATAAGAATACAAGCTTACTTTTACTCTCACCCTATTACCTATAAGACTATTAAGGATTCCATGAACCTCAAATCACAAGGAAGGAGGCAAACCTTGTCAAGAGTTTGTGATGTTCATTCCTTTTATCACCACTTACCTCTTATATCTCTGCTCCTACACTTCAGAGGAACTGGAACCAAAGAGTTGGCCAACTACTGGCCATTGTGGCAGCAGGAGAACTCTTATCATTGCTCAGCTTTGCCTACTGCATGCATTAATCTGAACGTCCTCTACTCATTTCTGCCCCCAACTGGACACTTTATGAACACCATTAGGGGAGACTAGATAAAATCTGTGAGTCTCTTAAAATATGAGTCATGGATTTCCTTGCTGTAGCAATGTCAGTTCTGTGTCTATTCAATAATTCAGAGGTTACAAAAAAGGACTAACTCTCTTTTCATGAAGCCTATAGAGCTCTACGCACACACAGACATAAGGAATGCTCTCTGATATTCATTCCAATAGTTAAGTAGATGTCCAGGAGTGAATCACCTGGCCTGTGTATCTCTGCTAGCTAGACTCACCTGGGATGTGATCAAAGTCTGGACTCAATGCTCCCATAGGAATTCTGTTGCCAATGGCCCAGTCCAAGTCATCTTGAGAGTCCTGAGTAAGACTGCAGTCTATGGCCCAGTTTCCTGAAGTTGTTTCAAAATTGCAACTTCCTGCTGTGCTTGTATAGTGGCGTAAGGAAACAAAAATTTTGATAAAGTGTTCTGGAAATGTATTTTACACTTGGTATTATACTACATTTGTGATTATTTAAAATTAGTGCATGCGTATTTTAATGATTTATTAATAAATTTAAAGAACCAGAACATTTGCACCCATTGGTAATATCAATTGCACATGTAGCTTTTTTTTTTTTTGTTGCTTTATCAGAAATTCTAGAGGCAGTGCATGGATATTGTCATTTATCCATGAAGGAGTTGTATGGATTGACTAATTATATCATAGATGATAAAACTGTGTCTACATATGAGCAATGAACATAATACTATGATAATATAGAGAAGTGAGGTCAAATAAGTCAATAGCTTAGTTGTCTAGAAGTTTAATTCAGTCCTCTATTCCCTCTGGTGTTTGAACGGCATAGACCATTAGAGGGACAAAGTCATTAACTAAAAAAATGGTGCCTCTGGAGAAGTAGAAATGGTAGAGGGCACAGACCCTCTTAGCATACCATACCAAGCATCTACATACAACATTTCAAAACTATCCACTAAATACTGGGTTCTTTTCTAAGAATTGATTGATAACTCATTAAAATTATGTTACTCATAATGAGAAAAATTACCAGATAATAGCTGAATGTCTACTACTTAGTCATCTGTGGAAATTATCATCACACAATTGATACCTACCTTCATTTTTCTTTTCTTTTTTTTCTTTTATTTTTTGCACAGAGGTTATTATTTTTGAGCATTCACTGTAAAACTGTGTTGTACAGACAGAATATTTGCATGATTTAACCAGTATGAATCAATTGAGATTGTTATTGACTTTTCCTTCCTTTTTAGAAAGATGACATTTATGTTGCTTTTAATATTTCTTCTCCAGATTGTTTCCCGTTCATAACTTCCTCTTAACATAAAACTAATACCAGCATATAGAAACTGCATCAGAAGAAAACCATGCTGCTAAAATCGATACCAAACATATCACAAACAAGGTTTTAAATATTTCTACAGAAAATTTTCTGGATCCCTGACAATAGTTTCATTAATCAGTATTTATCTTCTCAGGCATGATTGCATCTTTTTTTTTTTTTTTAAATTTTTTTTTATTTATTTATGATAGTCATACAGAGAGAGAGAGAGAGGCAGAGACACAGGCAGAGGGAGAAGCAGGCTCCATGCACCGGGAGCCTGACGTGGGATTCGATCCCGGGTCTCCAGGATCGCGCCCTGGGCCAAAGGCAGGCGCCAAACCGCTGCGCCACCCAGGGATCCCGCATGATTGCATCTTATCCTTAAAATCTAGAATTATTTTTAATTAACTGAATTTCTTTCATTCATTTGATATGACATAGATTGTATTTAATTTTATATGCTCATTTATGGGCTCTCTATATCCTCTTTTTATGTTTATTATTCCAGTATCATGATATAAGTAGGTTTATACTATGCTACACAATATGGCTAAAGCAAGAAATCCAGTTTTCCAGGTGTATAGCTAACACAACTGCAAACATGAAGAATCTTCCAATATAAATACGAAACAACCATTATGTATTCCTTAGAATGATGTCACAACAGGTTCTACACTATTGCATTTCTACATAACTGACTCCCTACCACATAGTACCTATAAAAATTATTCTATCCTTTATGATTCTTTGTAACCACCCTTAAACCTTCTGTTCCACCTTATCTAACATATGACTTTACATATGACTCTAAATATATTGATACCATCAGGATCAATTCTCTTATATTTCATTCTCTCTACTGTTAAATTATGTCATTTTCTCTTTTCTAGGGCTAATCTCAGTTTATGATCTTAATACTTTATCAAGCATTCTATAGCTATTAGCATTCTACAGCTCCATTTTTTTTTCTGTTAGAGATAAAGATAGAGTCCTTCAATCTCACATTTTCTACAATTCCTTTCTTATAACTTGTAGACATAGCCAGGGTATGGTGCCCTGCTTGATTTAATTTTATATGCTTAAATTTCTCAATCTGTATAACTTTCACTCATCCTTTTCCTTGGTACTTCACACTTTAATGCAGATGACCTACAAATCTACAGCCAGGATGGAATGCAGGTGTTTATCTTCAAATGCTTGTTGAATATTCCACTTAGAAAATGCAACTGCTATCTCAAAACCAAAAAGCCTAAAATGAACTCATCATTCACCTCTGCAAATGAGTTCTTCTCATTGAGATTATTGATTAAATTCAGGGCATGGATCTTCACTCTTCTTTTAAAGATCCTACCTTTGGAATTATCTTTGATTCTATATTCCTCGTTTCCATATTCAATCTACCACCAACACTTGTAGGTTATCCCTTTGAGAGCTTAAATCACTCCTTCCCTTGGTCTATAATCCCTATTCCACTTCCATTGGTCCAAGCCCCTAGTTTATTTCAAGAGTTCTTTTCCTTTTTCAGTAGAGCCTTCATTGTATCAATTCCACAAGCCCAAACAACATTAATCATCTTTAAGAATGCTCTTGAGTTACTTCCATTGCTCAAAATATCAGGTTTTTCGCATCATTTAATATACTCTCCTAAACCCCTTTTATTGCATACAAGAACTGTTCCTTTGATGCAGAATGTTTTTGAAATGGAATCTTAAAATTGCCTCTATGCCAACCAAATTTTTCAGAAAATTTTCTCTTAAATAAAAACTGATTTTTTTCCCCAACTTTTATGTTTCCTCTCCTTTTTGAATGTTTCTCTAGCAGTTGGGTGTTCATTTATCAGTCATTCCTTCTCTCTCTTGTGGAGGACAGAACTGTATTTTGTTTGACTCTTCAATTTCTTTCACTCAGATAGCCAGAGATGACTTACAATTTATCTAAGCAATCGTGATGTGCAGTGTTCTCTTTTTCCTCATCTTGATTAGTTTAGCCATAGTCCTTGGGATACAATTCTAGACGAGTCTTATTCTGGAAAAGGTAACTAGGAAAAGTTTGTCGTGCAGTTAAAAACAAATCAAAGGAAAGAAAAACCATTTATTCTTCCTCAGGATATCGCTGTAAAGACATAATCCTTGGGATTGAAGAGATTATATGAGTAGCTGACCTTATTACAAAGTTAGTTATATGAAGAAGGCACAGGATAAAGGAAGGAGCAGTCCACGTGGTTCTAATCTTTTGATAACAGAAATTGCTAAAATTAACCAGCTCTAGGGCTTTTGACCTCTCTAGGGCTTTTGACCTCTATGTGAGATAATACATTTTCCTTATTGTATTAGTTAAAAATGCAGTTGGTTCCAAGCAGCTGAAAACCCAAGTACGAGGAGCTGAAACAGACAGGAATTAATTCATCTCAATTAAAAAGAAGCCAGGAAGTTGTCCATTTAAGGTTGGTATTGTGGTTCAACTATGTGGTTGTGAAGCACATATTTTCCATCTGTTCTTTCTGTCATCTTGTCATCCTCAAGCTCATTCATGGTTGCCAGATGATTTTGGTACTTCCTACTATCACATGTTATTCAAGGAATTGAAAGAAGTGGGAAGAGGAAAGAAGAAAAGACTTTTTTCCCCTAGTCTGTGTTTTTCTTTCAAATTGCCACATTATCTCATTGGCCTCTGGTGGCTACAAGTAAGTCTGGAGAAGATGGTATTTGTAGTTGGTCACAATGCCACCCCAAATAAAATTGGGGGTTCTGTTTTTAAGAAACAAAAAGGGGGTACAGGCAACCAATAGGAACTACCATGATGTTAACTGGTTGAGTTTGAAGATTCTGCTACAAGTATATTAATCAATTTATCTCCTTCATGCCATCTAGTAAATCATACTTATATTTGAATGTTCAGCTTACATCCTATTTTTCCCTTTCCAGCCCATAACAGAGTATATGTGCATGTGTGTTTTATGGCACTTAACATTGATTATAATTTCTATTCATTTGGAAATTCATTACTTCTTTATTGTGGATTGTCATTGTAATGTTTATCATTGAATCACTATAAACATTTCCATGTGGGCAGTATCACTACTGAACTGTTACATCCATAAGTAATTCTATATATAACTATTAAATGGTAAATGATACAAGGAACTTTGTACTATTTCTTGATGATGATTATTGTGGTCAGTATTTTCAAAATGGTTATTGCTTTTGATAAAATATTTTCTAAATTGTGATATTTGCCATAATTTCTCAAATATATTCAAAGCAGTACCAACAATGTTTAAACAAATAGCATTTTCCCAGTGGTATGATTAATGTAAATACTGATCAACTTACTCATATATTTTTAAGAACTGGCCCTATAATTAGTTATTTTTAATTCATCATATCCACATATCTGCCTTAGTTTGCTATACCACAATGCATAAGACAGGGATATTTAATACTTTCTCCTCAGCATGAAATGGCCTCATAGAGTGCTGCATTGAGAACAATTTTGAAAAATCTGGGTTCAGTGGGAAAGAAGGCTATGGATAATGATGTTTGCAACTGTTGTAAAAGGCAGCAGAGAATAGAGAATACACCCACCCACACCCTGCACATCTCTAGCCTAGAATACAAGGCACACTTAATACAGACTTGAAGGAATAATTTTCTTCCATGTCAGAAAAGAACACTTTTTTTTTTTTTGACTTAACTGTTTCTTTGAAAAAGAATCAATTTCATTTATTCTAAACCACAAATTTTTGCAACAGGAGTTAGAGATGCAAAGAAAATATTTATCTTTGTTTATAACTTATAGTAAAAGTTTACTTATGTAGAATTCCTGAACTTATATAAATTACATGTAATACATCCACTATGACTAACAAATTTCAAGAGTATAAAAATAATGAAATAGAAGAGGCTAACATTATTAATCCTAGAAGACTGAACAAATATACTCTTTACATCATTTAATTCTAAAAGTGCTCTATAGAATGGATGTGATTTATAATATATCTAATATAAAGATAAGGAAATGAATCTCAGAATTTAAATAATTTCTCAACATGTAAGGGTCAACATCAAAATGAAGACTTCAGTTTAATAAACCAAAGGTCCATTTTTCCTTCATATTTATCCAAAGGTCATTTTGAAAATTTTGTAACTTACTTCATCATCCACAACAGATTATCTGATTGCAGGAACCTAACCCTGATGCCTCCAATGTATTCAAAAGACTAACAAAAAATACTGATGAAATCAATTTGTAGAATCAATGAGTCACCTGTATACCCCTGTGTGTTTTATAATGCTCCTTTTGGATTTGGACAAAGTCTATCAAAGGTTTTAAGGAAAGTGACTATTTCATTTGTCAACATATTGTTTTAATTTTAATACAATAAAATACTGCATACAGTTGGACACCAAAGCTGTAGGTAACATAAGCAAATATGAGTATGCAACTGACTCAGGTTCTGAAAATCAAAACTTTCTTTGTGTATTTTTATATCAATACAAAGAGCTGTGGGAAAAATAAAAATCATATATGGCAGTCTGAGAGAAAAAATGAGTGAAGCCAAGGGGGGAAAAAAGCAGCATTCACATTTGAAAAAGCAAAATACTTAGTAACTGTTTATGTTTTACAAGCCAATATTTATGTTGCATGGGCACATGGGTGCACATATGCACATGTGAGCTCACACACACACTATATTCTTCATTAGTACTCACCAAATAAACTGTGATAGCCTTTTTATTAATGGCGCAGGTTACATTTCAAAAGTAATCATAGTTCTTTTATGACCAACTTTTTCAAAAAGCAAAGAAACTGTATTTTAATATATCCCCCAGTTCCCTCCCAAAGTAAAAAGTTAGTTTCTGAAGTCTAAGAAAATGTCTTATCTTTATATATTCAATATTTAGAAAGTTGTTCCTAGACCATGCTAAGGATAGGAATAAATGGAAGAATGTATTTTTTATATAAACATTCCAATACATGTGCATCTTAAAATGAGAGGAAGAAAACTTACTTTCTGTAACTCTTTTTTCTATGTGCATGTGACAGCTGTCCTTTCCACTCACTGGATTATGCATGTCGATGTCATTATGTTCAAATTATTTTTCCTTTAGAATCTTCATTTTATTTTGATGGTGGTTTTTAAATATTCTACTTGTTATGCCTAGTGGGAAAAAGAGTGATTCCGCAAATGTTTTGGAGCGTTTTTTCAGAGCTCCATTGGAATCCGTTCTCTACAGTCAGTATCAAAACTGTATTTTTTGATGTACTTTAAAAAAGCTAGAATGAACAGTTGGAAAAAAAACTAAACTATATTAAATATAGGCTTTTTAAAAAAGAACAGCAGAAAGTATTTTTCAATGTATTATAAATTTCATTTGAGAATACATATATTATAAAGGGAATACACAATAATTTATAAAATTAAGTTTATAATACTGTGGCATTGGTAGTAGTTTTAGGAAGTGTCAGTGATTTTCACTCCCTTTTACACTTTGACTTAAATTTAAAATATAGCATTAATGTGTTAAGAAATTTAAGCCCATCTCAGAAAGACAAATACGGTATGATTCCAAATACTGTCTTTGATACCTAGATTGTCAACTGCATAGAAACAGAAAATCAAACGGTGGCTTTCAGGGGTGAGGACAGAAGATGGAGGATTATTGTTTAATGGGTATAAAGTTTCAATTTTTCCAGATGAAAAATGTTCTGGAGATGAAGGGTGGTGATGTCTGTACAACAATGCAAATATATTTAATGCCACTGAACTATACAGTTAGGAATGGCTAAAATGGTAAATTGTATAATATGTGTATTTTACCACAATTTTATAAATGTAATATATGCAAAAAAGATAAACTTCTGAGGCATCATTACTATAAGATCCTAAGGAATAAAAATGACATTCAGTTAAAAATAAAATTTAAACATGACTAATGTGGTACTCCCTTCCTGTACATACATGACATTTTCTCAAAGGTGGAGTCTATCCCTTTAATCTCTTTGAATCTAAGCTAGACATTTTAATTTGCCTGACCATTAGAAAGAGCCAAGAGTGACAGTTTAGAATTTCCAAGGCTGTATCATAGGAATTCTTCTTGTCTTTTCTGTGACTTTTGGAATGTTTGCTCTTGAGAGGGCATTTACTCTGTTAAAAGCCAATCCCATGCAAGATATCTGACTGTCCTATGACAGCTCCTTTATGGAAAGCCCAAGCCACATTAGATTACCCAGAGGAGGAGATGTTATGTCAAGCCAGACAGAAAGACCAAAGAGTACCGATGCACCAAACATGGAAGGGATGAAGCCATTTTGAAAGTGACCCTCCAGTTTCAGCTCTTCCAGCTGGAGCCATGTGGATGAGAAATGACTTGTCTCGCTAATTCCTTTCTGAATTATTGATCCACAAAATTGAGAGCAAAATGAAACTTTGAGCCTACTAACTTTTAGGGTAGTTTGCTATTTGCTATACAGCAAACACTAACTGCAACAGGTAGCCTGAATGGTAGCGAGGTTCCCTATGAATGCTCATCACTAAGAAATAGGAAATAAAAATGTTTTCCGATTTAAATATATGTTCATGTTTTAAAACTACATACTTGGTTTTTTACATGACTTGGAGATATCACTTGAATTAAAGTTTGAATAAAGAAATGAAAGTGCCCAATCTAGTTCTCTTTTCCCAGGGCAATATAGTTGATAAAATTAATCATTAAGCTAGTATTCATTTGACGTGTTCATTTTTAGCCTCATCTATAAAATTAACCATCTTCTGGAAAAGGAAATGAAAATCAATAAAGAAATGTAAACGGATAGGTCAGTTTCTGGCAATTAAAATTCTGACACCCCCTCCCATGCAGTTCTGCACTATGACACATTGCAACTTTTTTGTGACAAGATTGGCTGCAGCTTTTAGTATAGGGGTAAAACTGTTGACAGGGCTGCAATTTGGCTATGTGTATAGTGAAGTGGGAAAAAACTGTTTTGCCTATTTTAAATATACTCTAGTGCATGAAAAGAACATTTCCTCCCTGTCATCGATGCCAATGTGTTCCTTTCCTTAAAAAGTGAAATCTGTGCTGAACGCTGGCATCAGAGCAGCCAAATCCACTTACCACAGTGAGCCTCATGAGATCCATCAGAGCAGTCTGGTTTATAGTCGCAGATAAGGTGGGATGCAATACACTTCTTGTCGTGGCACAAGAAATCAGTGGCTTCTGGACAGATCTCTGAAGTCTCTCCCACTGGGGAAAAAAACAAAAACAAGGTCATTTTTATAATATTTCATTCAATTTTAATATTCCTTTTAGTGGTTTTATAGATTCTATACTTAAATAGGTTACTGATTTTAATAGCTGTCCAAGGCAGACTTCTAGATACCTCCCCACTCAGTCCCACGTCCAATTTTTCAGCTACTTCTATAGGCTGTGCTTTCAAAATCATCCATTCCCTAAATCCAGTGTCTTAATCCAGACACTAAAAATGTCTTGCTTTTGGTTCCTGCTTAGTTTTCTAGTCTCATTTTCTGCAACTGACCTCATAAGAGCCTGCACCAAAACTACAGTAATTCCTACTACTGAAGGTTTCATAAATAAACCACTTGCTCTCATCTTTCTATGTGTGCACCTATGCTACTTCCTTTACCTACACTGACCATTTCCTCTTGTGCTCCTGCTGGTCTGCTCAACCTCAAGACTCAGGGAAACAGCTTCTTTCTTCCCTCGTTTTGCCTTTTCCTTGTCAGCCAAGCCCCAGGTAGGGTACTCTGTTTCATGCCAGCCAAGAACCTTTCCATTCCTATGTTAACTGTTTGCCATCTCTTATAAGAGCCATATTATATGTCTGTCTGACCAGACTCCAAGCCCCTTAGAAACAGGAGTGTGGGATGTGTTTTTAGGCTAAACATAGTACCTAATCCATAGTTTGTGCTTAATAAATTATGGGTATAATTACTGAAGGCATAATGCCTTCATTTACAGGAAGCTTAGGAATATAAGTAGAATTTGCAAAGCAAGTCACCAAGTCACACTTTTTAATTGAAGTATAATTAACATACTGTATTATATTAGTTTTAGGTATACAATACAGAGATTCACCAATTCTTATTTTTTTAAGGATTTTATTTATTCATTCCTGAGAGACACACACACACACACAGAGATACAGACAGAGGGAGAAGCAGGCTTCTCATAGGGAACTCGATGTGGGGCTAGATCCCCAGACAAGGATTACGACCTGAGCCAAAGGCAGTTGCTCAACCACTGAGCCACCCAGGCTTCCCAGATTCACCAATACTATGTATTACTCAACGGCCGTGTAAGTGTATTCTTAATTCCACTTATCTCTTTCATCCTCCGTCAACCCCACTGATACACTTCCTCCCTGGTAACATTATTTTGCTCTGTGTGTTTAAGAGTCTGTTTTTTGTTTGTCTCTTTTTTTCCTTGTTTATTGGGTTTCTTAAATTCCACATATGAATGAAATCATATGATTGTTTTTCTCTGACTTATTTCACTTAGCATTATACCCTCTAGTTCCACCCATGTTGTTGCAAATGGCTGAATAATATTCCATTGTGTCGGTCTATATTTATATAGATTATGTATATATATATATATATAATGAATGGATGTACATCTTTATGTATAGGGTATGGGGTGTGTGTGTGTGTATCACATCCATTCATCTACAAATGGATGCTTGAATTGCTTCAATACCTTGGCTATTGTAAATAATGCTGTAACAAACATAAGAGTGAATATATCTTTTTGAATAATTGTTTTCATTTGCTTTGGATAAATATCTAGTAGTAGGATTACTGGATCATGTGATAATTTACTTTTAAGTTTTTAAGGCGCCTCTACACTGTTTTCTACTGTGGCTGTGCCAATCTTCATTCCCAACAGTGCACAGGGGTTGTTTTTCTCCATATTCTTGGCAACATTTGATATTCCTTTATGTCTGCGTTTTGTTTTAGTTTTTTGCCATTCTAACAGGTATAAAGTGGTATCTCATTGTTTTGATTTGCATTTCCCTGATGATTAATAATGTTGACCTCTGTCCATTTTTTAATGTGATTATTTGTTTTTTTGGTGTTGAGTTTTTTTCGGGGGGGGGGGGGGTTAATGCAAAATAATTTATTTTATGTTTGATACCAGATGAGACTATAAGGGTGATGGTGCTCATGCCCATGTGCCGTCCCCAGGTGAAGTGCTCTAGGCTTCTGGCTCACTCTGCTACCCAAGAAGGTCCTAAAGGGGAAAAGGAGAAAAAATGAGTGGGAAATATCAGAAAGGGAGACAGAACATGAAAGACTCTTAACTCTGGGAAATGAACTAGGGGTGGTGGAAGGGGAGGTGGGCGGGCAGTGGGGGTGACTGGGTGAAGGGCACTGAGGGAAGCACTTGACAGGATGAGTACTGGGTGTAATTCTATATGTTGGCAAATTGAAAACCAATAAAAAATAAATTTACATATATAAAAAAACAAAGATACAGATGCAGTGAAATGCCAGGACACCTGCACCCCGATGTTTATAGCAGCAATGTCCACAGTAGGCAAACAGTAGAAGGAGCCTGGGTGTGCATCGAAAGATGAATGGATAAAGAAGATGTGGTTTATGTATACAATGAAATATTACTCAGCCATTAGAAATGACAAATACCCACCATTTGCTTCAATGTGGATGGAACTGGAGGGTATTATGCTGAGTGAAGTAAGTCAATCAGAGAAGGACAAACATTATATGGTCTCATTCATTTGGGGAATATAAAAAATAGTGAAAGGGAATAAAGGAAAAAGGAGAAAAAATGAGTGGGAAATATCAGAAAGGGAGACAGACCATGAGAGACTCCTAACTCTGGGAAACGAACTAGGGGTGGTGGAAGGGGAGGTGGGCAGGGGTCGGGGTGACTGGGTGAAGGGCACTGAGGGGGGCAGTTGATGGGATGAGCACTGGGTGTTATTCTATATGTTGGCAAATTGAACACCAAGAAAAAATAAATTTACAAAAAAAAAAAAAAACCTCTGAAAAAAGTCCACGTCCTGTAAGTTCTTCCTATATTTTGAATATTAACCCCTTATCAGATATGTCGTCTTAAAATATCTTTTCCCATTGAGTAGATTGCTTTTTGGCCTTGTTGATGGTTTTCTTTGCTGTTCATAAGCTTTTTATTTTGGTTTAGTTTGCTTTTGTTTCTCTTGACTGAGGCGACATAACTAGAAAAATATTTCTATGGCTGATGTCAAAGAAATTACTGCTCATGTTTTCTTCTAGGAATTTTATGGTTTCAAGTTTCATATTTAGGTCTTTAATCCATTTGGGTTTATTTTTGTGTTGGTTTAAGAAAGTGGTCCAGTTTCTTTCTTTTCCATGTAGTTGTCCAGTGTTCTCAATACCATTTGTTGAAAAGACTCTTTTCCCCATTATATATTTTTATCTCTTCTGTTTATGATTGATAACATAAGTGTGGGTTTATTTCTAGACTTTCAATTCTATTTTATTGATCAATATGCCTATTTTTTGTACCATTACCATACCATTGTGGTTACTATGGCTTTATAGTGCACCTTGAAATCTGGGATTGTTATGCCTCCAGATTTGTTTTCTTTATCAAGACTACTTCAGATATTTGGGTATTTTGTGATTCCATATAAATTTTAGGAATACTTGTTCTAGTTCTGTGAAAAATGTCATTGGTATTTTGATAGGGGCTGTACTAAATCTGTAGATCCTTTGAGTAGTATGGTCACTTTACCAATACTCACAGGTAAATTCTACTAAACATTTAAAGAGTTAAGGTCAATTCTTCTCAAACTATTCCAAAAAATAAAACAGGAAGGAAAGCTTCCATATTCATTCTACAAGGCCAGCTTTACTCTGACACTGAAACCAGATAAAGACAACACCAAAAAAGAGAACTACAGGCCCATATCTCTGAACATAGATGGAAAAATCTTCAACAAAATGTTAGCAAACTGAATCCAGAAATACATGAAAAAAAAAAAAAAAAGATTCACCACAATCCAGTGGGATGTATGTATTCCTGGGATGCAAGTGTGGTTTAATAGTCATAAATCAATCAACATGATACATCAGATAAATAAGAGACAGACAAAAACCATGTTATCATTTCAAGAGATGCAGAAGAAGTATTTGACAAAGTACAGCATACATTCAGGATTTTATCAACAAAGTAGATTCCGAGGGAACATAGCTCAACATAATAAAAGCTATATAGGAAAAATCCACAGCTAATATCATCTTCAGGGGAGAAAAACTGAGAGCTTTTCATCTAAGATCAGGAAAAGGATGTACACTCTTACCATTTTTATTCAAGGTAGTACTGAAAGCACTAGTAACAGCAATCAGACAAGGAAATAAAAGATTCATATTGGTAAGGAAGTAAAACTACTATTTGCAGATGAAATGATACCAATAGAAAATGCTAGAGACTCCACTCAGAAACTTCTAGAACTAATAAATGAATTCAGAAAAGTCACAGGATGCAAAATTAATATACAGAAATTGTTGCGTTTCTATACCCTAATAATAAAGTAGCATAAAAAAAGTTAAGAAAGTAATCTCAAAAAAAAAGAGAAAGGAATCTCATTTATAATTGCACCCAAAATAATAAAATGCCTAGGAAGAAATTTAACCAAGGAGTTGAAAGACCTGTACTCTGAAAACTATAAAACACTGATAAAAGAAATTGAAGATGATATCCAAAAAATGGAAAGATATTCCATTCCCATGTATTTGAAGAGCCAATATTGTTAAAAGTCCATATTACCCAAAACAATCTATAGAAATTTGCATATTTGAATATAATTTTAAATCACAGGAAGTCCAATGATGATACTTCATACCTTTAAAGATCTACATGAAAGGTCCCAAATTATTTTATCTCATTCAACAAATTAAATAAAGCTCACAATTCCTTTGTTACCTAGATTATTATAGGTCCAGAGCTGATGTGCCTGTGGTGAGTGTAATTTACTCAAAGTTAGGTAGTATTTCCATGAAGAAAAATAGCAAATCTCACAGATTTGATAAAAATGCAAGTTTTAACTTGTGTAATTTCCAGAGATAATTTACCAGTAAAATGTAGTATAAATACAGAGAATGAAGAGAAGCCATCTAAGAAAATGGCAAATATTTTAACTATGGGCATCATCAAGAGAAAGAAAGAAAGAAAGAAAGGTCATGTACATTGAGTAGAATCTTTGCCAGATAATTTTTAATTAACACTAGTGAGAATTTATAGTTAACCCAGAGCAGTATGTGGACATTATTTAGTATGCAACTCTATGCATTGGGAATTATTTTATTTCTCCATGCCATAGGCTATGAAGCCATATATAATTACTCCATAGAGGAAAGGTGTTTTGACTTTAAATAATTCATTCTTTAGTTTTTAAAGGTGACTAAAATAGACTACATCTCTAAATGAAGCTTATTTCTTAATATAGAATAGCAATGACATGAAAAGAAATCAAGTCAGTGCTTTGAACTGCAGTAAAGAAAGCAATAATGAGAATTTTTATAGCATAGGCATTGCACCAAGAAAAAAGAAAAGTGCCTATGATTCTAACAAAAGTAGATCTTTAAGACAAGAATGTAGTCAGACAGTTGTTAACAAAAACATTGTAGTAAACAGAAAAGGCAGATTATGTTAGTGGGAATGTCTTACATGTATGTAGCCATTTTCAATTTCCTAATTCAGTCAAAATGATTAAGTAGCACCTACTCACCTGGTTGACAAATATGTAGAATGAGAGATAATCTCACTTATTTATAGTTAATGATATAAGAATGGGAAGAACATCGGTGCTCATAATAGTTAAAGATAATCTGGTGGCAGTGGGTTATGTAAAAAAAATACTAAACTGAATATTTATTTTAGAAAAAACAAAAGTTGAGGTGCCTGAGTTAAGCATCTGACCCTTGATTTCAGCTCAGGTCATGATCTCAGGTGTGTGATCTCAACATGGAGCCCATGTATTAAGATTCTCTCCCTCTCCCTTTGCCCCTACCCACTTTACCTTTTGAAGGGGGGAAAAAAGAAAATAAAAAAGAAAGAAAGAAGAAAAGATGACAGGAATCCTAAAGACCTAAAACTAAAGCATGACAAACTGAAAACTCCTACCAACAAGAAAGGGTCTATAAAATAAGGTAGTTGAAATATTTACTCTAATAAAAGCATGATGTATACGTAAGACTAATTCATTATGGATTTGAACAAACTGTCACCAATCTGAAAGTGACTGCAGTTTAAAACTGGCTTTATTCTGCTTTGAAACAGAACTGACAGTCAAGAAGCTTTCGCCCCTTTAAATTTCTATTCGGATTAATATAGTTTTATATGCAGGGTTCGTTATACAGAACTAGATATAATCATTCTATAGATTGTATTTGTGGGCAAACATGGGTTTTACCATCTTCTTCAAGTGATATTCAATATGCTCTGCAATTTCAGACAGTGAATTTCACATGGGCATTCATTTTTAAGCCCCTTCATTTCTTATATAGAACATACTAATTATATGCAAGATATAAAAGACATAAAGGGCATATTTCCTGCCTTTCAAGACCATGCTATTTAGTTGGTAATGCCATGTCTTTGTAGATGACTCTGCTCTGACAGTTTCTCAGGTTTACCCTGTTTCTGATGACTTTTCCTAGAGTACTGGTCAAGTATTTTGTAGGATGCCTTTCTATGGGAGTTTGGGTTTTTTTTGTTGTTATTGTTTTGTTTGTTTTCCTCTCAAGATAAAATAGAATTAATGGCTTTAGAAGTGCTATTTTTATCATGTAATGACAAATATATAACTATTAACACAGCTTGGGAGAGTTCACAATGAACTTGTTCACCTGCCCGGTGTAATGCTTGTGATGATTCTCCACTATAAGGCTCCCTTTCTATCCCTTTCCGTAAACATTCTTTGGAGGAAATCACTAGGTGTAGACCACATCTATGGGATCTATACTCCCCTCCTCCAGGGCAAGGAATCTACATAAATTATCTAAAATTTTTACACATGGGAAATTTGTCTCTTCTCTTTCATTTTCTTATATGTTCAGTAAATATTTATATCAGTTTATTTTTTTTATTTATTTTTTATTTTTTTTATATCAGTTTATACTCAGAATGGAGTATTTTATAATTTGAGTCATATTACGATGCAATTTTATTTTATTGCTCAAATTGTCCCAACTTTGGCAAAGAAGAGCTCTTTCAGTTGGCTTTTGTGTCCCTTTGACATACCCCATCAATATAGGTTTTTCTTTTTACATACTACCTTATTTTCTAGGACTATAAGTTGCTTTCGGCTCATCTTATATGTTTCCTGACCAAGTCCTACAATCAGTCATCAGCTGTTTCTCCAAGAATCCCTGGTTCCTTTTATTGGAAAATGCTTTCAGATGTCAAACTCTGGGAACTAGTTTGATCCTTGCCACTAAGGTGTCTAAGTGTTTCTAAACTATAATGACTTGAAAAGTCATGCCATTTTTCAGTTATAAAAAAATGATCAGTATTATCTCTTCAACTAGTGTCTTTCCCTAAGTCTCTACCTCTGTAGCTCCAATTAGCAAGTGTTGAATTTACTTATCTGATCCTCAGGGCCTCTTAATCACTATTTCATTCCCCCCCTCCCTCTTTATTGTGCTGCATTCTGGTGAGTAAATTCATATTTTTTAGGATTGATTGATTTAGAGCATATGCAAGTAGAGGAGGGGCAGAGGGAGAGATTCTTGAAGCAGACTTCCCACTGCGCACTGAGCTGGGGCTGATTTCATGACACATGACCTGAGAAGAAACCAAGAATCAGAGGCTTAACTTACGGAGCCACCCATTAATATGCCCAAACTCATATTAATTTGATTATTTACTCTTCAGTTGTGTCTCTAAACTCTTTGTTTCATTCTTCCATTGATGCCTATGTTCAGTTATAATTTATTCATTTCTAGAAGTTTAATTTTATTATTTTTATTTAACATCCTGCCTATTCTTTTTTCCATGCTTTCCCTTTTTCTGTATCATAATCTCACTAACAGATGGCCCCAACAGGATAAATTTACACTGGATTCTGCACTGCCCTTGAAGTCTCCATGGTCCTAAAATTTTTAATATTAATTTATTGTGTTGGAGTTCTCATTCTTACATCATCTACTATCCTATATGTGGTGTGGTACAATTTTACAGTTTTGGTTTTATGATGGTAACTCCTATTTTGTTTGTTTTTTCCAAGTCCCTAGACAAACAATAAATATCTGAGGCTTCCCTAGAAAGGACCAGGCTTTATGCAAAGGGTTCATATTTAGCTCTCCTGTTCTCCAACAGAATTAAAAAATCCAGTCCCCAGGTACCATATTCCATGTACAGGTCCCCATATCCTTTAGGCCACTAGGAAATTTGCTTTTCTACCTATGATCTCGGTTTTGAATCCCTTCTCATCATCCTGGGACTGGTATATTCTTCTCTTTTTTAAAATTTTAGAGTATTAGTTTGGGGTTTTAAAAAATATTTTTATGTTTTAGTGAGTGGGAAACATATCCCATGATATAATTTTGTAGATTCTTCTTTAGTCTAAATTTCAATATAAATTTAATATCTAAAAACTGTTAATGTCTTAGGTCACATATTCTAAAAATAATCTCAAGAAAGCCCCATAAAACATTTTATCCAAGGGATGTTCTTTATTTAATATAAACATTATGCTACTCACATTTTGTCCAATGGTAGATCTACACTTTTAAAAATCCCTGAAATTGACATATACAACTCTTTGTATCTTGTGTTCACATAAAGGTAAACATATATCAGCATCTGAGGGCATTTACTGAAAGAGAAACAGGAAGATGCATTTGTCACGGCTGCAAGGAGGAACTTTTCCATAAACATGATTTCTTTTTACTTGTTGATACGTGATTTGCTTGTCATTTGTCTGTTTTAACTTGTTGATAAATTATCATTTGGATAGTATTTATGGAAGGTATGTTTCAAAAGTTTTATCATTCTAAGTAAAAGTTTATGTCTAGTTAGAATTAGTACTAAACAGTAAATGTTGATTGCTAATGGGAAGTCCAAATATGAGGATCAAGATAATGATTTGAACCCCCATTCTTATAAACGGTCTGTGATCTTAGGTAAGCCATTTAATATTAATCTCTAAAATACTGAAAATCACTCTCTCATACAAAGTACTAAATGTTTACATCAAGTTATATCATCAACTTAGAAACTTTTATTCATTCCAAAAAGATGTATTGAGCAACTATCAGACAGCATGGTAGATACTACAATAGTTCTTGCCTTTAAAGAATTTATAACCTAGTGATAAAAATTTATTAGTAAAACAGTATGTGTAGCACTATAATTGAAGATATTTATGTGTTGCTGTCAGAGAGCAATAAAAATTAGCCCTAGCTTCCAGTGTTGCATTAATAAATATTTAATAGTTATTTAGTTGATGGCCTTTCAAAGTGTCTATCATCTCAGCTACATTTAACCAAATAGAAAGACACACCAGACCACTTGATTGAGACAAAGCAATTCCTTTATGAATTTCCTTTATAAAACTCCATTCTTCTCCAGTTCCTTAACAAGTAAGTTTGGCAACATATTGAAAATATGGAAGGTTCAGATCTATTGGAAGCAAGAGCAACATCTTGTGTAGAAAAGAAAAAGGGCAAAATGCATTTTGGAAAAAAAAATCATGCACCCCAAATCTTCCTTCACAGATGAACTACTTATTTCACTTGAGTGCTCTCTTGCTCTAGAAATGCTCTCAGGGGCAAGTTTGCAAATGAAAGGAGATCTCAACTCTGCTGACAGCTTAATATCGCATGACCAGTATTTTCAAACATCCGGAAATTAACAATACATCTCATAGTTTCTATTCAGCAGGACCATTTAAATCTATCTTATGTTAGAAAAATATGGTAGGTTTTAAGAAGGTCAATGCACATATCAAACAATTCTTAGCAAGACATCTGAAAATGCAACCCCAGTGATCTCTGTCATAGCAAAGTTCAGCTTGTGTTGAGATTATCAGAAGTGTTATCAGAGTTACTGGACCATGTCTTGGTGTACAGTAAGAGATTATGAACATATAAAAAAATGAGATTCAACCCATGATGCACAGGGTCAAAGTGCCCGTTAAATGGAAAATCTCCTAATGACTTATTTTTTTCATGTTTTTACACAAAAAGGTGACTTTATGAACTGTTTCTGTTTGTCTGAAAGAAAATGATATATCTCAACCTCTCTTTTCAGACATGAGACTCAAATTTTCACTTTTATTTTTATTTTAGATCTAGATATTTGTTAAATATCCAGTTTTCTTTAAATTTTTCATATTGTTTAAGAACAATAGATTGCGGAGCCCTAGGCAGTATCTAAAATCAGTGACTTAAAGGTTTAGACAGAAAAACATTATTAGATGACCTGAGAAGGAAGAAAAAATAATAAGGAAATAAAACACCACCAAGAACAAAACTCAGAATGTGATACTTTTATGCATGAATGCTTTTAGTGGTTTATGGATTCAGAAGTCCTCACCCATTCCCACCTCTTTTCTATTCTTCATATGCCAGGAACAGAACCTTTGTTCATCAATCTGATGAGTTCTGACTACCATTTTAAAAGAAGTATCAACCCTTTCTATTTGGGACTTCAGTGTTACCTCTGGTATGGCCAAAAGGCCATCTATTCTGAAATCCTCTGTTTCTTGAGCTCTTTGGCTAAAGGAATAACATTCCTAGTACTTTGCCATTTCTTCACCTTCCTTCTGATCTTGGAGTCTCTTTTAGGCCAACTCTTTTATTTTTTTTTAATTTTTATTTATTTACTTATTTTTGAGAGAGAGTGAACATGTGCAGGTGCACACATGTGTGCATGTGGTGGGGGGCAGAAGGAGAAGGAAAGATAATCTTAAGGAAGCCACAACCCCTGCAAGATGCCTAATGCAGGGCTCTATCTCAGGACCCTGAAATCATGACTTGAGTTGAAATCAGGAGTTCAATGCTTAGATGACTGACCTACCTAAGTGCCCCTGACCAATCCTTAAATGCTAGCCGAACAAATTGTGATCCTGCTTTATTTCTCTTTGCTCTTCCTTGGGCATCATGGTTTTATCTGCCCCCTGGGGGCTGATGATCTGATATCCACATCCCAATCTATACCTTTTCCTGAATTTAGAAACTTACAATACATTTTCTATTGGATTTCTCTACAACATATCAGACACAATAAACCTAACAAAAAATGCATACACTTTCTTCTTTTGCCTACTACTTTATCTTTCCCACCTTCTTGCTTTATAAATAAGCCTCGTAATTCCTACCTATGTCTGGTCTACAGATGCATATCTTTTTCATCTATTTCTTGCCCTTATTCAGGTTTCTATACTTTTACCCTAGAATTGTTAGCAAAAAAAAAAAATGACCTTGATTTTCTTTAGGTTAGTAAAATCGATTTCCGGGACAGGAACTAAAAAACAATGTAAGCAGTTAATTACAACTATTACTGATCTATCTTGATTCTATGGTAGATTAAGTGGGCTAAAGCGATGACTAATATATGTAATGAAAAACAATCCCATGGAGGAAAATACATGGCCTTCTTAAAAATATAAGGTTCTAGAACCTCTCTGATTTTGGTACCATTCATGGGCTTTACTGAAGTATAAGAGATTCAGAAATGCTGAGCAATCTAATTCAGACCTTTTAATTAGCCAATCTTGTCTATTATTTATGTAGTAAGGTTACTGTGGAACACTGTTATATAATTTTCAATTTATGTGCAAATTTCAGGGTTACACAATGATCAAGTTATGTTTTGTGCATAAAATGAATACAAACAAGCCTAATCATAGTAAATATTATCTTTGACCCTTTCCATTGAACTCCCTCATATTTGTAAGATGTGTAAAATTTTATTCTGCACTGTATTGTCAATACACTATTTCAATCAGCTTTTCAGAATTTAATAGGAGTACTGTAGATTGAAGATGATTCTTAAAACTGAGACTCAAAAAAGATATTTAGGGGTTCTTTATGATTGTAAACAAATAATTCCCCCAAAAAAGAAAATTTTAAATATTTTTTAACAAAACCTTAAAATCTCCCTGAGTAAAATCTGTAACAACTGTGTGGTTTGGTTAAATTAGGTAATCTTTCTGAGGCTCAGATTCCTTTTCCGATAAATGGAAATCCTGAAGTTCCTATATGAACTTGTGTATGAACACTAAATGAGATGTTTAAAGCAAAGTTTTCAGTATATGCTTGCCATTTTGGTAAATATCCTATTAATGTTAGTTTTTCCATTTTTTTTCTTAATTCTTGACTACTTGCCCTCTCAAAACCTTACTTTCTTTATGTATAGAATAGGTTCCTCTAAATTTTAACTAAGATAGAATATATAAAGTGGATAAAACTGTTCTTAACTTCTGGAAGCTGGATGTCTTAATTCATTCAACCTAGGTCAGCCTTCTTTCTACAACTAATCACTGTTTTGTGAAAACATTAATAATATTTTACATTATCATTCACTTTCTAAACAGAGTTAAAAATGAAACCAATACTAATAGATGATATTAATTGTTGATTTACAATGGGGTAAGTACTGTTTTAATCACTTTGCAAGGATTAAATCAATACATTTTCACAATAATTCAAATGTATAGAAGAAGCACAGAGTGGTTAGCTAACTTGTCTCAGGTCACATAGTTGAGAAATAGTAGAGTTAAAATTCAAACTCAGGTAATGATCTGAAAGCCTATTATCTTTTATAATATCTAAGATAATTCCTTTTCAATCAAAAGAATACAATTCTTTTTTGAGAGAGAATTGAGAGAATATAATTAAAGTGCATTTTCTACACTTTAAAGGAAATTTGAAAGATGGTAAAATAGTTAATGTTTTCTTGGAATATAACATAATATTTCCAGACTAGAAAATCCTAGAAGCTCGCTGGATTCACTATCAAATTTAATATTTAAATTTCTTAAAATGTTTTGCAAGTTATTTTTAAAGAGAAGCTCATTAAATAATATAGTAAAGAACAAAGCAGTATTGACATCTTGGGAACAGATGTACATTTTGAATGGCTACACTTTCAAAAAATGATATTAAAATTTTTCATAACATATGTTATAAAACTTCCAAAACACCTTTATGTTAATAGTATATTTTACATTTTAAAATATTATGGACATAAAATCATTTTGATTAGCATTTTTGGCAGTATGAGATTTTAGTCATGTAATTATTATGACTAACTGAGAAGAAATATCTACATTCTGTAATAAAATATTGAAATATGTATTTAAATGCAAGAGTCTCAAAGCCAGAAATGGAATGGATTCAGCCAACTGGAAATTTTTTTCTTCCTTTATTTTTTTTAAGATTTTATTTATTTATTCATGAGAGACACAGAGAGGGAGGCAGAGACAGGGGCAGAAGGAGAAGCAGGCTCCCTGTGGGGAGCCCAATGTGGGACTTGGTCCCAGAACCCCAGGATCATGACCTGAGCCAGATGCAGACCCTCAACCACTAAGCAACCCAGGTGTCCCTGTCAAATGGAAATTTCTGTTGAAATCTGGAGACAACTTCATTGGCTTAGAGCCAATTCAGAGCAGGGGAAGTAATGGAGGTTCTTGCCTAAAACTGAGACCAGCATGGCTTATACCTGCTGCATTACAGTAAATGAGATACCTACCTTAGTGGTAGATGGGTATATACTTGTATATATGGATGCAAATATGGATATTTGTGTGTGTATTCATATTCACATGAATCTAAAATTTATATAAAATAACAAAAGGCTAACAAAGAGCCAAGACACTCTTGTGAAAGATCAAAATCAAGAGACTATATACTTCAGACAACAAAACTTATGCATTTTAATAAGCAAGATGGTGTGGAATAACAAAGGGATAGACTAATAGACCTCTGAAGCATAAAAGAAGACCTAGTCTGAGCCTCATGTGTTTAGAAATTTGATTTTTGACAGACCTGACATGCAGACTGGAAGGAAAAGAATGGACTAACCATACATTATCAATCTTCAGGCTGAGCTACGGGGATGTCAGAGTACATAAAGATTTTACAATGAGGACAAAAGAATATAGTTTTAAGGAAATCAATTTTTAGATCTCCATTTCCAAAGATGAAGCTTTTCAAAGCGATCTTCTCAAGAATGCACCAGTGATCATTCTGATTCTCCTCTGTGCACTTGGTTTTGCAACCATACCCCACATTTTATAGAAGACAGACCTTTGCATCTTTCCTCTATTTGACATTCAGAAATATATATGGCCAGGTTGTGACAGCGGAAATGTGGTATTTCTAGTGCATTTAAAGTCTCATACTTTTAATTCCATGATTTAAAAAAATGATTCATCTAGATGAGACTAAAATAAAATTAGCATGAAACAATTTCATACAATATTATTTACTACCAATGTATACATAACTAAAAATAAAGCTATATTTTTTAAATTAGGAAAACTGAAGTACAAATGTAAATATATTTGATATTTATAAGCTCTCATCAAAGTTGCCTTTGGAAGTCGGATACAAATTAACACTGCTCAGAGTGAAAGCTAGAGAAGTATATATATCTATAGAAATATAGAAGTCTTCAGTGTACTGTTAGTAGCTACAAGTTAGATGTTCAGCCCTTCACCTCACAAAACCGATTCTCTGTAATAACATCACTGCCCCTGACAAATAAATATGGTGGTAGAAGACACTTCAACAGATTGCATCACAAATTATGGTAGATTAAAAAGAAATTTATGCCTTAGAGCAAAGAAAGAAGAGAGACAAATGGCTAACATGCACATGAAAAGTTGCTCATCATCATAAATGCAAATTAGGGAGATGCAATCAAAACCAAAATGAGATACTACCTCATATTCATTAGGATGACTAATATTAAAAAAATAAGATAAAATACTCAGAAAATAATAAGTTTTGGTGAGAATATGGAGAAACTGGAACACTTATGTACTGTTGGTGAGAGTGTAAAATGGCAGAGTGACCATGAGTAACAGAATGGTGGTCCTCAAAAAAACAAAATATAATTGCCATATGATCCAGCAAGCCTGCTTTTGGACATATACCTACAGAAACTGAAACCAAGGACTCAAACAGGTATATACACCATATTCTTATTATTCACCATAGCCAAAAGGTGGAAGTAACCCAAGTATAAACTGACAGAGAACCCATAAGCAAAATGTGGTATACACCTATAACAATATAATTCAGCCTTAAAAAGGAAGGAAATTCTGATATGTGCTACAAGATGGATGAACTTTCTATGCTAAGTGATGTAAGCAAATCATAAGTAAGTCTGGTTCCACTTTTATGAGGCACTTAGTGTAGTCAGATTCATAGAAACAGGAAGTATGGTGGTTGGTTGCCAGGGGCTGGGGATGAGGGAAATAGGGAACTACTGTTTACCTGGGATAGAGTTCCTGTTTTACAAGATGAGGAGTACTTGGATGGATGCCAATGATGGCAGCACAACAATGTAAATATCTTACTGTCATTAAACTGTACATTTAAACATGACTAATATGGTAAATTTTATGTCCTTTATGTTTATGAACATAGAAGGGTAGGCACTGTGCTAGGTGCTGGTGTAATGGCAAAGCCTAACTTTATCTTCAACTTAAATTTGGAAACACTATTACTAATCAACAAGTGTTGGATGCCAAACTGTCTTGCCTTGATTTGCATGAACTGTAGGATATTAGCACTAAAAAGGCAAAGAGTATTGTCTAGGATATTAAACTTGCATATATTTTAAAGAAATACGTGAGGAATGTGGAAGAAATTCATATTCTGCAAGTATTGCATTTACAAGTGGGATAGGGGATGTGTTTTTATACATTTATATGAATCTTAAAAAAGACAGGCCTATTATAACAAAAAGTAAGTCTGACTTAACCTGTTTGACAATGAGAACCGTCTTTGCAAACAGTACACATGGCAGACATTTTCAAATCAGTAAGTGAGCTAAGTCTACATCTCCAGAGTTTGATATAAATATGTCTGAATCATGTCTGAATGAGTTAAAATCACATTAACTTATTTTATCAAAAAATAATTGACAAAGCTACATTAAAATCATTCATGTTTCAAATTTTCCACATCTTGGGATGCCTGGGTGGCTCAGTGGTTGACGTCTGCCTTTGGCTCAGGTTGTGATCCTGGAGTCCTGCATCGAGTCCCACATCGGGCTCCCTGGAGGGAGCCTGCTTCTCTCTCTGCTTGTGTCTGTCTCTCTTTGTGTGTCTCTCATGAATAAATAAATAAAATCTTTAAAAAATTTCCACATCTTTATGAGTATATTGAATTAAACAAGGAGCTTCTAAATGGAACCACAAAAAGGTTTTTTAGTAGTGATTCTGTAAGTCTTAGTGGGTAAATCATTTTTGGATATTGTTCCCAGAAAGTGAGAGAATGAATGACTCTATCACCTGTATTATAATAAGTACTTTTATAAATCAGGTGGTTTCTAATTTGTTGCTTTCAAAAATCTGAGGAGTGACTTAATATTCTGAATCTGGGTCAAAAAATAAGTTTTAATTAGACAGCAGTTTTTAATTTACAATCTATTTTGACATGTAATCCAGTTCAAACACTTGAGAGACAATGCTGTGACAAAACTTCAGTCTTAACAAATATCACAATCTTATGTGGATGAGGTTGCTTAGCACTTAAGTCTCTAAAGCAAAAATTAGAAATAGAATCAAATTTCTTTTAGCCGAGGAGTAATCATCTGCAACAACATAAAACACCTGATGAAATTAATGAGCCACAGTTCCGTGCATAGTGAAGAATCTCAAAAATATATAGCTAAAAGAGGAGCAAGTCACCAAAAATGCACATGATTTTACAGTGTAACTATTTATATAAAGTGCAAAATCTGACCAAGTTAAATTATATTATTTAGTACAATCAACTGTGCTACAACTAAAAATGAATTCCAGAGGATGATTATCATAAAAGGCAGGGTAGTGATTTCCTCCTGTCAAAAAAGCACACATAAGAAATTTCCAAAGTATAGCTAATGCACTTAATTTGTGTATAGTAACTTGGGGGATCATTTTATTCTGACATTAAGCTGAACATATAATTTAAGATACTGTTTTATATGTATAACAAGGGCTTATAGTACTAGCTACACGTTAGAATTACCTAAAGCTTGAAAAATTATGGATGCCTGAACCCCACACCCAGAGATAACAGTTGAAATGGTCTAGAAGAAGGCCTGGGTAGAAACAGTATTTTAAGCTTCCCAGGAGATTTTAGTGTGCAGCCAGGGCTGACTGCCACATTCACTGATGCATTTCACAAAAAATAAGTAAAATTGTTTTAGGAAAGAAGAAAGAAGGAAAGAAGAAAGAAAGAAAAAGAAAGAAAAGAAAAGAAAAGAAAAGAGGAAGGAGAGACAGAAAGAGAGACAAAAAAATAAGGAAAACAAATGCTTGCCTTCTCAGAATAACACATTTGTCATCATAGACTATACTAACATTAGTATCAGAACCAGTAAGGAGAAAGTTTGAAATGAGGGAGGGAGTTGGCTAATTTCTGGAAATGGACTTTCTGGGATCCTGGAAAACTGTAGATTCTGAATTTTTCAGATCAACTAATCACTGAGGTTATTGACCCTTTGGAGAAAGACCCCACCTGCCTCACTATGCTCACTATGCTCACTATGTTCTCGTGGTTTCTTGAAGATATCCCATAGCTTCTTGGGAAAGAGTATCCAATGCCCCCTTAACTTTATTTCAATGTGCTTACAATTTTTAACATATCCTGAGATAACATTCAATCAATGACTCAACTCATAAAAATATATCTAGGCATAAAATAGTTCTTGCTAAAGATGATCTCAAGATATATTAACAGTAATAGATCAATTAGTGAATAATAAAATGATGAACTTCTAAATATTCTCATTTCTTTTTGGTTTTCTTTTTTTAATAGTTCAACACATTTAGCTTTAGTATATATTAAAAGAACCTTTAATATGTTGGACTAGACTTATATTTAAAGCAATTAAGAAAATGAAAGCATCACTCTGCCAAATGAATTCCTATGAGTCCTTGATAATCACCTAATTCCACATTTTAGTTTCAACCAGAGTAAGACAATTAAGAGAATTCTAATTAACTACTAAGAAATAAACAACTAAAATGAAACCAGGGTGTTCCCTCAGTGCAAAGCACAACAAATTAAAAAATAAAATAGTAGATCACAATACTAGGAAAGTAAAATGGACCAGCATGTTGTAAGGAAAACAACAACAATGTTATGGTGAATTGTTTTTGGTAGGGTACTTGGGAAAAAAGAACAAAAAATATAGAGTGTAATTAAAGTTAGACAAAATCTCTGTGGTGATGGAGAAGTGTGGTGCAAGGACCTTTAAACGTAAGCACTAAAATTAAAAATGAAAAACAGAAAAACATGAACATTTTTAATCTGAGAGTTTCTTAAACTTAATGACAAAAGCAAACCTATATAGTAAAGCCTTCATTAAATAAAATTGAACAGAATTAGGTGAATGAAATGTTCTCAGTGAAAGTACTACAAATATGAAAAGACAATGAAAAGCAAGAAAAATATATTTAGAATATGTCTTTAAAAATATGGTTTCTATAGTTAGTGAAGAAAGAGCATGTCCAAAGCAACAGCCCAATAGAAATCTCTGGCAAGGAAATGAATGGGCAATTCTCAAAAGAAATGTAATTGACCTATAACGCACACACCGGTTAATAAAAGATTTAACTTCAGTATTAATCATATATATATAAAAACACTATCAATTCACCTACTAAATTATAAACATGCATTGCTCAAAAAATATGAAAAGGGAAGTGATCTTGATGAAAGAGATGGAGATTAAAGAAAGAGTTAAGAAGTATTATGGAGATGGGGGTGGGGGGAGAGGAAGGAAGACATGCCCAAGGATTGAGAACTAAGCAGTTGGCAATCTTAGCAGAGAGCATATGGAGAAATAGAAGAAAGAACAGGGTACTCTAAAGAAAGGTTTGACAATATATATTTATTTATTTATTTATTTTTTAGATTTATTTATTTGAGAGAGAGAGAGTTGGAGTGAGCATGAGCACGTGGAGAGGCAGAAGGAGAGAGAGAGAAAACCTCAAGCAGACTCCCTGTGAGCTTGGAGCCCATGATGGTGCTCAATCCCAGGACCCTGAGATCATGACCAGTGGTGAAATCAAGAGTCATAGATACTTAAACAGATGAGCCACCCAGGATAATATACCTTTAAAGTCCTAATTCTGTATGCTCTTAGGCTTAAAAATTGCCCAGCAAGAAACTCTGATAAGCTACTAGTTCTCTAAACAAATATCCACCCCCTTCCTCTTCCTTAGTGTTGAATGAACCATGTCTTAGTTTTTTTTATGATTTGAACATGAACAAAATGTTGGCTAATTAGTTGTAAGTGAAATTGATGTGCAATGGTTTTAAGGAAATCTTTTAAAGGACAGTTAGTACATGCTCTTTGCCTCTTTCTCCATCTTCTTTTTTCCTGCCAGCTTGAAGGTAGACATACTGACTAGAGCTAAAGCAGCCATCCTGAACTATCAGCTCTCCCACAATTTTTCACACATCCTTCACCTCTTTCTCCATTCCTACTGCCTATTCTAGGGTAGTTCTTTGATTTTTACCCACACCATTAGACTAGTCATCTACAGAAACAGTCAATTACTTTGTGTACTATATTTCAACACTTGATTATAGGAAGTAGTGTATTAATATTTGTTGAATGAGTAACATCCTAAGAATACATTGTCAATGGACCCACAATGCAGTTGTTTACCTTATTCCCTTCATCTGATGATTCCCTCTCATCCATATGGTCACAAAGCTTGGGTCCCAGTAGACTTATGTGTATAAGGACAATGTCCCTGCCATTGAACTACAGTTCTGATGAGCATCATTTGGCCCAAGATCAGTTGATCAGAATCCCCTACTAGGGAATTTAGAAATATAACTAATGAGTTACTGCAGCAATGTATTAGGGCCCTTAAACCATGAGGTGTAGTCATGTTTTCTATCTATGAATAGTGAAGCAGAAAAAGCTGGTTCTACAGGATGAGAGAGTAAAACACGTGCAGAGATGCAGTTAAGAGACAAAAGGAACAGAAAAAAGCATGGCTCAAGTTCCCTCTTCAATCTTGGTTTTAGAATCTTCCTGAAGCTGGACTGTGTTGCTGATCTTGGGTTTCCTGAGATTCCTCCTATCCTTACATAAACTCTCTTTGTGTTTAATGCTATTGGCAATTAAACTAGACCTAATTAACCTAGAGAATTCCCAGAAATTATCATGAGAATGCATAAAGACCAAAAGACCAAAAAGTAAACTAGTGGGAAGAAATCCAAACCACACTTGGTTTCTTTTGCTGAGCTCCTTCCTGACCTTTGAGTCAACAATTTAAAACTCTGTATTTCCCAGATCTGCTGAGGCAACTTTCCAGACAATTTGTGTGACTTATTTTGGTCAAATCCTTCAAGAAGCCATTCTGTATTAAATATCTTTCTTCCCTCCTTAAAAGAAATCATGCATGTGCTGCATCTAGTTTGACCTTGGCACCCACAAATGTCCAGTATATACCAGTTTTCTTCTACTGTCTTCATGCACAGGCAATGCATGTTTCTGGAGAACAATGAAGACTGTATACAACTAACCAGTGGGGGGATTAGGCCTAATACAACACAGAGGTAGTGCTGATTCCCATATGATTTTCTCCACCTCAATAACGTCTTATGTCACCAAGGAAGACAACAAACACAGCTGAGCCAGAGAGCCAAGAAAGAATGCAGGGCTGTTTGGGATGTGCTTTACCTGTTTCTCCACATGCTTTTTTGCAAGTGCTTATTTATTGTATAGCTTTTTCAGCCTTTGGGCACTTTCCCCTTGTCTCCATACTTAAGTTACTTAAGTTACTTAAATTACTTAAGTACTTAAGTAAGGCTGTTACTTAAACAGCTTACTTAAACAGCCTTAAACATTTTTTTTAAAGATTTATTTATTTATTTATTCATGAGGGACACAGAGAGAGAGAGAGAGGCAGAGACACAGGCAGGGGGAGAGGCAGGCTCCCTGTGGGGAGCCTGATGCAAGACTCGATTCCAGGACCCCGGGAGCATGCCTTGAGCCAAAGGCAAACAACTGCTGAGCCACCCAGGCATCCCTAGCCTTAAACATTTTTATTTTTTATTTTTTTTTAATTTTTATTTATTTATGATAGTCACACAGAGAGAGAGAGAGAGAGAGGCAGAGACATAGGCAGAGGGAGAAGCAGGCTCCATGCGCCAGGAGCCCGGAGCCCGATGTGGGATTCGATCCAGGGTCTCCAGGATCACGCCCTGGGCCAAAGGCAGGCGCCAAACCGCTGCACCACCCAGGGATCCCGCCTTAAACATTTTTAAACCAAACTTCCACCAAGGTTTCTTGCTTCCCAACTCACCTTTTTCTTTTCTTTTTTTTTTTTTTTAGGTAAAGTAATACATTTACTGAAAAGTTTCTCTATTTGGACTTTAAAATATTTTGTACTGTGCTAGTATCTATTATGGTTGTTACTGTTTATATTAGTATTTAACTTAGTTACTTATGCTTCCAATAGCTTTCCCTAATCCTATTTTCCCACAAGCCCTTTCTTTGTGTTACTATTCAAAATATGAGATTTTTCAGAAACTCACATATGCCTCTGTGTATATGTGTGTTGTATCAAATATAAGACAAAATTTGTTCCTATTCTTGGCTTAATATTTGTACATGTATATATACATGCAAATTTTACTAAAACCAAGTTCTTTATGTTTGCTTCAACTGATATAAATTTCTTGAGCTCCACATCTATTTATTTAAAACTCACCTATAGCTTGTATATATTACATATATTTGTATTAATGTTTCAGGACTGAAGAATATATCTTTCAAATGTGTAATGGAAATTAAAAAAAAATCATTAATGTAAAATGGAAGTCCTGTTGATATGAATATTAATCTTGAACAGAAAATAATTATTAAAACATAATTCAGTAAAAACTGAGTACCATATTGTCACAAATACTCTATGAAATGATCTTACTGACTAAGGTATTAAGTGTGGAAATGTTAACTGTAATTTAAAAAAAATTCTAATTAGAAACTATATGAACCAAGGATAATGCTAGTTTTCAGATCTACAGTACCCTTCATTTGAACTTAGGGGTATTTCAAAGGCTATTTAAACCTTACTGAAGTGTATGCTTAATTATTTTTCCTTAATATTATGAATGAATTATATCATTGTTCTTAGATTACAATAAAGTATAATCACATCAATTATAATATTTACTTTGTCATTGTAATAAGATTATAATTACAGCTTCAAATGTGGACCTTTTTGACACTGGAACACTAATCTTATCAACTATTTTGATAGATAAAGTAGTATCTAATATTTTCTAGGTATGAAACAAATGATTTCAATATACTGCTAAGAAATTAGATGTATCCATGGCTTTGATTTTTTAATTTAAAATAGCTGATTAAAGATATAATAAACTTAAATGCATAGCCCTGATTTTAAAAATGTGGGCATGGTGCCAAGAACAAGAATCGATGCCCTGATTTTACAAGAAGCAAGTAACTTGGCTCTAAGGCTTATTGAAGAACGATGTTGTTGGTTGACTGTGACAATGAGGCTTCTCTCCTGAGGCCTGTCTCAGATCAATTCAAGCAATAAAGCAAAGCAAAGACTATAGCCGGAGCTCTGATTTCACTTATTGCCAGGGTTGATGGCACAAGGACTCTCCACCTCTTGGTTCTGAATTTTGTGTAGTGTCAACTTTTTCCTCCTGACTTACTTTCCCCACAAGGCTAGAGGCAAGTTTGCTGAAAGCTCTTTCTTAACATATTTAGAATATTAGAATCTGAAAAGTAGATAGGTATCTTTCTCTTTTACATCTTCAGTTTGAAAAAACCTGCAAATGATAGCTTGATAGCTTGGTTGTAATTTCTTTTTTGTTCACTAACTAAGCAACCACAATCCTCATGCAGTAACCTCAAAGAAAGCAAATTTATCTGATGTGAGGGTCACAATGCTGGACAACCCAATGTCGAATACAACCCTACTGATGTATAGTACAATTCTATAATAGCTCTGTCAAAATACTCCCTGTAATATAGGAAATTGCATGGAGTTGTTAGATATGACCAAGTAGATTATATGACACATAGTAAATAAACCAAAATCTCAAAAACACCATTTCTCAAGGGTCACTTACTATACATATTTAGAACAAATTGGTAGAGGGACTTTTCTCTACCAATTCAGAAGACCAGGAAAATGTAGACAAGACATCTGGAAAATAAGGCCTCTTCTATGACAGTATCAGAAGGGAGACATGGAGGGTCTCCAGCGTGTAAATGCCTCAACCTGGAAGTGACATGTTACTTGCTCAGAGCACACTGGTCACATTGATTCACCTAACCCAAAAGGGTCTGGGACACATGGAAAGAAAATGGATACTTTGCAAATAGTTAATAATCTCTACCACAAACAATTATAGGTTTAAAAATGTGTAGTATTTGTTTATAAGTCAGTGGATTGATATAACTACTTCTGCATTGACGAAGAATCAACATTTTTGAATCAATAAAAATTAGCTACTTTTCTTTCACTGAAAAGTCAAAATATTAATATTTGCATCACTATATGGTATATATTTAATAAAACATGCATTTATATATGGACATGTTAGTAATACAGATATTTAAGTTAGAAAGGAGATCTAATCAGGGCATCATAACAAAAATCTTAAAACATGACCTTCACACTTTTTGTTTTTTAATAAAAGATATTTCCAGGTATGTAAAGTAGTTACTTCAAATAAGGCTATTTTTTTCCACTTGAGAACCACTGAGTATTTTACCTAGCCAATATATATATATATATATTTTTTTTTTTACCTAGTCAATATATATTTATATATTAATCAGTCATCAAAAATAAATGCTACTATTTATAATGATGTGTATGGAGCTAGAGTATAGCATGCTAAGTGAAATAATTCAGTTAGAGAAAGACAAATACCAAATGATTTCACTCGTGTGAAATATAATGAAACATGAATATAGGGGAAGGGGAAAAGAAAAAAGAAGGACGGAAACTATATGAGACTCTAACTATAGAGAATAAGTTGAGGGTTGGTGAAGGGGAGGTGGGTGGGCAATGGGCTAGATGGGTGATGGGCGTTAAGGAAGGGCACGTTGTGAAGAACACAGCATGTGTAAGTGATGAATTAGTGAATTCTACCCGAGACCAATATTATAATATATGGTAACTAACTAGAATTTAAATAAAAACTTAAAAAAAAGAACAGTTGAAATTACTGACAGACTATATATGGCAGGTGCTGTGTGTCAGCTTTTACCCCCGAGGTATTTATCAGAATTTTAGTACTATTCCACATTTTTATGACTAACTATGGCTAAGGTTCTTTGCTGTTAAGCATCAGTAAGGGAACTGACCTGGCTGGTATTAGTTATTGCAATGTCTGGGTACCACAATTTTCTGGAGATTTACTGAGGATTAAATTAAATTAAATTATATATGATGGTGATGATTGTGATGATAATCACAATCACAAGTTTAGCATTTATTGAATAGTTAACATAAAGCGTTTTTGTTCAAATCTCTCGGCATATGTTAATTTGTTAAATCCTTACAATTACCTATGAAGTAGGTCTGATTTGGAGGCAAATTGAGGCAACAGAGTTGATGAGCATTTATTCAAGGTCACATGGTAAATAAGTGGCAGCGACAGAATTTAATCCTATGCAGACCGGCGTCAGTCAGCTTGTTTAAACCCGTGCTGTGATGAAATCTTCAGTACAGAGCAGGCATTTCTGATGACAAAGTTCTGAATAATGAAACCCATCACTATCCTCCTACCCTTCTTTCTTTGGCTTCATCAACATGCTTTCCTCCTGATAAATCTTCCTGGCTGGTCCCGAGGTCTGAGGAACTCTTCATTGAGATGTTTGCATGGTCATCTCTTATTTCATTTAAGATTCTACTCAACTGTAATCTTCTAAGAGTTTCTTACCACTCTAATCAAGGTAATAATTCTCCACTGCTTTCTCCCTCTATCATTCACAGCATCTATTACCCATGACACAATATTACATGTTACTTTATCAAATGTAAGTCAGGTGAAGGCAGAAACTTGCTCTGAATTTGCACACATATACCAAGATATGAGTAAATGGTTTCTATTAATCTGTCCATCCATCCATCCATCCATCCACCATCCATATATCCATTCAGTCTTTATTTATACATCCTTATGTTATACAGAGCTACAAATCATTTAGTCATTAGTTATTAAAAACAAGTGACTTAATTATTTCACTAGGATACAATGTTCAGTTATTATATATATATATATATATATATATTTCACACACTTCCATCCTCCTTTTCTTTTTTCTTCTCTTTTCTCATAACATATGCTTTGAAAGAAAACTGTGTGAGATCTAAAAGCAACACTTGGGGCACTCATATGTTGAGTGGAAACACAGCTCTTCATCTAAACTAAGTGAAGAATGTTAAGTTTTGAAGGCAAACTCTACAGGCTTCTGTTTATAGATTTATGTATTCGTGAACTTTATATAGAGCAATCACTGTTTTGTGATCTCCCAAGTTCCATTTGAATCCAGAGTAATGCTGCACTGAAATCATTATCATCAAGCCACTATTTTTCACTCCAGATCAATTACTGTTTAAAGGACACTTAGGAGTCGTACATACAGTTTTTGAGGGAAAAAATGAAAGATGTGGAAGTGCTTATAATAAAAGAGAAAGCTATTCAGGTTATGTGTGAAGACAATGCACAAGACATCTAAAATTATAATGACACTGGCTTCTCTTAGTTTATCCCCAAACTATTTCCTTACTTTCACATTTAGGATTATTTGGGGAGCATGATGTGTTTTGTTCAGTATGTATTTAGAGAAAGGCAGAGTCACTACTGTGCTACTGTCTACTTAGATTTTATTGACTTCTAGAAGCATTTTCTATTCCCTAAGATATTCCTTCATTTTCCCTGAATGAAAATCTGGTCATCATTCAATTGAATCTTTTAGATGTTTTAGTGGTAAAGGCAACATCTTATACTGTGATTGGCCCCGCCCTAAGGTACCAGGCTAAGGGACCCAACTTATGAGTTTCTTGGAAACAGTTCACAGAGCAGTCGAAGAAATATAAGGCACAGGGGCATGTGGGGAAAGGGAGGAGGTGCCGGGAGTCCAGGAAGGAGCACTGAAAAGGGGAAATGGAAAATCAATAAAGCCAAACACTATAACACGTGCATCTCAGCCCTGTTCTGAGCAGATGTGTACAGTACATTGCACAGAGCTTTCTGCAGCTCAGGCAATCGATAAATGTTTGCTGAACACGTGAACAGAACAGAACCAGATCTTAAATGATGATGACATAAAAAGTGTTGTGCCTAAAACACTATCAAGTCTTTTGAACTGGTTGTTCCTTTATACATTTAGCTAACATATATTCAGTGTTTATCTCATGCATTCTTCAAAGCACTTTGCATAAAAGGAAATGATTTAGTCCTTCTAAGATCTCTCTCAGATGGAAGCAGTGTTATTGTTTTGTAGCTAGAAAATGAGACAAGGGAAAATCATGTGACCTGCCTAAAACCACAGAGCAGAAAGCAAGAGGGTAACTGGGATTTGCACCTAACCTAATGGCTTTGTAGAACTCGGCTCCCAACAACTAACATAAATGCTACTTAGTATTCATAGTAAACTCAACAAGTATCAGCTGAAGGATTGTACTTAATAAATAATACTCTCTTTGAAAAATGAGTAACCACTTATATTTAGAAATGACACTTTGATAATTACAATGATGGAATATTACTTTCCTGTCTACATAAATTTCAGTCCCACTTCTCTCTTCTATAGGTTGGTAGTTGCACTTTACAAGATTTTTATTTTAAAAAAATCATTTTAAATCAACTTGAATTTTAAAAAGAGGAGATATCAAGTTCTTCATAATCTGTCACTTACTTTTTCATGAATAAGCTACTTGCCTCTTTGTTAACTTTATCCAGAAAGGAGATAAGCTTCTTAGTGTGTCCCTGGACAGACCATATGCCTAAGCTTTTTTTTTTTTTCATATGCCTAAGCTTTTGCTTTATTTTTCTTTTTTAGAAAAATATGATAGATTTGATAGTAAATTGAAGATACTACTATGATGTATTCAGAATGCAAATAAATAAAAAAATAATACATATAGCTTTATGTTGGTCATGTACTAAATATTACCTACTAAATTGAGTTGTAAGTCTTTGAAAGGAAAGTTAAAAGTAATCACAAAGCTCAAATAGCTTTCTTACTTGCAGGTAATGTAGATAACCACTAAATACAAATATAAACACATATAATTTATATATATCCACTACCTTCTTCCGATTTCATCAATTTTAAACTTTGTTCTCAGTTATTCTGAACTTTTAAAAAATATGCCTAGATTCCAGAGTTGTCAGATAGTTCTAGGAATATCTCAGAATCCATTATGATGCTGCCATTGTGCAAATGTGAAAACTGAAGCTCTATAATGACATAGCCAAAGTTAGAGGATTAGTGTTAAACCTCTGAAAAAGGTTATAAATCTATAGAATCTACATGTCTATAAAAACATATAATACCTTGCTTTTTGAGATTTTCTGGCTCTGCCCCACCCCCTACTTTGATGTAGGTCATCTCTTCCCTTCATCTGTTCCTAGCCTACTCAATTTTGATACCACTCCCAGTGCTGTGTCTGTTAATGCTTTGTTTTGTGGGGTGTTTGAAAATGAATTGCTGAAATGGAATGGGATTATGTTGTACCCAGTTTGAGAGTTCAGTGTCAACTGCCTCAACCCCACAGAACTTACCACAGAGCCCTGCACCCACTCATTCCATAAGTGAGTGAAACCCCTCCAGTTTTAGCTGCCATTATCAAATCACCTGACTGCATATTCCAGGGAATATCTATTGGCTCTTTCATGATTCTCATGTCTTCTCCTTTATAGACATAACACAAAGGTCTTGTGGTTCTTGGTGGTGTGTCCCTAATTGCTTGTATACTGGCTTTTGTAGTGATGTGTTTTCACTTCATTTTGCTGTCTATGTTTTCTGTGACTTACTGACTTTGCAAACTAGGTGTTCTGACTGTCTTGATGTGAGACCTTGGGAAAATCCAGCAACTACTACTCCGCCATCACCACCATCACCACTATCATGTTTCCATAATTCTCTTGCTTTTATATACTTTGTTTAAAAATATATTGATTTAGCATTTAGAATTTATATACCATTAAGGTCACCTATATTAAGTTTATAATTTTATGGCTTTAGTATATTTACAAAGTTGTGCAACAACTGCCATAAAAAATGTAGACTATTTTCATCATCCAATGCAGAAATGCCAATAGTCATTAGTAGTCACTCCTCACCCCTTTTCCCTTCAGTCCTAAGCAACCACTAATATACTTTCTCTCTCTCTCTCTCTCTATGTGTATATATATATATATATATATATATCTATATATATATATATCTGCTGTTGTGTATATTTCATATAAATTGTATCATATAATATATGGTCTTCTGTTATCAGCAGTATGTGACAGAGAAATAAATAGGAAGTAATGTTTTAAGTTCTTCACCTCAAATAGAAAACAGCAATAATTCCATGATAGACTTTATGGCAATGTTGGTTACCTAGTACAGAGAGTGGGCAAGTGAAGGAGGGAGGGGGGCAGGGGCAGAAGGACAGGGAAGAGAGAGAATCCCAAGCAGACTCTTGCTGAGCATGGAGCCCAATCTCATAACCCTGAGATCATAGTCTGAGCTGAGACCATCAACTGAGCTAAAATCAAGAGTTGGATGCCTAACCAATGGAGCCATCCAGGTGCCCCCCCAAGACTCCTTGTTTGTTTGTTGCTCTTTTTTTTAAGATTTATTTTATTTATTTTAGAGAGAGCATAAGTAGGGGGAGGGGAAAAAGGAGGGAAGCAGATTCCCTGCTGGATGGGGAGCTTGATCTCACCACCCTGAAATCATGAACTGAGCTGAAATTAAGAGTCAGACACTTAACCTACTGAGCCACCCAGATGCCCCAAGACTCCTTGTTCTTGACCACTGTTCTGTAGTGCCTCTCTGATTTTTAGGTGTTTATTTAAATGCCATTTACTTCTAAATTGGTGATAGTGCCAAGGAACTTAAGGTAACATATTCTGAGTAATACTAATATTTTACTAGCATATAGTACAAAACTAAGGAGACAAAATAATCATTTTCTTTTAGTTCCATAGATATTCTTTCACACTTTCTCATAATGTTTTTTTTCCTCTTTCTATCCTAACAAAAACATAATTTGAAAACCCTTATTATTTATAGAAGATTGGGCATTAACTGCTTTTTAATAAAGCAATGGTTGGGCAGCCTGGGTGGCTCAGCAGTTTAGCGTCGTCTTCAGCCCAGGATGTGATCCTGGAGGCTCAGGATCGAGTCCCACATTGGGCTCCCTGCATGGAGCCTGCTTCTCCCTCTGCCTGTGTCTCTGCCTCTCTCTCTCTCTCTGTCTCTCATGAATAAATAAATAAAATATTTAAATAATAATAATAATAATAATAATAATAATAAAGCAATAGTTACTTTGTCCTAAAACATATTTGTTACACAATTGTCCGTATTTAAGTACAATTGGCCACAACTGGCCTCTTTATTTTGAGGACACAGAAAGAACTATAGCCCCCAAATGTAGTTTATCACTAAACATAAGACATTAAAGTATTTCTCAGGGATCCCTAGGTGGCGCAGCGGTTTGGCGCCTGCCTTTGGCCCAGGGCGCGATCCTGGAGACCCGGGATCGAATCCCACATCAGGTTCCCGGCGCATGGAGCCTGCTTCTCCCTCTGCCTGTGTCTCTGCCTCTCTCTTTCTCTCTGTATGACTATCATAAATAAATAAAATTTAAAAAAAAATTTCCTGAGTTTAAAAAAAAAAATAAAGTATTTCTCAGTAAGCAGAGCATTGTATTGAGCTGAGAAAAATTAACTAGAATCATGTAAATTCTCACAGGACTTTACAGGAATAGAGGGAAAAAAACAGTGCAAACTTCTCTATGAAACTGGCAAAGTTGGAATAATAACTCTCAGATTTCTTCTGTCCTGAATCAACCCGTCTAATAATCATTCTGCCTCCCTTAGGAGGAAAGGAATCTCTCTTGTTTAATAAAAGCTTCTTTCTTTCTAAAATCTTAGAAAAAAGTTTTGAAGATATTTTTAAAGTTGTCAGAATCATTTATAGATTGAACTAACTATAACAGAAATTTAGCTTATTGCTAGGAAGATGACTAGCAAAGAACCAAAGAAGCACATTCTTCTAGAATAAGCACATATCTTCTAAGATAAATTTTCATGATTATATGTTTATAACCTCATTTTCTGTTATCCAGTACTCTCTCCCAAACATCTCCAAGCCCAAATCCCATCCCTCTCCTGACATGGATACTTAGAGCTCTGTGCTCGCTAGATCACCTGGGATCTTTGAAGCAGCCTTACTCATAAAAGAGCCGATGCTGTAACATCACCAAATACCAAACTTATGGCATTTTGAAATACCTCAGTGAAATGATACTTTAGTGTAAGAGCAGTAATAAAATTAAACAGCACTTAACTTTAGCTTCCTATTTCAGGATCTTGCCTCTGAGTGAATCTGTGTAGAACTCATTGGCAGTGTATGTCACATGGCACTATTTTGGAAAATCAAATGGAATAGTGCCTCCAAAAGAACTTTGCCAGTTGTGAAACTGTACAAGGATATTTATAATTATTTTTGACATTTTCTGGGTAGTTTTGTAAAGAAAATCTAAGTAGAGTTAAACTTCACACTTTTGGAAGTGAGATAAATGATAGCAAAACTTTTCAAGTTGCTGTTCACTTGCTGTAGTAGCATAAATACCCAAAGTCTGATCTCAACTCAAGTTCTGCTTGAATTACACCTGGTTGAATTTATTTCTCATATATCCACTAAGTGACAGCTTTCAAACATTTTTTTTACTGGTTCACTTTAAATTACTTTAGATAAACGTATGTAAATATTAGGCATACACTTAATTCATGTTGAAAAATAGTGCAAAGGAAAAAAGTGCAAAGAAGAACACTTCTACATGTTAGAAAAGGGATGGTCTGGAACAAAGGAAGGAATTAAATGTTTGTGCACTTGTGGGAGGGAGAAGCTATCCTCTCTTAACATGTAAGTTCAATTATGGAATGATGCTTCCAACTTATTTTTATGGAGGTACCAAATATGTAACAGCAGAATATTTTGTAAATGAGAAGTAAAGATAAAATGGCTAGAGTATGAAAACTGTTCCAAGTAGAAGAGATTTCCAGAAACTTACCAGTCATGCAGTTTTTAAATTCAATGTGATCAATTGCAGCTCCTCCTCCTAGATCTCTTGTTCTGATACCTTGGAATATGACTTCAAGATTCCTTAGCTTTCCTAGCAGGATGACAGCCTTTTGCCAATGACCACTGGAGTTCTGCTCACTCTCTTGCCATACTCTTGAAAGTGTTTTTTCTGTCTGAAGGTAACAAATGTGCATTAGAGTAAACACAAAAGAAAAAAAAATCAATCATTTAGAACAGAGGCATTTTATTAGTGAAAACTGATTAAAAAACAAACAGTGGAAGTCCAACAATATCAATGCTATACTTGATCTCATCAAAGCAAAGAAGGCATGTTAATTTACTACAGTGCTTCCTACAAGAAGTACTGATAAATCTGTTTTGCTGTTTTCAGAGACACCACTATTTAAAAGGGCTCTATCCAGGTCATTCTATCTCTCCTTCGCATGAATGCAAAATTCTTGATATCTTAAGGGATCTTACCATTTTACAGAAGCCCTGGTTTATGGCTCTGGATGCTCCCTCAACCTTCTATTCACATTCTGTAATTATTTAGATTGTATCTTCCATCAAAGAGTCGATATAATTTCCATAGGGAAAGAGAAAAAAGGATTAAAGGAGAAATACATGGGAGAGTTCTCTATTCCTGATGGATACAACAAAGAGATTGTGAAGTGAGCCATGGTGGCAAAGTGATGCTCTCTAAGATTAGTAAGATTTCAAAAATTGTTATTCTGTTAATTTGGGTATTTAAAAATTATATTATAATATGATTGCTATATGGTTAGCCCCAAATACTTAATATCTCAGGGTCCACTATTTTGTTTTTAGCATCAACAACAACGAATAAAACCTTTGTGTCTGAAGCTTGTAATAAAACTTGTGGAATTGAGGGGAATACTGAGGGGAATGGCAGCCAGAAAATCAAGCAAGCTGTTCCAATAGATTTATGGCATGCAACTGTGAAATACATAATTTATAGGTACTTTTAAATATAAGCTGAAGAAAAAGGAGAAATAATTTTAAAAGGGATCCAAAGGAGTGACATTTCCATAGATCTGTGCTTTTTGGGCACTAATGTTGATAAATAAGGCTGACACATTGTTCTTCTGAGGAAGACCCAATCCAGGAGTTCTTCCTTAGCTGAATTACAGAGAAAGTGGGGCCACCTATCAGTTAATCCAAAATTAACTTTGCAAAACAACTAATGGTGTCTAGACAGATTTCTGAACATCCTTTCAAAAAAAAAAAAAAAGATTAATCTTATACCCAGAGACTCATGTAACTTTTGCCTTGAAGGGAATGGGAAATTCACACCTACTTAATGGAATATCATATTTTTCTTGATGACTGAAGAAGAGAAGCCTTTTTCAAGGTTAATCTTTGACTGTCATGATGTTGTAGTGATGTGGAATCAAAGGAATGATTAGTTAAAGATTAAAGTAGAGAGGCCTGTCTGACACATAGCAACATAATAAGGCATGGATATTGATAAAGTCTGTCTCAATTTACAAACTTAATTCACTTTGCTAATATTTTCTATTAATCTACTTCTGAAGTTTCTAGAGCCACTCATTAACTATGACAAATCCCCGTAGGGTTTTCACAAATACCATCACAGAAGGTCGTGTGATCACTTTAATCAATAACATAAAAACCTTACAATCTTACAACTGACCTTCTAGTGAAAAAGATATTCGAATAATATATCCATTATCATTTTATGTAGTAAGAAAAGAAAGCAAGGGTGAATTCTTTTGAAAACCAATCATGGATCAACCAAATGGCACTTTACTATAGAATATCATTCTAATATATTTGCTATCATTCCTCATAATTATCAAAATTATATGTATCCAAATGTAAAATGGAAGTTTATTTACTTACTGGCTTATCATTCATCCATTCATTTATTCTGCAAATATTTGATGTTCACATGCACTATGTTAGATACCAGGAATAAAAAGGTGGAAAAAAGGAGACTAACTTGTGGAGAAAGTCATAAAAACAAATTACTAGAAAAGTTATATACAGATTTTATTTTATTTATTTTCTGGTATGTATTAATATATATCAGAACAATTTTTTAGAACAGTAATAATATATCAATCTAATTTGTGCTCCACATACATTGTGTTTCATTCACTTAATATTCTGATTCTTTCCAAATTGGAAAAAAACAAAACAAAACAAAACAAAAACCCTCTTACTTTCAACTCATGATTCTGCCACTGGCCAAGGATATATCTCTTGCATTCATTCATATGGATGTTAAATTCAACACCCCAAAATAATAAACATATGAAAAGTGATTGGCCACACTAGTAAAAATAGACATAATATAATAATTAAATTATAGAAATTGAAGGAATACTCTCTTCTCATAATTCAGTCATTTACCCAACTTTGAACTGATTTCCCATGTATTATGTTATATATATTGACCGTTTTTTTTTCATACTGCATATTTGTTTTGGCAATGTATTTGCTTCATACTGTATGTTAAAGTTTCTCTTTAGTGTCATGAAAAGAAAAGCAGTAAGACATACTAAAACTCTGTCGCCATTCCCCAAAACAAGGCTGAGCAGAGCCTAGACTTCAACCCAAATCAGGTCCAGTGGCTCCAAGACCCCTCCTTCCAAGACTTTTTCAAGTAAAGGAAAACTACATACCTTAAATGAATGTCTAAAGGAGTTTCTTTAAGCATAAAGGAGATGATAAAAGAATGAATCTTAGAATATCAAGAATGAACAAAAAAACACAGCTAAAATATTAGTAAATATAATAAACATTTCTTATCCTCTTGAATTTTGTTATTTTGATGGTTGAGGAAAAATTAAAATACCATCTAATTTGGTTTTCAATTTATATAAAGGAAGTAATTAAGGCATAAATATAAGTGCAAAAGACCGAAGACATGGGGATCCCTGGGTGGCGCAGCGGTTTGGCGCCTGCCTTTGGCTCAGGGCGCGATCCTGGAGACCTGGGATCAACGTCGGGCTCCCGGTGCATGGAGCCTGCTTCTCCCTCTTCCTGTGTCTCTGCCTCTCTCTCTCTCTCTCTCTCTCTCTCTCTCTCTCTCTCTGTGACTATCGTAAATAAATAATAAAAAAAAATTTAAAAAAAAGACCGAAGACATGAAGGGAGGTAAAATTGCTATGCCTGAGTTGACTGTCTTAATGTTGCCTTTTAATACATCACATTTTCTGTTTCTTTTAATACATCACATTTTCATCCTCATTTTTTTTTTTTTTGTTCTTTGGGTTTTCTCATACATTCAGTCTCCCAAATGAATCTTAAAATAATTTAATGAATAACTAAAATTTTAAATATTGACTTATTTTACCTTGAGTTATCATTTGTTTTTTGGCTTGGTCAGGACTCTTCATGCCACTTAACTAGAATTTTAGTCTTTTTAATAAATAAGTTACATACTTATTATAACATTTATTTATAGATATATGGCAACGTGTGTTACAGTGGTGAGTGGGTTGCTGGCAAAGGGTTGGCTTTCACCAAATGTATGAGTTCACAGGTCAAAGTTACTAGGCTATCATAGGCCAAAAGACCATTACAAGATGACAATAATTGAATAACGTATAACATCTAAAGCAAAAATTTAAAAACAAATTAGATCAGAGTTTTAGCACTGGGTGTTGAATGGAAGTGTTGAATCCCTATACTGTACACCTGAAACTAATATTACATTGTATATTAACTGGAAATTAAATACTTAAAAAGTATATAGAAAAAATAAAAATAAAAGGCTTCATGTATACACCTAAGAAGATAAGCAAAGATATAATAATATAAAATAAAACAGGAAATGATGAAAGCAACTAAATTGAAATATTGGGTAAGAAAAATATAATATGTACACAAAGAATAAAACAGGTTTGAAAACAGCAGGACAGTCACAATTGGAAAATTAATTAATGAGTAGAAAGATCTGATTCCAAAACTTTTAGAGAAGTCAGCAGGAAAATGAAGAGTATGAAATATTAAAAATAAAAATGATATTTTAAGGATAAAAATAGAAAACATATATGGATAAAGGAAGTTCTACAAAGATTAAGAAATAAGAGAAATAGAAGCAAAAATATTAAAGATAATATTTCAGAAGTGAGAGAACACTGAAAGAGATCATGAAGTGTCAAATGAGATAAAAAAAGAAAGACACATGCACTTATGCGCTATAGTAAAATTTAAGAATATCAAAGGAAAAAAATGCTAAATGTTTCCAGAAAATGGAAAGGTCAATAATTAGATAGAAATCAGACTTCTTCATAGCAACCTTGGATACAAGAAGACAGTAAACTAATAACTGCATGTATTCAAGGAAATGACCTTGAATCTTGAGTTTTATATTAGAGCCATGCTGGCAGTCAAATATGAAAGCATAAAAAAGTGATCATCAGATATACAGGACTTCAAATTTGACATAAAAGAGAGCCCTTCACAAATACTGGAGTATATGCTAACAAGAAAAAAAGATCTAAGGGAATCTCACAGAAGATATAGAAAGTAAGATCAGTTTTAAAATATAAAAGTTAGGGCGTGCCTGGGTGGCTCAGTCAGTTAAGCATCCAGCTCAGGTCATGATCTCAGGGTCATGAGATCAAGCCTGGTGTCAGGTTCATGCTCAGTGTGGAAAATGTCTGAGATTCTAAAATAAATACATAAAATCTGGGGATCCCTGGGTGGCTTAGCAGTTTAGTGCCTGCCTTCAGCCCAGGGCATGATGCTGGAGTCCCAGGATCAGGTCCCACATCAGGCTCCCTCCATGGAGCCTGCTTCTCCCTCTGCCTGTGCCTCTGCCTCTCTCTCTCTCTCTCTCTCCCTCTCTCTCTCCCTCTCTCTCTGTGTGTCTCTCATGAATAAATAAATAAAATCTTAAAAAATAAATGTAAAATCTTAAAATATAAAAGTCGGGACCAAAGAACAGAGAAAGTTATTACAAATAATCCAGAGTCAAAAATATAGAAAATATTAACATAATCAGTTCTTAGGGCAGAAAAGAAAGAAGGACAGAAGGAAAGAATAGAAGTAACTTTGCCACAAGAGCATGGTAAATGGCTTACCTAGTTAAGGGGAAGAAATTAATAGGGATAGATGAGCATAAGTATATACTTTAAGTTAAAGACCAAAACCAGCCTAAAAAAATAATAATAAAATGTAGACTTAAAAAAATGAGAAAAAATAGCAATAATGTCTTACCATGGCAGCAATAGAAATATTAAAAGGTTAAATACCAAAAACTTAACTATAAAAATACTTCCAAAAAGTTCAATACGAAAATGACAAGGCAGAAAAAATATGTAAGAGATATTTACAAATAATTTATGTAAGAAGAAACTTTAAAGATCAAATGGCTTATAAGGAGATGCTCAGGCTCTGTGGAAGTTAGATAAATGGAGGATGAAGTGGCAAAACACGATGAGTACACCTTGTAGAATGTTTTGCAGCAATGGGATATAATCAACTGGATGCATATATTAAAACAAAGATGTATCTTTAATATACAGATTGAAGAGAAAAAAATAGTAAAATGAAAGTTAAAACATTCAAAAAGAGCAGCACATATATTATAGAATGCATACAACTAAGCATATATATTAAAATGGTTGTGGAGGGATAGAGTTATTAGAAATGAAGATAAAAAGTTAATATAGATACAAAATGAAAGACAAGACACACTTGAAACAATAGCACACATAAAATAAATTAAAAAATTGGTAAAACCTATGGTTTTTTTTTAATATAATTATATCGTCCCTGGCTAATGTGCTGGACTCTAGATAGTTTTATTAAATTTTCAATACATAGGATTTATAATTAGAGAATTATATTGTCTTTTTTTTTAGACTTTAAGTTATCTCTACATCCAATGTGGGGATAAAATTCACAACTCCAAGACCAAGAGTTGCATGCTTTCTAACTCAGCCAGCCAAGCGCCCCACCCCCATTTTGTCTTTTTATTACATGGGTTTTATTTAATCCTTGGCAATATTTATTCTTTTTTTCTTTTTATGTTATTCTTACACTGTCTTGAACTTTCAGAACACTGTCAAACAATGGGCACTGTTTGGCAAACAGTGGTCGTTTCTTTTCTTTCCTTCTTTCTTTTTAAAGATTTTATATATTCATTCACAGAAGACACAGAGAGAGAGGCAGAGACATAGGCAGAGGAAGAAGCAGGCTCCCTGCAGGAAACCCGATACAGGACTGGATCCCAGAACCTGAGCCAAAGGCAGATGCTCAACCACTGAACCACGCAGGTGTCCCACAGTGGTTGTTTTGGGCAACTTTTAAGGGAAATAAAACCTAACACAAAAAATTCAACCTATAAGCATTTTAGAAGTATAATGTGAAAATTTCAATGCAATTAACATCTTAAATACACATTCATAGCTTAATCATTCTCCTGGTTTCCTGCTGGAGGATAAACAACCAGTGGTGTCAAGGAAAGGAGTGGTCTGCCTGTGGAAGTTAGATGTATCTTCCCCATGCCCCAGGAGGTCACTGAGTAGACCTTGTAGAAGGGGTTTTTATGGGCCATTATTCACACTGCAATTATAATAAATGGCTGTCTATCTATATGAGCTGGTATGGGCCTGGTAAGTACCAGGAAAAATCAATCACTCACTATTAAAGAGGACTCATTACCTTAGATGGATATTAAAGTCAGCAATAACAAAACAACTTCAATGTGACACCCCACAGCTGTTAGAATAGCTATTAAAAAAAAGAAGGAAGGAAAAAAGAAAGAGAAAGAGAGAAAGAAAGAAAGGAAAGAAGGAAGGAAGAAAAAGGAAGAAAGGAAAGAAAGAGGAAAGGAAAGGGAAAGAAAAGAGGAAGGAAAGGAAGGGAAAGGAAAGGAAAGAAGAAAGGAAAGGAAAGGAAAGGAAAGGAAAGGAAAGGAAAGGAAAGGAAAGGAAAGGAAGAAAGAAAGAAAGAAAGAAAGAAAGAAAGAAAGAAAGAAGAAGGAAAGAAAGAAAGAAAGAAAGAAAGAAAGAAAGAAAGAAAGAAAAAAGAAAGAAAGAAAAAGAGAAAGAAAGAAGAAAGAAAGAAAGAAAAGAAAGAAAGAAAGAAAGAAAGAAAGAAAGAAAGAAAGAAAGAAAGAAAAAAGGAAGGAAAGAAGGAAGGAAGGAAGGAAGGAAGGAAAGAAAGAAAGAAAGAAAGAAAGAAAGAAAGAAAGAAAGAAAGAAAGAAAATAAATAAGTGTTGGTGAGGATGTAGAAAAACTGAAATCCTTGCAGACTCTTGTTGATAAGTAACATGGTGCAGTCACTATAGATATTAGGCAATTCCTCAAAGACTAAAGATATAACTACAGTATTATCCAACAATTCCTCTTCCAGGTACCCAAAGAACTGGAAATGGACTTGAAGAGAAATATTTTTACACCCATGTGCATAGCACCGTTACTCATTATAGTCAAAATGTAGAAGCAATCCAAATTCCCAATAACAGATGAATGATAAATAAAATATGTTAACTCGTACAATGAAATGTTTATTTACCCTACAAAGGAAGGGTATCCAACCTAACCCACAACATAGATAAACCCTGAAGACATTATGCTAAGTGAAATGTACCAGTCACAAAAAGACAAATACTATATGATCTAAAGTAGTCAAAGCCATAGAGACAGAAAGTAACATGGTGCCTACCAGGACCATCAGCCCTCAGCCCTCAAGTGAGCCTGAGTCAGAGTCCAGGGGGCTTGCCCCCTGCCCACTGAGTCTTCTTGTGAGGGCTGGATGGGTCATAGATCCTATCTCTGACTCTTCTAGCACTACAAGCCACCTTCCCCACACAGTTTACACCACAAGCTCAATGAGCATCTTCAACAGAGGGATTGGGGAAACTGAGGCTCTTCCCTGCAGCCTGAGAGACCATTGTCCCCCTCCTCCTGTTCCTTTAATAAAAACTAAAAAAAAAAAAAAGGACCAAAACAAGAAAACATAAAATTTGAATAGAAACCTGAAAAAAAGGGGGGGAGGATGAAAAGGTGGCTTTTTTAAATAGGTACAGAGTTTCAGTTTTTTGCCATAAATTCTTGGATATGATAATGATCGCATGATAATATGAATGTACTAAGTGCCACTGAACTGTACACTTGAAAACTGTTAAGTTTTGTGTGCTATGTATTTTACCATAATTTAAAAAATAGATTTAAAAAATCACATTGTAGTCTCCTGTTGAGGTATATTTAAAAGCAAAGAGAGAAGTGTTCCAAAAAAAAAAAAAAAAAAACTACCAGTGATAAAGGGATCAATTTTACAAGAAGACGTAACAATTTTTAACATGTAAGGACCTAACAATAGAGCATCCAAATTACATGAGATAAAAATTGATAAAACTGCAGGGTGAAAGAGATGAATCTACTATCATAGCTGGAGACCTCAACATCTCTCTTAGAAATGGACAGACCCAACAGGCAGAAAGTCAATATAGACATAGCTGAACTCAACAGCAGAATCAATCAGCTGGACATAAATGACAACTATAGACTACTTCATCCAACAACAGCAGAATACAGATTTCTCTTAAGCTAACATGGAGCAGTTGCCAGGACAGATCATACTATGGACCATAAAACAAACCTATCAAATTGAAAAAAAATAATACAAATCATACAGAATGTCTTCTCATACAACAATTGAATTAAACTAGAAATCAGTGAGAGAGATAGTTAAAGTCCTAAGATACATGGAGGTTAAACAACACATTTCTAAGTAACAGATGAATCAAATAAGAAATGTCAAGAAAAATTAAAAAATATTTTGAACTAAACTGAGATGAAAACAAAACATCAAAATTTGTGCAATTCAGAGAAAATGATATTTAGAGGGAAATTTGTAGTATTAAATGGATATATTAGAAAGAAGAAAGATCTAAAACTATCTAACTTCTTCTTTACCAATACATATGTCTTTTATTTCTTTTTCTTGTCTGATTATTGTGGCTAGGACTATAAATCTGTACCTGGAAAACTAGAACAAGAAGAGCAAATTAAGTCCAAAAAAAGGAAAAGGGAAAAAAAAAAAAAACTAAAAAGCGATAGCAGAATTCAATGAAATTGAAAACGGAAAATCAATAGAGAAAATCAATGATACCAAAAGCTATTTATTTAAAGATAAAAACTGATAAATCTTTAGCCATGCTAAGACAAAACAGAGTGAATACTAACAAACAGAAATGAAAGTGGGGACATCACTCTAGATCCTATGGAAATTAAAAAGATAATAAAGGAAAACTAGAAATAACTCTTTTCCCACTAATTTGATCACACAGATAAAATGTACTAACACTATGAAAGGCACAATTTGCCAAAACTCACACAAGAACAAATGATCTGACTATGCTTGTAGCTATAAGAGAAACTGAATCACTAATTAATAATCCACCAAAACTAAAAGACTCAGACCCATATGAGTGCATTTGTGATATCTACCAACTATTTAAGAGATACATTATATGAATAATCTACATTTTATTTCAAAAGTAGGAAGTAGAAGGAATAGTTCCTAATTCATTCCATGAGGACATGGTTATTCTTGTCCCAAAACAAAGACATTATAAGAAAGGAAACTATACACAAATATCTCTTTCCAACTTGACCTATAAATTCAATGCAACTCCAATCAAAATTCCAGCAAGCATTTTGTGGATATTGAAAAACTAATTCTGAAGTTTGTAAAGAGAGGCAAAAGACCTAGAATAGTTAATATAATATTAAAGGAGAAGAACAAAACTGGGGGACTGATGCTATCTGACTTGAAGACTTCCTATAAAGCTATATTAATCAAGACAAAGTGGTATTGATGAAAGAATAGATAAATAGATAAATGGAATAGAACAGAGCCCTAAGTAGTCTTCCACAAACACAGCAAGCTGATGTTTAACCAAAGAACAAAGGCAACACAATGAAACAAAAACAGTTTCTTCAACACATGGTGCTGGAACAACTGGACATCCACATGAAAATAAATGAAGACACAAACCAACACAAAAAGTAATTCCAAATGGATCACAGACCTAAATGTGAAATGTAAAACTAAAATCTCCTAGAAGATAACATAGGAAAAAACGTACATGTATTTGGGGTATGGTGGTATCTTTTTAGGTTCAACATCAAAGACAAGATCCATGAAAGTAATAATTGAAAAGCGGGACTTTATTAAAATTCAAAACATCAACTTTGTGATAGAAAGTGAGAAGAGAAGCCTACACTGGGAGGATATATTTGCAGAAGACACAGCTGATAAAGGATTGTTTTTTTTTTTTTTTTTTAATTAATTTTTATTGGTGTTCAATTTACCAACATACAGAAAAACACCCAGTGCTCATCAAGATAGGAAGCTTTTGCACAGCAAATGATAAAGGATTGTTATCTAAATTATACAACTTAACAATCTTAAAGTTCAACAATAAATCCAATGAAATATGGGCAAAGAGGAGGAGGGGAAGGTTGGCGGAAGAGTAGGGTCCCCAAGTCACCTGTCCCCACCAAATTACCTAGATAACCTTCAAATCATCCTGAAAAATCTACGAATTCGGCCTGAGATTTAAAGAGAGAACAGCTGAAACGCTACAGTGAGAAGAGTTCGCGCTTCTATCAAGGTAGGAAGACGGGAAAAAAGAAATAAAGACACAAAAGGCCTCCAAGGGAGAGGGGCCCCGCGAGGAGCCGGGCTGAGGCCGGGGCGAGTGTCCCCAGGACAGGAGAGCCCCGTCCCGGAGGAGCAGGAGCTGCACCGACCTTCCCCTCGGAAAGGCGCCCTCAGGGAGTTAGAGCAGGACCCAGGAGGGCGGGGATGCCCTCGGGCTCCCGGGGACACTAACAGGCACCTGCGCCCCGGGAGAGTGCGCCGAGCTCCCTAAGGGCTGCAGCGCGCACGGCGGGACCCGGAGCAGCTCGGAGGGGCTCGGGCGGCGGCTCCGCGGAGGGGGCTGCGCTACCAGGAGCGCGAATCCAACAGCACAGGCCCCGGAGCACTGGGCGCCAGGACACAGCTCAGGATCCGGCCTCCCCCCGGGACAGGCAGAGGCCGGGAGGGCCCAGGACAGCAAGGACGCTCCTGCCCGGAGCTGAGCAGATCAGCAGTCCTGCCCCGGAGCCTCCAGGCCCTGCAGACGGAGAGCCCCCGAGCTACTGCGGGGGCGGGGGGGGGGGGACTCCAGGGCTGCAGAGCTGGCCCCGCCACTGCGATTGTTCCTCCTGGGGCCTCACGGGGTAAACACCCCCACTGAGCCCCGCACCAGGCAGGGGGCAGAGCAGCTCCCCCAAGTGCTAACACCTGAAAATCAGCACAACAGGCCTCCTACCCCAGAACTTCTCTCTTTTTTATTTTTTTCTTCCTTTTTTCTTCTACTCTTTTCTTCTTTCTCTCCTCTCTTTTTATCCTTTTCCCAATACAACTTGTTTCTGGCCACTGAGCAAAATGACTAGAAGGAAAACCTCATCTCAAAAGAAAGAATCAGAAACAGTCCTCTTTCCCACAGAGTTACAAAATCTGGATTACAATTCAATGTCAGAAAGCCAATTCAGAAGCAGTATTATACAGCTACTGGTGGCCCTAGAAGAAAGCATCAAGGACTCAAGAGACTTCATGACTACAGAATTTAGATCTAATCAGGCAGAAATTAAAAATCAATTGAATGAGATGCAATCCAAACTAGAAGTCCTAACAACGAGGATTTACGAGGTGGAAGAACGAGTGAGTGACATAGAAGACAAGTTGATGGCAAAGAGGGAAACTGAGGAAAAAAGAGACAAACAATTAAAAGACCATGAGGATAGATTAAGGGAAATAAATGACAGCCTGAGGAAGAAAACCTACGTTTAATTGGGGTTCCTGAGGGCGCCGAAAGGGACAGAGGGCCAGAATATGTATTTGAACAAATCATAGCTGGAAACTTTCCTAATCTGGGAAATGAAACAGGCATTCAGATGCAGGAAAGAGAGAGATCCTCCCCTAAAATCAATAAAAACTGTTCAACACCTCCACATTTAATAGTGAAGCTTGCAAATTCCAAAGATAAAGAGAAGATCCTTAAAGCAGCAAGAGACAAGAAATCCCTGACTTTTATGGGGAGGAGTATTAGGGTAAGAGCAGACCTCTCCACAGAGACCTGGCAGGCCAGAAAGGGCTGGCAGGATATATTCAGGGTCCTAAATGAGAAGAACATGCAACCAATACTTTATCCAGCGAGGCTCTCATTCAGAATGGAAGGAGAGATAAAGAGCTTCCAAGACAGGCAGGAACTGAAAGAATACGTGACCTCCAAACCAGCTCTGCAAGAAATTTTAAGGGGGACTCTCAAAATTCCCCTTTAAGAAGGAGTTCAGTGGAATAATCCACAAAAACAGGGACTGAATAGATATCATGATGACACTAAACTCCTATCTTTCAATAGTAACTCTGAACGTGAACGGGCTTAATGACCCCATTAAAAGGCACAGGGTTTCAGACTGGATAAAAAAGCAGGACCCATCTATTTGCTGTCTACAAGAGACTCATTTTAGACAGAGGACACTTACAGCCTGAAAATAAAAGGTTGGAGAACCATTTACCATTCGAGTGGTCCTCAAAAGAAAGCAGGGGTAGGCATCCTTATATCAGATAAACTAAAATTTACCCCGAAGACTGTAGTGAGAGATGAAGAGGGACACTATCTCATACTCAAAGGATCTATCCAACAAGAGGACTTAACAATCCTCAATATATATGACCCGAATATGGGATCGGCCAAATATATCAATCAATCAAAAACCAAAGTGAAGAAATACTTAAATAATAATACACTTATACTTGGTGACTTCAATCTAGCTCTTTCTATACTCAATAGGTCTTCTAAGCACAACATCTCCAAAGAAATGAGAGCTTTAAATGATACAATGGAGAAGATGGATTTCACAGATATCTACATAACTTTACATCCAAACTCAACTGAATATACATTCTTCTCAAGTGCACATGGAACTTTCTCCAGAATAGACCACATACTGGTCCACAAATCGGGTCTGAACCAATACCAAAAGATTGGGATCATCCACTGCATATTCTCAGACCATAATGCCTTGAAATTAGAACTAAATCACAACAAGAAGTTTGGAAGGACCTCAAACACAAAGTTTTAAGGACCATCTGCTAAAAGATGAAAGGGTCAACCAGGAAATTAAGGAAGAATTTATAAGATTCATGGAAACTAATGAGAATGAAGATACAACCATTCAAAATCTTTGGGATGCAACAACAGCAGTCCTGAGGGGGAAATACATCGCAATACAAGCAGCCATTCAAAAACTGGAAAGAACTCAAATACAAAAGCTAACCTTACACATAAAGGAGCTAGAGAAAAAACAGCAAATAGATCCTACTCCCAGCAGAAGAAGAGAGTTAATAAAGATTCGAGCAGAACTCAACGAAATCGAGACCAGAAGAACTTTTGAACAGATCCACAAACCAGGAGTTGGTTCTTTGAAAGAATTAATAAGATAGATAAACCATTAGCTAGCCTTATTAAAAAGAAGAGAGAGAAGACTCAAATACAAAAATCATGAATGAGAAGGAGAGATCACTACCAACACCAAGGAAATACAAACGATTTTAAAAACATATTATGAACAGCTATACGCCGATAAATTAGGCAATCTAGAAGAAACGGACGCATTTCTGGAAAGCCACAAACTACCAAAACTGGAACAGGAAGAAATAGAAAACCTGAACAGGCCAATAACCAGGGAGGAAATTGAAGCAGTCATCAAAAACCTCCCAAGACACAAAAGTCCAGGGCCAGATGGCTTCCCTGGGGAATTCTATCAAACGTTTAAAGAAGAAACCATACCTATTCTACTAAAGCTGTTTGGAAAGATAGAAAGAGATGGAGTACTTCCAAATTCGTTCTATGAGGCCGGCATCACCTTAATTCCAAAACCAGACAAAGACCCCACCAAAAAGAACAATTACAGACCAATGTCCCTGATGAACATGGATGCAAAAATCCTCAACACGATACTAGCCAATAGGATCTGAGAGTATATTAAGAAAATTATTCGCCATGACTAAGTAGGATTTATTCCTGGGACCCAAGGCTGGTTCAACACTCATAAAACAATCAATGTGATTCATCATATCAGCAAGAGAAAAACCAAGAACGATATGATCCTCTCAATAGATGTAGAGAAAGCATTTGACAAAATACAGCATCCATTCCTGATCAAAACTCATCAGAGTGTAGGGATAGAGGGAACATTCCTCAACATTTTAAATACCATCTACGAAAAGCCCACAGCAAAGATCATTCTCAATGGGGAAGCACTGGGAGCCTTTCCCCTAAGATCAGGAACAAGACAGGGATGTCCACTCTCACCACTGCTATTCAACATCGTACTGGAAGTCCTAGACTCAGCCATCAGACAACAAAAAGACATTAAAGGCATTAAAATTGGCAAAGAAGAAGTCAAACTCTCCCTCTTCAATGATGACATGACACTCTACATAGAAAACCCAAAAGCCTCCACCCCAAGATTGCTAGAACTAATACAGCAATTTGGCAGCGTGGCAGGATACAAAATCATTGCCCAGAAATCAGTGGCATTTCTATACACTAATAATGAGGCTGAAGAAAGAGAAATTAAGGAGTCCATCCCATTTATAATTGCACCCAAAAGCATAATATACCTAGGAATAAACCTAACCAAAGAGGTAAAGGATCTATACGCTAAAAACTATAGAACACTTCTGAAAGAAATTGAGGAAGCCACAAAAAGATGGAAAAATATTCCATGCTCATGGATTGGCAGAATTACTATTGTGAAAATGTCAATGTTACCCAGGGCAATTTACACGTTTAATGCGATCCCTATCAAAATACCATGGGCTTTCTTCAGAGAGTTAGAACAAATTATTTTAAGATTTTTGTGGAATCAGAAAAGACCCCGAATAGCCAGGGGAATTTTAAAAAGGAAAACCATAGCTGGGGGCCTCACGATGCCAGATTTCAGGTTGTACTACAAAGCTGTGGTCATCAAGACAGTGTGGTACTGGCACAAAAACAGACACATAGATCAATGGAACAGAATAGAGAATCCAGAAGTGGACCCTCAACTTTATGGTCAACTAATATTCAACAAAGGAGGAAAGACTATCCACTGGAAGAAAGACAATCTCTTCGACAAATGGTGCTGGGAAAATTGGACATCCACATGCAGAAGAATGAAACTAGACCACTCTCTTTCACCATACACCAAGATAAACTCAAAATGGATGAAAGATCTAAATGGGAGACAAGATTTCATCAAAATCCTAGAGGAGGGATCCCTGGGTGGTGCAGCGGTTTGGGCCTGCTTTTGGCCCAGGGCGCGATCCTGGAGACCCGGGATCAAGTCCCACGTCGGGCTCCTGGTGCATGGAGCCTGCTTCTCCCTTTCTGTGTCTCTGCCTCTCTCTCTCTCTCTCTCTCTCTCTGTGTGAATATCATAAATAAATTTTTAAAAATATTCAAAATCCTAGTGGAGAACACAGGCAACACCCTTTTTGAACTTGGCCACAGTAACTTCTTGCAAGATACATCCACGAAGGCAAAAGAAACAAAAGCAAAAATGAACTATTGGGACTTCATCAAGATAAGAAGCTTTTGGTTTTTTGTTTCTGTTTTTTTTTGTTGTTGTTGTTGTTGTTTTGTTTTTAAGATAAGAAGCTTTTGCACAGCAAAGGATATAGCCAACAAAACTAAAAGACAACCTACAGAATGGGAGAGGATATTTGCAAGTGATGTATTAGATAAAGGGCTAGTTTCCAAGATCTATAAAGAACTTAAACTCAACACCAAAGAAACAAACAATCCAATCATGAAATGGGTAAAAGACATGAACAGAAATCTCACAGAGGAAGATACAGACATGGCCAACATGTACATGAGAAAATGCTCTGCATCACTTGCCATCAGGGAAATACAAACAAAACCACGGTGATATACCACCTTACACCAGCGAGAATGGGGAAAATTAACAAGGCAGGAAACCACAAATGTTGGAGAGGATGCGGAAAAAAGGGAACCCTCTTAACACTGTTGGTAGGAATGTGAACTGGTGCAGCCACTCTAGAAAACTGTGTGGAGGTTCCTCTAAGAGTTAAAAATAGTCCTGCCCTAGATCCAGCAATTGCACTGTTGGGGATTTACCCCAAAGATGCAGATGCAATGAAACCCCGGGACACCTGCACCCTGATGTTTCTAGCAGCAATGTCCACACTAGCCAAACTGTGGAAGGAGCCTTGGTGTCCATCGAAAGATGAATGGATAAAGAAGATGTGGTTTATGTATAAAATGGAATATTACTCAGCCATTAGAAATGACAAATACCCACCATTTGCTTCGACGTGGATGGAACTGGATGGTATTATGCTGAGTGAAATAAGTCAATCAGAGAAGGACAAACATTATATGTTCTCATTCATTTGGGTAATATAAATAATAGTGAAAGGGAATATAAGGGAAGGGAGAAGAAATGTGTGGGAAATATCAGAAAGGGAGACAGAACATAAAGACTCCTAACTTTGGGAAACGAACTAGGTGTGGTGGAAGGAGAGGAGGGTGTGGGGTGACGGTGAATGGGTGATGGGCACTGAGGGGGGCACTTGACGGGATGAACACTGGGTGTTATTCTGTATGTTGGTAAATTGAACACCAATAAAAATAAATTTATTATAAAAAATAAAAATAAATGGGCAAAGATCTTAATAGAAAGAAGAAGAAGGAAGAGGAAGAAGTTCACCGTGATATCTACCAACTATTTAAGAAGATAGGAAGATGGCAAATAAGTGTACAAAAGGATGCTCCACATCATATATCATCAGGGAAATGCAAATTAAAACAATAGTGAGCTGCTACTATACATCTATTAGAATGGCCAAAATCCACTACACTGACAATAGCAAATGATGCTAAGGATGTGGAGCAACAGGAACTCTCATTCATTGCTGGTGGGAATGCAAAATGGTACTGCTACTTTGAAAGATAGTTTGGCAATTTCTTACAAAATGAAACATGCTCTTATAATCTAGCAACTACACTCCTTAGTATTTATCAAAATAAGTTGAAAATCTATTACATAAAAGCCTGAATATAGATGTGTACAGCTTTATTCATGATCGCCAAAACTTGGAAGAAACCAGTATGTCTTTCAGGGGGTAAATGGATAAACTTTGATACATCCAAACAATGGAATATTATCCAGTGCTAAAAAAGATGGGAGCTATGTACAACCATGCAAAGACAGGGAGGAACCTAAAATTCATGTTACTATTAAAAGAAGTCAATCCAATCCATACTGTATAATTCCAGCAATATGACCTTCTGGATAAGGCAAAATTATGGGCACAATATACAGATCAGTGGTTGTGTGAGTTGGGGATAAATAAAAAGGCAGAGCACAGGGGATGTTTAGGACAGTGAAAATACCCTGCATGATATTATAAAGGTTGTATATCACTGTGTAACTATAGAATGTATAACAGCAAAAGTGAACTCTAGGTAAACTATGGACTTTGGGTGATTATGATGTGTCAATGTAGTTTTATGGTTGGTAAAAAAAAAAAGTACTATTCAGTTGAGTGATAACTGATAATGGGGAAGACCATGTATGTGTAAGAGCAGGAGATATATTGGAAGTCTCTGTACCCTCCACTCAATTGTATTATAAACCTAAAATTGCTTTAAAAAATATAGTCTTAAAAAAACTATCAAAAATCTTAAGGAAGTCCAATAAATCATTGAAATGGGTAATTTGAGAATATGAAGGACTAGGGGATATTAAATAGTTTCAGGACAAAGAGAGCTAAACTAAATTACAGAATTAAGATTTTTAGAAGTCAAATATGTGATATGAAGTGGAGTTATCTCAAAATACAGTATGTGGAATGCTGATGTGTCTCCAGGCTCTGAAATCAGACTGTCATGTCTAAACTTCAGCTCTGCCCATTCCCAGTAGTTATTTCATCTTTAAAATACAGAGTAAATATGCTTGTCTCATAGGGTTGTTGTAGGGATCAAAAAGAAGTAATGTTGATAGAACACCTATACTAGTTATTGATACTGTAATATTTATCATTATTTTTGAGCTGAAATGTAAATAGCTAAATATCGTGAGTGAAAAGACAAAAGATGTGAATAGATTTTGAAAATTCATATTTAAATATGAGTTCCAAAAAGTGAGAAATAAATTGAGGAGGAGCAATAATCAGAAAAAATAATAAAAGAAAATTTCTGAGCTAAAGTACAACTCAAAATTTTAAGATCAAAACTACCTTGTATGCTTCTCCCTCTGCCTATGTCTCTGCCAAAAAAAAAAAAAAGAGAGAGAGAGAGAAAACTACCTTGTGACATCTCTAAACTACTCTAAATTTAAGATAAATTGTCACAAGCTCCCAGAAATAAGTAGTTTACACAGAAAAAAAAAAGATTATCATATTGCTATCAGGGTCCTCTCAAATGAAGCATTAAATATAGAAAACTGAGACAAAATTTTCGCGTCTCTGAGAGTCAGAAAGAGAAAAACAAAACAAGACAAAAGTCCAGAAACAAAAATGGTGATCCTAGAACCTATACCTAAGCCAGTATATCATTTCTGTGTCAACTACAAAGATTTAAGCATGTCATTATCGTCTTATCCTTTTGAAGTGCTTGTTATTTCTAGAAAAAAAATCACACCCTATTGCCAAGATTCGTAACACCTTAAATGTTTGATGAATCATTATATTCACTCCAAAATATTTCTCTAGAACATAATTGTCATGACAATCTAGAGAAGCCAAAACTATAATGATGGTAAACAGATCAGTGGCTGGCAGTGGTTCAGGGGTGTGCAAAGGGAAGTGAATAGGTTAAGCACAGGGAATTATTTAGAACAGTATAACTTCTCTGTATGATGTTGTCATGGTAAATGAGTACTGAGCATTTGTTAAAACCCATGAATCTTTATGGCATAAAGAGTGACCTTAATTTACTCAATTCAAAAATAAAAACCTGTAAGAGGTTGAAATATCCCAGGGAAGAATGCATAATGTGACAAAACAACCTAAATGCAACTGTCTGGAATGAGCTCACTGAGGGGATAGGGAAATAAGGCACTGAACTAAGCACGTTTGGAAATGGAGACTGTAAGACTAACAGAAAAGAAATGCACATTAGCAATATATTCTAGTTGTTTCCCCAATTCTAAGCCACAATGCATGTACACTACAATTGAATAACTAATTAAATGCATAAAAGATGGTGGGGGCCAGGTTTCACAGCTGGATTAAGAGGACATACAAGCTAAGAGGCTAGAATAATGTATATAGTGATTTTTTATAGTAGGAGATATTATAAATTTGTATTTAGACTAATACTGAGATAGTTATAAACAGTTATAGATACATATATATGTACAGCTCAGTCCTACATACCTCCTAGCTCTGTCATCTGAGACCCTATAAGCAACAAGACTCCATTAGCAAAGAGCACACCTACCGCCCAGATCTAGTTTCCAATTCCATTCTTTAATAAAAGGCATTAATAAAACTGGTGATTCTAGAACTGGGTCAGAAACTATGCAACATGAGCCTGAAGTAAATAAATACCAAAAGTATCCCAAAAAATTTCCAAAAAAAGTAAAAAGAAATCCCACAAAGATGGGACTATATCAAAGAGCCAGAGAAGCTCCCAATGTCCAAATCTGGAACAGCTTGAGAACGAAATAAGGAGTACTAGATTATAACCCACAGTATAAAATATCAATCAGTCCATACTGATATAAATAATTCATTAAATAAATTAGACAAATCTGTAGTGAAAAATTCCAAATAATTAATATAGATATCTCACCCTTCAGAAAGGGTACAATAACTGGGCAGCCTGAGTGGCTCAGCGGTTTAGCACCGCCTTTGGCCCAGAGCGTGATCCTGGCGACCGGGGATCGAGTCCCATGTCGGGCTCCCTGCATGGAGCCTGCTTCTCCCTCTACCTGTGTCTCTGCCTCTCTCTCTCTCTCTCTCTCTCTCTCTCTTTCTGTCTCTCATGAATAACTAAATAGAATCTTTAAAAAAAAGAAGGGGTACAATAACTTCTCACTCCTTCAGTGTGAGCTGTGCTTAGTAGCATTCCAAAATTACCATATGAAAGGGAGGAAAGGTGTAACTTTTACCTGACAAACATTACTTCAAGCCAGGTGATCAAATTAACATCATAGAGATGTTTCATTTTGATATTATGTATCTTTAACAAAATAATATACTAAGAATGGTAAACACACACCCAGTCTAATCATGAGAAAGACACCAGTTTAGATACTAATTGGTGGACATTTAACAAAACACCTGACCAATAACCCTCAAGATTAAGGTCATCAAAACAAAGGAGAGCCTGAGAAATTGTCCCAGCCAAGAGGAGGCTAAGAAGGCATGACTTCTGCAACAGAAAAGTGTTATTAGAGAAAAACTGAGGAATTCTGAATGAAGTATGGACTTCATTTACTAATAAAGTTTAATATTGGTTAATTGTGACAAATGTGCCATACTAGTGTGAGATATTAATAATAGGAAAAACTGGGCTGTGAGATGTATAAGAACTCTTTATACTATCTTGGCAATATTTACTTTATGCTAAGATAAAACAGTTTAATACATGCAAGTTTAGAAATCTGCTCTCTCTATATACATAAATGTAATTATATCTTCATATATTAATATATTATTTTATATAATTTTATCTATCTAATTTTATTTATTTATTAATCTCAAATCTGTAAGAAGGCCAGAAAAAAATAACTCTAAGAACTATTTGACCTTACTTATTTGTAAGATGATAGAACACAGCTTCTAAGTACTCTAATTAAACTTTTTGTGTCTACTATGTCCATGATTTTTTGCTATTTTTTTCAAATTTCAACAATCAAAAAACTTTAAACATGTCTAATCATTATGTTCATAAAAGTTTGAGCACATATAAGATAGATAAAAAGATGAAAAGCCATATATGAATAATTTTGAACCTAACCAACAAAAGAAAAATAAAATATTTAATACATGGTTGGCCCTAATGGCTGGCTTCACAGCCTTGTTTCATCCTCTGCCACTGGATAAGAGTAAGACACCAAATATTTGAAGCCACATGGATGATTTTACTGGCATTAAAACCTATTATAGTTAAAAATATTTTAAAAATATACTTTAGGGGCAGCCCAGGGGGGCGGTGGTGGACTCCGCATTTTGGCACCGCCTTCAGCCCAGGGCGTGATCCTGGAGACCCGGAATCAAGACCCGCGTCTGGCTCCCTGCATGGAGCCTGCTTCTCCCTCTGCCTCTCTCTCTCTCTCTCTCTCTCTCTCTGGGTGTGTGTGTGCCTCTCATAAATTAATAAAATCTTAAAATATATATATATACTTTAAGGAATGGAAAGGAGTGGTTAGAACTCAGAATAATATCTATATCAAGCAGATAAATATGTATAATTCTAAATCCTCTAAAGTATTAAGTATTTAAAAACAAATCTAGAAATATCTTTAAAATGGCAAATATACCAGAATGTTATAGTTTATGTATAGGATATGCTACTTTGGGTTTTCAAAAATAGAATGGAGGGTAGGTTATTTTGAAATGGCATAAAAATCTCTTCCAGAGAAATATCTAGCAAACAGTTATTATTTTGGAGTAATATCTTTAGTCAGCGGTTCTTGTGTTTATAGGAATTTTTCTGCTGAGGGGGAATAACATTGAGAGTTAGATCAATATACTCATTGGGTAGACAGATATATGTGGTTTTTAAATATATTTTTGGTAAAACCATTTTAAACAGAATACTGTTACACTTTCTGCTAGAATATTATACCTTCAAATCCAAAACATGCATGTCTTGACAAATTTCTTAAAAAATTTAGGCAACTGAAATGTGTCACTTAAGTAAAATAGTTTGTGAGTAGAAAGATCAAGGAAGCTGAAGTTATATAATTATTTTCTTATAATCACTTCCATTTTACCATACCAATGCTCCCATTTTCCAGGATTTCCAACCACAGAATCATAGTCATTTATAGTGTATAACATAAAAAGTTTGCTTCCTTTTTCATTCATAAAAACACATAAATCTGATATAAATATCTCTATTCACATTCATATGTATTTTTGTCATATCACAGCAGGTGAAAGCTCTTTAAGGATCTTCCTTTGGGTTTGGGAGCCACATGTTTACATGGTCTGGAGAAGTTCATGCAAGTATTTGTCCTCTTTGTTTATAGAGTGATCACAAAGTCCCCATGAATGACTCTTATTTGATTTCTTCCATTTCCCACACAAATATTTTTTTTTCCTCCATGTTCACAAGGTCACTTTCTTCCACATTCATTGTTGAAAGTAAATAAGGTAATACCTGACAGCTGTCTTTACATCTTCAGATATAGTTAGTAGAGCTAAGGAATTTCTCTACCATGATGGCCTAGAATGAACGGTCATTGTTTGTTGGGTTTGGACATCAAGAGTGCCACAACATATCTGACCCATGACCATGTTATCATCCAGTGAATTTGTCATTAAGATATTCTTTCACCAGGAAAGCATGAGATGCTGGTACACCAACTTGTAGGTAAGCTTTTGCATGGACACGTCTATCTTGGTGGCATAGTAAATCATGAATAAGCGCAGTGTATATATGTTCAATATGCAATATGGCTGATACGCTATTAAGGAAAATTTGGCCCTATCAAGTGATCTCATAAAATCAGTGTTCACATTATGAAATAGGGAGGCTGCTACTGCTCAATTAGCAGATATTTACAGTCTCTACATTAAAGTGGCTCAGAGGCCCTCCTGCCCAACCTCATTTCCTACCAGGCTTCTCTTCTCTCCTCCTGCTTTAACTGCACTCACTCTCTTGCAGTCCTCCAATGGTCCATGTTCCTTCTCTTTTCAGTACATTTATATAAAACGGTCCTTTTCATTCCTCCTTTCTCAATTCTCACTCATGTTTCAGGAAGGTCATCACTTCCTCGTGCAATCCACATTGATGTCTTCAACTAGATCATACCTCCCTGCCACAGACTCTGAGAGCATTATGCAATCCTCCTTCATAGCACTTACCACACTTCTAACTATATAAAGTCTTCACTAGTATGATGCCCAGATAAATATCTGCCTCTCCCATTAGATACACAGAATGCAAGGCTGGGCAAAATCTGATAAACAGTGCCTAGCACGGTGGAAGGGGGGAGGAGGGCGGGTGTTGGAGGGGAATGGGTGACGGGCACTGAGGTGGACACTTGACGGGATGAGCACTGGGTGTTTTTCTGTATGTTGGTAAATTGAACACCAATAAAAATTAATTTAAAAAAAAAAATAACCACAAACAGATTGCAAGTATCTATGTACTTTTATGTTCATTTGTGTGAAAAAGAAACAAAAGCACATTGTGTAACTGATACTAAATGAGTATGTAATATATAGAATATCATCTGAAAACGTTTTTATAATAAAGCATCTAAAATATTTAAATTTCCTTTTCAAACTGTTGACAGGATTGAGAATATTTTGAGTTTAGGGGAACAAGAAAAAAACATATCAGGAATGCAATTAATGGAATTACAGAAATGCACTATTTAGTGATGGGATTTTTTCTTCCAGTATCACCTTAGAGAAATAGAACCTTCAGGGTGGGTTCTATCCTCACTCATATAGTATCATCTCACCTTGTTGTTGAAGTACCTTTTACTTCTCATTTTTCAATATCACCTTATGTTTCAATTACTTCAACATTTGTTTATTGTCTGTCTTTCCCAAAACAATTTAAGGTCCATGAGGATGAGAGCTTTTTTCATCTTATTCACCTCTCAATCCTCATGCCCCACACAGAGCTGGGCATAGTGTAGGTACTACAAAAGCATTTGTTTAATGAATGTGTATTTAATTTCAGCTTGGTGAATTAAGATGTTGCATGGAATTACTAGTACAGCTGAAAACTGCCCCAAAGCTTCCCTATAAAACTTCAAATTGATTTCAGATTATTTTCCTGATATAGGTAAAAACTAATTTTAATAGGTTTAAATTATATTACTTAGTAGTAATAAACATTTAAAAACTAAACAAAAGTTATGTTGTCTAAGCAGTGAGTTACTACATTCTAATAGATAATTTTCCTGAGACATACTACAATTGTCCTAAATCTTAGGTCATACAAAAAGAAGTAAGAATTATCCATAATAAGGAACAGGCCATGGAGCTGAAAAAGCTGCACTCAGAATGATTCTTGCAAGGTCTTTCCTGTACTCTTTATAGACAAAGTTCACTAACCCAATTAAAATTCCCAATTGATGATATTCAAGGTGATTTCCTACTTAGTGGTTGATGGCTAGTTTCTACTGTCTTTCACACTACATTTGGTTCCTGAAGGAGAAAAGCATTCATATGGTTGAACATAGAAGAACAATGGGAAAAAATAAAAATGAGAAGTCCTTAGGAAGCATCTGACAGGAAGAATAATAAGAGGAGACAGCAAGGTCTGGAGCAAAATGTCAGTCATGAATGATTGTATCTGTCCCTTGGCACACTGCTGCTCATGAGAGTAGATAACAATTCAATGCAAACAGAAGAGCAGCATTTTATGACAAAATTATTGGACATAAGTCAGTTTGCTGTCCTTCTTGAGGGGTAGGGAATAATGAGAGAGAAAATAAAACAAATATATGTACATAAAACAACAAATGTGTACAAATGAATAGCAAACTTCAAGCTAAGATCCTTGCTCAAATTTTTCTTCCCAAAGGGACACCAGTATACATTGTTTGTAAAATGTAAATAAAAATCTTTCAATAGAATGTTAAAAGTAATATTCTCAATTCAAAATCCTCTAAAAATCAATACTATCCAAAAAGCACAGAGTATAACGTATAAAGGAGCTACTACTTAGGAAAGTATACATTATGTATACATAAAGAATGGGAGAATTTTCTTGCTTGAATAAACCATTGGATTCCCCAAAATAGGAATAATGTTTGATACTTAACAGACACGTCAGGCAGCCCGGGTGGCTCAGCGGGTTAGTGCCACCTTCAGCCCAGGGTGTGATCCTGGAGACCCAGGATAGAGTCCCACGTCAGGCTTCTGGCATGGAGCCTGCTTCTCCCTCTGCCTGTGTCTCTGCCTCTCTCTCTGTTTCTTGAATAAATAAATAAAATCTTTTTAAAAATTAAAATTATAAATAAAAGATCCTTAACAGACATGTCAAAAATACCCAAACTTTTATTGGGTATACTAATGAAATATATATACTAATATATATTAGTATACTAATGAAAGTATACTAATGAAATAAAAAAGTACATTGAAAAAACTTAAAATATGAACACAAAGACAAAAGACCATACTAGTAAGAGAATTAAGTCAATAGCAAAAGAGATAAGACTAGCCACTAATTCACACAGGATTGGAATTAAACAGGATAAACAATGGTTTATTAATTAAAGATTAAAACCCTAACACGATAAAATAAATTTATTCATTTTTCTACTTATTTAACCCATATATTGAGCATTGACTCTAAAGCATCCTTCCATTTGCTGATAAAATGTTATAATGATAGAAACAAAACTTTAAGGTTTCTTTTGCATAAACTCAAAGAAAGCATGTTTAAATTGCTAACTACATTTTAATATTCCCTGATGCATGTGAGGACAAGTAATGAAATCTGAATAGATATGATTCACATGAATGCTGTATTTTAATTTCAATCAATTATTATCAGATATCTTTTACATGCCATTAATTCAGCTGAGGGTTGAGAAGAAAAATAAGTTATGATTTAAATGGCTCACAAATAAAAAGGAGGAAAAACACCACATATATTGCACTTGAGTGTGAGCAAATCCCATGCTATTATGGAAAAACAGTACAGTGCTTTGGTGGGATTGTTATGAGATGAAGGGCCTATGTGAAATTAGCAAGGTATATTAAAGGATGTAGCATTTGAATCAGGCTTTGAAAATTGAGAAAGATACTACCAAGTACATAAAGTGTATGAGAACATTCCAAGCAAAAAATATCACATGATTAAAGGCACTGGCATATAGAAATGTTTGAATATATGGGGCCTTGAAGAGTCTGATGCAATTAGAATATCAAAAGTGAGTTAAAGACCGAAGAGTCAAGATCAGGCATAGAGAACAAGGCCATGTTAAGGCAAGTGTTTTTAATGCCATTGTGAGAAATGAAGACTCAGTCCTGTAGCCAATGGGAATCCACTGGTAGCTCTTAAGTAATGGAGTCATCTAACAAGACGGCTTCCTCGGTAGCCTGAAACTGAGAACTAGAAATCATACAAAGACTGTTGAAAATATGAAGGTAAAATTTATAGGACAGAGTTCAGAAAATTTAGAGCTAAAGAATTTATCAGAAGCAGCGCAGGCTTAGAGATCAGGTTCCAGATACAGAAGGACTTTGGAATTTTAGTTATGTCAGTTGCTAGTGTATGACTTCGGGCAGGTCGCCCCACTTACTTTGGCCTCTTCTTCCTTAGCTGTAAACTGGACATGATAGCAATACTCATTCCCTGCCTGTTATTTCAACCCTTTGTGACTAAATGTGTTTTTTAACTCATAATTGTTTAGACATTACAGTACACATACCCTATTTTAGGTGTATATCCAACAAGTTTGTGCTATTTTTTCCATAATAAGATATGTGAATAATTCCAAAGTAAAATATGACTATTTATGTTCAGTGGAATAAATAAAGATTACAAATAGCCTTGTCTCAGTTTGTGTCAGGGCTTGATATCAGATGAGTAAAAACATTGTTTTTAATTTTCAGAGCTTTTTAGGTTTTGAATTTATGGGTAGGGAAGTATGGACCTATAGCACCCAATACATAGGGTTAAAATGACTAAAAGAGATAATATACATAAAGGATTTTGAAGATCACTTAGCATAGGGAAATAATCCTCTCAGGATGGGGAAGGGTGTGGTGGTCATGATAGAGAAGAAAAGGCAGAGACTAGGAGAATAAGAATTGGGCTCATTGGGATCCCTGGGTGGCGCAGCGGTTTGGCGCTTGCCTTTGGCCCAGGGCGCGATCCTGGAGACCCGGGATCGAATCCCACGTCGGGCTCCCGGTGCATGGAGCCTGCTTCTCCCTCTGCCTGTGTCTCTGCCTCTCTCTCTATCTCTCTGTGACTATCATAAATAAATAAAAATTAAAAAAAAAAAAAAAAGAATTGGGCTCACCATGAGATAGAAAAGAATGTTTAGTATTTTTTAAAGATTTTATTTATTTTTTTGAGAGAGAAAGAATAGGGGAGGGGCAGTGTGAGAAGCAGGCCCCCCACTGAGCAGGGAGTTGGGCATGGGGCTTGATCCCAGGAACCGAGGATCATGACCTGAGCTCAAGGCAGATGCTTAACTAACTCAGCCACTCAGGCGCTCCAAGAATGTTTAGAATTTTGAGAAATAAATTGATAGGACATAGTACTTTGAGATTAGAATTTCAGAGTTAAAGAATGCAGAATTAGACCAACTTCAGAAATACCTTTTGAGCACCTGCCTGGGTGAGAAGTTTGAAGAGAGGGGGAAAGAGGGAGGAGATAAACATATACCTGTATTTTATAAAGAAGGAATATCTTTGGTGTAATTCACCAAATGCGGCGCCTCCAACGAATGCTAGCTAAATCTTTTAGAGATTATCCACTCACGTCCAGATTGCTAGCACTTCATCTACCAAAGCCTCTCTCCCCACCCCAAGAAGACACAAAAGCAGTAAGGGAAAGTGATGTGGGGTCAGACTCTTTATTATGTCCACAAGGTGTGAAGGTTGACCTAGAACAGTTGACAATGGGCAGAGATTCTGGACAGGTGGTGAGAAAGAGGTCAAGTACTTACAGCTCCTGATGTTTCTAATTCAGGAAATTATTGCATGTGATTTTATATTTAGTCTACTTGCATACATACACATATATTTAGTGTGTGTATATATATACATATAAATATATAAATATCTTATATATCTTATACCTACATCTATATCTTATTGGGCTGAATTCCTTCATGGGAAATTCCAATTTCTGTGTTCCTCTATCAAAGTTGCCATGTAAATTATCTCCTATACAGAAGATGCTCAGTAAATTATAAAATAAGTGAGCTTTTGATTTGCTTTCATATATGTATATACTGTATGTGAATAATATATAATATACTATATGTATAGTAATTGCTGTAATTATTCCGGCATCGGAGATATAGTCTTATAATGTTAAAAATAACCCTGAAAGTACCTATTATTAATTCACTTTATAAATAAGAAAACTGAATCTCAGTAATTAGGAAACTTGAAGCCAAGAACACACTGCAAGCAATTTAAGGGTAGAGCAGAGACTTTTTTTTATTTTTATTTATTTATGATAGTCACACAGAGAAAGAGAGAGAGAGAGAGAGGGGCAGAGACACAGGCAGAGGGAGAAGCAGGCTCCATGAACCGGGAGCCCGACCTGGGATTCGATCCCGGGTCTCCAGAATCGCGCCCTTAATCAAAGGCAGGCGCCAAACCGCAGCACCACTCAGGGATCCCCTAGAGCAGAGACTTAACTCACATTTGTCTGAATCTAATGCCCATGCTGCTTCTACGACCTGGAATTGGAGAGCTTTGCTAGGGGAGGCCATCTGTAAGACATGGTGTATGCCCCTTTAAGAAGGTAGGAACAATGTTTGCTCTATAACTTATTATCTGGACAAAAAATTGCTGAAATGCTAAAATAAGATCTGTAAATCAAAGTTTTATTTGGTTTAGCCTTTCAATTATACACACACACACACACACAAAATAGGAGAGCCATAATAAGATTTAATATAAAAGAGCTGTGTGCATCCCTTAAATTTTTAGGCAACATCACTGTGACCCCAATGCCTGTGAGTGGTGGGTTAATTACTTAGCATAAATGTTAAGAAATTTACTAGGGACAAGAACATTACATGTAAGGAATAATTATTCCATTTATTGCATTTATTGAATTTATTTAGTCCTATTGTTGTTCCAGGGATTAGGAACGGTGATACAAGATGAAACTCAGTGATAATATTGTGGTTAAGAAAAAGTTATAGTAAAAATTAAGCAGATTCTAGTACACTAATGAATGTACCAAAAGAAGCAGCAAATAGACAAACATACAAACACACACACACACACAGAAAAGGGGAAGGTAATTAGATAAGTATTAGGGAAATATATTCAATGAGTAGATTAAAATAATAAAAATGACCATAGATTTCTAACCATAGATTTGAGATGCCAAAGTTTCTTCCCATTTATCAAAGACTGAAAATTCGAAAACTGCACATGGGCTTAGCAGAAAAAACACAATTAGTGATGTCTTCCATGAAACTTGGATGGGAGGGCAGTGCTGGTTTATTTCCAGTATTTTCCATTCCTTAAACTACATAATCAGTGACAGAGAAGCCAGAGCATCCCACTATTTTCTAATCTCACTCAAATATATTTATTTGGAGCTCAATGGAGTGTAACAAAAGTAAACCAGTTCTTTACTAATTAGACATCTTGTTAACTGCCATAACCTTCATTTTATTTATGTGAAAAATGAAACCTATCATATTTACCTTGTCTTTTGTGAGAATTATAGATTGAGTATTTAAGGTTGCTCACACAATGCCTGGAATGTAGAACACATGAATATTTTCCAATATATTCATGCATGCATATTTAAAATTATTAGTAGTAAATTAAAAATATATTTATAAAATATAAATCATAATTATTTAAACAATGTCATCCCTCATTGTATTTTTCTTTCCAGTGAGATGACTTGGGAGAGCAATGAAGAAAAATAAAAATAAAGAAAAAAGACAAACATAAATATGTAAATATGAGATATACAGATCTCTTCAGTCTCAAGGATTAGAGTAGTGCCCTAGCATACCTGGGGAGAGGAGACTAATGAATGAGCTGGAAGCTTGTCACTTGAAGGACACTCTAAGGACAAAACAGTTACCCAGCAATCATCCTACGGCACAATGCCCTGGACCACAGAGGTCTGCACATTTGTCCTGTCAAGAAGTACAGCCAAATGTCTGCTGGAGATCTTTCCCCTCTCACTTCCTTCTGCAGTTCTAATCATCTCAGGAGAATGCATGCAGCTCTTTTAACACAATAGACAGAAGAGGCACAGGGTCATTTGCTTCTGCTCCATGCTTGTAGTTCACTACAGCCCTCTAAGAACAATCATATCCTCCCTCTGACTGCACATTCATTGAGATCCAGTGAAAACATATACGTAGGCATGTATACATTTACCTGTACACACAGGCATGTGTATGTATGTATCTACTATACCATGTATATAAACACCTGTGTATATGCATCTACTACCATACCACGTATACACACCCACACGTATATTCACCAGAACATTTTCCATGCTACTGCTCCTCAAGAGCCGTTCTCTTAAAGGGAGAAATCATAAATAACAGGTGAAGACCAAAATGAGGTGAATCAAAATGAGCAGCCAAGATTGTATTACTAAGGCTAAAACTAGTTTTTAAGGTCCAGTAAAAAGAGTAAGAGTTTACATTGCCATTTAACAGCTGTTTTAGGTCAGATCACCATTGTTTTGGAAAACCACTCTGGCTGATAAAGAAAGGGAAGACATAGCCCCTAATTATCTTTCAATGATATGATTAAATATACACTATCGTATTTAGAAAGACAAAGCCCAAAGTAATTCATGTAAACCATTAATATCTTTTTAGAAAGTGTCTCCCTGTTGCAACCCTCCCCTCTTACCTTTGTTTCTTTTTTTTCCCCACTCTTGCAGTCTCTTGACATCCAGTTTTAAAGAGCCACCCATTTTGTGGCTCAGCAGTTGAGGCTCAGGGCATGATCCTGGAGTTTGGGATCGAGTCCTGCATCAGGCTCTCTGTATGGAGTCTGCTTCTCCCTCTGCCTGTCTCTGCCTCTCTCTTTGTGTGTCTCTCATGAATAAATAAAAACAAAATCTTAAAAAAAATAAAGAGCCACCCATTTTCACCTACAGCCCCCAAATTTTCTGATATCTGAATTGCCGGCATCTGCTGCCAAGCAAACTCAGCTTAGAATTTTATCACTTTTGGACAAAGGCCATTTCAAGACTTAAAGAGCATGAACTTGGGATTTTTAGGGTAAATGTTAGTACTTAATATACCAAACACAACTGGAGGAATTTCTGAACACAAAAGCAGGTAATAGTGAATTGTCCATTTCACAAAATCAGCAAATCCATTTCTGTAATATTTTATTGTATATTGAAAATTACTTTAGCTTTGATTTTTGAAGTGTCCTTATAAAAAGGCAGATCTCACAATAACATGTTTGTGTGAAGGACAATCAGTAATGTCTTTTAGTACTACTTGAGCTGAAATTAGTTAAGATTACATTAAGAAACAATTGGCATAATTCCAAAAATATGAGCTGGATTTCCAAACTTTTGGTTCAATTCATTTAATTAAATAGGTATCCCAAACAAATAGTTTTTCTTTCTCTTTGCTCTATTTTAGACTCTACATGTTAGTTATACTAATCTCTTTTTGACTGGTTTCATTTATATTTTTACACATCATTCTTAATTAGATTAATGCCTAATGTAAATGATCCAAATGACATAATCATCTCATTTCATCCTTGTGATATTTGTCAGTCTCTTCCTATGTCACACTGTGTTCCTTGGTAGGATGGTTGTCCTTGTGCTGATTGAAATTGGAATCCCTGCTGTGTCCTGGCCTCCATGAACAGCAGAAGGAAGTGCTTCAGGGTGACATAGAGCTGCCAATTATACAAGTCTCCTTTCAGCCTTGTCGATAGTTAGGTTCTGGGCATCATGTGCAGAAGGAATGCACAGCCTTTCTCCCATGGCTCCAATCCATTGACTTTTCCTCTCTTCCTTCTTGGCAGCAGGGTCAGTTGGTTATCTCATGTCTTTATAGAGATGACAACTTACCGTTGGGGTCTCTCAATACTCTGATATTCTTCTGTGAGTACTCAAGGTGCCAACAGTACTATATTTCTGTGTGTGTGTGTGTATCTCCTGTGCAAGCAGGATACTCATGATTTAATGCATTTAGTTTAAACCCTGATGTCATTTGCAAAGAGTACTTCATTGTAGGGTGTTTACTTTTGGTCATTTTAGTTTCAAATTGACTTTAAAGCCAACTATTCCTAAATCATGGTCATTTGAGTTTAAATAGACTACCTTAAAGATTGTTGAAATAATTATTATGATATTTGTTCACAAAGTTATAAATTCCCATCTCCAAAGAAACAGATTCAGAGTAAAACTTAGTAAATAGGATTACATTTTACCACAGAATGGCAGGAGTATAAAATATGTATATAACAGAGCTATGCTTTGTTAGAACAATACAATTATCACCATATAAAATCTACTAGGCCAGATTTAGCTGAGCCTCATATAGCCATCACTAGGCTTCACAAAACTTCTTCAGTTAGAATGAGCATTATTTTTTTTGGCTGAATCTCTCATTCTTTCCATCCTAAGGGGCCTCTTCCAACCTGACAGCATAACCCAGCAGCCACTGAATACAGAGTGAGCACTGCAAAGGCTTGAGAAGCTCTTTGGGGACTTCACTGCTTAGGAGAAGATTAGTTATGTTCATGACAAGTGAGGGAATGGAATGATGGAATTGCCCTAAAGTGGAACAGAAAGAAGAGTGTAGACCCAAACTACTTCTCTTTGGGGTATACTGGAAGCACAAAAGTGAAGAATGAGAATGCTATCATTATTCCATACTTTGCATTTCTCATAGAAATTTCCAGTCCAATTAGTGAGGCTTCATAAACTTCTCACATTGAAGGGAAAATGAAAACTCAGACAAACTCTAGGAAAAATTCTAACAGGAAGTGAAATCTGACTTGGAAGATTATATAATGTAGTAATTATTCTACATTGTTCCCATAAACCATAGATCCAGAGTACTCTACATCTCATCATTAGGTATAAAAATGCAATTCTCATTTGTTAAATTTCAGTCTAAATTTGTATCTTTGGAGCCAGAAAGCAATTACCACTCTATGCACAAATACTATGGGGTAATAATTATCTTCATCATTCTTAAATTCTAATGTGTTATTTCATAAGCCTTCAGGTTTTAATTCATGACTTCTCCAAATATTGTAGGTCTTCTGGTTGTAGTATATGTGTTGCAATGTTTATTTTCTATATGTGACATTTTTAATATCTAAAAGATATTTATCTTGCTAATACTTTTATTATTGTTTTGTTTGAAATTCATTTCTCATGCATTGATTACTATGTTCTGGCATAAGGGTATTTTATTGATCATAAAACTGCAAAGATATTGCATAGTGGCATTCCATCTCAGGGCTTCAGAGTCAGTCTTACTAAATGTTATTAGTGCCGATACAAGGGTAGAAAAGAATGTTAATGGGACAGAGCCCACATAGAAACAGTAAGACTTCTTTAAAGGTTAAAGAAATGAATTTTCCTTCTCACAATTTCTTCCTGAAAGAAATGCTGTTTTTCTGCACCAGAATCTTTATCAGCCTTCCAGAGGATTTTGTTCACTACTGGGATCATTCACTGTTCTTTGTTGTGTTTTAATTATTTTTTGTTGCATCATCAAAGGCAATTTGCTACAGATGGGTCCAGTCATATGCTCCTTCCATCCTTCTTTTTGGCACAAACATGCTAACTTTGGCTCTGGTCTTTGAAATCCCTGTAACTAAGCCAAACTTTCTACATGTCTTTCAAGTTGAGGGTTTTAACCCTGTCCTGCTTTAAAAGAAATAAAAGAAGATGCAATAACAGTCTGCTTTTGAAGGCTGGGAGGGATACGATGAATTATAAAAATCTTCTTTATGTATTACTGACAAGGCAACGCTCTGAGAGTGGGAAAAAAACAGTGATATTTCTAACCATATTAATTTGCAGCAATTAATCACTGCTGCATTTGGTCAAATTTGCAATGATAAAATGTGTTTCTTTCTTATACTCTGCAATGTGTAAACCTTTTAAACATTCTCTAACCCTGGAGTAATTATCCAGGGACATAGTAATTATAAGACTTTGGTGTCTGTAATGCTTTGTACTTATTTTACTTGGCCGTTAACCAAGAATTAAAAGTGCCCTCTTTTAAGATTGTCTTGTCCCACAAGGACCCCAAGTGAATTAGGTATTACTTGTTATTCCTTATTTAAGTTAGTGAGTTTCTTTGCACATCTCCAAAGCCAGAATTGTAATGTCAGTGCTTGGAAGCAGAGTGCATTAGAGAGCCAGGGTTCAAACCCTAGTTCTGATTAGCAGAATTTCTGTAATATACTGTGTCCCAAATTCCAGGTTCAAAACATACACTCATGCGTGTGCACATGCACACACACACACATACACCCACACACCAGAAACATCTATAGCGACACAACTATAGTTAGTATTGTTTTGACAGACCTGGAAAGGAATCCCTTTGAGAGAGGTGGCAAAAGCACAAGATCTTTCCCATTAGCTTAGCTACTGTGCCCTACCTATCTTTGGTAAGATTTATCTTCATCTTTGAGAGTCCATAGTGGGCCAATAGATAGAGCCATTCTGCAAGTATAACGGAAGGTACTCAGGTGAGTTATGTGAGCAAAATAAAAATGAATGAAAAATGAAAGAAACGTAGCCCCTATTTTTTTTAAAGAAAATGGAATATATTCATTTCACACTGGTGGTGAAGATGATTTCACAGCCCTGTACTTTGTAGTTTCTCATAGGAGGGATATTGTGAGCCTTTGGTCATATCAATGCCCCCTGTGTACTATATGTGTTGTTTCAAACCTTCATCCCTGAAAATTTCTGCAAAGAAAATACATTCTTTTGTTTTATAAAATTGTTGTCCAACATGGACAGCAAAGATGTGATCCAGGCAAAGAGAATAAATGCACAGAATACTGTAAGAGACACAAAAATAATAGGGTTTTAAAAACAATATGCTCCATTTCTATTTGAACCGTGGTTCACTGATGAGCATCGTTAACTATAGAGATGACTTCAGAGGAAACACTCTTCACATCTAATGAAGAAAACAGTGATTCCACAAATAAGATATGGAAACAAATAAATAGGTGATTGCTCTCCTTTCTGCAGATAAATTTTATCATTACATTTAAAAGAGGGCAAGGAAAATAACACTTCACTTTAGGTCATCTTGTTTTTTCCCTTGCTAACAATAGCACCATATTTAGTCCATCGATCCATTCAGTAAATATTCATCACACCTGGTTCTAAGCCTATGAATAAAGAAAGTTCACTGTCTTTGGGAACTCAGAGACTACAGGAGTAGTAGGACTATAATATATTATATTATAGGGCAGCCCCGGTGGCTTAGCGGTTTAGCGCCACCTTCAGCCCAGGGCCTGATCCTGGAGACCTGGGATCAAGTCCCCCATCAGGCTCCCTGCGTGGAGCCTGCTTCTCTCTCTGCCTGTGTCTCTGCCTCTCTCTCTCTGTCTCTAATAAATAAATGAAATCTTAAAATATATATATATATATATATTATATAATATATTAATGTATTATATAATATATAAAATAGTACAACCACTACAATTGAAATATAAGCAAAATGCAAAGGCCACCTGTTTTTGGCTGGAATATTTCATAGAAGTGGTGATACTGACTTGGTTTTGAAGAGTAAGTGGGATCTCCCCCCACCCCATTTGAAATAAGGGAGATCATTCTGCAAGGACCAGGCACAAAATGATGACAACCACAAAGGAGCATGCATTACTGAGGGAAATGTAAGTATGAATAGACCAGTGTGGCTAGAGTATAGACCGTGTGGGACTCAGCTGGCAGTGGAGGAAGGTGGGAAAACAAAGCAGCTAGCTGGAAAAGGTTGTGCATATTGAAACCATTTGAGTTCACCCTCGAGGGTAATAAGAGTCTGCCAAATGATTTTGAATAATGAAGTGAAATGATCACATATGTTTCAGAATCCTGCTTTTTGTGGATTGATATGGAGGCAGAAAAGACAGACTGCTATCCTAGCTGGTAAAGGACATGTGAGGATAGAATGTTAGAGAAGCCAATCCCAAGGTTTCTGTGAGGAGGGACTGAAGTCAGATGTTGGCTATAAGAAATGAGAAATTATAAAAGGTTTATTTGTTAAATCGGTAGAAAATTATGATCGATTTATTTTGGGAAAGGAAATATATAATATTTTTCTTGAATTTATGGATAAGAAGACATTCTCTGTGACTCTGAAGAGATTTTCATCATGTTTAATGTATAGAATATGTGACAAGACTTCATTTTGCAGTAATTTCAATAATCAGAAATATACCTAAGGAAAGCCAGATGACCATTAGAGTGTCGCTACCATCCTACTCTGGAATTATTCTCAGTGACAGTAAACAACTTGGACATCATAGAAGGCACTGCAAACCAACATTTATTATAATTTTACCACATGTTAGACACTACAGTGGGTGCTGTAGAATATTCAAAGAACAAAACCCTAACCCCAACCTCCAAAATGCTTATGCTAAAATTCCAAAGAAAATATAAAATATACCTTAAAATAGTGAATTATGTTGAAAATTATCATCTTTGTTTTATTTTTATTTTATTTTTTAATAAATTTATTTTTTATTGGTGTTCAATTTGCCAACATACAGAATAACACCCAGTGCTCATCCCGTCAAGTGCCCCCCTCAGTGCCCGCCACCCAGTCACCCCCACCACCTGCCAATCTCCCCTTCCACCACCCCTAGTTCATTTCCCAGAGTTAGGAGTCTTTCATGTTCTGTCTCCCTTTCTGATATTTCCCACTTATTTTTTCTCCTTTTCCCTTTATTCCCTTTCACTATTTTTTATATTCCCCAAATGAATGAGACCATATAATGTTTGTCCTTCTCCGATTGACTTATTTCACTCAGCATAATACCCTCCAGTTCCATCCACGTCGAAGCGAATGGTGGGTATTTTTAGTTTAAAATCTTCTAAACTATGACATTAATGTTCGAAAGCAATGCATATGTGTATAGGGGTGGTGGTATGCATTTTATCCATCTGAATATACCTCTGTCTTAAGCACCAGTATGATACTTTATCAGCACATAGTTATCTATGAAGATTTATATTTATCCTAAATTTATGCATTCTTTGTGGTGATAATACTTATGGGTCATGAAAATAAAATGGTTAAGACCTCTCTTAGGTGAATCTACTTGTCTTAAGAGAAATTAATCCAGAGGGCAGGGGTCTATGTGTTTGCTGCTATAACTCCAGGGCTGGGCATACTATAGGTACTTGGTAAACATCTGTTGAAAGAAAAGGAAATGATATTAGCATATTTATATGATGTTATATGTAATGTGATATATATGTTTATCCTATCATCTATCTATCTATTATCTATCTATCTACCTATGTACCTACCTACCTACCTATTGGAACTTTGAATTGAGAACCCTACATTCTACACTGTAGCAAAGAAATGAATAAAAATAGCAGTGAAAATAATTGCACAAGGCATAAATAAAAAGAAAGGGTGTCAATCTAGGAAAAGTATTTTTTTATTCATTTAAGCCAATCACGAAAGCATATTCTATCCACTTGAAAATATTACATGTGCTTAAGACATAGTTTTAGATATTTCTGTTTGTGTAAATTATCATAGAAAGATTAATTAACAACTGCCGATAGAAGTAAATTTGTTTCGTTGCCTAGAGCAAAGGCTGCATTTATTTTACAGAGTTTATTCCTCCTGCCATATTGATACATCGATTGAATTTGATGAGTATTGAGTACCAAATAACTCCTTCATGACAAAGATAAAGATGTAAAATACAATTTCAAAACTATATCCTTACAACCACTCTGGAGAAGATAAATCATGCATACATGAAGCTATTATAAAAATAAGGGAACATTAAAGCATGCACCAAAATCAAAGTTTAATGTTAAACTCATTGGAAATCGAATTCAGTAGACAGTTTGATGTGAGACAAGGAACAGTGGACGCTTAAACTATATAAAGGACAAGATAAGATAAGGAGACACAATAAAAATAAGTAATCAAGGATTCTGTCCTGAGGTCAGCCAGTATTTTACAAATTGAAGAGTTTGGAAAAGGATGTGAAAGGAAAAGATGAAGGAGTTAGAGTAAACCATTAAGGTGGAACATCCCACAAGCTAAGAAAAGAAAAAAGAAAGTGTTTCTAAGCAGGAATGGACACAGATGTAGAATACTGCTGAGCAGCCAAGCAATTTGGGCACAGAAAAGTGTTAATTGGCTTCGGTGAGAAAAAACTGGTAACCTTTCCAAGAGAAGATTCAGTGCAGTTTTGAGAGGTGAACATAAGCTGAAGAACTGAGAGCTGAGAAGCTGAATAAAGAGATGGTAATTGAAGTCAGGAATGAGATAGGTAAAGGATTTTTGGAAGATGTGCACAGGCTGACTTGAGGCAGTGAAACGGCGAGACTAAAAACACAGGAGAAAGGACAGGGTCAAGGAAGCAAATATAGAAGAAGGAGAATGGATTTCTGGGTGGCTCAGTTGGTTAAACATCTGACTTTAGCTCAGGTCATGATCCCTGAGGGTCCTGGGATTGAGCTCCATGTCTGGCTCCCCACTCAGAGGGAGCCTGCTTCTCCCTCTCCCTGCTCATGCTCGTTCTCTCTTAAATAAAATCTTAGAGGAAAAAAAAAAAAAAAAGGATGAGAGAGATTACAATCCAGAACATGAATGGATGGTAACAAGAGGTCCCACAGGGACAAGGATGTGAACACTGGTTACTGACAAACCAGTGAGAGCAACTGAGCAAGGATTACAGGTTTGAATTTTCTTTTTTCACCCAGGCATGAGGCACTGCTGAATATATATGAGCAAAGAAGGAGTATTAGAATTTACATCAATGCAGATTAATCTGGTAGTGATTATCAGGCAGCCAGCCTCCCAAGTGGTCTTCAGTCCCCACCTAGGTGGTTAAAGACACTGTGACCTCTGCCTTGTTCCCTTGGGCAAATTAGTTGTCAGGCAACCAGTGTTTTCTTACAAACAGACAGACATTTGTTTACAGCCAGAAATAAACTACAAGGCTCCCCTTAAATTATTTTTCCTTAGAAGTCTAATTCATTTAGTAAATGAGGAGTTGAGTGTCTCTCTTTACCAAGCCTGATTCCTGATGCTTGGAATTAATCTATGAACAAAATAGAGAAAAAAATCCTTGACCACTTCAAAACAATTGTTCAGAGATCAGAAAAACCATGAGCGCAAACTTTCCTACTGGCAGTATTACATAGTCAGGGTTTTTCCACTTCTTAAAATTCTTTTATTATGCCCAATTAAATATGGAAACCATCCTATGATCTTTTAAAAAATGATCATTATGTGGAAATCTACAGAAATCATCTACTCTCTAGGATCTGTTTCTTAAAAGAGCACATTCATAAATTAAAACAAAAAACAAAAAACAGCCATTAAAATGGTCTCGTAATTTGTGTATCTCCAGTTAAAAAAGTTCTGCTTTCCTGTCTGATCAACACATTAAAATGGCATGTTGTCATTTATCATGTTTAAATATGCAAATCAACTCAATTAGCCTGAAGACAGTGTAATAATACATTATTTATGAAAATACAAATCATTTTAAAAGATTCTCAAAAATTACAGGGATTATGTCTTTAAATTATTGATTTTGTCTAATAACTCAGAAGGGGAATTTCAATATCATTATTTTTTTAAAAGATTATGCAACTAACCTTCATTTAAATGAATACACAGGGGATCCCTGGGTGGTTCAGCAGTTTAGCATTGCCTTCGGCCCAGTGTGTGATCCTGGAGTCCTGGGATCGAGTCCCATGTCAGGCTTCCTGCATGGAGCCTGCTTCTCCCTCTGCCTGTATCTCTGCCTCTCTCTCTGTATCTCCCTGTCTCTGTGTGTGTGTGTGTGTCTCTTGTGAATAAATGAGTAAAATCTTTTAAAAAATAAAATAAATATCCAAATACAGATCTTATACTAATTTGAAGGTAAGGCCAATGCCCAAGCAGAAAATTCTTTTATAGCTGTGTCCCTAGTATGTGCACTTTAGCTCGATGGCCAACTATCTGCGGGGTTATTCAGGCTCTTATCATCCCCACCCAAGTCCTACATACCCTGTCCATCACCCATTTGGCATCCTTTAGTTTATCTGTTGGACTGAGTAGACTGAGTGAGCTGCCCTTCCATGACCACAGTAGCTGATTCAGTGGCCTTCTTCCCGTTCCGATCCTACTGCTTTAGTTTTGAAGATATAATGTTACTTTTGGTAAGAGGCCATAGTACTCCACAACCAATTGCTTAAAGCAGTTCACTGGAACCTTTTTTTTTTTAAGATTTCATTTATTTATTCATGAGAGATACAGAGAAAGAGGCAGAGACATAGGTAGAGGGTGAAGCAGGCTCCATGCAGGAGGCCCGAAGTGGGACTCGATCCCAGAACCCTGGGATCACACCCTGAGTCAAAGCAGACGCTCAACCGCTGAGCCACCCAGCTGTCCCCACTGGAACCTTTATAACACCTTACGTCCTATGGATTAGTCTATACCTCCAGGGTAGAAGAATTTGAATGTGTTGCTGGGAAGTGCCAGTATAGGAGTTTCTCAGGGAGAGACACCTGTCAATTAAACAGGCATCAACATCACTGTGAAGACCTGAGCCCCTGAGCTCAGATACTTTCTGGTTAAAGACTGAAGTCCAGTCAGAGGCAAAAAGTAAAACAAACAAATATGTAATAGAAAAAAGGAGACTGATGAGTCAGGAAGGATCTTCTACTAAGGAAGTAAGCAAATAATAATAATAAGAAGAAGAAAAATATAATGCAGTAAAATAGAGAAAATTAATCTAAAGGAGATCAGAAGAACTTCTAACCATGAAAGATTAGGAGAGGCAGTCAAAGAAGTTTGGTGCTTTCAAATAAAAACATATGCTTTAATTATAATTCAAATAAATAAAATTAACTTAATTGCTGGTGTTGGCAGTCTATAAATACCAAGGGAAAAAGTAAAAAGTATTAAAATAAAATTAAATGAACAGAAAATAAATAAATAAATAAATAAATAAATAAATAAATAAATAATAAATAAATTACAGCAAATGTTCAAGGACTCTGAGACTGCCCACGAATTCCTGTTAGTCTTCACATCTCTCCATTTATTTTATCACTCCCCAAATAAATTTAATTTTTCTCAATTGCTAACATCCAAAAGCAAATCTAAAAACCTGTTTTACTGAAGGCATGTTTTCCATTTGGTTTAGTTATCTCTAATTCAACACATTTAAAAATTATTGTATCTACTGAAGGTTATTTTGTCTTTCCCATTTGCCTAATTATGTTTCTGATGTATACAAAAAAAGGAAAAGAAAAAGATGTTTTCTCTATGTATGATTTTAACTTCAGATATAGAGCTGCCTTATAGTTTCAATAGGGTTTTTCAGACTAGTTTCTGAAACAAACCATGATTTACAATATTGTTTCTACAGAAAAATGTCTTGCAAGTTCAAACCAGCTGATTTACTGATGATATTTTGGAAAATAAAATATCCATGCATTTAGGGTTGCCTAGTATCACTGTGAGGAAAGTTTGGTTTGTAGTAAAGACTTACAGTGTATTCAAGATGCTTTCTGCTATTTTGATATTTATGTAAAAAGTTGTACCACTCATAAATTTTGTAAGAGATTTCCTAAGTCCCACAATGGTCCAGAAAACTGCTAACCATACTATAGAGTTCTTGGGGGAGTGGGTGGTTCAGAGGATACTGATTACAATACTCATTGCCAGCAGCTGTCACTAAGACCTCCTGACATTTCTCTTACACACAGATATTCAATCTTTAGGTCTTTTTCCACAATTTTAGTACATTTCTGAAAGTAACTACCAATTCTTCATCTCCCACTCCAGTGTCTTCCTGGCCACAGCTGCACAATTCAAATTATCGTTCCATGCATGTAAGTTAGCACTAAAACACAACCTAAAACTAATTCATCATCTTCCTTCCTTAATTTAGTTTGGTCCTCCTCTGATTTTCCTTTTCTTATTTTTTTTTAAGATTTTTAAAAAATTTATTCATGAGAAACACACACACACACACACAGAGAGAGAGAGAGAGAGAGGCAAAGACACAGGCAGAGGGAGAAGCAGGCTCCACTCAGGGAGCCCAATGCAGGACTTGATCCCTGGACTCCAGAATCTCGCCCTGGGCTGAAGGCAGGCGCCAAACTGCTGAGCCACCCAGGGATCCCCTCCTTTTCTTACTACTTACAATTTTTACCTCAACCACTCATATTCAAAACTTAAGAATTTTATACTTCTTTTTACCTGACTTTCCAATTCTAAGTCATAAATCACTTATTTGACAATGTGTTTTAAAACCTTATATAGTGTCCATCCTATTTGTGACAAAATGATTTATCAATAACTACTTTATGAATTTTAAATTATACCCGAACAAAGTTTGTTTTTATTCCCCTTCATGTGTATTCCATGTGCTACCATTAGAACGACCATCTAGAAAAGAAGTAAAGATTATTTATCCAGAAGTCTAATTACAGAACATAGTATGTAATCATATGAAAGCAACAGCATCTACAACTAGGAGAATTGGAAAAAAGTACAGAATAATGTATTACATTTCAAAGGAAATTAGCTTAGGGGGATGGAGCAGGAAGCAGTGATGAGGAAAGAAATAGTTAAACACAAAGTTAACAAAACAAACTCAAGTCAGTGGCTGTGTACTGGAATAGGAAAACAAGGAGAAACTGAAGAATAATAACATGAAAGATGGACAGAAAAAGTTGGGAATGCAAATAAATGATATCAAAAGTTTTTATATTTTTAATGATTAAAAGAGAAATAAGTCAATCAGAGAAAGATAATTATGATTTCACTCATACATGGAATATAAGAAATAGTGCAAAAGATCATAGGGGAAGGGAGGGAAAATTGAATGGGAAGCCATCACAGAGGGAGAAAAACCATAAGACCTTAACACCAAGAAACAAACTGAGGGTTACTGGAGGGGAGGTGGGTAGGGGAATGAGGTAACTGGGTGATGGGCATTAAGGAGGTCATGTGATGTGATGAGCACTGGGTGTTATATGCAACTGATGAATTATTGAGCATTATGGCTGAACTAATGATGTACTATATGTTGGCTAATTGAATTCAAATAAAAAAAAAGAGAGAGGCATCTGTGTGGCTCAGTGGTTGAGCTTCTGCCTTTGGCTCAGGGTGTGATCCCCGGGGTCCTGGGATGGAGTCCTGCATCAGGCTGCAGGGAGCCTGCTTCTCCTTCTGCCTATGTCTCTGCCTCTCTCTGTCTCTCATGAATAAAAGAATAAAATCTTTAAAAAAAATGAGAAATAGTCTAATTGAACCATGCACACCAAACAGAAATTTGGCGTATATTTTTCTAAGCACAAATAAAAAATCTTAAGGAAGCAGAAGGAAAGAAAGCCTAGCAAATTGAGTATTAATATTGAAGTATTGTTATGCTTCCTCTAAGAACTTTAATCAATCTCTCAGTCCTACATGGAACTTGTGCTGTAAAATGATAAAAAATAATTAAAGGTATTTTATAAAAGGCCAGCATAAAATTATCAATAGCTCCCAAATTTCAAAACTAGTAGTAGTTCATTGTTATCAAATGCTATGAAGTCAGATTTCAAATCTCTGTGTCTTGGTTCCTCATTTGTAAAATATAACAGACAACTATTTCATAATGCTTTTCAAGGGAATTACTAGAGATCATGCATACATGTGCCCGCACATAGAAGACACTATATACTGGTATTTACTATCACTTTGTTTTTGACGATTTTGATCTAGGTATATCAAGAGAGTTCAACATATAAAGATAAAATTATCTTCTAAAATGCATCATCCAGGAATGGCTTTATTCCCCTTCCTTGTAAACTTTTAATTTACTCAATGTTATAAGGATCCAACACTTGCCATGACTATGAGAGAGAATAGGGACACACCAATCATGGAATTCCCTGGATGATGGGCAATTTTTCAGAAAGAAGAATGGCAAGATCTCAGGAACAGAAATGACATTATAGTTCTTCAGTTTTATGGTGGCTGATACAAACTTGAGGTGGCCCATTTACTATCTTGGTTTGTCATTTTCCATTGTGAATCCATCCTTTGCAGGAGATTGTTTGTTTAAGTTATGACTGTCTCCACAGGACTTCAAGATCAACCCTAAAGTTTCTAGCTACCATACATTCATGTTAATCCTAAACTTCTAGCTCAGTCTGTCTCCACCACGCAGATAGTGTACATCGGGATTTCCCCCTGAAGCATTTTATAAATGTGGGTTTTCAAGTTATTTTTGAGACTTTCTAGACCCACACAAGACTTTGAGAGATGGCAAACTTCTTTGTCACCTTTCCTTACTGGTTGAAGGGGTTTTGCTAGTACCATTTTTATTGATTATTGGTTGACTCAATTTGTGTGGGCTGATTATATGATCCCAGACCCATTTTTCCTTCCTTAAAAGCATGAATTCATTCTGAACTTTCAAATACAGTGTGTGTTACGCATTTTTTTTACACAGTAATCAATGTGAAATAAAGGTGACAGAAATGTATCAGAAAAAAAATGTGTGTAGATCTTCTACACCATTCATACATTCTTCAAAATTCTTTAATAGAGTTCTATAATTAGGCAGTAAAATGTTCCCTTACCAAACTACCAATCACTGTTACACTTAAAGAATTCTATGACAGTACTAAGTGTCTTTAGGTGTTGCCTGCTGGATGTTGACTGAAGGCTATATATGGAATTTGCAAATCTGTAAGTTCTACAAGTTGACAGGCAGACTGAAGTAATAGGAGCCTGAATCCTCCAGCTGGACTACCTGGATTTATACTCCAGCTCAGCTATCAACTTTAGCAAGTTAATGACAACTCTATAAGTTGTTCCTTCTGAGTAAGAGTATAATGAGAATGTATTCTTCGTAGAATTATTATAAAATGAGATAATGTATTTAGTTAAAAGAGGGCTTAGTAAGAACAGATGAATAAGATTTAACTACCACTTGTTCCATTAAGCACACGTTTATCAATTGCTGATTAAGTGTTGATAGTCTTTCGATAATATTGGCATTAGACAATAATGGGTAAAAGCTAGCTGCAGCTGCTGCTGCTACTAGTTTTTAGAACTAAGCTAATCCATTCACAAACCCAAACATTTTAAGTTATCTTCTCCATATCTTTCCTGAGCCTAAAGTAGTAAGAGGATAGAGTCAAACAAACAATATCTTCTTATAGGCCCGAGTTTTATACATTCAAGGGTGGCCCACACATCAGTGAAAACAATTGCTACAGCATACTTTAAAATTTCCTTCCCCCCACTTGCTGTTGTCTAAGACTGTGGCCCAATATCCAGTTTCTTCATCAAAACGTGTCCAGAAGGAGGGGCAAGATGGTGGAAGAGTAGGATCCCCAAGTCACCTGTCCCCACCAAATTACCTAGATAACCTTCAAATCATCCTGAAAATCTATGAATTCACCCTGAGATTTAAAGAGAGACCAGCTGGAATGCTACAGTAAGAAGAGTTTGCACTTCTATCAAGGTAGGAAGACGGGGAAAAAGAAATAAAGAAACAAAAGGCATCCACGGTAGGACTCAAGAGACTTCATGACTGCAGAATTTAGATCTAATCAGGCAGAAATTAAAAATCAATTGAATGAGAGGCAATCCAAACTAGAAGTGCTAACGACAAGGATTAACGTGTGGAAGAACGAGTGAGTGACATAGAAGACAAGATGATGGCAAAGAGGGAAACTGAGGAAAAAAGAGACAAACAATTAAAAGACCATGAGGATAGATTAAGGGAAATAAATGACAGCCTGAGGAAGAAAAACCTACGTTTAATTGGGGTTCCTGAGGGCGCGGAAAGGGACAGAGGGCCAGAATATGTATTTGAACAAATCCTAGCTGAAAACTTTCCTAATCTGGGAAATGAAACAGGCATTCAGATGCAGGAAATAGAGAGATCCCCCCCTAAAATCAATAAAAACCGCTCAACACCTCCACATTTAATAGTGAAGCTTGCAAATTCCAAAGATAAAGAGAAGATCCTTAAAGCAGCAAGAGACAAGAAATCCCTGACTTTTATGGGGAGGAGTATTAGGGTAAGAGCAGACCTCTCCACAGAGACCTGGCAGGCCAGAAAGGGCTGGCAGGATATATTCAGGGTCCTAAATGAGAAAAATATGCAACTAAGACTGTAGTGAGAGATGAAGAGGGACACTATCTCATACTCAAAGGATCTATCCAACAAGAGGACTTAACAATCCTCAATATATATGACCCGAATATGGGATCGGCCAAATATATCAATCAATCAAAAACCAAAGTGAAGAAATACTTAAATAATAATACACTTATACTTGGTGACTTCAATCTAGCTCTTTCTATACTCAATAGGTCTTCTAAGCACAACATCTCCAAAGAAATGAGAGCTTTAAATGATACAATGGAGAAGATGGATTTCACAGATATCTACATAACTTTACATCCAAACTCAACTGAATACACATTCTTCTCAAGTGTACATGGAACTTTCTCCAGAATAGACCACATACTGGGTCATAAATCGGGTCTGAACCGATACCAAAAGATTGGGAACGTTCCCTGCATATTCTCAGACCATAATGCCTTGAAATTAGAACTAAATCACAACAAGAAGTTTGGAAAGACCTCAAACACGTGGAGGTTAAGGACCATCTGCTAAAAGATGAAAGGGTCAACCAGGAAATTAAGGAAGAGTTAAAAAGATTCATGGAAACTAATGAGAATGAAGATACAACCGTTCAAAATCTTTGGGATGCAGCAAAAGCAGTCCTGAGGGGGAAATACATCGCAATACAAGCATCCATTCAAAAACTGGAAAGAACTCAAATACAAAAGCTAACCTTACACATAAAGGAGCTAGAGAAAAAACAGCAAATAGATCCTACACCCAGCAGAAGAAGAGAGTTAATAAAGATTCGAGCAGAACTCAACGAAATCGAGACCAGAAGAACTTTTGAACAGATCCACAAACCAGGAGTCCTTTGAAAGAATTAATAAGATACATAAACCATTAGCCAGCCTTATTAAAAAGAAAAGAGAGAAGACTCAAATTAATAAAATCATGAATGAGAAAGGAGAGATCACTACCAACACCAAGGAAATACAAACGATTTTATTTTTATTTATTTATTTATTTATTTATTTATGATAGTCACAGAGAGAGAGAGAGAGAGGCAGAGACACAGGCAGAGGGAGAAGCAGGCTCCATGCACCGGGAGCCCGACGTGGGATTCGATCCCGGGTCTCCAGGATCGCGCCCTGGGCCAAAGACAGGCGCTAAACCGCTGCGCCACCCAGGGATCCCAATACAAACGATTTTAAAAACATATTACGAACAGCTATACGCCAGTAAATTAGGCAATCTAGAAGAAATGGACGCATTTCTGGAAAGCCACAAATTATCAAAACTGGATCAGGAAGAAATAGAAAACCTGAACAGGCCAATAACCAGGGAGGAAATTGAAGAAGTCATCAAAAACCTCCTAAGACACAAAAGTCCAGGGCCAGATGGCTTCCCTGGGGAATTCTATCAAACATTTAAAGAAGAAACCATACCTATTCTACTAAAGCTGTTCGGAAAGATAGAAAGAGATAGAGTACTTCCAAATTTGTTCTATGAGGCTGGCATCACCTTAATTCCAAAACCATTCAAAGACCCCACCAAAAAGGAGAATTACAGACCAATATCCCTGATGAACATGGATGCAAAAATTCTCAACATGATACTAGCCAATAGGATCCAAGAGTACATTAAGAAAATTATTCACCATGACCAAGTAGGATTTATTCCCGGGACACAAGTCTGGTTCAACACTGGTAAAACAATCAATGTGATTCATCATATCAGCAAGAGAAAAACCAAGAACCATATGATCCTCTCAATAGATGCAGAGAAACCTCTGTTATTCTACATAGTACTGGAAGTCCTAGCCTCAGCAATCAGACAACAAAAAGACATTAAAGGCATTCAAATTGGCAATGAAGAAGTCAAACTCTCCCTCTTCACCGATGACATGATACTCTACATAGAAAACCCAAAAGCCTCCACCCCAAGATTGCTAGAACTCACCAGCAATTTGGCAGCGTGGCAAGATACAAAATCAATGCCCACAAATCAGTGGCATTTCTATACACTAATAATGAGGCTGAAGAAAGAGAAATTAAGGAGTCCATCCCATTTATAATTGCACCCAAAAGCATAAGATACCTAGGAATAAGCCAGAGAGGTATAGGATCTATATGCTAAAAACTACAGAACACTTCTGAAAGAAATTGAGGAAGACACAAAGAGATGAAAAAACATTCCATGCTCATGCATTGGCAGAATTAATATTGTGAAAATGTCAATGTTACCCAGGGCAATTTACACGTTTAATGCAATCCCTATCAAAATACCATGGACTTTCTTCAGAGAGTTGGAACAAATTATTTTAAGATTTGTGTGGAATCAGAAAAGACCCCGAATAGCCAGGGGAATTTTAAAAAAGAAAACCATAGCTGGGGACCTCACGATGCCAGATTTCAGGTTGTACTACAAAGCTGTGGTCATCAAGACAGTGTGGTACTGGCACAAAAGCAGACACATAGATCAATGGAACAGAATAGAGAATCTAGAAGTGGACCCTCAACTTTATGGTCCACTCATCTTCGATAAAGGAGGAAAGACTATCCACTGGAAGAAAGACAGTCTCTTCAATAAATGGTGCTGGGAAAATTGGACATCCACATGCAGAAGAATGAAACTAGACCACTCTCTTGCACCATACACAAAGATAAACTCAAAATGGATGAAAGATCTAAATGGGAGACAAGATTCCATCAAAATCCTAGAGGAGGACACAGGCAACACCTTTTTTGAACTCGGCCACAGTAACTTCTTGCAAGATACATCCACGAAGGCAAATGAAACAAAAGCAAAAATGAACTATTGGGATTCATCAAGATAAGAAGCTTTTGCACAGCAAAGGATACCGTCAACAAAACTAAAAGACAATCTACAGAATGGGAGAAGATATTTGCAAATGACATATCAGAAAAATGGGTAGTTTCCAAGATCTATAAAGAACTTATTAAACTCAACAGCAAAGAAACAAACAATCCAATCATGAAATGGGCAAAAGACATGAAGAGAAATCTCACAGAGGAAGACATAGACATGGCCAACACGCACATGAGAAAATGCTCTGCATCACTTGCCATCACTTGGGAAATACAAATCAAAACCACAATGAGATACCACCTGACACCAGTGAGAATGGGGAAAATTAACAAGGCAGGAAACCACAAATGTTGGAGAGGATGCAGAGAAAAGGGAGCCCTCCTGCACTGTTGGTGGGAATGTTTTCTGGTGCAGCCACTCTGGAAAACTGTGTGGAGGTTCCTCAAAGAGTTAAAAATTGACTTGCCCTACGACCCAGCAATTGCACTGCTGGGGATTTACCCCAAAGATGCAGATGCAATGAAACGCCGGGACACCTGCACCCTGATGTTTCTAGCAGCAATGTCCACAATAGCCAAACTGTGGAAGGAGCCTCGGTGTCCATCGAAAGATGAATGGATAAAGAAGATGTGGTCTATGCATACAATGGAATATTACTCAGCCATTAGAAGCGACAAATACCCACCATTTGCTTCGACATGGATCGAACTGGAGGGTATTATGCTGAGTGAAATGAGTCAATCAGAGAAGGACAAACGTTATATGTTCTCTTTCATTTGGGGAATATGAATAATAGTGAAAGGGAATAGAAGGGAAGGGAGAAGAGATGGGTGGGAAGTAGCAGAAAGGGAGACAGAACATGAAGACTCCTAACTCTGGGAAAGGAACTAGGGGTGGTGGAAGGGGAGGAAGGTGGGGGTTGGGGGTGAATGGGTGACGGGCACTGAGGGGGGCACTTGATGGGATGAGCACTGGATGTTATTCTGTATGTTGGCAAATTGAATACCAATAAAAAATAAATTTATTATTAAAAAAACAGTGTCCAACTTGGTATCATATTAAATCATATATTCATAGACAATACTTTTCTGAAAATGAAATTATAGCACATTTATTTTTAAAAAGGCCATTAGGAATCAGTAAAACTAGTCTTTTTTTTTTTTTTTTACTATTTTTTTTTTATCGGAGTTCAATTTGCCAACTTAGATTATAACACCCAGTGCTCATCCCATCAAGTGTAAAACTAATCTTGAAGAAAAATCCTTATGGTTGTGTGTGTAAGCTATTAAGAGAAACTATGTTGCTAAGAAACATTGACACAAAAGAGAAGATTGTTTGTTTTTAATGTTTTACACAAGTTCAATTTCTGATAGAGTGGGGTACAAATCTGAAACCTCTTCAGTACCCCATAAGCTAAAACGAAATCGTAGAATATTAAATCAATCATCTATTTGCTGCTACCATGCAACATTTATTCTCACCTGTGCCTAGCTTACAGTAGGTCCTTATTAAAAAGCAGAAGAATGGAAGGAAGGAAGGAAGGAAGGAAGGAAGGAAGGAAGGAAGGAAGGAGAGGAGAGGAGGGGAGGTGAATGAGGGGAGGGGAAGGAGGTTAGAGGGTGGGGAGGGGCGAGGGGAGGAGGGAAGGAAGGAAGGAAAGGAGGGAAAGGGATGAGGAGGGGAGGGGAGGAGAGGGGAAGTGGAGAAGAAGAGGAAGGAGGGGAGAGGGCAGGGAGGGGACAGGGGGGGAAGGAGGGAAGGAAGGACAGACAGACAGGTAAGCTAGATCACCAGCTTCTCTCTGTTCCATTCTCCCACATCTATTTCCAATATTATTTTCTTAACATGCACAATATTCACAGTTAGCTGAGAGATTTAATTTAGATTTGCAGAGGTCAAAAGCTAGTTTGTACACTATGTAATTCTGCACTGAAATACCTGACTAAAGCTTCATCACAAGGTGAGGTGTTTCACCTAAAATTTCCAAAGTAGTGAGAGAAGTATGTTCTGAACTTGGCACAAAATATCAAAAAAGCATTTATCATACCCTCAGTTAAAATCTAAAACTTAACATGGGATAATATAGCCAATATAAAAAGCAGAGAGTGTGAAATAAACATTTGGAAATAGGAATTGCTGAAGTAAGGGGAAAATTGAAAAGAAACTCTAAGTAGCTAGGGATATTATCTGTGGGTTAATTTCAAGACATGGCTTGTAATAGATACAGAGCAAGTTTCCAATTAACTAAAATCTGGAATATCATAACCCTATTATGGCACCCATTTTGTAATATTATAAACTACAGATTTTATAGGGTTAAATCTAATGCCACAATTAAGAAGATGGAAATACATTCAGACTGTACAAATCGCAGAGACAACTTAGCTATATATTAGCAGAAACAAAACCACCGGTAGGATTTGAATTTTAGACTTGTAGCTATTTTTAATTAAACTTATTTTGAGATAATTGTAGATTTACACACAGTTTAAAGAAATAATGCAGAGATGCCCTTTGTCCAATTCCTCCAGGAGAAACATGTTATAAAACTATAGCACAATATCCTCACCAGGATATTGCTGTTGATATAGAATGTTTCTATGACCACAAAGATCACCCCATCCTAGCTGTTCTCTCCCTCTTCTAACCCTCCTTATCGCTATCAACCACTCATTTGTTAGTCATTTTTTTTTAATAATTCTTTCACTCCAAGAATGTTATATAAATGAAAATGTACAGTTTCTAAAGTTCTGGGATTGTCTTCTCTCATTCCGCATAACTGGAAATATATCCAGGTTCCTGCTCCATGTATCAATAATTTGCTCCCTATTTATTGCAGACTTAGTATTCTATGGATGTGCCACAGTTCAGTTAATTACTTGCCCACTGAAAGAAATATGGGTTATTTCGAGGCTTTGGCTATCACAAATAATGCTGCTATAAACATTTGTATGCAATTACTTGTGTAAACGTAAGTCTTCCTTTTCCTGGGATGAACACTTGAAAATTCAAAGACTAGATCATATGGTAGTTGTATATCTTTCTGTTGTTTTAAGAAACTGCCAAACTGTTTGCCAGAGTGGCTGTACTATTTTATATCCTCAGCAACACAGGATAACCCAGGATCTGTATATGCTTCTCAGCATTTGGTGTGGACATTATTTATATATTTTTATTTTAGCCATTCTGGTGGGTGTGTAGTGATATTTCACTGTGGATTTAACTTGTATTTTCCTAATAGTTAATAATATTGAAAAACCTCTGATGCTTTTTTCTTTCCTTGCCAAATGTCTCCTCATGTCTTTTGTCTGTTACCTAATTGGATAGTTTGACATTTTGTATGTTAACGTATTTCACTATCATATGATTAACATTGTTTTAACATGCCACACATTTTGAAAGATTTTATTTATTTATTTAAATTATTTATTATTATATTAATAAATATAATTCATTTATTAATAATAGATTTATAAGTAAATTAAATTATTATTATTTATTTATTATTTTAATTTATTTTTATTTTAGAGACACAGAGAGAGAGAGGCAGAGACAGAGGCAGAAGGAGAGGCAGGCTCCAGGCAGGGAGCCCGATGTGGGCCTCGATCCCGTATCTCCAGGATCAGGCCCTGGGCTGAAGGCAGCACTAAACCGCTGAGCCACTCCCACCAAGAGTGCTCAAAATCTTTCATTTGCTTGTTCTGCATTCTTGGCAATATTTGGTACGGTCTTTTAAATTTGTTGTTGTTGTTTTGATTTGATTTGGTTGTTATTGTTGTTTGGTGCCAAAATGCCTTTTGAAATTTTTTCTCAACAACTCAGTATGAAATAAGATCTGCCTATGTTTTGACTTGCATTACCCTGATTATACCACTGTGGTAGAGCATCTTACATATGTTCACTGGCCATTTTGTACTTTCTCTTAGGTAGACTACCTACTTAGGTCTTTTGCTCATTTGGCTATGTTTTCACAATTTGTAGGAATTCTATATTTATTTACAGAGGAAATATGGTACAATGATTAAAAGTACGGATTCACAAGCTTAAATTTTGATATTTAATCCAGGCTGAGGTTAGGATGCTTGGGCAGCTCAGCATTTGGGCACCTGCCTTTGTCTCAGGATGTGATTCGGGGATCCGGGATTGAGTCCTGCATCGAGCTTCTTGTGAGGTGCCTGCTTCTCCCTCTGCCTCTGTCTCTGCCTCTCTCTCTATCTCTTCTGTGTCTCTCATGAATAAATAAATAAATCTCTAAAAAAAATCCAGGCTGAGGTCAAGCCAGATTCTTGGATGAAGAAGGTACAATCAAGACCAAACATGGAAGATTTAACCTATATCAGGAGCACAGGTCCTATCATCATTTATGACAGCTGTACATATATTTATTTACAGGTGGAAGACGGATACAATGTTATACATGGAAAACTAAAAAAGAATAATCTAATATAAAATTAATCATTAGATTATCTTTGTCATATGCAGTGCTTTGATGCAGAACTGGCATTCTGATAAAGTGTGAGCATTGTATTTTTTTTTTCTCAGCAGAGAGCTACTAAATGAGTTGTCTGCAGCACTATGTCATGTGAATGCTCTTCTACTGTGAGAATTGTTGATTATTTGAACATTCATTGTTTGGGGATGGGGAAATAATGTATTTTTAATAGGATATGTAGACATATCTCAATGCCCTTCCTTTACTTTAAAAAAAAAACATCTTGGTTTTGCCTGGATATTTATTTGTCATGAATTTTCTATGTCATGACAACATTCTGCTATTTTAACATTATCTCCTAAATGACAGACATCCTTATCCAGGTTATGGGAAGCAAACAATAACAGCTTGTACTCTAATCTGACATAATCTCATCATGGCTCAGCTATGAGTGAACATAGGGACAAAGTTCTATGTACACTCATACAAGCAGACAATGTGTGAGAATAAACAAGATAACAAGTTACGTCATTAGAAAAAAAAAGGATCCAACAGGAAAACTCTCATTTTTTTGGATGATACATATAGTAATAATTTATTTTTAACAAAAGAACAAAATAAATATCCTGAGATATTCTTTTTGTTCCTTTCCCATGCTTATTTTTCATTAATAATAGGAAAAATGACCTAAAGTTTGTTAAGTGCCTTAGAGTATCCAAAGCACACTCCCACTTATAGCACCTGATGATCCTAAAACTATTTTAGTTCATGTTAAAACTATCATTTTATATAGATAGATGGTGATTCAGAGATGCTAAATGATTTGCCCAAGGTCATGAGTCATAAGTGGCAGAGGTAGGATTCAAATCTAAGTTTCTCTGTCTCCATGTCCAATGATCTTTTGTCACATCCAGAAGCCCACTGTGATACTCTGTCAGCTAAATACCTCACACTCTGGGAAATGAGCTGATATAGGTCACAGCATTTTTTGATTGCTCTGGCCAAAAGGAGGAAAGTGCATCCAAAGTCAAGATCAATTGCTATGTTTAGGGGATGGTGTTATTTGAGACTGGAGTCCATCTATGCATTGAAGATAGAACATGAGATTCCTTAAAAGGCTCAAAGAAATGTTAAAAGTGAAGCAAAAACAAGGCTAGGAACTAATTTCGTTTCCCTTCCTATATTCTAAAATTCGAATTAGATTCAACCTTTCTGTAAAATTCAGGACATACACATAAGGGTTGTATTGGTGGTTTTGTTTTGAACTAGTGTGTGGGATCAAAAGGGAATACGGGTTTTCTCCTTTGTTGAAAACAGCAAGGTTTCTGCCGGAGGGTATCAAGCCAGGGGTCTGAGTCCCAGCCAGCCACTGGAACAGAATAATCAGTGGCCAAAAATATTGTTGAGAGTTGCAAGTAGAAGTACATAGTCTGGGATCCCTGGGTGGCACAGCGGTTTGGCGCCTGCCTTTGGCCCAGGGCGCGATCCTGGAGACCGGGATCGAATCCCACGTCGGGCTCCCGGTGCATGGAGCCTGCTTCTCCCTCTGCCTGTGTCTCTGCCTCTCTCTCTCTCTCTCTCTCTGTGTGACTGTCATAAATAAATAAATATTAAAAAAAAAGAAGTACATAGTCTTGAGAACTCAGTAGCAGATATAAAAACAATACCAAAAATACTAGAAAATAGACCCTTTAAAGGGGTGGCCCTTCAGGTCCAACATAAATTTCCATAAAACTAATGAATTTATCATCCAGCTCCTTGTACATGATACCTCACTTCCTTCATCAAAAAGGACAAGGAAGACATTTCAAGTATCTTACCAACTTCACAAATATAAAGATAATTAGAGTAGGGTGAATATAAAAAGAAAATTACCAATTCCTCCTTTTAAATCTCATTTTCACAAATTTTATCAAAGGATTGAATTTTTGTTGTTATTATGTAATATCTACTGAATAAAGCGTTAATTGTCTTCATGAATACATATATAGATCTTTTATTTACATGAATATATTCAAAGGGATTATAAGGACAAATTAGTGAGCTCGGTTTTCTGTGTAAAGAATTTCATAGACACTCAGAGTGATTATCATATATGAGAAGGCACAAATGGACTGGATACTATGGCTTGTACAATGATTCTGATCTGAGCAATTCACATTGAAATTAATAAATGGAACAGAACATTTCTAAGTGCTAGCTTAAAAGAAAATATAAGTAATTTACATTATGTCTGTGTAAAATAAAATATAATGTGGGGTTATCATTTCCCCAGAGATCTAGGAAAACAAACTGAAACTACAGAATCCATCACTCAAAATAACGTTCTGTCATTTATTTGTCTCTCACTATGTTTGAATTAAAAAAAAATCCTCAGAAATTTAATGTCTAAGCTACACAAAAAGGACCATATATTTGGGACTAGAGAGTTTGGAGAAAAAAAAGTGAGATATTTATAGGAATACAAGATATATAAGAAACTTTTCAGGCAGCCAGGGCGACTCAGTGGTTTAGCACAGCCTTCAGCCCAGGGCGTGATCCTGGAGACCCAGGATCAAGTCCCACGTAGGGCTCCCTGCATGGGGCCTGCTTCTCCCTCTGCCTGTGTCTCTGCCTCTCTCTGTCTCTCTCTCTCTGTGTGTCTCTCATGAATAAATAAATAAATCTTAAAAAAAGAGAAACTTTTCATATGAGATATAAAGTACTACATCTTAGCTACAGATAAAGTATCTGGAGCTCCAGGTCAAAGATATGCCTCTAATTGTTTTACAAAGTATAAAAATATTTTTAGAATTATATATCCTGACCCACTGATCATTCTTAGTACCACACAGTGTTAATTACTATAGCCTTAAAGTACTTATTGAAATCAGGCATTGTATATCTGATAACTTTTTAGCTAATCTAGGTGCTTTACATTTTCATAAACATTTTAGATTCGTTTTTAAATTTTCACAAAATCCTACTGAAATTTTGATTGCGATTATACTGAAATTATAGATAAATTTGAAGATAATTAAGTTCTTAACAATATTAAGATTTATGATGCATAAATCTGATATATATCTCCATTTATTTAGAGTCTCTTTTCCTATCAATATTTTGTAGTTGTAAGTGTAAAGGCCAGACACCTACTTTGTTAAATTTATTCCTACAAGTGTACGTTTTGAAATGCTCTTTTAAAAGACTTTTTAAAAATTTCAGATTCCAGTTGTTTATTTCTAGCATACAGAAATGTAATTGATTTTTGTATATTGATGACATATAATTTTTAAGATTGTTATTACAAAGAGCTTTCTGTAGATTTTGTATTATTGTAAGGTGAATGCATTGAGCACACTTGTGCTTTACTTTCTTTGTCTGAAAATTTCATCACCTCTGTTGTATCTATATTTGCTTTTATTGACTATTTTTTCACCTGGTTATTGATCACATTTTCAGGCTTCACATTCTAGTAATTTTTTATATGATGGTGGAATTGTAAAATCTGAATTGCTAAGTGTTGAAACTTGGTTAGTCCTTTAAAAAGCATTGAACTTTGTTTTAGAGGAACTTAAGTCGCTAACAGCTCTGTTTGGTCCTTTTGAGGTTTAGTTTTAAGTTTATTTAAAGACGTATTTGGGTTAGAAGTTGGCAATTTTTTTGCTATTAATTTTTTGAAGTATAGTTATACAATATTATATTATTTTCAGGTGACAACAGTGATTTGATAAATACATATATTACAAAATGCTCACCACAATAACTGTAGTTACCATCTGTTATCGTATAAAGTTATTACCGTATTACTGATTATATTCCCTATGCTGTACTTTTCATCCCTGTGACTTATTTATTTTATAACTGGAGTTTGTATTTCTTTATCCCTTTTCTCTTTGTGAATTTTTTTCTGTATGTTTTTTCAACTCAGGGAACTTTAGTTTTTAAACTAATCTAATGTAAAAACAAGTTGAAGTTAAAAGAACATGTTCAGAAAGTTATTATGTTCAGCTTTGCAGGCCATATGGTCTTGATTGCAACTACTTAACTGCCATTTTAGTGTGAAAGTAACCGTAGATGATGTGTAAACAAGTGGGTATGGCTAAGTCCCAATAAAACATTATTTACTTAAACAGGTGGTAGGCCAGATTTGGTCTTAAGATTATAGTAGAGACTATTTCCTTCTAGAGTTACTTTGCCCCATACTAAAGTGTACCTTTCTGGAGTTCCTACTGAATACCCTGTGTATTCACCAATTACTCTCTCTCTACTCTGGCGGGTAGAAATTCATATATATATGGCCCTCTGTGGATTCTGGCAGTTTTTCAGCTTATAGGCTCCTAGTTATTGCTGTCTTAGGAGTTTGTTTTCTATCTATTCTTTTGGATTTTACCTACAAATATAAAAACTAGAATCCAAAGACTTAAGCATATCTCTGGATCTCCTTCTCTGTCTAGCTCCCTTTCCTCCACCACTCAGTATTGAAAATTCTAGATGTCCCAAACTCTGTCTCCTCCTATGTGTAAGCCCATTTTCTGGTAGGCTGACCCTTTTGGGAGTTATAGTTCATAAGTGCCTCTATGCAGAAATCTAGGGGTGATCATAGGGTGTGCCTTTTTCACACAGTCCTGTGTTTCCTTATGTTCAATATCTGAAAACACTTGTTTTATGTATTTTGCCCAAGTTTCTAGTTGTTTGTTGCTGAAGAATAATTTCATACTTTTTTACTCTTTCTTACTGTGTTTAAATTGGGCACAAATTACTCAATCTTGATATTCTAATTGCCTCTGATTTGACCAGTAAGTTTCTCTAAAAGCTGGCTCCTTAAACCTTTCATCATAATGCTATAATTTTTTGAGCACTTTCTTATTTTCTGGTACAGAAATAAATCTAGGCTCATTTTGAATTTTTTTGTTTTTAGTTCTAAACAGACCATTTTCTCAAGAGGACCTGGCTCGTTTTAATGGGAAATAGTATTTAAAATAGAGGTGACATTCAGTTATGTTAAAATATCACATGGCTATCTTTTGTTTAATGGACCATAAAGGGTCAAAGGAGATCAGAAAGGAAAGCATTGTAATGAAGTCACACAAAATGATAGTCACTTAGACCAAAATAGTAATGGTGAAAAATTGTATATGAGTTATGAGATAAAAACTTGTACACACACACAACTTGGGCCAATACTTAGTTAGAAGGTGGGCCTCTATTCAAAATTTGGTTTGGATGTTAAGACTGACAATACCAGGGGCACCTGGACGGCTCAGTCAGTTAAGCATCTGCCTTCAGTTCAGGTTATGATCCTGGGGTCCTGGGATCAAGCCCCATGTTTGGCTCTCTGCTCAGGAGAAGAGTCTACTTCTCCCCCTCTGTTTGCCACTCCCCTGCTTGTGCTCTCTCTCTCTCAAATAGAAAAATAAATTTAAAAATATAAAACTATTTTCAGATATGCCTTGGAGCTACCCTTATGTCGCAGAAAGCCTCATTATGTGAGTAATAGACATTTTCAATCCTTTTTAAGAGACCAAGGAAAAGAAACTGACTTAGAGTTTTATAGTATTTGGAGGATGGGTCTGGGGTGAGAATTTCTGTGCACAGATAAGGACATACTTGGTTTGAACCTCCTGCCAATAAGGAGAGCACCTGGACTATCTTATTAGGTTTCCAGATGTGGAACACAAAGGAAGAGCTGTCAACAATCAAGTCTAACATCAAAAAGTAGAGTCAGACTCTATTACACAGAGCTCCTTACAAGATTTGTTTTCCCTCTGAGTAACTGGCGTTATAGAATTGCCATAAACACAGTTGAAGAAAGCTGTTAACTTGAAAAAATTTGGAGGGGAAGAATCAGAGTTTGCATTTCAGCATGTTAAGCTTCAGATTCAGTCTCTAAGATTTATTTACATTGGAGATTTTTTACTTTCATAATTTGTTCTTTTTTACAAAAAAACAAACAAAACCCTGCCCACTAAGAAGTTCTCTGCCTAATTTAAATAATATATTTTTACTAAAAATCAAAGTTACATAATTTCATAGAAGCTATAATATCAGAATCATTTAAAGATATACACCCTCCCCCTTAGTAGATGATTTATTTGGACAAAACAACAGACATGGAAAATAATTTGGAAATAGGTAAATAACATTAGTTGATAATTTTGATTATTGTTTGATATTTAGCAAAAAAGTGTTTTATGGGTAGGATACATGATAGCAGTAAAATTGTCTGTATTAATGTGAAGGGTTTTCTGTTCAAAATTAATATTATATAATATTTAAATTAATGTCTTTTTTAATTATGTAGCTATTATGTTTTAGAACTTTAAAATTATAATTATTCTAAAATAGGAGCTGTATTGAATATGTAATATATTGGGATTTGTAATGTGATTCCATTTAAAAACATGTTCAAATTATTTTCTTGTTTGTTTTAAAAGAATTAAATATAAGCTTGATTCAGTCTCTTTGGAGAAAAGTATCTTAAGAACCAGTTTTGTTTTTACTCCCCAAACAAATTGGAATTGACGGAATCAATACAAATGCCTACCTGTGTAAAATTAAATGATCTAGTAATTTCACAGGTTTTCAACAGTCCCATGAGAAATAATTCATCTGGTAGTCAACATCACCATTTCTCTTCCTTAGTGGTCTAGTCTTGTGATAGTTGACCTGGATCACTGTTCTTCTTTTCAAGTCAATAGATTTTTAAAAATAGTTCAGAAGATAATAGACCTGGGTGCAAATTGTACCTCTGCTATCAAAAAATCATCAAGTCATTTAACATCTACAATCCTTATTTATTTTTCATCTATGAATAAAGGTTAATGTAAATGATCTCCATTTCTATGTAGCTCAGAAATGCTTTAAAGTTCTGATTCTGAGTCAAGCTCTGTGATTGAAACATTAAAGGTCTTTTGCCTTACCCCCAATCTGCTAAAACTGAACCGGGCAGCTAAATAAAAGTAGTTTAATCCCACGCTGCAAGAAAAGAAAATGTTAGCAATTAACCCACACAAGAAAGTTTTGTTAGAGGAAGAATGCATGGTTGAAACTTATTTTCAAAAGCTTTGCAAGTGTAAAGGGCATTTAATTAGGCAATTTTGAACAAACAGTCCAGAAACAGCTTAACACACAAAATGGCTAGAAGCTTCCAGAACACGTCTTCTCCCCCAGTGGTTTCTACATGGCATCACATCCATCTCCTCCCACTTCTTCCCTCTTAGCCATCTATTTTCTAAAATGTGGGACTGATCGAGGACATGAAAGCTTCTTTGTAAAATCTTTGTAAGATTTTATCAGCAGGAGATTTTAGCTTCCAGAACACCTTCCCAAATCACCTCTCAGCTCTAATCCACACCAATCCTCTGCCACCAGGCCATCGAAGCTCAAGTAGAAGTAAAATAGGAAGGCATTATTGGTTCCTCTACCTACCAGATGGGAAAGACAGGGAGGAAGAAAATCTCAGATACCATAGTGTCACAGAGCACCCAGGAAGTGGATATTCCAAGATGGATCTTCAAATGACTTTTTCTACTGAAATATTGTTACCCTGGTGCTATGCCCTATTGTAATATTGGAGCAGGATAACAATTATACCCTAAATGTGAATATGGAACTGCTTTGTCATTTCCAGAGCACTGTATTTCACTTCTCCCTTTATTTGACTCATATTTTTTGGTCACCTACAAATGGCCAGGCACCATTCTAGATGCTGAGAATAACAACAGTAGTCCCTTTAATGAGTTTAGCTAATTAAGCCAAGTCTCATAGCTGAGAAGTATCAATACCAGGATTCAAACTCAGGTCTTCAAAAACATTGCCCTTTATTTTAAGTTTTGTGGGAAAAAATATTTATTGTTGACATTGCTATGTAGGGAAATTGGTTCTAAAATTCTAAATGATTGACAGATATGTATGCATTTTGAAGGAAAAGATCTGTTAGAATGTTGAATATTACTTATATATTCATACCCCTGCTTCTGAGGAAGTACCATGTATATATTTGGTTTCTGATAAATCTTGAAATTTGTGGGTGGTAATGGAATATACTTCCAAATACACCGTAATACATAAGCTCTGAGTACCCTAAAGATTTTGTTTCAGAATAAAAAATTGAAAGCCTCACTTTGGCTTTCCGATCTAATTTATATCCTTGAACTTACAGGAAATGCTGTATTTGAGGAGACTTGCGATACTTTCCTAGATCAGTAAAATGATACTTTTTTTTTTTTTTTCATTTTGAGTAATCCTTGTGAGTGATCTATTGGCCAAAACCCTGGAGGGGACCAAGAGAGGGATAGGGGTCAGATAACTCACATTCCTAAGAACACCATGTTTCTTTATGTGTTAAAGTGAATCTACTCTTACTAGCTTTTAAGCTAAGTAAGGATGTCATGTAGCTTTTCAGATATGTTAGTAGTATTTCCTCATCTTCATTTGTTTTCTGTTTTCTAGGTATCTGTCCCCCTGGCTTTTGAGAATGTCAGAATGGCAAATATTATAAACCAGAGCAAAGCTGTAATTTTGTAGATGATTGTGGAGATGAGACTGATGAAAATGAATGTGGTACCTCCTGTACTTTTGAGAGAGGCTGGTGTGGCTGGCAAAACTCCTTCGCTGAAAACTGGGCTTTGGGAGTTGGCTCTCATCAAACCCTAAGACCTCCCAAAGACCACACACTTGGAAACAAAAAAGGTAGGTTATGAGGCTTTTACAGCATCTCTAGAGAGATTACTCTGGTACCATGGCAAGCGAGGCAAACATTTAGTGAGCCTATTTGTCTCCTGGGTCTGCCATCACAAAGTACCAGAGATGTAAGCCACAGGCATTGTTGCACAGTTCTGGAAGCTAGAAGTGTGAGATTAAGGTGTTAGCAGAACTGGTTCCTTTTGAGGGCTGTGAGGGGAAATCAATTATTTGCTTCTCTCTTAGCTGCTGTAGACTCACACGTTACTTGGCTTGTAGATGGCCCTCTCCTGTATCTTTACATTGTCTTCCCACTGTGCACGTCTGTCTCTGTGTCTGAATTTATCCTTTTCATTACGACACATTCTTAGTATGGACTGAGGCCTGCCCTGATGACTTCGTTCTAATTTGGTCATCCATAAAGGGCCTATTTCGAAATAAGATCACGTTCACAGGGAATGGAATTGGGACTCCATCATCTTTGGGAGAGCAGGGGATGTAATTTGACACATAACGGGGGAGTTACCAAATTTTAATATCATTCTGATAATTGTAGATAGATGATAATGTATGCTGCCATCGGGCACTTTTCCTAAATGACACACATTTATAATTAATAACCCAAAATTCTATCACTCATCTGATCATTGGTATGTCATATGGCTTTTCAGATTCTCAAATTTCTCATCTGCAAATAGAGAGAATCAAGTTTTCCCAAACAAGGATTAGAGAAATGGGATGATATGTGTGAAGGGAAGGTAGTTGGGAAGCTGCAGAGGTGATGTGACTGTAAGGTCACACATGTCAGAAGTGTTGGGAATGCCTCAGTTTTGCCATGAGTAAATGAGGTCAAGTCTCAGACTCAATGGTCAAGGGATATCAGTAAAGAAGGGACCCCGAATTCCTGGAAGCTATCAAATAGGAAAGATGGTGTCTAAGTGTGGAAACTCCATGGGCTTATGATGAAACAAAGTCCTCCAGGAGCCCAAACTGACCACACCAGAGAAAGGAAGGTCTGAGCCCCAAACACTCAGCTCTACGTACATAAATAAAATGTTTCAAGTATTTGGATACGCAAATATAAAACTCAATATCTTTTTTTAAAGATTTATTTATTCATGAGAGACACAGAGCAAGAGAGAGACAGAGGGAGAGGCAGAGGGAGAAGCAGGCTCCCTACAGGGAGCCCAATGCGGGACTCCATCCCGGTGAGCCAAAGGCAGACACTCAACCGCTGAGCCACCCAGGCATCCCAAAACTCAATATCCTTCATGTTACATATTAAGATTCTCAGCATTTTACTTATGCATTCCATAGGTGACTGAATTTGTGAAAGTATACCATAATTCCTTTATATATTTTTCGTAGATACTATCTTTGCATTGTTTTACAAATGGGTAGTTTAGGGGGTCCATGAAATGATTTCTATAACTATCTTGTTGATTCAGTGGCATAAATATCCTGCCACATCAGTTAATCTGCATACTGTGAAGTACTTTGCTCAAAGCACAGACAGTTGGAAATTGTTCTGTCAGTGAGCTAGAAGCAAGGCTATTGGGTTTTCTTTCTGTTTCAAATGGAAATGCCTTTGGCAGCTCATAGCCTATGAAATATACTTAAAAACCCTAAGTAAGATGGAGGAGCTAAAATGATCCCCTCATTCTTGTTCGTGCCCTGTCTGAATGCCGTCCTTGTTCCTAGGACACTTCTTGTATCTGGAGGCTACTCCATTGGGTCTTTGGGGTGAAGAAGCACACCTCAAGAGTGCTGTGTGGCAAGAATCCAGCGCTGCCTGCACCCTAAGCTTCTGGTATTTCCTATCTGCAAAAGCCACGGGGTCCATTCATATCGTCATTAAGGTAGGATCTTTGCCTGTGATTCCTCTGGGCTTATCAAAGTGTCCTACAGGCAGCCCATGGCCAAAGGGAGTTTTTACAGTTCTGCTAACTTGGCCAGAAGAAGCTTCCTTTCATCTGGGATGGGAGCTTCTACTTGTGGTTCACATGCTCTGTGGGGTTTGATAAGCATGGCATGGGAACTAGCTTTGAGCTCAACATCATACCCTGTGATTATGACTGAATCCCAGAGACTCTTTTTATGATAACATGTAGTCTAAGACTCATAAATTTCTTCTTGCTGTTTTGACGTTTCCTTTCCTATCCTTCTCAGAAAAAAAAAAAAAAAGATTATTTGTACATCTGAAGGGAGAATGACTTTCCATTTTAACTTCTGTTTGAGCAATCATTAAGGGAACTAATATTAGACATTTTGGTTCTAACCACACTATGCAAAGGACTGAACTGCTCCAGAGAATGATCAAGGTGTGATTACATTGAACTGCTTATTAACTATGACACAATAATGCATTTTCTTAGTGAGGATTAATTGGATGTTTCTGTCAGGGCTTTAATTTAGTATAACAAAGTGACAGTGTTCAGGGAGCAAAATAACAAAGTATATATTAATATTAATAAGACCTGATTCGTATACCTTTACTCTTTGGAAAGTTAAAACAGCAGCAAAAGTGAGATGAGTGTGCATGCGTGTGTGTGTGTATGTGTGTGTATATGTGTGCGTGTGTTCATTTGAGAAATCTAGTTAGAATTCTGAGAGAGCTGACTTTAAAAACATGCTCTAGAGGCCACTGCTGTTTTATCACACATGAGCTTTGCTGAAGTACCCTAGCACTGTTAGAGAACACCTGACTAGAATACCGAAGGGCTCCTCTTTTGGAATAGCTGATGCCTGAATAGTCTGCATTTTATCCAAAAACCAAGTTAACTGTATATTCTAGGGTTATTCGATAATCAGAAATGCCTACCTAGTAAAATACGTGCAGCAAATACCGCTGTGATTTATGCTTGCATATAAATATAGGAGCTTAAATATAATGATTAAAGTTTGCACAAGAGTGTCCTGTGAGTACACGGCTGCATGTGACACCTGGCTACACAGGGAAGGATTTCGCAAGTGAAAGATTTTGCACTGCCTTGTGGACTTTGCTTTAGTATTTGTTTCCCTCATATTCACCTTAGTCTCTCTTCCATCATAGTAACAAACTTTATATTACTAATAATATGTAAAATTAAACTATTGTGAGAGAGAAGTCTTCCTGTCAAGTCAGGTTGAACTCCTATGATTCCTCCGATTGATTCCTATAGACATTTAACAGTATTTTTTAAAAACTATCTTTCTGCCATGTTTTTTTTTTTTAAACCCAGTAACACTTTTTTTTAAAGAAAAAAACATGATTATCTTCATTTAGTGATATTTATTGCAAAAGAGACATCTTTCATTGTGTATATTATATTCAGGAATTTTAGAGCAATCATTTTATTTTGGTAATTAATATGATACATATTTTTGATCATCATTACAAAGTACTCCTTAGGCATCTCTCTTTGTGGAACCATGCTGGATTTTGACCTGCTCATTAATTTGAAAGCATCCTAGCCAGATGGCAGACACAATAGGGGCAAGAATTCTGCCTTTTATTTCTTTCTTTCTTTACTTCTCGTCTTTTGAAATGGTCTCAATTTATGCAGGTGTTGCCTCTGGCTCAGTCTCCCCTGTCTCTTCCCAGGAATATCTCCTTCTGTGTTTCCCTCTTCTGCCTCCATACCAAACCCAACACAATCTGGTAGGTTGAGCTTTTTGCAAAACTTTCCTTGACAAATTTTGCCCACCATGATTACTCCTCAGAATAATAAGCTGTGTCCTTCACAGCTCCAAAAATTCTTTTTCACTAAATGTTCAATTTATATATTCTGTTTCAACAGGCAGGTCATAAAATCTCGAGAGCAAGACCTTGAAATTTTAGGTTTTTTTGTCCTTCTGGGCTCTTCAGAGAAGGGATTGCAGAAGAGGAGTGGTACTACTCCAAAGCACCCCTTTTGGGGACAGTCCTTGTAAAGGAGTGACTGTTATGGGTTACCTGCACAAAAGTAAAATCTAGTCTGGGAAGAGAGGGTGGTTCAAGATGATGGTGTAGGAAATACCCTAAATGCAACTCCTTTCTTAGACACAACAAATTTCTGGCTATACATGTAATAATTTTCCTCTGTAAACAAACAAGGAACCCCCCCCCCCACCTATGAGAACAAGATGACTAGCCTTTCCACAATAAGAGACAAAAAAGACATTTGGCAAAGGATAGGAGAGGAAGAGACATGGCCTCCCTGGGGCCCTGTCCCCGATGCAATAACCCCACAGTAGGGACCAAAAGAATCATAGAACTATAAGGAACGTATATCCCACTCTAAAAGGGCTCACCTGCAAACGCGCTCACATGAAGATCTAGCACAAGAGGAATAGACTTGAAAGTAAGGGGAGGAGGGCGGGTGCTGGAGGGGAATGGGTGACGGGCACTGAGGTGGACACTTGACGGGATGAGCACTGGGTGTTTTTCTGTATGTTGGTAAATTGAACACCAATAAAAATTAATTAAAAAAAAAAAAAAAAGAAAGTACCTAAACCATAAGCAAGGGAGATGCACTAATTTTAAAATGACTGCCAGTGGGTCAGGAACCTGTGAGAACATTATCCAGGGATGGAAGTGCTGGTGTGTGCCATTTTTGCCACTCATCCTAACTTCCTGATGATAGAACAAATGGGTGCCATCTTTGGTGCCCTCCCTCTAGCTAACACATGAAGGTCATGGTCCCCTCTCCCTGCCACATAACCAGGCTGGGGGAAGCTCCCCACATTTCATTCACTCTGTGCATTATCAGAGCTGCATCAAGACCAGGCGAGTGACAGGAGCCCGTCTTCCCCATGTAGCAGCCAAGCCACAGGCAAGTCAGATGAGCACCCTAACTCTACCTATCTGGTGCATAAATGGAGTGGGCAAGTGGTGGGAGCCCTGATCTCCCTGCCCAGCAACTGTGGCTCTTTCAGAGCCAGCAGACTTTTTTTTTTAAGATTTTATTTATTTATTCATGAGAATACACAGAGAGGAGAGAGAGAGAGAGAGAGAGAGAGGCAGAGGGAGAAGCAGGCTCCACGCAGGGAGCCCGATATGGGACTCGATTCTGGGTCTCTAGGATCATGCCCTGGGCTGTAGGCGGTGCTAAACCACTGAGCCACCCGGGCTGCCCCAGAGCCAGCAGACTTACTCAAGCCATACTGTAGATGCCCATAGAGTGCCTGGTTCTGGTGGCCAGGGGAGGTTGTGCTTCTGGCTCACATGGAAAAACTCCTACACAAGACTACTCTCTCAAGATGAAGGGAGGTAGCCATTTCACCCAATACATACATAGAAACAGAGAGAGGCAAAATGAGGAGACAGAGGAATATATTCCAAACCAAACAACAAGGAAAATCCTCAGAGAAAGACCTTAATGAAACTGAGATAAGCAACACACTTAGTAAAGAATTCATAGTAATGGCCATAAAGAGGCTCACAGATCTCAGGAGAAGAATGGATGAACACAGCAAGAACTTCTACAAGGAGATAGAAAATAGACGAAAATACCAAAGAGAAATTAAAACTGAACTGAGAAACACACTGTAGGGGTTCAACAGCAGAATGGATGGAATAGAAGCATGAATCAGTAAAATAGAAGCAAATCCATGGAAAACACCCAATCACAGCAGGAAAATGAAAGCAAAAAAGAATTTTTAAAAAGACAAAATGCCTTAAGGGACCACTGAGACAGTATCAAGCAGAATAACATTTTCATTATAGGAGTCACAGGAGGAGAGAGAAAGGGCCAGAAAAATTCTCAAAGAAATAATGGAAGAAAACTTTCCTAATTCAGGGAAGGAAATCAATATTCAAGTCCAGATAGCCCAGAGAGTTTCAAATAAGGTGAATCTGGTGACGCCTGGGTGGCTCAGTTGGTTGAGTGACTAGCTCTTGGCTTTGGCTCAGGTTGTGATTTGGTGGGTCATAGGATTGAGCCCTCATGTTGGGCTCTGCACTCAGTGGGAGGGTTGCTTGAAGATTCTTTCCCTCTGACTTTCCTCCTGCTCTTTTTCTCTCTCTCTCTCCCCCCAAGTAAATAAATAAATCTTTTTAAAAAAGAGAAAAGATGAACCCAAAGAGAAAGACACCAAGACACGTTATAATTAAAATAGTAAAAATTAATAATCAAGAGAAGATATTGAAAGCAAGAGAAAAGCAACACGCTGTATAAAAGGGAGCCATTATAACTCTATCAGAAGGTTTCTCAGCAGGAAATTTATACGTCAGAAGGGCATGCATAGCATAATATATTCAAAGTTCTGAAAGGAAAGAACTCCCAACCAAGAATTCTCTACCTGGCAAGTCTGTCATTCAGAATTGAAGAAGAGATTAAGAGTTTTCCAGGAAGCAGAAACTAAAGGAGTTCATCACCACTGAACCCAACCATACCAAAAATGTAAAGGATGCTTTTCTAAGCTAAAAAGAAAAGGTACTAATTACTAGTAAGAAAACATATGAGAGTTAAAAATCTAACCGGAAAGGACAAGTAATCAAGGTAGTGAGTGGATCAACCACTTATAAAACAAATATGAAAGGTGAAAGACAAAAGTAGCAAAATAAAACTACCGCAATGAGTTAAGGGATAAATAAAATAAAAATATGTTAAATGTGTTATCAAAATATAAAAATGCAGGAGAGAGGAGTACAAATATAAAACTTTGGGATACATTCAAAATTAACTTACTGTCAACTTAAAGGAGACAGTTATATACATGTCATATGTGAACCAGACAATAACCACAAAGAAGAAAGCTTATAGTTAAGAACACAAAAGTAAAAGACAAAGGAATCTAAATATAAAGAAAACAAACACAAAGTAACAAACCAAGAAAGGAAGAGAAAAGGACAACAATAACAGTGAGGAAACAATTAACAAGATGACAGTAAGTACATACCTATTAATAATGACTTTAAGTGTAAAGGAACTACTCTTCAATCAAAAGACATAAGATGGCTAAATGGATAAGAAAAACAAGACTCTTCTATAGGCTGCCTTGTCCAAACCTCAATGAGATATCACCTCACACTAATCAGAATGGCTATTTCCAAAACACAAGAAATAAGTGTTGGTGAGGATGTGGAACCCTGGAACCCTCCTGCACTGTTGGTGGGAATGCAAACTGGTTCAGCCACTGTGAACATCAGTATAAAATTTTCCTCAAAAATTCTCAAAAATAGATTAGATACCATGTGATCCAGCAATTCCACTTATGGGTATTTATACAAAGAAAACAAAAACACTAATTGGAAAATATATATACATGCCTGTGTTTCCTGCAGCATTATTTACAATAGCCAAGTTATGGAAGTAACCCTAAGTGTCCATTGAGAAAAATGTTAAAGAAGATGTGATATACAAAAGAATATTTTTCAACTGTAAAAAAAAAAAAGAATGAAATCTTACCATTTGCAACAACACAGATACACTTTAAAGGCATTGTGTTAAGTGAATAAATCAGAAATAGACAAGTACCATATGCTTTCACTTATGTGTAGAATCTAAAAAAAGTAAACAAACAAAATAGAAAGATACAGAGGACAAACTAGTGGTTGCCAGAGGGGAGAGGGTCAGAGGACAGTTGGGATAGGTAAAGGGGATTAAGAGTTACAAACTTCCAAAAAAAAAAAAAAAAAAAAGAGTTACAAACTTCCAGTTATAAAATAACTAATTAAAAAAAATAACTAATTTATGGGCATGCAACGTACAGCCTATGGAATATAGTCAATAACATTGTAATAATTTTTTATACTAACAGGTAATAACCAGACCTCTCCAGGCCATCATTTCATTATATGCAAAAATATTGAATCACTATGCTATATACCCGAGACTAATATAATATTCCATGTCAATTATAATTCAATAAAAAGTCTGATCTGAAAAATTTGTATTCTGAGATACATGCATGCAATCAGATGCAAAAGGTATGCTACCATTGAGCAATAATTCAATATCAATGTTGTTGTAAAGTGTAGTTTTGATTATACATCACAACCACAGTAGTGGATACATTCATTGAACATCAAATATTTAACTTTTATTGAACATAACACTTAATACTATTTTATGTAATTAATTCTTAGCACAACCCTCTGAGTTAAAGAATACAAGCTCCATTTTACTGAAGGATGGGTAAAGGGAGTTTCATAGAAATGTCTACCTAACCAGTCACTGACAGGCTGGGACTTTGAATTTAGGTATATTTACAGATAAGAAGCTTTTGCACAGCAAAGGATACAGTCAACAAAACTAAAAGACAACCTACAGAATGGGAGAAGATATTTGCAAATGACACATCAGATAAAGGGCTAGTTTCCAAAATCTATAAAGAACTTATTAAACTCAACACCAAAGAAACAAACAATCCAATCATGAAATGGGCAAAAGACATGAAGAGAAATCTCACAGAGGAAGACATGGACATGGCCAACAAGCACATGAGAAAATGCTCCGCATCACTTGCCATCAGGGAAATACAAATCAAAACCACAATGAGATACCACCTCACACCAGTGAGAATGGGGAAAATTAACAAGGCAGGAAACAACAAATGTTGGAGAGGATGCGGAGAAAAGGGAACCCTCTTACACTGTTGGTGGGAATGTGAACTGGTACAGCCACTCTGGAAAACTGTGTGGAGGTTCCTCAAAGAGTTAAAAATAGACCTGCCCTACGACCCAGCAATTGCATTGTTGGGGATTTACCCCAAAGATTCAGATGCAATGAAACGTCGGGACACCTGCACCCCGATGTTTCTAGCAGCAATGGCCACAATAGCCAAACTGTGGAAGGAGCCTCGGTGTCCATCGAAAGATGAATGGATAAAGAAGATGTGGTTTATGTATACAATGGAATATTACTCAGCAATTAGAAACGACAAATACATCCAAAACTTATGTTTTTATCCTCACCTTTATTCCCGAGAGTTTTTCTTTTTTTTTTTTAAATTTTTATTTATTTATGATAGTCACACAGAGAGAGAGAGAGAGAGGGGCAGAGACACAGGCAGAGGGAGAAGCAGGCTCCATGCACCGGGAGCCCGACGTGGGATTCGATCCCGGGTCTCCAGGATCGCGCCCTGGGCCAAAGGCAGGCGCCAAACCGCTGCGCCACCCAGGGATCCCATTCCCGAGAGTTTTTTACTGATACTAATGAGTTCTGCTTTTGTAATGAAATACAGATTCTATTTTAGTGAGATCTATTTTCATTGGCTCAAATCATGAAATAATTTTCTTTTTTAAGAAAACAAAATGAGTAACAGTTCCTAGCATGCATATTTGTGACTCTTAAACTACTCCTGTAATAAAGGAGTTAATTTAGAGAAATACCAGGAAAGCAAAATTATTTGTTTAGGAAACATTTAGTAAAGAACTGCACAATTTTCCATATTCTATATGTTATATTTTTATTCTATATATTTTTATTCTATATTGCTTGCCTACAGTCACATGACAATTAATTTTCACTAAAATGATGTATCTGGAACAAATGTAATCTTTGTGTCTTAAGGTGATGAGTGAATTACATGAAGATGGAAAAAAGTATTTCATTGAGAAATTAACTTCTTTTTCTTTCCTTTGAATTTGCTTTAGTTATATGTGTAGAAACACACAAAATAAAATGAAGTGAATTTTTCAAGAGAAATAACTTTTTAAAACATAACTAATTTTTTTAATAACATTGGACAATTTACCATATAGGAGGATAGATCTGTCACTCATTTCTTGGACCAAACCACATTGTGAGTAGGATTTAGTCAATGGTGACTAGTTGTGTCTTCATTTATGATGAGTCAATGAAAACTCAGAGGGACTAAGTATTATGTTCAAGGTTGTAAGTAAGTGGATGAGCTAGGACTAGAACTCAGGTGATTAAAAATTAAGCTTAGAATGTTACACAATCAGTTTTGTTTCTGTCTTTCTATAGAGGAAAATCAGATGTTGATAATTTAAATTACATTGCCAGGTCTTTTCCTGATTTAGTAATTCTTTTTTTCAAAAAATTTTACTCATTTTTGGTAAGATGTCTCCTTTTACTTATATTTACTTACCTTTTACTCATTTACATCCAGTATTAAATTTCTTGTGAAATGTAAATGTATTGCTTTTCAGATCATCTAAGATTAAAAACAAAAAAATGATTGGGATCCCTGGGTGGCGCAGCGGTTTGGCGCCTGCCTTTGGCCCAGGGCGCGATCCTGGAGACCCGGGATCGAATCCCACATCGGGCTCCCGGTGCATGGAGCCTGCTTCTCCCTCTGCCTGTGTCTCTGCCTCTCTCTCTCTCTCTCTTTGATTATCATAAATAAATAAAAATTAAAAAAAAAATAAAAAAAATAAAAACAAAAAAATGAAACACGTTCTCAGAGGTAGAACAAAGCTGTATTACATAAAAGTCAACTTGTTTTTACAAATATATTTAATTGTACCTGTTTTTCTGGCTACTTGTTTTCTGATCAGGTTAATTATGGATGAGTTATATGTAGATTTTAATGCTCGAAAAATAATTTGAGAGGGGTTTTTCAGTGTACCTGTGTTTGACAGTTTGTTTTCATAGGTAAAAGTCTGTCTAACCTCATCAGGAAACAAAAGACTTTTGCATCTTTTCAGCCAGCCATTTGAATAAAAGCAGGAACACCTGCTACCTGAAGAGTATTAACCTGTTTTGGAACTACTCCATCTGTAATAAACTGTTGATATTTTAATCAAGATGACTGTGTGCTGTAGGGAATTTTGATATATTTGACTGAAGGCATTCAGGGCTGTTACACTGTTATGATAGGAAAAAATAATATATTCAAGCCAGAAGTGGAGAAAAATAATGTATTTCAGGAGAGTCCTCCTGATTATAGCAACCTAGTTATGCTGAAAGACCATTGCTAAATTAGTTCATTGTTTTATCTTGCTCAGTGGTTCAGAGAATTTTAGAGCAGATGGGGTCGCCTGTAATTTGTTTAATCTAAACTATTCATTTAGAGATAAAGGGGCTAAGATTATGAGGTTATATTTCTTGCCCCAGCTCACATGGTATTTTAAGAAAAAGAATATGAATCCAGTTTTTTTCTGACTTCTAATTTAGAACTCTGATATTTGTCTACCTAGAAATTCTAACTGAAGATCATATTCAGTATGGAAATACAGATTTTGTTCAATAGGCTGTGAAAAATGTCAAATCAACAAACGAAAAGGCCAGATCCCTTTGCCTACTTAGAAGACTGGTTGTTCTGGGTCTGCTTTTACCCTGAAGCTAGTGAACAGTGAACCTCAGCTTTGTTAAGGGTTAATCAACAAAGCGAACATTCTCCATCCTTCCTAACTCACCACTATGCCACCCCTTACACATATGCTCACCACAGTCTTACTCTGAGAAGATTTACAACTAATTGCTGACACTACAGGTGTCTAACTATTGGAGTGTATCAGAAACATTTTCGGATTTAGGCGTATTTTGATCTGTCCAGCCAACCAAACATCTGATACTATTTTAGTCATCTTGGCATTTTATTCATTATTTCAGAGAAAGGAATATAGAAAACATGGATAGAGAAGATACATAGAATCAGGATATAGAAAATCGATTTATTCAAAGACTGCCTTGTAGATTTTAGATTGTAAATCGATTAAACTAAGTCTTTAGTGCCAGAACTTCACTTGCTTTTCCAGAATTGCTTCAGCATGTTAGCAATTCAATTTACATAATTTTGGCTATATTATATTATTGATCTGGACCAAATTGAGAGAGAAAACAGTTTGATTTTGGCATTTTAAGCTATAGCACACAAGTAGCAACACCTCCAGAATTTTATTAAATTAGTTGTCACAGGCTCACAGTGCCCTGATTTATATAAAATCAATGTTCCTTTTTATCATCTTGGGGAACGTGGCAGTATTTGTTCAAGGCATATTTTTTACTGAGATTTTTCTAAAGTTCTTTCTCCCCCCCTGCCATGATTTACCTCTTTCAGATGTCTTGAATGCTACCCACTATGGCTTCTGAGAAGCTGGTGCCTCTAGAGTCCCTTGTGTCATGAAGAGAGAATTTTTATTAAGATGTTAACAATTTTAATTGATTCCAGTAGTTTCTCTTTTAAGAGAATGATATGGCCAATTCTAAAGAATATAATTTTCATGCCATTTCTGCTATTTTGCTTTCATTTCTTGTCCCACAACTGTTGCTACTCCTGTGATTGATTTCTGGTTACAAACTGATTCCTTTTTTTCCTGTATGACGTGCTAATTCTTTTGCACTTATTAACTCTCTTAATCTTCAGAATAAATTTACAAGATATTGATATTTTATCCTATTTTTTCAGGCCACAAAATTGAGACCCAAGTTATATAAATTGTAAATAGTATAATCAGCTTTAAAAACCAATTCTAACTCCAAAATCCATCCCTAAACCATTGCATTCAACTTCTGTTATTAGAATTTAAAACATTCTCATATGCAGGAAACAGTGTTATTAGTGATGATCAGTGCTTTCCAGGGGCTCTGATCCACATATGTTAGAGAGGGGAAGTGATTACTTTGTGTTTAGCAACTATTATAGTTTTGTTTGTTTTCCAACTTAACTTGTCAACAGCTGGCAACAGTAATTATATTTATCTGAATCATTCTGCCTCACATCTAACTTAATTCAAAAATTTCAAAATCATATTTAATAACATTTTAAAGTTGGTGAGGAAAGAATGAATTAGAAACCATGTAATTTTATTTTTGTAAGAGCAAAGCTAGCTAGATAAATCTCTTAATTATATTATTTTTTGTTCAAACACGAAATCTTTAAAACCATTGCAAACATCTATTCTTTGGGAGTCTTCCTCTCTCTTGGCTTTTTAAACTTGGTCAATAACAATTTTTCCCTCTGAAGACAGAGACATTGTAAATTAAAAGCAGAATTCTTCACAGTCAGCAGTTCTTTTTTTTAAAAAAGATTTTTTATTTTTATTTTTAGAGAGAGACAGAGTGCACACATGTGGGGGGATGGGGAGAGGGAAGGGATCTCCAGAAGACTCCATGCTGAGCATAGGACTTGATACCAAGACCCTGAGATCATGACCTGAGTAGAAACCAAGAGTTGGACACTTAACCAACTGAGCCACCCAGGCTCACAGCAACCAGTGGTTCTTAATCATGTGTGTTATGTGTCTCTGTGTGTCACAGATCTCTTTGGCAGTCTGATGAACTTCTTAATAATACTGTTTTAAATATATGAAACAAAATACTAGAATTACAAAGGAAACAATACCAATTATTAAAATAGTTTTTAAATCCCAAATTTTGATTTAGTAAATGTATATTAAGTGACAAGGTCTGAAGGAGAATGGAATAAACATAAATGACTGATAAGCATAAAGGACATTCTTGAGATATTTTCAGCTCTATAAAGTGATACTATTTTTATTTTTGGTGAGAGAGTCACAGGTACTACTATTACCATGATGTATTGCTTGCATTCATTAAAGATTAAAGAAAACACCAAATTTTACTTGAGGTTACCAAAAATAAAGATGTATTTCCCTCATCCATGTTACAGTCCCTTGAAAACCAGTATCTTATATATAAGAAGCCTTGAAAAGTTTTAAATGTGTTCAGCATTTACATTTATTTTTTTTTTATTTTAAAATATTTTTTTAATTAATTTTTATTGGTGTTCAATTTACCAACATACAGAAAAACACCCAGTGCTCATCCCGTCAAGTGTCCACCTCAGTGCCCGTCACCCATTCCCCTCCAACACCCGCCCTTCTCCCCCCTTCCACCACCCCTAGTTCGTTTCCCCGAGTTAGGAGTCTTTATGTTCTGTCTCCCTTCCTGATATTTCCCAACATTTCTTCTCCCTTCCTTTATATTCCCTTTCACTATTATTTATATTCCCCAAATGAATTCATTTTTTAAGAAAAAATCAGTGTGCCTTCAGTTTCCAGGAACTGAAGCACAAAGACACTGAAGATAGCATTCTATCTGAACCAAGGTCAGAACAGGTGAATTGTACATAGACGTAGGTGACACCACAGCAAAGAACTGGTTCAGCAGGCTAGGTATCAGGTTCACAGCCAGGTACAAGCAGCCATTTACGGACTTGCTGCTGGGGGATTAATATATTGAGATTTTTCACCCAGATTATGAGTTGTTTTTTTCAAAAGTCGTAAGTAGCTGTAGCTATTGATTCTCTGTGATATAAAATAGGGGAGAAGGCAGAGAAGAGAAACTGTTGTAATTTACCTAGTTTAAGATGTCTTTAGCTGGTTGCTTCTCAGGTTTACTGTTCATTTGTTTACAGAAAAGTCAGGTGCAATTGTGTACAGAGTTGCCTCCTGTAGGAATCCCATGTGCCAGTTAATTTCACTTGTTTGTTTCCTGCCAATGTTCGCTTTTTAACTGTTTCAAACAAATTTTTCATGGGAAAACAGTCCTTTGTTCTCTCACTACATTTCACTTTTTTTTTTTAAAGGACATTGCCTGAAAAATCATAATAGTCTTCAGCACATGGTGGTAAATCTTTTGGAATTCACAGTTTCTCATCAGTTAATTTTTAATGCCTGCTCTGTTAATTTTCTATGCAGCTTGTAACATAGGCTTCTATCACTATAAGTTGGAATTGCTTATCTGTGGGTTGATTATTCTAACCGAAATCACATCTCTGACTCAGAGGCTGCTACAAGATTGGCAATCTGTGTTTACTAATTATAGATCGCAGAGTCCAAGTAGGGAGAAAACCCCTGTGATTCACCCTCATATGCATTATCAAAATAAACAAAATTCTAGTAATGTTAGTAATCTTTGCTCTATAAGAGATGAATATATCACATGTTCCTATTTGTACTCTTTGGTGAATTTCAGCTAAAACAAATGTTTAAAACCTATTATTTAACAATGAAGAAATATTTAGGCCCGAATTCACATTTTCCAGATGAGTGCATCTCTTCACATCTTCTAAAGAGGCCAGGAATATTTTCTATTAATGTATGAATTGTTTCAACAAAGGCCCTCGGCGAGTTCTGCTGGGATTCCGCTTCTGTGGATAGCATTATGTGACACATAAAAAAAAAAAAAAAAATCTGGGCACTTTAGGATATACTGTGCACTAATTTATACAGTCTCTTGCTAACTAACCATTTCTTTATTGGACTACAACTCTCCTTTGCAAATACTGAGTTCTGTCTCAGTCCCTACTCTGTCCAGGCCTTACTTCTAATTCACGCACTCAAACAAATCTTTGCTGAGCTTCTACTAAATACACTCCTAGCTGACATGAAGCTTGTGAGTTTGAAGTGGAATTAACTGTTTGCAAAAGGCAGCAGTATCCCAGTCAGTCTTTCTACCAGAAGCGGCCAACGCTCTCCCATTAGTCCTTGGGTGTTCTTCAATATTTAATTGTCCTCTTTCTGAAATTATCCTCTTTCTGAGAAGTGACTTATGACTTCCTGTGCTGTATTCTTGGAATGGAAGCCTGCATCCTCACTGAGTGGCATTGTATCCCATACCCCTGGGGCTTTTTTCATGGTCCTACTACCCTGCTGGATGACTCTGTGTATAAAGTTCTGTTTTCCAATGACTAGGAAGCTTTAATGATGAAGAGACTGCATCTGCCTTGTTTACTGCCCCATTTCTAGCTGTAGCAGAGTGCCTAGCATATAGTAGTTACTTTAATTGCATGAGTGAAAGTACAAGCAGTGCATAATTACATGCCAGTTACCTACAAAAACCATTTAATATTCTAGGAATTCAAAAGCTATAACATGTTTATGTACTGAAAGTGCTGGGAGGAAATAAGAAAAAGATGAACTGGATTTTGAGAGTTAAGGATTTGGATAAATAGAGGAAAGAAGAGAAGGTATTTCAAATGAGAAAACAGAAACATAGGGAAGCATAAGATATATTCAAAAAACCTTGAATTTACCAATTATCAGTAACTAAAGATATAAGATTAAGGAAAGTAATAAAGTAAGCATTAATTTAACTCTTCAGTTTATATCTGATACTGCAAAGTAACTGTTATTCAACACATTATTGCTTATATTTATTTTTATAGTTTTCAGTTGTTTCTGATATCTTATCTTCACCTTTTGTCCTTTTTTGGGGGAATACTCTATTTTATCCATGCATTTAATTTTTACTGAAGTATAAATGATATACAAGATAATATTAAGGTATATATCATAGTGATTTGATATTTTTACATGTTACAAAATGATCCCTATGATAAATCCGCTTGTCATCTCCCACTATGTGAAGCTAATACAATACTATTGACTATATTCCTTATGCAGTACATTATATCCCCATGACTTATTTCTTTTTTAACTGGAAGCTTGTGCCTTTTAATCCACTTCATCACATTTACCTGTTTCCCCCATCAACTCATATCCCCTCTGGTAGCCTATAGTTTGTTTCTTGTAACTATGAGTCTGTTTCTGTTTTGTTTTTTTAGAGTTCACATATAAGTGAAATTATAAAGTTTTTCTCTTCTTCTGTCTGACATATTTCACTTAGTAGTGTAATAGCACTAATCTAAGTCCATCTATATTGTTGCAAATGGAAAGATGTCATTCATTTTTATAGTTGAGTAATATTCTGTTATATATACCTACCACATCTTCTTTCTTCATTCATCTATCACTGGACCATTAGGCTGCTTCCACATCTTGGCTGTTGTAAATAATGCTGCAGTAAACCTAGGGTGCATATATTTCTTCAAATTGGTGTGTTGATTTTCTTTGGATAAATAAGTGAAATTGCTGGATCATATAATAATTCTAAATTTAATTTTTTGAAGAACCTCTATAATGTTTTCCATAGTGGTTGCACCAATATACATTCCTCCCAACAGTGCATTGGAATTCCCTTTTCTCCACAGACTCACCAACACTTGCTGTTTTTGTCTTTTTGAAAGTTAATCTGGCTGGAGTGATTTGCATTTTTCCCTGTTGCTGAGTGACTTTGAGCACCTTTTCATATGCCTGTTAGCTATCTTTGTCTTCTTTGGAAAGATGTCTATTGAAATTCTCTACTCATTTTTAAATCAGATTGCTTTTTAAATATTAAGCTGTATAAATTCTTTCTGTATTTTGGATGTTAACTCCTTATTGAATATATGATGTGCAAATATCTCCCCCCATTTAGTAGGTTGCCTTTTTGTTTTCTTGATGGTTTCCTTCACTGTGCAAAAGATTTTTACTTTGATATAATTTCATTTGTTTGTGTTAATCTTTGTTCTCCTTCCCTAAGGAGACTAGTCCAAAAAATGTTGCTAAGATGAATGTCACAAGTTTATTGCCTGTGTTTTCTTCTAGGGGTTTTATGGTTTCAGGTCCTACATTCAGGTCTTTAGTCCATTTTGAATTTATTTTTTGTATATGGTAGTGGTTAAATTTCATTCTTCTACATGTGGCTGTCCAATTTTCCCAAAATTATTTATTGAAGAGAATTTCTTCTCCATTGTGTGTTCTTGCTTCCTTTGTCATAGATTAATTGACCATATATATGTGGATTTATTTCCAGGGTCTCTATTTCATTGACCTATATGTTTTTGTGTCAGTACCATACTGTTTTGATTACTATAGTTTGAAATTAGGGACCACTATGCCTCCAGCTTTGTTCTGTGTCAAGATTATTTTGGCTATTTTGAATCTTTCATGGTTTTCATACAAATTTTAAGGATTCTTTGTTCTAGTTATGTGCAGAATGTCATCAGTATATTGATGGGAATTGCATTGAATCTGTAGATTCCTTTGAGTAGTATAGACATTGTAACTATTAATTCTTCCAATCCATAGCACAGTTTATCTTTCCATTTACTTGTGTTGTTTTCAGTTTCTTTTTTCCACATTTTAAAGTTTTCAGAATACAAGTCTTTTACCTCCTTGATTAAATTTATCCCTAAGCTTTTAATTTTGATGCAGTTGTAAATGAGATTGCATCATTTCTAGTTACTACACTAGTTACTAGTGTAGAGAAGAAACACAATGAATTTCTCTATGCTAATTTTGTATCCTATAACTTTATGAAATTCACTTATTAGCTCTAATAGTTATTTTTTTAGTCTTTAGGGCTTTCTATATATAGTGTAATGCCATCTGCAAATAGTGACAGTTTTACTTCATTTTCAATTTAGCTTTTTTTTTTTAATTATCTAATTGCTATGGCTAGGACTTTTAATACCATATTGAATAAAAGTGACAAGGTTGGGCATCCTTGTCTTGTTTCTGATCTTTGAGGAAAAACCTTCAGTTTTCACCACTGAGTATAATGTTAACTGTGGATTTGACATATATGACCTTTATTATGTTGAGATATGTTCCTTTATACACACTTTGTTGAGACATTTTTATCATAGATGGAAGTTGAATTTTATGATATGCTTTTTCTACACCTGTTGAGAAAAATCATATGATTTTTATTCTTCATTTTGTTGATGTGGGTACATCATGTTGATTTGTGAGTGTTGAACCATTCTTCCATCCCTGAAATAAATCCCATTTGATTATAATGTATGCTCCTTTTAATGTCTGTTCAATTAGGTTTGCTAATATCTTGTTGAGGGTTTTTATATCTGTGTTCATCAGAGACTCTGGCATGTGATTTTCTTTTTGTGTGATGTTTTTGGATTTGATATCAGGGCAGTGCTAGCCATTTAAAATGAATTTGGAAGTGTTCCTTTCTCTTCAGTTCTTTTTAGGGGGAGAGGAATAATTTAAAGGTATAGGACTTTGACTATTTGGTATAACTATCAGTGAAGCTGTCCAGTCCCGCACTTTTGTTTTGGGGGAGTTTTTATTCCTAATTCATTTTCATTATTCATCATTGACCACTAAGATCTTCTTTAAAAAATATATTTTTAAAGATTTTATTTATTTGACAGAGAGAGAGAGCACAAACAGAGGGAGCAGCAGAGGGAGAGAAAAAGCAGGCTCCCTGCTGAGGAGGGAACTGGATATTGAGTTCAATACCAGGACCCTGGATTCCTGACCTGAGCTGACAGCAAATGTTTAATTGACTGAGCCACCCAAGCATCCCTATAATTGACCTACTAAGGTCTTCTGTATCTTCATGATTCAGTGTTGGAAGATTGTGCATTTTTAGGAATTTATGCTTTTTTTCTAGGTTTTCCAGTTTGGTTGTGTATAATTGTGGCCATCTCTTATAGTGTTTTTGTATTTTGTGGTGTCACTTGTAACTTATCCTCTTTCATTTCTGATTTTATTTGTTCCCTCTTTCTCTTTTGATGATTATGGCTAGTTTATAGGCTTTGTTTATCCTTTCAAAGAACCAGCTCTTGATTTTATTGATATTTTCTATTGTGCATATTGTTTTGTTTGCTTGCTTGTTTCTTTTTTTGTTGTTGTTGTTGTTTTGTTTTGGTGGGGTTTTTATTTTAAGTCTCTAGTTCATTTACTTCTGCTGTGATCTTTATTATTCCCTTCCTTCTACTAACTTTGGGCTTTCTTCAGTATTCTTTTTTCTTTGTTCCTTTAGGTGTAAAGTTAAATTGTTGGGATTTTCTTGTGTGAGGTACACCTATATTGCTAATGAGTTTCTCTTTTAGAACAGTTCTTGCTGCATGCCCCAGATTTTGGAAAGTTGTATTTCCATTTTCATGTTTCTCAAAATATTTTTGATTTCTTGTTTGATTTCTTTGTTGATTCATTGGTTTTTTAGTAGCATGTTGCTTAGCCTTTACATTTTTGCATTTTCATTTTTTTCTTCACATGATCTATCCTAGAAAATGCTCTCTGTGCATTTAAGAATTTTTATTATTCTTCTTTTTGATGGAATGTTCTCTATATATCTATTAAATCAATCTGGTCCAATATGTCATTTAAGTCCGTTGTTTCCTTATGGATTTTCTGTCTGGATGATCTATCTGTTGATGTAAATAGGGTATTAAAGTTGTCTACTATTATGTCATTACTGTCAATTTCTCCCCTTATGGCTATTAATATTTGCTTTATATATTAGATGCTCCTATGCTGAGTACATAAATATTTCTGAATTCTAAGTCTTCTTTCTTTTTAAGATTTTATTTATTTATTCATGAGATACACAGAGAGAGAGAGGCAGAGACACACAGACAAGGCGAGACACAGGCTCCATGCAGGGAGCCTAATGTGAGATTCAATCCTGGAACTCAATCCTGGGACTCCAGGATCCTGTCCTGGGCTGAAGGCAGGCACTTACCCACTGACCCACCCAGGCGTCCCCAAGTCTTCTTTAATTGACTATTATAATGTAATGTTCTTCTTTGCATTTTGTTACAGTCTTTGTTTTAAAGTCTATTTTGTATCGGTGAGTGTCGCTACTCCAGCACTCTTTTGTTTTGTTTTGTTTTGTTTTGTTTTGTTTTACTCTTTTCATTTCCACTTGCAGACTATCATTTTCCGTCCTTTCACTTTTAAAATATATGTGTTTTAGATCTGAAGTGAGTCTCTTATAGACAGCATATAGATGGGTCTTATTTTTGTTTGTTTGTTTTTATCCATTCACTTAATGTTTTTTGATTGGAGCATTTACATTTAAAGTAATTATTGATAGGCATGTATTAATAGGTATTGCCATTTGGATTTTTTTGTTTTTGTTTTGTTTTGTTTTGTTTGTAGTTCTTCTCTGTTCCTGTTTTCTTCTCAAGGTCTTTTCCTTTGTGGTTTGATGGTTTTCTTTAGTGTTATATTTGGGTTTTTTCCTCTAGTTTGTGTGTGTGTGTGTGTGTGTGTGTGTGTGTGTGTGTATCTAGTGTGTTTGGTTTGTAGTTACCATAAGGTGCATATATAACAACTTGTATTTAGGGCATCTATTTAATTGATAGTCACTTAAGTTCACACACAACACACTCCAAAAGTATTACCTTTTTACTCCTCTTCATGTTTTATGTTTTTGCTGTCATACTTTATATCTTTTTATATTTTGTATCATTTCACTACATTATTAACTTTACCTATTTATTATAGTTTTTACTAATTTTGTGTTTTAATCTCAATACTACCTTTTTAAGTGACTGATCCACTGTTTTTACTATAGATTTGCCTTTACCAGTAAACATTTTTTAATACACTTTTTTTTTAATTTTTTTATTATTATTTATTTATGATAGAGAGAGAGAGAGAGAGAGGCAGAGACACAGGCAGAGGGAGAAGCAGGCTCCATGCACCGGGAGCCCGACGTGGGACTCGATCCCGGGTCTCCAGGATCGCGCCCTGGGCCAAAGGCAGGCGCCAAACCGCTGCGCCACCCAGGGATCCCCTTAATACACTTTTTTTTAAAGATATTTATTCATTCATGAGAGAGAGAGAGACAGAGACAGGCATAGGCAGAGGGAGAAGTGGGCTCTTCTCTGGCTCTCAGGGAGCCTGATGTGGGACTCGTTCTTGGACTCAGGGATCATGCCCTGAGCTGAAGACAGACGCTCAACCACTTAGCTACCCAGGCGTCCCTTTACTATACTTTCTTATTTCTAGTTATGGCATTTACTTTTCCACTTGAGGAAGACTCTTTAAAATTTCTTGTAAAGCCTGATTAATAGTGATGAACTTCTTTAGTTTTCTTTATCTAGGAAAGTTTATTTCTTCTTGAGACCTGAATGACAACTTTCCTGGGTGCAGTATTTTTGGTTGTCTTTCCATTTCACTACTTTAAATATATCCTGACACTGCCTTCAGACCTATAAAGCCTATGCTGAAAAATCAACTAATAGTCTTATGGGGTTTCCCATATATGTGACTATTTGTTTTTTCTTGCTTCCTTTAGGATTCTCTGTTTAATTTTTGCCATCTTAATTTGCTATGTATGGTTCAGGACACTCATGTTTCCTGGACTTGGATGTCCTTTTCCTTCCACAGGTTAGGGAGGTTTTCAGCCATTATTTCTTCAAATATGTTTTATACCCCTTCTTCCTTCCTCTCCTTTCTCCTTCTGGGATTCCTATGACATGAATGCTACTATGCTTAATGTTGCCTCAGAGCTCATTTTACTGTCCTCATTCTTAAATTTATTTTTTCTATTTGCTGTTTTGATTGGATAACATGATTCCCTCTGGTATATTTCCATTTTAGTTATTGTATTTTTCAGCTTCGAGGGGTTCTTTCATGAATTTTCTAAGTCTTTGTTCAAGTTCTCACTGTGTTCCTTTATTCTTCTCCTGAGTTTAGTGAGCATTTTTATAACCATTAATTTGAACTCTGTTAGAAAAATTACTTATTTCATGTTCATTATGTCTTTTTTCCCTAGATTTTATTTGCAACTTCTTCTTTTGTTTGCAGCTTAGTTTTTTTTTCTCCTCATTTTGTTTGATTTTCCAGTTTAGTTTCTATGAATTAGGTGGAATAGCTACCTCACCCACACTTGAAGGAATGGCCTTGGGTAGGAGCATCCTCTGGTAAATTGTGTGTTCCTGGTGGCTTTGGTAGGTGAGCTGTGTCATTGTCACTTGATAGGATACCTGGAGCTGGACCAAGTGTAGGCTCTGGGATTCCTGGGTATACTGTGCCAGGACCACCTTAGTAGGATGCCTGGAGCTGCCTAGGATACACTTTGTTGGGTCTGCCTTTGGAGATAGCTAGAGCTGATACAGATGTGGTCTGGTGAGAGAGTCTCATAGCTGTACTGGGGCCATGTTTGCAAGATAGTTAAAAATGGTGTGAGTACTGTCTGGGGTAGCTTGGTCACTTCACATGAGGATCACAATGGTAAGATGGCTGGCTTGGATGCAGGCTGGGGTGGAGGGCTGTAGAACACATACTGTCTGAGCCAACTGTAGCTTTAACTTAACTTTATAACCACATTTCTTGAGTAATTTATAATGTATTTACAATAAATAAATTGTAATGCATCAAATTATAATTGGAAATTAGCAAACTGTAAACACTAGTTATAGCAGTGTAATCAAATTAAAAATAATTCAAATTGCTACTGAAAAGCAAAACACTTGAAAATTAAGTTCTTAAAGATTATTTTCAATGAATTTAACTTTTAAATTTTCCTTGATGTTGGAAAACAAATTTCAGCTGAGCTGTTATATATTCATTCAGGCATTATTGATATTTTATTTTCAGTAATTGGCATGATGGTTTGCGTAACTTCTGTAGAATTAAATTAAAAAAATATATAAATTTTCTCATAGCCCAAATTATGCACAAAATATCTTAATATCAAATATAAACAGTATTGATAAAGACAGCTAATTGCAGCCAAATATACACAATGGCCACCCTTAATGATATGACTTTAATATGAGCATTTATTTATTGCAGAGCAGCATTATTTATAATAGCCAAGATACGGAAGCAACTCCCATCCCCATTGATAGATGAATGGATAAAGAAGCTCTGGGTTTTGTGTGTGTGTAATATAGATATCTATAGATATATATACATAGCCACAGAAAAGGAATGAGATTTTCCCATTTGCAACAACATGGATGGACCGAGAGTGAATTATACTAAGTGAATAGGTCAGAAAGAGACAAAAACCATATGATTTCACTTATATATGGAACCTAAAAAACAAAACGAAATAAAACAAACTAACAAAGAAAACCGAACTCTTTAATAGAGCAAACTGGTGGTTGCCATGGGAGAAGTGGGCAGAGGTTTGAGTGAAATAGGTAAAAGGAATTAAGAGGTACAACTTTCCAGTTATAAAATAAGTCATGGAGATGAAAAGTACAGCATAGGGAATATAGTCAATAATATTGTAATAACATTATATGGTGACAGATGGTAACAACACTTACTATGATGAGCTTTGTGTATATTTAGAGTTGTAAAATCAGTATGTATTAAACCCCAAACTAATAAAACATTGTATGCCATTAGCCTTTAAATGAGGTAAGAGATAGGGGAAAGACTTTGGTCTGTTAGGTTTCTGGAAGATTCAGTCATGGGCCAACTGTCACAGATGTCACCTCAGCGTCAAGACCCAGTGCTCATACCCACCTTTTCCCAAATAGGTCTGAAATATTCTAAAATTTGTGTGCTACTCAACCTAATATCCATATGAGTTTTATATCCACCTTTATCATAATTTTTAACATTGTGTGCTTGCCTGCCTAATTTCCTGTCTTCTTGCCTTCATTTTTAAAATATCAACTTTAGGATAACGTTTTGTTGTTTTGGTTAAAACTGCTGCCATAGAGAAGTCTTAGATTAATCTCTAACCACAGAAGTCTAATGTATGTTTGGGGTGTGATGATAGATAGTGCTGTCTTGGAGACAAATCTGTCTATCACAGATTTGTGATAGAATCTGTGCAAATAGGTTTGATGGAAATCTACTAGATAATGGAAATCTCTTTTGCATGGGATAGTCTTGTATAACCTGTCCCCATGTAATTATCAGTAGCTTCCATTCACTCTCAAAAGTATCCCTGTTGGGATGGTAAAGCATATGATTACCCTAAGTATATTATTACCTAGTAAATCAGTGAAATGTTTAGATTTAAGAAAAACACTTCATTAGAAAAAATAAGATTCTCAGTATTCTCAGTATAGGAGGAACAGTATATTAATACATAATAATAGAAATTTGGAAAGTGGAAGATTTGGGATAAATGTTGATGGGAGTTGAAGAAGAATTACCTATGCAATCTAGATAGATTGTTCATTCTATGCAGAGCCACTGCTTTAGTGGCCCTAAACTAAAACCTCTATCATGTTGTAGTTGGTATCAGTCCCTTAAGAATTGGAAAAAAAAGAAAAAAAGAAAGATGGTTAAAGTGGATTTGGCTGAAATACTATTATTTTTATTAATTAAACCATCTATTTATGAATTTACTTTATAGGCCAGACCATACATATCAAATTTCCATGAATTATACATTGTGAAGACTTTGATATGGGTTCAAATACTGGTAAATTTTATTTTTCACTAACTGTGTGCTATTTACTGTATTTTCTAGATGATCATTGTGCATTGCTTTGTCCTCTTTTATGTTAACCTGGTAGTGACAAGAAAGCATACTTAGTTCTTCAGTTTTATGAGCTGAGAGATCATTATTCTGAGTGCTAGCCCATGCTAGACATAGAGACTTGAGGTTAAAAAGAAGGGTAAAATAATATTTTCTGTGAATTCATGGATTTCTTTTCATCAGCATTCAAGAGCCCTAAGGATTTTAGGGGTTATATTTTTAATGAGTTATCTTGACTCTTTTTAACTTCAGTGGGGGTCATTCAGCAAATAAAATCTCACCAAAGTTAGAGGTGCCTATGGTTCATGAATGACAGAATAGTGAGAAAATTCTTTAAGTTACAGGAGGAAGACTTAATGGGGGGGGGGGTGGTCATTGAAATTACTTTTGAGAGAATCTTTAAATTATAAGGTAGAATGTTAATAACTGTCTTAGTTTCCTTAGAACTGGAGCTAATGTTTCCTTGTAGTCAAAAGAATATATATATATATACACATATATATGTATATATATACACAAACACATAAATTAAAAAGTAGAAAATAAAACTTTAAATGGCATTAAACAAGCTAAGCCTTTACAAAACTATTTTGTTCCTTTTGAGGTTGATTTTCTTTTCTTCCAAGAAATGTTGAAGAGAAGGTATATTAAGAAAAAAGTCACAATTACAGGAAAATTTTTTTCTTTTTCATTTTCCTCCTACATTTGAGCACAAAATATGTTTGGACCATAGATATGAACTTTTTTGAAATTTGCTTTGTTTACTTAGATGTGGAGAGATTGTGAGCAGTTTACAGATATTCAGTTAGTAGTGATTTTAGAGTGCATTTATGCTTTTTTATTACTATTCTGTCCATGCAGTAATATATTTCATTAGGAAAAACTCATATGATACTTTTAAACAGATATTTCAGTATTTTAAATGGATTCAGAAACATGATCAATGGATGTTCAAGAAAAAGTAACAAAATAATAGATATTATTTTCACCAAGAAAGAATGAATTGAAATTAAATATAAAGAGAAATCAACAAACACCAATTGAAGGATACTCTTTAAAGGTCTATATTTTTCAAAGAAGTCAATGTCAAAGAAGACAAAGAAAGGCTGGGAAATTGCTGTACATTTAAGAACTGAAAAGAAACTTAAAAACTAAATGCAGTGATCCTTGATTAGATCCTGAACCAGGCAAAAACCAAAAATATATAAAGGACAATTGATAAAGTCTGAATGGGGCCTATAAATTGAATAATACTACTGTATCAATGTTAATTAAATGTACATGTAAGTGAACATCCTCTATTTTAGGAAACAATGAATTATTTAGACATAAAAGGGTGAGATGGTATCTGCAACTTGCTCTGAAATGATTGGGAAGTAAAATTTATATAAAACAAATGGATAAACTGATAATAATCTGCAAATCTTTATGGAGTACAAATTCTGTATAGTCATTATAATATTTCTGTGAATGGAAACTATCACAAAATCTTTAAAAAATATAAAATTTTAACAGTTAAAAAAAAATCCTCCAATGGCATCCCATCTTACTCAGAGTTAAAAGCCAAAGTCCTTAAAAGGGCACACAATCTTGACTCCATTTTCTCTGTCTTATCATTGCCTTCCAGCCAAAGACTACCAGGCACTCTGTAGTTGAATAAAGTTGGGTTTATTACTTTTTGCAGTGATGAAGAACACATACCATGGGGAACCATTGGACAGTTCAGTGAGAAAGTATAAAAAATGGCTTAATAGGATTAGGGATTTGCATAGGTTATTTTCCAGAGGGTCATAGAAAGTGGAGTTTTGATCCAGATTGGATGACATCAAGAAACAGATACAATTATGCAATTGGCTATCTGAATGATTCCTACCTAACAAAGGGAAGACTAGAATAGGCTGAAGTTATAATTGGTTGGAAACATTCCTATGAGTCCAGATAGGGGGATGTTTGGTCATTTCTTTAGCCAAGGAAATGTTCATATTTTTTCTGTGTTCAGTCAGATTACATAGTGATCTTGGTTTTTATCTTGATCCATGTTCCAGAGTGGCTTTGTCTGATGTTGATGCTCTGTGAAATTGTTTATGTTCAACAGGGGAACCACCAGTTCATAGCAATACTGAGGCCTAAATGAAATAGTACCAGGCCAGGGCCCAGACACCAGGGGCTGCTTTTCTTTTTCTTACTTTGCAATTCTATTTATGTGGCAAGAGAGTTCAGTGGAGCAGCCAATCCTACTAAGGAAACTAAGGAAAATAAGGATAGAAAATAAAATTCTGTTTCTTCTTGGTTTTTTTGCAGTAGATAAAAAAAATTAAAATTTTAAAATTTTAAAAAATGGTAGACCAGTTGCTTTGGGAAATCCTGAAACATTTATATTTGTTACTTTTTAAGTGTCTTGATCTCTCCCCTTAGTAATTTGCAGCAAAAACTTGAAAATGTGGACACCTGGGTGGCTCAGTGGTTAAGCATCTGCCTTTGGCTCAGGGTGTGATCCTGGGGTCCCAGGATCAAGTCCCACCTTGGGCTCCCTGCAGGGAGCCTGCTTCTCCTTCTGCCTATGATTCTGCCTCTCTGTGGGTCTCTCATGAATAAATAAATAAAATCTTAAAAAAAAAACTTGAAAATGTGAAGGTGCTGTGACATCTACTTTACTGTTAGCACAAAAGGAGGTAACATGGAAAGATATTCCATAAAATAGATGACAGTAACCTTAGGGAATGGACAAAGAAAACAGATGAATTGTGATTTGCATTAAGAAAACAAGGAAAACATGGAAGGAAATCTAGGCAGAGCAGAAGCCCCTAAGGAGAAAGGCCTACCACAGTTCCAACTGGTTTACTATTGCAGGGTGGCTGAGGCTCTCATTCAAAAAACAGTAGTTTCTGTATTTATGTTTCTTGGGCCCTCAGCTTATCCCTCAAATGAGAACTGCCAAGCGGCTCAAATACTGTTCCAGCAGTTTCCATCTTCTTCATTCCAAATAGTTGCAGTTCAAATATTCAAAGAATACTTTCTACAGCCTTGATCAGCATGGTATAAATTTATGCTAAATTGTTTCTCATAAAATAAATAAATAAAATAATAAAATAAAATAAAATAAAATAAAAAATAAAAAATAGTTTCTCTTATTCATTCAAAAAGATATTTCCAGAAAGAATGGTTTATTCCTCAGTTTTTTAATTACTCAATTTTAATACTTAATAGTTAAAAAATGCTATGCTAACATTACATGCTAACATTCTTTTTTTTTTTCATGCTAACATTCAACTAGTTCTAACCCTATACTAGAAAAGCTCTCAAACAATAAATCTAAAGGTACCTTTTAAAAATAAATATTCCTTCATGATTCTGACATGGAGGAAATTGCTAGTAGTTTAGTGGTGAACAATTTGTATACTCTGAATTTCTAGTGTATCATATTTAAAAAGGTAATGAGCTTGATCATTAAAATCATCATTTTCTGAAGTTTCAAATTCAACTATCAAGGATAACATATGGACAGGCCAGTGAATTATTTCTGCTGTCAGGAAATGTAAAATATAATATTTTATTGTTTTTCACTGTACGTGATAGAGGCTTTGAGTATTTAAGGAGAATTGGTTCTAAGACATCACAAATGGAGCCACTTACGTAAGACAGAACTAGAGCTGGAAGTATGACCTAAGGATAAATCTCAAGATCAAAACCACTTCAGGAAAATTATATTTTGTACTTTTATGCAGTCAAATCTGTCAATCTTCCTTTGATGGTTTGACAATCCATTATTAAATAAAAATTTCCCATATTTTTTCTAGTACTGTTGATTGCTGTATAATTTCATTTCTAAAAAAATTAAATATTTTAAACCTTTGAGATTTACTTTGGCATATAGAAAAATGATAGTATTTTTAAGTGAGGAAGAGGAATACGTACATACAACATGCACACGTGCTGGTGTGTGTCTGTTTTAAGATTTATTTATCCATTTTGGAGAGGGAGAGAGAGAGCATGAGAAAGAGGAACAGAGGGAATGGGAGACAGAAACTCAAGGAAATTCTGCACAGAGCACAGAGCCCAATGCAGGGCTTGATCCATAACCCTGAGATCATGACCTGAGCTGAAACCAAGAGCTGCTTAACCGACAGTGCCATCCAGGTGCCCCCATGCTGGTGTATTTAATGAATGTCTCCAGAAAGGTACATAAGAAATTAGCAGTTCCTCTGGAAACAGAACATAAGGACAGAAGTCAGAAGAAAATATTTTTTAATCTAGCCCATTTTTGATAATACTATGTGTATTTAAATAAATGTTTGCTTTATGTAAAAATAACATACTAAGACCTCTACCTAAGATAAAGAAAAGGTTCCAGTAGTAAAGTTATAGGAGGGAATCCAAAACAGGTTAAACCTCCTCTGAGGAGTATTAACCTGGACAGAGGGAAAAGAATGTTGACAGTTTTCTGGACACCATGGTTTATGACAAATAGAAGACTGAACATTCTCCACTCCAGGTGGCTATGGAGGAAATGGTGAAATTAAGGAAGAACTAAGATCCAGTTTAGAATAGTAAATGTAAGGATTGAAATGCTCTACAAAATATCTGAGATCTATACTATATTATAGTCGAGTATGAACTACAAAAAGGTAGGATAGGGAAGGTAGGCAGTCGCAAAAGAATTCAGAAGAAATCCAGTACTCATCATCAATCTCTGCTTCTTCATTTCCCATATTCAATAAACCACTAACACTGTCCCGTTTTACTTTCTAAGTATTTCTTGAATCACTCACTTTTCAAGGGACATTCATGTTTCTCCTTGACTAATAAAACAGCTTCCTAAATGATGGTCCTGTGTCCATATCAATCCTCCTGAAATTCATTTGTACATTGTAAACAGAGTAATGTTTCCGAAATGCAAACCGGATCACTACGCTAGTTGAAAGTCATTAAATGGCTCCTTATCAGAGTTAAGGTAAAGAGCAAATTTGTTAATAGTCTAATGGACACAGGTTCAACTCAAAATGTGTGCACTACTCACCTTTCCAGCCTCATCTTCTGTCATCGTTCCCATCCCTCTCAACTCCCCACCACAAAAATCTACAAGCATTCATGCAGTCCCTCTAACCACAGATACTTCACATATGCTGAGCAACTTGCCTCTAGAAATCTTTGGAAATCTTACAGATTTCAGCTCAATATCAACTTTCTGCAAAAAGTCCTGATTGGTCAGGAGTAGTCTTGATTACAGCCTCTTGATGTACTAGGCAGCTCTTCTTCACAAAAATTAAAAACATTCATTGTACTTTTCTACATAGTTATGTGCATAATGATTCTTTCCACTGCTATTTAGAACCCATGGAGGATAAAAACTGCCATTTTTCATAGAATGCTCACTGTGCACTTTTCTGGGTAAACAAAAAATAAATGAATGAACAAATGAATGAATGAACTGAAGAGAGCAAGGAGGAAGGGAACATAACAATGAGCAAATGAGAGCCCTCCAGGAGATGGCTCACTAGAAGATGAGTTGGCATTTTGTTGACAAAAATGACAGGGATAGAGCTACATTTGGATTGCTGAACTTTGACATGTCAAGACTGAGGGTATCCAAGAAAGAGAGTCAATCACCTCTGACCTATTTACTATGATGAAAATGACAAACATTTCTGAGTTTCTTTCTTCTGTTCTAGATAGTAACCTTGGGTAGTCAATTTGTTCAAAATATACATTTCTGACACTTTTAGCAAAGATTTCCCTATTATGTCTATAGACAGATTTCTAGAGTTACAATCCCAATTTAATACTATCTTTGTATAATTTGATCTATAACAAAGCAATTTCCATTTGTAAACCCTATCGACCTGATAAAAACAAATTCTTTGTAATGAAGCTAAATAATTATCTAATTCAAAGGGGAAAAGGAAAGCAAGTGATCTAAGCTAAATTTTATTAATAGGAAGCAAAATAAACTCTAAATATTTGTATGCCTAAACACTATTCCAGTTATGCTTACAATTAAGGGGACAAATTATGTTTGGATTTGTTTCGATGTATATATTTTTTACTTCATATGTATCTTTAATAATGAATAGAGTACAAAAGTCTTTTGAAACAAGAATAGCATATGGGCTCTCTTTCCTTAAAATATATATCATCAAACGAGGTAAAATTGTTCTCCAGTATCTGTGTGTGTGTGTATATGCATGCATGCATGTCTGTATACACACACATACAAAGGAAGGATGTGAAAGAATGAAATCTTACATTTGTGATTTAAGACTAAAAGAATTGAAAGAATGAAATCTTACATGTGTGAATTATATAATTTACACATTAGAGATAAGCCTATTTTGTGCATGGATGCATGAGTGTATTACATACATGAATTTGCATTTGTATAAAAGGTGTAGTTAAAAATGACTGCAGAGCAATATATAAGTGGATGATAAAATTAGTCATGATGATTAACTACCAGTTACTCACCACCTCCTACATGCTGTGCTTTGTGCTGGGTACTTAATGAATATTATCTCTAATCCTTATACCAACATTATAAGAAAAGTTAGTTACCGTTATTTTCTTTCTTTTCTTTTCTTTTTTTTTTTTTAGGTTTTCATTTACATTCCAGTTAGTTAACCTATAGTGTAATACTGGTTTCAGGAATAGAATTTAGTGATTCATCATTTAGGTATAACACCCAGGGCTCATCAAGACAAGTACCCTCCTTGATGCCTATCACCCACTTAGTGCATTCACCCTCCTCCCCTCTGGTAATCAGCAGTTCGTTCCATAGAGTGAAGAGTCTGTTTCTTAGTATCTCTTTTTTTCCCCTTTCCTTGTTTCTTAAGTTCCACATATGAGTAAAATCATATGGTATGTGTCTTTCTCTGACTGACTTATTTCACATAGCATAATATTCTCTAGCTCCATCCAGGTCATTGCAAATATAAGATTTCATTCCTTTTGATGGTTGAGTGATATTCTGTTGTACATATATACCACTTCTTCTTTATCTGTTCATCAGTTGGTGGACACTTGGGCTGTTTCCACAATTTTAGTCAACTCTATTTTCAAATGTAGCAATTAAGAATGAGAAGGCTAAAGTGCAATTTCCAAGGTTATTACATCTAGTATATATCTGACTGAAAGCTTCCTAACATTATTAAAATTCATCAAATATGTACAAAGCAAAATAATAAGACATTAATAATAGCTTATAATATAATTACCAAGTGTTTAACTCTGCCTATCCCTATGGCAGGTGTTTGCAGTGCATTATGTCATGTAATTATCAAAATCACCCTATGAGGGTGATACCACTGGTACACTGAACATCTACCATAGCATTGTGCTAGGACTGGACAATTTATCTCATATTATCAAATATGTAATCTCATTATTAAATATGCAATCTGATTAACATATCAAATATATAATATGCTCCAGGGAAGAGCTAACAACCCTATTGAAATATATATGTTTGAGATGTGAATTCATGCACTATACCCCTGTTTTTGTGCCCATCTATGACTCTTAAAATAATAATGGAATGAATATGATTGTTCTATTCCTTTTGTTTAATATTGAACGGATAGTAACTATCATGGACATGGCAACCCTGAGAGCACTGCATTCAGATCTGTTGGGCAATCTTCCAACAAATGTGAGGATAAACATGTTAAGGAGTCAACATGGTTAGAATCACCTAAAGATTTCATTTAACAAACTCTAGCCTCTTGTATCAAGGGCAAGTCATTCTCTTAGTTTAAAGCATGATGAGCTAAACACATGTCAAATAATGGATAAACACAATTTCAGAGATCAATATAGATACATCTTAGTATTTTAATATTTTATTTCTTTTCAGCAAGAAGTGACCAAATGGGTAAAGTAATTGAATCACCTCTCTATAAAGAAGCACTAGTACAATGAATCTAGATTACAAACTTAGAACACAAAAAATCATCCTGCAGTTATAACTAGGCCACAAGATCACACTGAGAATAAAAGGGAGAATAAAAGGGAGGCATGAAGAATTATAAAAAAAATCAGTATCTGTAAGATAAAGTCACATTATTTGCTTAGGAGAAACATAGCACTCTCTGACAGTGCTGTAAAGAAATTTCTCCCATGGATCTTCAATATTGTAAATATTGTAAATAAATAGGACATTGAGAATTAAAGTTTGTAACAAGCTTTTGATAAGATCAAAAGTATCACAAGAGTTTTCACGTCATTACTTCACTTATTCCTTTATACAATAAAGAATTAACAATTTTCTCTTTTGGACCAGGCACATTGCTCTGGCACAGGGAGTATAGTGTCGAAGAAGACAGTGTTTGTCCTCATGGTGTTTCTCCCCCAACAGGGAGAAAGATAATGATGGAATACACATACAGAGGGAGTGAAAGTAAATTGTATGGGGGTGGAAGAGGAGGTGGTCTTTTGTAGCCACCCCTAAGGATGTAATATTGGAGAAGGGAACCTAAATAATGTGAAGCAGAAAGCCATGGATGGTAGGACAAGGGAAACAGTTCAAGTTCAAGGCTCTCTGGTGGGAAAGAGTCTGGAGTTCCGGAGGGTCATCAGAAGCCCATGTAGCTAGATCCTGATGAGCATGGTTCTGAGTTATAGGAGGAGAGACAGAGAGGACCAGTAGGCAGGCTCCATGGCCATTGTGAGGACTTTGGCTTTACTCTGAGATGGGGAGTTATTGGCAGCTTTTGCCTAGAACCTTGGGAAAACTAAAAAAATTTAAAAATTCTAAAAAATATATATTTGGCTAGTACGTAGAAAATGGACAAGAGAGAGTAGCATGAATGCATAAAAGGAGACCAATTAGGAGTCTGTTACAGTAACCCAGTTAGGCAGTGAAGTAGGTTCACACGAGCAGTATTGAGTATTAAATAGGCAGTGCCTGGAATATAGTGAGTACTTAACAAATGAGAGCTATCATTATCATCATTAGAGTGATTGCAGGTTTGATAGTAAAAAGGGGATGAAATTTAAAATGTTTTTAAGATAGAGCCCACAGAAATTTTTGACAGATTGGAGATGGATAATCAGAGGTGGAGAGGTCAAGAATTGCCTTAAAATTTTGGCATAAAAAACTGAGTGAATGATGTAAACTTTTCCTTGGGGGGTGGGGGGGGAGAAATTTGAGGCAGAATAAAGTTCTATTATTATTTGCAAAAAAGAAAAATTAGAATCATGCTTGGAAATAATATAAATACTTCATTTTTATGGGATATTAGCATGTATTATTATATATTATTCTCATCTCATTCCCCGGGGACATGTAGAAACTAGGATTCTTTTGTATAGAAGAGGAAATCAAATTGGCAGGAAACATAAATGGCTTCAAAGTCTATAAATCAGCCAACATATATTATCACAGCTAATCATGCCTTGGTAAATATTGACTATACTGTCATATTCAACTCTTATCTCTGGAGAAGGATAATGCTGAATTTTCCCTGAAATTTGCTAATGAGTAACCATATCTATCTATCTATCTATCATCTATCTATCTATCTATCTATCTATCTATCTATCTATCATCTCTCTATCTATATATCTATCTATCTAATGTATTAATAAAGAGAAAGAGGAATAGTCATAAATTACAAAGAATAGGTTGAGAAATGAAGTGTGAAGTAACTTAAGCAATTAGGTAACCCAAGGTACCTTCCTTTCGAAATTTTTAAAACATATAACACTTTTATAAATAACAAATAACCAAAGTGAAGAAAAGCTCTCTACTTTATTTTTAGATTTTCTGCTGCATAATCAAGAAGGTAAATAATTTTTATGAAGATGTACAAAAGCCAGATAGTTTTAGCACCACAAATGTCACCTTTGGTGAATTGCAGGAAGCAAAATAGTTAACTAATCATAGTACAAAAAATCACCACATTAAGATCAATTCACAACCTTCCTAGATTCAAAGTCTGGTCTTAATTAGTTCTTTTAACCTTTCTGTATAAAAATGTTTCCATTACTGTAACAGTTATTACAACCAACCTCAATTACAAGGCTGTTTTGAAATATAAATAAATAATTATAAGATATTTTTGGGGAAAAAAACCTGATCATGACTTAAAGAACAAAATAAATTTAGGTGAATATATATATGCTTTGGTTAAAAAATGAAAACATTCATTAATAGTCATCACTTTCATTATCACAGCTAAAATTAATTGAATGCCAACCAATATCAGATATTATATATATACACATATATATAACTTCTAATTTCACGACACTGAAAAATAAATATTATCTTAATTTTACACCAAAATTAATTAGCTTGTGCATTTATATTGTTGGGATATAGCAGAGCCAGGATTGAGACCCAAATGGATCTAATACTGAAATTGTGTTCTTTTCATTATAGTCCATTGTCTAAAATCCTAGGCAAAGCAGAAGAGCTAAGAAATAACAGGAAGCAAATGATTACATCACTGTCCTAAAAATAACACCCATATATGCAGTTATAGTACAGATTCACTACTAACACAGTTCACTGTATGGTGAAAGAACTGAATGACATTGTGAATGCCATGAAAGATCTCTGACATCAGGGGACATGGTGTGACTGGGGTCATAGCAACTGGATGCTAAGGAACTGGATACTGAGCTGCCTTAAAAAGAAGAGTAGTATTCATGAAAGAAATGCAGAGAATAGAAAATGCCTTTCCAGCAATTGAAAACTGGCAGATTAATAAAAACAGTCATGAGTCACAGCACACTTTCAGATAAGAATCAAATTGATCTTGTCTGAGATCCAAACTAATATTTTATAGCACTTGACAATTTACACAAACTTTCATATGTGTGCGTGTGTAGAAATATATGCACATGTGTACGATATATTTGTTCTGCATTAAACTGGAAAAGCAACCATGGAGAAAATAAATCAGTCACTATTGGAGGCAGAACCCAATCCATGTCCCCTCACTCCAAAATTAATGTACGGAATTAATGGAGATGTAATCATGCGGGATTTTCAGCTGTCTACTTCATGGTCAAAGCATTTCCTCATCTCCATCTTCACTGCGGTTTCCTCTCAATTCCTGAATACATTACTCAAAGCCATTCACAAGGCAGACCCAGTCCATCTTTCATTCACACCAGAAATCTGACCATTCCTCTAAACACACATGCATGGATCCTATGTACCTGAGTCTTTAACCATGTTCCTCCTAGTTTCAGGTGTAATCTATCTCCTAAAAGGCTACTACTCCATTAGATCCAACTAATTGAACTTTATCAGATACCATATTCTTTAGGGGGGAAAAAAAGCATAAAGAAACAGAGTGGTAGTCTGAATAATGTCCCTGCTCAAATCTCTGCAAATATGTTGCTTTACATGGTGGAAGGCTGGGGTGGAGATGTGATTTTGGAAGAGGTGATTAAAGGTAAGGACCTTGAAATGGGAATAATATCCTGAATTCTCCTAGTAAACCTAATCTAATCTCATAAGTCCTAAAATGTCCCAGAGTTAGGCAGAAGAATAAAGTGCAAAAACTGAAAGAGAGGCAGAAAATACTCAAATTATGAGAGGGACTGGATCCACTATTACTTGCTTTGAAGATGGAGCAAGAGAACCACCAGCCAAGGACTGTGGGTGGCCTCAAAAAGCTGGATACAACCCTCAGCTGACAGCCAGCAAGGAAACAGGAAGCTGTGCCCTACAACCATGAGGAGGTGAGTTCTAACAACAGCCTGAATGAACAAAGAAACATTTCTCCTAGAGCCTTCTGGAAAGAAATGAATGCATCCCTCACACAGTGTGATATTTCACTCAGTGAGACGTGAGTCACAATTCTGACCTACAGAGCTGTGAGATAATAAAAATGTGTTCTTTAAAGCCACTAAATTTGTGGCATTTTGTCATGGCAACCACATAAAACCAATATGGTGAGGCATGGAGGTTGTAATTAGGCAAATCTGAGTGTGCATTCCACTTACCTTTATGCAATTTGGTAAGTCATGCTTACATTAAATTATATCATTTGTAAAAAGAAGATAATCTTTCAAAAAATGCATCTAAACTTCCAAACAGGGCCCTGGTTACACCATACATCTATCAAAAAATAATGGCTATCATTATTAATATTATTACTAACATAATAGATATTATTACTATTTTAATTAATATTGCTTTTGGGGGATCTTCATAACACTTATGTTTATCACAGTACTACTGCATATAGTATGATTTAAAAAAATAACTGTGGGGATCCCTGGGTGGCTCAGCGGTTTGGCGCCTGCCTTTCGCCCGGGGAGTGATCTTGGAGTCTCGGGATGGAGTCCCGCGTCGGCTCCCGGCATGGAGCCTGCTTCTCCCTCTGCCTGTGTCTCTGCCTCTCTCTCTCTCTCTCTATGTCTATCATGAATAAATAAATAAATAAATAAATAAATAAATAAATAAATAAATCTAAAAAAATAAACAAAAATAAAAAAATAACTTCATTTACAAAGATGTCTCTCCTATTAAACTCTAAGCTTCTTACAAAAAAAAAAAAAGAAGGAAGAAGCCTATGGCATTCATCTTTGCATCTCTAGAGCTTGGAATATTATTATATATAAGCATCCACTCGATAAATGCATGTTGAATTGAAAAACAAAGTGGCATACCCATCTGAGAAGTTTGAACTTCATCTTTCAGCATAGGAAATATTGAGAAATTCTCAGCAGGGGGGGTGATGTGGTCAAAATATTGTTCTAAGTTTAATCTTTTAAAACTGAAAAATGAATTGAAATTGGGAATGACTGGAGGCAGGAAGACTAGTTGGGTTCAATTAGTTTCTTTTATTTGAGATTTGACACATTAGAAAACTGGCAGAGATTGAAGTCACTTAAGGCTCTATTTTTAACTCTGAGGAGACAAAGGGCTAAAACTCATTAAAAAATCAAGTCCAATATTCTTTCTACCATGCGGTACTACTACTCCTGGTTTAGAGTCTGGTGGTGAACTTAATGCAGAAACCTACGAAGCAATATCACCTGCCAGACGGTATCCACTTTCCAATGTATAATGGAAAATTAATGATGGGCAGCCTCCTCTGCTCTAGCTTAATAATTTCCAAGGAGGCACTGATTCTAGGGCTGAAGCTTGACATAAAATCATGCAAAGCTACTCCTGTGATTCTATGCCGATAGTAATTTCTGGTTACATTAGGTCTCATAAGACTCAATAATATTAAGAATCATGAAGAACTAAGTATAATTACTGGTGGCAGTAGCTCTGGGTAGGGATCATTCAGCTTAACAGGATTCTTTGAATCAAAGAGACACACCTCTCATGAACTATTGGGACTTCATCAAGATAAGAAGCTTTTGCACAGCAAGGGATACAGTCAACAAAACTAAAAGACAACCTAGAGAATGGGAGAAGATACTTGCAAATGACGTATCAGATAAAGGGCTAGTTTCCAAGATCTATAAAGAACTTATTAAACTCAACAGCAAAGAAACAAATAATCCAATCATGAAATGGGCAGGAGACATGAACAGAAATCTCACAGAGGAAGACATAGACATGGCCAACATGCACATGAGAAAATGCTCTGCATCACTTGCCATCAGGGAAATACAAATCAAAACCACAATGAGATACCACCTCACACCAGTAAGAATGGGGAAAATTAACAAGGCAGGAAACCACAAATGTTGGAGAGGATGCGGAGAAAGGGGAACCCTCTTACACTGTTGGTGGGAATGTGAAAGGTGCAGCCACTCTGGAATATTGTGTGGAGGTTCCTCAAAGAGTTAAAAATAGATCTGCCTTACGACGCAGCAATTGGACTGCTGCGGATTTACCCCAAATATACAGATGCAATGAAACGCCGGATCACCTGCACCCCGATGTTTCTAGCAGCAATGTCCACAATAGCCAAACTGTGGAAGGAGCCTCGGTGTCCATCGAAAGATGAATGGATAAAGAAGATGTGGTTTATGTATCCAATGGAATATTATTCAGCCATTAGAAATGACAAATACCCACAATTTGCTTTGATGTGGATGGACTGGAGGGTATTATGCTGAGTGAAGTAAGTCAATCGGAGAAGGACAAACATTATATGGTCTCATTCATTTGGGGAATATAAATAATAGTGAAAGGGAATAGAGTGGAAGGGAGAAGAAATGAGTAGGAAATATCAGAAAGGGAGACAGAACAAGGAAGACTCCTAACCCTGGGAAACGAACTAGGGGTGGTGGAGGGGGAGGAGGTCAGGGGGTGGGGGTGACTGGGTGACGGGCACAGAGGGGGGCACTTGATGGGATGAGCACTGGGTGTTATTCTGTATGTTGGCAAATTGAACACCAATAAAAAATAAATTTATTATTAAAAAAAAGAAAAACGAAAACGAAAACGAACAAACAAAGAGACACACCTCTCAGGAGCCAACACCAGTCCATTCTCTCAGTGCATCTGAATGGGACAAATAGACCATGGAGATTTGCACCAGGACATAGTAGGAATTCACCACTATCTATACCCAAACCTCAGTCTACAAGTCATCTAAATATTCTACTTATAGTAAGATGAACTGTTGTGTGGCATTATGATTATTTTTCAAAAACTAACAAGGATGTTAGATATTCAAACAAATAAACTATACTATATGCTTCAAATGCATTGAGGCAAGATACAAAATAAAAATATACCGTTAAAAAATAAGATTGTATTTAAATTCACTTAAGTGATAAATTCCTTTGAAACGTGGATCTTGAACTAGGGGACAATTCTTGTAGGACTTGGCATGGAAACATGTGATGTGGAAGATATGATCCCTACCTTCCAAGAGTTTAAAATCTTCCTGGTAAATTAAGACATTCATAAGCAAAACATACACAATAAAGACCAGTTTGCAAATTACTCCTCTAAGACAAGAGTTAATATTCAGAGTACTTACTGGGGCTGGATGACTGCTGCCACCCAGTGGACACCAGCAGCTCTTAATCTGGCCAAGCCATCAATAAATCGAGTCCAAGCATTCTCAAGAAATTCCTGGAAGAGGGCTTGGGAGGTAGTCAAACCTTCTTGGTTATTGGTCAAGGGGGAGGTGAAAGGCTCTAAAGATGTGCCTGTGACCATTCTGCATAAGAAAGACATAACTGCAGAACCAGATGGCTTCTGTGTTGAATATACCATCTTCATCTAATAAGAGAAGACTTGAACCTTTCCAACTCTGTGGCTAGCACTTGAAGGGCTCCCAACCAACACAGGACTATCTGGGTACAACGTTTCACCTGGAAACCCTATGAAAGGCACTTGGTCTCCAGGAGTTTCCAACAGCAGGCCAATATCTGTCTCTCAAGTGAATAGAGCGGTAGATCTATCGGGCAAGCAAGGTGTCCAGCACTTACAGAGAACTGCCACACAGAAGCTGCTTCCCTTGGTCAGAGGCGGCAGTCGGTGTAGTCTTCAAAGAGATATTTGTAGTTCAGATGAAACCTTGGGAAATTTAAACCCCAAGAGGAATGCTGCTGAGACAGCCTGCTGTCCTGCTTCCAGTGCTGTGGGCTGCTCAAGACCCCAGCCACATGGAGTATATTTTCCGGTCAACTTATACAAAGTTCCCAGACGAGGCGAATATTGTCTCTAATATCCAAGCAGTCTGATTAAGTGCTGGACTTCCTTTTTGATATTGAGGGCCATAGGGCCAAGTAAATTCTCCTTTCCTGTCTCAGAGATCAATCTTTGAGCCTCAAACTTATTGGTGGTCCTTAGGATCTGACTTGGTTATCGAGAAACTGTGTATGTTAAGCAACATGCATGATGGAAGATAGTAAGAATCTGAATGGTCATACCAAAACCGTTGTAGTTATCTCCCTTCCTGATTTCACTTCATTTCCAAAATCCTGCCAACTGAATGTTTGGCTCATACCTCTCAAGGGAACCTGATATTCAGAGAGCATAAATGCTTAATTCTATCATTTTTTTGCCCCTATACCAACTGTATCTTCACTGGAATGTCAGGCTTTCTGCTCCACCTGCAGATAGGAAACCTAAGGTCCTCCCTGATTTTCCCTTTTCCTTCAAGGCTTTTAAATGAGAATACGGAGGTCCAGGGTCATGTAGTAGAGAAGCATAAGGATTAATTGATTATTAAAAAAGAAAAAGCCATACCCTTGGTTTTTCCAGTAAAGGAAGATTTCTATGGAAGAATTTGGTTCTGTAGAAATACCTTCTGTTTCAACTAGTTGCATAATTGCCTGATTGGCTTGGATTACATACTTTGCTTGGTTTAGGGAAGAGTCTATATTTATCTCCAGCATCCTTTGGCTCAAAGTGATCACAGCCTGCTACATAGGGCCTCCTGGCACTAACAACAAATTTAGTGAAGTCCTCCATATTGTGACTGCAGCAGACCTTAAAACTTATCAGTCATTCTCTGTATGAGGAATTCATGTTCAGAGCTGTCATTCTGTCAAATTATAGAGCCAGGATGAAGCAGCTTTCACTAGCATCCTCCATGGGATTGCATGGAATTTTACTGGCCTTGGAGAAATGTCGCTGTGTTCACTATAATGTAATCACAGAAACAGAAATCCAAAGCAGCAAGCTCTCTTCAGGGCAGATGAGGACCTCACTTGAATCACAGTAACTTGAGGTATGAAGTTTTGTGTGGGTTATTTGCCATTTGCCCTCTAAGAATATAACCTTTCTTACTGCTGCTTCTCATAGAGGCACCAGCCCAGGCTCTAAGAGCATTGTGGAATCTTGTTGAAAGTGGTCCTGGATTGCCCTTCTCTTTGTCTAATTATAGATCAGCATCTCAGTAGCACAGAGGCACTTTGATATTTGGTGATGGTTCACCATGTGCCACATCTGAGGCCTTCACTCAGGGCTCTACTTTCTATAACCAGCAGCAAACAGAAACCAGTTTCTCTCCCCTAGGGAGAAACCAGTCACAGGAAAGCCATCCTGTAGTCATCTTGACCTACTTAACTGCCTTTGTGACTAGCTACAGGGAGTTCTCAATGTCAAGGGACATACTGGTACATTCAGCAAGAACATGAAATGGGCTGATAGTCGACTTTATGTCCCAACAATAGATTAACACTGAAAAATAGCAGTTGAATTCTTTGTAAATAGTAAAATTGAGTTGACAATGTCATGTGATGCACACTAATAAAATCCACTTTTCTGGATTTTAACACTATACATTGTAAAAAAAAAAGTTGATAAACTTTGAGATATCAAAGTAAAACCCATGAGAATAGACATCTGTAGATTTGAAATAAGGTCTTAATTTTTAGTTACTAATAAGTTGATTTAATGGCACTGCCTTTTTTTTTAATGGCACTGCTTTTTAATGAAGAATACAAAGTTAACAAAAACACTAACTCAAGAATATACAAATTGGGACCTTTGTTGGAGGCAATAATGGATCACTGCGCATGTGAGATGTGCCTATTTCACACCCTCCTCACAGGTAGTAGTCCAACCTGGGTACCTTGACTCTAAGAAACATGAAAAATAAACAAAAGCTAGAAAGGAACCTTTGTCCTTTTCCCACATTTATATCATAAGACAAGTTAAACATACTCATCATCTAGGATGTTTGTTCCCAAACCTTAAACAATGCACTCTGTGTTTCAAATATTTACAATGGCATCAGTAAAAAGAACTATCTGATTCACTCAAAATGGGAACTTAGTAAATAAAAATATTTTTGCTATATCATTTAAAACCTGCATTCCATTTCTAAGACTGTGTTTAACAATTTTACAATTCATGCATGTCTTGCACATAGTAGGCATTCTAAGTACCTGAACTACAATGCGGTTCTAAAAACAATTCACAATTATGATGAGAATCGCTCAGGTATGAATAGGTTGGTCTTGGAGCAGTCAGAATAAATGCAAAAAAATAATAAAATGAAACACAATGAATACCTGTGAAACCATCAAAAATATTTTAAGTAGTGCTGTAGACATAGGAAAATACACCTTGAGAGCTGTGCTGTTTGAGAGCAAAGACAGCTGGGGAGAATCTTATGATTTATTTAGATGTGCTTTTCAGTGCAATTCCCTACGTGGCTAAGGGCCATGATTCCAGTTTTACTATCCACATAAAGCATATATTATTTAAAGAAAGAAAGAGAGGTTAGGAAAGAAGAGAAAGGAAGAAGAGGAAGAAGATTACTTTAAAACTCTTGTTTTTGGGATGACTGGGTGGCTCAGTGGTTGAGCATCTGCCTTTGGCTCAGGGAGTGATCCCAGAGTTCTTGGATGAGTCCCACATGGAGCTCCCTGCATGGAGCCTGCTTCTCCCTCTTCCCGTGTCTCTGTCTCTCTCTGTGTCTTTCATGAATAAATAAATAAAATCTTTAAAAAAAAAACCTTTATTCTTGGTTCTTTATTACTGAAATAAACAATATTGACAATCAAGAATCATGGTGACATGGTTCACAACCACATACTCATTAACTGTAGTCTTCCAATCCCCTTATATCTGTCACTTCTGGAGTTAAAGTTTTGGGGTTTGGCATGGGTTATGGTTCCTAGTTCTCCAGGTACATGAGGCTTAATGCCATTTTCTGTTATGTACTCACTAAAGAGAAATAGTTCTCCTCTATAAACATGACCATCATTTACGGATCTTTCAGAGAAGGAAATGAATGGCAGTATGACTTTAACCAGGTATTTATCTGGAAGCCTCATGACTGGCTTTAGTGTATAAAACAAACTCTGAGCTGGTCTGCTATTAAAAAAAAAAAAAAAAAAAAAAAGGAAAAAAAGAGCTCCTGAGGGCTCTTTGTGTTCCCTAAAGTCACAGTAGAACAATTCATTTATGTGATGCTTCCTTTCCTATTTCTTTAATATCAGTGGCCTCTGGACTATGCAACTCACTTGACAAGGCAGCATAGGAAAGTGCTCCTACCCCGACAATGGATTGTAGAAAAAAGTCAGGAAGCTATTTTCAGAAGACACTGGAATTAAGAAAACTTAGGTAGGGGCACCTGGGTGGCTCAGTTGGTTAAGCGCCTGACTTTTCAGCTTAGACCATGATCTTGGGGTCCTGGGATCAAGCCTCACTTCGGGCCCCCTGCCCAGCAGGGCGTATGCTTCTTCATCTCCCTCTGTGCCTCCCCTCTGATCATTCTCTCTCTCTCTCAAATAAATAAAAACCTTAAAAGAAAGAAAATGTATGTAAAACTAACCCCCCCCTTTTTTTTACTATCGTCACACACAGAGAGAGGAGAGAGAGTGAGAGAGAGAGAGAGAGAGAGAGAGAGAGAGAAGAGGCAGAGACAAAGGCAGAGGGAGAAGCAGGCTCCATGCTCCGGGAGCCCGACGTGGGATTTGATCCCGGGTCTCCAGGATCACGCCCTGAGCCAAAGGCAGGCGCCAAACCGCTACGCCACCCAGGGATCTCCCCAAACTGACACTTTTTAAAAACTGATTAAGAGGTACATCCTCAGGACTCCTGGATGGCTCAGTGGTGGAGCATCTGCTTTCAACTCAGGGCGGGATCCAGATCCCTGAGTTCCTGGATCCAGTCCCACATTCGGCTCCCTGCAGGGAGCCCGCTTCTCCCTCTGCCTATGTCTCTGCCTCTCTCTGTGTTTCTCATGAATAAACAAATAAAATCTTAAAAAAAAAAAAAAAGAGGTACATCCTAGTAGCACCTATTGTGATAATTTTGATAGGCTGTATTTACAGCTTAAAATGTTTTCAAGTTTCCCTTGTGATTTCTTTTTTGATGACTGATTTATTTAGAAGACTATGCCTTAATTTTGTGTATCTGAAATATTCCAGATATGATAATATTAATGCCTAAGTAAATTTATTATGTTTAAAGAACATAATATATGATTTTGGTGATTATTTGTCTAATTTCCATTTGTTTAAATTTATTGAGACAAGCTTTAGGGTTCAACATCTAGTTGAATGTTCTTTGAACACTTGAAGTCAGGGTTTTTGCTATAGCAGCATATAATTTTCCTATTGCCATGTTATAAATTTCCTCAAGTTTGGCACCTTACGCGATATCCATTTATGATCTCAAATTCTGGTTGTTAGAAGTCTGGATAGGCTATACTGGCTTTTCTGCTTAAGGTCCCACAAGATGAAGTCAAGGCATTGATTAGGCTGAACTTCTATCTGGAAACTTGGAGAAAATTATACATGGAAGCCCATTCAGATTGTTGGCAGAGTCCAAATACTTGCAACTGTAGGTGTAAGACCCCAGTTTCCTTGTTGTTATTCAGGCATTGCTCTTCTGCTCCTATAAGCCACCTGCACTCCTTTCAAGTGCTCTTCATCATTCTCAGAGCCAGCAACAACTCTGCCTACCAGCCAGAAAAATGGTTCTACTTTACTTATTTTTTTTAAAGATTTATTTATTTACTTGAAAGAGTGCACACACACATGGCAATGGTGGCTGGAGTGGCAGAGGGAGAGGGAGAGAGAAACTCAAGCAGACTCCATGCTGAGCATGGAGCCCGATGCGGGGCTCAATCTCCTGACCCTGAGATCATACCTGAGCTGAAACCAAGAGCCAGATGCTTTAACTGACTATGCCATTCAGGTGCCCCTAAAATTGCTCTACTTTGAAGGGCTCACTTGGGCAGGACTCTAGAGGCTAATCTCCTTATCCTAAGGTTAAACTGACTTGAGACTTACATGACATAGACAAAACACCTGGATTAGTGTTTGAGTAAACAGGGAACAGGAATCTTGATGGGGGTGGGAAGGTATCAATAGAATTCCTCCAGTGAGACACTGGGTTAAGTGTCCCAAAGATGTAAATTATAACAGTACAGTTGTTAATGATTTTTCAAATCTAGACTTTGCTCTCTTCTTGTTCCCTTGAATACTGAGAACAAAACACTAAAATTTAGTATATTTTAATTTTTTTTTACTTCTCCTTTTAGTTGTCAGTTTTTCATGTGTTTTCATGTATTTTGGATCCTAGCTATTGATTGCATATACTTTTACTAATGTATGACAAGTTGGCCCTTTTATAATAAATCATTTTTCCTGGTAATACTTTTTTTAAAGATTTTATTTATTCATTCATGAGAGACACACAGAGAGAGGCAGAGACATAGGCAGAAGGAGAACCAGGCTTCCTGTGGGGAACTTGATACATGACTGGATCCCAAGACCCCAGGATCAGGCCCTGGGCTGAAGTCAGATGCTCAACCACTGAGCCAGTCAGGTGCCACTCCTGGTACTACTTTTTGTTTTTAAAATCTATGTGCGTGAACTTATTATACCTACTCCAGATTTCTCATTGTTTGCATTCCATATCCTTTTCTCTCTTTAAAAAAAGAAAAAAGCTTTTTTTTTTAAAGATTTATTTATTTGGGACAACTAGGTGGCTTAGAGGTTAAGCATCTGCCCTCAGCTCAGGGCCTGATCCTGGAGTCTCAGGATTGAGTCCTGCATCAAGCTTCCCATATGGAACCTGCTTCTCCTCCCTCTGCCTATGTCTCTGCCTCTCTCTGTGTGTCTCTCATGAATAAATAAATAAAATCTTTAAAAAATAATAAAATAAAGATTTATTTATTTTAGAGAGACAGTGTGTTAGCAAATACAGGGAGGAGGTAGAGGGAGAGAATCATAAGCAGATTGCCCACTGAGTGGAGAGTCCAACACTGGCTAGATCTCAGGACCTAAGACATCATGACTTGAGCCAAAATCAGAAGTTCAACACTTAACTCACTGAGCCACCTATGTGCCCCTTTTTCATTTGTTTTTAAAGTAGGTTTTTTTATAGCAGTATGCTGCTGAATAGTGCTTTTTAATCTAATACTTGCCTTTTGAATGAAGTGTTTAGGGTATTTGTGATTATACTTAAGTCTCCCTTATTAGTAATCGCTTTCTATTTGCTCTATGCATTGTTTGCTCCAGTCACTTTCATATATTCCTTCATTTATATTTTTACATTATGCAAGCATTATTTTTCATTTTATATCCTGCACTGATTTTCTAATGGTTCCATCTGTCCTTCATTCCTCCTTCTTCATCTTTTTTTAGCTTCTTTTGAGTATTTGTAATAATTCACTTTATCACTCCACTGGCTTATTAATGTACTGTTTTTAAATTTTAATTTAGGAGATTACTCTTTGATTTAAAAAATCCATCTTTAACTTATAATAGTCTACACTCAGATACTCTTATTTCTGTTAATGAACATAAATAAGAACCTTACAAAAGTACACTTCCTTATTCACGCTCTCCCTGTGATTGTGTTGTCACATATTTTCCTACTTTATTATTGCTTTGATGAATTCATTACAATACATTGTAAATATTATTCCTATAAACAATTATCTTTTAAAGTATTTTTTAAATGAGAAAATTATGCTATATTAATCCACATATTTAACATTTTTGGCGTTCTTCATTTCTTATTTACATCTGAGTTTCTGGATGACATAAGTTCTTTCACCTGTAGAAATTCCATCAGCAATTCTTTAGGCACATGTAGGGTGATGAAGAATTCCCCCAGACTTAAAAAAAAAGTTCCAGTTTCAGTTTGAAGGCTAATTTTACAGTTCTCTTTTCACACAGAAGTTTGATTACTTACATCTTAGAATTTTTTTTTAATTTACTCTGGTGCTAAGATTTTGTGTCAGTAGGTACAGAATATACAATATCAACTATGTAGAAATTGTAGATACTTCAAATTATTTTCTAGTCTCCATTTCATTCTAGGATTCAAACTAGCAGTATTTTAATTCATTTGATATTTTCTTGCAGGTCACTAAAGCTGTTTATTTTTTAAATTTTTTTCTCTCTTTGCTTTAATTTAGATTATTCCTATTGCTTTGTCTTCAAGTTCACTGATCTTTTGTTCCACACTGTCAACCCTCTGCTAAGTCTACCTACTGAATTTATTTCATAATATTTTTCATCTCTATAAATTCCATGTAGTTTTTCTATATATCTTCTATTTTCCCATGTTCATATTTTTCTTTAAAACATTGAGTGAATTAATAATTTCTAAATCTCATTCTCTATTAATAATTTTATTATCTCTGTATTTTTTTGGTTTCTATTGATTAATTTTTACTATCACTCTTGTGTGTTTGTATATCAGCCATATCTAGCAAGCTTTTTAATAATTTTTTAAGATTTTATTTATTTATTCATGAGAGACATAGAGAGAGAGGCAGAAACATAGGCAAAGGTAGAAGCAGGCTCTGTGCAGGAAGCCAGTTGTGAGACTCGATCCTGGGACTCTGGGATCATACCCTGAGTCAAAGGTAGATGCTCAACCACTGAGCCACTGAGGCATCCCTAACAAGTTGTTTTTTTAAAATATTTTCAGGAGAGAGAAAGAGAGGTAGAGACATAGGCAAAGAGAGAAGCAGGCTCCTCACAGGGAGCCTGATGTGGGACTTCATTGCCACATCCGGGATCATGCCCTGAGCCAAAGGCAGACACTCAACTGCTGAGCCACTCAGGTGTCCCCATATCTAGCAAGTTCTGATTGAATGATGGAGATTGAAAATGTAACTTTACTGAGTGTCTCATTGTTTCTTTCATTTAAAGAGTCTGGTCTTGAGAAGGACATCAGCAAGATGTTAAAATAGGAAGTCATAGCTCTGTCAGTGCATGGAAAAAATAAACCAATTTACCACCAATAGATGGGCTCAAATATCCTTATGAGAAGTCTAGATAGAACCTAGTTGATAGAGTACTCCAGACAAGCATAAAACTGACAACAGTTATGTTGAAATAGACTAAGAGTAATTTCACTTACCTGCATCAGTCTCTCCCCCAAGGTGGCCCAGCTAAATACCAAAAGAGAGTGTGTCAGCTTACAATTTCCTCCCTGTAGAAAAGAGAGAGTGGAATGTGCGCCCAATATCCCAGCCACCTAGTGCACTGCCTGAGAGACTAAGTTCTATCTCACATAGCATAGGGCACTGATGAAACCAGCTTAGTTTTGATAGCTGAAGGCAACAAAGAATAAGCAATTATTGCTTGTGTGAAAGATTCTGTAGGGCTGGGAGAAGGTGCAAGTTTGTGGCTTCTCCCCCAGGTGATAATAAAAGATTGGAACTTATCTAACCTTCTGTCTTTCAGTGCACTACCCTAGAACCAGTTTGTGTCTCATCTTACTGAAAGTGCTAAGGGAATTAATGGCTTGGCTGCCTAAGGAGAGCTAGGAATAAAGGAGTGGGCAGCTTACTGAACCCAGCATGGTTCTGCAAGATTGGAAGAAGGGAAAAAAGACTGTAAAATGACACAAACCTTGAGGCTTCTCCCCCAGGAAGAAGGGAGAATGTAGAGCACGTATGCCTCTAAATTTCAACTTTTCAGTGTACAATTCTTGAGACTGGTTTCTTTCTCACTTCAACTGAAATGCTGATGGAACTAGCATGACTTGGTGTGGACAGATAAAAATAAAGAAAGATGGTCAGCATCTTACTGTGCCCAGCAAGTAAGGAGATAGTGCAAGATAAGGAGAAGGTGCAGAACTTAAGCTTTTCCATAAAGAAGAAGGGAGAGGAGTGGAACATGCCTCCAATGCCCCATCCCACAGTATAGCAGGAATACATCATAAAGAACAAGGGATTATGGGATGCTGGGGAAAAAAAAAAGAAAAGAAAACATCCTTCTATTTAGGAATTTACACTCATAAGTCCAGAGTATAATTCACTGAAAAGAATTAAGTGGCTCTTGGAATTTCAAATTGGCCTCGCTGTTGAAGCCAGACTATAAGACTAGGAGTAGTGCCTGTTTCTTCTAATGACACCAATACTAAGCCACAATGAACATGAAGATTCAAGGAAACAGGCCACAAACAAAGGAACCAAATAAGTCTCCATTAAAGATTGAAGAAATGGAGATCTATGAATTTCCTGACAAATAATTTGAAATAATTATCTTAAGGCAGCAAAGTGAGTTACAAGATAACATGGTCAAATGAAATCAAGAAAATAATATCTGAAAAAATGAAAACATCAACAAAAATATAGAAATTATATAAAAGAACTAAACAGAAATTTTGGAACTGAATAATTGCCTGAAAAAAAAACACAGAAAGCTCAGCAGCAAATTCGATAAGCAGGAGAATTAGCAAATTCAAAAAGAGATCCTTTGAAATTATTCAGTCAGAAAAGCAAAAGAAAAAATTGAAAGAGTGTGAAGAACAACAGAGGGATTTATAGGACAATAATCAAGTGAACCAACATATGCATTATGAAAGTCCTACATGGAAAGTCTAGGAGAAAGACACAGAATGCTTATATAAAGAAACAGTGGCACAAAACTTCCCCAAATCTGGGGAAACAAATGGAAATCCAGATTCATGAAATCCAAAAGACTCCAAAGAAGATAAATCATGAGAAGTCTATACTGGGATACATTATAATTGAATTGTCAAAATTTAAGCACAAAGATGGGGATCCCTGGGTGGCTCAGGAGTTTAGCGCCTGTCTTTGGCCCAGGATGGAATCCTAGAGCCCCGGGATCGAGTCCCACATCGGGCTCCCGGCGTGCAGCCTGTCTCTCCTTCTGCCTGTGTCTCTGGCTCTCTCTCTATCTATGTCTATCATAAATAAATAAAATATTTTTGGGCAGCCCCGGTGGCGCAGTGGTTTAGCGCCGCCTGCAGCCCAAGGTGTGATCCTGGATGGAGACGGAGGATCGAGTCCCACATCAGGCTCCTTGCATAGCATGGAGCCTGCTTCTCCCTCTGCCTGTGTCTCTGCATCTCTCTCTCTCTCTCTCTCTGTGTCTCTCATGAATAAATAAATAAAATCTTCTAAAAAATAAACCTCATATTCTTTAAAAATATATATTTTTTTTTAAAAAAATTTAAGCACAAAGAGAATTTTGAAAGTTTTGAAAGAAAATTGTTCTTCAAATGTGAAGGATAGACAAAGACATTCACAAACCATCAAAGAGTAAGGGAATTTATCACCACCAGAACTGACTTAGAGGAAATATCAAAGGGAGTTCCTCAGGTTAAACTGAAAGGATAAACCACAGGAAAGCATGTGAAAGCATACAATTCACTGATAAAGGCAAATATGTAAAGGCAAATATATAGAATGCTGCTATACTGTAATGGTTGTGTGTAAATCACTTTTAATTCCAATTTAAAAGTTAAAGACAAAGTATTAAAAATAACTACTACAAAAAAATCTATTAATGAATGTACAATATAAAAAGATGTCAACTGTGACATTAATAACAATATTGTGTGCAATGGAGAAGTAAAATTATAGATGGTTTTGCACACAGTTATCAGTTTAAAATAAACTATAATTATACAGGTAGGTTTCATGGTATCCACAAAGAAAATACCTATAGAAGATACACACAATTTAAAAAGGAAGGAATTAGACCAAAACACTACAAAGAATCAACAATCATTAAAGAAGGCAGCAAAAGAAATAAGGAGGGACAAAAGAACTAAAAGTCAGAAAACAATTAAAATGGTTATAGTAAATCCTTAACTATCAATAATTACTTTAAACATGAATGGTTCAGCTGTCCAATCAAAATGCAAAGCTGAATGAATTTTTAAAAAAATCTGACTATATGCTGCCTTTTAAGAGACTCACTTTAGGTTTAAGGACAGACATAGGCTGAAAGTAAAGTGATAGGGGAAAAAAAAAGATATTCCATGCAAACAGTAAGCAAGAGACTTATATCTACAGATAAACTTTGAGTCCTTTTGTCACAAGAGATAAAGAAGGCCATTATATAATGATAAAAGGGACAGTTCTTCTGGAATATGAATATATATATATAGTTATTATAAATATATAAGCCCTGAACATCAAAGCACCTAAATATATAAAGCAAACATTGATGGATCTGAAGGGAGAAACAGGTTACAATACAATAATAGTAGGAGAATTCAATATCCTGTTTACAATAATGGACATATCATCTACACAGAAATTCAATATGTCAAGAGCAAACTTGATCAACTGTCTAGAGCAAATGGGCATACAGACATACATAGAATATTCCATCCAACACCAGCAGAAAATATACATTCTTCTCAAGTGTACATGGAACATTCTCCAGGATAGATCACATGTTAGGTCATTAAACAAGTCCTAACAAATGTAAAAGATAAAATCTGTATCAAGTATCTTTTCTGACCACAATGGACTTAACTAGAGATTAATACAAGAAAGAAAACTAGAAAATTCTCAATATGTAGAATTTAAAACATTCTTGAATAGTGGAACAAAGAAGAAATTAAAAAGAAAATTAAGTATTTCAAGACAAATGAAAATATACTAAAATTTAGGATGTAGCAAAGTAAGAACTGAGTGAGAAATTTATAAGTGACAGTCAGCTATAGTGAAACAAAACAAAAATCCAAAACTTAACCTCACACTTCAAGAATTTAAAAAATAAAGATCAGAATAAGCAGAATGTAATAGAACAGAAATAAATAGAGACTAGAAAGACCATAGGGTCAAAAAAACTAAGAGTTGTTTTTTGTTTTTTGTTTAAAGATAAATTAAATTGACAAACATTTGCTAGACTAATGAAGTAAAAGAAAAACCCAAAATCAGATATGAAAGATGAGACATTACAACAAATGTAACAGAAATACAAAGGATCACAAGACTACTAAGAACAATGATACAACAATAAATTGGATAATCTACAAGAAATAGATAAATTCCTTGAAACATATAACTTACTAAGACTAAATTATAGAGAAATAGAAAATCTGAACAAATTACTGGTAAGGACATTGAATCAGTAGGCAAAAACCTCCAACAAACAAAAGCCCAGGACAAGTAGGCTTCATTGGTGCTTTCTATCAAATACTTGAGTAATTCTCATCAGTCCTTTTCAATGTCTTCCAAAAAACTAAATTGGAGAGACCATTTACAAACTCATTTTATGAGGCCACCGTTACCCTGACACCAAAACCAGGCAAAGATACTAAAAGAATAGACAACTATAAGTCAATATACCCGATGAATATAAATGTAAAAATTCTCAACAAAATACTAGCAAATCAAATTCAGGAGCAGATTAAAAAGATAATACACCATTCCTCAAGTGGAGATTATCCCTGCAATGCAGCAGTGGTTCAAATTATGCAAATAAATTAATGTGATATTCCACATTAACAGAATGGGAGATAAAAATCAGATGATCACCTATTCAAAAAAGAAGAAAATCATCTGACAAAATTCAACATCCATTCATGATAAAAACTCTGAACAAATAGAGAAACATAACTCAAATTCATGGAAGATATGTGAAAAGCTTTCCACTAACATACTCAAGGGTGAAAAACTTAAAGCTTTCCTTTCCTCTAACCCTGCTTCTACCATTTCTATTCGACACATACATCTATTTTCAAATGACATGATCTTACATGTAGAAAACTCTAAAGATTCTACAAATAAAAACTGTTATAATAGATTCAGAACAGTATACAAAATCAACAAAAATTACATGTGTTTCTACAGTCTAACAACAAAGTCTCTGAAAAGAAAACAAAGAAACAATCTCATTTACAGTAGTATCAAAGAGCATTAAATACTCAGGAATAAATAATCTTAACAAATGAGGTGATGAACTTATATAATGAACAATATAAAACACCCATGAAGGAAATTTAAAAAGGCACAAATAAATGGAAAGATTGGAAAGATCCTTCTTGTTCATGGATTGGAAGAATTTATATTATTAAAATGTCCATACTACCAAAGGAACCTACAGATTTCATGTAATACTTACTAAAATCCAAATGTCATTTTTCCCAACAAAATCAATCCTAAATTAAAATGCAACCACAAAAGATTCTAATTAGTGAAAGCAATATTGAAAAAGAGGAACAAAGCTGATAGTACCATATTTTCTGATTTTAAAAAAAAATTACAAATGTACAGTAATAAAAACAGCATGGGGGATCCCTGGGTGGCGCAGTGGTTTGGCGCCTGCCTTTGGCCCAGGGCGCGATCCTGGAGACCCGGAATCGAATCCCACATCAGGCTCCCGGTGCATGGAGCCTGCTTCTCCCTCTGCCTCTCTCTCTCTCTCTCTCTCTCTCTCTCTGTGACTATCATAAATAAATAAAAATTAAAAAAAAAATAAAAAAAAACCCAGCATGATCCAGATATAAAGGCAAATATAGAGACCAACAGAACACAACAGACAGCCTCAAAATAAACTCTTGCTTGATGTGGGGTTATCATAAATCTTCAAACTATAAAAACTACAGTATCTGTGAAGTATAATACAATGAAGCAGTCTAAGACACTGTATGCCTGTAGTCTTAATTACAAGAGATGACAACGGACACAGTTACCATTATATACCATTTAAACAAAGGATTATTCAAAAATAAAGATTTCTTTTTCCTGGGGAAGAAAAAAATGCATGATGCTTCATGTCTCTGCATCCTTTAAAAAAAAAGATTTTATTTATTTATTCATGAGAGACACACATAAAGAGAGAGAGAGAGAGAAAGGCAGAGACACAGGCAGAGGGAGAAGCAGGCTCCATGAAGGGAGCCCAACCTGGGACTCGATCCTGGGTCTCCAGGATCACACCCTGGGCTAAAAGGCATGCTAAACTGCTGAGCCATCAGGGCTGCCCATGTCTCTGCATCCTATTTCAATCCCACAATCATTAACATACACTTAAATATTATTTAGGAAGATAATTAGGTGTAAAAATATCTGATCCCTAAAATCCACATTATTTATCTGCATTTACCAGTGTATATGAGGCTTCTTAGCTGCTTCTTCCACTTCTCAGTAAAATTAGCCCACATGAATTAGAAATAACTACTTCTGTGAAGCACAATGATCCCTCGTGAATAGTTCAAAAAAAGGAACTAACATAATATTAATTATGTGCCTTGTTTTGTTTTTACCCCTTGTCGCACTAACTTTATATTAGTGTCTTTAAGACTGTAGCATGAGTCAGCTCTTGTTTTTGTATCTATTGTAAAATGTTCATCTTTACATCTTTATATTCAATTCTCTCAACATTACTGTGTGCCCATTTCTTCATTTTTCATTTTCAGATTATGCTAATTTTTATGTTCACGCACACTTTTCTGGCAAAAGAATTAACTCTAAATTGTGATGATGCTCCCATGCTATTGCACTTAGTAGGATGAGGAGCCAGGCAGTAAGTGTAATGCTTTGCTATCAAGCTCATTTTAACCATCCCTGCAACACTGACCTAGGCCTAGTGTTTTTCCAGGACAATATTAAGCACAGTGGGTAGAAACACCAAACATTCTATTTAAAAAACTGGATTTCTCTAGCATCTTGACAACTGCAACAAGAATTATTTTTGTGTACAGCATCTTATTTACATTAGCCCTAAATATTTCTAATGGTTATTTTTAATGTTGCCATGTCTGTTATGAGATTAAAGTATATGACTACATTTCAGTGGTTATGCCACACAGCCCTAAATAGATGCAAAATATTTGCTTGATGGCCTCACTGAAAGGCTCAATTCATTTTGAAAAATAAAAGAAAATAGCTATGAAATTTGGCTGTCTCTTGAGTCTCTGGTAATTAAATCCCCATGCATATGTTTTGTGTGAAGCGTTGGCTGTTTTCAGCTATTCTTGTGGCTTTCACTTCAGACCTCCAATTTTTTTTTCTGTCCTTTCAGCTTGGCATGCCTTCATTAGGCAAATAACCCACTCAAAACAACTGTTTGGTAAGTGTGTTTATGCTTCTGTCATCTGTTAAAGGTCAATGTTTACCAAATTGTTCAATCTTTTTTTTAATTTGTTCAACTTCTTCTTACATCTGTGTCCCTTATATACAGAGCAAGTCTGTCAGCAAGAAGCTACACAAAAGAGACTGTCACAAAGTTAGTGGCATTAGCAAAGGTTATTGTTTGTTTTGTTTTGTTGTGGAATATGATTGGAGGCGAATTGTGGCTTTTGCATCCACCCTACTCTTTTCATCTGTTCAACAATCACTAAAATGTCATTAGTAAAACTGTAATTTACCAGGTCTTTTAAAGACTGATAAAGGTACATTTTCTAGCAACGGTGGCATAGTTATTCATACTTTTCTCCTCCTTTACTCCTCCCACCACCATTCTGATGGGACTGGTACATGTCTGTTATGATGTAACCAAGACAGCTCCAATCTAGTTGTCTAAAAAGCATCCAGATTTCTGGGGTCACTATTTCCTCTAGGATTAAGGAAAGAGACTAGATAAAGCATCCATCCCATGTACTATGGAAAATCCAGAGCCCTACTCAAAATTTCTCTGGATGATAAACGTTTTTAATTAATGGGCTCTCTATCCACAAAAATTTTGCCTTATCTCCCTACTAGTAAACTTGTAATACTGACTACGGACTATTTGGCTTCTTAATTCCAAATCCCAAGATTTATCTTGATTATATCCCAGGTAGACATTTTCTATGTCCAGTTGCTTCAATAATCCAAATATCTCTTTAATCAATTTCTCACTATAGAGGGTAATGATCAACTATATTCTGGACTATTTTATTAACAAAAATTATCCAATACTTGGAATAAAACACAAAGGTTGTATATTCTTTCGGTATCTATGAGGGCATTAATAAGCTCATCACAAGATTATTTAATTTTCTAGGACAATGTACCATTTTTGGAATTGCTAGTTAATATTAAGGGATAAGAGTATTCAAATTGTCTATTTCTTCATGTGTGAGTTTTGGAAGATTATGGCTTTTAAGAAATTGGTCAAGTTCATCTAAGTTATAAAATTTGTAGGAACAGAGTTGTTTATAATATTCTTTTATTATCCTTTGCCCATGTGATCTATAGCAAAGTTCCCTCTTTCATTTCTGATATCAGTAATTGTTGCCAAAAGATTTAGAAACATGTATTAGGTCCTATAAACAAGTTTGTTTCTGAAAGGTGGTAAGAATCTGATTATTGAAGACATCCTTTTAATTTCTGGAGAAACATGGAAAGTCCTAATGGAATTTCCCCATATAAGCCTCCTGATAGGCATTCAGGTGTATCAAAGGGTCCTACTCCCTGAACCTTCTGGATAATTGAGGTTGAGGGTTTCCTGACTTTGTAAGGATTCCCACAGTAGATGAGGCAAGTTTATAGAAAGCACAAAGTTCCTAAGGGGAAGAAAGACAGAATCAAGTCCTTTATCTTAACTGCACAGCAGGTGAAAATTTTAGGTTATTACTTCCTCAGCCCTATGCTATGTGAACTCAAATAAGACAAAAGAAACTGTATTATAAAAATCAGAGAGTTATTAAAATTAAGAGACATAAATAAGAAAATGTTACCTAGGTTGTAATCACGTAAACCTTAGCAGATAAGCCAAGAATAAAGCCATTTAGCTACACTGTCATTATGCCAATGCTCTTTTACCTTCTTTCTCTATCTTCATCTCTCAAATAAACAGACACACACACACACACACCACAGACACACACATCTCCATCTATCACATAATATCAAATGTTATATACACCATACTATTGCACAAGTCTATGAAGCCTATTTTAAACATCAAATTTTCACTTATTTTTACAATCACTTAGAAAAGGGTATCAAAACAGTGTGCTGTGAAAACTATTTTTATTCATTTGTAGTTTTTGTAATGCTGTGAGATCAAAAACCCTTGAGCTATTTTCCTTAATTGATAAAGTCAGGAGGCATTTGAAAGCAGAGATAGATTCTTGACATTAAGGACAGTGTTTTTAAGTTCAATACTCTGTAAGATATTTCTCAAAAAGTACACACACCTGAATATATACACATACAAGTTTTATAGCATTTGTGATCATGTTTTAACAGATGCCAGAAAATTCAGTTAAAACTTAATTCAGAAAAAATAAATCAATAAAATAAAAATTCAGTTGGAAATATCTTTTTTCCCTGAACTCTTTTATTTCTTTATGTTCCATAACATTAACAATACCCCTATTTTTTAGTGAGGCAATAATGAAAATTACAGAAAATAAGATATACTATAGATCTATAAGGAGAGCTACTTAGAGATAAAACATTTGGTTAATGTGCCTGCAACAGGTCCAGTAACTTAACTCACTACTGTGAAATGAAATTTAATGCAAGAATTTGTTCAGCATTCTCTCCTCCAGACTAGGTGCATTCATCTTCTGGGAAAATATGTAAATGATATTTGCATATCTTCAATCTTGAATGTAATAGTATGAAATTATCAGTCATGTTATAATCTATATTGTATTTTTATGAATATTTTACTAAGATAAAATGGCTACAATTTCTATGTATGATATTATTTCTTCCATTAATTCTGATTCCATGTACATTAACTCTTAAGATAAAAATGAAATAGATTCCTTTTTTTTTTAAGATTTTATGTAGTTGTTTGAGAGACAGTGAGCAAGTGAGCACAGAGGTGGGGAGATGGAGAGGGAGAAGCAGACTCCCCTCTGAGTAGGGAACCTGATGTTGGGCTCAATCCAGGACTCTGAGATCATGACGTGAGCAGAAGGCAGATGCTTAATGGAGTGAGCCACCCTGGTGCCTCAAAATAGATTCTATAAAGGAAAATTTTAAACCAAATAAGAAGTAGGGTTGCAACTATGTCTTCTTTCTTTGATATTTTGTATTTCTGTTTTTTTAAATTTTTTTCCTCAAATGGTTGACGGTGGAGAATTACTGGATAATACCCAGATTTGATATCTAAAAACCTTTTAGCAAATAGGAAATTACAATAATATAATTTATATAGCCATGCAATTTATGTAACAATGTTAATTATTTACAACACTACTATCATGTATCCTATTTTGCCAATATAATATAAATTTACACGTGCCTTTTTTTTTCTGGGAGCTTAGAAAATAAGAAAGGCCCATTCACAGTAGACAGGAAAGAAAAAAAAGGCAGAAAAATTCTTCCCAAATTATTAAAAAAAAGGTGAGCACCACTGTTGAAAATCTCTATCCCTCAAGTAAAAATCATGCAGTGAGGGTTCCCTTTACAAGAAATACAGTAGAAAAGGCCTTTTGAGGTTCATGCCCTAAGTAACAGATAATTCTGTGAGTCATAAGAATAAATGTATAGGGACAAAATTAAAAATTTGTTCAGTGCATGGAATTAAGACGTAATAAGTTGTTAGGCCATAAGAAAATTGATACAGGGCAGCCCGGGTGGCTCAGCGGTTTAGCGCTGCCTTCAGCCCAGGGCGTGATCCTGGAGTCCCGGGATTGAGTCCCACATCTGGCGCCCTGCATGGAGCCTGTTTCCCCCTCTGCCTGTGTCTCTTCCTCACTCTCTCTCTCCTCTCTGTGTATTCTCATGAATGAATAAATAAAATTAAAAAGAAGAAATTTGATACATTATATTATGAAATATGATATTCTAAGTAACTGACATTGTATACGGCTTAGGCAAGAACAAGATAGTTTGGTGGCAGCTGGATCAAAAATGAATGATATTATATATCCACCATAAAGAACCTTTTTCAAAAGAACTAGAAGATTCACAAACAATGAAATTCAAAAGAGGCAAGGTAATGACTTTGCTCTCTTAGGAAATGACTCCTGTGCATAGGCCACACATGGGTGAACATGTGTAAGACCAAGGCTGTAGCAGACTATATCCAATGACAATAGACAGTAAGCTTCTCATATATAAATTTAGGGTCAAAATCTGAAGTAGTGTCATTGTCTATATATGATGATTAAGCAAAATGAAACCCAACTATCACATGGCTTAAGTTCTCCATACTTTCTATGACATTCTGAAAACTCAAATAATTCCACTGGAATGGAAAAGGGATCTTTTTTTTTTTCTGTCATTCTGTCTTTTTTTTAATAATCAATTTATTTTTTATCCGTGTTCAATTTGCCAACATACAGAATAACACCCAGTGCTCATCCGGTCAAGTGCCTCCCTCAGTGCCTGTCACCCATTCACCCCCAATCCCCGCCCTCCTCCCCTTCCACCACCCCTAGTTTGTTTCCCAGAGTTAAGAATCTTCCTTGTTCTGTCTCCCTTTCCGATATTTCCTACCCATTTCTTCTCCCTTCCCCTCTATTCCCGTTCACTATATTTATATTCCCCAAATAATGAGAACATATAATGTTCGTCCTTCTCCGATTGACTTATTTCACTCAGCATAATACCCTCCAGTTCCATCCACGTTGAAGCAAATTGTGGGTATTTGTCATTTCTAATGGCTGAGTAATATTCCACTGGATACATAAACCACATCTTCTTTATCCATTCATCTTTCGATGGACACTGAGGCTCCTTCCACAGTTTGGCTATGGTGGACATTGCTGCTAGAAACATCGGGGTGCAGGTGTCCTGGCATTTCATTGCATCTGCATCTTTGGGGTAAATCCTGAATAGTGCAATTGCTGGGTCATAGGGCAGGTCTATTTTAACTCTTTGAGGAACCTCCACACAGTTTTCCAGAGTGGTTGCACCAGTTCACATTCCCACCAACAGTGTAAGAGGATTCCCTTTTTTCCGCATCCTCTCCAACATTTGTGGTTTCCTGCCTTGTTAATTTTCCTCATTCTCACTGGTGTCAGGTGGTATCTCATTGTGGTTTTGACTTGTATTTCCCTGATGGCAAGTGATGCAGAGCATTTTCTCATGTGCGTGTTGGCCATATCTATGTCTTCCTCTGTGAGATTTCTGTTCATGTCTCCTGCCCATTTCATGATTGGATTGTTTGTTTCTTTGGTGTTGAGTTTAATAAGTTCTTTATAGATCTTGGAAACTAGCCCTTTATCTGATATGTCATTTGCAAGTATCTTCTCCCATTCTGTAGGTTGTCTTTTAGTTTCGTTGACTGTAACCTTTGCTGTGCAAAAGCTTCTTATCTTGATGAAGTCCCAAGAGTTCATTTTTGCTTTTGTTTCTTTTGCCTTCGTGGATGTATCTTGCAAGAAGTTACTGTGGCCGAGTTCAAAAAGGGTGTTGCCTGTGTTCTCCTCTAGGATTTTGATGGAATCTTGTCTCCCATTTAGATCTTTCATCCATTTTGAGTTTATCTTTGTGTATGGTGCAAGAGAGTCGTCTAGTTTCATTCTTCTGCATGTGGATGTCCAATTTTCCCATCACCATTTATTGAAGAGACTGTCTTCCTTCCAATGGATAGTCTTTCCTCCCTTATCGAATATTAGTTGATCATAAAGTTCAGGGTCCACTTCTGGGTTCTCTATTCTGTTCCATTGATCTATGTGTCTGTTTTTGTGCCAGTACCACACTGTCTTGATGACCACAGCTTTGTAGTACAACCTGAAATCTGGCATCGTGAGGCCCCCAGCTATGGTTTTCTTTTTTAAAATTCCCCTGGCTCTTCGGGGTCTTTTCTGATTCCACACAAATCTTAAAATAATTTGTTCCAACTCTCTGAAGAAAGTCCATGGTATTTTGATAGGGATTGCATTAAACGTGTAAATTGCCCTGGGTAACATTGACATTTTCACAATATTATTTCTGCCAATGCATGAGCATGGAATGTTTTTCCATCTCTTTGTGTCTTCCTCAATTTCTTTCAGAAGTGTTCTGTAGTTTTTATGGTATAGATCCTTTACCTCTTTGGTTAGGTTTATTCCTAGGTATCTTATGCTTTTGGGTGCAATTGTAAATGGGATTGACTCCTTAATTTCTCTTTCTTCAGTCTCATTGGTAGTGTATAGAAATGTCACTGATTTCTGGGCATTGATTTTGTATCCTGCCATGCTGCCAAATTGCTGTATGAGTTCTAGCAATCTTGGGGTGGAGGCTTTTGGGTTTTCTATGTAGAGTATCATGTCATCAGTGAAGAGGGAGAGTTTGACTTCTTCTTTGCCAATTTGAATGCCTTTAATGTCTTTTTGTTGTCTGATTGCTGAAGCTAGGCCTTCCAGTACTATGTTGAATAGCAGTGGTGAGAGTGGACATCCCTGTCTTGTTCCTGATCTTAGGGGAAAGGCTACCAGTGCTTCCCCATTGAGAATTATATTTGCTGTGGGCTTTTTGTAGATGGCTTTTAAGATGTTGAGGAATGTTCCCTCTATCCCTACACTCTGAAGAGTTTTGATCAGGAATTGATGCTGTATTTTGTCAAATGCTTTCTCTGCATCTAATGAGAGGATCATATGGTTCTTGATGGAAAAGGGACTTTGATGATAAGTCACACTATGATGACAGTCTTTAGTCCCCTTAATCTAAATTTTCATCATCAATAAACTCATTTTCTCACTCATGGTCTCAATATGCATCTGAATCCTTAGTCAAAGCAAAGTCTGCAACCACCTTCTCTTTCCTGAGCTTTAGATTCCCTATATATAACTTCTTACATATCTGTCCACCTGAATATCACTTAGACAGCTAAAATTTAACATGGGGATCCCTGGGTGGCGCAGTGGTTTAGCGCCTGCCTTTGGCCCAGGGCGCAATCCTGGAGACCCGGGATCGAATCCTAAGTCGGGCTCCCGGTGCATGGAGCCTGCTTCTCCATCTGCCTGTGTCTCTGCCTCTCTCTCTCTCTCTCTCTCTCTCTCTCTGTGACTATCATAAATAAATAAAAATTAAAAAAAATTTAAAATTTAACATGTAAGGAACTCTGTGGCTCTGATCCCACTAGTCATCTAGTAAGTTATAAAAAGGGGCCAAAGAGAAATCATAGGTTTGTTATGGTCAATCTTCTTTTGTCTACAGTCCCCAATCTGTTATTTCTACCCAACACTTCTCACCTCTCTCCATCCTACCATACTGCCTTGATTCATATATTCCTTATCTTTCATCTGGAATACATTGCTAGCTTGTCCCTTCCTCCTAATTCATCCTACATATTGTCAGCCTCTATTACTTTTCTAATTAACAAATGAATTATATCAACCCAAAGTCCTGAAAAAAGCCTTACAGCATCCAATGTTCAATGAGCTCCATTGAACTCCAACATGAATGTTCATGCTCTTTAGCATGTCATTAAAGGCCCATTTCAATTGCATCCAAATTACCAATCCCATGTCTAAAAACAAACACGGGGAGACCTGCCATTAAGCAAACACATTACCATTCTGCATCCATCTCTATGAGCACTCTTTTCACTGTAGCAGGCCTTCTTCACTTTTCCACTGTCCATTCTTCAAGTTTTAGTTCAAATACCACCTGTTTATGGACAAATTTTTTCCTAATGTGTACTAAGTGCTTCTTCATTCCCTGTATAGTCTCATGGTATATTGACAACACAACTACCACTTCACTAAACATGCTGAATTTCATTATTTTGATTACCTTAGTCCCTAACACATTATATATGCCAAAATGCTTTGGAAAGAAGAAAAAACTAAATGAAAGAGCATATGAATGAATAGTGTTTCAATATTGAGATGGAATCAGGAGACTTGGATTTTAGTCGCAGATTTACCACTAAGTGTGGTAGAAAAGTCACTTAAATTCTGTAGAACTCATTTTTATTACCCCTGAAGTGCAAGACTTTGTTAGGTTAGGTAATTTTTTAAGTCATTTGTGTCTCAAGCAAAATGGCATTTTATCCTATATCTTCATTCAGGAGACAAATGATCAGTCATAATCTCATGTTAGTTTCCCTAGGCAAATTGGTGATTCCCTGTTTTACTCTAGAAGAGTTTGATATCAGTCGGACCAGAAAAAATATAGTATGATGGCAATGAATCTTTAATTTTCATTAATCTAGGGTTTCTTATTTACTGGGAATTTGAACACCATATTCTCATGATCAAAATTAGGTTTACAATATGTTTTACATATTATTTACATTTCTAGCCTTTTTAGAAAAAGCCCCACAGTTGTTTCCTTTTTAAATTTCTTTATAAAAGCTATGCTCCTTAGGCCAAGAATTTAATCATTTGGAATGGTCTTATGCGTACATTAAGAAGCCATACTAATTTAATTTCAATTCACATAGATGACCAACAGTAACACAACCTCAGCCTCAAAGAAATCACATAAGTGACTTTCTAACATATGTTTACAGCAAAAATTCAAAATATATCATGTCAGTGCAAGTAGAAAGAATCACCAACCATCTGAGACAAAGACTTCAAAAGAAATGCTGCTAAAAACAGAAAATAAGACAAATGCATTTAATAAGTTTAAAAATAAAAGAGGAGATTGGAAACCTGACACTATCCCAAATGTCCAGGTGGAAAAGAATTCAATAAATTTTTTAAAATCTGAATTTCAATTCCAATTAGAAAGACTAAGTAGTAGGTGAAAATAAAAATTAGGTAGGATACAAACAAATCTGAAGTAGTCATCTACACTGAAACAAGAGGCAAGAAAATAGAAAGGCAAAACTCAGTTTAAGACAGAAAGCGATAGACTTAGAAAGACTGACAACAGCTAATCTAAATTCCAGAAGGAAGGAAGAGTTAAATGAAAATACATAACAGGACTTTCAGTGTTAAACATGCTTTCATGAAAGTGTGGAATACCTCTATAGATGGAAGACCTTAAAAGGACCGGTTGAAAATATAGATGTTGTAAGAAGTAACAGAAGAGTGAATTCTCGACAGCATCTTCAGGAGAGTGGAGTAACACACGGCTTGAAACTCTGAGAGCAAGTAATGGTAAATCTAGAATTGCATACCCCTGTAACTGCCATCAAAAATGAGGGCTTATTAAAGGCACTTTCAGGTGAACAAAAATTGTAAGCTTATAATCCAAAGACCCCTATTAAGGAACTCTACAAAATGTTTTCCAGGAAAAAGTCAAATGATTCTAGAAAAATAATCTGAGATGTTAGAAGAGATACAAAGTAAAGTAAATGCTTCAGGGAAGGTAAATATTACAAAACAATGACAGCAGTAAGGTCAACTTTTGATGTGAAAATATCAAAATAGAGATAAAGCGCTTACAAATTCATGTAAGTGATAAGATGGAAAAATAAAGTTAAATTATTTTAAATTCTATGAAATTTTAAGAATGATGGTAAAGATATCAAATTGCATTAAACACTATGTGTGCACGTTAAAATTCTAAGGTAAAATCTAAGTTTTTAAAAAATATTTTATTTATTCATTCATAAGAGACACACAGAGAAAGAGAGAGAGAGAGAGGCAGAGACACAGGCAGAGGGACAAGCAGGCTCTGTGCAGGGAGCCCGATGTGGGACTCGATCCCAGGACTCCAGGATCACGCCCTGGGCTGAAGGCAGGTGCTAAACCACTGAGAAACCCAGGGATAGTCTAAATTAAAAGTGTGTATTTTCCAAAAGAGGTAGGGATTACAAGTAAAATAAACCTTATTTATTTATTTATTTATTTATTTATTTAGATTTTATTTTATTTATTCATGAGAGACAAAGAAAGAAAGGCAGAGATACAGGTAGAGGGAGAAGTGGGCTGGATCTGGAACCCTGGGATCACGCACTGAGCCGAAGGCAGATGCTCAATCACTGAGCTACCCAGGCATCCCAGTGTAAAATAAACTTTAAAAGTCATTTTTTTAAAAGAAGAAAACTAAGAAAACTTCAAAACAAATCCTTTTACTCCCAGAGGTCTGGGAGATCTTATGATTTCATCTCATCAGAGAAGATAGAATAAGTAGAGTTCAAGGTGAGAAATACTTACCAACATAAAGTGGGACATTTTACAATGATAAGGCTCAATTTAACCCAGAAAAATGTCAGAATCCTAAGAGTATATACATCTAATTGCACAAAGCAAAAATGGAACAGATCTAAAAGAAGAAACAAGCAAATCACAATTTTACTTGTGAATGTTACCACTACTCTTCTAGTATTGATAGAACCAGTTTAAGGATATAAAAGACTTGAATCCATTAACAAGCAAATTTGCCTAGTTAACATTCATAGGACACTATGGCCAACAAGAGCAGAATACACATTATTTCCAAAGGCGTATGGAAGGGTCACTAGGACGGACCATATGCAGAGCCATAAAAAATTTAAAGAAATGAAATCAGACAGAATGTGTTGTCTGAGCATAAAAGAATTAAATTAGAAATCAGAAACAAAAAGATCTCTGGAAAATCCACCAAATATCTGAAACCAAACAACATACTTGTAAATAAGCCATGAGTTAAAAAAGAAACAGAAAGGTAATTAGAATATATTTGAATTGAATGAAAATGAAAACAGCATTTCAAAATTGAAGGGATACAATTAAAGCAGAACAAGTGAATACATAGCTTCAATGCTTCTATCAGAAATTTCAATTGTCTTAAGTTTCTATTTTAAGAAGCTACAAAAAGCAAATTTATCTCATAGAAAGTAAGGGAAGGAGGGACACCAGGTGGCTCAGCAGTTGAGCATCTGCCTTCTCCTCAGGGAGTGATCCTGGGGTCCGGGTTCGAGTCCTGCATTGGGCAGGGGAGCCTGCTTCTTGCTCTGCCTATGTCTCTGCTTCTCTCTGTCTCTCATGAATAAATAAGTAAAATATTTTTTAAAAGGGAAGAAAATAATAAAGAGGAGATACCAGGGAAAGGCAAAATTGAAAGGTGAAAAAGATTAGTCAAACTAAAAGCTGTTTCTTTGCAAATATCAATAAAATTGATCATCTTCCCCATTTACACTGATTGAAAAAATAAAAATGAGACCCAGTTTATCAACATGAGAAATGGAAAAAGGGCTATCACTACATGTTGTACAGACATTAAAAAGATAATGGGGTTTATATGAAAGAGTTAACAATAATAAATTTGACAATTTTGGTGAAACAAATTCCTTCAAACAAAATGCCAAATCTCACTCAAGAAGTAACAAAAATGGTAAATAACTCTGTATGTATTAATTAAATAGAACTCGTAATTAACACCTTCCCACAAAGAAGATTCTAGGACAAAATTTAGCTGATGAATCATACCACACTTTTAAGGAGAAAAGCCTGACAAACAAATACATGCTCTTCCATCAAAAAGAAGAGGAAACACATTTTATGAAATCAGTATTACTATATCCCAAAAATGACAGATCGATATTGCTCATCATGAACATGGCAAGATATTCTTCAATAAATTAGTGAATAAAATCCAGTGATACAGAAGATATAATAATGAAGATGTTTATGCCTGGAATTTGTCTGAATATTAGTATAAACAGCCATATAAACAAAATAATGAGAAAAAAGCACAAAGTGTTTTAACAGATGCAGAAAAATATCTGCATGTATCAGAGTAAGAGCTAGATAACACATCTGGTGACAGGCTCTGTGTTCTTCCAGCTACATGAGAACACCACAGGTTCTCATTTCCATTATCCCTTTGCTTCTGCAGATCAGGATGATTTACTATGACAGCCACAGAAATACTATCTGAATTGGAGAGCATCTGCTGGTACGGTGGCATAAAGGGAGTCTAGAAAATTCCATCCAGTAAGTCTGCTTCCACTGGTAGATTGTATCTCACTATCATCAAGATCATCATGAAGTATATCTGGTAAGTCAGAGTAGAGAAATCCCTTTTCTTCAATGAGGCTTTGTGAAATTCAAAACTATTAAATGTCTTTCTTCATAAATTTAATACATATTATTAAAGCTTCAGTGTAATTTTAGTTCAAGAAACAGAGATAATTTCCATTTGGTAAAATATTTAGTGCCCAGTCTTCGAGAATTTTAATTTTAGTGTGAAAAAATCATATGCATTGAGAAAGCTAAATCATTAATGTTTCCTTTTTTTTAAAATGTTTCCTAATAAGGTATGTAATGGGAGGTATGGAAAAATAGTATCAATTAATCCAATTAAGTTTTAAAATCTATATATCAAGTTTAGTTTTCTCATGAAATCCCTGAGGATTCTTAGGTTGACAAAATGGGGGAAAATGTGAATTTAGTTGTATTGGGAATTTATTACTGGTAATTATCAGTTATGTCATAAAACTAAGCAAATAATTGCTCAATGAGTATTTAAAAGTCTACTCAAAAATTACATGTCAATTTTATGAACTGTGGGCTTATTAATTTGTCTATAGATTGCTGGAAATACTAAAAAAAAAACTCAGAAATCATAGTCTACTATGTCTTGACATCACATTTAAACTATACCTTGTATTTTCTTTGAACAGAAATGCCCACAGTAACAAACTTGGCCCTAATTCATCAATAGTCAAGTGATGAGTGGTAATTATTAACAGCAATAACAAAACAACAAATATCACTAACACTTATAAGGAATTTACCAATTGCTAGTCACTCTTACAAATGCTTTACATATATCTTATTCAAGCTTCACAACAGCACTGTAGGGGTTGATATGCTTAGTCACCCCATTTTACAGGTGAAAAATCTATGAATAGAGGGTAAAGCACCTTATTCAATGCCTCACAGGTAGTAAGGAGCACAGCTGAGAGGTGATTCCAAGGTAATTTGGTAATTTGGTAATTAAAATTCATAAATATTATGCATTTTGCTGCTTGCTTAAGGGCATGAAATGCATTTTTTAGCTCATGGACATATAGTTCTTAATTTTTACTTAATAGCTAAAAATTACTAACATATGTTAATTTTTCCTTATTGTTTTAAACAATAAAATACCAAACCATCTTTTTTATTTTTTGAAGTGGCCCTCAGCTTTCTTTCCATTTTATAAACATTAATGAAAAAGTTCTATATAGATGGCTCAAAAAATAGTGTTTGAATAATTGTTTTGAACACAGATTTTTGCCTACTTTTATTTCTGCCTCAACCTCAACCTCAACAATATGTTAAATTTTTTTGTTATACTTTTTAACTATTTTGTACTAACAAAGAATCATGTTGCAAAAATTGTAGAACATGTTTTATTTTCCTTGCCTTGACAATCTTCTCCTTCTACTTAACAAAATTTGAAGAGAGTCCCTCTGCTATTCCTAGTTTTTTTTCCTTGATAAATCAAGTTAGTACAGTCTCTTCGTAAGAACAAAATGAATTCCTCCCTTTTAAAATAATATCACTTGAATAGGATAATATATCAAACCCTCCAGCTTTAAAATCTTTTTATTCTCAATTGTTCAAGCAGTGCCCAACATCAAATAATATCCACCAACCTGCTGTAGGGAAAGTAAGGTTATGGTGTCTGGAGACCTCTCTTCTGAAATTCTTTTGCTACCACATGTAATTGCTTCTTGAGGGACCCCTCAGATAAGCAGAAACTAAGTGTAATATGACTTGAAAATCCTTGTACTAACCACAGAATCATTAGCCCAGATTAATTTGGGGTAGGAATTTGAGGAAATAAAATATTTAACAGTTACAATTTGAAGGACATGAGGACAGAGGAAAGAGATACTTAACCGCTTTGAAGAATTTTCCACTGAAACCATGAGAGACTGAAGATTTCATTTTAGGAAGCTTTGTAATTATTAATTCAAGATCTGTAATAGTTATAAGACTGATTTTCAGGTTTTCTATTTCATACTGGTTGAGTTTTGGTAGTTTATAGCATTTAAGGAAATGGTTTCTGTATCTTCTTATGATAAGTAAATGAAACTTCTGACTTCTATACCAAAGGTTCTCAACCATATTATGTATCAAAATAACCAATGTCTCTTAAAAAAATACATGTAGTTAAGCTGGGCCTGAGGCCATCCAACTTAATAAGGGAATATGAGGAAAGGGGTAGTGTGGCTGAATGTCTGCATTTTTACAAGGTTTTATAGGTTATTTTGGTATGTCAACAAAGTCAAGACTGTTATCATAAAGTCCGGTATACTTTTCCATGATTACAGTCTTTTCTCCCAACATCCATCCTCACCATCACAGTGAAATTCTTTCTCTGTAACAAACACTACACTAAATCAAGCTATATAAACCTAAATCTGTGTAAATTTCTTATTCTTCTAAGTTGCTATTGATGAATTTTACCTTGGCATACTCAGAAATACCTATTATACCTACGACTGAGAATGTTGAAAGTGGGCCAATGGTAAACGCTATCATGTCCTGAACTAAAGGAAACTGTTTCTATTGAGCTGATTATTGGTTATGGCTATGGATGTTGTTATATCTTATCATAATTTTATTTTCCCTTTGGTCAATAAGAGGCTTTTAATAACATTTTGGTCTACCTATAGAAAATATGTAATACTATTGGACATGACCTTTTGTTGTAACTCTTACTCTACAACATATTATTTGATAGCACAGCCCACAGTTTTTCCTGTATATCTATCCTCTGCTTCTGTTATAAAATTTCTAGCTGGATGCTTGGTTACCTAGAAAAGAGTCCATTTTCCAGAAACCCTTCCTGTGATCAGGTGACTAGATTCTCGCCGATATCATGTAACCCCAAGTATGTTGTGGCAACTTCCAAAAATGGTCCTTAAATTTCTTTACTTCTTCATCCATCATTTTAACTCTCTCTCCAACCATCTCCCTACTACCATCTTTGATGATGAAGACTGAAGACTGTGACTAATTGCCTTAAATGGAGGGCAGTGAATTAGTAGAAACTTGGCTCTGTATACCCTTAAACACACACACACATACACACACACTCACTCTCTCTCCCCATAACTTTTCTATATAGATAGATAGATAGATAGATAATATATATATATATATATATGAATGTATATATGTATGTGACTATGTACTTATGGATATGTTTCTTTAAATCACTTATGAGATAAGATGTGATACTAAATAAAAGCATATAACTGTCTCAAAAATTTGCACAGAATTTCAGAAAATATGCTAACTAGGTTAGTGATAGCTTAAAAACAGCCTATAGCATTTGTTCTACTGGGGTTTTTACCAATCATGAATTCTTTAATGTGAACATTATGAAAAATATTACATTAGAATTTTTAATTTATCTGAAAGAAATGTATTGTATTGTTGGACCCTGGCTCACGGGTGCCAACGCGTCCCGGTGGACGCCCCAGAGACTCAGACCCCAGACAGGCAGATGCAACAAGCAAGAGGGTTTATTGGACGTTTGCGCAAACGGGCTCTCGGAGGTGGCAGAGCCCCGATTAGCAATTACAGGCATCTTTTAAAGGCAAAAAACCGTGGGAGTAGCATAGCATTCGGGTTATGACATGATTGATTTCTTTGAAGGTCAGCACGACCATGTTCAGGGACTTTCCCAGTCAGGGCGAGGGGAGGTAGTCTTTTTTTTTTTTTTTTTTTTTTTTTATCTCGGAAAAACAGAATGTTTTTGTTACTTGAATTCATGGGAGGCGCCTGGATGAGCTGCCTCAGGGTTAGGCCTTGTCCCATTCGCGGGGGGGGGGGGGGGGGGGGGGGGGGGGAGGGTTCTTCAGTATTGTATTGTATTGTATTGTATTAATATAAATTGAAGTCTCACACCAAATGCAAAAAGCTCTATGAGAACAGGGCCCCTTTTTGTATTCTACTGAATCCTGAGTGCCTACAGTAGAAACAGACACATGAAGTAGGAGCTCAACAAATCACTGTTGGAGAGGTGGTTCAAACTGGTGGCATAGAAAGATCCTGAAATCACCTCATCCTGTAGACATGACAAATCCACAGCTACATATGGAAACAGTGGTGAGGACTAGCTGAATGGCTACTCCATAAAAGAGGATAAAAAGGCCATGTCAAGACAGAAAGAAGAGAGTAGACATCATACCACCAAACTCCAGTCGTGGCACAGGGAGCTACCAGCGCGAGGAACCTACAAGTATGGAACTCCTCCCTTTGGAACAGGAGTTTGTGCTCCACAGGAGGCACCCCAAACCTCGAAACCTGGACTACAAAACCAAGTGTCCAGAACATCTGGCTTTGAAAGCAACTGGCTCATGTCCTGGAGAACCATAAGGCTGCAGAGAATGGAGATTCTGCTCTTCAAAGATCACATGCAGGTTCACTAGCCCCAAGGCCTACATCATATGTGAAAGATTCACTTACTAATCTTAAAGAGACTACAAGAGGGGCAAAATCCTCCAAATGCTATTCAGAGAAAGAGGTGCTAGTGAGCATCATTTTTATGTTCTCCCTGTACCTGGTTAATGCTGGCACTGCCAGGCACAATTTTTGCACTATCATTCTGTCCAGTTCACGCCTGCCTCCATTCACAGGTGTCATGGCTCTGCCAGAGGCAAACAGTGAGCACAGCCATCCCTACTTCCACAGCCCTGAGCACCGCATGCCACCATGCCATTCTTGTAGTCCCAGCAGAGACAGTAGGTGAGTGCCTTACCCCACCATTCACACGGACTTGCCAGAGGCAAGAGGCACACACCCTGTCTACTCCTGCCTTTAATGGTGCCCCAAAGCCAGCCCGAGCATGCAGCCCACACAGGGGATACCCCTTGAGTGCCGATTTGTGGTGGACAGGTGTGACTACATTTCTGGACCTAATGGGACTGAAACAATCAGGGACATAATTTGAGAGACAACCAAAAATAAGATTAAACAATAAGAGAGAGAGACAAACCATAAGACTCTTAATCATAGGAAACAAACTGAGTGTTGCTGGAGGGGAAGGCGGCAGGGGGATGGGGGTAAATGGATGATGAACATTAAGGAAGGCACATGATATGATGAGCACTGGGTGTTATATAAGGTGAATCACTGACCTCTACCTCTAAAACCAATAACGCATTATACAGTAATTAATTAAATTTAAATAAAATTTAGGAAGAAAACAACAAAAAAGAAATAGAACTATCAAAAATATAAAAAATTTTTAAAAATTGGGGCACCTGGGTGGCAGTGGTTGAGCATCTACCTTTGGCTCAGGTCATGATCCCAGGGTTCTAGGATTGAGTCCCACATCAGGCTCCCTGCAGGGAGCTTGCTTCTCCTACCTAGGTCTCTGCCTCTCACTCTGTGTCTCTCATTAATAATTAAATAAAATATTTAAAATAAATAAATAAAATTATTGGCCTCCTGCTGTGAAAAAAAATCAAACCGTAAGTTACATCTCCTATAAAAAGCCACCTATTAAGGAATGGGAAAAATAGCTATTTTGTCTAATACACAGAATTAAACACAGACTCAACCAAAATGAGGAAATGGGAATATGTTACAAATAAAAGAACATGATAAGACCCCAGAAAAATGCTTCAATGTAATGGAGATAAGTAATTTACTTGATAAACAGTTCAAAGTAATTGTCAAAAAATGTTCACTGACCATGGGAGAAGGATGGCTGAACACAGAGAGAACTTCAGTAAAGAGGCAAATAATATAAGAAAGTACCAAATGGAAATGACATAGTTACAGAATATAACAACAAAACTGAAAAATACATAGGCGGGATTCAACAGATATTAGATGAAGGACAAGACAGACTAGGGATCTGGAATTCAGGGCCATGGAATCCACCCAAATGAAATACAAAAAATAATTCTTTAAAGATTTTATTTATTTATTCATGAGAGGCACACAGAGAGAGGCAGAGACACAAGCAGAGGAAGAAGCAGGCTCCCTGTGGGAAGCCCCATGCGGGACTCAATCCCAGGACCCCAGGATCACAACCTGAGCCAAAGGCAGACACTCAACCACTGAGCCACCCAGGTGTCCCAGAAATAAAATTTTAAAGGGTGAAGATAGCTTATGGCATTTATAGAATAACATCAAATGAAATAACATCACATTCTAGGGGTACCAGAAGAAGAGAAAAAGAAAAGGGCAGAAAATAAATTTGCAGAAATGATGGCCAAAAACTTTCCTAACCTAGGGAAGAAAACAGACATCCAGCTTCTGGAAGCCTAGAGGGTTTCAAATAATAAGAACCAAAAGAGACTCATGACAACATGCATTATAATTGAAAAGTCAACAGTTAAAAATAAAAAATCTTTTAAAAAGCAAGAGAAAACAACTTGTTACATACAAGGAAACACCATAAGGTTATCAACAGATTTCTCAGCAAAAACTTTGCAAGCCAGAAGGGAAAAACACGATGTATTCAAAGTGCTGACAAGAAAAAACTTCCAACCAAGAATTCTCTACCAAGAATATTCTACAAAGAGAATTGAGAGATAAATAATTTTCTAGAGGGATCCCTGGGTGGCGCAGCGGTTTGGCGCCTGCCTTTGGCCCAGGGCGCGATCCTGGAGACCCGGGATCGAATCCCACGTCGGGCTCCCGGTGCATGGAGCCTGCTTCTCCCTCTGCCTGTGTCTCTGCCTCTCTCTCTATCTCTCTGTGACTATCATAAATAAATTAAAAAAAAATTAAAAAAAAAAAATAATAATTTTCTAGAAAAGTATAAGCTAAACAAGTTCACCACCAATTAAGGAATCCTGTAGGAAATTTAACAGGATGATTTTTAGCTGAAAAGAAAGGGTACTAAATTATCAATAAGAAAATATGAGAAAGTAAAAATCTCACTGGCAAAGTTAAATATATAGGAAAAGGAGTGTACTAATCACTTAAAAAGCTAGTACCAAGATTAAAAAGACAAAAGTAGAAAAAATAACTCTAATAATTAGATAGGGGACACATAAAAATGTAACACCAAAGACATATTGATAGGTGGGGAGTAAAAATGCAGTTTTCAAATGCATTCAAGCTTAACTTGTCTACTTAATTTAAAGTAGACTGGTGTGTATGTGTCCTCTTATGTGTGAGCCTCAGAAAGCAAAAATCTATAATAGACATAGAAAGAATAATGAGAAAGGGATTTTAGCATAATACTACAGAAAGTCATGAAACCACAAAAGAAGAGAAGAAAGGAACATAGAAAAACTACAGAACAGCCAGGAAATAATTACCAAAATAGCTCTTCTCAGTACCATACCTATCAGTACACACCCATTGGTAATTACTTTAAGGGACTTTAATGGATTAAATTCTCCAATCAAAAGACACAGCCTGATTGGATTAAAAAACAAGACCCAACTCTATACTGCCTACAAGTGACACACATCAGATGTGAGGATATGCACAGACTGAATGGAAAAAGATAGAACAAGATGTTTCATGCAGATGGAAACCACAAGAAGAGTGGAGTAGCTCTACTTGTATCAGATAAGAGACTTTAAAACAAAGACTGTAATAAAAACAAGGAGGCACATTACATAATTAAAAGGGATCAATCCAACAAGAACATATAATGGTGTAAACATTTATTCACACAATACAAGAGCACAAATATATATATAATATATTATATATATATAATATCATCAGACATAAAGGGAAAATTGAAAATACAATAATATTAAAAGACTTTAATATCCTGCTTCTATTAATGGACAGAAAATAAATAAGGACACATAAACATTGGCGTTAAATAACACATTTGACCTAAAGGACTTAACTGACCTACAGAACATTACATCCCAAAGCAGGAAAATACATTTTCTTCTCAAGTGCACAGGAACATTCTCCAGGATATACCATATGCTTAACCACAAAACAAGCCTCAATAGATTTAGGATTGAAACCATACCATAACAACTTTCTGACAAAATGGTATTAAATTTGAAATCAACTATAAAGAAAAGTGGAAAAATAAAAAAAAAATATTTAGTGATTAAACAAGATGCTACTGAACAACCAATAGGTCAACAGCGGAGTCAAAGGAGAAATCAAACAATACTTTGACGCAATGAAAATGGAAATACAACATACCAAATGCTAAGGGATGCAGCAAAAGTAGTTCTTTAGAGGAAAGTTTGTAGCAACACAGGACTGTCAAAACAGGGAAATCTTAAAGAAGCAATCTAACTATACACTTTTGGGAACCAGGAAAAGAAGAACAAAGCCTAAATTAGTAGAAGAAAGTAGAAGACAGACCCGAGTGGAAATAAGTAAAATCATGACTAAAATGACAATAGAAAAACATCAATAAAACCAAGAACTGGTTCTTTGAAAAGATAAAATTGACAAAACTTTTTCACTAAGAAAAAAAAAGAGAGAGAGAGGGTTCAGATCAATAAAAACAAAAATAAAAGAGGAATAATTAAAACTGATATAATAAAAATATAAAGGGTCATAATAGACTACTATGCAATTACAGATGGACAAATCAGACAATTTTAAAAAATGGATAAATTCCTAGAAAGAAACCATCTTCAGAGACTAAATCATGTCAAAACAGAAAATCTGAATAGAACAATTATTAGAAAGGAGATTAAATTACTAATCAAAAAACTTTAAACAAGAAAGGTTCAGGACTAGATGGCTTCCCTGGTAAATTCTAGCAGACATAAAAGATTTAACACCTTATCTTTCTTAAACTCTTCCAAATAACTGAAGAGAAGGGAATATCCCTAACTCATTTTATGAGGCCAGTTTTACCCTGATACCAAAACCAGACAAGGATACCACAGACACACACAATAGTAATAAATAATAGTAATAATAATAATAATAAATAATCATAAGCCAATAACCCTGGAACAAAGAGGCGAAAATCTTCAATATAGTATTAGCAGAGTGAATTCAATAGTACATTGAGAAGCTCATATATCATAATGAAATAGGACTTATTCTGTAGATGCAAGGATGTTTCAACATCTGCAAATCAAGCAATGTGATGTGATATACCACATCAACAAAATAAAGTATAAAAATAGTGTGATCAGGGACATCTGGATGGCTCAGCAGTTGAGCAATTGCCTTTGGCCCAGGGCGTGATCCTGGGATCTGGGATCGAGTCCCATATCTGGCTCCCTGCATGGAGCCTGCTTCTCCCTCTGCCTATGTCTCTGCCTCTCTCTCTCTCTGTCTCTCATAAATAAATAAAATCTTAAAAAAATAGTGTGATCAAAAAATAAAAAATTTAAAAATAGTGTGATCATCTCAATAAATGCAGAAAAAGCACTTGATAAACTCCAACATCATCTATGATAAAAACTCTCAATGAAGTGGGCACAGAAGAAACATATCTCAATGTAATAAAGGCTATAAATGACACCCTACAGCTAACACCAGACTCAATGGTGAAAGGCTGAGATCTTTTCTGTTAAGATCAGTAACAAGACAAGATCCTCACCCCTTGCCACTTTCACTGAACATAGCATTTGAAGTATTAGAGCAATTAGACAAGAAAAAGAAATAAAGACCAAATTGGAAAGAAAGAAATAAAACTATCATCATTTGTGAAAAACATGATTTTAATATACAGAAAATCCTAAAGACTGCCCCAAAATTTTAATAGACTGCTAAAATAAAGGAATTCAGTAAAGTTGCAGGGTACAAAATCAATGTATAAAAATATGCTTGTTTTTATATACTAACAGAAAACTATCAGAAGGAGAAATTAAGAAAAAACAATCCCATTTACAATTGCTTCAAAAACAATAAAATGCCTAGGAATAAATTTAACCAAGGAGCTGAAGGACCTATATTCTGAAAACTAAGGACACTGATGAAATAAACTGAAGACGACACAAATAAATGTGAGATTATTCCATGTTAATGGGTTGGAAGAATTAATATATTGTAAAAATGTCCATATTACCCAACACAACATATAGATTTGATGCAATCCCTATGCAAATTCCAATGACTTTTTTCACAGAAACAGAACAATCCTAAAATATGTATAGAACCACATTGCTCATTAGCCCAAGCAATCTTGTGAAAGAAGATAAAAGATGAAGTCATCATGCTCCCTAATTTCTAACTATATTACAAAGCTATAGTAATCAATATAGTATGGTATTAGCATAAAACCTGTAGACCAATAGGACAGAACAGAAAGTCCAGAATGAACACAAGCATCTGTATACAATTAATTTATGATATACAGGCAAGAACATGTAACAGGGAATATACAGTCTCTTCAATAAATGGTGCTGGGAAAATTGGACAGCCACACACGAGTGAAACTGTACCACTATTTTACATCATACATAAAAATTAACTCAAAATGAATTAGGAGAACTGAATGTAAGACCAAAAACCAGAAAACTATTAGAAGGAACCATATATGGTAAACTCCTTGGCATTGCTCTTGGTAATAAATATATATTTTTTTGCTATCTGACTCCAAAGGCAATGGCAACAAAAGCAAAAAATAAAAAAAAAAGGGGGGGGGGGTGACTATATCAAACTAAAAAGTTTCTGCAAAGTGAAAGAAACCATCAACAAAATAGAAAGGGAACCTACTGAATGGGAGAAGATATTTGCAAATCATATATCTAATGGGTTAATATCTGAAATATATAAGGAACTCATATAGCTAAACAATAGAAAAACAATTCACTTAAAAATGAGCAGAGGATCTTAATAGATATTTTTCCAAAGATACACAGATGATCAACAGACACATGAAAAGATGCTCCACATTACTAATGATCAAGTAAATACAAATCAAATCCACAATGAGATATCATATCATACTTGTGAGAATGGCTATTTTCAAAAAGACAAGAAATAACAAATGTTGGTGCAGATGTGGAGAAAAAGAAATCCTTATGCACTATTGGTGAGAATGTAAATTGGTACAGAAATTATGGAAAATGGTATGGAAGTTCCTCAAAATTGTTTTTTAAAAAAATGTCACAATGCAGAGATTCCACTTCTGGGTATTTATCAAAAGAAATCATAACACTAATTCAAAAAGGTACATGCACCTCTATGTCCATCACAGAGTTATTTACAAGACATGGAAACAATCTACTTGTCCCTTTATAGATGAATGGATAAAACAGATGTGGCATGCATACACACACACATACACACACACACACATACAATGGATATGAAATAAATCAAAGACAACATTTTACGTATATATGGAATCTAAAAGAAATGCAAATAAACTAAACAAAACTCATAGATACAGAGAATAGACTGGTAGTTGCCAGAGAGAAAGGAGCTGGAGGGGATGACAAAATTGGTGAAGGAGATGAAGAGATACAAACTTCCAGTTATAAAGTAAATGTCAGGAGGATATAGTATACAGCATGGTGATTATAGTCAATGATATTTGAACCTTGTTAAGGAAGTAAATCTTAACAGTTCTCACCCCAAGAAAAAACACTTGTAACTTTGTATGTTAACAGATGCTGAGTAGATACTGTAGTGATCATTTTGCAATGTATATGAATGTGAAAGCATTATGTTTTATACCTGAAACTAACATAATGTTATATCAATTATGTCTCAATACAAAAAAGAAATTTACAGCAAGGACACATTTTCTTAAAAGGTTTATAGAAACATTTCCCTCATGTTCTACATTATTATCCTATTTTCTTTATTTAGTTTTTACTAAAATGCAAAAAGGAAACCTGTAAAAAAAAATGAGAGAAACTTTTATCTGTACTATTAAAATATCATGCATTTTGCAAAGACTTACTTTCTTCCTAAAAAGTGTAAATTCACAGTTTCTAAGAATTTCAATTACTAAAAGACCACTTGAAAATATTTACTTTGCCAGAAGACTTTAATTCACAAGAATATGGATTTTTTCATCATTAATGATCTTACATAGATTATTTATGAACACTACAATGACAAAGAAAAATATATGATCTGACTGGTAGTCCCAGACTTGAGAAACTTGATGATTTCTCTAAAAACTAGACCAGTCTTATCTTCATTATACACAATCTTCTTAATCAGATAAAATTTACTTTAATTTTTAATTTTTTAAATTTTTAAATAAGTTAATACATATACGGAGTTTTTTAAAAGCTGAACACTACTTCAGATAACTCATGTCTCATCATCCTGTACTAAGTCTATTACTATTACTTTGGATAAATTCATTTTTACCTCTTTTATCTATTTTGTCTATGATTTTCTGCATGTGTATAAATTAAATATTTATACTATCCTTGATTGTTTTAATTTTTGGTATAATCTATCACTTTTGTCCTTTGGGAAGTAAAGACATAAGGCTTACACTATTCTCTTCTTCAACACATATATTCCATCCCCTCATATATACAAAAGTTGTTTTAATTTGGGGGAAAATTCATAGTCACTGTTCATTATTAAAAAACTTATACATACTGTCCTTGACTTAACCATACATATACTTATTACATTTAAGTTTATACAATTATTAGTTCTTCTATACTCAAATGTTCATATGTTTTCTTGAAGATATTGCTTCTGTAGTCTCTGCCTCCTGACCCAGTCTTGGCTGACTGCTTCATGAACCAACTCCATGTCTCTATCTGTAAGAATTCCCTTTGCCTTTCTCATTAGTTCATTTAGAATATAATTACTGAGCCCCAATTATGTGCCAAGCAGTAAAAAAAAAACCCTGCAATTTTAAAAATGCCTGAAAAGATGCAATAAAATTCTGTGAGAGAAAATATAAATGTATAAATGAATGTGATATATACTTTATAAATGATGAGGTAATCATAGGGAAAATACAAAGAAAAAAAAAAGGAAAGTTAGAGAAAATGCTTTTCACTAATATATATACAAAAATCCCTAACAAAAACTTATCAGCTAAAATCTAAAATGTAGACAGGACAACATACTCTCATCCAGTGGGGTTAAATCTAAGAATGTAAGGCTTGTTCAAGACTTGAAAATAAGCTAATGTAATACTCACAGTTAGATATTAAAGGATAAATAGTACATGATTTTCTTCATGAATCCAGAAAGAACATTTGACAAAATTTAATATCCAATCATGATTAAATCTCTTAGAAGATCAGGAACAGAAGGAAACTTCTTCAAACTGATAGAGGGCACAACTTTAAATAGTACAACTAAATCATAGTTAATAGAAAAAGACAGACTGCTTTCCCCTAAAATGAGAAGGCAAAATGTTTCAGCTTTCCACTTAATCTTTTAAAAAGATTTTTATTTATTTGTTTATTTGAGAGGGAGAGAGAGTGTGTGTGTGTGTGTACACATGTGCATGCATACCAGGGAGGGTGGGGGTAGAGAGAAAAGCAGACAGCAGGGAGTCTGACCCCAGGACCCTGGGATCAGGACCTGTGCCAAAGGCAGATGCTTAACTGACTGAGCTACCCAGGTGCCCCCCTCTCCCACTTATTATTGATGTTGTCCTGGGTATCCATTCCAGCCATCAAGAAAAACAAGTGCTTTAAGCTTAGAAAGAAAGAATAATAAAAGAACTTTCTTTTATCATGTTCCATGATTTTAAGTCCTAGATAATTTATGAAAGATGACTATAAGAATATGTGAATTTTACCTTGATTTATGAAAGATTTACCTAATTTATGAAAGATGACTATAGGAATATGTGAATTTTGGAAGGCTGTAGATATAAAATTACCAAAGTCAAATATATTAACATTGATTCCCTGTAAAATAAGATAAAATAAAACAACACTACTGGCAATAGCATTAAAAAGTTAGAGAATAATTTTTTAAAGATGGAAAAGACCTATACAATCAAACTACAAAGCATTACCAAGAGAAATCAAAGAATATGTGAATAATAGGAGAGATATGTCATGCCCATGGATAGGAACACTTAGTATTATTCATATATAAATTCATTTGAAATCCATAGATACAATGCTTTCACAACCAATATCCCAGTAGACACTAACATTTATATAAAAATATATAGGATATAAAATAGGTAGTAAGAGTAAACAAATAAATGGAAGAGAACGAAGTACCAGTTTTAGTTCTACACTTATATGATTAAATTTTGACAAAAGCTTCCAGGCAATCAATAGGTAAACAAAAGTAATTTCAATAAATGATGTTGGAACACTATGCATGATATTAATTCATGATGAATTAGAGACCTAAATATAAAAACTGAGGCTCTAAAACTTATGAGAAATTATAGAAGTTAAAGAAGAAAATTTTTGTGACCTTAAATAAAGAAAGTTTCCTTAGTAAGGCACAGAAAGTAGCAATCATCATACAAAACAATTGATCAACTGGACACTTCTCAAAAGCAGAAGATACCATTAAGGAAACAGGATACTTACTGAGAAAAAAAATTGCAGTACATAAAAATGCTGATACTTACATCCTCAGTGTTTAGTAAATATCTATAACTCAATATTAAACATACAAATGGAAAAAACTGCTTACACAGACACTACAAAGAGGAATATATACAGATGAACAAATAACACAAGCAGAAAGCAGATGAAAGTAAACTGAAACCACAATAAGATGTCCTTTCATACCTACTAGGACTGCTAGGATAAAAAAAAAAAAAAAGCCAAATAGTGGTGAGGATGGGTAGCAACTGGCAATCTCATACATTACTGGTAGGATTATAAAATCATTAATATATATATCAGTAATATATGATCATATATATTTGTTTTTATAAAGTGAGACATACATCTATCTGATACTATGACCAAGCAATTGAAGTCCTAGGTATTTACTAGGAGAAAAGACATTTCCACAAAGAGATGTATATACAAATTTTCCTAGCACCTTAATTCACAGCATCCAATAATTTGAAGCAACTCATGTGCTCATCAACAGAATAAACACATGATAATAGTTCACACAATAGAATACTATTCACACATAAAAGAAATAAATTAGTAATACACTTGAAAATATAAATTTCAAAAATTTATGCTGAGCAAAATGAGCCAAATATACCATTGATGGGAAGCTCATGAAAGGCAAATCTAATATATAGTGATAAATATTAGGACACTGGTTCTGACTGAAGGGAGAGGAGGAAATTTTTTTTTTGTTTCATTTTGTTTTTTAGAGAGCAGTATTAATGAGAAGAAGAAGGAAAATTTCTGGGGTGATAGAAATGTTCTATATTTTGAGGTAGTTTTTGGTTATATGTGTATGCATTTGTTAAAATTCATTGTATAAACTGAAAATGTACATATTTCACCATATCTAAATTATACTTCATTTTTAAAAAGGAAAAAAGATGAAAGATTCAAAATAAGTCTTACCAGAGATCCAGAGAAAAGGACTCAAAGGGGGAAAAGTAACATCAAAAGACATAATAGCTTAGAATGTTTAAGAATTCATGAAGCACATTAATTCTGATTCAGAAAGTTCAATGAATCTCAAGCAGGATAAATAAAAAGTAGACTACTTTAATTCACATAATTAGTGGAATATCAGAGAAAAAGAGAAAATTTAAGAGCTGAAGGGGAGAGAAACTACTTATGAATGAATAGCAATGAGATTAAAATTGATCTTAACAGCAGAGGCCAACATCCAATGGGAAAATGTCCATTAAAAATATTTAACAGAAAATAATAGCCAAACAAAACCGATATGCCCAATGAAACTATCATTCAAACATTACGTTGAAATTAAAGCATTTATTAAAATTATAATTTAATATCAAAAGATCATCATTAAAGGAACTTCTTATAGATATGTTTCAGGAAGAAAGAAAATAATCTCAGAAAAACAATCAGAAATACAAGTAAGAAAAAATGAACCATAAAATAGTCTAAAATGTTAAACTTTTTCTGTACTAAAATCTTTTTAGATGAAAAGATTTCAAATAGAGAACGTCCATATTCTGGCACAAAATTTTATATTAGCAATAATGGTATTTTAATGATACTCTGATCAAATAATTTTATTTTGGTTATCTACCTATATGTCCATTAAAGCAGACAATATTCATTGAAAACTTCAAATATAGTTAAAATAATACCCCTCACATATCCTAATTCTCAGTATTCTCTCTACAAAATAAAAGAAATGGCTCATGTGGAAAAAATCCTAAATTTAATAAAGGACATTTTGTTGGAACAATAATACAGTTAAAAATTAAAGTATTTTAAACGTTATCTCTCCACTACTACATAAGTAGGGTATAGCCAATTGGCATTGCAAGTGAAGCTGAAATTTCCCGACATATTAAGTTCATTGGGTCATGAAATATATTTGATTTCACACAATCATATTTTTCTTCCAAGAGAAACATAATCTCTGTTGTTTCACTTACACTGAACCATTCAAACAGATTATCATATGACTTTTTGGTTTTTATGTAACTGGAATATATTTTGGGGGCTCAAATAATAAAAATGGTTTAATTTTACCTTGATAACTGAGATAATATGCTGCTAATGTTATGATTTCTAAGTTTGCTTATAATATAAATATTTCAGTGAGGATCAAGTTTATAAGAAACAAAAAACACGTATTTTACATAAGGGATTACAAATGTAGTACTCTGTCTTTTCTGAGTTCCTAAGAACCAAACTGTAAATGCAAAGGAACATATTAACTTTCAAAAGCATATTTTGGTTAATTATGTAATGATATAATATTACCAATCAATTAATAAGAAATGATCATTATAAACTGGTTTAAAGACAAGTACTACAATTTAAACTATTTCAGTAGTTATTCAACAAATACAGTGTACCTACACAAGCTTCATAGAACACTGTCTTTAGTTAATTCCATTTTTTTCTTACATTTAAAAGTTAATTCCATTCTAACTTTCATAATTTCCTAACACTTTATCAAAAAACAGGTGATTTTTAGTTTCCCATCCTTTCTTATTCTCTCATATAAAAACTGGTTTTCCTTTCCTTCTTCCATGCTTTTTATTTTTTTAATTTATGTGTCCCTTTCCATCATATGCTATGATTCTACTTGCAAGCAAATTACTCTGTATTTCAGAATCAGAATGGCACATTTAGAAAATCCATATAACTACAGTGATCAAAATAATAAAATTATACTTTCGGTGCCAGATGCTTGATCAGTCAGGATTTAAAACCAGATAACATAAATTACTCTAAATATTTTAAACAGAATGTGATTTGATAGAATTATATATATGAAAAATTATTGAAATAGTTAAAGGAGTGATCTGGTGATGTTTGTGTGATCCCACAGGAATGACTCCCAGAACTGACTTCCCAAGACGCCAACTATCGACACAGAAATCACAGAACATCTTTCTTGGTGACATAGGAAAACTAGAGATCTTCTAAATATAAATAGAGACAAGCCAATATCCAAATAAACACCATAATTACACAGTATCCAACAAATGCAGCCAAACTGAATTTGGTAATATATTAAAAGGATCATTCACCATGAAAAAGTGGGATTTATTCCAAGGATGCAAAAGTGGTTCAATACTCTCAAATCAATCAATGTGTTAGACATTAACAAAATGAAGGATAAAAACCATATGATTATCTCATAAGATGCAGAAAAAGCACTTGACAAAATATCTTTTCATGATAAAAACTCTCAATGATATGGGTTTAAAGGAAACATATCTGAACTTGTTAAAGGTCATATATGAAAAACCCACAGCTAACATCACACTCAATAATGAAAACCTGAGAGCTTTGTCTTAGATCAAGAAGACAAGGATGTCCACTCTCACCACTTTTATTCAACATACTACTGGAAATACTAGCTACAACTATCAGGCAAGAAAAAAAGAAAAGGATCCAAATTGATAAGGACAAAGTAAAACTATCGCTATTTGCGGATAACAAATTTTATATATATATATATATATATATATATATATATATATACACATATATATACATATATAATACATATATAATATATATAAAATATATATATATATATAACATTTCACCAAAAAAACCTCTTAGAACTAATTAATGATTTCAGTAATGTTGAATACAAATTAAGATACAAAAAAAATAAAGGAATCTATCATGTTGCTATAAAAATAAAGCAGCAGGAAAAGAAATTAAGAAAAAAAATCCCATTTACAGTTCAACCAAAAAGAAGAAAATAACTAGGAACAAATTTAACCCAGGAGATGAAAAACCTATACTCTGAAAACAAAAGACATTGATAAAAGAAACTGAAGATGACACAAACAAATGGAAAGATAGACCATATTCCCAAACTGGAAGAATTTGCATGGTGAAAAAAATCCATAGTATCCAAAGCAATCCACAGATTCAATGCAATCCGTATCAAAATACCAACAGCATTTTCCACATAGCTACCACAAATAATGCTAAAATTTATATGGAATCAGAAAAGACCCCAAATAGCCAAAGCAATCTTTGGAAATGAACAAAGCTGGAGGTATCACAATCCCAGATTTCAAGAAATACTACAAAGTTATATGAATCAAAACATTATGGAACTGGCACAAGAAATAGATACAAAGATCAACAGAACAGATAGAGAGCCCAGTAACAAAGCTGCCTATCTATGGTCCATTAATCTGACAAAGGTGGCAGGAATGAGAGAAAGACAGTCTCTTCAACAAATGGGGTTGGAAAAACTGGAAAGGTACATGCAAAAGAATGAAACGGGACTGCTTCCCTACACCACACACAAAAATAAACTCAAAATGGGTTAAAGACCTAAATTTAATACCTGAAGCCATAAAACTCCTAAAAGAAAATTTAGGCAGTAATCTCTTGGACAATAAACAGCCTTAGCCATGTATCTATAAATATGTTTCTTTTGGCAAGGGAAAACTAACTACTGAAAGTGCGCCAAAAGAAAAAGCTTTTGCAGAGAAAATGAAACCACCAACAAAGAAAAAGGTAAGCTGTAAAGAGCTGGAAAGCTCCAGGGGAAGTCCAGGGATTTACAGTATTTAGAACCAGAGGGTACCCCTCCTATTTTTTTCTTCCTTTTCCAGTACAACTTGTTTTTATATCAGACTGTAAATTTTCTTTTTTTTCTGTTTTCCCACCTTACTACAATATTTTACCATCTCTTAATTTTTAAGATTCTTCCTTTTTGACTTTCAAATTTCTACAATGACACATCCTAAATGTATTTTCCACTTCTAGATTCCCTACAACATACTCAATTTTGGGATATATAAAAGATATGTTTTTTTGTTTTGTTTTGTGTTTTTTCTCTGCCTCATTTTGTTCTACAATGGCACAAGTTAATACCTTCTAAACCATGACCAGCATGCACCCAGAACTAAGTGATATACCGTGCTGGTTCATGCTGTGAGATTCCTCATTCCCATTCTTACCCCCTCTTTTATCTAATTTATGTTTTGGTGGTCAATGTTGGGGGGTTCTACAAGTATTTCTGGTTTATATAAATTTGGGACTGAACATCTTCTAACATACAGAACTTAATATACTCAGTAACAAGAGGATCACCCTCTAGAATCCATCAGGTAAACTACATTCTTCCTCCACTAAAACTTCGTCATCACCACCATCTTCCAGCCCTCTCTTTTTTTCTTCTCTTTTGTTTTCTTTTTTTTCTTCTTATTCCTTGCAATTCTTGGCCTTTTATTTTTTACTATTTTGTTTTAAAATTTGTTTTTTACTTTAGTGGTCCTTTTGTGTTATATCGTTCTGATCTTTGTTTTGAATTTCTGGTCTCCAACCTCGGCAGAATCATCTAGGGTGAAATTTACATAGGTCGTGGTTGATATTCTTGACTCAGCCCACTCATACAACCATTGTGCACTTAGCAAAATGACTAAAGGAAGAAGTCACCACAAAAGAAAGAATCAGAAACAGTGCTCTCTGCCACAGAATTATAGAATTTGGATTGCAATTCAATCTCAGAAAGCCAATTCAGAAGCACAATTATAAAACTACTGGTGGCTCTGAAAAAAGCATTAAGGATTCAAGAGACTTCATGACTGCAGAATTTAGATCTAATCAAGCCAAAATTTAAAAATCAATTAAATAGGATGCAATCCAAACTGAAAGGTTCTAACAATGAGGGTTAATGAGGTAGAAGAAAGAGTGAGTGACATAGAAGACAAAGGATGGCAAGGAAGGAAGCTGAAAAAAAAGAGGAAAACAATTAAAAGACCATGAGGAAAGGTTAAGGGAAATAAATGACAGCCTCAGAAGGAAAAATCTACTTTTAATTGGGGCTCCAGAAGGCGCCAAAAGGGACAGAGGACCAGAAAGCATATTTCAACGAATCATAGCTGAGACCTTCTCCTAATTTGGGGAGGGAAACAGGCATTCAGATCCAGGAGATAGAAGGTCGCCCCCCGCCCCAATAAATAAAAAACCGTTCATCACCTTGACAGTGAAACTTGCAAATTTCAAAGATAAAGAGAAAATCTTTCAAACAGCAAGAGACAAGAGATCCCTAACTTACATGTGTAGAAATAGTAGATTAACAGCAGACCTCTCCACAGAGACCTGGCAGGCCAGAAAGGGCTGGCAGGATATATTCAGGGTCCTAAATGAGAAGAACATACAGCCAAGAATACTCTATCCAGCAAGGCTCTCATTCATAATAGAAGGAGAAATAAAGAGCTTCCAAGATAGGCAGAAACTGAAAGAATATGTGACCACAAAACAGGCTCTGCAAGAAATAATAAGGGGGACTCTGTAAAAGAAAGAGGAAGCCCAAAGAAATAAGCCACAAAACAGGGACTGAATAGGTATTATGATGACACTAAATTCATATCTTTCAATAGTAACTCTGAATGTGAATGGGCTAAATGATCCCATCAAAAGATGCAGAGTTTCAGACTGGATAAAAAAGCAAGACCCATTCTTTTGCTGTCTACAAGAGACTCATTTAAGACCAAAGGATGCCTACAGCCTGAAAATGAAAGGGTGGAGAACCATTAACATTCAAATCGTCCTCAAAAGAAAGCTGGGTAGCAATACTCATATCAGATAAATTAAGTTTATTCCAAATACTGTAGTAAGAGATGAGGAGAGACACTATATCATACTTAAAGGGTCTATCCAACAAGAGGACCTAACAATCATGAATATTTATGTGCCAAATGTGGGAGCTGCCAGGTATATCAATCAATTAATAAACAAAGCAAAGACATATTAAATTACAATACACTAATAGTAGGGACTTCAACATAGCACTTTCTGCAAATGACATCTTCTAAGCACAACATCACCAAAGAAACAAGGGCCTTAAATGATACACTGGACCAGATGGACTTCACAGATATCTACAGAACTTTGCATCTGAACACAATTGAATACACATTCTTCTCAAGTGCACATGGAACTTTCTCCAGAATAGACCACATACTGGGTCACAAATCAGGTCTCAGCCAATATCAAAAGATTGGGATTGTCCCCTGCATATTTTCAGACCATAATCCTTTGACACCTGAACTCAATCACAAGGTGAAATCTGGAAGAAACTCAAACACGTGGAGGTTAAAAGATGAAAGGGTCAACAGGGAAATTAGAGAAGAATTAAAAAATATTCATGGAAACTAATTAAAATGAAGACACAACCATTCAAAATCTTTGGGATACAGCAAAAGCAGTCCTAAGAGGGAAAAATACATCATAATACAAGCATCCCTCCAAAAACTGGAAAAAAAAATACACAAGCTAACCTTGCACCTAAAGGAACTGGAGAAAGGACAGCAAATAAACCTACACCAAGCAGAATAAGAGAGTTAATAAAGATTCAAGCAGAACTCAATGAAGTAGAGACCAGAAGAACCGTAGAACAGAATCAATAAAACCAGGAGTTGGTTCTTTGAAAGAATTCATAAGATAGATTAGCCAGCCTTATTAAAAAGAAAAAAGACTCAAACTAATAAAATTACGAATGAAAAGGAAAGATCACAACCAATGAGAAGCTATATGACAATAAATTAGGCAATCGAGAAGAAATGGACACATTTCTGGAAAACCACAAATTACCAAAACTGAAATAAGAAGAAACAGAAAACATGAATAGGCCAATAACCAGGGAGGAAAATGAAGCAGTCATCAAAAACCTCCCAAAACACAAAAGTCCAGGGCCAGATGGCTTCCCAAAGGAATTCTATCAAACCTTTAAAGAAGAAACAACACCTATTCTATTAAAGCTGTTCTGAAATATAGAAAGGGACGGAATACTTCCAAACTTGTTCTATGAGGCCAGGATCACCTTAATTCCAAAACCAGACAAAGACCCCACCAAAAAGGAGAATTATAAACCAATATCCTTGATGTACACAGATGCAAAAATTCTCAACAAGATACTAGCCAATAGGATCCAACAGTACATTAAGAAGATTATTCACCATGACCAAATGGGATTTATCCCCAGGATGCAGGACTGGTTCAAACCTCGTAAAACAATCAACGTGATAGATCATATCAACAAGAGAAAAAAACAAGAATCATATGATGCAGAGAAAACATTTGACAAAATACAGCATCCATTTCTGATCCAAACTCTTCAGAGAGTAGGGATAGAGGGAACATTCCTCAGCATCTTAAAAGCCATCTACGAAAAGCCCATAGCATATATCATGCTCAATGTGGAAATACAGGGAGCCTTTCCTCTAAGATCAGGAACACGACAGGGATGTCCACTCTCACCACTGCTATTCAACATAGTACTAGAAGTCCTAGACTCAGCAATCAGACAACAAAAAGACATTAAAGGCATTCAAACTGGCAAAAAAAAAAGTAGTCAAACTCTCCCTCCTCGCAGATGACATGATACTCTACCTAGAAAAACCAAAAGACTCCACCCCAAGATTGCTAGAACTCATACAGCATTTCGGCAGTGTGGCAGGATACATAATCAATACCCAGAAGTCAGTGGCATTTCTATACACTAACAATGAGACTGAAGAACGAAAAATTAAGGAGTCAATCCCATTTACAATTGCACCCAAAAGCATAAGATACCTAGGAATAAACCTAATCAAAGAGGTAAAGGATTTCTACCCTAAAAACTATAGAACACTTCTGAAAGAAATTGAGGAAGACACAAAGAGATGGAAAAATATTCTATGCTCATGGATTGGAAGAATTAATATTGTGAAAATGTCTATGCTACCCAGGGCTCTTTACACATTTAATGCAATCCCTATCAAAATACCATGGACTTTCTTCGGAGCATTGGAACAAATCATCTTAAGATTTGTGTGGAATCAGAAAAGACCCGAATAGCCAGGGGAATTTTGATTAAGAAAACCAGAGGCGGGGGCGTCACAACGCTGGATTTCAAGTTGTACTACAAAGCTGTTATCATCAGGACAGTGTGGTACTGGCACAAAACAGACACATAGATCAATAGAACAGACTAGAGAACCCAGAAATGGGCCCTCAACTCTATGGTAAACTCATATTCGACAAAGCAGGAAAAAGGACAGTCTCTTCAATAAATTGTGCTGGGAAAATTGGACAGCCACATGCAGAAGAATGAAACTAAAACATTCTCTTACACAAAGATAAAGTCAAAATGGATGAAAGATCTAAATGTGAGACAAGAATCCATCAAAATCCTAGAGGAGAACACAGGCAACACCCTTTTTGAACTTGGCCACAGCAACTTCTTGCAAGATACATCTGTGAAGGCAAGGGAAACAAAAGCAAAAATGAACTATTGGGACTTCATCAAGATAAAAAGCTTCTGCACAGCAAAAGAAACAGTCAACAAAACTAAAAGACAACCTACAGCATGGGAGAAGATATTTGCAAATGACCTATCAAATAAAGGTCTAGTATCCAAGATCTATAAAGAATTTATTAAACTCAACAGCAAAGAAACAAACAATCCAATCATGAAATGGGCAAAAGACATGAACAGAAATCTCACAGAGGAAGACATAGACATGGCCAACAAGTGCATGAGAAAATGCTCCACATCACTTGCCATCAGGGAAATACAAATCAAAATCACAGTGAGATACCACCTCCCACCAGTGAGAATGGTGAAAATTAACAAGACAGAAAACAACAAATATTGGAGAGGATGTGGAGACAGGGGAACCCTCTTGCACTGTTGGTGGGACTGTGAACTGGTACAGCCACTCTGTAAAACTGTGTGGAGGTTCCTCAAAGAGTTAAAAATAGAATTGTCCTATGACCCAGCAATTGCACTGCTGGGATTTACTACAAAGAGACAGATTCAGTGAAAGACCAAAACACTTGCACCCCAATGTTTCTAGCAGCAATGCCCACAATAGCCAAACTGTGGAAGGAGCCTTGGTGTCCATCGAAAGATGAATGGATAAAGAAGATGTGGTCTATGTATACAATGAAATATTACTCAGCCATTAGAAATGACAAATACCCACCATTTGCTTCAATGTGGATGGAACTGGAGGATATTATTATGCTGGGTGAAGTAAGTCAATCAGAGAAGGACAAACATTTTATGGTCTCATTCATTCGGGGAATATAAAAAATAGTGAAAGGGAATAAAGGGGAAAGTAGAGAAAATGAGTGGGAAATATCAGAGAGGGAGACAGAACATGAGAGACTCCTAACTCTGGGAAATGAACAAGGGGTGGTGGAAGGGGAGGTGGGGCAGGGGTGTTGGGGTGACTGGGTGATGGGCACTGAGCGGGGCACTTGACAGGATGAGCACTGGGTGTTATTCTATATGTTGGCAAGACTAACTCTAATAAAAAATACACACAAAAAATAAACAAATCAAAACCACAATGGTATATCACTTCACATCAGTCAGAATGACTTGTGTCAAAAAGACAAGTAATAATAAGTGTTGGCAAGGATGTGAAGGAAAGGAACCCTCATGCATTATGGGTAAGAATGTAAATTGGTGCAGCCACAGTGGAAAAACGGTATTGAAGGTCATCAAAATGGTAAAAATAGAAATACCATATGATCCAGTAATTCCACTATTGGGTATTTATCCAAAAAAAAGAACACAAGCACTAATTTGTAAAGATATATGCACCCTTATGTTTACTGTAGCATTATTTACAATAGCCAAACTATGGAACAAATCAAGTACCCATGGATAGATGAATGGATAAAGAAAATGTGAAACACATGCATAATGGGATATTGGTCAACCATAAAAATGAATGAAATTTTATAATTTTCAACAACATAGATGGAACTCAAGGGTGTTATGCTAACTGAAATAAGTCAGAGAAAGACAAATACCATATGATTTCAGTTATATGTGGAATCTAAAAAACAAAACAGATGATCCGACAAAAATCAACTCATATACAGAGAACTGGGGGTTGCCAGAGGTGAGTGGGGTGATGGGCTTAAAATAGTTGTAAGAGGATTAAGGACTACAGACTTCCAGATATAAAATGAATGAGATCACAAGGGCAGTATAGGAAATATTGTCAATAATATTGTAATAACATTGTATGGTGACAGAGGGTGACTACATTTAATTAATCACTGAGTAATGAACAGAATTGTTGAATTACTATGTTTACACCCGCAACTAATATGACATATGTCAACAACATAAATAACGAAATTCTTGCTTTAGCATTTAAAACGAGTACTTAAAAATATCATTTTTATCATTAGCATCTGAAATATTACACAAAATGCTCTCTCCTTGGGCAACCCGGTGGCTCAGCAGTTAAGGGTCGCCTATGGCCCAGGGCGTGATCATGGAGCCTCGGGATCGAGTCCCACGTCCAGCTAATTGCATGGAGCCTGCCTCTCCCTCTGCCTGTCTCTACCTCTCTCTCTCTCTCTCTCTCTCTCTCATGAATAAATAAATAAAATCTTAAAAAAATGCTCTCTCTATAAAAACTACAAAACATTATTGAGAAAAATTAAAAATCACCTAAATGAATGCATTCACCCTTGCCATATACAAGATTAGTATTTTAAAACATTAATTGCTTATCCATATACCAATGAAAAAAAATTAAATTTTAAAAAGATACCTCTTATAAAACATTATAATTTTCATTAGCACAAAAATACCAAATGCCTTTGCCATTAAACTGTAATACATTATTCAATCTTTCAAACCATGGAAATAACATGTTTTTCCATTTACAGCAGCAAAGAAATGCTATGTACCTAACTAACTATTGAGTTTTATTATTATAAGAAGCAGGAAAAAACTGGCTATTGCAGAATAAATAGAACACACCTCTAATCCTGGATGATTCAAGAAAAAAATGACACTTTGTCTACACAGCAGCACTTTCTTTTATGTAGTTTATTTGTGAAATAATCATACTGTAGTAAAGGTACATGAAAGAACAAATTTTCAAAAAAATTCACTGGTTACCTTAACAACTAAGGAAAAATTTTAAATTAATATAATGCTAATATTAACTAATAAAAAAAATAGAAGATATGTGTGTATATGCACATATACATACCACGGATTATTACTCAGGCATAGAAAAGTATAAAATCTTGACTTGGATGGGGCTAGAGAGTATGATGCTAAGAGAAGCCACTGGGAGAAACACAAATGCCATATGATTTCACTTATAATGCATGATGAAATAATGGCTCACGGCATGTTTGCTGCTGCAATATCCTTCTTTTAGCCATAAAAAATGCCCAAAATGAACATCCTCTGTATCGCCACTATATGAAATTTTGAAATATCTTTATCTACCAACTGTATTTGGAATGGGACTAGAGGTTTTTTCCTGTAGTATATATTGGTTAAAGAGTATTCTAATGAGTTTTGGGTGATATAAATATATCTTCCAGTATAAATATTAGTGCCCTCTCCCAAGAACAACAAAAAATGAGTAAGAAGAGATACAGGGATATGAGTATGCAATAAATTTGACTATTAAAAACCAACAGGTGTTCTGCTGTAACATTAACTTAGAAAACACTCTATAGAGTATGCTTGTGTATTTAAAAATGAACTTCTTTTCTCTTCCCTCTCTGTAGCATATCCAGCCAAACATCCACTTCTGAGATTCTCAGGAATATTTCTTCCCTCTGCATTGATTATGAATAATAAGTGAATTCAGCAAATTCATTTTTTAAATTAGTTTCAGGGGTAGAATTTAGTGATTTATTCAGTAACAAGGTATTTGAAGCTTTGGTGAGGGCAATTTCTTTGAAGGGAATGAGAAAGGCAGAGGAGTTCTGAACCCTTGCTTTGAGCAATAAGTGGTACATGGTGGTGAAAAAACAGCTAGTAGGCAATATGTTTTTAATACATTTCAATGTGTGCACAGTTAAACTTTGTAATCTCTCTAGCAGGAAAGAAGAGTAACAGGGAAAAAAAAGAAAGTAACATTTGCTGAACACCAACTATTTGCCAAGTATTGTTTAAAACACACTGCATATTATTATCTTAACTATTTTTCAAATTACTCAGAAGTAAATTTCAATAGTCCCATTTTTAGAGACCTCAGAGAGGTTAAGTAGATCAAGTGATATTACACATTGTATTGGGCCGTGCAAAGGTCCAAGCCCATGTCTTTAAACCTCAGACACATGCATTTTGCACTAAGCATTGTGTACAGGGATCACTAAATTAGAGCCAAGTACAATCGGCCAAATTTTTCCTAACTCAGGACTCTGCCTGAGTTGCTGCGCCAGCATTCTCATCAGTAGTTTGCAAGCAGCCTTTTAAATTACAGCCAAATATTTCAGGGAAATGAGTGACCTCAAAGAGGAGCTAATCCATTTAGTGCCCATTGCCTTACATTTTTTAGAGCAAAAATTGATTAGCATGTGATATCCCAAAATACATTTGTTGTATAACTCATATTTGGAAATGACTGTGGGATTTTGAAACATACACACACACGCACACACATACATACACCTGCTCTCTGCCTCCATCATAGTTGGACTTTTCATTAAATGTCTGCCAACAATACAGAGAATTTGATAGTGACTAAATTTGCATATGGACATTCAGAAGAGGAATCTTGGTTGCCTTTTTCTTATTAAAATTCATTAAACAATTACTTTTATCCAACATCACTTAGCAATTAGCAAAACTGCCATCAAAATGAGCTCTTAAATATAACTTCTAGAGGCTAAATAATAGTTTAATATTACTTTTGCTAATGAAGCCCTTGGTCTTATTTGACTAATTAGAATCACTGATTCTAGATTCAGTTCAATTGCATCTTCCTAAATATATATGTTTTGCCTCGTCTTATCTTTTCTATTTTAAACTATCCTTGATGGAGTTGTTACTCTACCCCCATAAATATTGATGAAAAAGACATGAATATGAGTCATTTCTAAAAGTTTAATGGATGTAGCCATTGCTTATGGCACATAATGCCATTTACTCCCTTCAATCTGTGCAAGTTCCAAGTTGAATGTTTTTGCAGCAAAGAGAAATTAATGACCATTAAGGCTTTCAAAGATATACATGTACACACACATTATTCATGACACTTCAAAAATATCTAATTGGACTGTCAGTAAGAGATAAGATTCAATAATCACAATGCAGTGTAAAAAAATTATATGTTTGTAATCTCCGCAAGGAAAATATTTTGGTCAAAACCAATGGTAGAAACATATTCTTAATAAGATGCAAATAATGAAGACTTACTCTCAAATTACTACACCACCTAAGGAATATTGACAAAGATGCCCAAAGGATAATATGGGTTGATTTTATTGAATAAAATGTCTACCATGTACCAGACATGAGATTAGGCAAATCACAGAGGCAGTGACCTCTTTATTTTCAAGGGCCTAAGAAACAAGTGATATTCTCTCTGCTTCACGGATGAGGAAATCGAGTCTCAGGGCAGTTATGCAATACATAGTAGTAAGAAAGGAGTCTGAGATTAGTAGCTAGTCTACTGAAACAGGGCAGCTGTGCTTTCACATTTGGTGTTGTGCTTCTATTTAAAGAAGAATACAACTGCAATTCTTGGATATTCATAAACTTTACATTGTCCATGGAAACCCATGGATGGACCTGAAAGTGCCATAATATTCATTTCACATTCTGGACTGCCCACTAGTTTGACCATTAGCCATGAGTGGCTATTCACTTATGAAATGAATTGAAATGTAGCTAATCAAATGAGGTGTGCTGTAAGTATAAAATATACACTAGATTTAAAGAGTTAATATGAAAAAAATAAAAAATAAAGAGTTAATATGAAAACAATAATGTAAAATATCTCAATATTTTTCTATTGTGTTTGTATTGAAAATATACTTTTTTATATATTAGGTTAATGAAAATATATTAATTTCACATTTTAAGATATAACTACTAGAAAATGTAAAATTACATATGTGGCTTACATTTATGACTCTCTATACTTCTGTAAGACATTCATGATATCAGTGATGTGTTCAGGATACCACTCTCTACCAACACCCCAAAGTCTACATAGAGAGAGGGTGCATTCCTTTAAAAATATCAGTGACTCCAACAGCATCCTTTAAACCCATGATGAAGTCATAGTTTATCAGAATTATTTGACAGTTCAAGTCTAAACAAGGTATAGCTTTTCACTTTTCCAAAGACAAAGGCATAAATTTTTAGTTTTTGGAGGCACAGTTACAAATACCTCTAAGTTTATAAGAATATTAATGTCATACACACGTATTTCTCATCTGCTGCATTTAAATGTGGGCATTGTAGCTAAGGGAGCTGTGAAAAATGAAAATATTTCTCCTTATTTTTCAGAATGTTCACTAATAATATAAATAAAGACTTTTTTGTGTGTTCATTTTTTTCCCTTCTTGGTGTCTAACTGCAGCCATTTCTACCAGTTATCATACTTTAATGCAAATGAATACTGTACCTTCTTTTTACCTATTCCTGTTTCCTTTGCTTTCCTTTCCTTTCTTCGCTTCCTTCCTTCCTTCTTTCTTTTTTTGTCTCCTAAGACCAGTCAATACATTTTCAATGTATGTTCATTTTGGGAAACAATGGAAGCAAACCAATATCAAGGTGGTCCCAGGTTAGCTCTCCATTTCCTCTGTAATATTACACAGAGACTTGGTGAAAGGTTCCTGCTCCAGCCAAATTACCCATTCACAGAACAGGCCACCTTGGCAGTCTGTGTGGCACCCTCTCTCTTGTCTCATGGCCATAGGCTTGTCTACAGTGCTTTCTTCCCCATATTCATTATTTGGTCTACTGCACCCACACATGGTACCCCTATACTGCCAACTGGAGTCTTTCCTTCCTAGCCCCAGGTACAGGTTCAAACTCCTGCATATCCTATAAAAAAGTCTCAAATCAATGTCCTCAATTGGGGGTTTCCTTCATTTTCTTTGAATCCTCATAAATTTTTGTTTTTCCTGGCATTTAATTATAGCCTATCTAATATTAGAGTTATTTGAAGTGTTTCTCCTACTCCCCTTACCATACCGATGTACTCTTAAGAGCAGAGATTCTTTTATTTTCCATTCATCAAAAAATGTAATATGATACCTCAAGTATCTATAAAGATATACAAAGAATTCTACTGTTATTAAAATACACCCTTCATTTGATAATATATATTTTATGCCACTTTATAATACTTTTAAATTTTCCTTTTGGAAGTTGTTTTAAAATAACTTTTAGCCAAGATTTCACAATTTAAGAATGTGATATTCCCAACAAGACTGGCTTATTCCTCTTGGATCCTACTTTGTAGTTGTTCATTAAAGTTGAGGTGCTTCAATATAAAACTTGCTCCCTTACTGCTTAGATGCTATAAGATTATTTTTTCAAAATACTAGACCTATACACAAGCTAGTACAGCTGCCGTCCAAATAGTCGACACAGAATGGAAAGCAAAGCTTTTCTCCAGGAAGAAGATTAAGTCTGAGGCATCTGAAATGCTCCTGCATTACATTTATATAAAGATACTTATCTCTAAACAGCCTTCAAATATTCATTTGTTCTTCTCTATGCTATCCACAAAGTGCTAGGAACATGTCAGAAAAAGACTCTGTTCAACTAGTTGTCAACTGGGAAGCACTTATCTAGAAGTTTCCTCTTAAAATTAAAATACTCCCTTTGACATGAATGGAGAAGTAAAGGCAGAAATGCAATGTTCCTTATTCCATCTACCATGCTAAAAGCCAGAGCAAACATTCTTTTTAAAGCACTTTTAGAGAGAAAATGAGTGAAAATATCATTAAGAGTGACAAAACATGACAGACACCTAACTCTGGGAAATGAACAAGGGGTATGGAAAGGGAGGTGGGCGCGGGGGTGGTGAAGTGACTGGGTGATGGGCACTGAGGGGGGCACTTGGTGGGATGAACACTGGGTGTTATGCTAAATGTTGGCAAATTGAACTCCAATAAAATAAATAAATAAATAAATAAATAAATAAATAAATAAATAAATAATAAAGCACTTTTGTTTTCACTAATTATAAAAGATATAATTTCTATAGCAAAGGAATGGCACTTTTGGTTTCTTTACTAAACTCGCAGTTGAAATATTAATAGGTCATATCAATTGTCAAAATCTTATGTTTTATCATTTTAATAATATATACTGCATTTGTTCTCATTCCATACCCCTGGTATATCATGTGAATTAATGGTGCTTGCTATTTCCACTTTTTACAACATTGTCACTAAACATTTTATATTGAGTATATACTAACTCAACATTTTAATAAAATTCTTTAGACAACTTACCAAAGGATATTTTAATTTAAAAGAGTATATGGACATATTCAATCTACTAAACTATTTAATCCTAAACTATTTAAATATGTAAACACAATCGTTCAAATCAAATTCATGTCTTCAGGTCTAAAAAGAATAAAGTAAATGGCACATTCATATCCATGCCTAACTAAAATCAAATAACTCTGTTCTTGATGTTTTTATATTTTATTGAGTAAATGATATTTATAAAAAACTGAATTTTTAATCAGACTGCTCATCTAAGAAGCAACTGACTAAACAGAAATCAGAAACTGGTAAACATACCGAAGCTTGGAGAAAACTGAGAGGACAGCATTAGGAGTCAAAGCTTGAAATATTTTTTTAAGATTTTTTTCTTTATGAAATCAAAATATTACTAGGTGTTTATATCATTTCTTTTCCATTTCTTTCCTTCCTTCCCACCTTCCACTCTGTAAAAATACCAAACAATCACAACATAAGATGTACCTGTTGGAAGAGGTTCTGCGAGTTTTTCTTTCATGGAATGATGGAATGACAGACAACTCTTTGTAAGCACGATGTCATCCAGGGCAATATCCCCATGGTGTCCTTCACCAACTCTGCCTTCAAATTTGAGTTGGAAGTCCTCATCACCAGACAGTGATAGTTCTTTCTGCTGCCAGAAATTGCCTTGTTCTACGGTGAGTTTAAGTAGGACCCTTGTTTGGTTCGAGAATGATACCTGGATCAAGGCAAGTGCCCCAATGCCATTTCCGTACATGTGATAATGAAAAATTATCTGTAACCAAAAATAGGAATATTGCATTTAATTAGTACAACTATACTTTACTTTATATTATATCGCCCTCTCCTTTGTGAACAGACTCCTAAAGGAAAAAGGAAAACTAGATCTGCATGTCCTATTGTTCTGTGAGTGAAGTTAGGCCAGCCTTAAATTAGAAGTTATAGTATATGGAAAACAAAGCAGTAAGAATCAAATAAGATTTGGGGGGAAAATTGAGCAGAGTTTATTTTTCATCTGACTTTTAAATGCAGACTCCTTGATAAACTCTTAAAGTCCACTGTCTAAGGAATAAAATATCATGAAAAGTAATTCATTGTCTAAGGACTTCCCATGATTAAGCAATAGTAGGAAGTAAAGAAGACCATTTTCAGTCTCATAAATTTTTTTATATATTTATTTTTTATTGGTGTTCAATTTGCCAACATATAGAATAACACCCAGAGCTCATCCCATCAACTGCCCCCCTCAGTGCCCTTCACCCAGTCACCCCCACCCCCCACCCACCTCCCTTTCTACCACCCCTAGTTCGTTTCCCAGAGTTAGGAGTCTCTCATATTTTGTCTCCCTTTCTGATATTTCCCACTCATTTTTTCTCCTTTCCCCTTTATTCCCTTTCGCTATTTTTTCCTTTCACTATTTTTTATATTCCCCAAATGAATGAGACCATATAATGTTTGTCCTTCTCCGATTGACTTATTTCACTCAGCATAATACCCTCCAGTTCCATCCACATCAAAGCAAATGGTGGGTATTTGTTGTTTCTAATGGCTGAGTCTCATAAAATTTAAATCATTTTCTTTAAAATAGTAGAGTATGCTGTTGCTTATTCTACTATATTCTTGCACTTGAAACACACTTTTAGTCTGACAAGATCTTCAGGACTCTACTATATGCCATCAAACTACCAGAACAGCATTACCCAAATTTAGTTGAAATGCTAGAAACATGATGGCAGAGAGCAGCCTAGGGTATTTTCCCACCAAAGAAAAATTAATATAAGTATTTGCAAGTATTAACATCCTAATGTTTCAAAGATGGGAGTTCACCAGATTTTTAGTAATTATCACACAGAAGGGAAAAGTCAGGGGAAGTTCTCAAAGAAACAACAGTGCAGGTTAGAAATAATAGGAACTCAAGAGCATTTTCAAGCTTTTGTCTTGTCATGTATATGAATGAACACAGTAAAGGTGAATGATCACGCAGGAAAAAGACATTTTTATTGAAACACTAATAGTCATGGATATTACACTCTAGAGAAAGAAAGAAACGAAGGTGCTTAAGGGTAAAGAATTTGATTAAACAAAATATGCAATGCACACTTCAAAAAGCATCAACTGAGAATAGGTAAGCCATGTGAAGTGACTCTACTCAAATTTCCCAGCTGATGAAATCTGCAGGTACTCTTCTGTAATCCAAAATGGTTCCTTCTGTTGACAAACCTTTCCAACACGAGCTCTGTGATCATTATGACTTGTTCTGGGAGAGGACACATGAAATCTGGGTCACATGACTCCTTAGAGTAAGAACACAAGGGGCTTAGGCCTGTCTGATTGGCATAACATGTCTTTTTGGATCCCCTGCAGTCACAGATATGGTCTTTCTAGGGCTCTGCCTTATTTTGTCTTATTTGTGCAACAAATCTCAGGCCCATGTTTCATGTCACAGGAAATATTTCCCTGTCTTCTTGAGGTCACTTTTTGAATGATCCTATGTAGCTAGCACGCAAACAAACATATAAACCCCTCTATTTTTACAGAAAATACTTGACAACAACACGGTCTAATCACAGGGTATTGTGAGGGAATAAAACTCTTCTAAGTACTAAATTCTTGTAGAGAGGCACTTTCAATGGAAATTTCAGAGTTACTCAAAGGTCTCATCTCTACCCACATCCATCTGTCTCATTCCTCCCACCCCTCATCCCTCAAAAGGAAGAAAAATCTTCAATTTGATTTTGTTCTGCTTGAAGGTATTCTACAAGGTCAAGTGACAGAAAGGATTTTCATGAAAATTTGGGAGGTCACTATTGCTTACCTGATATACATATTTTTTATATGAGCGACACAATCATTCCCAGCATGACCTTTCCTCACTTCTTTGTATTCAATCTATATCATAAATATTCATAAAATAAACCATTCATCATTAATTTTTTTGACATTTCTTCTAGGCATATTTCATTATTCTCACACAGGTGTTTAAAACAGTAGGGACTACAGTTCCAGGACCAGGGCAAAATAGAGAGAGATAAAATCCTGAGTTGCTAGAGTATGAAAAACAAACCTTTGGAGCGTTTTCACAAGAAGCCTACATAGAAAAGCTGAGAAGTCAAGCTGGAATTCTATACATTTTATATTTAATTTTTAATTAGCTTTCTAAGACTAAAACAAATTTGCAAATTTCAGAATATGTTATGGATATAGAGAGATATATAAAGACTTAAAATATAAAAATTCGGTATGCTTGGGCTTTGTTTTTGAGAAAGTTATCAAGTAATTTGGAAAACAACAAAAACAGACAGAAATATATTTGATTAAAACTCTTTTTTGGGGGGACAGCCCGGGTGGCTCAGCAGTTTAGCGCCGCCTTCAGCCCAGGGCATGATTCTGGAGACCCGGGATGGAGTCCCACATCAGGCTCCCTGCATGGAGCCTGCTTCTCTCTCTGCCTGTGTCTCTGCCTCTTTCTTTCTCTCTTTCTTTTTTCTTTTTCTTTCTTTCTTTCTTTCTTTCTTTCTTTCTTTCTTTCTTTCTTTCTTCTTTCCTTCCTTTCTTTCTTTCTTTCTTTCTTTCTTTCTTTCTTTCTTTCCTTCTTTTTTTCTTTCTTTCTTCTTCTTTCTTTTCTTTTCTTTTTTCTTTCTTTCTTTCTTTCTTTCTTTCTTTCTTTCTTTCTTTCTTTCTTCTTTCTTTCTTTCTTTCCTTTCTTTCTCTCTGTCTCTCTGTCTCGTGAATAAATAAATAAAATCTTTAAAAAAACACTTTTTTTTTTTGCCAAACACGCTAGATAAATTTTAATGTTACTCTGTTTGTTATATCTACTCTAGACTGTTGAGTTATCTCTCTACAACTCTAATCATGAAAATTCTATCAAATGTCCCTGAAGAAATAGAAATGAGGTTACCCGTTGAGAGTTAAACTATGAAACCAACTTAAGATAAGACAGAAAAACATCCAATACAAACTAAAAGTATAACATGTATTAAAAGCACAACAATGGTAGGAAGTCAGTATATATACTGGTCAGTATAAAACAGAGATGCAAACATCTGTAATGGGTGCAGGTTATTTGAGGAGCTTTGGAGTACAGTTTAGAGCTTTGTAGCAGAGCCAGGTACACAAAAATATTACATCTGGATGACAATAAAGATTTCAATCATCTTATTGTCTCCCAGCCTGTCTTGGTCTCTTTGATCAGCTGGCAAATTTTTGGATGTAATTTGCTTTCCTTTCAGTGTGTAGACCCTGGAGAAAACACCAGTCCAACTATGTGTGTTCAGATCCTACAGAAATCACATTTCTCATTGTAGATATAAATAGATGGCACATTTATTCATATACCATTCTTATAAGCAAAATTCTTGTGAAGTCATCCCTGAGCATTTAATTTACATTATGTGTAAAGTGAAGTTTATATCCTAATTCAGCTAACTTAAATCCTTTGTGAAGTAAAAACAATCAATAGAGAGACAGGGAGGACCTGAAAATACACAGTCATCATAGAGGCTGGTTGTCCCAAAGAGCAATACAATCCTATTTATATTTTTAGTAGTACTAACATTTTCCTTTAAAAGTTCCAAGGGATAATGGCCAAACCATCTTTTCTTCTTGCCTATAGAAGTTCTTCTACCTTCTTTAGGGCTAATTTTAGTCTTTACTTTTTCATGAAGTCTTCTTCAACCATTTGATAGTGGCTCCAACTATCTCTAACATTCATTCCTGGGAATATTTAACTATAAACTGCTTGAATTTTCTTTCTGATGGTGACATTCTCCTAATTATAGTAAGTACTAATTCGTTGAGGGGAAGCAGCTGCCTTTTACTTATTTTGTACTATGCATAGTTACAGATAATAACCATGAAGTTTTCCAGTAGTTTCCAAATTCAAATATCTATGGAATTCATCAATAGGATAATGCTTTCCATGGTTTTAACAGCCCTCCTCTTTCATTCTTGTTTTACTTTCTCCTTCCCATACATGTCCTAGGTTGAAGAAATTCATGTTTCAGCTTTGGTTTGATCCTGGTCATTGCATTTTCTGTATTACCTCTATCAGCAGTCACTTATAACATTTCTGGATTTTTTTCTCACCTTGTAGTTTTTGTTTCATCTACTTATGACTGGGCTTGAAATTCTGGCTGCTATCATGGGCTGCTGAGGGAACCAGCTCTTTATGAAGATGTAATGTCCAGAGGAGTTTCGTATGGTGTGATCAGCAGCTGGCTCCATGCCTACAGCAGGGATGCTGCTAACTTTCAGATTCCAGTCAAAGTCATCATCCTGATCCTGCTCCCAAGAACAAAGGTCAAATTCAAAATCACAGCGCCCATTTGAGGTACCTGGAAAACATTTCCCAAATTAGGGTAGAGAGAAAAAGAAAATTAGCTGACTTTAAGATGCCATACAAAATTACAGTGATCTTGATCCATCATGTAGTACTCAACACCTTGGAATATTATCCTGACACTAGCATTAAAATAGAATATTTTAAACTTAGGTTTAGTAATTAATGTTTCAGCATTTTATCTTATTTGGAAAAGATTTAGATATCAATAAATTCAACCCAATTTATTATTTGACCTAGTAAAACGTCAAAGTTTTATGTTACCAAATATTTTGAAAGCTATTTAATAGTTTGTCTACTATGCTTTTTATCTTTCAACCAACTTGACTTGTTCTAACAATTACCCATGAAAATTTCCTGAGACAAAAATCAACCATTATCTTAAATCACTTTTGCTGGCAAACTGCACCACTTGCAACATGAATTTAACTAATAAGCTCAGGTAAAATAAAAGCTAATTATCAAGAGAGGCTTAGGAAGATGTGGGAGTAGGATAGTTCACAATTGGTTACTACTTGGTTTTTAGAAACTAAGTTTTCTAAGAATTCAAATTATGATAAATGTAATTAAGATGCTAGAATGGATCAGGGAAGCCACTCTGTATATGAGAAAGTAAGAGATGCATAAAAAGGCATAAAGAATGAAAATAGGAATGAAATTTTTGTTAAGGGAAAAGAAACTAATCTTGTCCTAAAATGAAACTGGTTATTTAGAGAGAAAAAACTTACAACAAAATCTGCATTGAAAAAGAAAAAGAAAAAAAATGTAAAAGATCTGTGAAGGAGAAGGGTGCCTGGGGGGCTCAGTTGGTTAAGAACCTGCCTTCAGCTCAGGTCATGATCTCAGGGTCCTGGACTGAGTCTAGCACCAGGCTGTCTGCACAGTTGAGTCTGTTTCTCCATCCCACTCTCCTTCTATGTTCTCTCTCAAATACATAAATAAAATTAAAAAAAAAAAAAAAAGATTTGTGAAGGAGATGCTCTGGAAAATTTTTTTCCGGGGTCAGGATCAATTAGGATTGTAATAAATGAGTTTTAAAAGTACACTGCTATAAAACTGAAAGTTGACTTTTCTCTCTGCTAAAAAGACAAAGTTCTTTTGGAACACTGCTCTGCTCTTAATAAGAAATTGTAAGCAAAGTTTCTGTTTTGTCCTTATCAGATCTCTGACTACATGAAACAGTTAAAACTTCTCAAAATTAAAGGAGCTAAGTTTTGCTAACAACTACATAACCTGATGTTTTTTGCCTTTGGAACCCTTTGCTACCACCTCAGTTAAATAAATAATGAAACATTAAGTTTAATAGTAATCTGTGATCCTATTTAGGCATATGCTTTAGGACCTTCTGACATTTTTAATAAATTTCTCAAACATTCAAATTCTCAATAAAGTCTTTTTGACTAAAAAAAAAAGGAATATTTTAGTGTGTTACACAGAGCTATTTCCATGGCTTGTGGAAGTTTATTTCTCCACAAATCTGGTTCCCCCTCCCAAAATCAATAAGAAGCTATTTTAGCATTACACACACTTCCTCCTCCAAGTACCTATTTGGTCAATGTAATTTTCTTTCTTCTTTCTTCTCATCTTTGCTCCTCAGGTCCTGGTAGGGAATTTGGGAAGCTTCTTATTCTATTCGATACACTTTTGGCTTGGGAAATGCTGCCTAAAGCAAAAGTTATTAATCACTGTAATTGTTTTCTAAAACATAATCCTTATTTTAGAGATGAGAAAATTGTGAAAAAGTAAAAAGTGTACTAATTGGAATTTATTATAATAAGCCACAGAAATTAATTGGTTTAAGTTGCATGAAATACCAACTCTCTCTCCCAGGTCCCTAACGATATTTTATTACAAACACTGCTTAAATGTTTTCTTCCACTTCTAGAATAGTAAGACTTAATGAGTTCAACTATGACCTTTGATTTTTTGCCTGATAGATCTATCCATTTCTGATAGATGGGTGTAGAAGTCTTCAGCTATGATAGTGGATTCATCTATTCTCCTTGCAATTCTATTAGTTTTTGTGTCATGTTGTTTGACATTCTACTGTTAGGTGCATACATATTAAGAATGGTCTTGCCTCCTTGAGGAAGCAAGGGCATTATTATGTAATGTCCTTATTTATCCTTGGTAATTTGAGAAGTTTTTATCTTTGCTTCCTCTCCAAGGCTCTCTTTCCCTTAGGTAAATCTGAGTTTCTGATTTATATCATTTTCCTTCCTCTAAAAACATTTTTTATTTTTTGCAAAGTAAGTTTTCTGGGGAAAACAAAAACAAAAACAAAAACCTCAATCTGTGTTTGTCTGAGACAGTATTTGTCCTTCAATTTGAAGGATGACTTCATTGGGTGCAAATTCCAGGTTGGTAGTTCTTTGTTGTTTTTCTCCCACAACACCTTAAATATTTCAGTCTACTTTCTTCTCATTTGTACAATTTCAGAGATGTATACTCCTTACCTTTGTTCTTCTTTGGGTAAAGTGTCTTATTCCTCTGATTTCTCTAAGGATTTCACTGATTTTCTGTATCTTAGGAATGATATGCGTAGGCATAGGGTTTTTTGTTTTGTTTTTGTTTTTTCCTTTATCCTGCTTCATGTTCTCTGCTGTGGTTTTCTGTCCAACATTCATTTGGTGGGAAATTCACAGTCATTATTCTTCCAAAAGTTTCTTCCGTTCCTTTTTCTCTTCCTTCTCTTCCTTCTTCTCTTCCTTGTATCCCTACTCTATACATTACACCTCATGTTGTAAAGTCCTTGGACAATCTGTTGTGTTTTCTCAGTCTTTGTTCTCTCTGCTTTTCAGTTTTGGAAGTTTCTGTTGTAATGTCCTCTAGCTCAGATATCATTCTTCAGCTGTGTCCAGGCTACCAATAAGCCCTTCAAAGCCATTCTTCACTTCTGTCACAATGTTTTTGAGCTCTAGGATTTTTTTCTGATTCTTTCTCAGGACCTCCATCTCTCTATTTACATTGCCCATCTTTGCTTACATGCTGTTTTATCCACTAGAGGTCTTAGCATATTAACCATAGTTATTTGAAATACCTGGTCTGGGATCCCTGGGTGGCGCAGCGGTTTGGCGCCTGCCTTTGGCCCAGGGCGCGATCCTGGAAACCCGGGATCGAATCCCACGTCGGGCTCCCGGTGCATGGAGCCTGCTTCTCCCTCTGCCTGTGTCTCTGCCTCTCTCTCTCTCTCCCTCTCTGTGACTATCGTAAATAAAAAAAAAAAAAATTTGAAATACCTGGTCTGATAATTCCAACATCCCTGTCATGTATCTTTCTTGTGCTTTCTCTGTCTCTTCAAATTTCAGGTTTTTGTCTTGGTTTTTATTTTTATTGTCTTTTAGTATATCATGGGATATTTTCTTCATAACTGGAAATGATATACTGGATAAAAAGAACTGCTTGTAGATAGGCCTTAGTCTGGGGAGAGGGGAAGTATTCTATTGTTCTATGATTAGTTCTCAGTTTGTGAGTGAACCTGTACCTCTAGACTGTGAACTTCACAAGGGTTTGTCAGGGTGAGAAACCCCTTTTTCCCCCTCTTCCTCCCCTTAGGTGGAACAGGACAACTAGAGAGGGTGAGCAATGGAAATTTCCCCTCCACCAGTTCAATTAGGCTCTGATAATACCCTGGCAGTTTAGGCTTTCATTATCTGAGGGAAAATATTTTTAGGAAGAATAGAGTGCTCTGTGATACTTCAAAATGTTTTTTTCAGAGTGCCTGGGTGGCTCAGTCAGTTAAGCATCTGCCTTCAGCTCAGGCCATGATCCTGGGGTACTGGGTTTGAGCCCTGCCTCGTTGCTGAGCAGGGAGCTTGCTTCTCCCTCTCCTTTTGCCCCTGCTCATGTACTCTCTCTCTCATTCACTCTCCCTCAAATCAAAATGATTTTCCCCCTCCTCCTATTTGAAGCAGGTAAGGATTTTTCTCTGATATTTACTGGGAACCTGGTCAAAATCTTCATAATGTTATATTTATACATAATATTGTAAATAAATATTATAAATATAACTCTTACAATATTATAGCATGTCCTGATAAGTGGGTTTCCTGAAGTTTTTAGCTCTTGGGCTTGTCTATATGGCAGCTCCAGCATTTCCATCAATGCCAATTCAGCCTTTCCTACCTGGATACTGGTTCCTCTACTGGATTCTGCTCCTGAATCTCTAATCTGATAACATGTGACTCCCTATATTACCTTGCCTCTGTTCAATCTTGGGAACATTTTTCCTGTGTCCTCCCATCTTTTATGGATTCAATAAAGTTCTTGATTTTCTTTTTAGTCTGTTCAGCCTTTGACTTGTTAGAACAGAGAGTTGTGACTTCCAAGATCATCATACACAGAGTTTGAGACTAGGAACTACACAAACATCTTCCTATAATTCTGTTGGTAAGTTATAAAGCTATAAAAGTAAGTGATGATGTTGTAAAACTGAGCACTGTGTTACTAAGAGCTTGTATCTTATAAAATTGCCCATTTAGGATACATTTCATGTTCTTTATTTTTAAATGCATATGCATGATGCAGCATAAAGCCAATGACCAATTTGATCTTAAGTAATAAAGTGTATACTTTAAAATTCTCTGCATATAGTAATTCTTTATTAAATTCTCTCTGGATATTAAAGTGAAAATGAAAATCTTAAAAATCATAATTATATGTGAGATGGTGTCCAAAAACCAAAACCACTTAAGAAGAATCTAAGCTGCATCATGTTGATAAACATCTACATAAAAACTTGTCTCTTTAAGAAAACTCAATTAAACAAGTACTCAAATATTTTAAGACGTTTAATGTAAACAAGAATGGGAATGATTCTGGCCTTGAAGCTCTCCGGGCCCTGCTCTTCAGCATACAGGCCAAAGGAAGGCAGGTCCACATACCAGCTAAAGCCACAGCAATTTTGGGACAAAGATCCTACACTATTCTATTACATAAGACTCTTTAAGAATTTCCAAATTGTGCTGAGCATCAAAATCATGCCTTTCTTTATGGTTGCATTCTTACAGTTAGCATAGGTCAAATACAATTATTTAAATACAGAAAATAACTTTTATGCTCTTTGTAGCTAATAAGGTGAAAAATTTGAAAATACGTGGGCTCTACTATTGTTTCAATACCATCTGAGTATAAAGGACACTAAGATGAAAGATAATTTTATCACACCCTCCAGCAAAAACACTTGCCCAATAATGAAGAATGGCCTAAATTAATAATTTTCAGTTGTTGAAAGAACAAAAAATTTAAAAGCTTAAGAAAGCATCAAGACTAATATGCTTTTTAAAATGGTTTAATTTAACACTCAGGCTAACACTAATTTTTAATATTTTCAAGAATAGAGAACATTTTTCTGTCTTAATTCTGTTACCAAATGAACAGGATGGCATTTTCTATCCAATTGCTGATTCAATTTTAAAATTTCATTTGAAACATTCTGGTAAGTTACTATTTCCCACAATAGACTAATAATCTCCTTTATTTTATGATACTAAAGTTCTCTTAAGTACCCTTTCAAAGGCCTGGGAGGTAAATACATTAAAATAATAGTGAATCCCAAATCAACATCAAGTTAAGATTCTGAACAGTTGTCCCAGCTAAAAATTATAAAATGAAGTAACTAATTTAGTTGACCTTGTGTTGGAAAATACAGCTCATGAAGCCTAGATTCCCATATAGACTGGCATCCAGAAAGGCCACTTGTATAAAGAAATAATCTGTGCTGGGGAAAAGCAGACTTATTCTGTTTCAGAAATCATACAAATGCTGCTCTATGAATCTCTATCAAGCAAATTCTATTTTTCTTTTGATATGTACCATTGTTTTGAAGATATGTGTCCTTGAAAATTTCAATTCTAATGTGTAGGGTGGAAAATACAATAAGTAGGTATAAGTTGTTTGGATTTCACATCACTGTGGTGAGAGAACAACTTACAATTTGATATTTCACAAATTCCCATGGGTGCCAGGTGGGAAAGGCAGCAGTCTTCTGTGCAGATGCCAATTCCTGTGATTTTATGGAGCTATTAATGCCAGCACCAGACAGGTGTGCCATCGGGAAGACAATGATCACCTTTGTCTATAGTTGTATCATCCATCAAACCAATTTCTACATTTCTAAATGCTATAATTTTTCCATCGATCACTATCTTCATAAACATGAGATATCAGTCTCACTAAAAAAAAGCCTCATAATTTTGAAAGAGCATAATGCAAATCCTTTTAAGATCCAATCATCAAATTCTGAAAATTAAGATCTCACCGTCCTATTCAATTATTCATTTAATATAAATTTATTGAGCATATGCTAGAAGTAAAGCACATTTAGGAAGATAAGAAACTAACTGGAAAGGGGGCTAATGTGTTTTGACCACAATCTGTGGCAGATTCTGAACATTCTCTTTGTTTATGTTATTTTAAGTACCACAACATCTCAGTATAATAGTTATTTCTTTTATTTTGATTGATGAGAAAGCTGAAGTTCAGAGTGTGATACTAAGCAAAATATCACATTATAAGTAGCAGAACTATCAGTTGAAGAATGGTGTAAATGGAACACTGTGCCACTACTTCTCTTTATAATGTGGTATGCAGTGATCCAGGGTGGGGCTGCAAAAAAAGAAAGAAAGAAAGAAAGAAAGAAAGAAAGAAAGAAAGAAACCTACAACTACTACAGGATAAGAAAATTTATGTATCTATGAGGAAATTCTTGAAGAGATCTGTGTCTATAGGTAGACAACTATGGAGAGATGGAAGTTATCCACTTTGGTTTGATTCTTCTTGAGGTAGCCTGATGTAGTTTATCAATTCATCTAAATATGAATGTCCCAGGGATGTCAATTTGTCATCCAAAGGAAGAAGGTTTTGTAGTCAAATGAATATGATGAATCTGATAAATTATATCCTTCTTTGGTAGATTTAAAAACACTAACATATTGTTAACACACTAGCTCTGAGAATTCCCACAATTCTCACAACATGGAAACTATATGACAAAAAATATTCCCAATTTTTCTAAGGGAGCTATGTATTTATATTTACTTATTCATTTAGTAGAACTATGAGTATTGTGTAGATTACTACATTGATGATGCTCAGGACAAGGTTTACAAATGTTATTAAAATAAATAAGAAAAAAGGGAAATTTGAGACGTTAGTTTCCAGTTATAAGTGGGACACTTTCTTAGCTTTGTAACTTTGAGGATTGTATTAGTTTCTTAGCACTTCCATAATAAAGTACAACAAAATGAGCAGCTTTAAACAATAGAGATTCATTCGCTCAAAGCTGCTAAGGCTAGAAGTCTGAAATCAATGTGTCCACAGTGCCACACTCTCCCTCATGGCTCTAGTGGAAAATACTTCCCAGTCTCTTTATAGCTTCTTGTGGTTACTGGCAATCTGAGCATTCCTTGGCTTATAGATACATCCCTTCAATCACATGGCATTTTCTCTGTGTATTTACACTATCTTCCCTCTGGGTGTCTATGTCCATACTTCCCTCTTCTTAAAAGAAAAACAGGCATTGGGTTAGAGAGTACCTTAATCTAATATGACCTCATTTTAACTCAGTACATCTACAAAGACCCTGCTCCCAAACTAAGGTCACATTCACAGGATGTGAGTTTGGGGATGACACTAAACAACCCAGTACTAGAATGATTACATTTTTAAAAGTAACTATCTTGGGCTTTTGAGGTATATTAGCATATCATTAGAAAATTGGGGCACCTGGGTGGCTCAGTCGGTTAAGCATCTGTCTGTGGCTCATGTCATAATCCTGGGAACCCAGGATGGAACCCCACATCAGGCTCCCTGCTCAATGGGGATTCTGCTTCTCCCTCTATCTCTGCCTCTTCCCTCTGCTCTAGTGCTCAAATATTTTTTTTAAAATAAAATAATTATAATAATTATAATTTAGTGTTACTGTAATTAATTTTATGCCTTACATACTGCCTAGAACCAGAACAGGAGTGTTAAAAAGTAATAGTAAATATTAATATAATCTTGATTTTAATGAAAGTATTTCCTTGTTCCCTTTGTTTAATCATCTGTAAGATGTTAAGGTTCTATCATTTTATACATTACAGAAATGGGTGTTGAATTTAAATAAATATTTTAGCACCTGTTATGATTTTTTCGGTAGTTTATCTGTTTACATGAACAGTGTATTACTTCCTTTAAGTGGTGTAATATCCTTACCTCAAAGTGTATGATAAAATGATTCTATTGCTGAATTTGGCTTGCTAGCATTTTAAGTCCTACATTTATATTCACAGGGAGTTTGAATTACAGTTTTCTTACTTTTCTAATTTTTTGGAGGCTTCATTATCAGTGATATATTAGCTTCATAAAATAAATTCAGTCATTTTGTATGGTTAAAATAGTTTCTTTGGCCATTATCAGTTCATTAAAATGTGATAGAACTCAGTAGTATCTATCTCAAGAGACAAAATTGAAGGACATTTGTTGATAACTTTATTTGACAGTTAATGGTCTATTCAGGTTTTCTGCTTCATTAGTTAATTTTGGTCATTTTTCTCAAAGAAAATTAACTATTTCATTGACATTTTCAAACGATCACAGAGTTATTTATTTCTATGTGGTTATTAATTCCCCTTTAACAAGCCTCCATTTATTCAAATGTTTTTTTTCTCCTTTATTAAAATTAAAAATTGGTGTTTTGTTTACCTTATCTGCTTTTAAAAATAATTTTGAGTTTATCATTTGAATTGTTTTTGTGTTTCAAACTATTGCTTCTTTCTCCTGAGTTTCTTAATACTACTTCATTTCTTAAAAATTTTTATTTTTAAATAATTTCAAAACTTATAGAAAAGTTGTAAGGATAGCATAGCACCAGAAATCCTATTTACATTTAAATAACATAAGGGAATAACTGCTACAAATAATTAATTTATTCTAAAAAAATCAACAACTTGGAAGAAATGAGAAAATACCTGTTAAAAAACACCTTAAAACTGGAATAAAGCTGAATATGACTCTATCCATTAAAAAAAATTGAACTCAATACATTTTGCACATATCCAACTTTAATCTCAGATGGCTTCACGGGTGAAATCGTACCAACTTACACAGACTCTCTCAGGATCTAAGGAAAAGAGAACTCTTCCCAACTCTCCTTATGAAGCCAATAAAATGCCAATACAAAGGCAGACAAGCAACTACAAGAACTTTAGAGACCAATATCCCCCATGAATGTTAAGTGCAAAACCTTTAGCAATACATTTTATCCAGGAATGTGTTTGACTTAATGTTCAAAAGTCAAATAATGTAATTCATCACTTTAACACAAAAGGAGAAAAAAAATCATATGATCTTCTCATCTAGATGCAGAAGAAGCACTGATAAAATTCATCACTACTTTATGATAAAATGATGTAAACTAGGAATAAAGGGGAGCTCTTTCAAATGGAGAAACGAGACCTGTGAAAAATATATAGCTATGGTCAGACTTAAATATGAAATACTGCAAAATCACCCTAAGACTGGGAACAGGGTAAGATAGTCCAAAAGCATCCCTTTTACTCAACAACTGTACTTAAAGTTCTAGTTTGTGCAATAAGAATTAAAAAGAAAACACATAAAAGCATGTAAATTGATCAGTTGTCTACATAAAAAAATTCTAAGAAATATGCATGGCAACTTCTAGAACACTAAAAAAATGATAAGGTTTAGGATACAAGGAAAATAAAATAAAATAAATTGTATTTCTATGAATAGGCAGCAAAAGTTTACAGGTTGAAATTAGGAAATAATTTTATTTACAAGACTGTGTAAAGAATAAGGTACTTAGCAATATATTTTTAAGAGACATGTCTAACCTGGACTTGTCTATACAAGATGTCTATACTGGAAACTGAAAAACAGTGTCGAAAGAAATTAGGAAAGATCTAAACAAATGGAAAAGTGGACCACTGGAAGACTCAATATCATTAACATGCAGTTTTTCTCTAGTTTCATTTAGAGATTCAATATGAATCTATATAATAAATCTATCAGGTTCCTATCTGAAATAGAGTCTATTTCTAAAAATTAACACGGATACAGTATATATACAAATAAATATACAAACATGTAATGGAAAGGAGTGTGAAGAACTTTTTGGGGATATATAAATGTTCCATATTTGTGATATATGTGCATGCATTCATCAAAACATCAAATTATGATGTATGTACTATGTATTTTACCTTTAAAAACTAAGAACAAATATCAAATTCTATTTATTTAGCTTGCTTCTAATAGTAATGTATGTTGAAAAAATTTGAACTTGGAATGACTTCTGCATATTCTAGATTTGAGCAATTAAATATAAATATTAAAATTGGTACTAGACTATTGCTGTTGTAGATAAAGGTGACAAATGTGAACATGTGAAATTGGATTAAAATTAGTGGTATCCATATAAATTCATGATAGATGGATGGAAGAATGGATGGGTAGATGGGGGGCTGGCTGGGTAGATTGATGGCTGGGTAGGCAGGCAGATAGACACACAGACAGACATGTGGACATATACATATGTTCACTGGCTCTGTCCACTGAGAAGACCAAGAACCAATGATACGTTACTAAGAAGAATCTTGTTTTTTAAAATAGCATTCTCCACTAAAATGAATCAGAGCTCTTTAGAGCTGATACCAAGTCTGGGGAAGAGAAAAGTGTCAGATGAGCCTGGAATAAAAGGATATGATCAAAAAAGTTTGAGTTTTAAACATTTCAAAAGTTTATATAAAATGGTTTATAGTAGGTTTCCATTAGCTAATCTGGAATAAGCTCATAATCAGTATAACTCATGATAATTATAACACCTTGAATGAAATTTAAATCTATGAGATCATAATATAAATAAAAAAGTAAAGATACAAATAAATAGAGTAAAGGCAAAGCTCTTCTTTATAGTAGAAAATCAATTTATGTGGAATGAAGACATAAGAAAATCATCAGTGGGCTATATGATCCAGCAATTCCACTTCTGGGTACATAAAAAAAAACTGAAGTCAGGAACATGAAGACAAGGCTGCACTCTGATGTACATTATGGTATTATTCACAATAGCCATGATATGGAAACAACCTAAACATATGCTGATGGGAGAACAGATAAAGAAAAAAATGGTATTTACATAAAATGGAATATTATTCAGTCATAAAAGGAAATCCTGCCATATTTGGCAACATGGTTGAATTTGGAATATGCTAAGTGAAATAAGTCAGTCACAGAAAGACAAATACTGCATGATTCCACTTATACGAGGTATCTAAAATAGTCAAACTCAAAGAAGCAGAGTAGGGATGCCTGGGTGGGCTCAGCAGTTAAGCATGTCTGCCTTTAATTCAGGGCATAATTCCAGAGTCCCGGGATTGAGTCCCACATTGGGTTCCCTGCATAGAGCCTGCTTCTTCCTCTGCCTATGTCTCTGCATCTCTCTTTTTGTGTCGCTCATGAATAAAAAAATAAATCTTAAAAAAAAAAAGCAGAGTTGAGTGATGACTGCCAGGAGCTGCGGAGAGGGGCAAATGGGAAATTGCTGCTCAATAGGTGTAAAGTTTCAGTTATGCATGATGAAAAAGCTCTAGAGATCTGCTGTACAATATAGTGCCCTTAGTCAACAATATTTTGTTCACTTAATAATCTGTTGAGGGTAGATCTCATGTTAAATGTTCTTCCTATGGAAGGAAGGAAGGAAAGAAGAAAGAAAATAAATCATCGAGTAGGAGTTAAAACTAGTGGTTGAATGTTTGAAAACCAGGGCAACATATTTTCATAGTCACCAGTATTTGCATATGAATTATTAATTACTTTTAAAAGATGAATTACTTTATAATAGAGATGTGACTGACTGTACCTTAACCAGTTAATCAAAGTAAATATCAGGTATAGTAGGACAAATTAATACCGGGCTTCCTGATATGATGCCCTGAGAAGGACCTGTGATTGCATCTATAATATTCTTTTTTTTAAAGATTTATTTATTATTTATTTTGACAGAAAGAGAGAACACGAGTGGGGAGAGCAGCATAGGGAGAGAGAATTTCCAGCAGACACCCCACTGTGTGGGGAGGCCACCTTGAGATTAGGACTCCAGATGAAGTCAGTTGCTTAAAGACTGAGCCACCCAGGCACCCTTATATCTGTATTCTTGCTAACACATTGAATATTTTATCTAGTTCTAAGAATTAATGACAGAGAAATAATCAAATCTCTCCCAATGATGTGAATATTTCCATTTTTATTTAATTGTGTCAGGCTTTATTTCATGTACTTTGAAGATCTACACAGACACATTTCTCACATAAGTTCTTGATAACTGACTACATTATCTTAATTTTCCTTTTATCATTGTAATTTTTTCAATATAAATACTTTTATATTAATTTATATACTATATATATTTGCTGTCTTTAATACAACAGTTTTAAATATAAAGCCAGCAATAGGGTGGAAGTAAAAGGTTGGAAAAATATACACCCAATTGCTGTATCATGCTTTTTTAATTGATCAGAAATGTTTGCATTTTAGTTGTAATTGTTTGGCTATTTACATTTGATATAATTAATATTATGACAAGATTTAGATCTTTCATTTTATCTTTTTTTTCTATTTTTTAAAATTATTTTTCCCATGTGTTTTTTATTATTATCTTCCTCCTGTGTCCTTGTGAACATTTTTAGTACTCCATTTTAATTCTTCTATTAAGTTTTTAACTGCATCTTTTTATGTTTTAGTGTTGGTCTAATGATTGCATATGCACACTTAAGTATCACTATCTAGAGTTGATATTGTTCTTCATGCAAAATTTTAAGAATTTTGGTACAGTTTAATTTCACTCACCTCTTGTTCCTAGTGCTATTTTTGCCATATTTATCTACATAGGATATAAGAGCCATAAAACAAGTTTTCTTTAGAAAAGTCATGTCTCAAAGAAATTAACAAAAGAGAAAATGTGGCCTTGTATATTTACCCACAAAATTATTTCTAGTTCTCTTCATTCCTTCCTGAAGGTTCAAGTGTCAATCTGGTGTCATTTACTTTTAGCTTGAAACATATCCTTTAAAACCTTTTATAGGGCATCCTGGTTTCACTTATCGAAAAAAATATCTTTATTTTGCCTTAATTTTTGAAGATATTTTCCCTAGATACAAAACTCTATATTGATAGGTCCTCCCCTCCCCCATCTTAGCAAATTAAGTATAATCTTCCAATGTCTTTAGGCCTGGTTTTGGCTTTTGTTTTTCTGACGAGAAAATGATATACTATCAAGTATATGATTATTCTATTTTATATGATTTTTTTCTGGCGTCTTTCAAGATTCTCTCTCTCTCTCTCCCTCTACTTTTTATCAGTTGAATTAGGAGGTACTGAAGTGTAGTGATTTTCGTTTGTCTAGATCATCCTAATTATTTTAAGTTGTTTTCCATAGATATGGAAAGGTTTTGATAATTATTTGTTCACATATTTTTCTGCCTCATTTTTACCCATTTCCTTGTGTTGCTTCATTTACATGTAAGTAAGAATATTTGATGGACTCCTGTGGAACTCTAAGGCACTGATCAGACTATTTTCATGTTTTATCTTCCTAATTAGATAATTTCCAATTAGTAGATTTGTCTTGAAGTTCAATGATCTTTCTCCTGTTGTCTCAATATGCCTTTAAGTCATCCAGTATATTTTATTTCAGATAATGTACTTTTCAATTCTAGAATTTCCCTTTGGTTCTTTTTTCTGTTATTTTTCCTTTTCTCTTTTTTCTTTACCTCCTCCTCTCCTTCTTCTTTTTCTTCTTCTCACTTTTCATTTTCATTATACCTGTTTATTCATTATAGCTATATTCTTATTTAAATCTTCAAACATATTTGTAATACAATGTAACACATTTGTAATTTGTAATTCCTTTAAATCCCCTGTTTACTAAATCTAAGTTTTCTGTCATCTTGGGTTCAATTTCTTTCTTTTTTTAAAAGATTTTATTTATGTATGTGTGTGTGAGAGAAAGGAAGAGCAGAGGGAAAGGGACATACAGACTACATACCAAATCTGGAGCCTGATATGGGGCTCACTGCCATGATTCTGTGTTCATGACCTGAGCCAAAATCAAGAACTGGATGCTTAATCAAGTGAACCTACTAGGCACCCTGGGCTCAATTTCTGTTGATTTGTTGTTGTTGTTGTTCTCTCAAATGTATGTTAATTTTCCTATTTCCTTTTTTTTTTTTTTTTTTTTAGATTTTTATTTTATTTATTCATGAGAGACACACAGAGAGAGGCAGAGACACAGGCAGAGGTAGAAGCAGGCTCCATGCTGGGAGCCTGACATGGGACTTGATCCCCGATCTCCAGGATCACACCCTGGGCTGAAGATGGCGCTAAACCACTGAGCCACTGGGGCTGCCCTGTTTCTTGATATGTGTAATTCTTTTCTTTTTACTTATATTCTGGAATTGCAGATGATACACTGTAGCATATTTGAGCTATGTCATGTTCCTTAAAAATGTATTATACTTTTTACAGTTAATTCCTGACAGATCTTTCTCATCTAATCAGGCTAAGTTTCATTATTGTTTTGGTTAGATATATGAAAGTTTTCCACTTATCCTAAATTATACCCCTTATTCATAACTTGAGGTCTTATCATGGTCTCCTTTGAATGCTTGAAGTGTTTAATAATACCTTTAAACACTGGCTATGTTGGAAATTGAATATGTCTCCAACTTGCATTGCCTCTGGAATAAATATTCTGTCCTTAGCCCTGCACCAAATAGTCTCTCCTTAGAGAGTCTAACTCTTAGATTTTGTGGTTAATACCCACAAAATCTCCTAGGGCAATTGCAGGGACCAATGCCTTTTTCTCAGATAGTCACCCACTTCAGCAGCCAAGAATTCTATTTTCTCTCTCAACTTAGTAACACTGCTATTATTTTTTAACTCTCCTGCTCTGTGATACAAAAATTTCCTCATATAGAAATCTGTGCCAATCTTGGGGCAATCAATCCTGGGGCAATCATGAGCTCATCTTTTGTGTTACCATTTCTCAAGAATCACAGTCCTAAGCTACAGATTGTTTAATGTTTGAAAACAATGGTCTCATATGTTATGTCCCATTCTATTTCTTTTTACAAAGGAACAAGACCAGTAACAGCTTTCTTCTGATAGATGGAAGCACAAGTTCTTCCTTAATATTAATTTATATTCTAATGTCTAAAGTTTTCTTATTCTTTTATTATTGTTTCAATAATAAGCATTCATAGTACGCACACACATTGGTGAGATATAGAAATCTATCCTCTTCCTCTTCTCTCTAGATACAGAGATAGATAGATAGATAGATAGATAGATAGATAGATAGATAGATAGGTCAATGTAGAAATATGCATCCCTCTTGCTAATAGTATGCAAATATGCATACATCTTTTATGCTACTATGTTTAACCTTTTCATATGTATCTTTAATCATCTTTTACATAAATTGTTTAAACTGTAATTACTTAAATCCATTTTCTTTTCTCTTTTATCCAGTAATTATTTAAAGAAGTAAAAAAATTATGTATCTAATTGCCCTGGCATTTTAGCTTAAACTTGAAAATTAATATTTAGTTTTACCACATTTTCAGTAAATAATATGACCTAGTAACTTCTATAATAAACGTAGTAAATTGTCTCCCAAATCTTGAAAATTTGTAAATGTAATAAATATGATTATAAAATAGTTTTAGTGCCCAAAGTTCCATATATAGGTATTAATTTAATGCTATTTAACATACTTTTCAAATACTCTATCCCTTTTTACCTTACAGTTCACCCTTGAACAATAAAAGTTCGAACTGTGTAGATCCACTTACACATGGATTTTTTTCCTATATAATACAGTACTATAAATGTATTTCCATTTATGATTTTCCTCATAACATTTTCTTTCTTATACCAGCTTTAAATACAAAATATGTTCATAAAACTTAAAAAAAAAGCAGATGTTCAACCAACTGAACCACTCAGGCACCCCTGGTATTAAACTTGTAAGACTCTTAAAAAATATTACAAAATATGTGTTAGTAGACTGTTTATGTTATTAGTAAGGCTCCAGTCAATAGCAGGCTACTAGTGAAATTTAGGTAAAGTAAAAGTTACACAGGGATTTTGAAATGCATATGTGGGTGTGTGTGTGTGAGGGGGTTAGCATCTCTGATCCTTGAGTTTTTCAAGGGTCAACTGTAATTAATTAGCTAGTTACTCTGTATGTCTTTTAATCTAATCAGAAAACTAGAGGTATTTTGAAATATGGTTCAACATTTGGATCCTCGTATTTTTCTTGTTATACTGCAAATAGTTTACTTTTATATACTTAGTTATGCTATTTAAGGCAGAAAGCTTCAAAATTACATCTCCATTTTAAATTTCACCTTTTAACATTCAATAATTTTGATTCAGAATTTAAAGTTGACTCACCTTTCACTCATCATAAATCTTTGTCCATGTTTTTATTCACTAACATCAATGTCTACACTTATTTAAAGATCACTAATACTCCTTTGGTAAAACTTACTGATTAGTTCTTAATTAATGTAACTCAATTTTAAGTAGTTTAAATACTTTTAATTTTGTGAAAGCCATATTTCCTATATTTTGACTATTATTTGTTTTACATATGCCCTATTGTCTTATCACTGTTACGTATGGTACTAATTTTCATCCTATGTCATATCTATTATTTCCCCTCAATCTTTCATCTCTTTGAACATTTCTTCCCGGTATTCATACCACATGTTGAACATGCATGACATATATAAATTGGTTTTATCTGGATTAATGTAATAAAAGCATTTCAGAAGAATGAGATATCTCTGATGTTCTATTTTTTGTTGTTATTTTACTAGTCAACATTTAGGAAATATTGAAAAGCTGGTTATGTCAATAGGGTATGAAACTTTCCTTTGACTCATTCAATATTATTTGGTAATTTGTAGAAGAGATACACATGGAGGTCATAAACTATTCATATTCCACTTCTAGTGCATAATAGATTATAATTAATGTAACCTTTTATAATGAGGTGGAACTATTTCTTCTTGGCCCTATGACTATTTAATTAACAGAACAAAAAAAACCATGACAGAAACAACTCAAAAACACAAACCTAAACTTGTCAACTAACACCAATTCCTAGATTATTCTTGCCTGGATGCATTTTCTAACCCTTCAAGAGCCAGTGCCAGTCCTCACTAGTCCTACATAAGCCAAAATGCAGCTTCTTGCCTTCTTTAAGATGATGTTGTGTCTTACTTCTGGAAAATGACTGTGGGGGGATGAAGAAAATGTAAATCAGCCTTCTTTTGTTAAAATTTTAAGGAGAAAACTCTCTTAAGAAGTTAGATACTATGTTATGTTCTTTAAAACCAAATAGCTTTATATTGACTATGTTACTTAAAATAAAACCAATTTGCCTTATATTGACTGGTCAAATTCAAAAGCTATATGTAATTTCACTTTCTCTTTTGTATAGATAGAAAAAGAAACTTGATTTTTGAGAAATATTTAGGTAATGGGGAGTGACAGCACCAGGATGACAGCATAGTTTGTTTCTGACTTCACTTCTGCCATAAGAACTATTAAAAAAAAAAAAAAAAACACCATTGCAAGAATCCTAAACATAGAGGTAAGTATGAATTAGCCCCTGCATCACAGGGACCACAAGAGACTGTATTAGAAAGATTTAAAAAGTAGCTACACATTGACTGCCTTGCCCCTCCGCCAGGTTAGTTCAGCACCACATAGAGAGGTCACCCCTGAGCCTCAGTTCTTCTAGAAGGAAATGAGAAACCAAATGGGACAACAAGAACTTCCCAGCATGGTATGTCATTTCACAGGAGCTCCACAAGGATTGCAGGGAAATCTGCAGGGCTCAACAACTGGGAATCACACTGACAGAGAAGTGGAGAGGGCCTTGTAAAAGGCACAAGGATCTTGGCAGACAGAGTTCATACTTTAAGTGACCAAGGAGTAATTCAAACCAGCAGTTTTACGCATCTGCAGAATCAAGACATTATGCACCCCAAACAGGAAATGTGGAAGATTGCAGATGTGCCTGATTTGGATCCTCAAAGGAGTTTAGCTGGCCCCAGAGACAGGTGTGCCTACAATGAGGCAAGTAGCTGAATCACATCCCCACACTCTGTAGAGTGTGTCTTCTACCACATATGACTAGAAAGACCAGTGATAACTGCTAGAAGCAGTGTGGTCCAGCACTACCTGAGCTGAGAAGTGAGTGGGTACAAGTGATCATCTCTAGAACAACACCAGTATCAGGCATCAAGTGTCCCCCTGCATTCCCCAGGCAGGGGGATAAATTCATAGTCAAGGCTGAGGGCATATCCTGGCCCTGCCTGACTTAAAATCTATATAGAAAAAAACTAAAGGCCTAGAGAGACCCCTCCCCATCCTAGCCAGACAAGGGAATTCAGACATAGCCCCATCTTCTGTGGAATGTCTCATGGCCCTATCTGATCAAAGGAACTGTCAAAAACACCTGAAAGCTACATAAGCTAGTGATGCTCAAACCAGGGGACAAGCAGACAAGGCCAACAGTTTAAACAGCAAAGCCAAAAAAAAAAAAAAAAAAAAAAGAGCAAAGCCAGTAGTCCTGTTTGGCCACAGAACCTTGGGTGTAACCTGGCATGGATTAACACAGCAAAGATTTTTATTGGATTTAACTATTTCTCCTGCTGAGAATCTAGGGCGGAGAATTGAATTCATAGCCCTGCTGAATACTGATTTCAGCATATATGACCAGAGTACCTACCTTGAGCACATAAGAAGCTGTGTAGTGCAATAAACACCTCTATGAGAGCACAGCTCATGACTTCCCCTGTATGCAGAGCAAAACTAGTAGTCTCACATGACCAAAAAATTCAGTGCACACTCTGGCCTGATTTGGGTCGCCAAACAAGTAGCCATACAGGCTCTGGGTTCTTATCTGGCTGCTCAGTTAGGGCTGGGAAGCTAATTTATAACCCCACCTACTAAGGAATATAGTACCCACTACCAAAAATCTCATAAACCTCACAGAGAATCAAAGCAACTGAGGGCCCATAATACAGCCTCACATGTGCAGGGAACCAAGTCAACAGCCCTATCCAATTATTCCCAGCTAGTAGATCAATCCCCTATCTTAGCCCTCAGAGTTCAAACAGTTCTTTCACCAAACATAGACCCCAAGTGTCCAAAGACATTATCAGCAGGCACATCCAGAAACCTGAACTGAGCTAATTAAGGAAAGTGCAGCCATCAAACACACATAGACACACACACAGAGAAATTCTACAGTTGGAAAACATAATAACTGAAACATTCAATATAGCTTAAATGCATTCAACAATACTAAAGAAATAATCAGCAACCTGGAGAATAAGACTTTGGAAATTATCCAGTCAGAGGAACAGAAAAAAAAATGAAAAAGAATGAAGGAAGCCTATGGGAATATGGAACACAATGAGAAGAAACAATATTTTCATTATGGGAATTCCAGAAAAGGAAGAGAAAGACAAAAAAATACAGAAAGTATATTTAAAGCAATAATGGCTGAAAACTTCCCAAACCTGGGGAAAGAAATGGTCATTCAGATTCATAACAGCCAAAGGATCCTGAATACATTTGACCTTAATAGAACAAAAATGAAACACAATTTAATTATAATTAAATTGTCAGAGGTCAAACACAAACAAAAAAAAAATTAAGAGCAATAAGAGAATAGAGAGAAGCTACAAACAAGGGGAACTACGTAAGACGTTGTATTTCTCAAAAGAAACTATTCAGGTCAGGAGAGAATGGAATGACATATGTAACATTTTGGGGAAAAAAAAATGTCAACCAAGAATTCTACACAGAGTAAAGCTTTCTTTCAGAAATGGAGGAGGGGTAAAGATTTCCCCAAACAAGTAAAAAGTGATAGAGTATTACCACCAGATCTGCCTTACAAGAAATGCTAAAGGGAATTGAGTGGATGAAAAAGATTGCTAATCGATAACATAAACACATAAAACATAAAAGGTAGTGTAAATCTTACTGGCAACAGTAACTATATAATTAAAGTTAGATTCTGCAATATCAAATAATGATGCATAATTCATTTACAACCCTAGTTTAAAAAAATTTTTAAAAGATAGTATAGTTACCCTAACTGCAATAATCTGTTATTCATTACACAATATTTTAAAAACATGTAAATTATGACATAATGACTTAAAATGTAGGAGAGGAAAAAGCAAAAGTGTAAAGTTTACTAATTCTATAAAAGTTATTTTCAGTTTAAAATAAGGTGTTTAAGAAATTTTATGTAAGCTTCATGGCAACTACAAAGGAAATTCTGTAGTAAAAACACAGGAGACTATGATAATTATGTCAAAACCTACTGATATCAAGAAACAGCAAAATAGAAGATATAGCATAAAAAACAAAGAACAATGGATCTATAAAATATAAAGAAAGCAATGAACAAAATGTCAATAGGAAGTACTTACCTATAATCATGTAAATCGACTACATTCTCCAATTGAAAGACTAAATGGATTAAAAAGAAAAAAAAATATCCAACAGAATGCTAAGAGACCCACATTGGCCTTAAAGGCACATAGACTGTGAGTAAAGTGATAGAAAAAGAGTTTCAAGTAAATAGTAACTATTACTAATAATAATAATATTTTAATAATAATGCAGGGGTAGCTGTACTTCTATTGGACAAAATAAATTTTGAACTAAAAATGATACGAAAAAGGAAAAGGTCATTTTATAATGATAAGATGGTGAATGCTCAAGAAGATATAACACCAGATATTTATGGATCCCAAATTACAGCACCTAAATATGTAAAGCAAAACCTAGCAGAGATAAAAGGAAAAATAAATAGTAACCCAATAATAGTTGGGAACTTCAATCAATACCATTTCTTAACAATGAATAGATCATACAGAGAATCAATAAGGAAACAATAGACTTCAACAACACTACAGGCCAAATGGACCTAACAAATACATATAGCACATTATACAACAATCGCAGAATACACAGTTTTCTTAAGTGGACATAGAGAATTCTCTAGGATAGACCACAAAACAAATTTTAGTGATTCAAGAAGACTGAAGTATCTTCTTTGACAAGGATGACATGACACTAGAAATTAATAGCAAAAGAAAAAACTAGAAAATTCATGAACACATGAAAACACTTTCCTGAACAATCAAAAATTCAAAGAAGAAACTTAAGGGAAAATTAAAAAGTTCCTTGAGACCAAAATGGAAACACAATGTACCAGTATATGTGAGACACAGAAAAAGCAGGTCTCAGAGGGAAGTACTTAACACCTATGTTAAGAAACAATAAAATAACCAATAAATAAATAATAATAAATAAATAACCAATTTCAAGATTTATCATATAGCTGGCTTTAGTTAACAAACTATGGTATTGATAAAGGAATAAAAACTTGGATCAGTAAAACAGAACAGAGAAGCCAGAAATAGCTTTACACAGGTAGAGCCAATACTTGGTAAGGCTACAACAACAGTCAAATGAAGGGATAAAAATCTTGTCAATCATGCTGCAGGAATTAGATAACCACAGGCAGAAAAAACCTTGACCTAAATCTTGCACCTTAAATGAAATTTTTAAAAATATTTATTTATTTATTTATTTATTTATTTATTTATTTATTTATGGTAGACATAGAGAGAAAGAGGCAGAGAGACACAGGAGGAGGGAGAAGAAGGCTCCATGCCGGGAGCCCAACGCGGGACTCCATCCCAGGACTCCAGGATCGTGCCCTGGGCCAAAGGCAGGTGCTAAACCGCTGAGCCACCCAGGGATCCGCCTCAAATGAAAATTTAAAAATGAGTCATAAACTTAAATATACAATACAATACTATACAACTTTAACAAGAAAACATAGGGAAAAAAATCTGGGACCAAGGACTTGGTGAAGCATTTTCAGATACAGTATCAAAAGCACAATCCCTAAAAGGAAAGATCAATAAATAGGATGGTATCAAGATAAAATTCAAATCTGTGCTCTTTTCCTGTGAAGAGAATGAAAAGACAATCTAAATTCTGGGAGAAAAAATTTGCCACTTATTTGTCAAAGGACTTATAGCTCAAATATTTTAAGGAAACAAAAAACCTACAAAACTCATCAGTTTAAAAAAATTAAATTAGAAAATAGGCAAAAGACATGAAGAAACATTTTGCCAAAGAGTATATATACATGGCAAAGAAACATAAGATGTTCAACATCACTAGATATCAAGAAAGTGCAGATTAAGCCATGACTAGGTATTACTCCACATCAATGAAACAGCAAAAATAATAAGAGTGAAAATACCAAATGCTCATAAAATAGCAGAGAAACCAGATCTCTCGTGCATTGTTGGTGGTAATGCAAAAGAACACAGTTGCTCTGAAAAAATAGTACCATAGTCTGTTACACTCATGCCATGGGACATGACTTAGTAATAAGTAAAGAAAAATGACTTACGTACATAACAATTTTGATGGATCATAGGAAGATTATGCTGAATGAAAAAAGTCTCAAATGGTCACATACTATATGGTTCCATTTTTATTACTTTCTCAAAATGACTAACAATAGACATGGGGAACAAAGTCATTTCCCAAGGCTCGGAATGGTAGGTGTAAGTGTAACTATAAAGGAGTAGCTCAAGGAAGATCTTTGTGGGGATGGAATATCTCACTTGCATTACATAATAAAATGAAAATATGCATGTAATAAAATGCCATAGAACTAAATATGTATATTGAATCAAAGTCAGTTTCCCAGTTTTAATAATTATTCTAGGGGATCCCTGGGTGGCGCAGCGGTTTGGCGCCTGCCTTTGGCCCAGGGCGCGATCCTGGAGACCCGGGATCGAATCCCACGTCGGGCTCCCGGTGCATGGAGCCTGCTTCTCCCTCTGCCTGTGTCTCTGCCTTTCTCTCTCTCTCTGTATGACTATCATAAATAAATAATAAAAAAAAAATTAATAATTATTCTAGGGTACCAATGCAGGAAATGCATGAAGGGCACACAAGATTTCTTTCTATTACCTTTGCAATATCTGATGAATTTATAATTACTTCAAAATTCGAAGTTAAAAATTCATATCATTTTCCTATTATCATTGGGTAATATCATTATCATTAGGAATTTAATTTCTTTTGTATATCCTTATTCTATCAAGTAATAAATTTTTGAATCAACATCTTCCAGACTGTTTCATAAAACAAATGTTCTGTACAGAATATATTTATTCCCATACAAAAAGGGCTTGGGGGATAATCTGGAAAATCCTATTAATAATATCAACTTTTCAAAAATTCACAAAGCACAAATTGATTGAAAGATGCTCTTAACACGTAAATCGTTTCTTTCCTGATAACCATGTGACTTCATAAAATAGAAAATAATACCCTAGCACCTATTACTTAAAACATTGGGTTAGTGAGAGCAGGGACTGGGATTAGTAATTTTGCAAAGACTATGAGAGCTTTCTGAGCTCCACTCACTCTGCTCCAGGCTACAGTGATGAATTTCTGATGCTCAAGACAGTTGATTCTTCACCAGAAGTCTTTTTTTTTTTTTTTTTGACATTATGCCTGGCCTACTTTCTCGCATAATCTCCCAAAGAAAACAAAAACTATTCACAGGCTATGATTAATAAAGTCGCTAAAAAACATACCAGCTATTTTCAAGGTGATGTATTACTTTTGAAAGCTCATGCTGAGATTAGTATTTTATATACAACTAAATTATCCCCGCTTGTCCCCTCCAAAAGTGATTTGTACTTATTTTATGTATGATTCCTAATATGAATGTTTATGTATCTCTTTTACTAGAGAGGGAGTCCACAGTTATTTAGGTAACATCTTGTTTTTGTATGTTTATACTCCAGGGCCACTTAGATCAGAGGTACCCAGTGTTTATCAAATAAATAAAAGTACATGTCATATATGCAAGGGTTAATTCCAAAATGCTTGGTTGGACTTTATATGATTATTGACAAAGAAGGAAGTAATTATCTAGGTCAGTGGTATTCAGTGATGTGCATACCTGCACTGTTGCCCTCCAATTGGGGGACCCTGTTCTTTGAATTTCATTTTTGCCACAACTGAGCACAAATTCTGATATGCTAAAAAGTTTCAGATGGAACACTGAACTCGATATGGTAGGGAAGTAATATACAGAATTTTACAATGAGCAAAAAAGTAAAATATATATAATAGTATCATGCCATACCTTCTCATTCCCCAAAATTCACCTGTTTACTAAAAAATGAGAGATTTCTGCTATAACAAATGAGAGAAGGCAGTCAGGGTATAAATAAGTCAACAAAAAATCCTGAAGGATACCTATGTCAGGAAATTATAGTTACACATTTATAGAAACCAAAGGACAATGCTATTGACATGGTGACAATATAGAAAATACTGTGTTTTCATTATTGCTGACTTTTAAAATATTTTTGTTTTCAAAATTTCAGGCACAAACATCTGATTTGTCTTAATCTATTTTTTCATTCTTTATTCAAATATCAATTTGAATATTATTTTTTTCTTGGCTTAATCTATTTTGGCTTAATCTATTTTTTCATTCTTTATTCAGATAGCAATTTCTCAATGAGGATGTCTCTGCCCTATTTAAAACTAGAGCCACCATTCCAAATATTTTCTTTCCTACTTTTCATTATTACATTTTGCTAGAGCACTTACCAATTATGAGATATATTGTGTCATTTCACTTATTTTATTTATGTTTGTGTCACTTTGCACCACCACCAATCACAATGAAAGATCCTTGAAAGCAGGAAATTTGTCTACATTGTTCACTATATCCAAATAATTAGAACAAATGCTGGTATATAATAGATGTTGAATAAATATTGCTGCACGAATAAATGTTCACTTAAAATTTTTTCTTAATACATCCAAAAAATTATGTCTGGTAATCAAATATGCATACCCACTAAACCTTGACTTCAATATAACTGTATTAATTAAACAATTCAAGAAGATATATGCAGAACGATTTTCTTTTAATTTAAAAATTAACTATTGCCAATGATTGAAAGCCTGATATGAGTGCATGTGCCATTAAGGAAATAAAGAATAAAATAAGAGCTGTCCTTTCACCAGACAATGTTTTCAGAATTTTGTATTGTTTTGATTAGTGTTTCTCAAATTTTAATGCACGCATGAGTCACTGGAGGATGTTGTTAAAATGCAGTTTATAATTCTGGGGTGGTTACTGAGTTCTTTGTTTTTAAAATATTTTATTTATTTATTCATGAGAGACACCGAGAGAGAGAGGCAGAAACACAGGCAGAGGGAGAAGCAGGCTCCAGGCAGGGAGCCCGACATGGGACTCGATCCCAGGTTTCTAGGATCAGGCTCTGGGCTGAAGGTGGTGCTAAACCGCTGAGCCACCTAGGCTGCCCTGGTTATTGAATTCTAAAAGCTGTTTACACATGGGCCCAGATTTGAGTAGCTGAGTTTAGATATATTTTTAACAATGTTAAATTGCACACTAATATTTCTAAAACCTGATATTTTGAGGAATATTTTATTCAGTAGGAAAAATGTGCTTTACAATATTTTTAATGACTCAAGTAAGACTATTTAGTAAATGAGTAAAAGAGCATGCTATATTGTTTATCAAATGTCCTTTCACTGAAAGGGAACCTTAAATAAACTATGGTCTGTGAAGAATGACTACACATCCAAGTAGGGTCATTGACTGTAACAAATCACCACTCTGTTGGGGGAAACTGATGGTAGGCAAGGTTGTAGGTGTATGGGAGCTCTGATTTCCTGTGAACCTGAAACTCCCTTTAAATACAGTCTATTGGGATGCCTGGGTGGCTCAGTGGTTGAGTCTGCCTTTGGCCCTGGATGTGATCCTGGGTCCCGGGGAGAGAGCCTGCTTCTCTCTCTGCCTATGTCTCTGCCTCTCTGTCTCTCTCATAAATAAATACATATTTTTTTTTTAAAAAAAAGGTCTACCAAAAGTAAAATAAAAATGACAACCTACAGAATGAGAAAAATATATTTGCAAGTCATATATTTGATAAGAGATTTTCAGATCTAAAATATATAAAAAAACTCCTATAACTCAACAACAAAAGACAAACCATCCACTAAAGAGATGGGGAAAGGATTTCCACAGACATTTCTCCTAAAAAGTATACAAACAGATAGTAAGTGCAAGAAAAGATGCTTAACATTATTTGTCAATAGGGAATGGCAAATCAAAACCACAATGGGATTCTCCATTCTATAACACACTAGGATGGTTAAGCTATTTTAAAAATAATTATATAAGAAGTAAAATAAATAACAAGTGTTGGCTAGGTCCCAGACCTCATCCAAGGATTTGCTAAATATCTTTCCTCCTGGCCTGTTCTTACCATGCTTCTTAATATTGTGATTTGCCCTCTCTCCATTTATGGTCTCCCTCAGCTTACTCTGTATTTTCTCATAGCGCTTGTCACCTTTTAACAAACTCTATAGACAAAGGGGGTAGGTGGAAACGGGGAGGGGGGGAGAGATTTTGTGATTAAATCTAATCTAGAATATGAGAAAAAACATTTTTGTCTGTCTCATTTACTGATGTATACTAGGTGTCTCCAACATTGCTTAATATGTAATTTCTTAATAAATATGTGTTAAATTTATTTGCTCTGTTTTCTCTACCTCCTGTGATCATTTTTGACAGGGTTTTAAAATGTTATGTCTTTCCAAACCCTGTCTTATATCTATATTCTATTCCAATAATTTGCACTATTAGCTAATTAGTTTCTAATGGAAGTCTTTTATTTAGGATATAAATTTAGGATATTTATTTGGGACATAAATTTTTCTCTAAGCACTCACTTAGCTAAATCTCACAAGATTTTTATGTATTGTTTTTGTTATTATTTATTTAAAATATTTTCTAGTTTTATTGTAATTCTTTTGGAGGGGTGGGCATAGGTTATTAAAAGTGCGTTTCTCCTAAACTAATAGGTATTTTCCAGCTTTTGTTTTCTAATGGATTTCCAGCCTAATTAAAAAGACATAATGTGTCACTTTAATCCATCTTAAATTATTGACATTTCCTTACTGTTTAATAATATAATATCTCTTTTTTGGTAAATATTCTATGTATGTTTCAAAAGAATAGATATCTGCAGATGGTAAATACAGGGTTACATTTGCCCATTACTTACTAATTATGTTGACTAAATATTTACCATCCTTACTAATCATGGTATAGAATTAAATTATTTTCAGTATGCCTGAGACATTCTTAATTGTGTATGAACAATAAATACGATAATTAGAATATATGGTGAAACAAAAAATATGGTTGCTTTCCAAAGAAGCCTGTATATCATTGGCAAAGATACGTTCAAATAGGATTTTAGAGTTATCAGACATACATATCATTTTCCTGTTGACTGTGCCTCATATTTTAGACATATTACTTATATAATAAAGCCAAAAATAATATTTTAATTTTTCTGCCAGATTTTGTTTTCAGAGTCTATACCAATCTGTGGAAAATTAAAGCAGCAGGTATTTCAATTTTAGAAAAGATTATTTTTTCATTTTCTATCAGAGACAGTCCATTTCTTTAAAAGGAATTTTAAATTCTCTCTGTTATTCCTCCATGGTGTATTTCTACCTAATGATATTTCAGAAGGTTTTCTTAGAATCATGATATTAAATCAGTCTTTATTTAGAATTCTCAAAAAATCAAAGAACAAAAACCCCAAGCACTATGGAAGTTAAGGTTAAATTTTTTATTGATTGCCACTCGAATTTCTGAAATCAGTTGCTACGGTAATTTTTAAGATTTTTCCCCCTTCCTATTCTTCTTGATCTATTTAGAGCATCAAAGTTTAAGAATATATACAGGATAATAAATTCATAGACCATATGTTAACAACTCTATAATTAAAACATTTAAAATTATAGAATGGGAACATACGTAAATTTTTAAAAATACATAATAAAAATAAGCAATGCTATTTAAAAAATCATACTCATGCATGTGAACCACTATGAAAATGTGGGTTTCTTTTTAAGGTCTAGTGTCATGTTGTTATTTGTTCTAACAAGCTGAAAAGTTGTGTTTTTTCTATATATCTGGAAGTAATTCAGCTTTCTTGCTTCAGTATTACTGATATGAGAAACCCCACTCAAAACTTAAGAGTGATTTGGTAATCAATTCACCAAAAAGCATGTTCTGGTGCAACTTTCCTTCCAAAATTTTAAGATTACTTTTACAATTTTTTCATACAAAAGAACCACCAGTATTATGCTAAGTGAAGTAAGTAAGAGCAAGACAAATACCACATGATTTATATGTGGAATCTAAAAAAAAAAAAAAAAAAAACTAAACAAAACAAATGAATAAACAAACAAAAAGCAGAATCAAACCCATAAATACTGAGAAACTGATGGTTGCTGGAGTGTAAGGGGATGGAGGATGAGTAAAATGAAGAAGAGGAGTAGGAGACACAGGTTTGCCATAGGGAATAAATAAGTCATGGGGATGAAAAATACAGCATAGGGACTATAGTCAATGGTAATGTAATTGCATTGTATGGTGACAGATGGGAGCTACACTTGTGGTGAGCATAGCATTATGTACAGAGCTGCTGAATCATGATGTTGTACACCAGCAATTAATGTAACATTGTGTGTCAACTATCCTCCAGAAGAAGGAACTACTAAGACGGTAAGTTCCCATACATTACAGACTCTCTTACCACATCAGTATCCTTTCCTAAATTCTTTCCTAAATCCTTTCCTAAGTACAGACAAAGCATTTCTAGAAATAGTTATAAACTTAGAACCTAAATACAAAGAACTGCAGGAAAATTTAATAATAAATAAATCGACACTTTCAATGCTGAAAAATTGCATTGAATTTTATCTGGGGAAATTTTATCTATTTTTACGTAAAAAATAAAATTCAAAATCATAATATATGCTCTATTTGACTGATAACCTAATAGATTTGTGATACTGAAGTGAAAATGGCAATGAAGAAACTATAAAATCATTTAATGTAGAAAGTAACTAAACATGCAGCAGAAAACATTTATAAGGTAAAGGTAAATATTAATTCAGAATTCAAGATCAGCCGAATATTTTTGCTTGGTTCACATGTGCTAATAACAGATACTGTAAAAAAATAATCTGCAACTGAAGGGACAGTTACTGGATATAAATAGAATTTCTACATCTGTAACTTTTTTTATATTTTAAAATTCAAAAAAAAAAAATTCAGTTATACACAGAGGTGGTATAGTAGCTTCAACAAAGCAGGAAATCATAAAGTCCTTGTTTCTAGGACCAACTCTGAAAACACCAGTCTTAAGAACTTTGACAAAATTGTAACCACTTCTGTTGGCAGCTTCATCAGTATAATATACACCAAGAGTGTCTGTCCCCCTAACCCCTCAGGGTTTCTGTGAAGATCAAGCATACAGTAGTAGATTAGAGGACTTTGAAAGTTAAAAGTTCTATACAAATGAGAGCTCTTATTTTACTGAAGACATGCTTGATATTCCAGACTTGGTTCAACAACAACAACAGCAGCTCAGACTAAAATATTCTTGCTCAGAAATTATTCCTGGTAAGTGGAATAATTTGTCAACCTTCATTTCAACAATCTGTATTCATCCCATTTGCCATGAAATGAGGTAATAACTGGACTGTGCTGCACAATTTACAGACTTACACAAACGAGCATATATGGCCCATTTAGCTAAGGATATTTTAATCGTGCTGTTTATTATGAGTTGATCTCCTATAATAATATCGCATATCAGCTGATATGTATTTCCTTTAGAAGATGACCTTGTTAAATAGATTATCCAGGTATTTTTTTAACATTTAGCACATCTCATAATTTACACAAAGGAATGATAAATCTCTAAAATGCACCAAGCATAGAAACCTATTAACCCTGCATGAATTGGCTATGGTGGATGTTTTGCTTGTCTTTTTTTCCAAAACTTTCTTTCATATGAAAAATACTTGTTTTCTTCTGTTTGTCTCTGAAGACACCTGTTTTCCAATTTATTGCCAATTATCTCACACACACCAAGACACCAAGTTTTAAATGAATTACAGTTCTAAAGTTAAGTACTGAGAGAAAGAAAGAAATGTATTTAAATAGGTAAATTATCTTACCTGCCTTGGCTGCTGAGCTATACATACTTTGTATGCTTCAGCAATTAACACACCACATGCAGTGTAAGGTTGTAGGAAACAAAGGCAAAAGTAAGGAAATAGAAAACTTCCACTTACTGCAAATGAAAGCAGTCTCATCTGAATTATCAGCACAATCATTCACAAAATCACACAGCTTATCCTTCACAATGCAGTGCTTGTTTGCACACCTGAATTCTTGAGCAGTACACTTTCTGTCTGAGATAAGTAGAGGGGAACAATCTTGAAAGGAAATATCATCCACTGCTACATCTCCCATGTAACTGATACCACACTTTGCCCTAAAGACAATCTTTAAAAAAAACGGAAGGAAAGAAAGAAAGAAATCCAACTTCAGTTGAAACATCGAAGAATTCAAAATTTGAGGCAAACATTAAATATATGGCATAAGGTTTGAATTTAATAAAAATATTCCCAAAATGAAATGACCCAAGATGTTTGAGGGTCATCCAACAGATGTGGGAGTGGCAACACCACTGCCTCTTGTCTAGATTTTTAGGGCAGGTGGCATAGAAAACCGGCAGGAGCCACCAACCTACCAATGCTGCGTCTGTAGCTCTCTCATCCAAAACAGTCCCACTTCACTACTTAGAGCCTCATCTCCTATGGGAGGAAGGAGGCCAACTGGCTGACAGAGCATACTAAGAGGAAGAAGATGCAAGTACATCCTTTTTTTTGGCCAATTTTTTTGCCCCTCCTCAGGTCTGTCCACCCCAACCATGTGAAAGTGAAGATATTGAACCTCAATTCCATGAGGTTTTTTAAATTACCCACATCTTTGGAGTTAAAATTATTTTAATTTCCCTTTAACTAAAGTATGTATGAACAATATTCTCCTACGTGTCCTGTTTTTCAGTGAAATCCCACTTACATGGACTCCAAAAAAAATGATAAATAATTAAAAGTAATAACAAGAGTTGTTAAAATGTTTACAAATTTCATCTTCAATTTGTAACATTACCAATGCATGGAAGAACAAATAACACTGTTTTACAGAACACCAGAAGTCATAAATTGTTTAGTTTTAAATTTCTAAGTAAAATTAATTCAGAATGTTTCTATTAATTTTCTGCATGCCATCTGTATTTGTGTATTAACATAAGAAATATTTTTATTTAAATTCAATTAGCTGACACATATAGTACATCATTAGTTTCAGATGTAGTATTCCAATAATTCATCAGCTGTGTATAATACCCAGTGTTCATCACATCACGTGCCCTCCTTAATACATTTTAAATTAAATTTAGAACAATTCGAAAGGAGTTAACAAGAATACAGATTTACTTCAGTGATTTTATACAAATATGTATTGTTCAAGCTCCCAAACACCTTTTGACCAAATCTAAACTTTTTTCTTGAAAGAATTACAATTTTTTCCTTAAGATGTATTATACTTTTATGTGACTGTTTGAAAACCTATGTGTTTTCCTTTTAAGATGAGATAATGGAATAATTGAAAATCATGCCTCTCAAATTATGAAAACCAAAACAAAAATGCAATTTTTATGTAAATTAACATAGCAAATTTACATAAGATGTTCTTCATAAGAGATATGCAGGTAAGACCAATAAATTTGATTGAGTGAGAGGTTGCAAGTCATTATGAAGTAAAACTAGACAGAGTAAGGACTACAATGCTCTTATAAGGAAACACTGATAAACTGCAAAGGGTACTCTATTTTCTGGGTGTATCTAAACATTTAAACACATGATACAATGTTGTGTGAAAAGGAAATTAGATAATAAGTGTTTCCTTATTACTTTGTCTATGTGCAATCCTATAGATGTACTCTCAGGTACCTACCATGTCCAAACGATCAAATCATTGCTTATATCCCAACGCTCCATAAAATCTTGGTTACGATTCCATGGGCTTTAGTACTGAATGTGATTACACTTTTTTAAAAGTATAATTATATGTTTTTCAGTGGAATAAAAGCAGGATCAATTATTTTGGAAAATCTGAGAAACAATATGGCACAGTGTTTGGATTATGGACTTGTAGATGAACTGTCTAGGCTTAAAGTCCATCTATGCCATTTTGTAGTATGCAACGAGAGCAAGTTCCTTAATATACTGGTCTTTCTGTATTCTGATATTTAAAAGGGGGATAATTATCAAATAATTACTATCAAAACTAAGGAGTATTTCAAATTCATACTTAGCACTTACTAAGTTCTATGTACATGCCTGCTCTAGTCATGCAAAATAATTAAATACTCTAAGTTTGAGGGCTCCCAAATAAAAGTGAAAACTACTCAGTGCTGATTCCACATATAATTCCTAAAAATATCTTATGCTCAAGGGATAGAGGTATTCCTTTTTCTGAGGTAAAAGGGAATGATACTATGAAAATAGAAGAATCACAGACAGTATGCCTGGCTCATCAACTCTATCTCCAATACATAGTAATGAGCTTTGCACATAGTAGGTGCTTATTAAGTTTGTATTGAAGGAATGAGTGAATTACAAAAAATATTAAATATTTACAAGCCATTAGTGTCTGATTTGAAGATTCAAATAAGAGTTCTCTTTACTCAAATTTCAATATATGAAAAAGTAAATTTCAGAAAGGCTAAATTAACTAAGTAATTAATAATTGATTCCTCCTGCTGAAATTCCCCCTTAATGTTATTTTGAACATAATTTTACCATACAAATATTCTACTTGCACAGACATAGTTAAGAATTCACTGCCTGGGGTAGAAGCCTATGTCTGGTAGCAGGAAAACCTACTCGTTCTTGCTGAGGTTTCTTCTACCCTCAGTTAAAAGATCTCAGAGACTGAACAGATGGAATCATGTTAATAATAAATTTCATATTGTTCAATTTGAAATATCAGTCTAATAATTACATCTTCAGGGTGAACTTATTTATCAATTTCCTAAATTATCTACAAATGACCCATAAGAAAACTGGACTCAAGTGAGAAGTCCAAAAACATATGGAATTTATTACACCTACTATTCCAAGAAATTAGGGACAATGATATATCAATGTATTTTTTTAAAGATTTTATTTATTCATGAGAGACACACAGGGAGGCAGAAACAGGCAGAGGGAGAAGCAGATTCCCCACAAGGGAGCCTCATGTTGGACTCGATCCCAGGACCCCGGGATCATGACCTGAGCCAAAGGCAGAGGCTCACCACTGAGCCACCCAGGTGCTCCATGTATTGATGTCTTTACATAGAGGGAGCTAGCCCGTGCTTCCACTGGAATTGAGAGGGGCTGATCTATCCAGCACATAACTATAGATAGTTACTGAATATTCACAGTAGAACTGGCTACTATTTCTGCATATACAGAGGACTGGAAATGCAATAATTAGTCAAGATATATCTTCTATCTAGATATAAATGGTTCTAAATTCACGAAATTAAGCCCTGAGCAATTAAGACTAAGAAAATGTTCCCCAGTATAAATGGGTAACTGAATTCTGAATTCTCCTTCTCCTGATACAAATCTTAAAAATTTTAATCATTAACCCTCATTTTCCAAAGAAAATGCCAAACACACACACACACACACACACACACACACACACACACGAGTTATTTTCCTGATAATCCATAAAAAACAAAAGCCATACCAATTACCTTGGCATGTAATTATTTTCAATGTAAGCATTTTAATCTATGTACTAATTCTTCTTATTTTAAATTGTTAGATATGTATAAGTCTTATCCTCCTAATATTATTGTAATATACACAAAAACAAATACAGCGGCACACAATTTGGTGTGTGCCAAATATTTTTGAATTAGGTAAATCTATTACCTCTAGTAAGGTTTAACCACATAATGTGCTTTTAAAAGTCTGTCTTTTAATTAGTTTTGAAATAAATTAACATAATTAATCCACAGCCTCCAAGAATATGTCTGTAAAATCAAGGGAGGTGTTCTTTCTATGAGGGAGGCTGATTGTGAAGTAGAGCATGGTTGGCATTAAAATTACATAATCCTAGAATATGGTTGTCTAGTTGGGAGAAATTAGAACATCTAGAACTGAATTCCTTATGGAAATGCTCCATGGAGTGTTAGGCATTCATATAACACATCAGGAAGGGAATGGGAGGACCAGAAGACTATGAGTGGAGGAAATAAAGTAGGATTAGAGGGGAAAAAGCAACAAAACTCCCTCATCACCCAACTGTTTGGATTACAAACCTGTATATGTGATTGAACACCTAAAAACACTTCTACTTTCTTCCACCATGTACCTTGCTGTCCTATTTGAGCCCACAATTTAGAAGTAACATTGTCTTTCTTGCTGAGTACCTATAGGGATAAATCAAGTAAGAGATGTTAAAATATTTGATCTTGATAAATTTTAAACATTCAGAACTTGCCCAGTGATTTTTAAAAACATTTTGTTTATTTTTTTAAAGATTTATTTATTTATTCATTCAGAGAGAGCGAGAGAGAGGCAGAGACACAGGCAGAGGGAGAAGCAGGCTCCATGCAGGAATCCTGATGTGGGACTCAATCCCAGGTCCCCAGGATCACACCCTGGGCTGCAGGCAGTGCTAAACGGCTGCACCACCGGGGCTGCCCTTAAAAACATTTTAATATCAACATGAAGTCCCTTAGAGAAAAGTAGGGACAGTTTTCATGAGATACCTTTGTTTTCTATACAGCAGTGTATCTCCAGGATACCTCACAAGCTTTGTGTAATAGAGGTGTACTTGAGAATCTGCCAGTCAAGTCCAACAGGTCTAGGCATCATTTAATTAACTCTTAACTACATTAGCTTAAAAAAAAATGACAGAAGTAACAACTGAAATTTTACATATTCAATAATATTCATGGAGTTGAATAGAAAGCACTTATTACTGCCTAAAACATTTTTCTGAGGATGACTTTCTTTCCTCATCCTTCTGGGTTCAGTGGAGACAGTGGTATTACAATGGGAGCCCATTCAGTTTTAACAGCACTCCTGGGTGGTCTGAGTGGGCACTGACTCACACTGTGATAGTTAAGATGCTTCTACCAGAGAGCCTTGAAACCTCAAATTCTCAGTACTATAACCTTATTCTAAAGAGAAATTCTGATTAGTCTCAGCAGACAAATTAATCTGGCTCTCCTTTTAGAATGCTACAAACTGAACCAACGAGAGGGTAACTGAAGAGAATAAGGAATAGCAGAACAATTCTACACTTTAAAGTAACTGACTTAGATGGCTTACTTAATTATTTCACAGCACTACATTTTAAAAATACAATGTGTACAACCCAAAGAATCGTTCTGGTAAAGGGTTCGTGAAGGTTTTGACTTTGCAAAGTGAAGGTAACTTTTAATGGTTTTATTATCTATTTTCAATTAAATTCAAAGAGCTATTTTATTGGAGCATAATTAACATTCAAACTATTAATTTTATAGAAGTAGAGTTTCTAGACCCTTTAGAATCCCTAGGTAATATGAAGCTAACAAAAATATCACCATGGTTTTAGTCTTTATAATTTAAGTTAAAATAACCTGCTTGTATCAAAGTAAAAAATATATAATTTCTAAAAATATATAATTTCTAATATATTTCTAAATATATAACTTTTAAAAAGCATGGGAAATAGATCTTTGTATGAATACCATTCTACATATAAATGGCTAAGGAAAATGTGTTCATGCACAAAAATAAGGATCACATACATTACCATTTTAAGTATTTGATAAATAATTACTTATAACATTTCAATAATATTTTCTAATTTTTTACCCAGTAATACAAAATTGTACCTGAAAAAAGAATTAATCTTAACCACAAAATGTGCCAGTTAAATAATTCTCTTTTTCTGATGAAAATCCTATAGTAAGCTGTATTGAATATTTGCCAAAAAAAAGCCAATTTAAAACAAATGATAAACTATAACTTTAATCCATAAGACTATTGGATGTTTTTAGATTATCAAACATGCACACATACTTATAATACAAATGTACTTTTAAATCACTATTGGTAAGGAGTCTCACAATAAAGAAGATAATTTCCTAAAACTAATAAGTGAATTTAATATATTTCCAAGTAAAAAAAAAAAAAACAGCATTTGGGAACTATGTTTATCTATAACTTGTTTGTAAAAATAAATATTTAATAGAGCCAGGAAAAACTTAGAATAAGACAGTAATAAAATGAGGAGACAAAGCACATAATAATAAAATTATAATCAAGGTACAGGGGAAAAAGTGGTTGAGCAGCTGGCCTGCAATCTGTTTCTCTTTTTTTCTGGGGTCGGGGGGTCGGGTAGGTGACCTACCTGTAATCTCTTTGCAAATATGCTTTATGTAGACATCTTCGCTAATAATTAATGGTGTTTGATAAGGGGGGAGAACCCTTTGCTATGCCTGTATTTAGCAAGATATTCCTGGTCTGAAACTTCTCATGGGAAACAACTGTAGAATTTTGGGATTGATCTTTCAGACATGGCTTCCTGGAAAATGCTACATAGGGTATGAAATAGTACAAATGGAGATGTTTGACAACTGAGCTGGCTTGTTCTGTGTAAATGATGCATCTATACATATTACTTAAAACCCCATATATTATATAAGGCATATCCAATATGAGAGAACAGGATCTAGGGACCTGTACTGAGACTCTAGAACCTCTCTCTGTTTTGCCTGTATAACTTGGTCTTCTAAAAGAAACCAGGAACCCTGGATAAAGTTAACTCCAGGGATAACACAAGGTAAAAATGAATCTGGGACATCTTGGACAGAAAGCAAGAAAAGGCCCAAAAATTGATGGGATTGTTAAAGATACAGAAGTCAGCTTAAAGGGTCTCCTATGAGCAAATCTGGGGCAATTTAAGACACAATTAACTAATAATAATTATAATTGACAATAAAAAATTGAATACAAAAAGGATCCATGAACCCAACTGATGTAAATCAATAAATGGAGAGGTAATTTTGTTGGTGGTGGCAACGCTATTTTTTATAACAGAAAACCAATCAACAAATGTAAACAGAATAATTGAGTTTGAAATAACAATTAAGCTATCATCATAGTAAAATTCATTCCAGTGAAAAATACTAAAGGAAACAAAAACTAGCAAGTAAAATTGACTTGAGAACAGGATTTTATATAATATCAAAATATCTCTTCACAAAATATTTATTGATAACAAATGGAATAAACATAATAAGACCTATAGATATCATATACCACCATGGGATGCAGTAAAAGGAACAGAATATTGGTGCTATTACAACACCAATGTATGTATGTATACATATATATATATGTATATATATGTATAATATATGTGTTTATAGAAAATATGCATGTGTGTGTTCAAAACTGAGTGGATTCTACATACTGGTTTAGATGATAATATTTTAAAATATCCAAATCATAAAAATCTAGAGAAGATTAAGGAATTAGTCCAGTTTTAAAGACACCAGAAAGAAATGAGTAGGTATGATACATGATCCTATATGGAATATTTTCTATAAAAGATGGTACCGGGACAACAGGCAAAAAAATAGGAACTCTGACTGAATGTTATATCAGAGTTTGTGAGATTCTTGGAACAGTTTGAAATAGTTTAAACAATAATTCCAAAATGGTTTATTGTTTTTAAACAAACAATTTTCAAAAGACAACTGGAAAATGTAGCAGCAGTCCCATCAACAGGAAGAATGGACCTTCAAAGATCACCAAAGTATGTGTGATCCATTTGAACATGGACACTGAAACCTACATGAAACATCTCAAGTATAAAACTGCACTACACAAAAGCTGTAACCTCAGAATAAAACTACTAACCATAAAGTGATTAGTAAAAATGTTCCACTGGCCATTCAAGTCCAATTCTGCTAAAGCTGTTTTTTCAATCATACCATATTGAAACTAGCTAGGTATTGATAATTACCCATTCTCATCTATTAGCAGACTACATAGGGAAAATGTAGAAAGTGCAATTGCCTAAGTAGTACCTGGAGAGAACCAACTGTAACACCATTCTCTGAGTCCAGAACACCAGGGTACATTTTGGTCCCATGCGTGAAATAACAGGAGTCAATATATCAGCCATGTCACCAAATTTTCCATTTGAACTATCAGCATACAGGTACCAGCCATCTGTGGTATTTCTGGGGAAAGTACAAAGTATTTCTCAGATTAAAAAGAGAAGAAGATCATAACATATATAGTTCAACACTGACCATATTTTATTGTTCCATAGGTTTTCCTAAAAGTATAATGACGTTTTACAGCATAATGATGACTCAGAATCTTCAGCAGAAATAACTATTCTCCTGCCTCTTTTCCCTAGCCAGGAGGATGCCACAGTCCGTTCTCTCAAGACTGGCTCCATGTGACCCATTTCTGGAGACTGGGAAATAAGGTCGCAGTCCTTAGCCTCATGTCATCCCAGGGGCATTGGGACAGGAGAGTGGGAATCCTTTCCTTCCACCCAGACATGGTTTGATCCCCATGGCTGCCTTTCTGAGGGAGTGTATTCAATTTTTACTTAAAATTTTTACTTATCTGCAGCTAGAGGAGAAATGTGCCCAACACTGGTGGAGATGTGACTCTCAACAGGGCCCTGTTCTCCTTCATGGCACTGCCAGCAGTGGTCCCAGAGCAAATGACAGCAGAGATGGCAGGGGCATCTGCCCTACATTCCCTCTGCTGTCTGACCCTGTGGTACTAAGACCACTCACCACCTTCCTCAAAGCCTTCTTGCCCCTGGACATTCCCTGCCTCTATCATTTCCTTCTTTTAGAATTCTCAGCTCCTTGATGTATCAGTTATCTCCTAGAAAACCAGTGTTTGGAGCAATAAGATTATTTTTGCTTGAGTCTTTTTTCTAAGAAAAGATAAAGAGCTAGCACTGTGGGAATCTTCTTTTTATGCTGTTGTGGTTTACCCTTTTAGAAAACAGTAGTTAATAGGATGGATGTCTGACTGTCAGAATCAGAGTACTTTTTGGAAACTTGGAAATGGAGTTCCTCCTCTACTCCCTAAGGAGAGGTCCTCTAACTCTCTGCCCTCACCTTGCTCCATGCTGCCTGGGCTTCCATCCCACACGTCATGGACACCACTCACTTTTAATCCTGCTTGTACTGTCACCCCCCACATATCTGGGGGGCACTGGTAGCTCTTGGGTTTGATGCTCTCCACTGATCCTTTCCCCTTCCTTGGTCTGGTGGCCCTCAGACAGGCACTACTGGAGTCACCTAGGAACTGGCAACATGACAACAGCCAAGCTTGGGGCCAGTGCCTCGGCCATCCTCCCAAAACAGGCTGAGATATAACCTTTGAGATGCTAGGCCCATCTCTGATCCTGCCTGCTAGTATTGAAGGATGGGACTCTGTCTATAGAGATGTCTTCAGAGGGCAGACCAGGAGTGGGACATGAGGGTTGGCTAATGTAAGCTTCCATAGCCACCATCAAGAGGTGGATCCACTGCCACTGGTTGCCCAGATTCCCCACTTATTTTTCCAATAGAGGCCATAGGAGGAAAGGAGTTTACTTAAGAACATTTTAAAGAAATCTTTCATGCCCTAGGGACCTCTTCATCAGAGCACAAGAGTAGGTTGCAATGATTTAACATTTGTTTGGGGTCAACTCATGTGTGAGGGAGGTTTCAACCCAGGCCTGAAGTTAGTTTCAAATAATAAATAATAAAACAATTTTTCATTTTCTTTTTTTGCACAGAAGCTGGTAACCTAGGACCTATGTGTAAAGAGCTTTATATGAATATTTTTCTGTAGTTGGCTTTCTTGGGTTGGTAGATACATTCTATTTAAGTTTCCTTGAACATTATGGATTCCCCTAATGTGTATGAATGACTGAGGCTTTGTAAATTCAGGGACATTTCTGTGAAAGAAGTTATTTGATGGGGTCAAAGAAGCGAAGGGGAAAAAAAGAAACAAAACAAGTACTCTACCTAATTTTTATTTTAAATTCATGTATCAGCTGGTACAATGTGCACATATTATGTTAAAGCCTGAAATTGCCAGGTCTAATCTGTAATAACTTAATCGTGTGCTTTTTTTTTTTTTTTTTTACAATAACGTGGTCACCTTTAGACAGCTTATTTTTTTAACATTTTTAATTGACATATAATTGACAACAATCTTATGAGTTTCAGATATACTACATATTGATTTAACAATTCTATACATTACTCAGTGCTCACCACAGAAAGTGTAGTCACCATCTGCGATCACATATTATTACATTACTGACATTATTCCCTATGCTGAACTTTTTGCCTTTGTGACTTAATTACTTTATAAGTGGAAGTTCAGAGTATGTATCGCTTAATTTATTTCCCCAATCCCCTTATCCACTTCCCCTCAGGAAACCACCAGTTTGTTCTCTGTATTTAAGAGTCTCTTAAAAAAAAATAGTCTATTTTTCTGTGCATTCACTTTGTTTTTCAGATTCTACATGTGAGTAAAATTATATTTTCATATATGTAAAATGAACTCTTAAGAACCAAATAGTTTTAGAGTCACATAAAGAAGAAAAAAATATGTATAAAAAATTAAAGCATGTAAAATAGAAAGGAAACTGGTCTGAGGTTCTACTTACAGGTCTAAAGGCTTTCAAAGTTCAAGTCTAGTCTCTGTTAAATATATGTCAGTTTTATTTAAATATATTTTAATAAGTTGGCAGATAATTTTTTAAAGTGTGTCTTTTTCCTCCTTACCTCCAAATCAAAGAGGAAAACTCAGGATGGAAACAATTAAATATCAGCATAATCTTGCCACAAAAGAGTTTATGCTCCTACTTTAAATATCAATTCAAAAAAGAAATAATAAAACATTAAAGACATCTGGGTAACACATAGTGTTTTGAAGTACTAAACGAAGAGGTGATTCCTCACAGTTTGGGCATTCTGACCCACTTTGATTCATTAGACTTCTTACCACTTTTTCACCTAAATATTACGCTAGAATGTAACTTTGCTATTTATTAAACCATTTTTATTTTGAAAATTTTATCATTTTTCTTGAGGAAAGAATTATGAGTCAATAGCAAATGGATAGAGAAAAAGACTAAGTATGCATTCAGTCCCCACATATTTATTGTCATTCTTTGCAGTCTTGCCTGCCCCATGCCCTGGAAATACGATTGTGAGCAAAGCATCCAATAGAGTTTGTCCTCTGGCCTCACCATTTACTAGGTGGACAACATTAGGCAGCTTAGTTAATCTCTCTGAACATATTCATTTCTTCATTTATGAAATGGTCCATAGAAGGTCTCATTAAGAATTAGAAGTAAAATAAAGGAACATCTAAAATGGTACTTGGCCCATCCTATATATTTAATAAATGTTAGTTGTGATTTGTGGTTATGTTTATGTCATTAGTTGCTGCTAATAGAACAAAGAGTTTAGTGTCCCACAAACCACAGAGTGTATGAATTAAGATCATTTTTAAGAAGCAGGATTATTATATTAATTTAAATTATGTCTCAATAAGTAAGCACTTCCAGCTTCGTTCCTTGCATGCTAATATCCCAGGATCCTAACAGAAGTGGATATATAATTGATTTACTGATTTATAGATTCACTGAGATCTGGCTCAATTTCCACAGATATTCTTTCCTAGACTGACAAACAGACTCTAAGCTTCATGTGGAAATCTAAAGGAATAAGAAGAGCCAGATCTCTAATGTAAAGGAGAACAAAGAGAATTTATTCTAACATATCTATTCATTATAAAGGTGGAATAATCAAGATAGAGTGGTACTAGACAGGCAAACAGGCCAGGGAAAAAGATGGGACAGTCCTGAGACCAATTTACACACACTTGTACACATGATTTATGAAAAGTTTGGTTCTTCAGAGCAATGACAGAAAAGACAATCCTTTTAATGTATACTGAATAAATTAAGTAGCAATTTGTGTGTGGGGGGGGGGATAAAAAAATAACACTTAGCCATATTTCACAGCTTTTAAAAAATTATAAATTCCAGGCAGGTTGTACCTGGACTATAGAAGGTAAAACAATAAAGTTTCTTCTCTACAATAAGGAAATAACATCTTCATGATGTGGAATTGAGAAAGTTTTAATGATATGTAAAAATTACTAACCATAAGGGGAAATATTGAAAAATGGACTGTATTCAAATTAAGGAGTTCTGTTTATTAAAGATACCAAAACAATGATCAAAATCATCACTGAATCATGATTAGTGAATGGGAGGAAAATATGTATCACGTTTAATCAAAATACCATTTATTGACTGCTTACTATGTACCACGCACTATGCCAGACATTCAACAGTATGTGGGTATTTGTGTGTTTGTGTGTGTAGGGGCCATGCCTATTTTGTTTCCAATGCAGTACCTGGTTCATAAATCCTCAAAAACTACTTGACAAACAAAATAAAGGAGTTTAAAATTAGCAGAACACTTGTAGAAATAAAAAGATCAAAGGAGTAACAGAACTGTGGATTCAGCTAAAATTGTTTGTGAAAAGTTGACAAAAAGCAACATAAGAAAAGACAAAACAAAAGCTCACAGATCTTGGAGACCATGGAGGAATTAAGTGACTGAAAGTTTGAATTCTGGCAACAATAAAGGCATCTAGTCAACAGTTTTCAATTAGAGAAATCTGTTTTGATTTCCCAGAAGCTACACAATGAAAAACTATGAATGTTTAACTTTCACAAATCAAAATAATTTGATAAAATTCAAACACAGAGATAAATATAAATTTCTAAAACAATTCCTTAAATTATATACTCCTGAAGTATCCCACATATTCAAGAAAAAGAAAAAGGAAAGACATCAGGAGATAGAGGGGCACCTGGGTGGCTCAGTTGGTTAAGTGTCTGCCCTCACCTCGAGTCATGATCTCAGGGTCCTAAGATCAAGCCCCACATCTGGCTCCCTGCTCAGGGGGAGCCTCCTTCTCTCTCTACCTCTGCTCCCAACTCATGCTCACTCACATGCACTCTCCCTCTCAAATAAATAAAAATCTTAAAAAAAAAAAAGATAGACTTTTAAAATGCAAGTAAGAAAATTGCATTCATGTTTTTACATCATACTATGAACATAGTGTGGGCGTAGCAGTACATTGTTGGTCACCAATATTACCTGCATTAATTGTGGGTACATGATGTATGTGCTCAGGTGTCCCAGAGCATGCTATTTTAAAGAAAGTCTCCAGGCCACATAGGATAATCAGTTTCTGAAGTCTTGACGTAGGATGCCTGGGTGGCTCAGTGGTTGAGCATCTGCCTTTGGCTCAGGGTGCTATCCCAGAGTCCTGGGATCAAGTCCCACATGAGGCTTCCTGCATGGAGCTTGTTTCTCCCTCTGCCTATATCTCTGCCTCTCTCTCTCTCTCTCTCTCTCTCTCTCTGTCTCTCATGAATAAATAAATAAAATCTTTAAAAAATAAATAAAGTCTTAATGCTACACAAATTAAGCAAATAAAATACTGACTTATTTGAGAATCTCCTGGGTATTCACTTTAATTAGTAAGAAAAAAAATACGCTTGAATGGACAAATCAAAATATTTTTGAGTTGAGTCAACGGACCTTTGACCCTATATATACACAACATCAGGGATGTATTCTCCAGGCTTATTCTTTGGGCTGAAAAATACCGTTTCATTCATTATGATACAATAGGCTTTTTTAGCATACCTGATGAGATATGATCTACTAAAAGTTGTCACCAACTTTATTAGCTTCATGTGTAGCAGAATATACAAAGTGCTCAATAGTACAGTTTTTCTAATGGTTTCCATAGCATTACTCTAGTATCTATAATGTACAATTCTTGTTTTTGGAAACTAACTGCTCCCCTACCAGAGCCACCAACTGTACTGTGTGAGACAGACAAAGTCCCTGATCTATCAACTGCTGTAGTAGGCTTCTTAAGCAAGCCAGACCAATTAGAGGCTCTTGTGGGGGATTTTTAGAATATAGGGTAAGAAAAAAGGCATATTCCCTCTTGAGTGTCAAATCATACTAGCTGAGACCCCAAGGTTTGAAGCCAGTTCTCCCTGATTCCCAAATTCCATACATGCCATCTATTCTATGCTTTAGTGATACAGAATAAGAGATTAAAAAAAAAAAAAAGGTTATATTTGACATTATGGTCCTTTCAATACACAATGATCCCACCATCCTGCTTAGCAATATTCAATACAGGAGCACCTGGGTTGCTCAGTAGGGTAAGCATCTGACTCTTGGTTTAGGCTCAGGTCATGATTTCAAGGTCCTGGGATTGAGCCCCACATCAGACTCCAAGCTCAGTCAATATTCCTCTTGAGATTCCCTTTCTCCCTCTCCCACTACCTCTCCCCCTCCCCTGGCTCACACATACTCTCTCTCTAAAATAAATAAATGAATCTTAAAAAAAAAAAACTTCAATACCTCTTTACTGATACAAAGACCCTTGAACTAAACTATATGCTATCAGGTTACAATAAAAAGCTCCAGTAAGATATAAATCTATCCGCTACACACATGGTCTAGATCAGCTGACATTGCTTTTTTCATAGCACAGCTTTCCTGATAAAGGAAGCAGTGAATTAATTTGCATTCTGGTGCAAGCTCTTTATATTATCATGTATTTGTAACTGATAGTACACAGACTGACATTTTATACTGCGCTGAAACATAACTGGGTCAGTTTTTTGTGAAGCCCATATAATAAATATTTTAGGTTTTATGCACCATAAGGTGTCTTACAACTATTAAACTTCTGTCTTTGTAGCATGAACACGTCCATGGACTGACTGCTTAAAAGAATGGTTACAGCCATGCTCGCATAAAACTATATTTACAAAAACAGACTTCAGACCAGAATCGTCCCACAGACCATACTTTGCTCACCACCTATTCTACGGATAAAACCTCAATTCATCAGGATTGAAGGAATAACTTTCTATAAAAATATCTAGCATCAACTTTCACCTATTACTTTACTCAGACACCCAGATTTATACCTATTGTAATGTTCATGTAATGACCTGAATACATCATGCACTTTCTTTTCTCCGTCTCCCTTTTATCTGCCCTTCCTCTGGGCACACTTACAATCTCTGCTCTTGGTCTGCCCTCTATACAACTTTGATTTATCCTCCACAACATATCTCAAATATACTTATTTCCAAGCCCTCTTAGAGCCCTAGACTCAAAAGCCCTTCATTCAAAATTACCCCCTCCTAAGAATTTCATAGCATTTATACATAACTTTTTAAATGTATTCTTCATATTACATTTTAATTCACTGAATATAAACCTTTATTCCCCAGTAGATTCTATACATATCAAGACACCATTTTAACTTATTTATCTACATCACCTTGTGAATCCAGGAAATCTTGTAAAGTGGCTTAAATTCAATTGGCACTTGATAAGTATTTCCTGAATCTGTTGCTGAAAATTAAATAAAAGTGTTACAGAATTCTTGCTTTTCTATATCAAAATTCTCCTTTACAAGTGCAAGGCATCTCGATTTTTAAAAAGGACTTAAAATTTTAGCAGAGTGCTTTTGGGTTTCTCTTTTTTAGCCTCATGAAATAAAAATGAAGTAATGAACAACATTTGCTGAAATTTTATACAACCACCTGGGGTTTTACCTACTCAGAATTCAATATCAAATGTATCAAAGCCAACTTTTTAAATTAGGAGCCCCCACAGTTCCGGTTTTAATATTGTATGACATTCACTGCAGAAAAACTTTGTGAGGCAAGTAGAAACACAGACAAAAAAAAATGGATAAATTTTAAAGTCATAGAAATTACACAATGTAGTTGTATTTGTTTATTTTCTAATTTCAAAACAAAAATTTTTAAAGCTCACTGAAGTGAGTATTTTCTTTGTAAAATAGATCCTGGGGGGAAAAAAATCTCCACGAGTTTCTGAGATGTATAAAATAAAGTATTTGAGGTTTTAGATCAGTCTTTAAATTGTAACATTTAAATTAGAGTATTAATAATAGTTTTTCATTCAATATTTGTAACAAAGATGAGAAGCTAGGATCATAACCACTACTATTTCAAAGATAACAAAAACTGAATAATTTTCAGTGCTAATTCCTTCAGTGTGAAGTGAAATCATGACCACCCTTAGATCCTTCTCCCCATGTTTTATATTCAAAACTAGTCGTCCTCTAAGCATGATGTCAGAACCAGCCACATTAGGATTACCTGGAAACTTATTTTAATCACCAGATCTTGGGCCCTATCTCAAACATATAAAATCAAAACTCTGGAGTAGAGCGCAGCAATGTGTTTAACAAATTCTCCAGCTTATTCTGGTGCATGCTAAGTTTTGAGACCCACTGCTCAAAACCACTTATGCTAACAACTAAAATAGTATCTACAATTCAAGTTGCCAAATCAAGATGCTAATCCAAAAGGAATACTTAGAAAAACAGACATTCAAGCTTAATTCTTCCCAAAATGAACACTCTGTGGAAAATAAGATTAAAAAAAAATTAACACTTGTTTTTACAACACCTCATTTTCTATCACATACTGTGTAGAACACAGGAACCATATTCTAGTAAAAAAAGAAAAACAGTTGGCTCAGAGAGGTATGGGTTGGAATTCTAGTCAAATATATTTGAGAAACTCAATGAGTAATTCCAGGGTACTATTTACACACAGACATACACATAGAATTTTACAGAAATAATCATTTAGGAGTTCAGTAATCAGTTGTTCATTATATATTTTTAATAACTCACACAATGTTAATGTATTTGATCAAAAAAGTGTCTGGCATATGGTAAGTCCTTAATTAAATATTTATCAAGTGCGTGTACAAAACCTGTTTTTGAGAATCACTAGATAAATCCCTTCTAATAAAAATTTTTGACCTACATTTCAAAACTAATTAGAGTAATTTAAATTTTTGAGAATTTAAAAATAATTTTTAAAATTATACTTTATCATAAATGAATATTATTGGGCAGCCCGGGTGGCTCAGCGGTTCAGCGCCGCCTTTGGCCCAGGTGTGATCCTGGAGTCCCGGGATGGAGTCCTGCGTCAGGCTCCCTGCATGGAGCCTGCTTCTCCCTCTGCCTGTGTCTCTCATGAATAAATAAATAAAATCTTTTAAAAAAAAGAAAAGAAATGAATATTATTAATGCAATAATTTATTCACATATTACTGTAAATGAAAGTTATTATAACTTTCTTTACCTTTAAACCTGAAACAAATTTATCTGAAACAAATATATCAGGGATAAAGAACAGTATTACACAATGATAAAGAGTCTAAGAAGACATAATTCTTAAGGTACATGAGCTTAAAAACTGAGTGTCAAACCATGTGAGGCAAAAACTAACAGAATTGCAAAAACAAAACAGAACCCACAAAAGCAAAAAACAGATGAATTCACTATCATAGCTAGAGATTTCTACACCCTTCTATCAGAAATGGACACATTTCACACGCAGAAGATCAGTAAGGACAAAGTGAACTCAGCATTATTAATTAGCTTGATATAACAGATAGATATCAACAGACTATTTTATCCAATAACATCAGAATATACATTCCTGTCAAGTTCACATGCAACATTTACATGTAATAAGGACTGCTAAATAAAACATACAAAAATTATCTAATAACAGCAAGAAGATAGCCTGATTAAAAAATGGGCCAGGTTTTAGAACTGTTTCTGTCCATCATGGGTTGTGTGGAGTCAGCTTGTGGGTCTGTGAGACCTGAAAATTAAGAGCTTCTTTGCTAACTGGCAGCTCCATGGTCTTCATTATGCCACAGAATGATTACTTTGAGTTGGACCAGAAGTGCTATAGCTATGGTTTGGATTACCATGAGAAAAGAGAAAGGAGGAAGGTGAGAGGTTCATGAACCTTCAAGGAAGGCAAAAAAGATGAAAGCTAACCTTTAGCATAAACAGCATGACAGGAAAATACAAATGAAAAAGACTCAAGATACATGAAAAGAGAAACACTAAACAAAAGAAAGATGAAGAGTCTCCAATAAGGAGCAGCATCCTGCATATCTACTGGACAGGGAGGAACAGTCTGGAGCTAAAGTATTTTCCGATATGATTAAACAAAAACAAAAAGAGAAAGCAGAAAAATGGTTAGTCCCTTTCCCCCAAAGTTTGTGCCCAGGGAGAAACAAAACTCTTAAAAGCTTTTCAAACAGGAAAGAGAAAGGAAAAAAAAGCATAGAAGAGGATGGTTACTGACGTCTGCTTTGTTGGAGAGGGCTTTAGTCAAAAACCACCTAAATATGAAAGATTCATTAGGCCAATGGGCTTTGTGTCCAAAAGGCCCACGTAACATACCCTGAATTGAAAGTCACCTTTTGCCTGCCAGTGTTTGGTGTAAAAAGAATCCCTCATCCCAATATATACAACTTTGGGTGTTATTACTTAAGATACTATCATTGAGGTGAACGTGATTTGAATTGGGCCTTGTGACATAAGATGGTAAGGTTATTTAGGGGAAAATATGCCCAGGTTACCAAAAATCCTGAAAACGATGGATGTACAAATGCAGTATTTGACAATAGTTTCAGAGAAATAACTCCTTATAATTACTGCAGACTACACACCAATAAGGAAAACTGTCATTACCGTCGTGGTTCTGAGTACCACCAAACAACCTGACATATCTGCAGTCACCAAGAGAACTATTTATCCTATTATAAAAAGTATTAAAATAGTCTAGTTTTACCAAAAAAAAAAAAAAAAGCAGCAGTAGTAGTAGTAAAAATGAAAGGAGCCCAAGACCTGAATAGATACCTCACCAAAGAAAATACACAGGAAAAAAAAAAAAAAAAGAAAATACACAGGAGGCAAAATATAAGCATATGAAAAGATACTCCATACATATGTCAGGGAAATGCAAATTAAAACAATATCATGTTACTATATGCCTATTAAAATTGCCAAAGTGCAGAAACTAACAACATCAAATGCTGGCAAGGACGTGGAATAAGAATTCTCATTTATTAATGGTGGTGATGCAAAACTGTACAGCCAGTTTAAGAGACAGTTTGGTAGTTTCTTACAAAACTGAACATATTCTTACATGATCCAGAAATTATGCTCCTTGGTATTTAGCCAAAGGAGATGAAAATTTATGTCCAGACAGAAACTTGCACATAGATATTTATAGCAACCTTATTCACAACTGCCAAAAGCTGGGAGCAACCAAAATGTCCTTCTGTAGATGAACAAACTGGTACACTGAACAATGGAATATTATTCAGCACTAACAAGAAATGAACTATTAAGCCATGAGAAGACAAGGAGGAAACTCCAAGTGCATATTATTAAGTGAAAGAAGCCAAATTGAAAAGGCTACATACTGTATGATTCCAACTATCTGACATTCTGGAAAAGGCAAAACTATGGAGTCACTAAAAGATTAGTAGTTGCCAGGGCTTTGGTGAGGAGAAGGGAGGGATAAATAGGCAGAGCATAGAGGATTTTTAGGACAATGAAGGTACTCTCTATTATACCATAATGCTGGATAGATGTCATTGTGCGTTTGTCCACACCCACAGAATGCATAACACCAAGAGTGAACTCTAATGTAAAATATGAAATTTAGGTATTTTATATGTCATTTAAGTTCATCAATTATAACAAATACAATGGCACTAATTCTAGAGAATGTAGCAGGGTTCATCTTGTACATAAGGGAAGAATCTATAGATGCAGAGGCTGATACATCACAGATGCATTGCAAATAGAAATGAGGTAAAAGATACAAAATTACTTGAAAATTAAAAACTGCAATCTGTTACACAAACAATATAGGCATTACCTTATTGATTTCAATGTCAGGCAAAACTAAGTTAAAAGAGAATTCTTAATATTTCCTGAAATAATAAGAGCCAGCCATATTTGCACTAAAAACGTTTATTAAGACTGACTTGATTTTTAAAAAGTTCAGTCTTTCCAGCACTGGTCTCTAAGGCTATTTACTCAAAACTTAACTTGTAACTTCACTGAAATTTTAAAAGTTCCATGTAATACAACTAGCAAATTGGATTATGCTCACTAGATTCATGATTTTCTCCAAATTTATGAAATGGATTTATAAGATTACATGCTTGTGAAATTCATAGTAAGCAGAAATCAGTATAAGATACAGCCAAAATTTATTTTGAAAGGTCATATAGATGAAATCCCAGAAGTAGAAGGGATTAAAATGATTATGCACTCCCTCGCCCCAGAGATAACAATTGTAGATACTGTGCAAAACATATAACGTTAATTCTAAAATAGGAACTGGAATATTTCCAAAGCAGACAAAAATCAGAGGAGAGCATAATACATACACAAACCTGCAACTCAGAGTAGTAAGAACAGTGAGTCTGTGGCTTTTTGATCTGAGAAAATTGACAACCTCCCTACCCTTTGGCTATGTTTGCAGAAAATGACACTATTTTAGCCTTCCCGACTAAAGGAATTAAAGATTAGAAATTCAGAGGGAAAATTCAAAGGAGACATCCTAGAAACCCTAACAGCAAAGCTACACAGGTACAAGGGAGACAATGCAAGTATGACAAAATGCAGGGAGAGACCAGAGAAAAAACTGTGCTCAAAGACTAGAGCTATGTGGACCCAATCTTCAAAGTTGAGTTTTTCTTAACAGTAAATTTTTTTACCACACATAACTCTAACAGCAGAAGGCACAGCTTTAAGTCGTTGTGGACTTGAAGTTCCAGAAAAGAGAGCCTGAAACTGACAGAGCACAGATAAACAGAGAAGGAATGCATAAAAAAGCAACAGTAGAAAGCCATAAAAACAGGACAGAGATAGGGGTAGCTGCATATGGTACACTAGATAAAGTTCCAGTTTGAAACCAGGTAAATTAACTATTTGTTAAAATAAGAAACAAAAATCTTCACATGAATATGACAAAATCCTGAGTCACTAAAATGTATTATCAATAATATCCAGTTCTCAATAAAAAACTGCTAGATATGTGGAAAAAAATGTAGTGTGATCATTATGGACTAAGAAATAACCAACAGAAAACTAATCCAAGTGGGTCAAGATGTTATTAAATGGACCAAAGTGCCATTTTATGGCTACTATTATAGATATATTCAATGAACTAAAGGAAAATTATTCAATAAATTGAAGAACATTATGGTATTAGTGAATGTACAGATGGATAATATCAAGAGTAAAATGAGAACTCTAAATAAATAACCTGACAGTAATTCAGAACTATAATCAAGCAATAACCAAAACTAAAAAATAAGATGCTAAGTAGACTGGATGTCACCAAAAAGGGATGAGTAAAGGCGAAAATACATCAGTAAAGGTAGTAACTCAAGAATCACAAAGATAAATGGTTGACAAAAATTACCACATTAGAGATTTGTAATACAATATGAAACAATCCAAATAGAATCCCAGATTAAGAGGAAAGATAAAATACATGAAAAAATAAATGACTGGAAACCTCAAGTTTGGTAGAAAACAATATGAGGACCTAGTAAGCTTAATAATAGATACACTATAGCCAAAATATTATAAGTCAAAGATAAAGAGAAAATCTTACAAGCAAAGGAAAAATGATTCATTTACTAATGAAAAACATCAGTATGAACAACAATTGATACCTGAAATGATTGAAGGCATTGGAATTATACAGTGTTTAATAAAAACAAAAAATAATTCTATACCCAGTGAAGCTGTCTTTCAAAACTGAAAGGGACATAAACTTTTAGAGTCAAAAAAGAGGGAGACTCATTTGCCAAAAGACCTTTAAAGGAATATCTTTAGAAAGACTGAAAAAATAACATAAGCTAGGAATTCAAATTGACTAAAATGATAAATATGTTTTAGAAAATTATATGTATAATACAATTTTATATATCTTACATATTTAAATTATTTAAAATGTATGTATATATGTATGTATGCATGTATGTATGTATTTATGAGAGACACAGAGAGAGAGGCAGCGACATAGGCAGAGGGAGAAGCAAGCTCCTCGCAGGGAGCCTGATAAGGGACTTGATCCCTGGACCCAAAGATCACACCCTGAGCTGAAGGCAGATGTGCAACCACTGAGCCACCCTGGCATCCCTACATATTTTAAGTTATATATATTTAATGTATGTATGTGTGTGCACTCTTTTTTTCCTCTTAATCCTGCTAAAAGACATGAGATGGAAAAAAGTAAAAATAATAACATTGCTTTATAGGCTTATCATTTATATTGACAATATATATGACAACAATAGCACTAGGAATATGTGAGAATAAAAGGAAATAAACAGTTCTAAAGTCCCTATATTTTACCTTGACTAACTCAATATTAACACTAGATACAATGGGTTAAATTTAAGATGTGTATTGTAACATCTAGAGTAACCAATAAAAATTGCAAAGATATATAGTTAGAAAGATAAAGGGCAAAGTAAAACAGAATGATAAAATTTTTGAATTAAAAACTTAAAAAACAGGGCAGCCTGGTGGCTCAGCAGTTTAGCGCCGCCTTCAGCCCCAAGGCCTGATCCTGGAGATCAGGGATCGAGTCCCACATCGGGCTCCCTGCATGGAGCCTGCTTCTCCCTCTGCCTGTGTCTCTGCCTCTCTCTCTCTCTCTCTCTCTCTCTCCCTCTGTCTCTCATGAATAAATAAATAAAATCTTAAAAAAAATTTAAAAAACAGGAAAGGTAGAAAGAGGGAATTTTAAAAACTGAGAATTTAAGAAATAGTCCAATAAAAAACCTAAATATGAGCATAGCAATAGTTACATGAAATGAAATAAATATGCCATCAAAAGATATTGTTGGTTAGAATAAAAGAGCAAGAAACAACTATGTTATCTATATGAAGCACATTTTTTAAAGATTTTATTTATTTGAGAGAAAGGTAGCATAAGCAGGGGGGAGGGACAGAAGGAGAGGGACATGCAGACTTGATGAGGGAACAGAAGGCTAGTTGAGGACAAAGCACAAGCCTACACCCTGCAAATCACCCCCCTACACACACACACTCTTGGGTGGGATACATGTGACATTCCTCCAGGAAGCTCCCAACTGTCTTAAGGTTAGTACCTTGCTAAAGGGAAAAACAATCTTAACTTGACAACGGCAAGGCCTCCAGTATCCTGTGAGTCCTCTTCACATATGAAAATCTTTTAGCAACCTCCCTTTTCTTTACCTCCCCCAACTCCCAAGTGTATAAATAGCCACCCCTCACAACGCTGGGCAGCAGCTCTTTCTGCCCATGGGTCCTGTCCCCATGCTTTAATAAAACCACTATTTTGCATGAAAAATGTTTCAAGACTTCTTTCTTGGTCATTGGCTCCAGACCTCATCCCATCCCACCAAACCTCACTTATATTCTAAAACTACATCAATAAAAGTATGAAGACTAGTCAATAGGGAAAGGATAGCCTTCTCAATAAATGGTGCTGGTTAAACTAGATATCCATCTGCACAATAGCAAAGTTGATTTTATATATATATATATATATATATATATATATATATATATATTTAAACTAAGACAAAGCCTTAAGTATAAGAACTATAAACACTCAAGAGAAAACCTAGGGGAAAGATTTCATGGCTGTATTTGGCAATAATTTCTTAGATATGACACCAAAAGCAAAGACAACAACAACAACAACAAAATAAATACATTGGACTGCATCAAAATTAAAGTTTTTGTACATCAATGGACACTACCAACAAAATGAAAAGTCAACCCACAGAATTTGAAAAAAGTATTTGCAAATCACATTCTGATAAGAGGTTAAAATCCAGAATATATAAGGAACTCCCACAACTCAACAAAAATAAATAAATAAATAAAAACACAATTCAAGATAGACAAGACTTGAACTGAGATGCAAATAAGTGTATAAAAAGATGGTCAATGTCACTATCCCTAGAGGAATGCAAAATCAAAACCATGAAACCACTTCACATGCATAAGATGCCTATTATTAAAAACAAAAGAGAAAATCAGTGTTGTCAAGCAACAAGGAATACTTGTTATATATGCAAAATTTTAGGTTACATATGTTTTATCACAATAAGAAAATTTTTTAAAAACTATTTTAACAGGATATAGGGATCCCTGGGTGGCCAGCGGTTTAGCTCCTGCCTTTGGCCCAGGGCGCGATCCTGGAGACCCGGGATCGAATCCCACGTCGGGCTCCCGGTTCATGGAGCCTGCTTCTCCCTCTGCCTATGTCTCTGCCTCTCTCTCTCTCTCTCTCTCTCTCTCTGTGTGTGTGTGTGTGTGTGTGTGACTATCATAAATAAAAAAATTATTTTAATAGGATACAAATTCATTTTTATTATAATTTTTAAAAAAGAACTAGTTCTATTCAAATCCTGTATTCCAGTGTTTCACTTTTTCTTACCATAATTACACAAATAAATCATGAAGACTTTTTAATCTTAAACATCATATATATAAATACCCCCTCAAATCCCCTGTAATTTACCCAGAGTATTACTATACTATTGTTTCCTACAGGTTCAATGATGTGACAATGATTGAGAAGCACAGCTATATTTAAGCTTTCTTTCCTATTTATTGGTCAGTTAATTTAGTTTTAAGAATATATGAACTGAAAGTCAAAGGAGAAATTGGAGGGAACAGAAATATAGCACTCTGTCTCAAAAAACTAATATCTGTGATACAGAGACAACTGTATGAAGATACTTTCATTTGAAAAGCAGTTTTGCTTACTCCATAATCTAAAATCAGCATAAACCTGCTAGTGTAGGGGTATAAAAGAAACTACCAGCAGTCTGTTAACAGGTGATAGATAGGCTTGTCAGATGTAAATGACAATCACATGTATGCAAATGGATCAAGGTTTTCCAGTTAGATTCTCACTCCTTCAATATTACTGGGCTCTGGAAAACAAAGAAAGTGTCATTTGCTCAAAATGTAAGTGATTCTTATATTTGAATATTCACAACTGGAAATACCTTTCAAGATGCTAAAAGCTATGCTGCCTTGAGATCTGAAACATTTCTACTTTTGCACCATGTTTTTAAAAAAATCTGCACTATACTTAACCAGAGATTAAATGAGTACTAGAGCATGAGTAGCTAACAGCCATGATGTATAAAATTATGTGTATACTTGTGCTATACATGGAAAGCTGACCTCAGATTTAGACATTCATTGAAAGAGTAGATAACTTGGTTCTAGTTTTTAACCTTCTCACATTCACATTTACTTGAGGGGATTCATGTTGTGTCATTCCTTCCCTCTGCTTTGCCACCAGAGTTCAATATGAGTATTTTAATGCCTTGTACACTTTGTTAAGATGATCATGAATTATCATACTTTGACCTTTATATTATTCTACAGCATCCCTCATCAGCAATTGCCATTATCAGTTATTTATAGCAGCGCTGGTCTGTAATGGAAAGGCCAATCTAAATTCTGAATATGTAAAAGATGTAGATCTTGTAAGAAGTACTTAAAAATGTAAACAAATACCACTGCAGTGTTTGGTGGCTGATTCCTTTTTTCTAACTATAGGAGTACAAAATGTCACAACTGAAATCTACACTAAGGAAACACTATCAATAAAATGGAAATGATATCAAGCTACCACAGTTAAGCACTGTTCAAAGGGAATTCTTTTTTGATTTTAACATGAAGACTAAGTGTAATACAGGATAATTTAGGACCAGATATTTCCATCTCCTAAATAGCCTATCATGCATGTCCTTTCATTCATTTTAGACAGGGCTTTGAAATAAGCTGATTCTTTTGGAACTATTGGGTGTTCCTATTCATATGTTCTAGAAGTTCTCTTGATAAAAAGTTAAAATATTGAATTTAATAATAAAATAAAAATAATTTAATTTTTTAAATCTACATCTTCTGGATGCCTGGATGTGTCAGTTGGTTAAGCCTTCAACTTTGGCTCACATTGTGATTTTGGGGTCCTGGGATCTAGCCCAACCTCAGGCTCCCTGTTCAATGCAGAGTCTGTTCTCCCTCTTCCTCTGCCCCTCCCCACGGTTCCTCCTCTATCTCTCTTTCTCAACTCTCAAATAAATAACATCTTTTAAAAATCTACATTTTCTAATTAGTTCACTATAAGCTTTCCCAGAGTACTATTTTGAGTTCGTGACATCCTAGCCAATAGTATGACTGTGTTTGGTTAGAAAACTTTTTATTTAATTTAAAAGAGACTGAGAAGTAATCCCTGGCAGGAAATTTAGATCTCTACTCTAAAGAGAATATGAGTAAATTTAATTTTAAACCTAGTGATTTCCCCAAAGAAATTCTAGCTCAAGACATTTTTCTATCTTTCCTCTTTTTTTTACAAGAAACTTCATACATCTCATGTAAAATATATCCACAGTGAACAAAAGTAATATATTTGTACACATGAGTTAAGAATATAATACATAAGGAAATAATTCATCAAAGCACTTCAATTTTCTCTATATCAGCTTAGAAAACTAATTTTATTCTCAAGATTTCATTATTGTCACCAATATCCTTTGGCTTTTCCTTCAGCTCTCCTTTTTAAGGACTCTTCTTGTTCCAAATATTAATTATTTCATCATTGTTGTCACTTCGTCAATGATGGTATCCCTTTTACTCACAGTCACCTGATACGAGATAGCCCCATGCTAGGTGTTAGCTAAAATAGTCAAATTAGTCATTGCCTTTTCCTTTGAGATGCTTATAGAAATGAAGGAGGTAGACAAGTAAATTAATATGGGTGGTATTCTGGGACACATGGTATAATGCAGATAATATCCAGAAAAGAAATATTTGAATCAGACTAGGGAGAGGGTCCAGGGAAGGTTTCCCAGGAGAGCTGACTTTCAGCTCAGCTTTCAAAGGTTAGGTAACTATTGAATGAAAGCCTGATGGCATGAAATACTCATAGAATAAACAGATTTGTTGATAGATGGGAGAGTGGGATGATGATGAGGGCAAAACAAGAGATCTGAACCAACAGTTAAAGATCCTAATGACAGATGTGTCAACTAATATTATTGTGGCTCTACATATAGAGAATCACTACTTACACCTTGAACTTATGTTCATTTCACTTCAAGCACATTTCACTAAAGCTGGAAGCAAAACAAAACAAAACAAAATCTTAAGCTCAAGTTCTGCTAGGGAACTGTGCTCTTTTGAAGGTTTTTTTTATTTTGGGGCAATGCCTCTTTTACAGCTCCAGCTTTTACTAGATTTCCATGACTCAGTCTCCATCCTGTGCCCCTTTGAGTTTAGAAAACAAAAGAGCTCAGCAAATGTAAATTTCAAATTCAGAGAAAAAAAAAAGACGTGACTCAATCTTCAGGAAAAATTATTTTGCATTAAGAATGTTATAAATCAAGTACAGCTAAACTAAGAAAGCAATGCAGTAGATTTACATATGAAGTAAGATTGGTTTTGTTTTAGACCATTAAAAGATTGATACTTTGTATTCTGTGTTTTGTGCTTATATAACAAATCAGAATTATGAAAGACGAATAAATTGGAAAGTACAGGAGGACTTAAGGTCTTCCTATTATCAGAATTCTAAATTTAACAGTTGTTATATAATTGTTAAAGGAACCAGAATTTCTTTTCTTTTTCCCTGCCAACTGAATTTCGTCTGACAGTTTAAATTTATTTTTAGAGAATATATGACGATCAGTTTACAACTTGGGCTTTCCTAATGTGGTGATTTTGACTTTCTAATTAAAACCTCCAAAGAACAATGGTCACCAATATTTAATGATTTATAAACCTTTTATTTTCTCTGCTTACCTCTCTTATTTACTCTGCACCTTATTAAATAAGAAGAGGAATTTTTACCAAAATGTATCTACTTATGTTTCTGGTCATGTTTGTATTTGGTCATATTTATGTCTCTTAAACTGAAACTCATTATATGTGTGATTCTCTACAGTATATCCATGTAGTACTATGTCACACTCTATACATAAAATTTCATGGATTTTACTGCTAAGGTCATTCAGCATTTAAAAACTAATGCTATGAATCATGTCAACATTATGGAACCACTGAAGGAAGTAGAAGGCAATGAATTTAATGACTGCATGTATGTTCTTTGTCAGAGTATGTTGGATGAATAGTGGAAGAGATTCATAAAACTCTTACTCAGAGTTCTGTATTGTTAACTCCAATTCAAGATTTCTTTAAAACAAAAGCAATGCTTACTAAATTCTCAATGATAAAAAAAAAACTGGCACTGTGATATATATTTTCTCACCTATATCAATATCACATTGCATATGAACAAACAAAACCAAAAAATTCAATAAATGAAAAAAGCTCACTTATAACACTGTAAACTAGGTCACAAGTGGCAGGCATAAGAATTCATATTGAAACTGAAGGTTTTCATAATAATTTAATAACAATATTATTACATGTTTTCTAACATAAATCAACATGCAGCTCAATTTAGATATAATTGGTAGCATTATATATAATATATATATTATATATATATTATATTTGTCAAAGAATTTCAAGAAAGCTTTATTGATATTAATGGATTTAAATTTGCTTTTCAGGACCCTGCCGCACATTTACAATTATGGATCATCCACATCCAAGTAAATACACGAGAGTTTTCCTAAGATGGGCAGAACAAACTCCACAACAAAGTTAAGAGAAGAAACTGTATCTGAACATTTCAGAAGGTCAGAAAGGCTGAGGGAGGCTGTCTGCAGAAGGGAGGGAGCTACACAAGCAAAGACAGCAGAGAATAGGGCCCTTGCACCAGAGGGCTCACATGGGGAAGACCAATCCTCATAGCACTCAGCTTTAAAAATCATAAGGACCGAATTCTCTAGTTTGTAAAAACCAATGGTACTTGGAACTTGAATCTTTGGAGGTCACCTAACTCAGCAATGAGTGAGAGAAGAGGGTGAAGGATATAAGTTGCAACCCTTAAGGAGAGGTCAGCCTGTGTGGTAAGCAACATTAAAAGCAGTTTACACAACAGTAGGGGCAAAAAAAGACAGATCTGTTCATATTGACTTTGGAGCATGCTGGGGATTTCTTTGAAATAAGGGAGCTAGCAAGCACCATTTTCCTCCCCCTGGCCCGCAGCCTAAACACAGAAATACCTGCAGGAATTTAGGCTGCATAGCTACTTACAGCCTCTGCCCAGGGCTCAGAACAAATTTTGTTAAAGCTGCATTTACAGCCCACCCAGCCACCTGGGACATAGCTGCTTCCATGAGCTCTATTCAGCCTCCACATGAAACCCAACTGCACACCACCAGCTACTTTCACAAACCAAACCCAGCAATCTCTATTCATCAATGCCTGCTGAGCCCAGCCTCACATCTGCAGTGACCCTTGTGTGCAGTCCCTAGCCACCACACTTTGGGATCCAGCATACAACTAGTGGCCCTACACAAATTTTGCTAACATTGCTACCTCACTTCCAAGTTCCCCAGCAGACACCACCCTCCTCAGAGCTGGCCTGGTTGTGTCCTACTACACCACAAGGAGCAAACACAGCCCACAAGCAAAGAGTCAGTTCATTCAAAAGGAAAAGTGACTCAGACATAACAGCAGGATGTAAGCAACACAGATAGGATAATATGAAGTGCCAGGTTCTGATGAACAGGGGACACTGCACTGCAGGGGACTCCAGGACCTCCTCTTCATAAAGTTATTACTTCCAAGAGCAGAGGACATAGCTGACTTTCTTAACACATAGAAAAAGACACAGAGGCAGACAAAGTGAGGAGACAGAGAAATTTATCCCAAATGAAAGAAAAGGACAAAGCTATAGCCACAGATCTGAGGAAAGCAGATATGAGTAACATGACTGATAGAAAATAAAAGGAAGGATCACAAGGATACTCACTGGACCTAGAAAAACAGTGGAAGACATGAGTTTGATCCTTAACACAGAGATGACAAGTAATATAGCAGAGATAAAAGGCTCAATAAACAAAATGAGAAACATGTTTTATGAAATGCATAGCAGGCTTGAAGAAGCAGAAAAATTAATTAGTGACCCAGAAGACAAAATAATGGAAAGTGATCAAGCTAAACAGAGAGAAAAAAGAATTAAACAAAATAAGAATAGGTTTAGGGAACTCAGTGGCTCCATCAAACATAGTAACATTCATATTATAGGAGTCATGGAAGAAGAGAGAGAACAGGGGGCAGATAATTTACTTGAAGAAATAATAGCTGACAATCCTTAATCTGGAGAAGGAAACGATATCTAGAACCTGAAGGCACAAAGAATTTCCATCCAAAATCAACAAAAGCATGGCAACACCAAGACACACAATGTTGTCAACCTTGCAAAATATAATGGTAAAGGAAAAAAATCTTAAAAGCAGCAAAAGAAGTCAGTAACTTCTGAGGAAAAATCCATAGAGCTAAGTAAAAGATTTTTCATCAGAAACTTTGAAAGCAAGAATAGAATAGCTTGCTTAATATAGCTTGATATATTCAAAGTGCTGACTGCAGAAAATGTGCAGCCAAGAAGACTCTATCCAATAAGGCTATCACTCAAAAAAGAAAGAAAGATAAAGAGTTTCCCAAACAAAAACTAAAGGAGTTTGTGACCACTGAACCAGCCCTGGAAGAAATATTACAGAGGACTCTTAGAGTGGAAAGGAAAGATCAAAAGTTATATTATAAAGGTAGGAAATACAAAAACAGTAAAAATGAAAATTTCTGTAAAGAATTCGGGCAAGAAATTTATGAAAAATGAAATAAGATAATATAAAAGGAGAATAAATAGTGCCTTTCAATAATTACTTTGAATATCAATAGACTAAACATTTGAATCAAAATATATAGGGTGACAGAACAGATTAAAAAAAACAAGAACCATCTATATGCTGCCCACAAGAGACTCACTTTAGACCTAAGTACCTGTAGATTAAAAGTGAGGGGATGGAGAAACATGTTTCATACAAATGGATATGAAAAGAATGCCTAAGTAGCAATACTTATATGAGACAAAATAGACTTCAAAACAAAGACTGAAACAAGAACAAAGAACTACACTATATTATAACAAAGGGGATGATCGGGATCCCTGGGTGGCGCAGCGGTTTGGCGCCTGCCTTTGGCCCAGGGTGCGATCCTGGAAACCTGGGATCGAATCCCACATCAGGCTCCCAGAGCATGAAGCCTGCTTCTCTCTCTGCCTGTGTCTCTGCCTCTCTCTCTCTCTCTCTCTCTCACTCTCTCTCTCTGTGTGACTATCATAAATAAATAAAAATTAAAAAAAAAAACCAAAGGGGATGATCAAACAAGAAAATGTAACAATTGTAAATATTTATGAACCCAACATAGGAGCAACCAGATACATAAAAAAGTTAATAACATAAAGGAACTATGTAATAAGTATACAATAATAATCAGGGATTTTAACATCTCACTTACATCAATGGATAAACCATCTAATCAAAAATATATAAGAAAACAATGGTTAAATGACACATTGGAACAGATGGATTTAATGGATGTATTGAAAACATTCTACCCCAAAACAGCAGGATACATTCTTTCCAAGTGCTCAGGGAACATTCTCCAGAAAGGACCACATATTAGCCCTCTGCCCAAAACAGTTTCAACAAAGTCACAAAGACCAAAGTCATACCATGCATGTTGTCTGACCACAATGCTATGAAACTAGAAGTCAACTACACACACACACATACACACACACACACACACACACACACAAAGGAAAGACTATAAATACATGGAGGTTAAAAAACATGTTACTAAAAATGAATGGGTAATCCAGAATCAAAGAAGGAATTAAAAAGTATATAAAAACAAATGAAAATGAAAACATAATGGTTCTGGGGCACCTGGGTGGCTCAGTAGTTGAGCATCTGCCTTTGGCTCGATGTGTGACCGTAGGGTCCTTGGATCAGGTTCCACATCAGGTTCCCCACAGGGAGCCTGCTTCTCCTTCTGCTTATGTCTTGTCTCTCTGTGTCTTTCATGAATAGATAAACAAAATTGTTTAAAAAAAAAAAAAACATAATGGTTCAAAACCTTTGGGATACAGCAAAAGTGATTCTAAGAAAGAAGTTTATAGTAATATAGGTCTACTTCAAGAAGCAACAAAAACACCAAATAACCTAACCTTACACCTAAGGGAGCTAGAAAAAAGAACTAAAACACAGCAAAAGGAAATAATAAAATTTAGAGCAGAAATAAATGATATAGAAACTAAAAACAAACAAAAAAACAATAAAAAAGATCAAAGAAATCGTGAGTTGGTTCTTTGAAAAAAAAATCAATAAAATTGTTAACCTCTAGCCAGAATTACAAGAAAAAAGAGAAAAGACTTAAATAAATAAAATCACAAATGAGAGAGGAGAAATAACAACCAACACCACAAAAATATAATTATCAGAGAATATTATGAAAAACTACATGCCAACAAATTGGACAACCTAGAAGAAATGGATAAATTCCTAGAAACATAAACTACCAAAACTAAAACAGAAAAAAAAATAGAAAATTTGAACAGACCAATAATCAGCAAAGAAATTGGAATAGTAATCAAGACTCCCAATAAACAAGGTCCAAGACCAGGTGGTTTCACAGGGGAGTTTTACCAGACATATAAAGAAGAGTTACTATCTATTCTTCACTAACTATTTTGAAAATAGAGTAAAGAAAACTTCCAAATTTATTCTTTGAGGCCAACATCATCCTGATACCAAAACCAGATAGACACTACTAGAAAAAGAGAACTACAGGCCAATATCCCTGATGAACGTGAATGTAAAAGTCTTCAATAAAATGCAAGCAAATCGGGATCCCTGGGTGGCGCAGCGGTTTGGCGCCTGCCTTTGGCCCAGGGCGCGATCCTGGAGACCTGGGATCGAATCCCACGTTGGGCTCCCGGTGCATGGAGCCTGCTTCTCCCTCTGCCTGTGTCTCTGCCTCTCTCTCTCTCTCTCTCTCTGTGTGATTATCATAAATAAATAAAAATTTAAAAAAAATTATTAAAAAAAATAAAATAAAATGCGAGCAAACCAAATCAAACAATATATTAAAACATCATGTACCATCATTAGTGGAATTTACTCCTGGGTTGCAAAGATGGTTCAATATTCACAAATCAATGTAATAAATAATATCAATCAAAGAACTATATGATCATTTCAATGGATGCAGAAAAAGCATTTGGCAAAATACAACATCCACTCAAGATAAAAACCCTAAACAAAGTAGATTTAGAGAGAATATACCTCAACATAATAAAGGCCATATATGAAAAACTCATGCTAGCATCATCCTTAATAGGAAAAAACTGAGAGCTTTTCCCCTAAGCTCAGGAATAAGACAAGGATGTCTACTCTCACTTTTATTCAACATAGTATTGGAAGTTCTAGTCATAGCCATCCAACAACATAAAGAAATAAAAGGCATCAAAGTTGGTAAGAAAAAAGTAAAACTTCTACTATTTTCAGATGATATGATACTATATCTGGAAAATCCAAAAGACTAACTGAAAAAACTGCTAGGACTGATAAACAAATTTAACAAAGTCACAGGATACAAAATCAATGTACAGAAATAAGTTGCATTTCTATATACCAATAATGAAGCAGCAGAAAGAGAAACTGAGGAATAAGTCTCATTTGCAATTCCACTCAATATAATGAGGTATCTAGTAATAAACCTAATTAAAGAGGTGAAAGACCTATACTCTGAAAATTATAAGATAATGATGAAATAAATTCAAGATGACACAAAGAAATGGAAAGACATTTCATGCTCATGGACTGTAAGAACAAATATTGTTGAATATTGTATTGTCTATACTACCCAAACCAATCTACACATTTAATGCAATCCCTATCAAAATACAGGCAACATTTTTCAAAGAGCTAGAACAAACTATCCTAAAATCTGTATGGAATCACAAAAGACCCCCAAACAGCCAAGGTAATCTTGAAAAAGAAAACCAAAGCTGGAGGCATCACAATTCCAGACTTCAAGTTATATTACAAAGGTGTAGTGATCAAAACAATATGGTATTGGCACAAAAAAGACACAGAAATAAACAGAAGAGAAAACCCAGCAATAAATCTACAATCATATGCTTAATTAATATTCAGTGAATCAAGAAAAATTATCCAGTGGGGAAAGGATAGTCTTCTCTAAAAATGATGTTGGGGAAAACTGGATAGCAACACTCAAAGCAAAGAAACTGTGGAATTTTCTTATACCATACACAAAAATGAATAGATTTATGATCTAAATGTGAGACCTGAAATCATAAAAATCCTAGAAGATAACAAAGGCAATAACCTGCTGACATCGGCTATAGCAGTCGTTTTCTAGATTTGTTTCCTCAGGCAAGAGAAACAAAAGCAAAAATGAATTATTGGGATTTCAGCAAGATAAAAAGCTTCTGCACAGTGAGGGGAATAGTCAACAAAACTAAAAGGTAACCTATAGAATGGGAGAAAATATTTGTAAATGACATATCCTCTAAAGGATTAGTATCCAAAACATATAAAGAACTTATGAAACACAACATTCAAAAACCAAATAACCCAATTAAAAAATGGGCTGAAGACATGAACAGACATTTCTCCAAAGAAGACAGCCAGATGGCCAAAAGACACATGAGAAGATATGTGTCATCACTTACCATCAGGGAAATGTAAGTCAAAACTACAATGAGCTATTACCTCACACCTGTCGGAAGGACTAAAATCGACAATACAAGAAGCAGCAGAGGTTGGCAAGAGTGTGGAGAAAGGGAAGCCCTGCACTGCTGGCGGGAATTCAAACTGGTGCAGCCACTGTAGAGAACAGTATGGAGGCTCCTTGAAAGGTTAAAAAGAACTACTATATGATCCAGCCATCATACTAGGTATTTACCCAAAGGATACAAAAACACAAATTCAAAAGGAAACATGCACCCCTATGTTTACAACAGCCAAGATAGGAAAGCAGCCCAAGTGTCCATTGATTCATGAATAGATAAAGAAGTGGTGTATATTCCAAGCTCTCATAGCTGGGGCCACTACCACCCCCCAGCCCTGATCTCCAGACAATTCAGGACACCCCTCTTCCCCAGAGCCCTGTAATTATTCAAAGCTGCCAATCCTGCATCCACATACCCAGTGCCTCAACTGTTCTTTCCTGCAGAAACTGCAATAACGGCTCTTGCCCCAATTCTGCACCCTCTGCCTCTGGACCCAGCCTGTTGCCTGTCTCCTCCTCATGTGAATGGAATAAAAATTACCCTTCCAATGACAGCATCTCCTAACAGGTTGGCCATACTAAACCTCACATTTCCGATCAAGACAGTATTTTCAAACAACCCCATCAGAATACTAAGTAGAAACGGACCTACAATAGCAGGATCCCATGATCTAATCAGGCTGTGGAGCCACTCGAATACTCGCAGTGGGTGGGAGAGTATAATACAGCGGCCTTGGCAGGGGTCCCTTTGGCAGAAGCTGCTAATGCTAAACATATCCTCACTTCATGAATGAGGAATCCGACTCTTTTATTTCCAACAAAAATAGTGCTCATGCAAGAAAGAGTGCTCATACATAAAAGTACAAGAATGTCTGCAGCATCTTTAATTATAATAGCCAAGAATTAGGAACACCCAGGGTGCCTGGGTGGCTCAGTCAGTTAAGAGCCTGCCTTCGGCTCAGGTCATGATTCCGGAGTCCTGGGATGGAATCCCATGTAAGGCTCCCTGCTCAATATAAGAGAAAAATAATAAAAGAAGACCTAGGTCTGAAAAAAAAAATAAAGTGGTGTGTGTACACACACACAATGGGACATTATTCAGCCATAGAAAAGGAAGGAAATCTTGCCATTTACAATAACATATATTAAGCTAGAGTATGATACTAAGGGAAATAAGTCAGTCAGAGAAAGATACCATATGATTTCATTCTTATGTGGAATTTAAGAGACAAAACATAAGAGCAAAGGGGAGAGAGAGAAAGAGACAGACTTAATTACAGAGAACTGCTGTTTGGGGGAGGGGGAAATGGGTGAAACAGGTGATGGGGATTAAGGAGGTCCCTGTGATGAGCACCAAGTGATGTATGGAATCACTACAATCACTATACACCTGAAACTAATATAACACTGAGTGTTGATAGGAATTGAAATAAAAACTTCAACTGCCTTTCAATTTCTGATATACATCCTTGAAACTGATGTTAATAATGCTAAGTTGGTAAAAGGGTTAGGGAATTCATTTAACTTGAATAAATGAAGTCTGTTTTTAAAGATTTTATTTATTTATTCATAAGAGACACAGAGAGAGCAGCAGAGACACAGGCAGAGGGAGAAGCAGGCTCCATGTAGGGAGCCTGATGTAGGACTCGATCCAGGGACTCCAGGATCACGCCCTGAGCCGAAGGCACATGCTTATCAGCTGAGCCACCCAAGTAGCTCACAAATGAAGTTTCGAAACTATTATGCTGTTGCTTTAATGTCAAAGTGGTAACTGTAAATACAATAAGCCAGTTTCTCAATGATGACGGGAACATGAAAGGAAAATAATATTTTGATATTGAACTCAAATATACTGGGAACAATCTGAGTACCTGAATTTACTTTTTCAACTGTGAACTTTATTAAGTCTACATAGAAAAAAACTATTTCCGATAGAAATTTAGTGTTCAAATGGCAATGTGAAATGTAAAGTTAACACTGGATATTGAAAATTGATTATAAAAAGGATCATAAATATCTCAATTTTATATTTATTATATGTTGAACTGAAGTTTGCATATATTGGGTAAAGATATATACCAGAAATAATCTCATCTATTTTTCTTTTCATGTAATAGAAAAAAATTTAAATTACACATGTGCCTTGCATTATATTTCTTTTGAACAACATGAGTATAGTGTTCTATATGCATGAATTACTTCAAGTTTACCAATTATACGGCTTCTATATATTGATTTGTCCGTTTAATATCTTTCTGAGGGAGATGTGTCAAAATTTTCCATTTAATTACAAATATGCATATATCTGTGTCTTCTGGTCATTCTGCAAATTTTGTTATGTATATAAGATAAATTATAAAAGACAAACTTAGAACGATAATACATGCTGAGTGTAATGACTATCTTCTCATAAAATGGTCCTTTAAAAAAAAAAACTTTATTTTACCTGAAAGAAAGAAAGAGAGCATGAAAGGGCAAAGGGGAAGAGGGAGAAGCAGTCTTTCCACAGAACAGGGAGCCAGATGCGGGGCTTGATCCCAGGACCCTGAGATCATGACCTGAGCTGAAGGCAGATGCTTAACTGACAGTTACCCAAGTGCCCCAAAACAATCTTCTATCTCTGGTAGCATTTTTGACCTAATGTTTGTTTTTTCAAATGTTATTGTCACACTGGCTTGTTTTGGTCTTTTAATGGTATAAGTTTATTTCTGTATCATACTATCCTCAAACTTGCTAAATCATTTTTTATTTAATGTATTTTGTAAGCACGAGATAGTTGAAGTCCAAATCTATTTAACTTAAATATCGTGGCCTTATGGTTTATCCTTCCTCCATACCATTTTTTCTTATTCCAACATTTTTAGATTTCTTTTTCCTTTCATCTTTCTACTGAGTTAGTCAAGATTTTTTTAAAAGATTTTATTTATTCATGAGAGACAGAGAGAGAGAGAGAGAGAGAAAGAGGCAGAGACAAAGGCAGAGGGAGAAGCAGGCTCCCTTTGCGGAGCTCTTTGTGGGACTTGATCCCAGAGCCTGGGATCACACACTAAGCTGAAGGCAGACACTCAACCACTGAGCCACCCAGGCACCCCTACTCAAGATTCTTTTTATTCCACTTCCCCCTCCACTCTATTACTCTGTCAGTTACAACATCTTCTAATTTTTACCTCCCTTTAGAGATTAAAACATTCCCAGTTTAATCATGTCTTTAAAAATTCACTTCTTACCTATGGAATATGGGAGTCTAAAATAAACTTACCCCTTTACTGCTTATTTTTATAATAATCTAATGGAGATACAATTCACAAACCATAACGTTCACATTTATAAAGTACATAATTCAGAGAATTTTAATATATTCATCGAGTTGTGAATCCATGAACACTATTCAATTCCGCAACATGTTCATCACCCCAAAAAGTGACCTCCTATCCACTAGCAGTCACTGTACATTCCATCCTTCTCCATCCTAGTTAACCACTTACCTACTTATAGTCTCGGCAGATTTGCCCATTCTGGACACTTCATGTTGGTGGAATTATAAAATATGTGACCCATAAATGTGTATTTTTATTTCCCTTTTTCAGCCCTGCTACACTAAAAGAAGAGTCTCTAAAGTCATGCTCTTCTCTTATACCCCAGTGATTACATTACCCTTTTGGCATCAATGATTGCCAATAATCAGAGAACACACACACACACACACACACACACACACACACTCTCTCTCTCTCTCTCTCTTTCTCTCTCAAGGGCTTATGTTTCTTAATACAGTAGCATGTTCCCTCTCTGATATCATTTTTCTTCCTTTTCTTTCTTAACTGTTGTCTTACAAATCATCACAGAAGATCTTTATTTCTGGCTTTGGTACCACCTCTCTTCTAGTCACCATGGCACAGAATCTGGGACTCAAACATTTTCCTGTCAACCATTTGCTCCAAGTTATTAAGTTTGTATGTCATAAAACTAATGCTTATCATTCCTTCATAATGTGTATAACCACCACTTTTATATTGCCCTAATGAAATTCTCTACAGCTCTTCAAAGCCAGCTCAAAACTCACTTTTTTCATAATGCTTTTCTTTGTGCACTATCCTTCCTCTTTCCCCTGTGCCAGGTAACACTGTACCTTCTTTGTATTCTTTAAATTCTGTTTTAAATGATACCTAATTTTTAAAATCTGTCTTATCTGTACTCTTAAATTTTAAGATTCTTGCATCTCCTTCCATTACTAGCATAAAGCATTCCACATAATTCATGTACAAAAATATCTTTTAAATTACATTTTAACATGCCTTCACAAGTAATAGTTCTTAGGGAATATCATGTTACAGTTTTCGTATTTATGAAGCTGCCTATATAGTCACTACATTCTTATGAAAATGTTACCAGATACAGAGACAGTTCTAAAAAATGGTAATACTGATAGTTTTTAAAATCTGAACCCAAACTTTATCCCAGAAATTGCATTACTTGTATTATTATGCCATAAATAAAAATACTACATTCTCAGTTGCCTAAAGAACTCATCTATATATAATCTTCTAACCTTACAATTGTAGAGTTTTAAGAACTTTTAAATTATTTTATGCCAAATAATGAAAATGAAATTACTTCATAATAAAGTAAAAAAAATATAAGCAAATAATAAAGTGTTCTAATTAAAACAAATTCACAGAACTAGTATATTTGAGAGCATTAATATTACTTTTACTTCCTTAATTTGTATTATTTTTAAAATCTCACCCTGTTATCAGAATTTAATGCTGTCTACAAAAATACATATAAGAAAGCATCATAAACTAAAAGACACAAATATATATAAAATATGCGTTAAACAGTACATGCAGTCATGGATAAAACTAAATCACAAAATGCATTCTGTAAGTTTCACAGAATCACTAACATGAGATTAAATATTTGATTCAGAGCTTTCTATGAGCCAATATAAACAGGGAAGCATAAACAGCAATATAATTCAGAGCCTCAAGGGAGCACAAAACCAAATGAATTGCATTATCCCTTTGTCATCAGTAATTTCCTACAGTTGTAGGGAACACACACATCCCTACTGCTGATGGGCTATATTTCAATACAATAGGATATTGATAATGATGAAAAGTTATCAGTTAGAAGCCCACTCCTGTATGAGAATCAGGGCAGGAAACCATCCCCAGAGCTTGGGTTTTGAGTTATCTTTAGGACGCCTGGGTATCAATAGTTTTTAACTATATCTCCAAGTAACCAACCAGTCCCCAATTTGAACAACTGGAACTTGACTAAACAAATGAGACCACAAAGTGTGATTCCCAGATTGGCAGGGAACCATATCACCTGGGAACTTGTTAAAAATGTAAAATTTTAGGGTCTACCCCAGGCCTACTTAATCAGAAACTCTGGAGTGAGCCCAAGATACCCGAGTTTTAACAAACTCCCGAGGCGATTCCAACACACGCTTGAGAAGTGGAGGGCTAACACGGTCCTTGGCAAAGAGGAATGAGATCACCTTGATAGGCTCATCTCCACAAAATCTGGGGTCTGGACATTAGGAAAAGAGGAAGGCAAGAACCATTTGGATTACTGGACACTTCCTGATTATTGTTTTTCCTCCTGGTCGCCATCACTAACACTTCACTAGTCTTCTTTTTCTTCAGATGTATTTATAGACCACCATCTTTTCTCTCTTTCTATCTCCTGAGGCATAAAACTGCAATCAAATCATGTTATAAATCTTTGAAATGCTTAGCTTTTAAGCGAGAGAGATTCATGAGAAAATTTAGGATGGTGTTTAAGAGCAAAGGCTTTAGCATCTGTGAGATGTGGATTTCAAGATTCCAGCTCTCAAGCTTACTAAAACTATGGGCTCATATAGGCAAGCTGGTTAAAATCTAAACCTTAATTTGCTCACAGGAAAATAGGGATAATTATACCACCCTACAAAAGTTCACTGGGTGAACTGAATGTGATTATACATGAAAGGCATCCACACAAAGCCTATCATACAATAAATATTCAATTAGTATTGCTTTACTTTGAAAATGCTTCATTACATGAAAGCCACTACTGTTCATTTATAAGACCTCCCTGTTAGCTTTGTGTAATCAGAGAAGACATCCTAGAGGACATATACCTACTTAGATATCAGAATTTACCTATAAACCTCACATTTTCCCCCATTTTCATCAACATCATTCACTTAACTGTTTAGATATTATTCTTTGAAATAGGCAAATTAAAGATAGGCTTTAAGTATAAACCGTAGACATAATTTATTTTTATTCTAGTTAAAGTTTACTTCTGAGAGATAAATCACCTGAAATCTCTAGAGAAAAGGATTTAAAGCAGAAATGATTTTTTCCATTAGTGCCAACACATTTATATTACTATTAAGTGGTAAGTACATTAGTGTTAGTACCTATTATGTATGACTACACATATTTTTATAAACGATTCATATTACTTTTACAGATTCAAATTACTTTTACAGATAAGTTTTAAATAAATGCTATGGAGTTGATCTATGGAGAGATATATATTCATTAATGCATGAAAAAATAATATTCCATGTTCTTTATTTTGTCACACCTCAATCTTCTATCCTTTGGTTATTTATCCTATAAAACAAAACAAAAATATAATTTTTTGTTATCAGCTTCTTTTAATAAACTAATCTGATCTTCCCCTTTGATAACTAAGGCATATCCTCTTCTTGGATAGTAATGTCACTAAAACTTGAAGAAAATTAGTTCTACATAGCAACGTTGCTGAAAAAATCCATGCGATAAAGGAACTATATTTTGAGTTTCATTATGACTGCAGTTCTAAAAGACAGACTTTGTAAGATCAATGTAAACAGTACCTCAAAGAAAAGATCTGTGCCAGATAGCATTACTAAATGAAAACTACCTTTGCTCCTAGCTTATTTTAAGTATCATATAACTCTCAGAAATAATTTACTGTCTTAATATTAGAGATACTTGGATGGCTGCATTGAACTCATATCATCCTGCAAATAAATATCTTTTTTATTTATTTTTATTTTTTTAGAGATTTATTTGTTTTAGAGAGTACAAGTGAGAGACAAAGAGAGAGAATCTCAGGCAGACACCCTGCTGAACCCAGAGCCCAATACGGGGCTCAATCTTACCACCTTGAAATCATAACCTGAGCTAAAATTGAGAGTCAGATGCTTAACCCATTGGGCCACCCAGGCTCCCCTAAATAGCTTTTTAATATGCAAACACAAGCACCAGATTTAAGCAAAAACCTTCATAAAGAAATTGTGCTATCCTCCCTTACTTATATTTCTGTGACTACTGAATGAATATACCAACAACTGGAGAAGAAAACAGAGCTTTCTTTTCTGCTCTACTAAAGTTCACCATGTATTTTTTTATATTAAGCCTCGTGTAGACTTTAACTTTTGTTCAATATGTTTTAGTATCTCAAAATCTCCAGAAAAGTTGAAATTCAATGCATTTTCTTTTAAAAGGATAAAAGTTTTTAAAACCCACTTTTATGGTACTCCTTGGTGACTGAAGATATTAAACTAAATTAATGATAAATTGAGAGTACAACTAAACCAAGCAGATGTAGGTGAAGAAATGTTTCCTTTAGAATAAAATTATTGAAAATGCAGATTATAGTAAGAGATGTATTTGGCTAAATTTTTAGGGGGCCACTTTACGAAGTAAGCTAAAAAAAAGCATTTCATTAAAAAAAAAGGCATTTCAAAGCACGTTTCCTAGTGCTGATATTTAAGAAAGACAGAGAAGGGAAAATATTAAGGCCCTGGGATTAACGAGATTTATAATCTAGTAGGAGAAGGAAAATAAACCCACATGGATATATGCAGAAAACTCAACTGACAGAAATAAATATGTGTGAAATAAGGACAACCATACAGTATATTACTGAAATAAATTAAAACCCTAAAGTCAGGAAGAGTGCTCACTTTGGCAGCACATATGCTAAAGTCAGGAAGAAAGTTTTCTCTTTCTGTCTCAGCCACCTCTACCCTCCACTTACAGATACAGCTTACCTGACAAACAACCTATAGCTTAATTGGTACCATTTCCTTCCTGGCATCTTGACCACAGCAAAATATATTCTCCACTATCCTAGCAACTTCTAGTCAAGATTCTCATCTAATATGATTCTGATATAAATATTCAGTGCCCTTAGAATTTAAAATAATGGCTGTGATTTGGCGGATCAGTAGTGTTATTTTCTAGACATATTTTGCCCACAGTATTTTTTCCACACAGTCCTCCATGCCATCAGATATGATGCCAACCCCAGAAGCAAAAGTTACTTTCACTTCATTCCGGACATAACTTCTCATCTTTTCTAAGTAGCATCCTTTAGTTTTGTGAATATCTTTATTCCATTTTGGAGACCCATCTTCTTCCCATTATGGTTGATAGTATTCATAATTAATTGAAAGTGAATGTATGTTACATACAGAAAATTCTTTAGAACTCTGGAGAGGCAATCATTCATCATATAGGTAAAAATAATGGCATTGCTTCTGCCTTGATGGAGCTTATGGGCTTGGAAAGACATAGAAGGTCTTTACTTCTCAGAGATACTGTTTCTCTTTAGTTCGCGTCAATAAATCTCCCTGAATCATTTCAATGAATTTTCCTCTTTCTTTTCTCAATTCTGTCCACAGATACCAGAATTAATTTTTAATGCCCCTCTCTTATCTTATGACTCATTTGCATAAGAACCTAAATGACTCCTGTATGCCCCCCAAATCCCTCCCACCCCTGCCAGTATTAAACTCCTTAGTGTAGTATATAGGCTGTCTGCAATTTAATTCAACTGATCCTTCCAATCCTCTATCATAATGTAAGAACTAACATTTAACACTGCATTAGGGATATGTACTTTGATGACTGTTTTGCATGTATTTTCTTATTTGTAGCTGACAATAATTATATGAGATATGTAGTATGTATGCTGATTTTTTTTCAGATGAAGAAACTAAAATACAAAGAGTTTGCACCATCACCTATTTCCATGCAGTTAATGAATGCTGGCTCTGGGATTAAACTTAGTGTTATTTGATCTCACTTGTTCACTACAGTAAGTTAAATAATGGCCCCCAAAGATATCAGGTCCTAAACCCTGGAACCTGTAAAACCTGATATCTTATTTAGCAAAGCCTATGTAGATGTGATTAAAGTAACATTCTGGAGGTGGAGCAATTATCCTGAACTAAATGGATGAACTCTTAATGCAATCACAAGTGTCACTACAAAAGTGAGGCAGATAGAGACTTGACACAGACATTAGAGGAGGAGGCAATGTGACAATGGAGGCAGAAAATGGGAGTGATGTGACTACAAACCAAGAAATGGCAGCAGCTACCAGAGTCTTCAGAGGGGAGTACCCTCTCAATACCTTGCTTTTAGCTCAGTGATATTTATTTCAGACTTTTGGCCTCTGGAACTTGGAAAAATTGTTTTCTATTGTTTAAAGCCTCCAAGTTTGTGATAGTTTGTTACAGCAGCCACGGGAAACTAACACAAGAACAGAAACTGTTCTACACTGCCACCTATAGGCAAATTCTCTGGTTCCCAAATCAGAATCATCTCAGTGGGAATTAGAGTAATGGCCACAGATCTGGATACAGGGGCATTACTTCCAAGTCTGTAGTAATAAATACTTGGGTAGAAAAGTCAGATAACCCAAACCTGAAGGAAATGAGGTACCCAGAGTCCAGGGATACTCTTCAAAAAAAAAAAAAGGCATCAAATTAGAATTAGAGAAGCATCGCAGAAGACATAGGCCAAGAGTAACCCTAAATAATGATGTTAGCTTCCTTTAGTTGTTATACTGAAAGAAAATTTGGTTCTTGAACTTGTCAGGCCTAATCCTGCAAGATGGAAAGAGCTGGTTGTTTCTAAAGGGAGAGATTCCCATGTAAGAACAAACTAGTAAGGTAGGTTTAATGAATGTAGTCACATGTATTCATTGTTGGGTGAACAGCTGCAAGTAGGTGCATGGTTTAATGACGTGGCAACATAAAAACAGATCCCTGGGTATATGTAAAGGTTTGGGCTTTGACTGATTCTACTCAACATGTACATCATTAAGTGCTAGCAACAGAAAGACACCAGGATCAAGATGCAGATTTTGTCACCTAGGGCTACACATAATTCAGTGACAAATTATAGTAAATTAAACCAGATTGCATTTATAGGCACACCTTGGAGATATTGTGTCTTCAATTCCAGACCACCAAAATGAAGCAAGTATCTCAGTAAAGTGAATCAACTGAATTTTTTTTGGTTTTGCACTGCATATAAACGTTATGTGTATACAATATTGAAGTCTATTAAAAGTGTGCAATAGCATTATGTCCAAAAAACACAATGCATATACCTTAAATTTAAAAATACTTGATTACTGGGATGCATGGGTGGCCCAGTGGTTGAGCGTCTGCCTTCAGCTCAGGGCATGATCCTGGAGTCCCAGGATGGAGTCCCACATGGGGTTCCCTACAGGGAATCTGCTTCTCCCTATGCCTAGGTCTATGCCTCTTTCTCTTTCTGCATCTCTCATGAATAAATAATTAAAATCTTTAAAAAATAAAAATACTTTTTACTTTTATTACTAACAAATACTAACCATCAAGTAAACTTTCAGTTGGTTGCAATCACTGATCATAGATCCACGTAACAAATTAAGTAATAATAAGTAAGTTTGAACTGCAAGAAGGACACAGAGACATGAAATGAGAAATGCTGTTGAAATAAAAATAACACCAAAAGACTTGCTCAATGCAGGGTTGCCACAAACTTCAATTAAAAAAAAAAAAAACAAGATATGTGTTAAGCATGATAAAATAAGGTATGTCTATATATATAAAAAAGTGTTAAAGTGATTAGTTATTAAAGAAAAAAGGGTTTTTTTTCTCATAACATTTATCAAAATAAATTCTCAGATGAATTAAAGGCATAATTGTGAAACAATGAAACTACTGACATATAGTAGATAATACAGGTGAATTTTATATGAACATGGCTAGAGAAAGCCTTTTTAAGCATAAAAGTCATAATGATATCACCAAGATAGCAAGAAAAATGGTCTTCTTCAGTTCCCTCAGAGAAAAACCAACTAGGAATATCCATAGTCAAGGCATCTTTGTGAAAGTCCCAGAACCAAGGATGAGGCTGGAGTATCTACCTGGCTCAGAAAAAAAATAATAATAAAATAATGCATTTGAAGGGCAAAGGGAGCAGTTTTATTTTGACCTATTTACCCTTTCCCCAAACCAGTGCAGTACAGCACAAAGATGTACTCCCAGAAAATCTCTGATTTCTCCAGTGTGAAAAAGCCCAAGGGAGGGTATCCAGCTTCTCCACTGTTATGAGTGCTTCTAAGGATGCCCACACTTCAGTCTCATCTCACAGGGACCACTGGAGAAATAAATAGCATAAGACCTTCAAGTATCAGAGATGGAGAGGGGGAAAGGAGCTCATAGCAATTAAGGCAGGGATCATGGTAAGCTGTGGTTTTGGTAGTGTAAGTACCTGAACAGAGCTTTTAGCTAAGAGCCAGAGTGAGAGCCATTTGGAGAACCAAAGTGATGGTGCTTGCTTCAGCAGCACATATACTAAAATTGGAATGATACAGAGAAGATTAGTACGGTCTTTGCACAAGGATAACATGAAGCATTCCATATTTTTTCAACTTCTGGTCTTTGACCTTGTCAGAATCATCTAGGGTGAAATTTACTTAGGTCATGGTTGATATTCTTGACTCAGCCCGCTCATACAGCCACTCTGCACTTAGCAAAATGACTAGAAGGAAGAATTCAACACAAAAGAAAGAATCAGAAACAGTACTCTCTGCCCCAGAGTTACAGAATTTAGATTACAATTCAGTATCAGAAAGTCAATTCAGAAGCACAATTATAAAGCTACTAGTGGCTCTGGAAAAAAAGCATAAAGGATTCAAGAGACTTCATAACTGCAGAAATTAGATCTAATCAGGATGATATTAAAAATCAATTAAATGAGATGCAATCCAAACTGGAGGTCCTAATGATGAGGGTTAATGATGTAGAACAAAGAGTGAGAGATATACAACACAAGTTTATGGCAAGGAGGAAGCCGAGGAAAAAAGAGAAAAACAATTAAAAACCATGAGGAAAGGTTAAGGGAAATAAATGATAGCCTCAGAAGGAAAAATCTACATATTGAACAAATCATAGCTGAGAGCTTCCCTAATTTGGGGAGGGAAACGGGCATTCAGATCCAGGAGATAGAGATATCTTCCCCCACCAAAAATCAATAAAAACCATTCAACACCTCAACAGTTAATAGTGAAACTTGCAAATTTCAAAGATAAAGAGAAAATCCTTAAAGCGGTAAGAGACAAGAGATCCCTAACTTATATGGGGAAAAATATCAGATTAACAGCAGACCTCTCCACAAAGACCTGGCAGGCCAGAAAGGGCTGGCAGGATATATTCAGGGTCCTAAATGAGAAGAAGATACAGCCGAGAATACTCTATCTAGCAAGGCTCTCATTCATAATAGAAGGAGAGATAAAGAGCTTCCAAGAGAGGCAGAAACTGGAAGAAACTGGAAAACCACTAAACTAGCTCTGCCAGAAATATTAAGGGGGACCCTGTAAAATAAATAGGAAGCCCAAAGAACTAACCCACAAAAACAGGGACTGAATAGGTATTATGATGACACTAAGTTCATATCTTTCAATACTTACTCTGAACATGAATAGGCTAAATGATCCCATCAAAAGACACAGGGTTTCAGACTGGATAAAAAAACCAAGACCCATCCATTTGCTGTCTACAAGAGATTCATTTGAGACCTAAGGACACCTCCAACCTGAAAATGAAAGGGTGGAGAACCATTAACATTCAAATGGTCCTCAAAAGAAAGCAGGGGTGGCAATCCTCCTATCAGATAAAGGTTATCCCAAAGACTGTGGTAAGAGATGAAGAGGGACACTATATCATACTCAAAGGGTCTATCCAACAAGAAGACCTAACAATCATGAATATTTATGCCCCTAATGTGGGAGCTGCCAAGTATATCAAACAATTAATAACCAAAGTAAAGACATATTAAATTATAATACACTAATAGTAGGAGATTTCAACCTGGCACTTGCGGCAAATGACAGATCTAAGCACAACATCACCAAAGAAACAAGAGCTTTAAATGATACACTGGACCAGATGGATTTCACAATTTCACATATATATATACAGAACTTTGTCTCTGAATGCAACTGAATACACATTCTTCTCAAGTGCACATGGGACTTTCTCTGGAATAGACCACATATTGGGTGACAAATCAGGTCTCAGCCAATACCAATAGACTGGGATTGTTCCCTGCATATTTTCAGACCACGATGCTTTGAAACTTGAACTCAATCACAAGAAGAAATCTGGAATAAACTCAAACACGTGGAGGTTAAAGACCATCCTGCTAAAAGATGAAAGGATCAACCAGGAAATTAGAGAAGAATTTAAAAAGATTCATGGAAACTAATGAGAATGAAGATACAACCATTCAAAATCTTTGGGTTACAGAAAAAGCAGTCCTGAGAGGGAAATACATCACAATATAAGCATCCCTCAAAAAATTGGAAAAAACAAATACATAAGCTAACCTTGCACGTAAAGGAACTGCAGAAAGGATAGCAAATAAACCTATACCAAGTAGAAGAAGAGAGTTTAAAAATATTTGAGCAGAACTCAATGAAGTAGAGACAAGAAGAACTGTAGAACAGAACAACAAAACCAGGAGTTGGTTCTTTGAAAGAATTTGTAAGAGAGATAAACCATTAGTCAGCCTTTTTGAAAAGAAAGGAGAAACAACTCAAATTATAAAATTATGAATGAAAGGGGAGAAATCACAATCAATACCAATGAAATACAAACGATTTAAAAAAATATTATAAGCATCCATACACCCATAAATTAGGCAATCTGGAAGAAACAGACACATTTCTGGAAAACCACAAACTACCAAAACTGGAACAGGAATAAATAGAAAACCTGAACAGGCCAATAAACAGGGAGGAAATTGAAGCAGTCATCAAAAACCTACCAAGACACAAAAGTCCAGGGCCAGATGGTTTCCCAGGGGAATTCTATCAAACATTTAAAGAAGAAACAAAACCTATTCTACTAAAGCTGTTCTGAAAGATAGAAATGGACGGAATACTTCCAGACTCATTTTATGAGGCCAGCATCACCTTAATTCCAAAACCAAAGACCCCACCAAAAAGGAGAATTATAGACCAATATCCCTGATGAACACAGTTGCAAAAATTCTCAAAAATATACTAGCCAATAGGATCCAACAGTACATTAAGAAGATTATTCACTGTGACCTAGCAGGATTTATCCCTGGAATGCAAGGCTGGTTCAACACTCCTAAAGCAAGCAACGTGATAGATCATATCAACAAGAGAAAAAAACAAGAACCATATAATCCTCTCAATAGATGCAGAGAAAACATTTTTTAAAAGATTTTATTTATTTCTTCATGAGACACACACACACACACAGAGAGAGAGAGAGAGAGAGAGAGAGAGACAGAGACACAGGCAGAGGGAGAAGCAGGGTCCACATAGGGAGCCCAAGGTAGACTCCATCCTGGGACTCCAGGATTAGGCCCTGGACTGTAGGTGGTGCTAAACTGCTGAGCCACTGGGGGGGGGCCCCAGAGAAAGCATTTGACAAAATACAGCATCCATTCCTGATCAAAACTCTTCAGAGTGTAGGGAAGGAGGGAACATTCCTCACCACCTTAAAAGTCATCTATGAAAAGCCCACAGCAAATATCATTCTCAATGGTTGGAAACACTGAGAGCCTTTCCCCTAAGATCAGGAACAAGACAGGGATGTCCACTCTCACCACTGATATTCAACATAGTACTAGAAGTCCTAGACTCATCAATCAGACAACAAAAAGAAATAAAAGGCATTGAAATGGCGAAGAAGTAGTCAAACTCTCCCTCTTCACAGATGACATGGTAAGGTACCTATAAAACCCAAAAGACTCTACCCCAAGATTGCTAGAACTCATACAGCATTTCGGCAATGTGGCAAGATACAATATCAATGCTCAGAAATCAGTGACATTTCTATACAGTAATAATGAGACTGAAGAAAGAGAAATTAATCAATCCCAAAATCCCATTTAGGTTTATTGCACCCCAAAGCATTAGATACCTAGGAATAAACCTAACCAAAGAGATAAAGGATCTATATCCAAAAAACTACAGAATGCTTCTGAAAGAAATTGAGAAAGACACAAAGAGATGGAAAATATTCCATCCTCATGGATTGGAAGAATTAATACTGTGAAAACTTCTCTGCTACCCAGGGCTATTTACACATTTAATGCAATCTCTATCAAAATACCATAGACTTTCTTCAGAGAGTTGGAACAAATCATCTTCAGATTTGTGTGGAATCAAAAAAAGACCCTGAATAGCCAGGGGAATTTTGAAAAAGAAAACCAGAGCCGGGGGCATCACAATGTTGGATTTCAAGTTGTACTACAAAACTGTGATGATCAAGACAGTGTGGTACTGGCACAAAAACAGACACATAGATCAGTGGAACAGAATACAGAACTCAGAAATGGGCCCTCAACTCTATGGTCAAATAATATTCAACAAAGCAGGAAAGACTATCTACTGGAAAAAGGACAGCCTCTTCAATAAATGGTGCTGGGCAAATTGGACATCCACATGCAGAAGAATGAAACTAGACCACTCTCTTTCACCATACACATAGATAAACTCAAAATGGATGAAAGATCTAAATGTGAGACAAGAATCCATCAAAATCCTAGAGGAGAACACAGGCAACACCCTTTTTGAACTTGGCCACAGCAACTTCTTGCAAGATACATCTGTGAAGGCAAGGGAAACAAAAGCAAAAATGAATTCTTGGGGCTTTATCAAGATAAAAAGCTTCTGTGCAGCAAAAGAAACAGTCAACAAAATTAAAAGACAACCTATGGAATGATAGAAGATATTTGCAAATGACATATCAGACAAAGGGCTAGTATCCAAGATCTATAAAGAACTTATTAAACTCAACAGCAAAGAAACAAACAATCCAATCATGAAATGGTCAAAAGACATGAACAGAATTCTCACAGAGGAAGATATAGACAAGCACATGAGAAAATGCTTTGCATCACTGGCAATCATGGAAATACAAATCAAAACCACAATGAGATACCACCTCCCACCAGTGAGAATGGTGAAAATTAATAAGACAGGAAACAACCAATGTTGGAGAGGATGTGGAGACAGGGGAACACTCTTGCACTGTTGGTGGTAATGTGACCAGTGCAACCACCCTGGAAAACTGTGTGGAGGTTCCTCAAAGAGTTAAAAATAGAGCTGCCCTATGACCCAGCAATTGCACTGCTTGGGGATTTACCCCAAAGATACAGATGCAGTGGAAGACCGAGACACCTGCACCCCAATGTTTATAGCAGCAATGTCCACAGTAGCCAAACTGTAGAAAGAGCTTCAGTGCCCATTGAAAGATTAATGGATAAAGAAGATGTGATCTGTATACACAATTGAATATTACTCAGCCATTTAAACGAAAAATACCTTCCATTTGTTCAATGTGGATGGAACTGGAGGGTGTTATACTGAATGATGTAAGTCAATCGGAGAAGGACAAAAATTATATGGTTTCATTCATACGGGAAATATAAAAAATAGTGAAAAGGATTAAAGCAGAAAGGAGAGAAAATGAGTGGGAAATATCAGAGAGGGAGACAGTACATGAGAGACTCCTAATTCTGGGAAACAAGGTGTAGTGGAAGGGAAGGTGGGTGTGGAGATGCAGTGACTAGGTGATGGGCACTGAGGATGGCATTTGATGGGAAGAGCACTGGGTGTTATACTATATGTTCGCAAATCAAACTCTAATAAAAAATATACAAAAAAATGAGAAGTGAAGAAAAAAAAGTGATGACGCCCCAACCCAACTGGCTGGGTTTTGTTCTGGGTGTCCATCTAAAGGTCTCTATAAGGAATCCCTGGGTGGCTCAGTGGTTTAGCGCCTGCCTTTGGCCCAGGGCGTGATCCTGGAGTCCTTGGATCGAGTCCCGCATCGGGCTCCCTGCATGGAGCCTGCTTCTCCCTCTGCCTGTGTCTCTGCCTCTCTCTGTGTGTCTTTAATGAATAAATAAATAAAATCTTTAAAACAAACAAACAAACAAACAAAGGAAACAAAGGTCTCTATAGACAGAGCCATCTTACAGCCTGCTCATACAGGGAAGGAAGTCAGCAACCACACCCAGTATGGTACACTGCCTCACCTAGGAGCCTAATCAATGATCTATGGGAGGTCACACAGCCCAGGCTATGACCTCACCTAGACAAGAAGCCAACCCAGTAGCTCTGTTCAATTGTTGAGCAGAGACTACAGCCCTTCTTATTCAGGACATCTCAATAGTGACCATGGACATCCTTGGAGCTCAACATACAGGACACAAAGCATAGCCAATGGCCCTGTCCAGCACTAGAACTCAGCCCACAGCCCTGCCTGATTGCTGAGCACAGCCTGAGGTTCCCCCCTAATCCCAAAGAGACTTTACCTGAATACCGAGTCATGCCAGAGGCACATGTGGATTGGGGGCACAGCCTGCATTCTCACCCAACCAGGGCCAATTGCAGACCCAGCCTGGAGCCCCACTCATATGCAAAGTCAAACTAGTAGCACCACTCTGCCTGTGACTCCAGCCAACCAGAGGTGAATGCTGATCCAGCTAGTGGCTCCACCTGACCATGAAGCCAATCCATAGCCACTCAACCAGGGAGCCAGCCAGCAAGCAGCCCAATCTGAATGCCAAGCTTAGTCAGCAGGCTCACCTAACCAAAGAGCTCAGCCAGGAGTACTCCTATCTCAGAGAAGAGACAGAAGCCTTATCAAATTAGAAACCCTAACAGTAGGCCCCTCCTGTGCTCAGTTACTTCCATCTGACCCATCCAAGCCCCCACAGTGAACAATTATTGGTTTAAAAGAGAAAGCTGAAACTATAAGATAGGGTACATAAGCCTCATGGCACTAACAAAGAAAAAACCTGTAGTAGATGAGCAAAATATTGAGATAGAAGAATCAAAGCACACCACCACAAAGGGTCATAAAATCAGAAAAATAAGACAGCAAGGGACAAAGAAGAGAATATAGGAATTACAAAACAGTCAGAAAAAAACAATTAACAAAAGTTAAAAAAGAAAAGAATACAATTAACAAAATGGCCATAGTAAGGCCCTACCTATCAATAATTACTTTAACATAGGTGGATGAATTCTCCAATCCAAAAACCTAGAGAGGCTGGGATGGTTAAAAAAAAAACAAAACAGGAAACTAGATCCAACAATATGCTGTCTACAAGAGATTCACTATAGTTTTAAAGACACACATAGATTGAAAGTGAAGGGATAGAAAACATTCCATACAAATGGTAACCAAAAGAGAGGAGGGATGGCTATACATCTATCAGAAATAGACTAAGTTTGAAATAGTCACAAGAGACAAAGAATGTCACTGTATAATGATAAAAGGATTAGTTCATAAAGAAGCCATAATAATTGCAAATATTTATGTATCCAACACAGAACATCCAAATATATAAAGCAAATAATAACAGAGTTGCATGGAGAAATAAACAACAATACAATAAGAAGGGTTTTAATATTCCATACTCAATAATTGATGGATTACTCAGACAGAAAATCAATAAGGAAAGAGCACTACAGTGTTATCTGACTGTATATACACATGATTGCATGTAACATATGACTATATGATCATATATTATTTAACACTAGATAGTGATATGTGAAAAAACACTCTAGATCAAATAGACGTAGGAGACATATATAGAACATTCCACCCAACAGCAGCAGCATACACATTCTTCTCAAGTGCAGACAGAACATGTTCCAGGATATATCATATGTTTAGCCACAAAAAAGTGTTAACAAATTCAAGAAAATTAAAATTATATCACATGTCTTTTCTGACCACTATATAGATACCAATAAGAAGAGGAAAGTTGGGAAATTCACAAACATAGAAATCAAAACACACTACTGAACAAACTATGGATCAAAGGAGAAATTAAAAAATCTTGATATAAATGAAAATGGAAATACAACATGCCAAAATTTATGGAATGCATTAAAAGCTGTTCTAAGAGGAAAGTTTACAATTATAAACACCTACATTAAAAAAAGAAATATCTCACATAAGCAATCAAACTTCATACCTCAAGAAGCTTGAACTAAGGTCAATGGTAACAGAAGAAAAAATAATTAGGAGTAGAATAGAAAAAATGAAACACAGAAGAATAAAATAAAAGACTCACAAAACTAAAAAAAAAACTTTAAAAAGAATTAGTTTTTTAAAAAACTAAACAAAATTGACAAGACTTTCACTAGGCTAACCAAGAAAAAGAGAAAATACTCAAATGGATAAAATTATCAATAAAAGAGGGATATTACCATTGAAACATCATTCCAAAATATCAGAAGAGGGCAGCCTGGGTGGCTCAGCAGTTTAGCGCCTGCCTTTGGCCCAGGGCCTGATCCTGGAGACCCAGGATCGAGTCCCACATCAGGTTCCCTGCTTGGAGCCTGCTTCTCCCTCTGCCTATGTCTCTGCCTCTCCCTCTCTCTCTGGCTCTCATGAATGAATAAATAAAATCTTTTAAATATATATATATATATCAGAAGAGACTACTATAAGCAATTATATACTAATGAATTGGATAATCTAGAAGAAATTGATACATTTCTAGAAACATACAACCTAACAAGACTGAAGCAAGAAAAAAACAATATCTGAGCAGAATAAATATGAGTAAAACCATTGAATCAGTAATCAAAAACCTCCTAACACAGAAAAGTCCAGGACAAGATGGTTTTACTCATAGATTCTACCAAACACTGATGAATTTAAAGAATCAAAGCCAATCCTTCTGAAACCCTTCCAAAAAATTGAAGAAGAGGGAATACTCCCAAATTCACTTTATAAGACCTCCACTATCCAGATACAAAAGCCATATAGAAACTAAAAGGCCAATAGCCCAATGAACATAAATGCAAAAATTCACAACAAAATACTAGTTAATAAAGTTAACAGCACATTAAAAGGATGATATGCCATGAAGATGGGATTTTTCCCTAGGATGTAAAGAAGGCTCAACAAACACAAGTCAATAAATATGATACACACATTAATATATCGATGGATAAAAATCACACAATCCTCATAGCAAAAGCATAATAAAAGCATTTCATAAAATGCAATATGACAAAAATAAAGCCCATATGTAATATAATTAAAACTTCTGAAAGAAAATATAGGGTTAAAAACTCCTTGATGTTGGTCTTGGTAATGATTTTTTGGATAGAACACCAAAAACACAAGCAACAAAAGCAAAAATAAACAAGTGGCTCTACATCAAACTAAAAAAAATTATCTTTACAGCAAAATAAATTATTAACAAAATACTTAATAACAGAATAATAAAGGTAACACAAAGAATAGGAGAAAATATTTGTAGATCATATGTCTAATAAGGCATTAATTTCCAAAATATTTAAGGAACTTCTACACTCGATACTTAAAGAAAAACAAAGAAAACCCCAAATAATTCAATTAAAAAAGGGGCAAAGGACCTGAACTGATATTTTTCCAAAGAAGATATCCACATGTCCAAGAGGTACATGAAGTTGTGCTTAATGTCAGTAATTACCAAGAAATACAAATCAAAAACACAAAAAGATATCACCTCACACTTGTGAGAATGACTATCATCAAGAAGACAACATATGCTGGAAAGGAAGTGGAGAAAAGGAAATCTTTCTGTGCTGCTAGTGGGAATGCAAATTGGTGCAGTAACTATGAAAACAGTATGAAGGATTCTCAAAAAATTAAATACAGATTCTCAAAAAATTAAATACTCTATATGATCTACCAATCCCACTTCTGGGTATATATACCTAAAGGAAATGAAATTAATATCTTTAAGAGATACCTGCATCCCTTATGTTCACTGCAGCATTGTTCACAATAGCCAAGACATGTAAAGAATCCTTAGTCTCCACTGACAGATGAATGGACTAAGAAAGTATGGTGCATAATATAGACATATATACAAATACAGGTGTGGGCACACAGGAATACTAAAAAAGAAAAAATCTTGGGGTGCCAGGGTGGCTCAGTTGGTTAAGCAGCTATCTGCTTTTGGCTCAGGTCACAATCCTAGGGTACTGGGATCAAGCCCCATATCAGGCTCCTTGCTCAGTGGGAAGCTTGCTTCTCCCTTTTCCTCTGCACCCCACCCCATTGTGGCCTATCAAATAAATAAATAAAATCTTTTTAAAAAAAAAGAGAAAGAAATCCTGCCATTTGGAACCACGTGGATGGATCTTGAAGTCATTATGCTAAGAGAAATAAGTCAGAGAAAGATAAATGCTGTATGATCTCACTTACATGTGTAATTTATAAAAATCAAACTCATAAAAATAGACAATAAAAAGGTGTCACCTGGGAGAAGGGGGTGGAGAGATGGAGGAAATGGTTACAAGATAAATAACTACTAGGGGTATAATACACAGGATGGTGACTACAATTAACAGTAATGTATTGTATACATGAAAGCTCCTAAGAGAGGAGATCTTAAATGTTCTCACCACATACTCTAAAAAAAGGTAGCTGTGACATGATGAATGTGTTAATCAACCTTACTGTAGTAATCATTTCACAGTATAATCACATTGTATACCTTAAATTTACATATTATATGTCATTCATGTCTCAATAAACCTAATGAAAAATATCATTCTGGAAAAATAGCAAAAAGATAAACTATAAAGGACACCCTGGCAGACATAACTATGCACAACCTAAAAACTAGGAAGGGTGAAAACATGAAAAACTAATAAAAGGTCAATAAAACTTGGGGAAAATCTTTGCAACTTTCACAACAAATAAAAAAAAAAATACCTCGATGCTTTAAAAGATTAAGTCAGTAAGAAGAATAACCATTACACACTGAAAACCAAGCAAAAAGCACAAATAGGAAATATAGATATACACAGAAATATAACTACACAAGGCACACAGGCACACAAACTTGATCAACCTGCTTAGCATTAGAGAATTGGAGAAAATATACAATTACCACCTACTTTAACCATATTTTCAGACTGAAACTATGAAAAAAATAATTAGTGTTTGGCAAGCATACAGAAAAACAGACACAGTCATGTATTGCTTGTGAAAAAAGGTACATTATTGAAGACTAATTTAAAATTATAAATCAAATGGTTTAAAAATGAATATCAATTAAAAATTCTACTCTGTATTTTCTTTTACTCTTAGGATATAATTTGCAATGTGTACAAACCTGTATATTGTTCAGTAAAGACTGTTTAAATTTCTGTACAATCAAAAGCAACTCCTAAATCAATAGTGAGGAACTGAATTAGTGAATGGTGGTACATCCATTTGATGGAATACTATTGGCCCAAACAAAATATTGGTGAACAGGTGTTTTAAAAATTATATATCAAATTAAAGCAAATTAATTGAAAACAATGTTGCTTTTATTTATTGTATTAATTGAAAGCAATGTGGTAGATTGTAAAGACACACACAATGTTTCTATCATGAGGGTGTAATCAGCACTGATGTGGTTTACCTTTTCTACCTATATTTAAATATTTTCCTACAATAAAAATGAATTTCATCTTTTGTGGTAAAAGGAAAGATTTTTTTAGAAATAAAAATAGTTAAATTCTAAAAAAGAGTCAGTATGTGGTCTTTATCCATAGTATTATCCTTAGTTCATTTGTATTATCCAGTAACATCCAAAAGTAAAGACTCCCTTCAAGTATTATTAAAGACACATACACACCCAAGATAGACCTGAAGACTTGGTAAGTTACCTGAGCCTCCCAATGGACCTCTCTTTCAGCAAATAACACTTCCCCGAGGCATTACACATCAATTCTGCATATGCGGGTTCCATGTGTGATTAAGTTTTCTCTTCTCACAGAGTAGATGCTCCAAAAACACATGCCTAATCTAACAAATTATGTGCCTAGCCAAGGCTATCTCTGCAATCTTTCAGGCCAGAAAGCTCTTTGATGTCTCCTCTATATTTGTCTAACACATCTGTGCAGGAAATAGATTAAAACTACATTTTTTTCATTTTAATATAATTAAAGGAAAAGCATATTTAAAAATTATACAATGAAAATGAAGTTTTAATTAATTTCTGAATGCAGTAATAACCATGACATAAAATTATTTTATTATTAAAAAGTGATCTTGGCTAACAACATAAAAATCATACACAGTATGATGAATTTATTCTTAAAATTTTACCTTGTATAGCAAATATACTACCTAACCATTGTATATCTGTTATTTTATGTATGGTGCGCAAGTACTACTTTCGGCAAAGATTTTTCTTAAATTCCGTGTTTTTAAGCCACTGTGGTTAACTTTTAAAATTACTTATCAAGTTAAAATACACTGGAATAAAATTAAAGTGATTTAATTCACTTAATTAACACAAATTATTAATGTATGCAAATATAAGGAATAGATACTTACCTCAAGGATAATGTAGACAGTAGCAATTTTCCTTGTGCTTTAGAGGTACAACTATGCTTTATACTCAGTCCTGTGGCAATGCAGCCAGAAATGCCGCTTCCCACAAGTGTTACAACAGTTAAGAGAAAATTATTACAGTTAATTTAGATTTTGACTGTTTGCACTTTTATTTTTATTTCAGCAAAAGTGTTACTAAGGCCTGATATTTAACTATTATTCTAGATTTATAAAACTGGATCTTTTAGAAATTATGTTGAGAGAGTGTTAAAGCATCTAAATTGGCCTATAAAATACCAGCTTATCTTCTTACCAAAGAAGCCTTGGAGAAAGCAATAATTTTAGTATTTAATGTCTAAGAGATTAAAGCTTTAGAAATTGTTATTGTTGCAGAGCAGAAAACATTAAAACATTTTCAGTTTTACTGAAGCTTTTATTCACATTTACATCTAGCACTTAGACAGATTATGATGTGCACGGTTATGTCACAGGGACAGTTTGCATTATTTATGTGGCTTTTAGTTTATAATGATGTTAAACCTGCACAAATGCATAACATAGAGAGGAATGTAGGTGCATTTGCAACAGTGGAGACTATAACTCATTTCTACCTGAAAGACAAGTGTTATGAAATAAAAGGAAAAATCTAAGAAAAAGTACTTCTACTTTACAAATGACACACTTAAGAAACTGTGTTCTATGTAATCTGCATTTTTAATGAGATAGTTCATATTCAAATAGTTTCTCAACAATCTGTAAGCAAATTCTAAAATCCAATGTATTTTGAAGTATCTGTCTTTTTCAGATAGGCAAAAAGGTCTGAGGGAAAAAAAATGTTGGGTATTATACAATGAACGGAGGAATGTAGAGTGCCTTGAAATTACATTTCTTCTAGATTAACTGAGGGGAAAGATTTTTTTTAAAGATTTTATTTATTTATTTGAGAGAGAGAGAGAATGTGTGTGTGCATGTGCACGCACATGCACATGCAAGAGGAAGAGGGAGAGAGAATCTGAAACAGACTCGGCTGAGAATGGAGCCCAATCCCATGACCCCAAGATCATGACCTGAGCGGAAACAGAGTTGAATGATCAACTGACTGAACCACCCAGTACCCCCAAAGGTAAAGATATTTCTCACACACTATTTTTCAATTACGTTATTTTTCAAGACACAAATTTTATTTTTAAATGCAATTACCTTAGAACAAATTTTTTGTTTGTCCTGAAACATTTTGTACTATATTTTAATTAGTTACTATATTAAGAGAAAAATGAATCTGCTCTGATCGAAATTAGAATAAGGACATGAGAAAACCATCTTCTTTTAGCAATACCTTCACCACTTCCTGACATGGTACCCTCTAGAGATGAGGTCCTAGAACCATCTAGGAATTACACTACAATACAGATTTCCAGGTGTACTCTTTGAGATTTTGATCCATATGTATATATATATTGTGTGTGTGTATATATGTGTGTGTATGTATAAATTGACAGTGGCCCTGATCACCATTTTGAGAAACTTCCCTAAGGCTTCTATGAACACAGTTAGAAACCACTAATCTAGAACAGGCATACACATTCCCCTAGACATCATTCCATAACAGCAATGAAGTGTGGAGAACTTAATTTTGCCTGAGGGAATGATATATAAAATCATCCCCAAGATAAATCTTAATACCAAACCTCATTTAACCAACAGATGGGCATTTAGTCAAAAAAATTGATTTAAGGGCCAAGGGCTCAAAACTTTGCTCTCTTTGGCTTCCTGTAGTAAAAATAAATAAGCTGCATCAAACAAAGACTCCTTCTAGGAGATAAAAACAATTACAAATTTATGGTACTTAGCTATGAACCATATTACATACTATGGTAAAATTGTCTGAACTAAAGGACTAGGCTAATTAAACTGATCCTGGAGGTCAGAGTAGAGAAGTCTGAGATCAAATAAAACTACAAACGGGGGGTGGGGGGGAGGGGCACGAAGGCGGAGGAGCAGGGTCCCCAAGTCACCTGTCCTCAACAAATTACCTAGAAAACCATCCAATCATCCTGAAAATCTACGAATTCGGCCTGAGATTTAAAGAGAGACCAGCTGGAACGCTACAGTGAGAAGAGTTCGCGCTTCTATCAAGGTAGGAAGACGGGGAAAAAGAAATAAAGACAAAAAAGGCCTCCAAGGGGGAGGGGTCCTGCGAGGAGCCGGGCTGAGGCCGGGGCGAGTGTCCCCAGGACAGGAGAGCCCCGTCCCGGAGGAGCAGGAGCTGCACCGGCCTTCCCCGCAGAAAGGGGCTCGCAGGGAGGTGGAGCAGGACCCAGGAGGGCGGGGATGCCCTCGGGCTCCCGGGGACACTAACAGGCACCTGCGCCCCGGGAGATGCGCCGAGCTCCCTAAGGGCTGCAGCGCTCGGCGGGACCCAGAGCAGCTCGGAGGGGCTCGGGGGCGGCTCCGCGGAGGGGGCTGCGCGGCTCCGGGAACAGCTCGGCGGCCGCGGCTCGGGCAGAGGAAGAAGCTCTGCACGGAGGGGGGCTGCGCGGCTCCGGGAACAGCTCGGAGGGGCTCGGGCGGCGGCTCCTCGGAGGGGGCTGCAGGGCGGGAGCGCGAATCCAACAGCACAGGCCCCGGAGCACAGGGCGCCGGGACACAGCCCAGGATCCGGCCTCCCCCCCGGGACAGGCAGAGGCCAGGAGGGCCCAGGACAGCGAGGACGCTCCCGTCCCGAGCTGAGCAGATCAGCGGCCCCGCCCCGGAGCCCCCAGGCCCTGCAGACTGAGAGCCCCGGAGCTACTGCGGGAGCTGACTCCAGGGCTGCAGAGCTGGCCCCGCCACTGTGGCTTCCTCCCGGGGCCTCACGGGGTCAACAACCCCCACTGAGCCCTGCACCAGGCAGGGGCAGAGCAGCTCCCCCAAGTGCTAACACCTGAGAATCAGCACAGCAGGCCCCTCCCCCAGAAGACCAGCGAGACGGACCAGGTCCAAGGGAAGTCAAGGGACTTAAAGTATACAGAATCGGAAGATACTCCCCCGTGGTTTTTTTTGTTTTGTTTTGTTTTGTTTTGTGCTTTTTTTCCTTTCTTTCTTCTTGATTTCTGATTGCTTCCCCAACCCCACCCCCACCTTTTTTTTCTTTTGTCTCCTTTCTTTTTTTTTCTTTCTCTTTTACTTCTCTTCCCCCCCCCCCTTTTTTTTCTTCTTTCTCTTTTTCCTTTTTCTCTTTTCTTTCCTTCTCTCTCTTTTTCTCCTTTTCCCAATACAACTTGTTTTTGGCCACTCTGCACTGAGCAAAATGACTAGAAGGAAAACCTCACCTCAAAAAAAAAAGAATCAGAAACAGCCCTCTCTCCCACAGAGCTACAAAATCTGGATTACAATTCAATGTCAGAAAGCCAATTCAGAAGCACTATTATACAGCTACTGGTGGCTCTAGAAAAAACCATAAAGGACTCAAGAGACTTCATGACTGCAGAATTTAGATCCAATCAGGCAGAAATTAAAAATCAATTAAATGAGATGCAATCCAAGCTAGAAGTCCTAACGACGAGGCTTGACGAGGTGGAAGAACGAGTGAGTGCCATAGAAGACAAGTTGATGGCAAAGAGGGAAACTGAGGAAAACAGAGACAGGCAATTAAAAGACCATGAGGATAGATTAAGGGAAATAAATGACAGCCTGAGGAAGAAAAACCTACGTTTAATTGGGGTTCCCGAGGGCGCCGAAAGGGCCAGAGGGCCAGAATATGTATATGAACAAATCATAGCTGAAAACTTTCCGAATCCGGGAAGGGAAACAGGCATTCAGATCCAGGAAATAGAGAGATCCTACCCGAAAATCAACAAAAACCGTTCAACACCTCGACATTTAATAGGGAAGCTTGCAAATTCCAAAGATAAGGAGAAGATCCTTAAAGCAGCAAGAGAAAAAAAGTCCCTGACTTTTATGGGGAGGAATATTAGGGTAACAGCAGACCTCTCCACAGAGACCTGGCAGGCCAGAAAGGGGTGGCAGGATATATTCAGGGTCCTAAATGAGAAGAACATGCAACCAAGAATACTTTATCCAGCAAGGCTCTCATTCAAAATGGAAGGAGAGATAAAGAGCTTCCAAGACAGGCAGGAACTGAAAGAATATGTAACCTCCAAACCAGCTCTGCAAGAAATTTTAAGGGGGACTCTTAAAATTCCCCTTTAAGAAGAAGTTCAGTGGAACAATCCACAAAAACAAGGACTGAATAGATATGATGACACTAAACTCATATCTATCAATAGTAACTCTGAACGTGAACGGGCTTAATGACCCCATCAAAAGGCGCAGGGTTTCAGACTGGATAAAAAAGCAGGACCCATCTATTTGCTGTCTACAAGAGACTCATTTTAGACAGAAGGACACCTACAACCTGAAAATAAAAGGTTGGAGAACGATTTACCATTCAAATGGTCCTCAAAAGAAAGCAGGGGTTGTCATCTGTATATCAGATAAATTAAAATTTACCCCGAAAACTATAGTGAGAGATGAAGAGGGACACTATCTCATACTCAAAGGATCTATCCAACAAGAGGACTTAACAATCCTCAGTATATATGCCCCGAATGTGGGAGCTGCCAAATATTTAAACCAATTAATAACCAAACTGAAGAAATACTTTGATAATAATACACTTATACTTGGTGACTTCAATCTAGCTCTCTCTATACTAGATAGGTCTTCTGAGCACAACATATCCAAAGAAACGAGAGCTTTAAATGATACACTGGACCAGATGGATTTCACAGATATCTACAGAACTTTACATCCAAACTCAACTGAATACACATTCTTCTCAAGTGCACATGGAACTTTCTCCAGAATAGACCACATACTGGGTCACAAATCGGGTCTGAACCGATACCAAAAGATCGGGATAGTCCCCTGTATATTCTCAGACCATAATGCCTTGAAATTAGAACTTAATCACAACAAGAAGTTTGGAAGGACCACAAACACGTGGAGGTTAAGGACCATCCTGCTAAAAGATGAAAAGGTCAACCAGGAAATTAAGGAAGAATTAAAAAGATTCATGGAAACTAATGAGAATGAAGATACAACCGTTCAAAATCTTTGGGATGCAGCAAAAGCAGTCCTGAGGGGGAAATACATCGCAATACAAGCATCCATTCAAAAACTGGAAAGAACTCAAATTCAAAAGCTCACCTTACGCATAAAGGAACTAGAGAAAAAGCAACAAATAGACCCCACCCCCAGAAGAAGAAGACAGTTAATTAAAATTCGAGCAGAACTAAATGATATCGAGACCAAAAGAACTGTGGAACAGATCAACAGAACCAGGAGTTGGTTCTTTGAAAGAATTAATAAGGTAGATAAACCATTAGCCAACCTTATTAAAAAGAAGAGAGAGAAGACTCAAATTAATAAAATCATGAATGAGAAAGGAGAGATCACTACCAACACCAAGGAAATACAAACGATTTTAAAAACGTATTATGAACAGCTGTAGGCCAATAAATTAGGAAATCTAGAAGAAATGGACACATTCCTGGAAAGCCACAAACTACCAAAACTGGATCAGGAAGAAATAGAAAACCTGAACAGGCCAATAACCAGGGAGGAAATTGAAGCAGTCATCGAAAACCTCCCAAGACACAAGAGTCCAGGGCCAGATGGCTTCCCAGGGGAATTCTATCCAACATTTAAAGAAGAAATCATACCTATTCTACTAAAGCTGTTTGGAAAGATAGAAAGAGATGGAGTACTTCCAAATTCGTTCTATGAGGCCAGCATCACCTTAATTCCGAAACCAGACAAAGACCCCACCAAAAAGGAGAATTACAGACCAATATCCCTGATGAACATGGATGCAAAAATTCTCAACAAGATACTAGCCAGTAGGATCCGAGAGTATATAAAGAAAATTATTCACCATGACCAAGTAGGATTTATCCCCGGGACACAAGGCTGGTTCAACACCCGTAAAACCATTAATGTGATTCATCATATCAGCAAGAGAAAAACCAAGAACCATATGATACTCTCATTAGATGCAGAGAAAGCATTTGACAAAATACAGCATCCATTCCTGATCAAAACCCTTCAGAGTGTTGGGATAGAGGGAACTTTCCTCGACATCTTAAAAGCCATTTACGAAAAGCCCACAGCAAATATCATTCTCAATGGGGAAGCACTGGGAGCCTTTCCCCTAAGATCAGGAACAAGACAGGGATGTCCACTCTCACCACTGCTGTTCAACATAGTACTGGAAGTCCTCGCCTCAGCAATCAGACAACAAAAAGACATTAAAGGCATTCAAATTGGCAAAGAAGAAGTCAAACTCTCCCTCTTCGCCGATGACATGATACTCTACCTAGAAAACCCGAAAGCCTCCACCCCAAGATTGCTAGAACTCATACAGCAATTTGGTAGCGTGGCAGGATACAAAATCAATGCCCAGAAATCAATGGCATTTCTATACACTAACAATGAGACTGAAGAAAGAGAAATTAAGGAGTTGATCCCATTTACAATTACACCCAAAAGCATAAGATACCTAGGAATAAACCTAACCAAAGAGGTAAAAGATCTATACCCTAAAAACTATAGAACACTTCTGAAAGAAATTGAGGAAGACACAAAGAGATGGAAAAATATTCCATGCTCATGGATTGGCAGAATTAATATTGTAAAAATGTCAATGTTACCCAGGGCAATTTACACGTTTAATGCAATCCCTATCAAAATACCATGGACTTTCTTCAGAGAGTTAGAACAAATTATTTTAAGATTTGTGTGGAATCAGAAAAGACCCCGAATAGCCAGGGGAATTTTAAAAAAGAAAACCATAGCTGGGGGCATCACAATGCCAGATTTCAGGTTGTACTACAAAGCTGTGGTCATCAAGACAGTGTGGTACTGGCACAAAAACAGACACATAGATCAATGGAACAGAATAGAGAACCCAGAAGTGGACCCTGAAATGTACGGTCATCTAATATTCTATAAAGGAGGAAAGACTATCCATTGGGAGAAAGGCAGTCTCTTCAATAAATGGTGTTGGGAAAATTGGACATCCACATGCAGAAGAATGAAACTGGACCACTCTCTTTCACCATACACAAAGATAAACTCAAAATGGATGAGAGATCTAAATGTGCGACAAAAGTCCATCAAAATCATAGAAGAGAACACAGGCAACACCCTTTTTGAACTTGGCCACAGTAACTTCTTGCAAGATACATCCACAAAGGCAAAAGAAACAAAAGCAAAAATGAACTATTGGGACTTCATCAAGATAAGAAGCCTTTGCACAGCAAAGGATACAGTCAACAAAACTAAAAGACAACCTACAGAATAGGAGAAGATATTTGCAAATGACGTATCAGATAAAGGGCTAGTTTCCAAAATCTATAAAGAACTTATTAAACTCAACACCAAAGAAACAAACAATCCAATCATGAAATGGGCAAAGGACATGAAGAGAAATCTCACAGAGGAAGACATAGACATGGCCAACATGCACATGAGAAAATGCTCTGCATCACTTGCCATCAGGGAAAGACAAATCAAAACCACAATGAGATACCACCTCACACCAGGGAGAATGGGGAAAATTAACAAGGCAGGAAACAACAAATGTTGGAGAGGATGCGGAGAAAAGGGAACCCTCTTACACTGTTGGTGGGAATGTGAACTGGTGCAGCCACTCTGGAAAACTGTGTGGAGGTTCCTCAAAGAGCTAAAAATAGACCTGCCCTACGACCCAGCAATTGCACTGTTGGGGATTTACCCCAAAGATTCAGATGCAATGAAACGTTGGGACACTTGCACCCCGATGTTTCTAGCAGCAATGTCCACAATAGCCAAACTGTGGAAGGAGCCTCGGTGTCCATCGAAAGATGAATGGATAAAGAAGATGTGGTTTATGTATACAATGGAATATTACTCAGCAATTAGAAACGACAAATACCCACCATTTGCTTCAACGTGGATGGAGCTGGAGGGTATTATGCTGAGTGAAGTAAGTCAATCGGAGAAGGACAGTGTATGTTCTCATTCATTTGGGGAATATAAATAATAGTGAAAGGGAATATAAAGGAAGGGAAAAGAAATGTTGGGAAATATCAGGAAGGGAGACAGAACATAAAGACTCCTAACTTGGGGAAACGAACTAGGGGTGGTGGAAGGGGAGGAGGGCGGGTGTTGGAGGGGAATGGGTGACGGGCACTGAGGTGGACACTTGATGGGATGAGCACTGGGTGTTTTTCTGTATGTTGGTAAATTGAACACCAATAAAAATTAATTAAAAAAAAAACTGCAAACGGGAAGAAATCATGACACAACACTTCCAAATCTAAACATATTTAAATTTGAATAAGCTTCAAAGCTCAGGTGCTAGGTGATCCAAATACCTTAATTCAATGCTAAATAATTTAAAAAAAATTGTCAGCTGAGTAGGACTAATGTTTTTGCCAAGTTCCCTAGTAGTTCCTCATATGTGAATGGGTATAAAATCATTTTTCTTCTGTTTTTTCTTTTTTACTACATTATGTTTCTTTTTCCAAAACACTAAGAAAATAACTTTTCAGCTAAATGTTCATATCACTAAATAAGTTAAAGGAAATGGAAATTTCACCCAACCCCAAACTCAAAAGAACATGCAAATAGTAACTGATGATATTTACACTAAATGAATTTTACTTTATTTCACTGGAGTGAAATAGCTGAGAACAATAATGATTTCTATGTGCCTTGATTTCAATCCTAGGTAAAAATCATGCTTACGTGCCCTTCATTCGGCCCTGCTAAGCAGAGTGTAGAAAGAATCCACTCACCAAGCTCTGTGCTGAGGCCATGGCTATATATTCCCAGCTCAAGAAGAGATACCTTTTACTAAGTCATATCAAAATGTTGAAAAAACCAGCTGTACTCTCCACAAACAACAAGTGAAAACTAAAGATGTATCCCTTTTTGTAGACCACAAAGTTCATTTCAGATACTTCGGTATAAAGGCTTATGGGTCCATTAAAGCATAAAGACCAAAGGGTAGAGCGTCATTTGGAACATGGCTTCATTTATAGCTTTTACCGCTATATTTTCATGATGAAACACACATATTAAGATATTATCTAAGTGGCACCTGGGTGGCACAGTTAGTTGCATCTGTCTCTTGGTTTGGCTCAGGTCATGATCTCAGAGTCACGAGATTGAGCCCTGAATCAGGCTCTGCACTGGGCCTCAAGTCTGCTTGAGGTCTTTCTGCCCTCTCCCTCCACCCATACTTCCACATCATTCTCTCTCTCTAAAATAAATAAATAAATATATATCTTTAAAAAAAAAAAGATGTTATCTAAGATTTGACTACACAATGAAAACTTCCCTACATATTCCCACACCACCATGACTTTTCTAGACTTTTTATTGCTTCATTAAATACATGAAGTGAGAGAATATTTTGAAATATTTTAATGTGCTCTTTGTCTTTTGCACTTGTTTATGAATGATGTTCACCAACCTGAGCCCAAATCCATCTTTGCCTTAAGGAGAACTTGATTACAGAATGTCAAGATGGGAAAAGAATTGGTGTAGGGTTTTGTGATTTTCAAAATTGAGTCTTAAAAACTTTTTCAAACACAATTGGCTTAAAACCTTGGCTTTAAATTCCTGGAGCCACACATCTGGGAGAGAAAAAGCATTTTCTAAATTAGAAAAAGCTTCCCTCTAAATATAAAAAATAAAATTTGGAAAACAGAGTTTGGAAATTTACTATAAGTCACTAAGTAGGATGGATATGTGATGCATAAAAAACTATTTCTTATTACAAAATAAAAATGTCAAACCTTCCTTGGCTGCATCAGAAGGAGCCTGGAGGAGATGAAGCTTAGGGACTACTCTCTTCTCCACATTCATTGTCATATACAGAATGTCAATTAAATATTACCTATTAAAGAGTCATATTTAAAAATATATTTAATTTTTTTTGCTTTGCAGCCCATAATTATAAATCTATAAATATATAAATATATAGGTCCTAATCACCAATTAATTCAACAAATAATTATGAAGACTTAATATATGTCAGTCATTTAGAAATAATGCAATAAATAGGGAAGCCACAGACCCTATTACTCCTCAGAGTATGCAGTCTATGGAGGGAGCAGGGGGAAAAGACAAGTAAATTAAAAGCCAATTATATTACTCTGCTTATAATATGCTAACACATATTTACACCTTTACCACATGGAAGGGAAATTCTAGTTTGCCTTTTTCTTTATTGAAATACAGATTATTAATGCAATATGGTTTATTTAGATGTGCCAGAAATACTTTCTGAAATTACCCTTTGCTTTTCTAGGAGTCAGAAGTGGCCCAAGGAAAATTTGAATACTGAAATCTCCAAAATTAACTGCCAACTGTTGAAGGGAATCAAAACACATGGTATTAATATCTGCCACTCTATATACTTTGGACAACATGGCTGATAATATTGAAATCCAATGATGGTAAAACTGGAACCATTTTAACAAAACAAAACAACAAGAGAGAGATCAGAAAACCAGTGTTAAAAGCCAGCCCAGAAGATACTATAGCTTCTTTGAGTACCTGGTCAAGTTGCCCAAGGCAATAATGAACTAGCAGTAGACACACCATTAGTTTTCCTCGAAAACAGAAGCCATAGAAGTGGGGCTCTTGAAACTTTAACTGTGGAGAGGTATGAAGGCATAAAGGTTTTGAAAACATTCCCTGTAATATAAATGGGGATCCTTTCGCCATCTTTAGGATTACTTCCATGAAACCATTAAAAGAAAAGAATGAAGGATGGGACCTTATGAGAAGTAAGCTCTAAATATATTTGTGGCCTACAAAACAGGGAAAGGTATGAGTTATGAAGCCTTGGAAAGAAAAGACCAAAATAAGTGACAATGAAGATGAAAGACTAGAAGAAAAGGGAAAGATGAGGAGAAAGAGGAGCTTAAAAAGGAGGAAACAAAAGACTCAGGCAGAGGAAGGAAGAAATGGATAATTCTATTCAATTTCTTTAAAAATTTTTTAACTTTTTAAGTAGGCTCCATTCCCAACATTGGGCTTGAACTCACAATCCTGAGATCAAGAGTCACATGCTCTACTGAACGAGCCAGCCAGGTGACCCTGAATAGATAATCTTAAAATAACATTTGTGGTGATATTACAAATTATTATTTTTCTTATATATTTCTCTAGTTTCTATGACTTTTATAAGAGCATTCATAGCTTTTTTAATTCAATGGCTTTTTTTCCCCCAATTTTATATGAAAACTACACATAGTCCGTCTACTCTCTAATTTGATCTTTACAATAGTAGTGGCTTAAGATAAGGTGATGTAGCAGGAATTTGGAAGCTGCTTAATACAGTTCCTAAAAACACGTTCAGAATGTGTGGTCACTTACGTTGTATGATCCACCAATGGCCTGTGATTTTCTTCCCCATGATGAATACTGGTTCCATTACCAAGTCCCCATCTGAATGTGTCTGAATCTTGAATTAGCATTTCTGGAATTGACTGGTACCAATTACAGAGTCTTCCTTTTTCAAAGCTGCAAACTTTCATAACTTGAATAGAGTAAAACAAAGACAAGATGAACTAATCACAATAAATGTATCAATAAATGGCAACTTACCTGTAACAGGCACTTTTTTACTGTTGGGTTTCTTTTCTTAGTTATCTTTTAAGCATAATTAAAATAATTAGACAAATGATTTATATAATCACTAGAAGAGTTTTAAAGAAATCTATGTGCACTATATTCAAATATCTACAGTAGCTATAACATGGGCATAAATGCATATAATAAAAAATTTGTTCTGATAAGGAGGTGAGATTTTAATTAGGTCCTAGAATAGCAATCTAAGCATTGCCAGTTTCTCTTCACATAACATTGATGTTACTTACCAAGGTCTGGTAAGTCCATTCTTTTGCCAAAGTATTATTAAAAGTCTAAACTTCAGTTAAGTCTTTGAAGCGGTCAGTCCAAATTTCAAACTACTTTAATTCAAAGCAGTAATATTTTCCTTGAATTTTTTTTCAATATTCTTGTAATGACTGTATTCTAGTATCACATGCAACTACAACTCCATTGATTTTTGAAATACATAGGCTCTCTGTGAAATGTTCTTTCTTTCTCTCTAAACATGCCCGTGTGTCTTAAATTCTCCACTGTTCTTGTGTATACTACAGAAGACTCCAACTTTTAAGTGGCATAGGCAGTGTTGGCAAACCACCACCATCACTTAGAAACTTGAGTTCATGATTTAATGTAAAGTTTGAGAAGGAAACACTCCATCAAAAAAAGTGATTTTTAATCACAACATTCAGTTATGTTATTTAATCTCTGACATTAATAGTGATCATATAATTATCTTGTGCAGAGATTTAAATAATTTTTTTTTGTTTCAGAAGTAGAGTTCAGTGGTTCATCAGTTGCAATAGCACCCAGGGTTCATTACATCAAATGCCCTCCTTATTGCCCATCACCCAGATACCCTCCAATCCCCACCCACCGGAGATTTAAAAATCAATAGTATTCTGTTCTTCATATCATTAAAAAAGAAATGAATCACAGATTTTTCTTAAATTAGGGAGCATAAAGTTTTAGTCAAGCAAGATGAGTGAGCCTGAAGATCTGCTGTACAACACTATACCTGGTCAACAATAATATATTGTGCACTTAAAAGTTTGTTAAGAGAGTAGCATTCATGCTGTGTTCTTTACACAATAAAAAGCATTGGAAAATGTAAGATCAAAGATAACAGGCAGACATAACATTTCATCTTACAAAAAGATGGAGGAAGCAAGATCACATAATTTGTTCAGAATGAAGTAATAATTCAGTTCATGTGTATTCAAAGTAAATTAATAACCCCAAGATTTTAGAACAGTAATTTAGTAGGAGATATCCATTCAGGACATTTAAAGAACTTTATCAAAACGGCTCACCCCATCATAAATGATGTTACTAAAATTGCAAAGTTGAACTAAGAAGAAAATCAGTATTCACTAAAGACACTCATTAGGTATAATTAACAGGATTCTGTGTAAGCTTTCAGAAATGCCACAATTTATGTATGATCATAACAGGATTTGGTCTTCCCAGGAGGAAGTTTGAATACCACAACACCTTCCGTTATATTATCTCCCATCTCCAGTATGTATCCCTAGTCAACTTGAGTTAATTACTATCTCGTCTCATCCAGAGTGAGTTAGCTTTTATTTTTTTTGAGTTTGGGGGTCTAGATAAGTTAGTTAATTTACTGTGTATTCTTACATTAAAAAGCATTTCATTTGCTAAATTAAAATAAACATGAACCTAATTTGACTTTCTAAGTTTTAGAATTTCTTCACAATGCTGGCAGAAGGAATAGAGCTTCATTACACTCTGTATTATGTGCATGGTCTGAACCCTTAATATCATCAAGACACTTGAGAAATATTATACTATAGGAAATTCATATACTATCCAATAAATAGAGAAGGGGAAAAATGGCAAAAGTATTCACTCCTTCTGATCTTGCACTTTGCCCATTCAGACCCAGATCAATTTTTTTCCTCTATGACTGTATCTTTGGCTGAGAAGTTCACTTTTAGATTAAACATTTGCCTTAGAAGATATAAATTGGCACATGCCAGTACGTTCCAGAAAAAGGGGCCCATCTGTATTAAAATTGGGTCTTATGAATTCTACACATTTAACATAGTATTCATTTTATATTTTGCTAATGGCAAATAGCAAATATTTGCTATTAGCAAAATATAAACAAATTCATCTAATTTGAGAGTATTAAAATACTTTCACTTTGACCATTCCTATTTCATGAGTGTGAGGAGTAGAATAGAGACAAACAGGGGGTGGATAGCAAAGAACTAGTAAATCATAGTCCCAGAGTCAAGTAATATCCATGAAACAAGTGTTTTGAATCCAAACGTCAATTAAAAAAAAAATTACCTCTTGTTTGAGCATCATAGACGATTGCATGCTGATTCTTCTATAATTTGCTATACAAACAGCTTTTATATTAAAACCTCATGTAAGCTAAGTAGAAAATTTCTAACTATGGCACTAGGCCATGCTACTTAAAGATTATACAGGTATTGTTTTATCTGTTTCATGGCTATATTTAATACAAAATAGAAATTCACTTACCACAGAATGATTCATCTGATTGGTCAGGACAGTCATATCTAAAATCACACTTCTGGACTTTTTCAACACAGTGACCATCGGACCTGCAAACAAATTCATTATCTGTACAGTTGTGTGGAGGTAATGTTACTGGAGCGGACATTTCTGGTGGAGTTGGGAGGTCCACTGGCAAGTTACCTTGATAAGAGATAACGTACAGGCATGATTCAATAGATTTTCCATTTAAGATTTTACACAATAAGTTTTTCTAAGTATGTTTCACATTGTATATTATAAAAATATTCAGTACTCTTTGGTAATAAGCTGAATTTCATGGAGTTTGGAGTCCTCAGTCTTAGTAACAACAAATAACTGCATATAAATAAATGAAGGTGCAGATAGAAATTACTGAAAAACTATTCAGTAATATCAGAATAAATGAGAGGCTCAAGGACAGTGCAGGGAGCAGTGGGAGTCAAGGGAGTCCCAGAGGGTGGCATTAGGAACCAGAGGCAAGGTCTGGTTAAACCTTCTAGTCCACTAGGTAAACTAACTTTGCTCTTCCACTGCTACAATTAATCCAGCAACTCCTCATTCTTGTTATATCTGCTCTCACATATTTAAGATTCATAGTTGCAAGTGAGACCCAAACTAGAGGTATTCACCTGGAAGTATTTATATAATTAATAATTTCTGAAGTTACAGAGCTTAGAAGAAATATATAGAAGTTAATTTATACAGTAAGTTATTCAATCAACACTAATTAATAACACGCTATGTCATGGACATGGTAGGTGCAATGGATTGAAAGCCAAGTCTGCCATCAATGCAGTAAAATAATTTACTGACTAATAGATAAAGCAATTAGATAAATCTTTCATTATAGTTCCACGGGATACATTATGATAAAAAGTATAACACCATGGAGGCAAGAATGACACCTATCCTTTCACTCCTTCATTCTAGCACAATTCACAGACCATGGTACATGGTTGGTACACTATGACTGTGAAACAAATTAATAGATAGACGAGTAGAAGGATGGATGGATGGATGGATGGATGGATGGATGGATGGATGGATGGATGACAGAGTGAATTAATAGATGGACAAATGGAAGATTGCACTGTATATGGAGAACACATGAAAGGCATATATCAGATGGGAGGTAGGGAAGACTTCCTGGAAAAGTAATGTTTTAAGTTTTTAGCTATATATATATTTTAAAGATTTTATTTATATGAGAGAGAGAAAGAGAGAATGCACAGGCAGAGGGAGGGGCAGCAGGAGAGGCAGAGGAAGAAGCAGACTCCCTGCTGAGCACAGAGCCCTACACAGGGCTCCATTCCAGGACCCTGAGATCATGACCTGAGCCAAAGTCGGATGCTTGACCAACTGAGCCACCCAGGTGCCCCAAGTTTATAGCTTTAAAAGATGAGGAGTTCCTGTCAAGATGAAAAGGGGTACAAGGTCTTTTGGGGCAATGAGCAAAGATTTGTGTGAAGGCAGAGAAATACACTGGCCCATTGTTTGTGGAATACTGTGAGAATTTGCAGAGAGCATCTTGTGGTGCAGTAAGAATGTGCGTGATAAAGTCACTAGATGTGTAACTTGTTGGGAGACAATTAGCACATCATAAAGAGCTAAGTGGGACCAACTTAGGAGTTTGGAATAAATACAAGAAGCAGTGGAGAAATGCCAATGTATACAATTTCCAATTTAAGAAATACTTATCTGTCATTAGTGTGAAGAATGATTTGCAGGTGGTTCTGACAAGAAGGAGAAAAACTAAGCTTTCACTTTAATTCCAGGCAACTAATAAACCAAAGCAGAGAGAGTTTGGAGGAAAGAGCAGAGACCTGAGCAACAGCAAACATCCAGTATCTAGACTGGGAATTCAGGTGCTGTTGGGAATTTGAGGAAGGTCCAATAAATAGCACTTTGTTTCTTAGCTCAAGTTTTGAAATAATTAAGAACTGAGACTGAAATATATAGCAGATAGATCAAAATATCACCTTTTTATGTAAGAGTTGATCATGAAGAAAATGTCCCATACCTATAGACAGGGGGTCTTTTAAAGTATAAAATTCAGAAAGGAACAGACTCTCTAAATTATAACTTGTGCTAGAAACTTCCAAGCCTATCATTGTGAACTACAGCAAGAAGTGAAGTAGATCTTATGCTTCCTTGAACTAAGTAGCTCAAAAAAGAAAAGAAGAAAGTAAGGGAACAGGTATGCATACGGAGGCCCTCCTTACAAATCCAGCAACCCATTGTTACTTTTCCACAGCTGACATTAGGATGCATTCTTAGAGTTTTACTTGCTATGGGTTTTAACAAATGTACAATGATGCTTCCACCATGACAGTGTCATACAGAGTATGCATTAAAATAATCCTTTGTCTCTGCCTTGCCATCCCTCCCCTCCCCAGAAGCCCTGGCAAACATGGATCCTTTTACTGTCCTCATAGCATTCCCTTTCACGGAGTGTCATATAGTGGGAATCATATGTTACCTTTGCAGATTGGCTTCTTCCTCTTAATGATATGCATTTAAGTTTATTCCAGGTCTTTACATGGCTTGACAGTACATTTCTTTCCAGCACTGAATAGTATTCCCTGCTTTAGGGTATTCAACTAAATGAATCATCAGCTAAATATGTATTATATGAATAGTCTATATCTCTTGTCAGGCAAGGCAGTAACGTTGTATACCTTTCTTATTATAAAGTGTTAAGTACTCTACAATACAAATAATTGTACATTTCTTTTTGAACACTTCTTTGTGAACACAAGCCAGAGTATTTCCAAGATAAAACATCTTGAAATGAAATTGCAGTTATAGGGTATGTGATCAGTCAACTTAAGTAGTTATTTCAAAAGTGGTTTTATCCATTTCCATTCAAAAATGTGTGTATTACACATATTCTCAGGATGCAGCTAACACTTGGTATTATCCAATGTAGGAAAGATTTGCCAGTATAATGGGTCTGAAATAAAAATTCTTTTATACTTTAACATGTATTTCCCTAAGTATTGAGACTTTTTTTTAATTTTAGGGTTCACTCAGGTACCTTACTCTAGCTTTTTAAAAAAACTTTATTTATTCAAAAGAGGCAGAAACATAGGTAGAGGGAGAACCAGGCTCCCTTGGGAGATCCTGGTGCAGGACTCCACCTCAGGACCTTGGGATCACGACCTGAATCAAAGGCAGATGCTCAACCACCAAGCCACCAAGGTGCCCCCCTTACTCTAGCTTTTAACTAACTATTTATATCCCTTGTTCTTTTATTCTATTGAATTCTTTGGGCTTTTAAAATTTAATTTATAGGTTTATATCCTATATATACTACACTAATCCTCTGTCACTCACCTAGGTGACAAATATACTCTACTAGTCTATGGTATGCCTTTTCATTTTATACAGTGTCTTTCAAAATAAAAATTTCTAATTTAATGCCTTTCAATTTATCAGTTATTTTCTTTATGGTTTGTACTTTAAAGCTTCACTGGAAAAAAATTGTTTCCTGTTTTATCATCAATATTTTTTCTACAATTTCACAAAATTTTGCTAGTTTTACTCTTCACATTTAGGTTCTTACTCCCTCTGGACTTTACTGTTATCTGTTGTCTGTATAAGATTCTAAATTAAATTTTCTTTATATGAATGGCCAATTTTTGATCTAATGATCTATTGAGCAACTCAAATTTTTCTCACTTTATATTTGATTATGAAACATATTACTCAGATATAAGAATGGATAGAAAACACATGCCTGGTTTAAACAGTAATAAAAAGAATAGCCATAAATCTACCATCCAGCCTATGAAATTAAAATTCTCAGCTTTGAACCCTCCACTGTTTCTTGCAGATCCCACGCCCACATTCCCATCTCTCCAGGATAGCAGTGCACTGAATCTTGTGTTCTCCATTTGCTTTTTTTTTTTTTTTTAAGATTTTATTTATTTTTAGAAATTGGGCATGTGAGTTGGCTGGGGGGGAACAATGGCAGAGGGACAAGCAAACTCCATCCTGAACATGGACCCTGACAAGGAGCTTGATCTCATAGCCCTGAGACTATGACCTGAGCCAATATCAAGAATTGGATGTTTGGGACGCCTGGGTGGCTCAGTAGTTGAGCATCTGCCTTCAGCTCCAGGAGTGATCTTGGGGTCTGGGAATAGAGCCTTGCATCCACTCCTCACAGGGAACCTGCTTCTCCCCCTCTGTCTCTGCCTCTCTCTCTGTGTGTATTTCATGAATAAGTAAATAAAATCTTAAAAAAAAAAAAGTTGGATGTTTGAGCCACCCAAGTGCCCCGAGTTTTAATTTGCTTTCATCATTTTTCTTAATTTGCATATAAGCCAGATAACTATCTCTGGTGCCTATTAGCTCATTATGAGATTAACTGGGTTTACATGGTGAACTTCTTAGAACAGTGACTATACACATGGAACACCAGGTAAGCCCTTTTTAAATAAATAAACCATTTAAATTTGAACTTGTATCAATGGACTCATTCTTTATATAACTACTGGCAACTTGATTTACTTCCTCAGCAGTGTGCATTCACCCATCCTTGTTAATTACAGTGTTGCGGTTCACTTACTTTGCTGTGTATATTTCATGATGTGATCAAATAACATATATTATTTAGCCATTCTATCATTGGTGGGTTTTTTTTTTTTTTAAGCTGATTCTGTTTGAGGTTTTATTTCATACATTTCTCCTGATGTTTCTAGGAGGGCACTTGCTTGGTCACAGAGAATGGAGAACCCTATGGTGATTTATTAGAAAAGGCCAAACAGTTTTCCAAAGTCATGCATCAATTTCCATACCTCCGAACAGAGCATAAATATTCTGATTGTGTTACACACACATTTATCCATTGGTATATCTAGATTTACCCATGTGTTGCCATTTCTTTGTTGTCTATTCCCTTGTGCATCTCAGCCATTGCTGACCTCATTTTATCTTTGTCGGATGTTCACATTTACATAATTCATTTGTTAAGAGTCTGGTGCAGTAAGTCTTCTTTCGTGTTTGTGGGTATTATCCTCTAAATGCCTTTTTTTGACCGCCATTACTAAAAGAGTTTTGCTTTGCTCTAGACTAACAGGTATTATTTCTCAGAACTTTTTTTTTAAAGATTTTTAGTTATTTATTTGATTGAGAGGCAGATAGTGAGAGAGAGCACAAGTAGGGGAGAAGGACTGAGAGAATCAAACTCTGCTGAGCAGGGAGCCTGATGTGGGGCTTGATCTCAGGGTTCTGGGATCATGACCTGAGCCAAAAGCAGACACTCAACCACTGAGCCACCCAGGCACCCCTAATGGTTCACTTTTATACAGTGTGATGCTTTTATTGTTTTTCTAACTAATTTCCATGAGTCAAGCCCTGGATTTATTCCTACTATAATATTTTGCATGAGGCTCACTTCACCTATAAATCTGTACCTTACATTAATTTTTAAGCCAGTATAGGCTTTTAAATGACTTATTCATTTTCTTTATTCTCTTTCTGGAACTCCAACAGTTTTTATAATCTACACTTCAAGTAAGTCTACCTTTTCATTTCCGCCATCTATACATATATGGCGTTCTGAAATTCTCTCATAGCTATTTTCCCATTAATTAATCAAAACACTGAGGTTATCTTTTAGTTATTTACTTCATCCACTGAGATTTTTATTTCATTGAATTTATTTCTCATTTCAAGAAAGCCAACAGGATTTTTTTTTTTTTTTAATGTTCTGCCCTTTAAAAAAAAATGTCATGCTATTTTCTTAGGCTTGGAATCCTTTCATATGTTTATTTATTGGCTTTCTGGTTTTGCGTAACTAATCTCCACAGACTTTAGAAGCTCAGATAATAAACACTTATTATTTGGCACAGTTTCCAGGAGTCTGAAGTGTAGAAAAGGCTTAGTTACCTTGGTGTGATTCAGACTCAGGGTCTCATAAGAAATGCTATCAAAGATGTTAGCCAAGGATGTTATCATCTGAAGGCTGGACTGGGGCTGGAATATCTGCTTCTAAGGGAGTTCACTCACAATCCTGAGAAGTTAGTGCTACTACTGGCAGGAGTCTTCTTTCCCCATAGGGCTACTTGACTATCCTTTTCACATGGCGTCTGGCTTCCCCTCAGACTGATCCAAGAGAAGATAGGGGAAGCCTAGATTTGGAAATTATACACTGTCATTGCCATGTGCATCATTATACACAGGTTAGTCCTACTTAGTGTGGGAGGGGACCAGTACACAGGGCACAAACACCAAGAGATGGGGATCGCTGGGAGCTTCTTTGGACTATGGTTACCATAATTTGCTATCTTTTCTTTATCACCTAGTGTACAAGAGTTCTTTTAGATAAACTCTGAGTCATTTCTTTTGGAACCCCAGTGGTGCCTCCAGGCAAGGAGTGGTATATCCCCTTTGGCCCTATTTTACTCTTTTCTTCCCTCTCATCTATCCTATATTTTCTTATTTAATTCTAACAGTCACATTATGCCTTCTGTTCTATTTTTTCCATACTCTGTTCCTCTCATCTGGGGATTTGTTTTTTACACTCAACATTTAAATACATGCATATTATATTTGACATTTCTGGGTATATATAGTGTTACAGTGTTCAGATTGCCTGGTCTTTCATATTATTAAAACAGTAGTCATAACTGCATCCTTAGGCCTGATTTCAACTTATATGAGGAAACAGTTCCTCTTAAGAACAAATCATGAACATGAGTGGGTATCAGAAAAAGAAGGCTGATAGGCCAATGCTCAGGAAAAATAGAGACAACTCATTTTGTATATGTACATCAGAAGTGAGCCAGCAATGACAGGTCAAAGGACCAGTACTCTAAAAAAGAAACTAAGATCTTGAAATACTTTGTCCTGTCTTCACTACCCTGTCTACCAGAATTAGTACATCTTAAAAACCAAGTAAGTTCAATACGTTTGTATTTGAGAACAACAGAAGAGTAAACAGAGAAAAGTGTGTCTTTTACTCCAGAGCCAAATTTTGGATATGGTGTTGTGTTAACTATCTATAAAGGTGGAGTTGCAACTGATTCCTTGAGATCTGGCATGTAGAAGTAAAACACAGGCCTGAAACATGGTTAGGCCAAGACACAATTTGGAGACTGAGGCATGCAAAGGACTGCATGCTTCCTGACATTCTCTGACCTGTGCCAATGATCTAGACTTTTCATCTAAAGAGCATGAAAGTCAACTTATTCTACTCTGCAATGATTTCAAGCAGTAATTCCTAAAGTATCATACTCTCAACTCAGGCAATAATAGAGATTACTTCATGTAATATATGGGTAAGTTCAATTATTTTTTAAACTATGAATTTTGAACAATTTTAAGAGTGAAATATACCTAGAATGATATACCTGTCTGTCAGCTTGGGCTGCTATACCAGAATACCATAGACTTGGTGGCTTGAACAAATTTCTCAGAGTTCTGGAGGCTGAAAGTCTAAGATTGGGGTGACAGCATGGTTGAGTTCTTGGTTATGTCCTCTCAGCTTTTTCCTTGGTGCATGTGTGCAGAGAGAGATCTTATGTCTCTTCTTCTTCTCATTAAAGCACTAATTCCTTGATAGGGGCAGCACTTCTGTGACCTACTTTAGCTCTGTTTACCTCTAAAAGCACCCCCCAGTTCCATCCACGTTGAAGCAAATGGTGGGTATTTGTGGTTTCTAATTGCTGAGTAATATTCCATTGTATACATAAACCACATCTTCTTTATCCATTCATCTTTCGATGGACACCGAGGCTCCTTCCACAGTTTGGCTATTGTGGCCATTGCTGATAGAAACATCGGGGTGCAGGTGTCCCGACGTTTCATTGCATCTGAATCTTTGGGGTAAATCCCCAACAGTGCAATTGCTGGGTCGTAGGGCAGGTCTATTGTTCTCATTCATTTGGGGAATATAAATAATAGTGAAAGGGAATATAAAGGAAGGGAAAAGAAATGTTGGGAAATATCAGGAAGGGAGACAGAACATAAAGACTCCTAACTCTGGGAAACGAACTAGGGGTGGTGGAAGGGGAGGAGGGCGGGTGTTGGAGGGGAATGGGTGATGGGCACTGAGGCGGACACTTGATGGGATGAGCACTGGGTGTTTTTCTGTATGTTGGTAAATTGAACACCAATAAAAATTAATTAAAAAGAAAAAAATTTAAAAAAAAATAAAAGCACCCCCCATACCTTCCAAACAACATCCCATTGGGTTTGAGGGTTTCAACATATGAATACTGGTAGGACATAAACATTCAGTCCATTGCAAAGGTTATGATGAGTATTTCTAACCTATACTTGCTTAAAAGGCTAGAGTTGATAGCAATGATAGAGTTAAGTCTCTTTAAACAAACAGCTTTGCATATTAAACAAAATTGCAAAGGTGAAATGCAGATGACTGAAATTTACACTCACTAAGAAGCAGAGATTAGTATAGCTGATCTGATCCTCCATATCCCTAAGCCACAGGGAAACCAACTCACCTGCACACCTGTCATCCTAAGAAAAGGACTCGGGCTCCAGATGGACCCAATGTTCTAACTTCTTGCTCTATGAATACTTGTAGCAAATATAATTCATGCTGCCCTAATATAATCTTTCCAATTAAGGAGATTTTCCAATTGGTTTTATACTAGACTTCATTCCCTACAGCCATTCCTGCATTGGTAATTAAGAAAATAAAACCAATATTTTAACATCTCTAGTCCTTGATAAATTATCACTGCCTTTAATTTACCATAACTGTGTGAATTACCTGACTAATATGTCTAGTTGTTCTTCCTCTATGTCTAGGTGATAATATCTATGTTTTTCTTGTGACTTCTGATGTTAAGAGATATATTCAATTTAAAAACCTAAAAGTCTACTTGAAGTTTAAATATAATCGATCTTCAGACAATTGAAAAATCTGAAATATCTCTAAGAGAAAAGTGTACGTTCTTCCTATTGCACTGAATACAGCAATTTGGTCATACCCGCAAGGTAAAACAACTATACTCAGCATAAGTGTACTGAATGCCTGTGTTAGGTCTCCTTTCCAGGACAGTAGGTTTTACTAAAACTTAGCTATTCTCTGGATATGATTTATAACAACTATGTGATACAGCTATTTACCACACATTATGCAATTCCTTTTTTCTCTGTCTACAGTAACAAATCCACTCTTTTTCAAATGTTATTGCTTTCACTCATGTATCCAATGAAATTTTCTAGGTGGCACAGAGTATTTTCCATCTTTAAAGATACTGTATCATACATGAATGTGACTACAACTAGACTGAAGTAGAAGTTGAACAATTTTCAAGCTAAAAATCTAAGTACTTTAACAGCCTTATGCTGTTTAAATTAGCATTTCCCTCAATTAAAAGATGACAAAATAAAGTTTTAACTATAAAATAGATTAAAGTTATTTATTTGCCCGATTTTATTTTCTAGAAACAAATAAAAATAGTAAGTTGAATGGACCACAGGCTTTGGCCAATTTTTCCCCTATATATTTGCTAATATTTTCTATATATTTCTATATATTGTTAATATTCCTATATATTTCCTATATTTTTCAAGACTACACCAAACCTGCTAAAATCAGAATATTTAAGATTGCAAACATGAGTCTCAAATTTCTTGATTTTTTGTCTTGAATCTTTTATTGAACTGTAAATATTTCCAATAATTTGTATTTTTTTCAGAGTCTGTATTTCCTTTTGAAAGATATGGAAGAAAGACCTTAAAACAAAATGCTTTTTTGGAATGTATTATTCTGAGACAAATAGATACACCTAACAGCTTAACATTCTAAGGTAAAAAGCTGCAGGCAAGATCTTAAAAATGAAGACAAAAGTACCCAAACTTTTCCCCTTGCCTTTTCATTTGCACTGAAGCAAACATTACTCTTTGCAGAAAGAAGGGGGACTTGAACAAGCATTTATACACAAAGCTGGTGAGACACTGAGGGTAATGAGGAGGGATGCCAAAAATTTAATCAGCTCATTTTAAAAATGACAATAACAAAAAACATTCAGACATCATAAAAATTATGCTTAAGTATCCTATAAATAGTTACCATACTCTCTAAATTTTAAGCCATCATCAGTTGCAAGATACACTACTAACTTTGTTAACAACTTTCCTGAAAAAATAATACACTAATATCTTTGGATACTGATATTCATTCTAATAATTGATATTTTTACAAGTAATAATTTTTATGTTGCTGAATTCTGTATTTTTAGAATAGGATGAAAAACATGTAGGCAATTTCTTTTCAGTTTGTAAACAGTATGTTGTGATCCCATGCAGTTATGACTTTAGCTTTACAAATACCCCAGCTGTCTCACAAATAATCCTTGAAGCAAGATAGAAATTGCCACATGTGTTCTGCCGAAGGGAACTTTTTTCTTGCTTTTTGCATGTAGTATGGAAAAAGAATAATGCAAAACAGATATTTCCTTTGGGGTACTTATTTTTAAATCTGAATATTGACTGGCAATAATACTTTCTTAATAATAATCTACTCTAATGATCTGATTCAAAGTGAGGGTATTTGACTTTGCCATAATCCTCCATCATTGTCTATTCGGGGAATGAACAACATCATCATACGCTGATGCAAAAAAATCATAGGATTCTATTGCATGGTTAAGTTTGTCTACTTTCCCTAGAAATGCAATTAATCTTGTTTAAAAAGTCTTTCCTCTAGTATCCTTCTGGATTGGTTTTAAAATAAGAATCTACATTCATCAAGATATTGAAACAAAGAAGCTACAATCCATAATAGAGAATGGATTTGAAAATTAAGTTAGAAACAACTGGAAGTGAGAAATTGAGAAAGAGTTGACCTGGAAAAGTAAATAATGCTGTTGGAAAAAGTTAAAGGAAACTAAGTTGGTGGCATACATACTCCTGGGGGAAAAATAATGAAAGTTTGCAGTTAAAAGGTTACCATTTGAGTCAACACTGTTTTGAACTAAGGTAACAATGGAAAAAAAAAACTGAAAAAATATTGTGAAGTTGGAGTCAGCAAGGTTTGCAAGTAGGCAATGTTAAAGGAAAAGTCAAAGAATACTGTGGAATTTCAATCCTGGCTTGCTATAAAATAGTAATATCATTAGAGGAACAAGGAATGAGGGGGAAAGAGGCTGATTTTGAGGGAATAGGCAAAAATGAAATAAGTAACTCCTTATGGACACTTAGTATAAAATAAAAGTTGCAAGTAATGTGCCGATTCATACCTTGGGGATTAGGTGAATATTTTGCATCTGTGTGTGTGTATTTTTAAGTTTTTGTTTTGGTTTATTAGCCAAGGAAGAAAAGTGCTGTAGATAAATAATCAGCTTATACTGGAAACAAATCAATGTCTGTGAGGGAATCTATATGCCCTGATCCCATCTCAGCTAACAGAAGAAAAAAATTGATAATCATCAAAAGCAATATTTTTATTGAAAACCAAATTTCTATTTGTATTTTCATCTTATGGCAAGATGACATAAAATTCCTTTAAGAAACCTATAGTTTCAACAGGCTCTGTGGTTTCAACCCAGTGTTTCTTTTGTTATGAAGCCAACATTAAAACCACACAGTTCAGGCAGTTTTTTAAATTCCATATTTTTTTTTTGTCGAAAACTTGAACCAGAAAATCAGGACAAATGATCTATAACTGATACTTCGTATCTCTGCTTCTGAGTCTGGCCACCCTTCTCTCTCTCCTTTGAAATCATCAGCCACAGAATATAAGTAAGCAAGATAACTAGAGTAGCAACAGTATTGGCAGTAGTTTGTGTTTCCTTTTAATATTCTTTTATGTTATCCTCTGCCACTGGTCTCGGTGATGCTCTCTAAGCTCAGAGTGGGAGGTCATTTGGGAAAAGCCCTGGCCACTGAAATCAAATAAGCTTAGGTGAAACTCTCATTTTCCCCTTCAACTATGTACTGTTATCCATATCATTTATGCTCTTTACTACATTTAATTTTTCACATCTATAAAGTAGAAATTGTATTCTCTTCCTTGTGAGGTTAGCGTTGGATGAGTGATATGAAATGGTTAACACTGTGGTCCAAAAAAAAAAAAACACTGTGGTCCTAAGAAGCAGACATAATTTGTCACTTTTTAGCTAGGTAGCCTTGGGCAGGTTATTCCCTTCTCAGTTTGCTCCATAAAATTGGGATAATAAAGATATCAATCCTATCCAACATTTAAGAGCTCTTCACTGGCAATGGACTAGACATTATTCTAGACTCAAAAAGTTAGAGGACTGGGGTGCCTGGGTGACTCAGTCAGTCAAGTGATTGAGTCTTGATTTTGGCTCAGGTCATAATTTCAAGGTTGTGAGATTGAGCCCCACATGAGGCTCTGTGCTGGGCGTGGAGCCTGCTTAAGATCCTCTCTCTCTCCCTCTGCCCTTCTCTACACTTCCACCCCAGCCATTCACAGGTGTGTATGTATATGCATGCATTCTCTCTCTCTAAAAGAATTAAAATAAATAAAATAATAAAATAAAATGTTAGAGGATTATATAAGATGGTACATACGAGTGGTGAATGGTATCAGCTCTCTCTCTCAGAAGGACTTTCCGTATTCCCTACCTTTGCCAAGCTTCTTGTCCATTGAGAATGCTTCCCAATCCCCTTGTTAGGCTTGACCACATGACTTGCTCTGATCAATGCACATGAGCAGACATTATGCATACCATGTCCCAACAGAAGCTTTACATGTGCTTTCTTTTTCCTCTCCTTCTACTTGACAACAGAATATGTCACATAGGACCTTTGTCCTTAGCTTTGATCCCAGATAAACAGGAAAAGTAGTACACTGCTTGAAGCTCTATAGAACTAAAAACATGTATGAATAAATATGTATTTTTGCCATTATTGTTCTATGCCCACTCATATGCTTGAGATCAAGAAATAAATGCTTGTGGTTACAAGCCACTGAGGTTTGGCTTTCAACAAAAGCTGGCATATAACATTGTTTTGCATATGAATATTATTTTAGCAAGAATAACAAACTAAAATATGTAACAAAAGTATATAAGACACTTGAAAAGATACTAGGCATCTATCTACCCATTCACCAACAAATGTTAATATTGAGTAATATTACGTGCCAGAAACTGTTTAAGCTCCTGGAGATAAGGCAGTGATAAGACAAAAATCCCTGCTATCATGTAGCTAACATTATTGTTGGGGAAAATAGAAATATAACCATATGGAGAAAGAAAATGTCAGACAAGGAAGAGATTCTGTGTGTGGAAGGAAGTCAAGTGCCTATCTGGAGGAAGTACATTCCAGGATGAGGGACAAGAAGGTGTAAAAACCCTGAGGCATAAATGGATTGGAGTATTTAAGGATTAGCTAAGAGGATGTATAATTGTCAAGTAGAGGCACAGGGCTGGAAGGTGACGTATGAGAGGTCTGAGGGGACCAGTCAAGCACACCTTGGAAGCTACTATAGAAGTCTGGCTTTTGCTCTGAAAAAAACAGGATGTCATAGGAAGACTCTGATGATAGGATGACGTGATCTTATCTAAGTTTGAAAAATGATAAGTCTGCCTGCTGCTTTGAGAACAGATTATATTCTCAAGGGTAGAAGCAGAGATAATTTAAAAGGCAACTATAATAATCCATGCAGACACAACAGTGGCTTGGGAGGGGAGAGTAATGAGAAGTGGCCGACTATTGATATATCTGAAGCTAGTGGCAAACCAGATTTGTTCATGAAAAATAAACAAGTAGAAATATATTGTCATTTACTGAGAAAGGGAGGCATGGAAGAATGGCAAGACTGAGGGGACAATTAATAATCAAGAATTCACTTGTAGCCATGGAGATATAAGGGTCAACGCATTGAATTATTGATTTCCTTTTTGCCTGTCCAGAGAGGGATTTGGCTTTGTGCAGAGTTCTTCAGAAACCACCACATGGAGTGGCTAAGGAATTAATCCTGCCAGGATGATGAGGTGGAGGATCAGAGCTGAGTCCCAGAGCTACAACTGAAAGAACTGGAATCCAGCCCTGATTATGTCCAGGGAGAGGCTGGTGTTCTTCCAACCAAGAACACTACATTGATGGAGCAGGACTAAAGGTTAAGTTTTCAGCACTTGTGAGTGCTCACTACATGGATTATTGCAATTCATTTTTAAATTACCTTGCCTCTGATCTCTTCAAGAAGGAAACTGTGCTCCCCACCTTGCCATACTGAGCCTACAGCCTCGGTATCAGGATTACCCAAGAGCTTGATAACCAGTAGATTATTACACACTGCCTGGAATGAGCTTTTCCTGGGGTGTTTTAGTTTTATTTTAATTTATTGTAGGCTTGTTTTAGGTTATTTCCCTTCATTACCTTTGAGATGTCTACCAGGCATCTAAGTTGAGATGTTTAATAGGGAATTAGTATACAAGTCTGGATTTGAGGGTGAAGGTTGAGAATGGGGACAAATCTAGGAAACTTATATTTGTTTTTTAATAAAAGAAAGGCATAACATGGAGAAGAAACAGTTGACAACAATCCTTAGGAATATTTAGTGTGAGCTGACAGGAAAACATCTCTCAATGTAACTGAGAGATTAATACAGTCTCCAAAACAATGTTAATTATAAGGTAACCAGTTTGGTTATTATAACCCCTCAAATATAATGGAATTACAGTTTAACTTCAGACAAGATTTCCTAATATTTTCCACAGGATGAGACAGAAGCACAACTGATTCAAACCTCTTTACTATCTTTATTTACAAAGATACTAAGACTAATTACTAGCAACAATTCACAATCTTTTCCAGGATTAATATACTAGTAAGAACAGAAGGGTATTAGAATATGTCTGGAAATGAAATATTGATTTCCTCAACAGTGCTTTTTAAAGTAAACAAGTTTGAAAATACTCATATATTAAAATTTCTTCTTTGCCAAGGTAGAGGGCACAGTCCATGAATGACAAATCATCGATTGCAATGTCTCCAGTGAAGCCATCTCCTACAAAAGCCTCCACCAAAGTCTAAGAAAAATACAAGAAATCTGTTGCTATTGTGAAGGACATTAACTTATGAAAACCACATGATAGGATAAAAAATCAATTTACTTAAAGTGAAATTTTTTCTGAACCATTAAAAAAATACTTTCCAATAGTATTTATAAAATAGGCATCTTGTCCCTACCTAAATAATTCCAGTAACAGGAATTTCTGTTCCTTATTGGGCCCATTAGACCCACAAAACTCATTGTGTTTCTAGTGATTTTCTGAAATTGTAATAGGTCAGATTGATATCTTCTTCCCTATAACTTTCAACCTTTAATTCTAGACTTGTCCTATTTTTTTCTGATCCTTTGAGTATTTGAAGGCAAATCATGGTTTCCTTTTCCCACCTTTGCCCAATGAGTTCATCTGTTTCCAAGGTTAAACCTCCTCATTGTTCAAGAAATCCAATTTGCAGCCAGAGGTACTTGCTAGAATGTACATTTTTAAGAGCTTTAGAATTTTTCTCACACTGACCTTATTCTGTAACACTTTATGAAACTGGCTAATCGTTATTAGATCTCCTTCAGAACCGCATTAATCACAGCAAATGCCGATGACATCTATGCTCTTACAGGAGCTGCAATTCCACCAAACCTCCAGTAAAACATGAAATACTGACAAACCACTATGTTATATGGCAGATTGTGATTAGGGCTGAAATTTACTATAATGGAATTAATCATGATAAATTATTTTAATACTTATGCAAATATGTTGCATACTGAACAGGAATCCTGCTATAATTTAATAATGAAGAACTTCAAGCAAATCAGAAAACACATTCTTTTCTCCCACTATTATGTGAATATATGTTTCTGTTGCATTTCTCCTTACAAATGTTTTTTTCTCCTTACAAATGTTATATATGGGAGTTTAAATTTTATTTCATTTTTTAAAAATTCTTAGCTTCTATCCAAACTTGTCTCACACATTATTTATGAGTGTCTTAGAGGTAGGAAATTTTTAAAAGATCAAATTACTGACCTCAAACCTCTTGACATCTTCCCCCAACTTCCTAGTCTTTCTTGAGAATTACCAGTTTTCTTCATAATTTGTCAGTTAGGAAATTAATCAATGTGGGAAAGGTTTATGTATCTAACTAATGGGTAAATGTATTCCACTTAATATTGCCAGAAGAACATTTATTTATCAGTACTATGCAGGAGTGTCCTGGTGCTTTATAATGGATCACTTCATATATAAAATGCACCCTTAGTTTCTCCACTATCATGAATGAAAGAAATATTATAGGCAGAGAAAAGAAAAATGCATAAAGAATACCCAGTAGAAAACCATACAATTATTCTAATAAACAAAAAACTGGCAGTCAGAATTTGGCAGAACCTACTGTAAGAAAATATTTTTTGTTCTATTAAAACAAAAAAGACTGCATTTGGGTAAGCCAGAAGAAAAAGGCAAACACAAAGACTAATTACTAATAAATTCCCTGGATCAATAGGCCTATCCTACTGCAGTACAACATAGGACATGGCTGAGACAAAAGCTGAGAAGGTGCAAGAAAAAGGAGAAATTAGGGTAAATAAGAGGAAACATTGATTTTGCTACACTGCACATGATTATATTAGTTTACTAAGAAGGAGGGATAGAAAATGACACCAAAACTGAGGGGGGCACTTGACGGGATGAGCACTGGGTATTATATATATGTTTTCAAACTGAACTCCATTCAATCAATCAATCAATCGAAAATGACATCAAAATCCCAAAGTTTATGGAAAGCACAGTTCTTCTGCATAAAAATATCTGTAAGCTAACTTTGTGGATATATACATGTATAGCTCCACTTGAGAATATGCGCTCTCTGTTCAAAAGTATTTTTTTTGTTGTCATTATGCAGCCATAAATTTAAACAATAGTCATTTGTGAAAATTGTAAATTTTCTCATTTGTGGGCCACACTAGGTAAGTAGTACCTCTGAGTGGATTCTTTTTGCAAAGGCTTATTTCTATTCTAGTTCACTGCATACTACATAAGAAGCATTTTGATAGTGCTTGTATCAGCATTAAGTGCCAAGAAGATGACAAAAAAAAAATCTGAGGCAGAAGACAGTTGGGTCTTGTGTTGAGATACAATGTAATCGTAATTTTTACCAAAATACATTCAATTTCCTGACCCTTTAAACATTAACATTGTTGAGAACAATAGCTTCAAGTTGAAATACTAAAACTGTTTGTATGTATATTTGCAGTCTCAGCCTCTTTGAGAATTTAATTAAGCCAACCACTAAAAAAAAAAAAAAAAGTTATGAATCTATGAATGTTCAGGTTTTATTCTACCTTTGTCCTACATTTAAATGTGGTCTTGCGAAAAGCTTTGCATGTCATCCTAAGAAACTAATCCTAAGAACATAGTCACACAAAAAAGAAGAAACCCAAGTGTCTCTGTTCTGAAAAATTCACTTTCATTTCTGGTGTTTTTCCCAGAATAAATGGAAGAATATTAAAACACAAACATTATAGTATGCAGGGCAGTATTGCCATCCTGGAAATTAGAGAAGCCACATTTTACTCTTAAGTGCCATTAGTACCTTACTGAATTACTTAAAGGGCAATTGGAAATTCCAGTTTGGTCTAAACGACCTGCATTATCCATACAGGCCAATTCTACTTACATTAGAACTATCACTGGCTTGGAAATTTTGTAAAGTAATGCAGTGCTTCTAAGTTGTTCTTTTCATGGGCTGCTGCATCTAGGTGCTCCAACTAAAGACAAGATGGCTTTGTCAACTACATTGTGACTTTTAGTTCTAGTATAACCAAAGACTCAACTATTAATAAGGGTCTCAACACTTGCCAGAACTCATTTATCTCTATATTTAGGAAGTTCTGAATTTCTAACCAAGCATTTTAAATGATCTGGAAACTCCCATTATCATATATATGTAACACAATTATAATTTTACTAAAATACCTTCAATTTCCTAACATATATATGTACATATGTGAGAATTAACTCACGGGAAATAAAAAATGGCATTAACTCAACCTGTCACCTACTATTCTAACCATCCCAAGTTTGTGAAAGAATACAAAATTCAAACATATCAATTTTTGATATAATCTTCAGGAAGACTTGAAATAAAGGATTTCTTCTCTAAGATTAAACAACAATATACACTCGATGTGGAGCAACTAGGACTCTGATGCATTGATGATGGGAGTCCAAAATGGTTTGGAAAATGGTTTGTCAGTTTCTCATAAAATTAAACATACTTCTCTATAATGTGGCAATCCCCCATATAGGTATTTGCTTACTCAAGAGAAATGAAGCCATGCCAAACAAACACCTGCTCACAAAGTGAAAACAATCCAAATACCCTTCAACTGGTAAACAGTAAAGAAACTTGTGGGAGATCTATACTATGGAATGCCACTCAGCAATAAGAAAAACTAGTGGTACATATAACAACAGTTGCGCATCACAAAAGCATTATACCTAAGCCAAAGAAGCCGTCTCAAAAGGCTACATACTTGATCAATCCATTTATACAACATTCCAGAATAGGCAAAACTATGGAGAAAGAAATCCGATGAGTGTTGTCAGGGGCTCTAGGGATCGATGACATGGAGGAATGGGGAATCTGAGAGGATGAGAGAAATATTTTCTTACTTGTGGTGGTGGTTACACAACTGTGTGAGTTTACTGAAATTCATAGAGCTGATCACCTAAACAAGATGGATTTTACTTAAATAAACTATACCTCAATAAAAAAAAATAAAAACATTTATTTCATACTTATTGCCACAAATCATTATTATCTCAATGACTATTTTTACTGTTTTCTAAATCACTAATTTCATCCATGGAATTTTATAATTATTACACTGTAATCTCAAGTATTACACCATTTTAATTAAGCTATGAACATTCTCTTGTAATCCACTAATACTTCCCCAGAGAATATTTGCTTTCCATTTTACTTGTTAATGATATCCACTTATTTTCATTTACTATTTTCATAATTAAAAATGCAAAAACAAAGAAAATGAAAGACATAAAAATTCCTTTACCCTGTTTTTTATAGTTGACTAACAGTTTGATGTAGCCAAACTCCTATACACATTTAGACAACTATCCGATATTTTACCGTATAACCTAAAATTTAAGGGGCTCATAGAAAGTCAGTTTAGGATCTTAAACTTTCTAGGCTAATATTTAGGGAAACATTTGCTAGATTCAACATAAAAAGGCTTTTAAATCACAGCTGGAATTTTTTATATAACCTTGAAACTAACTTCAGTGAAATATAACTTAGATTTTTGTCTAACAAATTTTATGTTTCTCTTTGTCTTTTTTTTTATATGTCTCTGGCCATACCACATACAAAAACTGCAGAATAATTAGAGTTTTCCAATTATTATATTATACATAGTATAGTATAATATCATTAAACGTGGGCCACAAAAGCTCTACTTAAATTGTGTATACACCTGATCATAGAAATGTATAATAAAAATAAAGTCATGGTACTAGAAGAGATGAAATAAAATGCTGGGATAGATAAGTAGGGCAAGTGCTATAAAATGATTACTTAGAGAAAGTATCTAATGTGGCTCACCTGTGTAAGATCCTATTTTGGGAAAAAATCATGACAACAATTTTTATTGATATTTTGGCATTATACCCTATTTCTTCTTACCTAATGTCAGGCATAATATATGGCTTCCTAAGAATTTTTATTCTTCAACGACTGTGTGCTTTGGCATTATGCCAAGTGTTTCCATAGTTACCAAAAAGAATTTTTTAAAAAGTTATCTTGATGGTTTCTCACCATCTAGGACAGAAGAGACAAAATGGTTATAACCCAGCTCCCAGGAGTGTGGTTTAGCCAAAACAGTGCTTTCAAGGAGAACAGGTTGACAAATATTTTTAAAGTAGGATTATTTCACAAAAAGATACGGTCCTGTGGTTGTTACAGTCTGATTATTCCCTATTAAAAACATAACTCTAAGGCTGACAGTTGTCATTTATTATTTAACACCTGACCTACTTCCAATTCATGTCCTTTGCCTGGTTCCCATAGGCATTTGAGTTTCCAATTCCTTGTGCATGTTAGGTCAGAAACCATGAAGGATCTGACACTTTACCCTACTCACCAGCTAACAAGGTAGCTTGCCAATGTTTCATACACAGATACTGACAGAAGACACCAGATCCTTGATTGAGAAGGAAAGCAAAAAGCATCACTTAGAAAAATTCCTTCCACTTGTCTCCCTCAATAAGATGTTTTCCTTTGCAGAAGATCCCAGACATTAGGTGACTAGCTGTTATAAGCTGCTGGTATACATGCTCATCTTCAACTCCAGAGAGAGAGAGAGGATGGGAGGGAGGGAGAAAGGGGGCTTAATTTGGAATTTGTAAGCAAATGTCTCAGGGTAAAGGCTACTCAAACACACTCTTCACTCAGAGACTGAGCTGTGAAGAACACAAAAAATCCATGGAGAATTACCTCCCAGCAGTGTAGCTGGATGGTGCTACACTCCTGATATATTTAATTTGTGGAAGCACTAGGACTCCCCCAATGTGTGCATAAATTACGATGTTTGTATCAATTCAGCCTCCTTTTCTCTTATATAATACCTCATTTTATACTATTCTGAACTAAATGGGTATAAATTGTTGGAGTCTTCTGGAGATGACCACCCACCTGCTGTTGGCCTAGCAACTTTAACGCCCACAGAATCTTTTCCCATCTGGGCTTCTGTTGTATTGAGAGCAGAGATTAAAAAAAAATCAAGGACAGGGAATGTGGCAGAGGAGAAATAAGATCATTCGAAATATCATTCATGTTTCCTTATTTAAATAGAATTCTTTCTGTTATTCTTTTTTTAAAGATTTATTTATTTATTCCCCCACTGGGGGAATTTATTTATCACCCCCACTGGGGCTGCCCTCTTTCTGTTATTCTTGAACAACAGAAACAGATACCTTAAAAATAATTTCTAAGTATTCAGATCATATGAAATTGATTTTCTCTCCATATTTGTTAAAAGGGTTGGCAAACCACAGCAGGTATTCTGCTACATTAGCTTCCATGTAGTTTCAAATGTATAAGAAGGGCCAAAATTTGGGTGAGTTCCCTCTCTCCCTCAACATAGTTGCCTAATATGCCTACATTTAATACAGATAAATGTTAACCAGTTTGAAACTAATTTGCTACTTGACACTCCACAAACCATCTCACAGGTAACCCATTTCACACCCCATATATTATTTGAATGATGACAAATAGTACTCCATTTCTTCAGTCCTAGGAATTTATGGAACCTATTTGATTGGAGGTTATAAAGAAGCATTTAATTGAAAATAGTTGGGCAGCCTGGGTGGCTCAGTGGTTTAGCACTACGTTCAGCCCAGGACCTGATCCTGGAGACAGGGGATGGAGTCCCATGTGGGGCTCCCTGCATGGAGCCTGCTTCTCCCTCTGCCTCTCTCTCGTTCTCTCTCTGTCTCTGTCTCATGAGTAAATACATAAAATCTTTTTAAAAAATTGAAAATAACCTGATAGATATCAGAGAGAAAAAAAGTGAAGGTTTGGAACTATTAGTTTAAAAGTTCACAAAAAAGGTTTTTATTATTTAAAAATGATGCAGTAAGGTATAATAAGATTTTACTATAGCACAATACTGTCCCAAGTGATTGGTTCATACATGCCAGAGTAAAATTCCTTTAAGGAGCAGAGTTCTAAAATCCCTAAATGTTATTTTTTTTTACCAATCACCAGGCTAATTTTTCATCCCCTACACCATTAAATATAAGAGTTAATGGAAAAAAAGTGGAACTATAATTTATTATTTTGATATACAATATCCTTTTATGACATTAATCATGTAGTTCTCATTCTTCTCATGAAAGGAGGCTCCAAATAACCCCTACACTTCTATATGACAACTTAAAACTGATACATACCTAAAGCACCCAAAACTAGGTCATACATTTAACCACAAAAAATAGCCCTCATTTGCCTTTTGTTCTAGTTTAATATCCCATAAGCCCACCAAGTAGTTATCATGAATTAAAAATCCCACTTTAATTGTCAGCATCAAGGGTACTTCTTCAGAGAAGCCTTTCTTCATCACAGAAGCTGAGGAAATTTTCCTTTAAAATTTTCCATAACTTTTAATTGTATAAGTACTTGTACATTTAAATGTTTGTCTGTCTCCTCTAGAAGACTTTAAGGACAGGCTTCATGAGGCTCATTGAGGGACAGATACAAAGCACCTAGCACAGTGATGAGCATACACTAAGTACTAAGCAGCCGAATACTTCAGGGAAACATACGATTTCAACTAAATTTGTTGATGCCATTCAATGGAATCCCTATCAAAATACCAATGGCATTTTTCACAGAACTACAGCAAAAAAATCCTTAAAATTGCATGGAACAACAAAAGACTTGGAATAGCCAAAGCAATCTTGAGAAAAGGAACAAAGTTAGAGGTATTACACCTCCTGATTTCAAACAATACTACAAAGCTATAGTAATCAAAACAGTATGGATGGTACTGGTAAAAAAAAAAAAGTGAATACACAGACCAATGGAACAGAAGACAATACAGAAATACACCCACGCTCATACATTCAATTAATCTTTGACAAAGGAGGCAAGAATATACAATGGGGAAAAGACTGTCTCCAATTAGTGGTGCTGGGAAGACTGGACAACTACATGCAAAAGAATGAAACTGGACCACATTTGTACCATCTACAAAAATAAACTCAAAATGGATTAAAGATTTAAATGTAAATCTAGTAACCATAAAACTTCTAGAAGAATGTATAGGCAGTAAGCTCTTTTATAATAGTCTTATAAATATTTCTTTAGATCTATCTTCTCAGGCATGGGCAACACAAAAATTGGACTACACCACACACATCGCAGTGAAAGAAACCATCAACAAAATGAAAAGGTGACCTACTGAATCAGAGAAGATATTTACAAATGATATCACTGATAAGGGGTTAATATCCAAAACATGAAAAAAAAAAACTCACAGAGCTCAATACCCCCCCTAAAATATCTGATTAAAAAATGGGCAGAGGACATGACTAGGCATTTCTTGAAAGATGACATACAGATCAATAGATGCATAGAAAGATACTCAACATCACTCATCATCAGTGAAATGAAATCAAAGCCACAATAAAATATCACTGAAACCCTGTCAGAATGGCTATTACCAAAAACAGGAAATAACAAGTGTTGGTGAGTTGTAGAGAAATCTAGGGAGGGAACCCTAGCACACCATTAGTGGGAATGCAAAATGGTACAGACACAATGGAAAACAGTATGAAAGTTCCTCAAGAAATTTAAAACAGAGCTACCATATGATCCAGTAATTCCACTTCTGAGTATTTATAGAAAGAAGATGAAAACACTAATTCAGAAGCATTCCTGTGTTCATTGCAGCATTATTTACAATAGTCAAGCTATTGAAGCAATCTAAGTATCCATCAATGGATGGATGGATAAAGAATATATGGTGTGTGTATGTATTGTGGAATCTACAAAAAACAAATAGATACAGAGAACAATCTGTTGGTTGCCAGAGGGGAGTGGGGTGGAGGATGGGCAAAATAGGGGAAAAGGATTAAAAGGTACAAACTACCAGTTACAAAATAAGACAGTGGGATGCAATGTACACCATAGAGAATATACTTAATGATACCATAACAACCTCATACCCTGACAGATGGTAGCTGGGTTTACCATACTGATCACCTTGTAGTGTATATAAATGTTGAGTCACTATGTTGTACACCAGAGACCTAACATTGCATATCAGCTACATTTAAAGTAAAATGAAATTATTGTTGTTATTCATGTCATACCATATTGCCCACAGGTTTCACATGACACGATTGTCATATCAACAAAAAGGCGCAATACGTATTGATTTTCCTAGTTATTTCTCCACATATCTAAGCCATTGACAAGTTCCACTTTTTTTTCTTTTACAACTCCCTGTATCTTTCCCTTCCCTGCAGTGCCTTGTTCCTGGATTCCAATTCATTTCTACCTGTATTTATAGTTTTCCTACGCTTTTCTCCCTTTTTCCAATTCTAATGCAGATATATCTGCATTTCCAGGTTTTTTCCCTTTAATCTGAAGCATTACATTCTTTCTGTAATGATATAAATTTCATTTGTTACAGGGATTTTCTCTCATATATTTGATAGCTTTATTAGTTGTAGGCAGTCTTGCAACATTTTTTTTAAAATCTATAATTTAAGCACTTAGCTAGCATTCAGAATCTCAAACCCTTATTTCTATTTGAAATAATGAGAGCCAGAAAGTTTAAGTAACTCACCCATAGGTCCACAGGTAGACTCTACTGGTAAAATGATGTTCAAAACACTCAAAAAAGAGTCTAATTCTTACCTAGTTTTAAAAAGTCAAAAGCTTTAATCAAATTTTAACTTTCCTTTTTCTTTTTCCTTTTACTAGGCTTCTAAGCTTTTTGACTAATCAGATAGTGAAGTACAAGTGTTAAATGACAGAAGAATCTATGTAAATAATACAAGGCCAACTTAGTTCTATTTATGTAATTATTCTGATTACAAATTTGTAGCATCTAAGTATGTAGCACTGTGATACTACCAATACAGTATCTTCCAAACATATCATACTTTCATTTTCATGGTACGTTAATATTCATTATGTATTTGTACTTCAAAGTTTTACCACAGACAAGACTTTCCTATATACTAAACATTCTTCGAGAATAAACACTTTTCCCAATTTAGATTTTAAAATATAACTACAGTTAAAATAGTAATTGCTTTTGAAACCAGTACTTTTTTTAATTTTTTTTTAATTTTTATTTATTTATGATAGTCACAGAGAGAGAGAGAGAGGCAGAGACACAGGCGGAGGGAGAAGCAGGCTCCATGCACCGGGAGCCTGATGTGGGATTCGATCCTGGGTCTCCAGGATCGCGCCCTGGGCCAAAGGCAGGCGCCAAACCGCTGCGCCACCCAGGGATCCCTGAAACCAGTACTTTTAATTAAATTTTTTCTTCTCTAAAAAAAGTTACAATATGCCCTTTAAAACATAGCTTTCAAGCATTTGTTACTATCAAGTGCATGGTTGCTTTGCAATTGTTCTTCAAATTTGACTTCTTCAAAATAAAAATCTTTATTACCTACATGTAAAACTGTAAGTAATCATCCCAACTATTTATTACAGAAGAGATATTTGAGGGTATTTGGGTTGTTAAATTTAGTATAACAGGCATTACAATGTGGCTGAGGGTGGAAAAATGTAGCTCATTGAGATCCATGATTTCACATATATTCACACTTTAGGCAAAGTACGTAATGGACCTCCCTGAACCACAGATGTACAAGAACACCACACAGGAATACCCATAAATGTTGCACACCCTTTAGCACAGTAACTAATCATCCCTCCCTAACTGCTTGGAAAAGTGGATAATTTTAACTACAGAGATCTAGAGTAAAATCTACACTGTATTTTACATTGTGGGAAGTCCTTGAAACTCAAGTCAAATTAAAAAAAAACAAAAAGCAAATACCAATTTCTGACAAATTAGCATATTACTTTCCCTTGAAAACAGGGAATGAGTTGTCAAAACCCCTCTCCCACTGCACTCTGCTGGCTCAGCTGGATGGCCCTTTGTCCCCATTTCGCCTGAGGAAAATATCCAAGAGCAAGTCACCTCAACTTTATCTGACATGAAATATGCCTGAATTCTTCTTTGTTCTCACCCCATGGTGGCTAGTCTCTGCCCTGGGGCTACTTTTCAAGAGAATGAGTTAGTCTCTGGCATCATTTCAAATCAGAATTTACTTCAGAGGGCTGAAATCCCAGATCAATATCCATCCTGTTTTTTTTTTTCCTTCGTGCCCAGCCACTCCAATGCAGAAGAAAATAAACACTAGAGGCTCACCAGCTTTCTCTCAGAATCTGCAACTCAGTACAGCCACCTTGGGGCTGGTCTTTAGTGACCCGGACCTTTTCCCCAGAAACTGAATATATACCAAAAATGCCAATCTATTAATATAAGATAAAAGCATAAGGAAATGTGTCTGAACACCTATGGCATCTGGTCATCAAACAAGATGATCACAAGAGGAAATCTACTGGAACAAAATCAAGATGAAAAGCATGTTTGATGGGTATACAGCATGGAGGGGAGGCAGTGTGGAATATCCTGGAGAGAGTAGCAGTTGTCCATCAGCTAGAAAGGCATAGCATCCTTTATAGAGAACTAAAAACATAGACAAATTCTTCACCAGTAACAGAAGCTTTACATTAGGAGTATAAAACATCAATTTATTATATTCAACTATCTTCCATTAACTACATTTAAGTCGGTGTCTTTTTAAGGCAATTTAGTGAGAATATAGGCTCCTTGATGCTATTTGGCAGAAAAGCTAAAATGAATAATCACATTTACAATTCATCTCCAGGTATTTTAAAAATAGACTCTGACATTTAAAATAACTGTGGCTCTTAATTTAGAAATCATTTAATGTAATCTTTCCTATATTTTTCTTTTCTTTCTTTTTTTTTTTTTTTTTACCATCAGAATCCCTAGCAGTTTTTGTTAAAAATACAGATTCTTAGGACATTCCTCTGGAGCTTCTGATATGATTCATGTAAAGACTGAGAATTTATATTTTTCTTAAAAAACACCAGATGATTCTGGTCATCAAGAACATTTGAGAACTATTAATCTAATCAAAATTCTGTGTTTAAAAGGACAAAGTGGATTCCTAGAAAACTAAGTCCTTTGCTTGATAAGGTATTAATATGCACCTTATATATGTATGCATATAAACACAAACAGGTAAATGCCCTAGAGACATAGCATTCTTCCTTATGCTATGATTCAATCATATTACCAGGAAATATGTATTAGGCACAGATTTCTTTATTTTTTTGCTCAAAGGGAATTTTTGCTGTCTTTTTTCCTAAACTCCGGAGGATTCCTAATTGGATCTAATAGCCTCCTGTATACCAACTCAAGCCTTGTGAGAAAATTATTTTCCATTTGGATAAGCTTCCTGTTCAGTTTCTACTATCTAAAAATCTGTTCTCTTTTCTCCCGTTCTCCACCATTTCCCACACTATACCTAAAAATACTGCATCTCAGTGTGAACTCTCAGTATTTGAGCTTCTACAAGATATGAGTCTCCTTTAAGACAACATTTTGATACTGAAACAAAATTACAACTATCACAATAGGAAAGCCACTTAATATAGAATTTATTTAAAGGTGATTTTCTTTTTTTTTTAAGATTTTATTTATTTATTCATGAGACACAGAGAGAGAGAGGCAGAGACGCAGGCAGAGGGAGAAGCAGGGAGCCTGATGCAGGACTTGATCCCAGGACATTGAAGGCAGACACTCAACCGCTGAGTCACGTAGGTGCCCAATGACATTACTTTTTAAACATTTCTTGAATCTCTTTCATTCCATCTGTAATAGATTATGTCCCCTTTTTAGGCCCTGATTGTCTCTTATCTGTGCTGATGCATATATATTAGTGTGTGTATATATATATATATATATACACACACACACACAAGTGTGAACATCAGATATACATACGTAACTTCTATATGATGGCATATAAATAATATATAATTATATATTATATATAAATACATAATAATGTATAATGCATATTTAATGATATATAGTATATAATGGCACATATTTAATAGTGTGTATGTGTATGCATATTTAATGGTAGGCCTACTTTAAGCCTGTCCTCCTCATAAAGTGATTCTATCTAAAAGGTTCTGATTAGCTCAGTAAACATATTAAAAGCTTTAATGGCTCCCAATTATCTTCAGGTCAATGCACTCATTCTAGAACATGGCATGTGAGACATTCCCTGATCTGGATTCTGTCTACCTCTCCTTGCTCAAACTTTATGCACCACGAATTCCAGAACTGCTTAGTTCTTCACAAGAGCATGCTACTTCTCATGTGTGCATATTCCTATAGGTCTCCTTGACTCATTCATTCCTGACTTCCAACCCCAACATGGCTTTTCCTACTATTAGTTTATGATGTAAGTCTTGCAACTCTTTCCTTGAAATCACTATGCTAAGACAGATGTCACTCCCTTTTTTATTGTGATTATTTTTTTTGTCTCCATCTCCCTTTGTCCTCAGTGTGCTCCATGAAGACAATCATCATCTAGTATTCATGTCTGTATCCTGCTACGTGGCACAGCATCCAAGGCATTGTAGGACCTAATATCAGTGAACAAATGAATATGTCAACAGACATGAATTAGAACTTAAATAAAAAAGTAACCATTGAACTAACTTATAATTTACATAGGGAGATTACACTCAAAAGTTAATTTTTGCTATTTATGTTACATTTCTTTTGGACAGTTTATTCATTATTTCCTGCCAGTGTATCAATACTTTTTGCAGATATAAAAAAAAAAGAGAGAAAGGAGCTATAATGGCCTTATCAAAGATAAATGAAAGTAGAGCTAATGATATCCAACAATAAAATTTGCATATATTGAAATTAAGTTAAAAACACACAGTGATAAAAAAAAACACACACACAGTGATATTAAGTGTGTTTTAGGTATCCAACAGTAATTGGAATAATAGCTTATATTGGAAGTTAAAGAAAACTTTCTTTAAAGATATGATAAAGTTTTCGTTTCTAATAAAGATTATTACAGCTATTAGAATATACAAAATGAATTATAGAGTTCAATCATTTGTGAATTTAAAAACTAGAATTTGGGATCCCTGGGTGGCGTAGCGGTTTAGCGCCTGCCTTTGGCCCAGGGCGCGATCCTGGAGACCCGGGATCGAATCCCACATCAGGCTCCCAGTGCATGGAGCCTGCTTCTCCCTCTGCCTGTGTCTCTGCCTCTCTCTCTCTCTGTGACTATCATAAATAAATAAAAAATTAAAAAAAAAAACAGCAAATACATTTAAAAAAAAATAAATTAAAAATAAAAACTAGAATTTGTAGAACTTTATAATTGAAATAATTTGTAGATTATTACATTATTCTAATGAGGAATTAGATCATTGAAAGATTAAGGAGCATCCAGAAGATCACAAAGTCCCTTAGTAAAAAATTTAAATGTATGAATCAAGGTATTGTAGCTCCTGGACTGATGTCATTTCCCTTTAATCATATTGTTTCCCCAGTACTTTTAAAAATAAATTTACAAATTGTGGAAATTTTACTTCTTTCTTGCCAATTTGGATGCCTTTTATTTCTTTTTCGTGTCTGACTGCTGTGGCTAGGACTTTCAATAATATGTTAAATAAAAGTAGGAAGAGTATATATCCTCACCTTGTTCCTCATCTTAGGGGTAAAGCTCTCAGGTCTTCACCATTGAGTATGATGTTAGCTGTGGGTTTTTCAGGTATGGTTGTTATTATGTTGAGGTATGTTCCCTCTAAACCTACTTTGTGGAGTTTTTTGTTATGAATACTTTCTCAAATACTTTTATTGTACTTTTCTCAAATACTTTATCTATATCAATTGAGATAATCATACATGATTTTTGTCCTTTCTCTTATTAATATGATTTATGCTGTTGATTGATTTGCAAATATTGAACCACCTTTACGCCCAGAAAAAAATCCCACTTGACCATGGTGAATTCATTTTTATTGTTGGATTCAGGTTGCTGATACTTGAGGATTTTTTGCTTCTATGTTCATGAGAAATATTGGCCTGCAGTTTTCATTTTTTCTGGTATCTTTAATTGGGTTTTGTTGTCAGGGTAATGTTAGTCTTGTATAATGAATTTGGAAACTTTGTATCCTCTCCTATTTTTTGGAATAGTTTAAGAAAAATAGTTACTACCTCTTCTTTAAATGTTAGGTAGAATTCACCTGTGAAGCTACCTGGCCTGGACTTTTGTTTGTTGGAGTTTTATGATTACTGATTCAATTTCATTGCTAGTAATTTGTCTGTTGAAATTTTCTATTTCTTCCTGATTCACTTTTGGAAGGTTATATGTTTCTAAGAATTTATTTACTCTAGGTTGTCCAGTTCTTTGGCATGTAATTTTCATAATATTTTCTCATAATCCTTTGTATTTCTGTGGTGACAGTTGTTATTTCTCCTCCTTCCTGACTTTAGTCTTTTTTTTTGAATGAGTTTTGCTAACAGTTTATCAATTTACCAGCTCCTAATCTGCTCTATTTTTTTTAAGTCTCATTTATTTCTGCTCTAATCTTTATTATCTCCTTCTTTCCACTGGTTTTGGGTCTTGTTCTTATTTTTCTAGCTCCTTTAGGTATAAGATTAGATTATTTGAGATTTTTCTTGTTTCTTGAGGTAGGCCTGTAGAGTTTCCCTCTTAGAACAGCTTTTGTTGCATCCCAGAGATTATGAATCACTGTGTATTCACTTCTATTTGTTTCTATGTACTTTTTAAATTTCCTCTTTAATTTCTCGGTTGACATATTCATTATTTAGTAGCATAATATTTAGCTTCCATGTATTTATATTCTTTCCAGATTTTTTCTTATGATTCATTTCCAGTTTCATACTGTTGTAGTCAGAAAAGAGGCATGATATGATTTCAAACTTCTTGACTTTAAGAGACTTAATCGATATTACATATAAAAAGTCCTAGAGACTCCACCAACAAATGACTGGAACTTATAAATAAACTCAGTACAGTTACAGGGTAAAAAATTAGTATGTAGAAATCTGTTGCATTTCTATGTACTAACAATAAAGTAGCAGAAAGACAAATTAAAAAACCAATTCCAGAGGTGCCTGGGTGGTTCAGTTGGTTAAGCAGCTGCCTTCAGCTCAGCTCCCTGCTCAGTGGAGAGTCTGCATCTCTCTCTGCCTCTCTTCCTTGCTCCTGCTCTAATATATAATTTTTAAAAAATTCCATTTATAATTATGCCAAAAATAAAAAATACCTAGGAATGACCTAAACCAAAGAGGTGAAAGAACTGTACTCTGCAAACTACAAAACACTGAAATGAAAGAAATTGAAGATGACACAACAGAGGAAAGATATTTCATTCTAATGGATTGGAAAAACCAATATTGTTAAAATATCCATATTACCCAAAGCAATCTACAAATTTAATGCAATCCATGCCAAAATACCAGCAACATTTTTCACAGAACCACAGAAACTAGAAAAGACTCCAAATAGCCAAAGCAACCTTGAAAAAGAAAAACAAAGCTGGAGGTATCACAATCCCAGATTTCAGATTTACTATAAAAATAGACACAGATCAATGGAACAGAAAAGAGTGTCCCAAAACAGACTCATACTTACATGGCCAATTAATTTACAGCACAGAAGGCAAGAATGTATAAGGAGGAAAAGACAGTATCTTCAACAAGTTGTGCTGGTAAAACAAGACAGCTTCATGCAAAAGAATGAAACTAGTTCATGTTCTACTACACACAAATAAATTCAACATGGATTAAAGATCTAAATTGAGACCTGCAACTATAAAGTTCCTAGAAGAAAACACAGGCAGTAATTTCTCTGACGTCAGCCATGGAAACATTTCTCCAGATATGTGTCCTCAGGCTAAATTGAACTCTTGGGACTGAACCAAAATAAAAAAAACTTTTGCACCACAAAGGTCAATCAATGAATCTAAAAGGCAACCTAGGGATCCCTGGGTGGCGCAGCGGTTTGGCGCCTGCCTTTGGCCCAGGGCGCGATCCTGGAGACCCGGGATCGAATCCCACATCAGGCTCCCGGCGCATGGAGCCTGCTTCTCCCTCTGCCTGTGTCTCTGCCTCTCTCTCTTTCTCTCTGTATGACTATCATAAATAAATAAAATTAAAAAAAAAAATAAAAGGCAACCTACAGAATAGAAGAAGATATTTACAAATGACATACCTGATAAAGGGTTGGTATCCAAAACATATAAGGATGTATACAACTCAACACCAAAAACAAAAATACAACAACAAAACTCAATCCAATTAAAACATGAACAGAGAATGTGAATAAATGTTTTTACAAAAAGACATACAGATGGCCAAGACACATGAAAATATATTTAATATCACTCATCATCAGGGAAAAGCAAATTGAAATCAAAATGAGATATTATTATACACCTGCCACATGGCTTAAGTCAAAAAGACAAGAAATAACAAGTGTTGGTGAGGATGTAGAGGAAATAACGTTTATGCACTGTTGGTAGGAATGCCAACTGGTGCAGCCACTATGAAAAGCGGTATAGAGGTTCTTAAAAAAAATAAAAATAGAATTACCTTATGATTCAGTACTACTACTGTTGGGTATTTATATAAAGAAAATGAAAGCACTAATTTGAAAAGAGATGGACCCCTATGTTTAACTTCAGCATTATTTACAATAGCCAAGACATGGAAGAAACCCAAGTGTCCCTCCATAGATGAATGAATAAAGAAAAAGTGATACACACACACACACACACACACAATGCAGTGCTACTCTGTCACAAGAAAAGGATAAAATCTTGCCATTTGCAACAATATGGACAGATCTAGAGACTATAATGCTAAGTGAAATAAGTTTTTCAGAGAAAGACAAATGCCATATGATTTCATTCATCTGTAGAATTTAAAAAACAAAACAAAGGAACAAAGGAAAAAAGGGAACAAACACACAAACAACAACAAAAAATTAAATACAGAGAACTGGTGGTTGCCAGAGGGGAGGTGGGTGGTGGGATGGATAAAACAGATAAAGGGGATTAGGAGTACACTTATCTCAATGAGCACTGAGAACTGTACAGAATTACTGAATCATCATTAGTTTTATACACCTGAAACTAATTTAACTATGTTCATATTTTTGAGACATTACATTTGCTTTACATGTATAGCATCAAATATTAAATTCAGCAAAGAGCATAACCAGATGTATTTATCAAAAATAAAACAAGAAAATTCCACATTAAAACACGTCATGCTGAGTGAAATAAGTCAATCGGAGAAGGACAAACATTATATGTTCTCATTCATTTGGGGAATATAAATAATAGTGAAAGGGAATATAAGGGAAGGGAGAAGAAGTGTGTGGGAAATATCAGGAAGGGAGACAGAACATAAAGACTCCTAACTCTGGGAAATGAACTAGGGGTGGTGGAAGGGGAGGAGGGTGGGGGTTAGGGGTGAATGGGTGACGGGCACTGAGGGGGGCACTTGATGGGATGAGCACTGGGTGTTATTCTGTATGTTGGCAAATTGAACACGAATAAAAAACAAATTTATTATTAAAAGAAAAGCACATCGGGGATCCCTGGGTGGCGCAGCGGTTTGGTGCCTGCCTTTGGCCCAGGGCGCGATCCTGGGGACCCGGGATCGAATCCCACATCGGGCTCCCAGTGCATGGAGCCTGCTTCTCCCTCTGCCTATGTCTCTGCCTCTCTCTCTCTCTCTCTCTCTGTGACTATCATAAATAAATAAAAATTTTAAAAAATAAAATAAAAAGAAAGAAAAGAAAAGCACATCAAAATAACTGAATGTAATTAATAGGGCAATCAAACAGGAAAGCTTCTTGAAAAGGTATTTTTCCCCCAAAAAAGAAACAAATTGAAAGAATAAGATAAATTCTTTGTAAACAAGATGATGGAATATGAGTTAATTCATTTTAATCCAATCCTTCACATTGAAGCAAATTGAATTGAGTAATTCTCATTTTTCATGACAATCTTGTTTTCATTACATTATGCTTCATACTAAATATAAAATCTATTTTTCATCTTAACACATGCTAGAATTACAAAGGTTCACCATATTGGGATCAGTATGAAGAATATTTATTTCCAGCTAAGTTTTTTTAAAGCTTATTTGAAAGCTTTTATAATTCAACAGCCTTATTCAAACAAAATAATTCTTTTTAATCCCAAGAGCTCGGGTCTATAAGGAAAAGTAAAAAGCATCTTGCAGATGACAAAGTGTTACAGATAACATGTTATTAACTAAAGGTGTGGCAGGACAAGCCAACTGCCTGAATCATTTCCATTTTTGGAATACTGAAGAGCAAGAAGTAAGAGGTTGCAAATATTGAGCATAGAAATACTCAGGTTACACCAGGAAATTCTGTGATTCTCTAAATAAATATGTAGATATTTAGAACAAAGTAAATGATGCATGCTGACAACAAACAAAAGCTGTTTATTTCATTGTTGTTTTGGCCACATGTGGATGGTATGTAAAAAGGGGGGGGGGTAATAGTAAAGGGGAAAAGAAAAAAAAACTGTTTTATGTAGGTGAAAGCTATGATAGAATAAATTTGAATTATACATCATATGCAAGTCAAACTAGAAGCATGAAAGGCCAAAATTAGGCAGCAATTAGAATAGATATCATCTAGAAGAACAATGAAAATGCCACACCCAGAGAGGCTAAGGAAGTCCTGGTAGCAGGTGCCAAAGTTAACTAAGGAAATGGAACTCAAAGAGAAATATATTATCACATATAAATGAAACCAAGTAAATTCTCAAATAATCTTATCAATTTTTCTTCTAAACATTTCAGAAAAAAGTATATAAAGCTAAATTTAGTTCCCTTCTAAAGAGCATATAGCTTTCCTATATCAGATTGTTTTCTTTACCTAATATTTTATGATATATAATTCCATAAATTAAAGATGTATGGTTCATGCCACCATAGAAAACACACCTAATGCAGACAATACAAGCCATTTTCAAATTATTTTAGCACGCTCCTTCTTTCAAATAACAATTTAAAAATTACACATCAGATATGCAAGAATGACCATCCAAGATGGCAATGTAGGAAGGCCCTGAACTCACCTATGTCCATGGACACAATGAATCTGCACTCACATATTAAGTGATTCTTCCTAAAAACAAACTAAGGGCTAATTCAAGAGCATCTGCACCACAAACAATAGACATACCACATAAAGACAGGTAGGAGAAAAGACAACAAGATAATTATAGGAATTCCACCCCCCAATCCAGTGACCTACAGTAGGAAAGGGTAGCATTGCAAAGCCCATGTGCAGACTCACCTATCCAAAGGCACAACAACAACAACAAAAATAGCCGTTTAAAGAGCAACAAGATAGCAAATAAAGGATATCCATCTACTAAACCTAGAGCACTGACCAAATGGACAAGGAACTTCTAGAACTCTCATTAGGGACAGAGGTGCCAATGAATGTCATTTTTTATATTCTTACTCCATTTTGATAGTAGGAGCTAATGGGAGCAGGGTCCAGGTACTCTAGCTGGCCTGCTAGGGCCACCTCAATATATCCTGGGCCTCTGGCCCATACCAGTTCCAGCCACACCCAAGAGGCTCCAGGGAAGAGTGCCTAAGGACAATCTCTCCAACCTATATCCACTTTAGCTGTGCTGTCCTACCAAAGTGGCTTCAGTGTGGCATGAGCTCAGACCCCTGACCCACACCCACCCTAGCTTTGGTTGGACAACCAACCAAGGCAGTTCCAGCACTGTGCACTCCAGGACAACGTCCCCACCACCATTGACACCTACTCCTGGTCCTTGACTGCTCCAGCTCCAGCAGACCTGCCAAAGCCACCAAGTAGACATAATTTATACAGGAAGTGTGTCTACAGGAGTGCACTACTTTAAAACCAGAAGAGGTAGCTGTTCTGCCTGATTAATAGAAACATATACAGAAAGCCAACCAAAATGAGGAAAGAGAAGAATATGTGCCAAATCAAAGAACAAGATAAAATCCAAGGGAAGAAAAAAAAAAACTCACTGCTAAAGCAGAAACAAGTAATTTACCTAATAAAGAGGTCAAAGTAACAGTCATAAAGATGCTAAGTTCAGAACAATGGAGAAACAAAGGTAAGAATTTCAGCAAAGAATTAAAAAACTTAAGAAAGCATCAGAGCTGAAGAATATAGTAACTGAAATAAAACACACAATGGAGGAAACCCGCAGAAGATTAGAGGATAAGACAAATCAGGGATCTGTAAGACAAAATACTAGAAATCACACAATCAAAAATATAAAAAGAAAAATAAAATTTAACGCCTGGGTGGCTTCAGCCTCTGCCTTTGGCTTAGGGTGTGATCACGAAGTCCCAGGATCGAGTCCCACATCAGGCTCCCTGCATGGAACCTACTTCTCGCTCTGTGTCTCTGCCTCTCTCATTCTCTGTCTCTCATGAAAAAAATGAATAAAATCTTTTTTAAAATAATAAATAAATGTTTAAAATGAGGATAGTTTAAAAGTCCTCCAGGACACTACCAAATGTACTAACATTCACACTATTCAAAGTCTCATAATGAGAAAGGAGAGAGAAAGAGACAGAAAATTTTATGAAGAAATAATGGCTGGAATTTTCCTTAATCTGGAGAAAGAAATATACATCTAAATCCAGGATGCACAGAGATTCCCAAAGAAGATAAACCCAAAGAAATCCACATCAAAGGGTACCAGGTGGGCTCAGTTGGTTAAGCATTGGACTCTTAATTTTGGCTCAGGTCGTGATCTCAGGTTCATGGGACCAAGCCCTGCCTGGGGCTCTATGCTCAGTATGAAGTCTGCTTGTTGCTCTCCCTCTGCTCTTCCCTCCATCCCCCGTTCTGTCTCAAAAAAATAAATAAAATATTTTTAAAAAGACAGATACACACCAAGACATGTTAAAATTAAAATTTCAGAAGTTAAAGAGAGTCTTAAAGGCAGCAAAAAAAAAAATAATAATAATAATAATAATAATTACTAGTCACATACAAGGGAAACCCTATAAGACTATGAGTTGACTTTTCAGCAGAAACTTTGCAGGCCAGAAGAAAATGGCAGGATATATATTTAAAGTACTGAAAGGGAAAAACTTACAACCAAGAATACCCTATCCTGTCAAGTTATCAGAATTGAAGGAGAAAAGCAAAAACTAAAGGTGTTCATTACCATTAAATCAATATTATAAGAAATGTTAATGGATCTTCTTCAGGCATAAAGACCCTAACTGGAAATAAAGAAAATAAATGAAAGAAAAAAAACCTCACTGGTAAGGCAAATAAATAATCAAATTTTACCTCTAAAACAATACAAAAATAAGATCAAGGTCTAAAGTTAGAAGGAAGAAAATAAAAAAGATAAATGTGGAAACTAATGAAATAGACTAAAAAATATGGAAAAGTTCAATGAAACTAAAACTGGTTCTTTGAAAAGACAAAGTCAATAAATCTCTAGCCACACTCATTAAAGAAAAATAGAGAGGGCCCAAATAATTAAAATCAGAAGTAAAATAGAAGTTATAACTGATACGACAGAAACACATTACAAAAAATTGTATGCTAACAAAGTGGAAAACATAGAAGTAGTAAATACATTCCCAGAAATACACAACCTTCAAAGTTTGAATAGATCAATTTTGAGTAATGACATTGAATCTGTAATTTAAAAACTCCTAAAAGTACAGGACCAGACAGCTGCACTCTTCTCAAATTATTCCAAAAAACTAAAAGCTCCCATTTTGAGGCCAGCATTACCCTGATACCAAACAAGACACCACGAAAGAAAGAAAAGAAAAGAAAGGAAAAGAAAAGAAAAGAAAAAAAAAGAAAAAAAAGAAAGAAGAAAGAAAAGAAAAGAAAGAAAAGAAAAGAAAGAAAGCCAATATCACTGATTAACTTATGCAAAAATCCTCAACCATATATTAGCAAATGAAATTTGACAATATATTAAAAAATATCATATACCATTATCAAGTGGGATTTATTCCCGGGATATAAGGATAGTTCAACACCCACAAATCAATCAACATGGTACATCACATTTAAAAAATAAAGAATAAAAACCATATTACCAACTCAATAAATCTGGAAAAAATATCTGACAAAATTAAATATCCATTTATGGTAGAAACTCTCAACAAGGTGATTATAGAGGGAATATACCTAAATATAACAAAGGCTATATATGGCAAATGGACAGACAGGTAACACCATACTCAGTGGTGAAAAGCTGAAAGTTTTTTATCTAAGATTAGAAAGAAGACAAGGGTATCCAACCTCATCCAACCTCACCACTTTTATTCAATATTGGAAGTCCTAGCCACAGCAATATGGCAAGAAAATAAGCAAAAGCATCCAAATTGTATAAATAGAAGTAAAACTGTCAGTAATTGCATATGACATGATACTATACATAGAAAACCCCAAAGATCTCACCAAAAGAAACTTAGAACTAATAAATGATTCAGTGAGGTCAAAAGATGTAAAGTTAATGTACAGAAACTGGTTGTATTTCTATACATTAAAAATGAGCTATAAGAGAAATTAACAATACTCTTTATGATTGCACCATGAGAATAAAGTACCTAGAAATAAATGTAACCAAGGAGGTAAAAAAACCTATACTCTGAAAACTATAAAACATCAATAAAAAAAAAACTGAAAAAGGAAATAAATGGAAAAATACACTATGAATTAGAGGGGTTAATGTTGTTAAATGTCCCTATCACCCAAAGCTATTTATACATTCAATGCAATCCCCATCAAAATACCCAATGGCATTTTTCAGAGAACATATCATCATAAAATTGGTATGAAACCATGGAAGACCCCAAAAAGCCAAGGCAGTTTTATAAAAGAATGAAAACAGAAGTTTCACACTCCTTTATTTCAAAATAGCCACAATGCTATAGAAATCAAAACAGTTTATTAATGTCACAAAACAGACACACAGGTCAATAAAATAGAATAAGAACTCAGCAATAAACCCATGCTTATAAAGTCAATTAATTTATGACAAAGAAGGCAACAATACATATTGGAATTATACATATTATCCAATACATATGTATTGGAACAATACATATTCAATTTGGAAAAGACAGTCTCTTCAATAAATGACCCTGGAAAAACTGTACAATGTGCAAAAAATGAAACTAGATCCCAATATTATACATAAATATAAATTGAAAATAGATTCAAGATGTGAATGTAAGACTTGAAATAAAACTGCTAGAAGAAAACATAGGCAGTAAACTCTTTGCTATCCATCTGCTTTAGCAATATTTTTTTGGATCTATCTCTTCAGGCAAGGGTAATAAAAATAAATGAGATTACCTCAAACTAAAAAAGCTTTTGCATAGAAAAAAAAATCATCAACAAAATGAAAGGACACTCTATCCAATGGGAGAAGAGACTTGCAAATCATACATCCAATTAAGAGTTAATATCCAAACTATATAAAGACTTACATAACTTAATATTTAAAAAAACAATTAAAAATGGGCAGAGGACTGTATGGATATTTGTTGAAGACATACAAATAGACAACAGGCACATGACAAGATGCTGAATGTCACTAATCATCAAAGAAATGCAAAGCAAAACCACCATCAGATATCAGCTTATAATAGTCAGACTGGCTAGTATCAAAAGACAAAAAATAATTAGTGTTGTCAAGGTTATGAAAAAAAAAATCCTGTGTACTACTGGTGGTAGTGTAAATTGTTGCAGCCAATATGAAAAACATTATGGAGTTTCCTCAAAACAATAAAAATGCCACCCAGGACCTAGCAATTCCCCTCCAGCGTATTTATTTCAAAAATATGAAAATACTAATTAAAAGACATATATACCTCAGGGCGTGATCCTGGGGTCACAGGATCGAGTCCCACATCAGGCTCCCAATGGGGAGCTTGCTTTTCCCTCTGCCTATGTCTCTGCTGTGTTTCTCATGAATAAATACAATCTTTTTTTTTTAAAAAAAGGACATATATGCACCTCTATGTTCACTGCACCATTCACTACAACAGCCAAGATATTGAAGCAACCTAAGTATCTATTAACAGATGAATAAGGAAGATGTGGTATACATACACATAGAATATCATTCAGCCATGAAAAAAGAATGATATCTCGCCATTTGCAACAGCATGAATAGACCTAGAGGGTATTTTGCCAAGTGAAATAAATTAGACACAGAAAGACAAACACGCTCTGATTTCACTTGTATGTAGAATCTAAAAAACAAAACTATCAAAATAGTAACAGTTTCGTAGACACAGGAAACAAATGGTTGGTTTACCAGAGAAGGGAGGGTTGGAGAGCAGGTGAAATTGATGAAGGAGGTAAGAAAGTACAAATTTCTTATCATAAATACGTCATAGGAATATAATATACAGCATAGGATATATAAATAATACAGGTTTATCCTTTTGGCAGTTGATAGATCCTATCCAGCATGATCCTTTCAACATGATATTCCTTTGTGCTGACGTTTTTACATCTCTTGTACAGGAGTGGAGCTACTTGGCCATAGGGTCCATTTTATACTTAAAGCATTTTCTGCTTAATGAACTGCTTTCCAAAGTAGCTGTTCCATTTTGAATTTCCACTAGCAATGTGAATACCAGCTGCTTCATATCCACATCAACACGTGACAAGGTAAGTATTTTCATTTTGGTTATTACAATAGATATGCAGTGGTACTTCAATGTAGCTTCACTCACTAACTGGCCATTTGTATGTCTTTTTAAATAAAATATCTATTCAAATACTTTGTCCATTATGTTGTTCTCTCATTACTGAGTTACTATTTATTCATATATTCCAGATACAAGTCCTCTTTTGGATACATTTAAAATTATTTTGTCTCAACTTGTGGTTTGCCTTTTCAGTTCTTAATGGTGTTTTCAAATAGAAATTTTGAATTTTGACAAATTCCAACTTAAGTTTTATCTTTGTTTTAATTTAGAACATTTTCCTATTTCAAAATCATAAAAATATTTGTTTTCTTCAGTAAGTTTTTATAATTTTATGTTTATGTAAATAATACATTTTGAGTTACTCTGAGGCTATGATGTAGGGCAAGTATTGAAGTTCCTATTTTCCATTTAATATCCAATTTTATCAGCACCTTCCAAAAAAATTATTTCCCCCATTGAATTACTTATAATTTTGGTGAAAATCAGTTGGCTATCAAAGGATGAATCTCTTTCTAAACTCTTTATTTATTGATTGATGTAAATGCTTTGTATCAATACTATGCTATATTGCTTAATGTAGATTTAGTCCTTGGACTCTGGAATGTTAAGTCCTCCAAAAAACATGTTTTGACTATTCTAAGACTTGCATTTCCATAGAAATTTTAGAGTTAGCTTTGCATTCTTTCCAAAAGGCTCATATTGTTTGATTAGGATTGCATTGATTCTAGAGATCATTTTGGAAGAATTACCATTTAATAAGTATTAAGCCTTTATTTATGAATTCATTATAGATTTCCATTTATTTAGGCTTTCTTTAATATGACATGTGTTTTATCAATTTCAGATCTGCACATACTTCCTTAAATGTGTTCCTATGTATTTTATCATTTTTCATCTATTGTAGAATTATTTATACAATTTTCTATTTGCTTGTTGACTGTATATGGAAATACTATTAATAATGTTAACCTTGGGATCCCTGGGTGGCGCAGCGGTTTAGCGCCTGCCTTCGGCCCAGGGCACGATCCTGGAGACCCGGGATCGAATCCCACATCGGGCTCCCGGTGCATGGAGCCTGCTTCTCCCTCTGCCTGTGTCTCTGCCTCCCTCTCTCGATCTCTCTCTCTCTCTCTCTCTCTCTATCATAAATAAATAAAAAAAATAAAAAAAATTAAAAAAAAATAATAATGTTAACCTTTATTCAACAAGTTTGCCAAATCCACTTAGTTCTAGAGCTTTTCTGCAGATTTATACAGATTTTCTATGTATACATTCATGTCATCTGAGAATATAGTGTTTTTCTTCCTTTCCTTTGGTATGCCTCTTCATTTTCTCCCCTCCTTCCCTATTTTCTTTCTCCGTTTTGCACTAGGTCACTAGGTTTGTGCCTCAGTACAATATTGAAACAACTGGGGAGAGAATATCCTTGATTCTTTCCAGCCTATGGAGAAGGCAGTAAGTCTTTCACCATTAAATATGATGTCAGCTGTAGATTTTTTATAAATACATGTAATTGGTTTTAAAATGTTTTCTTCTGTGGTCAAAAAGTATAGTTTTTATTATAAAATAATTCTTGGGGGCGGGGGTTCCCTGGGTGGCTCAGCGGTTTGGCGCCTGCCTTTGGCCCAGGGTGTGATCCTGAAGTCCTGGGATTGAGTCCTGCGTCTGGCTCCCTGCATGGGGCCTGTTTCTCCCTCTGCCTGCATCTCTGCCTCGCTCTCTATGTCTATCGTGAATAAATAAATAAAATCTTTAAAAAATAATAATAATTCCTGGGGACATAATATAGAGCGTGGTGACTATAATACTGTGTTGCATAGCTGAAAGTTGTTCAGAGACCTTAAGTATTCTCACCACAAGAAAAAATGTGTAATTATGTGTGGTATGGATGTTAACTGGATTAACTGTGGTGATATTTTTGCAATATAGACATATGTTGTATACCTAAAACTCATGTGTTATATATGTCAGTTATAATTTTGAAAAGAAAGAAAAGATAATAAAAAGAAAAATAAATATTTCCCCTCTATTCTTAGCTTGTTGAGAGATTTTAAAGTAAATGGATGTTGCATTTTGTAAAATCTTTTTATGAATCTACTGAGATGATCTTGTATCCTTTCTTCCATTAACATATAGATTCTCAGAGGGTAACCTAAATTTCATTATTGAGATAAACCTCATTTGATCAAATTTATTTATTTAATTTTGCTGGACACAATTTGCTAAAATTGTACAAAGAATGTCACATCTAATCCATTATACATATCAGCCTCTCATTTTCTTCTCTCATGTCATCTCTGGTTGGTTTTGGTGTTAGGATGATATTGGCCTCAGTGGAAATGTTCCCATTAGTTTTTTGAAAGACTTTTTAATATATTAAGTGAATATATCTGGGCTTGCAGTTTTTCTTGTGTGAAGTTTTAACTGTAAATTAAATTTAACTAGTAAAGGGCTCTTTTGAGTTTCCTAGCTCTTCTTGAGTCAGTTATGGAGGTTTGTATTCATTTTATCTAAGTGCTCCAGTTAGTTGGCATAAAGTTCTTCAATATTCCTTTATTGTCCTTTAAATGAACTCTGTTGTTACATACCCCCACAACTACTGTTCAGAACTATTATCACATTGACCTTTTATCATTCTTACAAAACAAGAAAAATAACAAGCAGTTTCTTCTGGCTACCATGAAGAAATGCCATTCTTTAATTAGAATAATTAGCTAAGCATGAAGACAGAAGAAACGGCTTTTTTCTCCTCAACCACTTAGGAAGAAGAGAGAGCTCACATAATGTTAATTCTAGTTCAGTGACAACCTTCTACTTTTATTTTTCAACTTAATAATTAATACCTATTATTACATATGTATTGTTTTTATTGTTAACATTTGAGTTAATTACTATATGCTTGCCCCTTTTCTAAGTGTGTGTGTGTGTATATATATATATATAATTAGTATATGTATTAACATATATGTTAATATATATTAGTATATATAATCTTCACAAAAACTATTTAAGGCTGGGCAGGCCAGGTGGCTCAGTGGTTTAGGGCCGCCTTCAGCCCAGGGCCAGATCCTGGAGACCCAGGATCGAGTCCCACGTCAGGTTCCCTGCATGGCGCCTGCTTCTCCCTCTGCCTGTGTCTCTGCCTCTCTCTCTCTGTCTGTGTCTCTCATGAATAAATAAATGAAATCTTTAAAAAAAACTAAGGTAGATACTATTATTACATCCAATTACAAATGAAGAAATTACAACGCAAAGAGCTTACATAATTTTCCTATGGCTACAACAGCTAATAAATGACAAAAATATTTAAACAGTTTTTCTTAAAGATTTTACTTATTTAAGAGAGAGCAAAAGCAGGGTAGAAGGGCAGAGGAAGAGGGTGAAGTGACCCCTCGCTGAGCAAGAAGCCCAATGCAGGGCTGGATCCCAGGACCATGACCTGAGCCAAAGACAGATACTTATTTGACTGAGCCACCCAGGCACTCTTAAGCAGTTTTACTCCAAAGTTCATACTACATATCTTGTTCAATAGCTTGAATTCACTCTAAAATAAGCATTTAAATTTATTATACCAAAAATACAATAGTAGCTCCAAGGTGATAGAAAGTTATAATATTGTATAACATTATAATTTGTAATATAATGCCACAAATCATATTTATAAGGAATGCAAATCCTACTTAAAATAGAATGACATATAAAATACTTACCCCTCTATCATTAGCAGTTATCTGAGGAGGAATAAAGTCGAGAGTTATAGAGGAGGCTGCCATTGCCAATACAAGCAGAGATAGCAGAGAAGCTGAGAAAGAAGCAAAGATAAATCTTCAAATGTGATAAAAATAAAAGATCAGAAAGTATAAGCAACATCACAGGAAGAGCAATAGGGTCCTGGAGGTCAAAACAAGCACTTATACAGTTTATATGATAAGGAAACATAAATCCTTATCCTAGGAGAAATCTGGGTACTCTCTAGCTTCTTTAGCACTTCTCAGTGGATTTTTATTGCTTTTTGGACTGTTAAAATTTAGATGGAAGTTACAGCCAGGGACACTGTGGGTGAAGGTCTGCTGTCTACTGATTAAAGCAATAATAGGAACACTACAGTTAAAAGAATAATCATACTAATAATAAGTATGAATGAAAATCATAGCAATCATGCTAATGACAGAGATAATTTTAACATATGTATTTAGACACATACAGATGATCACAGAATTCTGAATTTAGAGGCAAGAGAATATGGAAATAGCTTTCCCTAATAAGGACTACTATTTACAAGGATACACATTCCAGATTTTCCTAAACAGCCCACTCCAAATTGCATAGAGTTTCTACAGACCTTTCAAATGCCCTGGAAATTTTAATGGGTTCAAACACAAATGAAATTTCCATACTACAGCAACTCACAGAGAAATTGGGAGGAAAAAAGTCCTATGTCAATTATTCAGGATAAATAGAGGCTTTAGGTACATCCTGAAATTCCCCAATAGATTGGGGGAAGTTCAGTGTTATGGAGACTGACTTCTATTTTTATCATTTTTTTTAGGATTTTTCTCCATCTTCATTCTCTATTCTTAACCCTCCTAGAGATCGGTTCAAAGATCAATAAACATCAACCCTAATACCTCAGAATTGCATCATTCATGTATCTGTTTTTCTTCCATTGTCAAAAAGCTTTAAAAAATAAAATGTAAAGAACATCGATACAAGCACGAAGCAGGACTGATATCTTTTAAGTTCAATAAAAAGTTCAAGATGGTAACAATGAAGTATTCTGTTTCCAACACAAATAATGACATCATAAAGCAAACTAGAATGTGTATTTGAGTAAAAATGTACTTGAAAGATAATATCTTGAAATGCATTTCAAGAAATTAGTTTTCAAAAGTTTATAATCGGATTTCAGTTTGGCAATAGTTGACAAAGCGGTTTTGAAAATAATTTCAGAAGAGCCCCTAACGCAGTTCCAAATGGCAATCCTGATCTAAGTAAGGGAAATTTTGTTAAGACCCAAGAACACTGAGTTTCTTTTTAGACCCTCAAATTCTGGGAAGCACTAGAATGATAATTATTTACAATCTCCTTTTAACTTATAAAGAATTATTTTTACCAAAAATTTTAATTTAAAAATTTGGATATGAACCCAAATCATCAATCTAAAATGTTTAAGAAAGAAAAAACATTGTGTTCCTAATCTATAGAGTTGATATGTTCCATAAATAATTCTGGAAGGAGGCTGCGGTGAGAGCATAAATTGGTATAGATCGCTTTGCTCTCACAGCAACACAATATTTTCTGCTGAATGAGAAAAACTTTAAAGGCATAAATCAAGATAAAGCAATCATCTGACAAAGAATTACAAAAAAGGTCCCCTACCTTCTCTTAGTGAATACTACGACACATTGATTTTCTACTGAAGATAAAAGACAAAATCATGTGTCATCAATATAAGCAAGCACAACTATTTGGTTCAATATGTTATACTTAAAAAAAAAAACGCAGAGAAAAGGGAAATCTGAAACATTTCACATGATTAAAACAAGTTTAGATCAGCAGAGGAAAAACACATTTAAAAGAAATTTCTCAGAGTTTATTCCTAGAGAATGAACAATATATTGGAGGAGAAGAAATTGTCGGTTTTGTTTATCTGGCCAGATAGAGAGATACTGTCCCAATAAGAAGATTCATATCCAGTGTGCTATTTGAATGTGTAATTTTTTTTGCAAAATAATTCATCCCTAATAATCTAATGTACTTTACTTCATATGGTAGCTTCACACAAGAACAGTCAAATACTTCCTTGTAAAAAGGAGGCCAGGAGGGTAACTGATAGCATATTTAGAAATTTTGCATAAATGCCAAATGGCATGTAAATTCCACGACTGATGACTTCAACCCCACTCAGAGGCCCTCAGCTAGACAGTCTTGCTGTGGCAAAATCTGCATAATCAAATATGGCAACCTCCAAACTAGGTCAGTGTTTTCTCATTCCATTCTACTAAATCTAGCCAGAAAGTACAGGAAAGGATTTGGAAGTACTTATGATAGGGCCCAAATAGTTTATATACATGTAATAGCAGGGACGAAAAGTAACAAACAAAAATAGTTACATGAAGTTTTAAAATAGGGCATAGACTGAGACCAGATAAGAAACACACTGGAAGTAAAGCATTCATTTATACTTAATATTTTCCTCACCCCTTTCTTTCACCAACCAATTGGCAATGTAAAAAAATCCAGCCCAACAAATCTTATTTTTCTGTCACTCTTTCCTTCAATATAGATTATATAAATATTTGGATCTCACCATATGATATACTGCTTTTTATGATTTCCCAATGCTTAATGACCTACAATTATATATATTATTAATAATATATATATATATATATATCCAATGTTTAATGACCCACAATATCCACAATCTGTAATTGTGGAGGATCAAAAATATTAGATGTCGGTTAGTATAACAGAAGTTGTAACAAATACAGTAGGATTTAAATAATGGATTTACTAGGAAATAAAGTGTTAAGTCTACACATTCTTTTAAAACCTCTACCTAAACTTTTCTTCTCTCCGTTCTTAATTTGTTCTTCACACTGGAAACCAATCTCATTAATTTGCAGCAGGAATTGATGAAGACGTGACATAAGCTGTAATTATATTTGAATTCAGTTGAAGAAGATAGCCTATGAGAAACTAAAGATTGTGAACAAGATTTAGTATGCTGTTCTGTAAGCAGCAAATCTATGAGTGTTGCTTACACAGGCTTCGAGCCAGCAGACTCCATCCAAAACATTTTGATGCAAATTTTAGCAAACGGTACACACTTGGAAGAAAAATGTTATATGAGGCTGCATATATAATTTATACTCTTAGCATTTCTGTATACAATTTCACAGAAAGTGGGATCAACTTAACATTATTAAAGTATGACCCTGTTTTATTTACAGCAGAACTTCAGAAACATTTATTCCTAGAAGTGCTGAAAAGTGATGCATCATCTAAAATTTAAAGGCATATTCCACAAATGAAAAAAATTACAATTATGATTTTCTTTTCATTTTTCACCTCCAAATCTCCCTGGGAAAAACCTATTTTTCTTTATTGTTGAAGGATGTTATCAGAACCCAGCAAAATCCTGCCAGATTTAGTCAGAGAGTTCCATAGTGTTAAAAGACCTTGCTGGAGAATTCTTTCTTTGACATTCAATGACCCCTTGCCAGGCCAACCTCTTAAATATAACTTCAAGAAGAGAGGTTAGGGATGCCTAGATGGCTCAGCAGTTAAGCTCTGCTTTTGGCTTAGGGTGTGATCCTGGAGTTAAGGGATACAATCCCACATTGGACTCCCTGAGGGGAGCCTGCTTCTCCCTCTACCTATGTTTCTGCCTCTCTTTGTCTCTCTCATGAATAAAAAAATAATATATTTAAAAAGAGAGAGTTGGGGGGGAGATCATATTAGGAAAAGGTGAGTTGAGGATAGTAAGTCCTGGTTTCTGTAGTGCCAAAGAACAAATAAACTAAATTAAAGTGGGTTTTTGTAATACTTATCAGGGACCACCACGGATAATGAATCCATGTCAAGAAACTCAATCCTCCGAGAGAAGCAAAGAAAGTGACAGAATTGAATTCTGTATAAGAAAAAATTTCTGTTGGCATGTCCTCAGGTAAGATAGGAAACATCACAAACCAATAAATTCTTAACACCAAAAGTACTAGGGTACATCTGGGTCAAATATATGGGAAGGAAATGTTTGAACTAATTTTACTGTAACATAATTCAAAATATCTTATGATTCTGATATAGCATTCCTAGCGCACCAATAATAAAGGCAGCTGAGAACATCAGATAATAGCTACTTGTGTGAGATATTTTTTTTACTATGTACTTAGACCCTCATTTAAGTGTTAGTAAAAATGAGATACACAGGTGAGGCCAGACACATAATAAAAAAATCTCACTCTGTTTCCTTTGTTAGATATATAGGTCTTTCAGAAGGTGAGTACTATGCTCACTATTATATGAGTTCAAACATCTTTAAAAGTTATAATTGGACATTTTCTTCAAAACAGTTGTGATAAAAGCCTCCTTTCTTTCTTATTCCCATTCAATAGCCTCTACAGTTAAGCATGGCTCAAGTATCATTATCTTTTGACGTGTGAGTATCCCCTAACACATAGGGTGCTCTATAACAAGTTGTTTTGCTATATTGATTTTTCATGGAAAATTCATGCAATAGTATAGACTCAAGAGAAAAAGAGGTATCTCCTCTCCAAAAAACCATTCTGGGAAAATTAAATAACAGTAAGTCCTAAGAAATTCTAAATAGCTTCTAAAAAATCAAATCAAGTATTACTGGACACCTTTGATAAAACCGTCTTAAAAAAAAAAGCAATGAGAATCCTTCAAAGAAAAAAAAAACTAACTGGGCTTTAAAATGTAAAGACTGCCAACCCAAGAGCAATCTAGACTAACAAGTATAGCAATGTATATTGGACCCTAAGATTTAGTGATAAAGTTTAGTCATATTCTTCTAGTAACAATATTCTGAAATACATAAAACATCTGCTTGTCACACCTGAAATTATCCACAATATTAGTATGTAGGATCACAGATTTACTATCTCATTCTCAGATCCACACTTCTAAAAGTACACCGTTTGAAACACAAAATATTGAAGAATATCTCTTGGAAAAAGAAACATTATACTGATATACCCTACATGTCCATATACAAACATTCTGCAGAGAAATAATATAATTTCATTTAGACCAGTGTAATAGTTAATAATTGAATATAGTGTATTATTAGTATAGTACATTATATAATTAGTATAAATGACCAGTGCTACAACAACCAAACATATTCCAAAAGTAACTGGGATGTCTTGAAGTAAATGCTATTACACTCCTTCATAAAGCTGTTGTTATACCATAATTTTCTCTGCATCATGAAAATCTGAAAATGCCCTCTAAAATATGTCTAGAGAAACTGTGGGAAACAGAAGTATAACTTCATAAGACTCACATATTTGAAAATTAGCCTTTTGGAATAAATAAATTATTCTCCATGGCACATAAATAAACAGATTTTTCAGACCATAAGGGTAGCATTTGGAACAGTCAAAATTATTACATTACACAATTGTTGTCTTATTGGAAAAATGGTTTACTCAAGGAATCACTGGAATTATTCATCTTTGAGTTGTTACATATTGAATTTGAAGATCAAATATGTAATATAATATTCTATTTTTCAGTGTACTATCTCTTAGTATTTATGCTTATTTTAATATGCAATTATGTTTAACTATGTGGATAATGTTGATTGAGGGTATTACAGTGTCAAGATTATTGAGCTGGAATGTGAAACCCTGAGTCTAATCTTTCTTTTTAAATATCTATAAAGAGGGGCACCTGGGTGGCTCAGGGGTTGAGCATCTGCCTTTGGCTCAGGATGTGATCCTGGGGTCCTGGGATCAAGTCCCACATTGGGCTCCCTGCAGGGAGCTTGTTTCTCCCTCTGCCTATGTCTCTGCCTCTCTCTCTCTCTCTCTCTCTCTCTGTGTGTCTCATGAATAAATAAAATCTTTATAAATAACTAACTAAATACATACATACATACCTATAAAGACATTAAAGAATAAAGATTTTCTTGATCTTCATTTTATCACCTGTAGAACAAAAGGGTTGTACTAAATAATCCCTTTCTGCCTGTAAATTTCTATGACTGGGAGCTTCCACCTGGAAGACAAAGTCTGTCTTCTATACCAATTAATGATGGAAATGAATACAATCATGTCTTATGAAATTAACCTCAAATATTAATGTCAACTGTTCTGAGGGACTTCAGCACATGTGTCACAGGAATTCTGAGGTACTAGAAATAAAAGTAAGAAACAACAATTTTTACACTTCTCAAAAAGATTTAAATAATTTATATGCACACAGTAGTCTGTACTGAAGAAAAGAGGAAGGCATAATCTTGGCATAGTCAATGTCTAACAAGAACTTTTACTACTTCAAAGTAAATCTAAAGTGATACTCATCATTGGCAGCCCCTGGTGGCTCAGCAGTTTAGTGCCACCTTCAGTCTGGGGTGTGATCCTGGAGACCTGGGATCGAGTCTCACGTCAGGCTCCCTGCATGGAGCCTGCTTCTCCCTCTGCCTGTGTCTCTGCCTCTCAATCTGTGCCTCTCATGAATAAATAAATAAAATATTTTAAAAAATAAAGTTATACACATCTAACTATCATAGTGAACATGAGTGCTTTTCAGGAGAAACATAGCTTGATCTTATATTTAAAATGTACATAATAACAATAATCCAAAACATAGGGAATAATTAGATTGATTACTGAAAATGAAATAAATATTCTAAATTATGAAAGCCTCTTGCATGTGTAAACCAACCAATATTTAAATGACTCTGACATAATAGCTCCATATTTTCAAATCACTAAGAAACTATCATGAATATATACCAAAGGAATCAAAATTAAGTACAAAGGACTGAAAACGATTCAGGCTCTCCACTTACTAAATATGACTTCAGTCATGCAGCCAAAGAGTTATTCAACATTTACTACCCACTACCCCTATATCTTATGCACTGTGCTATATGCAAGGGCAACAAAGACATGGTTCTTGCTTTGATTTCATAGGCAAGTGAACAGATACACATGAAAATTGTATGATACAATTGTGTCTACAAAGAGAACAGGAGAATGAATGGCCAGTTCCATGGAGGCATATGGAGCTATTGGGAAAATTTTCATAAAACAGTGAAACAAACTGAAGTAAAAGCTAATATGAATCTGAAAAAGATGAGTGGTTAGATCCCAAGTATGTCTGCAGAAATAAAGATGCAGGACAAAGGAGTCTTCCCAAGCATGGGAAGAGAATGATGTCAGTACACTCCTAGCAATTTTTGACACTCACGAAGCAGACACAGACTCAGGCATGGAGAGAAGAAATACAGGAAGATACATAGGAAAATATATATAACACCCTATCAGACAAAATCCACCATATCTATCATCAAGATGCTAATTATTACAAGGCATTTTTAAAAGCAGGAAAATATGACCCATAATAAGAAGAAAAATTATTCATTCAAAACCTACTCAGAATAGGTACAGATGCAAAAACATCAATCAAGGACATTAAAATAATTATTTTCCCCAACTTAATTGAGGTATAGTTGACAAAAATTATATAGATTTAGGGGTTACATCATCATGACTTAACACATTGTGAAATGATTAGAACATCTATCACCTCACACAGTTACCATGTGTGTGTCTGTGTATGAACATACATATGATCTAATCTCTCTCTTTTTTAATTTATTTATTTATGATAGTCACAGAGAGAGAGAGAGAGAGAGAGAGAGAGAGAGAGAGAGAGAGAGGCAGAGACACAGGCAGAGGGAGAAGCAGGCTCCATGCACCGGGAGCCCGATGTGGGATTCGATCCCGGGTCTCCAGGATCGCGCCCGGGGCCGAAGGCAGGCGCCAAACCGCTGCGCCACCCAGGGATCCCTGATCTAATCTCTTAAAAAAGTCAATTATAACACATTATTACAGTCTCCATGCTGTATATTACATCCCCAGAAGTTACTCATCACTGGAAGTCTAAACCCTTTTGTCACTATTTCCCCATTTTTCCCACTACCCAGCCCCTGGAAACCACCAATCTACTCTGTGTTTTGTGAGTTCATATTTTCAGATTACACACATAAGTGATATATAGTATTTGCCTTGCTGGCTGACTTAATTCACATAGTATAATGTCCTCCAGGTTCACTCGTGTTGCAAATAACAGGATATATTTCCTTTTTTAAGACTGAGTAAAATTTATTGTGTACATATACAGCATATTTTATTAATCAACAGATACATAAGTTATTTCCATACTCTGCCTATCATGAATGATATGGCAATGAACATGAGAATAAGAACATCTTTTCAAGATATTGATTTAATTTCCTTTGGATATATACCCAAAAGTGAAACTGCTGGATCAGATGGTGGTTCTATTTTTTTTTTTTTTTTTTAGTAATCTTTACTAAAAATTTAGTAATTGCTTTCCATAATGGCTGCAGAAATCTACAATCCTACAAATAGTGTACTAGGGTTCCCTTTTCTCCATACCCAACACTTGTTAATTTTTAATGTTTTAATAATAGCCATCCTAATAGGTATCAGATCATATCTCATTGTGGTTTTGAAATTTATTTCCTGATGATGACTGATATTGGACAACTCTTCATGATCCTGTTGACCATGTAATATGCCTTCTTTAAAAAAATGTCTATTTAGATGGTCCTCTGTCCATTTTTACTTAGCTTATTGATTTAATTGCTATTCACGTCTATGAGTTAATATATTTTCAATATTAATCTCTTATCAGATATGTGGTTTGCAAATATTTTCTCCCATACTGTAAACTACCTTTTCATTTTGTTCACTGTTTCCTTTGCCATGCAAAAGAATCATAGTTTGATGTAGCTCCACTTGTTTATCTCTGCTTTGATAAAAAAAAAAAAATCATCACCTAAATCATTGTCAAGGAGCTTTTTCTCTATATGATAGAAATTTCATGGTTTCAATGGGATGAGGACTGGGTGTTATTCTATATGTTGGCAAATTGAACACCAATAAAAAATTTAAAAATAATAAATTAATTAATTAAAAAGAAATTTCATGGTTTCAGGTCTACATACAAGTCTTTCATCCATTTCAAGTTAATTTTTTGTAAGTTGGTGTAAGGTTCCAATTTCATTCTTTCACACGTGAATATTCAGTTTTCCCAATATATTTTATTAAAGGGCCTCTCCTTTACCTATTATGTATCTCTGGTACCCATGAAAAAGATCAGTTGACCATTTATGTTTAGGTTCATTTCTGGGATCCTTATTCTGTTCCACTGCACTTTTTGTTTTTACGTCAGAACTATAATGTTTTGAATATATGAATTTTGTACTATAGTTTAGAAATCAGGAACAGTGATACCTCTAACTTTGTTCTTCTTTTTCAAGATTGCTTTGACTATGTGGAGTCTTTATTGGTTCCACACAAATTTTAGGAGTTTTCTATTTCAATAAAGTGTCAAAAAATGTCTATAGGAATTACATTGAATCTATATGGACATTTTAAAAATATGAATTCTTCGAACTCATGAAAACAGTATATGTTTTGATTTACTAATCATTTATTTTTTCATTAATGTCTTACAGTCCTCAATGTGTAAATGTTTCACTTCTTTGGTTAAATTTATTCCAAAGTATGTTATTCTTTTTGATGCTACTGTAAATAAATTTTCTTTACCTCATTTTCAGGTTATTCATTGTCTGCCTAGAAAAGCAACTGATTGTTCTTTATTGGCTTATATCATGCAAATGTACTGAATTCATTTACTAGTTCTAAAGGGTTTTGGTGGAATATTTAGAGTTTTCCCTATCTAAGAACATGTCATTTACAAACACAATTTTATTCTTCCTTTCTGACTTGGATGTATTTTATTTCTTTTCCTTGTCTAATTGCTCTGGCTAGGACTTCTGGTAATAACTTGAATAGAATTGATGAAAGTGCGCCTTTCATTGTATTCTTTCTGATATTAGAAGAAAAGCCTTCAGCTCTTGCCTTTATGTTATCTTTGGGTTTGCCATATATGGCCTTTTTTATGTTGAAGCACATTTGTATATCTACTAGAGGTTTTTCCTTGTAGTTACGATGAGGCTACATAAACTGTCTTACAGTTATAACAATCTATTTTAAGCTGATCACTTCCACTGCATTTTAAAACTCTACAAATACTGCTACCCTCCCTTCAGACTTTGTGCTATTGATATTTTAAAATCACATATAAATTGTATCTTCTAATATTATGTATTCAATAACAAGTTATTATAGCCATAGTTATTTTTAATACATTTTTATGCTTTTTTACCAGAGTTATACTGGATATGTGCACCAGTATAGTATTAGAACATTCTGAATTTGAATAAATTTACTTTTACCATTAAATTTTATACTTTCACATGTATTTATATTGTTATTTAGCATCCTTCTGTTTCAACTTAAAAGAGCCTCCATTAGCATTTATTGGAAGGCATGTCTACTGGTGATGAAACTCCCTCTGCTTTTGTTTATCTATGAATGTCTTTATCTCTATCACATTCATGAAGAACTGCTTTACCAGGTATAGTATTCATTGTTGGCATTTCTTTCCTTTCCTTTGAATATATCATCTCTTTCCCACCTGGCCTGTAAAGTTTCCTTTGAGAATATCACTGTTAGCCATATGGTAGGAGTTCCCTTGTATGTGACAAGTCACTTTTCTCTAATTGCTTTCAAAATTTTTGTCTTTGATTTTTGACAACTTGAATATAATTGTTCTCAGAGTAATCTTCATTGAGATAATCTTACTTGGGAATCCTAAGCTTCATATCTGATTAGCCAAATCTCTCGCTGGATATGACAAGTATTCTGTCATAATTTCTTTTAAATAAGCTTTCTGCTCATTTCTCACTTCTCTTTCTGGGATACCCATAATGCATAAATTTATTCCCTAGTTGATTTCCCACAGTTCCCATATGCCTCCTTCATTCTTTTTTTCTTTCTCTTCCTCTTACCGGCTAACTTCAAATACTTGTGTTTAAATTACCTGACTCTTCTGTATGACCAAGTCTACTGTTGAAACTCTCTAATAAAGTTTTCAGTTATGTCACTATTCTTCAGCCCCAGAACTTAACTTTTATAATTTATATTTCTTTACTAAACTTCTAATCTTGTTCATGCATTGTTTTCTTAATTTCATTTAATTGTATATCTGTGTTCATTTTAATGTCAGTGGCCTTCTTTAAGATGATTACTTTGAATTTTTTGTTGGAAAATTTGCAAATCTCTTTCTTGGGTATCAGTTACTGGAGGTTTGCTTGAATCTTCATGATCCATGTGGTCTTGCTTTTCTGTCTGTGCATATGAAAGACTAAATACTCTCCTAATTTTTATGGACTGGGTTCAGCAGAAAAAGAACTTCTTCCATCAGGTCCCCAGGCCCACAATATCACAGGTGGCCAGAATTGGAGCCAGGTCATAGAGCTGCTCCTGAATCCTCAGGGGGTTTTACAGCTTTCAGGCCTGTTACCAGTGGCTTAGGTTGACAGAGATCTTGTCTGGTCTCTGATTGGAAAAAAAAAAAAAAAAAAAACTGCCTCATGGTCTGTATTTGGGCATGCAAATGGCAGGCCTGTTACCAGGTATGCAGACAAATGTGATTCCTATGTGGTCTTAAGCAAGCTCCTGTCAGATCACTGGGAAGGTTCCTGAGTGGAAAGGAGCATCCCCTGAGGATGGCTGTGAGAAGCTGGAACTGGGTTATAGGGATGCTTCAAGATCTGCAGTCAGACCAAAGTTTGAAGGTCTGCCTCCAGAAGAACAGACAGACATATTTCCTGGTGGATCCCTGAGTAGGTAGGATTACTCCTGTACCATGAATGAGAGGGAATGGATCAGTTATAGTGATGATTTAGGATTGTTGTTAGATTGGTGGGGGACAACCTCTTGGAGGCATGGATGTAACTTCTGGAAGCTGAATGAGCAGGCAGGATGACTCCCAGCCTATGGCTGGATCCCAAAGCTCCCTCAAAGTCATCTTGTCTATGGATGATTACCAAATTCTTTCTGAGAATACAAGCAGGGGATCTTCTTTAGTGCTACCTTGTTTCCATCACTTCAATCATCTAAAACAGTTACTAAAACTATTCTATATATTTCTAAAATAGAGACATGGAAAATAAAAGCCCAAATCAAAATTTAGATATAAAATTGACAATGTAGGAGATGAAAACATACACTGAAAACTATTATGAATAGCTTAGGCATTGAAGATATAAAAGTAGATACTATTCAAAATAAAACACAGAAAGAAAAGAAAATTAGAAAAAAGTTAAAGCAATAATATGCTCTGGAACAACAACTTTAAACAGCTTAAGTTACATGTAATCAAAGTTTACAAAGGAAAGGAGAAAGAGGAAAGAAAGCTTTGAGGATCTAAGTTAGTAATAAATTGGATTTCATCAAAATTAAAAAGCCTCCACTCTTCGAAGAATCTATTAAAAGAATTAAAACACAAGCTGAGAGAAAATATTTGTAATTAACATATCTGAGCAAAAGCTTGCATCCAGAAAATCTAAAAAAGCTCAAAACTCAATAAGAAAATAAAAATCCAATTTAAAAATTGGGCAAAAGATTTAAACAGACACTTCAAGTTTTGCTCCATTTGGCAAGCAAGCATAGAAAACATGTCCAACATAATTAATGCTAAGGGCAATGCAAATTAACACCACAAAAAGATACCATTACAGACTTCTAATAACGAACATTAAGAAGACTGATAATAACAAGTACTGGCTAAGATGTGGAGGAACTGGAACTAATATTTTCTGCTGATGGGAATAAAAATGGCTCAGTATTAAAAACAGTTTAAGAGTCTCTTAAAATGTTAAACATATTTCTAGCATGTGATCCAGCCATTCCATTCCTGGGTATTTACCAACATAAATAAAAGCAGATGTTTATATAAACATTTACATGCAAATATTTATAGTGGATTTACTTATAATACCCTGAACTACAAGCAACCCAAATATTGATCAATAATGGAGTAAACTGCATTACATCCATATAATAGAATACTATCTGGAAAGAGATACAAATGAATTACAGATACATTCCATAATATAAAAGAATCTTCTGAATGCAATAAGTCAGAAAAAAATACATACAGTAAAATTTACATAAAAATTTGGAAAATATAAATTAATGTATACTGAGAGAAACCACATCAGTGGTTGTCAAGGGATGGGAATGAGGGCCAAATGTATTAGAAAGCAACATGAAGAAGGTTTTAGAGGTGAAGCATATTTATCTATTAATTATCTTAATTGTAGTAGTTTCAAAACTTTGAATATGTGTAGTTTATTAAATGTCAAATACACCTCAATAAAGATCATAATAAAAATCAGTTAGAAGCTTCATGTAAAGTCTTATATGTGTTTCAATATACACATCAATCAACATGAACCATCACATCAAAAAGAAAAAGGCTACAAATCATATGACCATTTCAATAGATGCAGAAAAAACACTTCACAAATTTCAACATCCATTCATGATAGAAAACCTCAACCAAGTAGGTTCAGAGGCAATATACCGCAACATAATAAAGGACATATATGAAAAACTCATGGCTAATCATCCTCAATGAGGGAGTATTTCCTCTAGGATCAGGCACAAGACAAGGATGTCCACTCTCAGTTTCATTCAACATAGTACAGAGAGTCCTAGCCACAGCAATCAGATAAGAAAAAGAAATAAAAGGTATACAAACTGGTAAGGAAGAAATAAAACTTTCCTTATTTGCAGGTAATACTATATATAAAAACCTTTAAACTCCACCAAAATCTACCAAAAATCTACTATAACTCATCAATGAATTCAGTAAGTCTACAAGACACAAATATACAGAAATCGATTCCATTTCTATACATTAATAATGAAACATCAGAAAGAGAAAATAAGAAAATAGTCCCATTTACAATTGTACCAAAAGTAATAAAATACGTAGGAATAAATTTAACCAAGGAGGGAAAAGACATGTACTCTAAAAACTATACAGCAATGATAAAAGCAATTGAAGATGACACCAACAAAAATGGAAAGAATTTCTTTGCTTGTGGATAAGAAAAAATAATATCATTAAAATACTGATACTACTGAAAGCAATCTACAGATTTAAAATATAATATTAAAATCCCAATGGCAGTTTTCACCAAACAAGAACAAAGCATACGAAAATTATGAAAAAAAGTTATAAAATATGATGACATATACATAAAATATGGATGAGGGAGTAAAGAGGAAAAGAACAGAAAAAGTAAAAGAAAGTTTTAGGAATGTGTTTTTGTTTTCTAGAACATGTTTGAACCTTAATGACCATCAAATTAACATAGACTGTTATTTACTTAGAATATTACATATGGGGATCCCTGGGTGGCGCAGTGGTTTAGCGTCTGCCTTTGGCCCAGGGCGCAATCCTGGAGACCCAGGATCGAATCCCACGTCGGGCTCCCGGTGCATGGAGCCTGCTTCTTCCTCTGCCTATGTCTCTGCCTCTCTCTCTCTCTCTGTGACTATCATAAATAAATAAAAATTAAAAAAAAAGAATATTACATATGAACCTCATGTTAACCACAAACCCTAAATCTATAATAGATAAAATGTATAGAGAAAGTCAAGCATAACAATATAGAAATTCATAAATCACAAGAAAATAAAACAAGAGAAAAAGAAATGTAGAAAGAAGAACTACAAAAACAAACAGAAACCAAGTACCAAAATGGCAATTATTACATACATATTAATAATTACTTTAAATGTAAATGGGCTAACAGCTCTAATCAAAAGATATAGGGTGGCAGAATGGATAAGAAAAACAATATCCATTGGGGTCACGTTGGTGGCTCAGTGGCTGAGCATCTGCCTTTGCCTCAGGTCATGATCTCAGGGTTTTGGGTTCGAGTCCTAGATCAGGCTCCCCACAGCAAGCCTGCTTCTCCATCTATGTCTCTGCCTCTGTGTATCTCTTATGAATAAGTAAAATATTAAAAAAAAGAAAAACAATATCCATCTAAAGATGCCAACAGGAGTCTCACTTCAGACCTAAAGACTCATAAAGATTGAAAATGAAGGATAAAAAAAAAATTCACCATGCAAACAAAAGCAAAAAAAAAAAAAATAATAATCCAGGATGGCAATACTTATATCAGACAGGACAGACTTTAAAACAAAGAGAGTAGCAAGAGACAAAGATGGTCATTACACAATGATAAAGGGATTAATCCAAAAAGAGGATATGGCAATTATAAATATCTTGATCATATGCTATAAAACTAGAAATAAATCACAAGAAATAAGTGAAAATGTCACAAATATATGGAGACTCAACAACGTAACACCAAACAGTCAACAAAGTAATTAAAGGAGAAATAACAAAATGCATAGACACAAATATAAATGATAACACAATGGTCCAAAATTTTGGGAACACAGCAAAAGCAGTTCTAAGAGAGGAATATATAGGGATATCAGCCTACCTCAAGAATCAAAATAAAGCTCCAATAAACAATTTAACATGTCTAAGGAACTAGAAAAATCCCAAGTATTTTTCAAAGAACTACAACAAATAATGCTGAAATTTGTATGAAACCACAAAAGACTGAATAGCCAACACAATCTTGAGAGTGAAGAACAAAAGCTAAAAGTGTCATAGTTCCAGATTTCAAGATATATTACAAAACTGTACTAATCAAAAAACTATGGTACTGGTACAAAAAATCAACACATAAATCAAGAGAATAAAAGAGAGAGTTCAGAAACAAACATAGGATTAAATGGTCAATTAATCTATGAATAAAGAGGCGAGAATATACAATGGAGAAAAGATAGTCCTTCAATAAATGGTGCTGTGAAAACTGGATAGCTACGTGAAAAAGAAGGAAATTAGACCACTTTTTAACACCACACACAAACTCAAAATGGATTAAAGAACTCAACATAAGACCTGAAACCATAAAAATCCTAGAAGAGAGAACAGGCAGTAATTTCCCTGGCATCAGCCATAGCACTATTTTTCTAGATATGTCTGCTGAGGCAAGGAAACAACATCAAAAATAAACTATTGGGACTACGTTAAAATAAAAAGCTTTTACACAGCAAATATAATTATCAACAAAACAAAATGACAACCTACTGAATGGGAGAAGATATTTACAAATGATATATGTAATAAAGTATTAATATCCAAAATATATAAGGAATTTATACAACTTAATACCAAAAAAGCCAAACAATCCAGTTAAAAAATGGGCAAATGACATACATACATTTCTCCAAATACATATAGATAGCCAACAGACACATGAAAATATGTTCAACATCACTAATTATGAGGGAAATGCAAATTAGAACCACAATGAGATATCACTATAAACCTGTCAGAATGGCTAAAACCAAAAATACAAGATACAAAAAGTTTTAGCAGGACATATAGAAAAAGGAACCCTCTTGCACTGTTGGTGGGAATGCAAGAGGAGCAGCCACTGTGGAAAGAGTATGGAGGTTGCTCAAAAGCTTAAAAGTAGAAATATCTTATGATCCAATAATGCACTATTATTTACCCCCAAAACACAAAAACACTAATTTGAAAAGATGTATGCACCTATATGCTTACCACAGCATTATCTGTGATAGTCAAGATATGGAAGCAAACTAAATGCCCATCAATAGACAAATGGATAAGAAAGTATTATGTATATACACACACACACACACACACACACACACACACACACACACACGGAATATTATATAGCCATAAAAAGGAGAAGGTGTGCCATTTGAGAAAACATGGATTAACCTGGAGGGTATTGTTGTGTGAAGTGAAATACATCAGACAAATACTTAAGTGGAAGTTTTTTAAAATGAGTAAACAAACAAAAAGCAAAATGAGATGCATAAATCCGGACCACTAACTGGTGGTTGTCAGAGGAGAGGAGTGTGGGGTGTTGGGCAAAATGGTTGAAGGGAAGTGGGAGATACAGACTTCTAGTTATTGAATGAGTAGGTCATAAGAATGAATGCACAGCGTGAAGAATACAGTTAAAGATGGTGTAAGAGCAGTGTATCAGGACAGGCCGTAGCTACGCTTGTGGTGAACATGGTATAATATATGGTCTTGTTGAATCACTATGTTGTACACCTGAAGCTAATGTAACCTTGTGTGTCAACTATATATACATACATAGCTTCTGAAAAATCCTTGGATTTTTCTTTTAAACAAACATTTAATGAGCACATTACCTGCTGGACTGACACTAGCTAATTTCACCAACAATATCACAGCTAAGTAAAATATTGGTTATTTCTGCTCTCACCACAACTCTGTATACTTATTATTCAATGAAGGAAAATCTCTGGTCGCTGAAATTGGACCCAATTTTTATTACCTTAACTACACCACAAGCACAATCTGATTTTACCTTCTCAAGCCTGAATGTCATTGGAAAAGAAAAATAAAGCCTAGAAGAACCATTGGATAAAAATGAAGAGAGTACTACATGTATAACCCAAAATGGGTTCCACACACCAATTTCTATATTTTGGATTCATAACTAAAGGATTCCTTGGCTAGTTCTCTGTTCATCTGAATGTGAAACAGCTCCCTTGCCAAGGTGATTTTCTCCTGGCAACCAACTCTTGAGTAAATATCAAAAGGAGAGTTTATCCACTGAATACTAGTTTGACCCAAATTACAATTCGTCTGATTAAATATTAAGAACTAATTTGAAGTAGGTGATCCATTATTAAATAAAAGTCAAAGAACCTTCCTTCCTTTTCATTTCTTGTGATTACATGCACCTGCCATGATGGCTGAACAGCAAAACAACACTCTACATATAGCAGACTAGTTCTCATAATTTCAGCCTGTGTCTATCTGGACAAATCACCCATTTCAATGTGTTCTTTAGTGAGTCATATACAATGTATATCTATGATGGCTTTTTTTAAAGCTTTTATTTATTTATTTGACACAGAGAAAGAGAGCACAAGCAAGAGGAGTGGCAGGCAGAGGCAGAAGCAGGCTTCTTAGTGAGAGGGGAGCCCAATACAGGGCTGGATCCCAGGACCTGAGATCATGGCCTGAGCCCAAGGCAGATGCTTAAATGATGCAGCCACCCAGACGCCCCTCTATCCTGGCTCTTAAGACATTTAGGTTGAAACAGTGCTTTAAATAAGGGAACAGAGAAATTCAGTACATGTAAAAAAAAAAAAAACAGTTTAGCCAGGAGAGGTAAGGAGTTTCTCCCTGTATATTACATATAGATCTATTTGAGCAAAGAGAAAAAGAATATTCGACCCTCCTACACATGACAGGCTGTATGATATATTAGAAAGGGAATGAATGTGAATTAATCGGAAACTGCAGATTCCATTCCAAGCCCCCATTCTGCTGCTCACCATCTATTTGGCCAGATATAAATAACAACCTCTCCAAGTTTTTTATTCATATCTGTAAAACTGATAAAAAGATCCTGACGTACCCACTTCAGGGAATTGCTAAGGGAATAAAAGAGATAATAGAAATTGCCTTCATAAAATCTTAAAAGCTACATAAGCATTTAAACCCACCATTCCAAGTTTTCTTTTTATTTATTTTTTTAAGATTTTATCCATTTATTCATGAGAAACAGAGAGAAGAGAGAGAGAGAGGCAGAGACACAGGCAGAGGGAGAAGCAGGCTCCTCACAGGGAGCCTGAGGTGGGACTCGATCTCGGGACTCCAGGATCAGCCCCTGGGCTGAAGGCAGCGCTAAACCGCTGAGCTACCCGGGCTGCCCCCAAGTTTTCCTTTAAGGAGAAGGTAGGTGAGAATCACAGTAAAGAATATTTCAGCAGGAGCGAGGAGACCTAGTTAGACCTCTGGCTCTGCCCCAGAGTAGCTGTGTGATTCTCCAACACAGCATGCACCCTTCTCAAATTTCTGCTGCTTACCTATAAAATGTGGAAAAGTCTGATGGAATATTTAAAAATCACAGATTTTAGAACCTGAACATTTGGCAGAGTACCATATATTGAGCAAAACTCTTTTTCCCTCCAGATTTTTTATTTCAAGAGAACAATGACTTAAAGTCAGAGGGACCTGCAGCTGCTGCCAATGCCATGTGTCCACCTTTAGAAATTTTAATCACAGATTATTGGAGGTAGTCAAGGAGGAAAGCAACTTTACGTGCTTTGACACAACCTTAATTGCATGATAAATGTGCTTCCAAATAACTCTGATCAAATTCCACTGGCTTTTAATTCAAGGATATAGCGATCTTTCATATTCCTTAGACATTCTGATGCATCTTAAATACACATTATGAAAGCCATTATCTATACCTGAAAAGGCTGCCTGCTGGAAAGATTGAGGTGTTTCCTTATCCATCTGTTGCCTTGATTCCCAAATATCTGCCACAGCAGCTGTCCTCTTGTGTTACTCCAAACTCTCTGGTAGATGGCCAGCCTATAAATATGCTTTCCAAACATGTGGTAATATAAGCGGAAGGTGCAGCCCCTGCATCGGTGGCATTGAGGACAGGGCTGAGTAAAGTAGCTCTGTTTTGGAAAACCTGTGGCTCCGAAGATTCTATGTAGAGATAGTGTCCTTTAGCTGTGCCCAAGGTATGATCCTTCATTGGCCCTGTATTAAGTGTTGAAGTTGGACCGTGCTTCCTGGTCCAATCAAAGTCATCTTCTGTATCTTGTTCCCAGTTACAGATTCCATTTTCAAAGTTACATTGGAACTCAGGTACTGAAATTGGCATTAAATAACAACAAAAAAATAATGAAGGACAAAAAAAAAAAAGCATGATTAAGAATACTTGTGATATTTGGCTCCTACCAAGGTTAATGATTTTAATGTTTTTTAAATGTGACACTAATAGTTTTTAAAAAGTGAATAAATCCTAGATTTATATCAAGTAATAATATTTTATAGACTGGGGGGTGGGCATTATTTCAGCCATTATTTTCCAAATGCCTTTTATACCCATCCTTCACCATTTCCAGCACTATGACTTTATGCAAATGATGAGAGCACCATGGCTGACTCAATACTATAAACTTCTGGCTCAGTCAATTTCAATCTTAGCCAAATGTCCCAATCACCAGTGAATGTTAAAAATCAAAACAAAACAAAAAACATGAAGTTCCAGAACTCATCTTCAGAGATGTTGATTTATTTTTTTTAAGATTTATTTATTTTAGAGAGAGAGAGAAAAGGGGGGTCAGGGGACAGAGGGAGAGATAATCTCAAGCAGGCTCTCCACTGAGCACAGAGCCCTACACGGGGCTCAGTCTCACAACCCTGAGATTATGACCTGAGCCGAAGTCAAGAGTTGGATGCTGAACCAACTGAGCCACCCCGCCCCCCGCCCCCCCCAGAGATGTTGACTGAACTGCCACAAATAGTGCAGTTGAACATCAAGATACTTCATTATCTCCTTTGGCGATTCTAACATGCAGAACTGAAGAGTCATATTTTAATAGAGTCCAACCTTTCAGAATCACCTGATGTATACAGCATAATTGCTTGCTCCATGGCGAAGCTCCATACCAGCACTACCTGGTTAGATATGGGGGACCCAGCAATCCATATTTTTAACAAGTACTCAACATGATCCTGATGCCAGCATTTTCCAGACCTCAGGCTGAAAAACTCCTCCCTTTGGTTTCATCTTGCCCCAATTCCACATTTCCCTCCATCAGTGCAAGACCATTCTTCTGCCTTCCATGGCAATTTATCATTTTCTTCCTGTATATACATACTCATTTAATGCAAACTGAAACCTAAGCTCTTCTTTCAAGCTTTACCTTTCCCAAGTTAAATTAACTTCCTGTTTGTCCCAGGCCAGCCTTTTTTTAGCATATACCACCTTCCCCACTTGCCTTAAACACCTCACTCCTCTCTTCTCTATTTATGCCTCCTGTTGTGCTGCGGGCTCTTGGCAGCATCTCCCGAGAGGCAGTCTTTTCTTCTTACTGGATTGCAGCTCCTTTGAGCGGGAGCTTTTAAGCTTTAAACCCCCTCCAGGCACTAGAAGAATTCAAAGCACTAATAAAGGATTGACTAGCCCCGTCACCTCGCTTATCTACCACAATTTCCAGAATATAGTAATGTAGTCATTTTCAGGATGTGAACATTTTGTTGACAACAAGGATTTGTTTTTAGAATAAAAACATTTAGCATTATTTGGGTAGAAGGAACAGGAGTTAGAATTAATGCATAGTTTTACATTTTAGCTTCATTCACCTAAGTTCATATTTTTTTTAAATATAAATGTCAGCTGTCCTTTCACTATTCATCTTAGTAAATGCACTTGGTGCCAAAGGGGAATAAATATTCTGAAACAATAAATATAAGCATATGTGGATAAATGCAGCCGGGCTAGAACAAATCATCTGTCTTCGAAAACCACGGAACAGGAGCTTAGAACTAATGATGGGAGCCCAGTGAGTAAATGTCAAATGGGAGATGAGCTTTTGTTTGATATTTCCTCACTTGTGACTAATCAAGCCCAGCTGTGACGTGAACTGGGGACCCACAGCGTACTCTCCAGGTGTCAGTCTTTGGCTGTGGAACAGAAGGAGAATGTCAAGCTGCTAAGTTTTTTGACATAAAACTGGCACTAAAGCCAACAGATTTTGATACTGCCTGTCTTCATATTGACTGTATGTTCAATCTCTATTTCGAAAGGGAATGCATGTAGCTCCACCTTCAAATAAAAAACCGTATCTCTAAACATAGGAAGCTTTAGGAAATACAACATAGATTTCTGGATGCCTAATGTATTCTATGGAATCCAGGAATACATTTATATGGAAAACTGCGAGAGAAACTGACAGTCTGATACCACTACTGTTCTCTTTCACTAATATTTAGTCACAAGAAGTATTTTGATTATTATACTTGTACTGATATAACTCCATTCTAAGTTAATAGTAGTTTTTTTTTTTTGAGGAGTGGGCTTTGGAGAGCTTCAGAAAGATGAAAAAGCTTTCTAAATCCACAAAAAAAAATTACCTTGGGGACAAGTAACACTTCTTATGGTAGCCATTGTCTAAATTATCAACTTTATTTATATCCACTCAAATAATTAGTTGTGTAATGAGATGCATGGTAATTCTGACTTCAATCCACCTGACTGTATCAAAGATCACGTATATGCAGCATGCTGTACAATAATTTATATGGAAATTTCTTAATGCAGTGTTTCCTATGATGCACCAAGCATTTTATGGCTTCACTTTGGTTTATAATTAGCCTCTCAATGTAATAGGCATATAGCTTGAATTTTAAGAATTGTTGCTATTTCTGGACAAAGAAAGATGCAAATTCTTTTTCTGATTGATTCTGTAATTGAAGTGAAAAACAGCTATAAGCTTCTGATTCATTTGCAGGGGCAAGTGCAATGGGCACTACCTGGTGCTAGGTTTATTAAATTATAAAATGTACACAATCATCAGATACCATAAACTTTCTGGTAATTTAAACCAGAAACTCAAGACTTACCTTTGACACAGCACTCCCTGCTCCCTATAGCCAAAACATCACCAAATGTCCCTCCTAAGTATTTCCCCAAACATCAGTCCCTCCATCTCCATCACTGCCACTGTGATACAGGCTGCCCACCCTTCCTCAGTGGATTACCACAATGGCCTCCTGATGGGTCTCCCAAATCCACTCTCCTCCAATCCACTTATCACTCTGTATCTACAGTGACATGTTTTAAAATGCCAATTTTATTATATCACCTTCCTTCTTAAAAACCCTCAAATGAAGAAAAACTTTCCTAATATAGACTATAAATATCTGCAAATCTGGCCTCCCTCACATTTCTGTCCTTATACTGCACCCTATCTCTCCTTCACCTCCTCGCTCCTACCGCACTGGCTGGCCTCCATCTGCCACACGGTCACATATCAGGGCTTTTGCATATATATGCTTTGACTTTTTTATTTTCAGATCTCAGCTAAGTCATCTCCTTTAGAAAGTTTAATACCATTATTATAAAGTCACCGCACTCCTCTCCATATCTCCCATCAAAGCTTCCAGTTTGTATTTTTAAAACAATATTTGAATAATATCTATCTTCTCAATTAGACGGTAAATTCCATGAGATCTGAAACTCAGTCATTGTGGTTAGCACTTTATCTATAGTATCTAGTTAATAAGTCCACATAACAAATATCGGTAGCCCGATTAATCAACCACTCATCACCGTCGTCAACTCTGGAACAATGCTTCCTGTCTTTGCCTTGATTGGCTAGAAAACAGTGAACAAATCAAGATCTCCACTGTAAAAATACGAAGGACCAAAATAATAATAATAACAACAACAACAACAAAGCACTTACCACAGTCAATCTCATCAGTGTGATCACCACAATCATCTACCAAATCACATAACAGAAGCTTTTCTATGCAAGCCTTGCTGCGTCAACACCAGAAAAAGTCTGGCTCTTCACAGCTCTCTGCAGGAAGGGGAAGGGTACAATTTTCAAATCTGATGTCATCAATAGCTGAGAATCCATCATAAATGCCAAGACTGACTTTATCTAGTGACAAATGGAAGGGCTGAGTAAGGCGTCCAAGCTGAATAGTGGCCTGTGACCACTGGTTGCCCTGGTTATACAATACTCTCCAGAGTACTGTAGAGTCGTTGGAATCTTCCACATGTAGCTGTAGCTCAGCTGCTCCCACTGACAGACCATGGTCATAAAACCTGAAAAAGAACAAACACAAGGAATGGAAATGATTTATTGCATAGACTAAATATTTAACTTATGGCTCTTTCACTCAGTCAACCATTGATTAATAATTAGCTACAATGGACACCTTTATTTCTTGCAGTAATCATTGCTGCTCATATGTGAGAGCTTATCAGCTGAGGTGCATACTCTGGCTCCAGGACCCTGGGAGCCTTTCTCAAGGAGTTCCATCCAGAACAGAGGAGGCAGAGTTAATTAAATTATAATCCACTGTTGGAGGGAAAGAGTCTCTTTCATCTAAAGAAAGAACACAGCAAATATGGATAATGTGCTTCTAAGTAAAATTCTAACTGTATAAATATAACAGTACCTATTTTTAAAGCCAAACCAAGGGCAAATCATAAAGTCTAACAAGTGCAGAAGTACGCTTGCAACCACCGGGTTGCTGGGGTAGCTGACCACAGTTTTTAGTATTTACCAGAAGTAAAGTATGCATCCAGGTCCTGCCTGGCTAAACGTTGGGCTCTGGAGTTTGGCAACTTGTGACAAGCTTCTGCTTTCTTCAGAATGAACATAAAATGCCCTATTGAGATACAAATACAAATTGTAAGTTAGCCGACTGAGTTGAGGCACCTGCCTCTTAACCTTGTACTAAGCTCTGTGTCTGACTAAAATTAAGACTATACAATTAAGACTAAAATTAATTAAGACTAAAATTAAAACTATACAATTAAAAATCAATAAATATGATAAGTCAGATTTGCTCTTATGAAAACTAAACTAGTATCTACCTCCAGGTTGAAAATCATGCAAAAAGTTAATAATTTAAGTGAATTCAGCCAAAAGCATATCTATACTCCCTCCCCACCACCCTTAAAGGAGTCATTTCATACTAACAACATAAACATAATTGACAGTATTTAGGTATTTGTCACACTATTTGTTGCAGTAACATAGAGCTTTAAATGCTTATCTTTCTCTTAACAGGCCTGACCAAGGGTGAACAAAAGCCTCTCCTTGCTTATTACCTTTAGTTGTGTTGGGAGTATGATCCCTAGGTGGAGCCTGTTGCTCAAATTCAGCCGAAAGGTTACTTCTAGAGTTCCATACCCAATCAAAATGGTCACCACTAATTGCTTCAAACCAACCACAGCTATCTGCTTCAAAGTCACATTTGGAGCCTGAAAAACAAAATATGACTCCTAGGATGGCTCTCCGGAGTATTCATATACTTTAGAATGGGTAAAGTTCAACTGAAATCACCTTGTTATACTTCTCTAAGTACATTAAAGGATACATTTGAGGAAAAAATGGATCCTATCTGATCTAAAAAGAAATAAAAACCGGAGTTGTGCTTTCCATACTGAAAAATTAATAAAGCAGATTTATCAATTTAAGAAATTACATTTTTACCAAATAATTTTTCAAAGAAACAGCATTATTCAGCTATATTGAGTATAGAATTGCCAAGGTCTATCTAATTTATTCGATACTCATGTTATTTCTCTGCCACTATGACATTATTTGGAAGACTTCATTGTTCCTACAAGATTATTTTATACTAAAATATGAAAAGTAGCTACTTCAAAAAATTAAAATTTGAAAAACCAAGATTATTATAATTAATATTACGTTCACCACAAATTTTGTAGAGTTTATTTCCCAAAGTACTGTATGCATTGCATAATATTTATAGGGCAGAATAATTTGACCCACTTTTCAGGAAATAGGTAAGAAATAGTTAATTTCCACAAAGCCATTAGAAAAGAGGAAGAGAAAGGCAGGACTGAGAAGTTATAATAATAGTATGAATTATAGCTAATATTTAATAGATACCTATGTCATAGTCCCTGTACTAAACACTTTATATAGATCCAACTTTCACAATAGCCCAAGGAAGAAAGGAAAGTTCAGGGAAGTTATTAATCTAAGGTCATAGAGTTAGGAAACTATATAAATGGATTGAAATCCAAAGATTTTTCACTCCAATGATAATTAAGACAAGTTGGGGGAAAATGCTAAGAATATTTAAAACTACATTTTTATAGGCCATCTCTGTTTATAAATACATAATATATAAATAACTCATAAATATACCTAGATTTCAGTGGTTTCAAAGTATGTAGTTGCCATTTCAATCCCTGGGAAAGTAATGCTTTTGATTCCTTTTTCAGACAATTAAAAAAAACCAAAGGGGGACGCCTGGGTGGCTCAGTGGTTGAGCATCTGCCTTAGGCTCAGGGCATGATCTCAGGTCCTGGGATCGAGTCCCACATCAGGTTCCTGCAGGGAGCCTGCTTCTCCCTCTGCCTATGTCTCTGCCTCTCTGTCTCTCATGAATAAATAAAATCTTTTTTTAAAAAAAAGGATCCAGGAGTTCTTTTATGAAAATACAGAAAGAAAACAAGTTATTGCTACTATGGAATAGCTATCACACATAGTTACCTGGAAAGGGAGCCTTATTGTCTATTGTCTGCTATCCAAGGAGATACCAATGTAGAAATAAATGAATATACTAATGGTGGTAAAATTTCAGAAACCACTGTGGCAATTTTCTAGTTTTCTTAGATAAGATCCATCAAAGACAGCAATTTTTAACAGATGATTTGCTGCTAAAATTTAAATACGCCTATCTAATATACTGTGTTCCCAAATATTTAGATTTCTATACACATTTTAAAAACTCACCTCAGCTGGTCAGAGATGTAATAAACCAGCTGAAATTAATCTAGCTAGCTGTTAACCAAATATACACTTCATAAGAACAGCTATTAAAAATTCTGTATGTTGGGATGCCTGGGTGGCTCATCAGTTGAGCAACTGCCATCAGTTCAGGTCGTGATCCCAGGGTCCAGGATTGAGTCCCACATTGGGTTCCCTGCAAGGAGCCTGCTTCTTCCTCTGCCTAAGTCTCTGTCTCTCTCTCAGTGTTGTTCATAAATAAATGAATAAATAATCTTTAAAAAAGTCTTTTCTTTTTTTTATTTTTTATTTTTTTGGTGTTCAATTTGCCAACATACAGAATAACACCCAGTGCTCATCCCATCAAATGCCCCTCTCAGTGCCCGTCACCCAGTCACCCCACCCCCCGCCCTCCTCCCCTTCCATCACCCCTAGGTTGTTTCCCAGAGTTAGGAGTCTTTATGTTCTGTCTCCCTTTCTGATATTTCCTACCCATTTCTTCTCCCTTCCCTTCTATTCCCTTTCACTATTATTTATATTCCCCAAATGAATGAGAACATACAATGTTTGTCCTTCTCCGATTGACTTATTTTACTCAGCATGATACCCTCCAGTTCCATCCACATTGAAGCAAATGGTGGGTATTTGTCATTTCTAATGGCTGAGTAATATTTTCAGACTTAGAGATATAATATTCTGGGTAAATTTTAACAATTGAGGTTCAAAGATTGTTCACTTTTCTGGAGCCTCACTATTGACTTCCTTAATTATCATCGTTATCAGAAACAACATAATTTGTAAGAATCAGTTATCACTACTTCAGGGTTTATTGTATACCAAGCTTTGTGCTAGAGGCTGTTATGTTCATCATAGGATACCTGTTGACATAGTTTCTTTTTTAATTTTTTTAAGATATTACTTATTTATTCATGAGAGAGACAGACAGAGAGAGACATAGTCAGAGGGAGAAGCAAGATCCCCACAGGAACCTGATGCAGGACTCGATCCCAGACCCCAGGATCATGCCCTGAGCCAGAGGTGGACGCTCAACCACTGACCCACCCAGGTGTCCCTGACATAAAGTTTCTAAAACTTATTTGTCTATTTCTATTTCTATGGATATGAGTAATAAACCTAGTGACTCTATAGCAGCTTTTAATTATTTTCAGTAAAATTACCCTTGTTGCCACTATTAGTTATATAAATATAATTATAGTAGTTACCCCCAAGGAAAGGAAGTTAGGGGATATTTGGTAGAAAGACGCAGGTCCATCACCCTACACTATCACTGTCACGTTGAGAGCTTTTCACTAGGAGAGAAGAAATTAAATTTATGTAGGAGCCCAGGAACCTTGGCAGGGTGATGGATACAGAATCAGATGGTCTTATATCAGACTTACTGTTAGAACTTCTTTGATGGTTTGAGATGATTCCTACAGAGAATCATGTATAAGAAATAAACATGAAATGAGCAAAGCACTGGAGCTGATAATTTGGGTCTCATGCAAAGACTTAAAAATTTATAGAAGGGTACTCTTTGATATATACCCAAAGGAGCCCAAAACACATCCACACAGAAACCTGTACATGGCAATTCCTAACTGCCAAAACATGGGGAAAAAAAAGTCCCTCAATAGGTGAGTGGACAAACCGTACTATACCCAGACAGTGGAGTGTTATTCAGCACTAAAAATAAATGAGCTATCAAGCCATGAAAAGCCATGGAGGAAACTAAAATGCATATTACTAAGTGAAAGAAACCAGTCTGAAAAGGCTCCATACTGTAGGCTTTCAACTATTTAACATTCTGGAAAAGGCAAAAATATGAAAAGAGTAAAAGGAGGAATGGTTGACACAATTTAAAGGTGGGGGGAAGGCTGATGAGGTGATTCACAAGAGTTTTTCAATACAAGAGCAATGTCATGAAAATACTTTGTATGATACCATATTGACAAATAGATTTTACCACACATTCTTCCAAACCCACAGAATGTATCACACCAAGAGTGGATCATAATGGGCTTTGAGTAATTATGATGTATCAGTGTCGATTCATCAGTTGTGACAAGTGCCCCCTCCCCTGCCCCCTGGGAAATCTTGATGTAGGAGAGGCTCTCTCTCTCTCTCTCTCTCTCTCTCTCTCTCTGTGTGTGTGTGTGTGTGTGTGTGTGTGTGTGTGTGTGTGTGTGTGTTTAGGGCAGGAGAGGTATGTGGGAAATCTCTAATTTTTCCTCAACTTTTCTGTGACTTGAAAATTGCTCTGAAAAAAAAAGTCATAATAATTAATTAGTTGAGCTGCAGAAGAAAAGTCTGAGCTAGCAGAGGTTAGTTCATGAGGTTTAAGAAAAGAGGCCATCTCTATGACATAAAAATGCAAGGTGAAGCAGCAAGTGCTGATGCAGAAGCTGCAGCAAGGTATCCAGAAGCTGTAGCAAAGAGAATTAATGAAGGCAGCCACACTGAACAGCAGATTTTCAATGTAGATTAAACAGCCTCGTAGTGGACGTTAGGACTTTCACACCTAGAGAGAAGTCAATGTCTGGCTTTAAAGCATCAAAGGACAGGCTGACTCTCTAAGTTAGGGGCTAATGCAGCTGGTGACTTTAAACCAAAGCCAATACTCATTTACTGTTATGAAATTCCTAGGGCCCTTCAGAATTATGTTAAATCTCTTCTATCTGTGCTCTATAAATGGAACTGCAAAGCCTAGATGACCGTACATCTATTTATGACATGGTTTCTTGAATATTTTAAGTCCACTGAACTGACTGCTCAGAAAAAAAAAAAAAGATTCATTTCAAAATATGACTGCTCGCTAACAATGCACCTGGGCACCCAAGGGCTTTGATGGAGAGGTACAATGAAATTAATGCTGTTTTTATACCTCTAATACAACATCCATTCTGCAGCCCATGGATCAAGTGGTCATTTTCAACTTTCAAGGCTTAATATTTAAGAAACACATTTCATACAGCTATAGATGCCATAGATACTGATTTCTCTGATGGATGTGGGAAAAGTCAATTGAAAGCCTTCTGGAAAGGACTGACCATGCTAAATGCTATTAAGAACATTTGTGATTCGTGAGAAGCATTCAAAATATCAACATAAATAGGAATTTGAAAGAAGTTGACTCTAAACCCCAGGGATAACTTTGAGGGGCCTAAGACTTCAATGGAGGAAATAACTGCAGATGGGGTGGAAACAGCAGGAGAACTAGAATTAGAGGTAGAACCTGAAGATGTGACTGAACTGCTGCAATCTCATAATAAAACTTGGATGAAATAAGTAAGTCAGTAAAAGATCAATACCATATCATCTCACTTATATGTGGAATTTAAGAAATAAAACAGATGAACATAGGGGAAGGGAAAACAAAAAAAGAAGCAAACCACAGGAGAGACTCAGCTACAGAGAACAAACTAAGGGTTGCTGGAGGGGAGATGGGCGAACTGGGTGATGAGTATTATTGGTTGCTCTTGTGATGAGCACATGATTTTATACATTAGTAATGAATCACTGTACTCTACTTCTGAAACCAATATTGCACCACATGCTAACCAACTAGAATCTAAGCAAAAACTTAAAATTTTTTATAAAGTACTAATGCCAAAAATGAGGGCTTTAAAAGTGGGGGAAAAATATTTGAACAGATTAGAAGTTGCTTCTCATGGATGAAAAAAGAAAGTGATTTCTTGAGACATAACCTATTCATACTCCTAGGGAAGAATCTGTAAAGACTGTTGAAATGACAATAAGGGATTCAGAATATTACATAAACTTAGTTGATAAAGCAGCAGCAAGGTTTGAGAAGACTGACTCCAATTTTGAAAGAGGTTGTACTGCGGGTAAGATGCTATCAAATAGCATCATATCCTACAGAGAACTGTTCATGAAAGGAAGAGCCAATTGATGTAGCAAATTTCATTGTTGTCTGATTTTAGCAAATTGGCACAGCTACTCCAACCTTCAGTGACTACCACCCTGACCAGTCAGCAACAATCAACATAGAAGCAGGACCTTCCACCAACAAAAAATTGTGACTCCTTGAAAATTTGCATGATAGAATTTTCTAACAATAAAGTACTTTTTAATTAAGGTATGTACATTGTTTCTTTAGACATAATATTACTGCACACTTAACAGACTAAAGTATAGTGCAAACATAATTTTTATATGCACTGGAAAAGCAAAGAATTGATTTTATTGTGATACTTGCTTAGCTGCAGTGGTCTGGAACAAAAACCACAATATCTCTGAGGTATAGCTATGATAACTGTAAGTCCACTAGGTTAACTCTCCCTGTTTATCTCTTTCTTCCTAGATTTCATGACCCTCCTTGAAAGTTGCATGAAGGAGGACAAAAGTTATTTGAGTATTCTAGTACATTGAGGTTCTACTTTATTTGATTTGATTAAGCAGAGGTTATTATAAGCTTTAAATGCATTAAAACTATGCATACTATTTTAGAACATGTTCTCTACTCATAGTATCTCTTTAGCTTCAGGCTTTTTCATGCAGTGAAATGGAGTTATAATAATATTGGAGTTATAATGTTAAAATAACTGTAGTCTTCATCAATAGTTAATATTCATTAGTTATTTAAAGCATAAAATAGTCAAATATTTGTAAAAGTACCATGAAATCAAAAAGACTGCTATATAAATAAATAGATGAAATCTTTTAAAGGAACACCAATGCACAAACAGTAACACTTTACATTAAAAATTATTGCATTTGAAGTAGCAATTATTAATTACATTATTCTACACATGGTTTTAAGGGTCTCCTGGTAATCTGACCAGTGGAGGTACTATTGGGACATAATTCTCCAGGGTCTCTCATGTTTCTGCATGTCCTATAAGCTGAGCCATTAACTGCCCTTTGTACCAGACCATCCTTTTAAGGATATTAAAACAGTAAATGCTCATGAAAAATAGAAGTAGTGACTCCATCTATAAGAGAGGGCAAATTATTATCTTGTATAATATAATAAGGAAAATGTACTCCTCTTAAATATAGGTCAGACACATTTGCTTGAATCCCACTATAAAAGATTTGGGTTCCATAAACTCATGCTTTCTTAGCTGTGATGCAAAACCTGTTTCTTATGCATATCTGCCTGGGCCCCTCTGAGCTGCTCCTGGGACTCAGGGAACAAGAGGAACTAAGGCAAACAGGACATTTATGCTGTGTGTTACACCATTAATAATATATCCTTTAATCTCTGAACCAGAAGTCTCACCTATTTTGGCAGCATCCATAGAACTGCACAGGCTAACTTGCCAGCTTATAAGTAAAGTTTCAGACTCTTCACATTTCTCAACACATCCTACATTAAATATTATGTATATACATATAAAATACATATATATATATGTATTTATATATATATACATATATATACATATATACATATATATGTATATATATATATACATAGTGCTCACCAATAGGGAGCCTAGAATCTAGCATGGGAAATTTATATATTTATAAATATATAAATGTATATTATATATATACATATATACATATATATGTATATTATACATAATAAAATTATGTATAATAATTGTATATAATGTATATGTATATGTATATACATATACATTTGTAATATACAAATTTGTGATTTGTGAGAAATCACAAATTCACAAATCACAAATTTGTATTTACAAATTTGTAAATACAAATATATATTTGTATTTGTATACAAATATACAATTGTAATAATGTATATGTATATATATAATGTGTATATATATACATTATAAATGTATATTATATATATACATATATACATATATATGTGTATATATATATATAATGCTCACCAATAGGGAGCCTAGAATCTAGCATGGGAAATTTATAAACAGGAAATTATGACAACAGAATAATAAGTACTCATTCATTCACTCTTCATTCATTTGACAAAGATGTACTGCGTACACACTATATGTTTGGCACAGGTATAGAGTCTTCTAAGAAGACAGAAAAGTAAAATGGGGAAAAGAAAACAGAAAAAAATCTCTGTCTTCATGGCATTTAAATAATGTGAGTGAGAAAGGTAGGGACACTAGGTGAGATATTGAAAAACAAAAGAAATAAGTAAGACATATATAATTCATTTAATGATAATAAGGCAAAAAAAGAAAGGAATAGAGCATGACAGAGAACGGTTGAAAATTCACAGATGGTGATCAAGGGAGGTGTCATAGAAAACCTGGTAACTAGGTAAACTCAGAGCAATCACTTTAATTTTTTGGCTTTAATTTTGAGGTATTGGAAACGATTAGGGATGCTTTAACAAATTCTGACTTAATCCCATCCCCATGGCTATTGTACTGAGAAAAGATAAAAATAGGTGACATCAGCAAGAAAAGGAGATTTCAAAAATTCCGATAAGGAATGATAATGGTCTGGACCAGGGAAGTAGTGATGAGATAAAAACGAGGCATTCTGGTTATATTTTAAAGGCAGACATGATAGAAATAACTGGCATCAGTTACAAAATGTAAAAAAAGATGAATCCATATGATTTTGAAGTCTTTGACCTGAGCATCTGAAACAATGGCAACGGGGGGCGGGGCAGGATGCAAAGGAGTGGGGTCCTCAGTGCACCAGGCCCCACCAACACCCCGAGATAACTGTCAAACCATCCTGAACACCTCCGAATTCGAACTGAGATGTAAAGAACGCTACAGAGAGGAGGCTTTTCGCTTCTAAGAAGGCAGGAAGGCGGAAAACAAAATTAAAAAGAATCCGGTGGGGGAGGGCCCGCGAGGAGCCGCCAAGGCCGGGGAGAGCCTCGGGACAGGGCGCCCCGCCCCGGGAAGCGGGAAGGTTGACAATCCCCAGGACTCTTCCCGGACGGAAAGGCGCTCAGCAGGGAACCCGGGCGGGATGCGGGGGGGCACCTCCAGGTCCCGGGGTCACTGACAGAGGAGGGGCGCCGGGGGGAGCGCCCCCCACACCCGCCCATCTCCGTAAAGGGCTGGAGCGCGCCCCGCGGTCTCGGGGAGCAGCGGGAGGGTCGGGCGGGGCTCCGGGCGGAGGGGGCTCCCCGGGAGCGCGGCTCCAGCAGCGCAGGCCCCGACCCCAGGGCGCCGGGGACACAGCCGGGATCCTGCGCTGCCCCCGGGACGGGCCGAGGCGGGGAGGGCCCAGGACAGCGAGGACGCTCCTGCCCCAGCACCCCGACCTGTGCAGGTCAGCGCCCCCCCGCCCCGGGAGCACCCAGGCCCTTGCGGACTGGGAGCCGCGGTGGTCACTGCAGGAGCGGACTCCAGGGCTGGGGAGACCTGGCCGCCGCCAGTGGGGTTGTCCCTCCTGGTGTCACCCTGTGCCTGGGAGAGGCGGGGCCACCAGGGAACAGGGGCCTCGCAGGGTCAACAGCTCCCACTGAGCCGTGCACCTGGTGCGGGGAGAGGAGGGCAGAGCATCTCCCCAGGTGCACACACCTGAGAGTCAGCACAGCAGCCCCTCCCCCAGAAGACCAGCTGGAAGGACAGGGCAAGAGCAAGTTCACCGAGCAGCGCTGGAAAGCTCCAGATGGAGGGGAAATTGAGGGAATATAGTATATAGAATTAGAGGGTCCTCCGCTTTTTTTTTTTTTATCTTATTCTTTTTCTTTTTCAATTACAACTCGTTTTTATGTTAGACTAAAAATGTCCAATATTTTTTCTCTTTTCCCACCTTTAGTATAATATTTTACCTCCTCTTCATTTTTAAGATTCTTCCTTTTTGACTTTCATATTTCTACAATTACAGGTCTTAGATATATTTTTTACTTCTGAATTCCCTACAACATACTCAATTTGATTTTGGGAGATGTATGAGATATGGGTTTCTGTTTTGTGCTTGTTTTCTTTGCCTCATTTTGTTCTACAATGGTGGAAGTTAGTACCTTCTAAAACATGACCAGCATGCACCCAGAACCAAGTGGTATACTGTGCTGGTTCATTCTGTGAGATTATATTCTCTCTTAATTCCCATTCTGCCCCCCTCTTTTATCTAATTTATGTTTTGGTGGTCAATGGTGGGGCTCTCTACATGTATTTCTGGTTAATATAAATTTAGAACTGAGTATCTTCTAACATACAGAACTTAATATACTCAGAACCAAGAGGATCAACCTCTAGGACCCCTAGGTAGACTATGTTCTCCCTCCACTACAACTTTGTCACCATCTCCCTTTTTTCTTTTCTTTTTTCTCTTTTTCCTCTTTTGTTTTTTGTTTTGTTTTCTATTTTTTTCTTTTACTTTTTCCTTCTTCTATGGGATTTTTGGCCTTTTATTTTTTGTTGCTTTTTATTTATTTTTCACTTTAGTGGCCCTTTTCTTTTATTTTGTTCTCATCTTCGTTTTCATTTTCTGTTCTCTGACCTCATCAGAATCATCTACGGTGAAATTTACTTAGGTCGTGACTGATATTCTTGACTCAGCCTGTTCATACAGTCACTGTGCACTGAACAAAATGACTAGAAAGAAGAATTAACCACAAAAGAAAGAAGCGAAACTGTACTCTCTGCAACAGAGTTACAGAAAATGGGTTACAAATTTGATATCAGAAAGCCAATTCAGAAGCACAATTATAAAGCTACTGGTGGCTCTGGAAAAAAAAAAAAAAGCATACAGGACTCTAGAGACTTTGTTACTACAGAATTTAGCTCTAATCAGGTTGAAATTAAAAATAAATTAAATGAGATGCTATCCAAACTGATGTCCTAACAGCTAAGGTTAATGAGGTGGAAGAGTGAGTAACATAGAAGACAAGGTGATAGCAAGGAAGGAAGCTGAGGAAAAAAGAGAAAAACAATTTAAAAACCATGGGAAAAGGTTAAGGGAAATAAATGACAGCCTCAGGAAGCAACTGGGGTTCCAGAAGACACCAAGAGGGACAGAGAACCAGAAAGTATATTTAAACAAATAATAGCTGAGAACTTCCCTAATTTGGGGAAGGAAACAGGCATTTAGAGCCAGGAAATAGAGAGGTCACCCCCCAAAATCAATAAAAACTGTTCAACACCTTGACATTTAATAGTGAAACTTGCAAATTCCAAAGATAAAGAGAAAATCCTTAAAGCAGCCAGAGACAAGAGATTCTTAACTTATATGGGGAGAAAGATTAACAGCAGACCTCTCCATAGAGACCTGGCAGGCCAGAAAGGGCTGACAGAATATATTCATGGTACTAAATGAGAAGAACATGCAGCCAAAAATACTTTATCCAGCAAGGCTGCCATTCCAAACAGGATGAGAGATAAAGAGTTTCCAAGATAGGCAGAAACTGAAAGAATATGTCACCACAAAACCAGCTCTGGAAGAAATATTAAGGGGAACACTGTAAAAAGAAGAGGACACCCAAATAAATAATCCATAGAAACAGAGACTGAATAAGTATTACGATGACACTATATTCATATCTTTCATTAGTTTCTCTGAACATGAATGGGCTAAATGATTCCATCAAAAGACACAGGGCTTTAGCCTGGAAAAAAAATAAATAAAATTTAAAAACCCATCTATTTGCTGTCTACAAGAGACTCATTTAAGACCTAAGGACACATCCAGTCTGAAAATGAAAGGGTGGAGAACAAGTTACCATTCAAATGGTCCTCAAAAGAAAGCAGGAGTAGCAATCCTCACATCAGATAAATTAAAGTTTATTCTAAGGACTGTAATAAGAGATAAAGAGGGACACTATATCATACTTAAACTGTCTATACAACAAGAAGACCTAACAATCATGAATATTTAAGCCCCTAATGTGGGAGCTGCCAAGTACATCAGTCAATTAATAACCAAAGTAAAGACACACTTAGATAATACACTAATAGTGGGAGACTTTAACACGGCACTTTCTGCAAATGACAGATCTCCTAAGCACAACATCACCAAAGAAACAAGGGCCTTAAATGATACACTGGACCAAATAAATTTCACAGATATATACAGAATTTTGCATCCAAATGCAATGGAATACAAATTCTCCTTAAGTGCATGTGAAACTTTCTCAGAATAAACCACATACAGGGTCACGAATCAGGTCTCAGCCAGTACCAAAAGATTGGGATTGTCCCCTGCATATTTTCAGACCACAATGTTTTGAAACTAGAACTCAATCACAAGAAGATATTTGGAAGAAACTCAAACACATGGAGGTTAAAGAGTATCCTGCTAAAAGATGAAAAAGTCAACCAGGAAATTAGAGAAGAATTAAAAGATACATGGAAACTAATGAAAATGAAGACACAACGTTTCAAAATCTTTGGGATACAGCAAAAGCAGTACTAAGAGGGAACTACATCACAATACAAGCCTCCCTCAAAAAATTGGAAAAAATTCAAATACACTGCTAACCTTGCACCTAAAGGAACTGGAGAAAGAACAGCAAATAAAACCTACACCCAGCAGAAGAGAGTTAATAAAGATCCAAGTAGAACTCAACGAAATAGAGACCAGAAGAACTGTAGAACATATCAACAAAACCAGGAGTCGGTTCTTTGAAAGAATTCATAAGATAGATAAACCATTAGCGTCATTAAAAAGAAATTAGAAAAGATTCCAATTATAAAATCATGAATGAAAGGGGAGAAATCATAATCAATACCAATGAAATACATACAATTTTTAAAACGTAGTATGAGCAGCTATATGCCAATAAATTAGGCAATCTAGAAGAAATGGACGCATTTCTAGAATACCACAAATTACCAAAACTGGAACAGGAAGAAATAGAAAACCTGAACAGGCCAATAACCAGGGAGGACATTGAAGCAGTCATCAAAAACTTCCCAAGACACAAAAGTCCAGGGCCAGATGGCTTCCCAGGGGAATTCTATCAAACGTTTAAGAAGAAACAATACCCATTCTACTAAAGCTGTTCCAAAAGATAGAAAGGGATGGAATACTTCCAAACTCATTCTATGAGGCCAGCATCACCTTAATTCCAAAACAAAAGACCCCACCAAAAAGGATAATTATACACATCCCTGATGAACTCAGATGCAAAAATTCTCAACAAGATACTAGCCAATAGGATCCAACAATACATTAAGAAGATTATTCGCTATGACCAAGTGGGATTTATCCCCCGGATGTAAGACTGGTCCAACACTCATAAAGCAATCAACGTGTTGATCATATCAACAAGAGAAAAAACAAGAATGATATGATCCTCTCAATAGATGCAGAGAAAGCATTTGACAAAATACAGCATCCATTCCTGAACAAAACTCTTCAGAGTGTACGGATAGAGGGAACATTCCTCAGCATCTTAAAAGTCATCTACAAAAGCCCACAGCAAATATCATTCTCAATGGGGAAACACTGAGAGCCTTTCCCCTAAGATCAGGAACAAGACAGGGATGTCCACTCTCACCACTGCTATCCAACATCGTATTAGAAGTCTTAGCCTCATCAATCAGACAACAGAAAGAAATAAAAGGCATTCAAATTGGCAAAAAGAAGCCAAACTCTCCATCTCTGCAGATGACATGATACTGTACATAGAAAACCCAAAAGACTCCACCCCAAGATTTCTAGAACTCATACAGCAATTTGGCAGTGTGGCAGGATACAAAATCAATGCCCAGATGTCAGTGGCATTTATATATACTAACAATGAGACTGAAAAAAAAGAGAAATTAAGGAATCAAACCCTTACAATTGCACCCCAAAGCATAAGATACTAGGAATAAACCTAACTAAAGAGGTAAAGGATCTATACCCTAAAAACTACAGAACATTTCTGAAAGATATTGAGGAAGACACAAAGAGATGGAAAAATATTCCATGCTCATGGATTGGCAGAATTAATATTGTGAAAATGTCTATGCTACTCAGGGCAATTTACATGTTCAATGCAATCCCTATCAAAATACCATGGACTTTCTTCCCTGTGTTGGAACAATTCATCTTAAGATTTGTGTGGAATCAAAAAAGATCCCGAATAGCCAGGGGAATAGTGAAAAAGAAAACCAAAGCCGGGGGCAACACAAGGCCAGATTTCAGCTTGTACTACAAACCTGAGGTCATCAAGACAGTGTGGTACTGGCACAAAAAACAGAGACATAGATCAATGGAACAGAATAGAGAACCCAGAAATGGGCCCTCAACTCTATGGTCAACTAATAATTGACAAAGCAGGAAAGATTATCCACTGGAAAAAGGGCAGTCTTCATTAAATTCTCTTCAATAAATGGTGCTGGGAAAATTGGACAGCCATTTGCAGAAGAATGAAACTAGACCATTCTCTTAAACCATACACAAAGATAAATTCAAAATAGTTAAAAGATCTAAATGTGATATTAGAATTCATCAAAATCTTAGAGGAGAACACAGGCAACACCCTTTTTGAACTTGGCCACAGCAACTTATTGCAAGATACATCTATGAAGGGAAGGGAAACAGAAGCAAAAATGAATTACTGGGACTTCATCAAGATAAAAAGCTTCTGCACAGCAAAAGAAACAGTCAACAAAACTAAAAGACAACCTACAGAATGGGAGAAGATATTTGCAAATGACATATCAGATAAAGGGCTAGTATCCAAGATCTATAAAGAACTTAATAAACTCAACAGCAAAGAAATAAACAATGCAATCATGAAATGGGCAAAAGACATGAAGGGAAATCTCACAGAGGAAGACATGGACATGGCCAACAAGCACATGAGAAAATGCTCTGCATCACTTGCCATCGGGGAAATACAATTCAAAACCACAATGAGATACCACCTCATACCAGTGAGAATGGGGAAAATTAACAACAAAAGAAACAACAAATGTTCTAGAGGATGTGGAGAAAGGGGAACCCTCTTGCACTGTTGGTGGGAATGTGAACTGGTGCAGCCACTCTGGAAAACTGTGTGGGGGTTCCTCAAAGAGTTAAAAATAGATCTGCCCTATGACCCAGCAATTGCACTGCTGGGGATTTACCCCAAAGACACAGATGCAGTGAAAAACTGAGACACCGGCACCCCAATGTTTATAGCAGCAATGTACACAATAGCCAGACTGTGTAAGGAACCTTGGTGTCCATCAACAGATGAATGGATAAAGAAGATGTGGTCTAATGTATACAATGGAATATTAGTCAGCCATTAGAAAGGATGAATATCATTTGCTTCAACGTGGATGGAACGGGATGGTGCTATGCTGAGTGATGAAAGTCAATCAGAGGAGGACAAACATATGGTTTCATTCATTCGGGGAATATAAGAAATAGTGAAAGGGATTATAGGGGAAAGGAGGGAAAATGAGTGGGAAATATCAGAGAGGGAGACAGAACATGAGAGACTCCTAAGTATTGGAAATCAAAGAGGGGTAGTGGAAGGGGAGACAGGTTGGGGGATGGGGTGACTGGGTGATGGACACTGAGAGGGGCACTTGACAGGATAAGCACTGGGAGTTATATGTTGGCAAATCGAACTTCAATTAAAAATATTTTTAGGGATCCCTGGATGGCGCAGTGGTTTAGCGCCTGCCTTTGGCCCAGGGCGTGATCCTGGAGACCCGGGATCGAGTCCCACGTCGGGCTCCTGGTGCATGGAGCCTGCTTCTCCCTCTGCCTGTGTCTCTGCCTCTCTCTCTCTCTCTCTGTGTGTGTGACTATCATAAATAAATAAAATAAAATAAAATAAAATAAAATAATAATAAAATATTTTTTAAAAATGAAACAATGGAAACACCATGTATGAAATGGAGAAGACTGTGAAGAAGTAGGTTTTGGGAGAGAGGAGGAAACAGGACCTATGTTTTGGACATGCTATATTTAAGATCCTGTTAGGTATTCAAGTAATCATGTCTAGTGGAGACCTAGATATATTAATCAGTCTGTACCTCAGGTGAAAATTTCAGGCTGGAGATATAAATCAGAAAATAATCAAAGTGGCAAGAATAAGGCACAAAAATAAGAGAAAGATTAAGAGTGATTCCTAGTGTCAAGGACATCAAGTCAAGTAGCTATTAAACTATCAATGTCAAAAGCTGGTGATAGGTTTGATGAAGATTGAGAAGAGACCCCTGGATCTAAATCACTGGTGACTTTGATGAGAACAGTGTCTGCTTGATGGTAACAGCAAAGCCCTCACTAAAGTGAATTAAAAAGAAATTCTAAAGATAAGAGCTAAAGGCAATATATATAATTATTTTTAGGTATATATTTTGTAAAGGAAAGGGGAAAAATGATGTGATAGCTGAGGAAGAATTAGGATGGAGAGAAAAACATTTTTTAAGATGTGAGATACAAAAACTGTCTTTAGGCCAATAGAAAAGTCTCTGGAGTCATGTCAGGCAGGCATGGGTTCTACTTATAGGAGAAAGGGGTGACAGTTGCTGGGAGCATGGACAGTTTATCCAGGACAAAGGAGAAAGAGAGTTTGTAGATAGGTTGAAGGCTTGTTGGAGCTCACTAAAATCTTTCTGATTGTTCCTATTTTCTCAGTGAAATAAGATATAAGATCATCAGCTGAGGCTAGGGACATGAACGCTGAAGATGGATATTAAAGACAGAGAAAAATGTGCTATACCCTGAGGTAAATGGGTGAGTGAATGGAGTAGAGAAATACAATGATTCCTTGGAAGTACAAGAACAAAAATAAGGCAGTGATCATCCACATACAGTGAGGACAGACAACACTGCTTTGTTTTCTTCCCCAGCCACGTTCAGCTGCACAGCTGAGGGGGCTAAGAGGCACAGTTAATCTGTTAGTGCTGGGCAGCTCAGGTGGCTCAGCAGTTTAGCACTGCCTTCAGCCCAGGGCAAGATCCTGGAGACCCAGGATCAAGTCCCACATCAGGCTCCCACATGGAGGGAGCCTGTCTCTCCCTCTCTCTCTTCTCTTTGTGTCTCTCATGAATGAATAAATAAACCTTTTTATAAAAAATATGTTAGTGCTTTAGTGACTATCAAAGGACAACAAGGAAGTTGAAGGTTGACATAAGGCAGTCATTCCAATATGAAGCAATGGAATTTAAACTGCCTAAGAAGGGAAGTGAGTATATGAAAGGATGAGAGACACTGAAGTGTTGGTATGATCAGCAGATTGTAGGTACTGGTAACACTGATATATTGATGGAATGGTAGAAACATAGGAAGAGAGCTAAAAATGGTAGAAAGTAGCTAAAAAAGGAAGATGGTTGCAGGTTAGGGATTCTAGTTACTGCTAAGAAAATACATACTGCTTTTCATGCAAAAGGGAGAATGACTCAGAAGGTGGAACCAAGAGTCCAGACAAGAGAAGTAAGAACCCATATCTTACAACCAAATCAAAGAACTCCAGCTCAACTTTTCCCAGCTACATTTCAAAACTGCTTTGAACCAGTGACTTCTTTTTCTACCTTCCATTCTCCCTCTCCTTTTTTTTTTTCTCCCTCTCCTTTTTAACTAAAATGTCAGGTGTTATTCTGATGCCAGTCTTATGATTATATGCTAAGAATTTGGAAGGAGATAACTTCTATAGTTAATTTCACAGGTTAACAGATGGAAGGAATTGTGTCTAGGAGATATACCACATTTACTTGATAATTTGCATGATGATTTCTAGATTTACAGAAAGACTAGATTTAATTGAAGATTTAGGCTTTTTATTGTGGCTATAATGGAGTGAGATCCTTGGAAATCATGGGAAAGGGTGAATGCATTTTGTATATGAGAGGAATCACAGGGACCAGTGATTAAATTACAGTAAGCAGATTTGTAACACAGTCCTCATGGTCTCCAACCCCTGCTGTTATAACATTATTAAGTTATGTTCCATGGCAAAGGAGTTTTGCCAATGTAACTAAGGCTACTAATCAGTTGATCTTAAGATATGAAGCTATCTGTTTAAACTAACCTAATCAAATATAGTAATGACTACCATTATTAACATGTACTCATTAATGAAATTTCACAATCCAAATATAATTGTGAGATCCTGATGAGCCTGAGTTAATTTATATTTCCATATGTACATATATGGAAATGTGTGTATACATATATCACAATTGATGTATGTGTATATATAGCCCAATATATATAGTGTATGTATGTGTGTGTGTGTATGTGTGTATCCCAAAGAAGATAAATTTAGATTCTTGCTAACTCTGAAAATTTAAGAGACAGTGGCATCAACAAGATGCTGACATAGGTCATTTCTGCTTTATTCCCCTTCAAAAAAACAACTACTGACAAACAAGACACAGCTGAGAAAATCCTAGAATACAGAGATGATACTGAAACATCCCCTGCATCACAGAGACCAAGACAGACTGTATTAGAAGGGTAAGAAAAGCAACTACATTCTGACTACTTTGTCTTTCTCTCAGACAGGAGCAACACCACATGGAAAGGTCTTCCCTGAACCTCCAGTTCCCCCCAAAAGAAGAGAACTCAAGGGGACAATCAGCACCACCACCACCACCCCACCACTGCAGATTACTTCATGAGAGCCCCTACTCTGGTCCCGTGCCATGAGAATTGCAGGGGAAACTGTGAAGCTTGCAATAACCAACACACAGATCTTGGCAGATGGAATTCATGACTACAACTCCCCAAGTGATTAGTAATCCAAGTAGTGGCCCCAACCAGCAGCTTTGCTCGTCACCAGAACCAAGTCTGGGACAAACTGTGACCAGAGAACTCACTGGAGTACATATTTGCTTGATTTGGGTTCTCATACAAGTTTTGCTGACTCTAGAAACTGTATCCAAGCAAGGAGTTGTAGCTCCATCTGCTGGGGAGACTGTCTTCCGGTCCATCTTGCCAGAGGGCACTGACAAGAAAACCTTAAAGCCTTATAGCTCAGCAATACTCCAACCAAGAAGTGTGTGGGTGGTTCTGACAGTCCCCAAGGCAAAGCCAGTACAGGGTATGAAAAATTCCCCTGCTGCACCCAGGCAGGGGAATTAATTCACAGCTAAGGCTGAGGGTTCATCATGGCCTCACCCATAAGAAAAACTCGTTTGGGGAACATGTGAGCAAGGCCAGGAGGCACCCCTCCCAACCCCACCCAAGCAAGTAACCTGAAACACAGCCACACCCCCTGTGGCTCCCAGGCTCCATCTGACCAGAAGGGCTGGCAAGGATATCTGGAAGCTCTGTAACCAACAATGTATAAGCCAATAAGCAGAAAGGCAGAGCTAACTGTCTCTAGAGCAAAGCCAGTACCAGGTGTAGAGGGGTGGCCTGCTGTACCTAGGCAGAGGAATTAACTCATAGCCAAAGTTGAGAGTAGCTTCTGGCTCTTACTGAGTCAAAAGACAGAAAAGCAGAGAAGCCTGGAGCAGCACCATCCCATTAAGAAAAGGGAACTAAAACAGCCCCACCACTGAGGATAGCATCTCCCAGCCCCACCTGACCAGAAGGGCTGGTGAAAAATGGAAGCTACAATAAGCCAGCAATACTGTAGCCAAGAGACAGACAGGCATATACAACAGTGAGCAGAGCAAAGCCAATGGCTATTTGGCCAGGGAACTTGGGACACAGGTCAGGATAAAATAACACACAAAGAGCTTTATTGCCTTTAAAGGTGCCCCTCCCACTGCTCCTGGGCAGAGAAACTAATTCATAGCCCCAATTATATTAATATAGCCTTCAGCTTTTGTGACCTGGGAACCTAACAAGAGCACATGGGGAGCTGCTTTACAGGCCATCCAAAAGCTCTGCTTCTAGCTGCACTTGAAAAGAGAGAACAGCCCATGGCTTTCTACATCTGCAGAGCAGATGACCAAGAAATTCAGTGCACACTCTTGTGTTGATTCAGGTACCCTTAAATGAGCCATGCGGACACTGGGTCCTCCCCTGCTAGTGAAAGGAAATGAATTTACAGCCCTGTCTACTAAATGTAGTACCCAGTCCAGACCATCTAGTAAGCCAGATGGACAATTCATGCAACTGGGGGGCCCATCCTACAGATTTCTACCTCTTTCCCTATACCCAAACTTAGAGCTTGGAAAGTTGCCTTGCCAAAAACTAGACCATAATAGCAGACACCACCTGTCCAAAATCAATGCCTAGTGACCTAAACTGAGGTGACTATTGAAGATCTATCTCTGCCAAAGCAAATCTATAGAGCCTAGAAGAGGAGCCAAATTATTCAAGTGTGCAGATACCAATGTAAGAAATCAAAGATAACAAAATCCAAGTAAATATGAGACCATCAAGGGAAACTAATAGGGACGCCTGGGTGGCTCGGTGGCTGGGCACCTGCCTTTGGCTCAGGGTGTGATCCTGGATTCCAAGGTTCAAGTCCCATATCGGGCTCCTTGCATGTAGTCTGCTTCTCTGTCTGCCTGTGTCTCTGCCTCTCTCTCTCTCTCTCATGAATAAATAATTAAAATCTTAAAAAAAAAAAAAGGAGACAAATAAAGTTCTAAAAACTGACCCTAAAAAAATGAAGATCTAGGAACTATCAGATTTATAATAATTTTCTTAACTTTAGGTAACTACAATAACACATAGACAACTAAATGAAATTAGGAAAATAATCCATGAATAAAACAAGAAGTTTTATTGACAAAGAAACAGCAACCAGAAAAAAACCCAACAAACCCAAAAATAAAGAGAAATTCTAGAGTTAAAAAAAAATAGTAATTGAGCTGAAGTAATTAATAGAATTTCAAAAGTACACTTAGCCATGCAGAAGGAAAGAATTAGTGACCTAAAAAATAAGACATAGGAAAACTATCCAGTCAGAGAAACAAAAAGATAAAATGAGAAAGAGTGAAAAAATCCTAAGGGACTCATAAATACAATGGGTATTCCAGGAAAAGAGAATGAGAAAGGGCAGAAGCAAACTGAAAGCAATAGTGGTTAAAAATTTCCCAAACCTGGGAAGAAAAATGAACATACAAAACCATAAGGCTCAAAAGACCTGAAATAGGCTGACTTTGAAAAAGGCTGTACCTGAAATAGGCTGACTTTGAAAAAAGCTGTACCGAAAAGGACCAATTAAATTGTCAAAGCAAAAGAAACAATTTTAAAAGCATTAAGGAAAAAAGAGAAAAGTACATAAACGGGGACTTCTATTACTATAAGCAGATTTCTCAACAAAGACTTTTTAGGACAGGACAAAATGGGATGACATATTCAAAATATTGAAGAATAATTAAGAATTCTATACCCAGCAGAGCTGTCCTTTAGAAATGGAGAAATAAAGACTTTTCCAAACAAAAGATCAGGGAGTTCATTACCACTATACCTGCTTTATAAGAAACACTAAGGGAATTCTGAGTAAAAGTAAAACATAAGCCTTATAAAAATATAAAAAGAAAGTATAGGGATGCCTGGGTGTCTCAGTGGTTGAACGTCTGCCTTTGTGGTCCAGGAGTCCCGGGATCGAGTCCCACATCAGGCTCCCTGCATGGAGCCTACCTCTCTATGTCTCTGCCTCTCTCTCTGTGTGTCTCTCATGAATAAATAAATAAAATTAAAAAAAAAAGAAAGTATAAAACTCACTGGTAATAGTAAACAGTAAAGGTTAGATTCTGTAATATGGTGATGGTGATGCCTCATTCACTTACAACTCTAGTTTAAAAGTTAAAATAAAGATAGTAAAAATACAATAACTACAGTAATTGTTATTAGTTACAAATACAAAAAAATATGTAAATTTTATAAGAAATTACCTAAAATATGAGGGGGAGAAGAAGTAGAAGTATCAACTTTAGGAATTTCAGGAAGTAAAGTTGTTATCAGCTTAAAATAGGGTTTGTGATTTTAAGATGTTTTATGTAAGCCCGTGAAAACCACAAAGAAAAAAACTGTAGCAATCACACAAAAGAACAGGACAAAGAAGGCAAAGGATACTAGTACCAAAAGACATTAAAACAAAAAAGAAAACATGGAACAATACATCTCCAAAACAACCAGAAAACATTTTTTTTAAGATTTTATTTATTTATTCATGAGAGACATGGAGAGAGAGGGAGAGACATGGGCAGAGGGAAAAGGAGGCTCCCCATGGGGAGCCAGATGCAAGACTCGATCACAGGACCCTAGGGTCATGCCCTGAGCCAAAGACATATGCTCAACCACAGAGCCACCCAGCATCCCAAAAGCAAGTTTTTAAAAGGCAAAAATAAGTCCTGATCTATCAATAGCTACTTTAAATGTAAATAATTCTCCAATGAAGACAGAATAGCTAAATGAATTTAAAAGAGAAAGAAAAGAAAGACCTAATACTTTAGCCTCAAAGACACACATAGACTGCAACTAAAGGGAAAGGAAGAGATATTTCAAGAAAATGGTAATGAGAAAAAAAAAAGCAGGAATAGCTGCATTTATATCAAACCAAGAGGCTTTAAAATCATAAAAAAGAGAGGCACCTGGATGGCTCAGTCAATTAAGTGTATGCTTTGGGCTCAGGTCATGATCCCCAGGGTCCCCAGCAGAGAATTTGCTTCTCCCTCTCCCTCTGCCCCTACTCATGCTCTCCCTCTCTCAAGTAAATAAGTAAAATATGTGAAAAAAAGAAGAAAACAAAGTAAAATTATAAAAAGAGAGAACAAAAAGGTCATTATTTAATGATAAAGGGGTCAATACATCAACAAGGTATAACAACTAGATATTTATGGAACCAACATCAAAGCATCTGAATAAATAAAGCAAAAAAGAACAGAGGTAAGAGGAGAAATAAACACTAATACAATAACAGTTAAAGACTTTAACATGTTACGCTCAACAATAGATTATCCAAGGAATCTATAAGTTAATAGCAGATTCGAACAACGCTAGAGGCCCAGTGGACTTAGACATATACAAAACATTCTATGCAATAACAGCCAAATTCATTCTTCTTAAGTGCACATGGAACATTGTCTAGCATAGACTATATGGTAGACCATAAAACAGGCCTTACCAAATTTGAGAAAATTAAAACCATATCGAATATTTTTCTCTGACCACAATAATATGAAAATAGAAGTTGAAAATAAGGAAAACAGGAAAATTCATGAATACTCAGAAATTAAATAACACATTCCTGAACAATCAATGAATCCAAAAAAATAAAAAATAAAGGTGAAATAAAAGTTCCTTGAGACAAATGAAAATGGAAACATTACAAAAATTAAGGGGTGGAGCAAAAGCATTTCTAGGAGGAAAGTTCATACCAATAAATGCCTACAATAAGAGGCAAGAAATATTCCAAATAAATAACCTAACTCTATCCTTAATGAACCAGAAAATAACTGAGCCCAAAGTTAGCAAAGAAAATGGAAAACAATGAAGATTAGAGCAGAAATAAATGAAATGGAGAAATTAAAAACAATAGAAAAAATTAACCAAACTAAGAGTTGCTTCTTTGAAAAGATAAAATTGATACATTTTTAACAGGAAAAAAAAAGAACTCAAATTACAAAATTATAAGTGAAAAAGGAGATATTACAATGAATACCACAAAGGTACAAAAATTCATAAAAGGTTACTACAAACAACTATACATCAGGAAACTGACAACTGAGAAGATATAAAAAATTTCTTTGAAACATACAACTTACTAAAATGGAATCAGAAATAAATAGAAAATCTGTCTAGACTAATTACTAGTAAGGAGAGTGAATCAGAAAAGGAAAGAAGGAAAGAAGGAAGGAAGGAAGGAAGGAAGGAAACAGAGAACAAAGGAAAGAAAGAGAAAGAGAGGGATCCCTGGGTAGCACAGCGGTTTGGCACCTTCCTTTGGCCCAGGGCGCGATCCTGGAGACCCGGGATGGAATCCCATGTTGGGCTCCCAGTGCATGGAGCCTGCTTCTCCCTCTGCCTATGTCTCTCTGCCTCTCTCTCTCTCTCTCTCTGTGTGACTATCATAAATAAATAAAAATTAAAAAAAAAAAAAACAGAAAAAGAAGTTCCTATGAAGAAAAGCCTAGAACCAGATGGCTTCACGGGTATATTTTACCAAACTTCTAAGAATTAATATACCAATATTCTCAAACTTCTCCAAAAAAACAAAAAGTAGAGAACATTCCCAAATAAGCCTTATGAGGTCAGCACTACCTTCATACTCAAAGACAGATGAGAACCCTACTAAAAAAGAAAATAGGCCAATATCCCTGATGATTATAAATGTGAACATTCTCAACAAAATACTAGAAAAGATATCAGCAGCCTATTAAAAGGACCATTCACCATAATCAACTTGGATTTATCCCTGGGATGAAAGGATGGCTCAAAATATGGAAATTGATCAATGTGATACATCACATTAATAGAGTGAAAGAAAAGAATCCTATTATCATCTCAATAGACACAGAAAAAGCATTTGACAAAATCCAACAGTCATTCATGAAAAAAAAAAAAAAAAACAGTTAACAAATGAGGTATGGAAGTAACATACCTCAAAATAATAAAGGCCATATTGACAAGCCCATAGCTGATATCACACTCAATGGTGAAAGGTTGAAAGCTTTTCTTCCAAAATCAGGAACAAGATAAGGTGCCCACTCTCACCACTCCTCTTCAATATAGTACTAAAAGTCCTAGCTAGAGCAATTAGTCAACAAACAGAAAAGGCATCAGAATTCAAAAGGTAGAAGTAAAATGGTCTCTATTTGCAAATAACATGTTTTTGTATAGAGAAAATCCTAAATATTCAACCAAAAACTGTTAAAATAATCAACAAATTGAGCCAAGTTGTAAGACACAAAATTGACATACAAAATAAAATTTCTATAATAACAAATTTTCTGAAAAGGAAATAAAGAAACATATCCAATTTATAATTGCATGAAAAACAATAAAATATTTAGGAATAAATTTAAGGAAGTGAAAGATCTATGCTAACAACTATAAGACAATGATGAAAGCAATTGAAGAAGACATAAATAAATGGAAAGGTAGGGCAGCCCAGATAGCTCAGCAGTTTAGTGCCCCCTTCAGCCCAGGGTGCCAGGGTGTGATCCTGGAGACCCAGGATCAAGTCCCACGTTGGGTTCCCTGCATGGAGCCTGCTTCTCCCTCTGCCGGTGCCTGTGTCTCTGTTTCTTTCTCTGTATCTTTCATGAATAAATCAATAAAGTCTTTAAAAAAAAAAAAAGAAAAGTATCCTATGTTCCTGGACTGGAAGAATCACTATTATTAAAATGTCAATACTACCAAAAACTATCTATATATCAATGCAGTCCCTATTGAGATTCCAGTGACTTTTTTTTAGCAAAAATAGAAAAAAAACCCCTAAAATTTATATGAAGCCAAAAAAAAAAAAAAAAAAAAAAAAAAGGCGAAGAAATCCTGAGAAAGAACAAGGCATGAGGCATTCTTGTTCCTGATTTTGTTATATTTATTATAAAGCCATGGTCACTAAAACAGTAGAATACTGGCACAGAAGCAAAGAGACCAATGGAATAAGGAATTCAGAAACAAATCCGAGCATATATGGTCAACAAATATTTGACAAGTGAGTCAAGAATGCTCAATGAAGAATTGTCTCTTCAATAAATGATGTTGGAGCAAATGGATACTCACATGTAAAAGAATGAAACTGGACCCATAGCTTACACCACTCACAAAATTAACTCAAAATTAAATAAATGCTTAACTGTGAGACCTGAAACCATGAAACTCCTAGAAGTAAAATACAGGATAAAAGCTCCTTGACACTGGTCTTGGTAATTATATTTTGGAAATCACAGCTAAAATGTAACCAAAAAATAAAAAAATAGACAAGTGGGAATACATCAAACTAAAAAGTTTCTTCAGGGGGGGAGGGGCAAGATGGCGGAGGAGTAGGGTCTCCAGGTCACTTGTCCTCAACAAATTACCCAGAAAACCATCCAATCATCCTGAAAATCTACGAATTCGGCCTGAGATTTAAAGAGAGACCAGCTGGAACGCTACAGGGAGAAGAGTTCGCGCTTCTATCAAGGTAGGAAGACGGGGAAAAAGAAATAAAGACACAAAAGGCCTCCAAGGGGGAGGGGCCCCGCGAGGAGCCGGGCTGAGGCCGGGGCGAGTGTCCCCAGGACAGGAGAGCCCCGTCCCGGAGGAGCAGGAGCTGCACCAACCTTCCCCGCGGAAAGGCCTCCCAGGGACTTGGAGCAGGATCCCCAGGAGGGCGGGGATGCCCTCGGGCTCCCGGGGACAGTAACAGAGGAACTGCGCCCCCGAGAGTGCACCGAGCTCCCTAAGGGCTGCGGCGCTCGGCGGGACCCGGAGCAGCTCGGAGGGGCTCGGGCGGCGGCTCCGCGGAGGGGGCTACGGGGCGGGAGCGCGAATCCAACAGCGCAGGCCCCGGAGCACAGGGCGCCGGGACACAGCCCAGGATCCGGCCTCCCCCGGGACAGGCAGAGGCCGGGAGGGCCCAGGACAGCAAGGACGCTCCTGCCTGGAACTGAGCAGATCAGCGGCCCCGCCCGGGAGCCCCCAGGCCCTGCAGCCGGAGAGACCCGGAGCTACTGCGGGAGCTGACCCCAGGGTCCCAGAGCTGCCCCCGCCACTGTGGCTTCCTCCTGGGGCCTCACGGGGTGAACAACCCCCACTGATCCCTGCACCAGGCAGGGGCAGAGCAGCTCCCCCAAGTGCTAACACCTGAGAGTCAGCACAGCAGGCCCCTCCCCCAGAAGACCAGCGAGACGGACCAGTTCCAAGGGAAGTCAAGGGACTTAAAGTACACAGAATCGGAAGATACTCCCCGTGGTTTTTGCTTTTGGTTTTTTTTGTTTTTGTTTTTGGTTTTTTTTTTTGTGTTTTTTTTTTTATTTGTTTGTTTTGTTTTGTGCTTTTTTTTTTCTCTCTCTTTCTTCTTGATTTCTGATTGCTTACCCCGCCCCACCCCCCTTTTTTTTTTCTTTTATCTCCTTTCTTTCTTTTTCTTTTTTTTCTCTTTTTCCCCCTTTTTTTTTCCTCTTTCTCTTTTTTCTTTTTCTCTTTTCTTTCCTTCTCTCTTTCTCCTTTTCCCAATACAACTTGTTTTTGGCCACTCTGCACTGAGCAAAATGACTAGAAGGAAAACCTCACCTCAAAAAAAAGAATCAGAAACAGCCCACTCTCCCACAGAGTTACAAAATATGGATTACAATTCAATGTCAGAAAGCCAATTCAGAAGCACTATTTTACAGCTACTGGTGGCTCTAGAAAAAACCATAAAGGACTCAAGAGACTTCATGACTGCAGAATTTAGATCCAATCAGACAGAAATTAAAAATCAATTAAATGAGATGCAATCCAAGCTAGAAGTCCTAACGACGAGGGTTAACGAGGTGGAAGAACGAGTGAGTGACATAGAAGACAAGTTGATGGCAAAGAGGGAAACTGAGGAAAAAAGAGACAAGCAATTAAAAGACCATGAGGATAGATTAAGGGAAATAAATGACAGCCTGAGGAAGAAAAACCTACGTTTAATTGGGGTTCCTGAGGGCGCCGAAAGGGACAGAGGGCCAGAATATGTATTTGAACAAATCATAGCTGAAAACTTTCCGAATCTGGGAAGGGAAACAGGCATTCAGATCCAGGAAATAGAGAGATCCCCCCCTAAAATCAACAAAAACCGTTCAACACCTCGACATTTAATAGTGAAGCTTGCAAATTCCAAAGATAAGGAGAAAATCCTTAAAGCAGCAAGAGAAAAAAAGTCCCTGACTTTTATGGGGAGGAATATTAGGGTAACAGCAGACCTCTCCACAGAGACCTGGCAGGCCAGAAAGGGCTGGCAGGATATATTCAGGGTCCTAAATGAAAAGAACATGCAACCAAGAATACTTTATCCAGCAAGGCTTTCATTCAAAATGGAAGGAGAGATAAAGAGCTTCCAAACAGACAGCAACTGAAAGAATATGTAACCTCCAAACCAGCTCTGCAAGAAATTTTAAGGGGGACTCTTAAAATTCCCCTTTAAGAAGAAGTTCAGTGGAACAATCCACAAAAACAAGGACTGAATAGATATGATGACACTAAACTCATATCTATCAGTAGTAACTCTGAACGTGAACGGGCTTAATGACCCCATCAAAAGGCGCAGGGTGTCAGACTGGATAAAAAAGCAGGACCCATCTATTTGCTGTCTACAAGAGACTCATTTTAGACAGAAGGACACCTACAACCTGAAAATAAGAGGTTGGAGAACCATTTACCATTCAAATGGTCCTCAAAAGAAAGCAGGGGTTGCCATCCTTATATCAGATAAATTAAAATTTACCCCAAAGACTATAGTGAGAGATGAAGAGGGACACTATCTCATACTCAAAGGATCTATCCAACAAGAGGACTTAACAATCCTCAATATATATGCCCCGAATGTGGGAGCTGCCAAATATTTAAACCAATTAATAACCAAACTCAAGAAATACCTTGATAATAATACACTTATACTTGGTGACTTCAATCTAGCTCTTTCTACCCTGGATAGGTCTTCTAAGCACAACATCTCCAAAGAAACGAAAGCTTTAAATGATACACTGGATCAGATGGATTTCACAGATATCTACAGAACTTTACATCCAAGCTCAACTGAATACACATTCTTCTCAAGTGCACATGGAACTTTCTCCAGAATAGACCACATACTGGGTCACAAATCGGGTCTGAACCGATACCAAAAGATCGGGATAGTCCCCTGTATATTCTCAGACCATAATGCCTTGAAATTAGAACTTAATCACGACAAGAAGTATGGAAGGACCACAAACACGTGGAGGTTAAGGACCATCCTGCTAAAAGATGAAAAGGTCAACCAGGAAATTAAGGAAGAATTAAAAAGATTCATGGAATCTAATGAGAATGAAGATACAACCGTTCAAAATCTTTGGGATGCAGCAAAAGCAGTCCTGAGGGGGAAATACATCGCAATACAAGCATCCATTCAAAAACTGGAAAGATCTCAAATTCAAAAGCTCACCTTACACATAAAGGAACTAGAGAAAAAGCAACAAATAGACCCCACCCCCAGCAGAAGAAGACAGTTAATTAAAATTCGAGCAGAACTCAATGGTATCGAGACCAAAAGAACTGTGGAACAGATCAACAGAACCAGGAGTTGGTTCTTTGAAAGAATTAATAAGATAGATAAACCATTAGCCAACCTTATTAAAAAGAAGAGAGAGAAGACTCAAATTAATAAAATCATGAATGAGAAAGGAGAGATCACTACCAACACCAAGGAAATACAAACGATTTTAAAAACATATTATGAACAGCTGTACGCCAATAAATTAGGAAATCTAGAAGAAATGGACGCATTCCTGGAAAGCCACAAACTACCAAAACTGGAGCAGGAAGAAATAGAAAACCTGAACAGGCCAATAACCAGGGAGGAAATTGAAGCAGTCATCAAAAACCTCCCAAGACACAAGAGTCCAGGGCCAGATGGCTTCCCAGGGGAATTCTATCAAACGTTTAAAGAAGAAATCATACCTATTCTACTAAAGCTGTTTGGAAAGATAGAAAGAGATGGAGTACTTCCAAATTCGTTCTACGAGGCCAGCATCACCTTAATTCCGAAACCAGACAAAGACCCCACCAAAAAGGAGAATTACAGACCAATATCCCTGATGAACATGGATGCAAAAATTCTCAACAAGATACTAGCCAATAGGATCCAACAACACATTAAGAAAATTATTCACCATGACCAAGTAGGATTTATCCCTGGGACACAAGGCTGGTTCAACACTCGTAAAACCATCAATGTGATTCATCATATCAGCAAGAGAAAAACCAAGAACCATATGATCCTCTCATTAGATGCAGAGAAAGCATTTGACAAAATACAGCATCCATTCCTGATCAAAACCCTTCAGAGTGTTGGGATAGAGGGAACTTTCCTCGACATCTTAAAAGCCATCTACGAAAAGCCCACAGCAAATATCATTCTCAATGGGGAAGCACTGGGAGCCTTTCCCCTAAGATCAGGAACAAGACAGGGATGTCCACTCTCACCACTGCTGTTCAACATAGTTCTGGAAGTCCTCGCCTCAGCAATCAGACAACAAAAAGACATTAAAGGCATTCAAATTGGCAAAGAAGAAGTCAAACTCTCCCTCTTCGCCGATGACATGATACTCTACATAGAAAACCCAAAAGCCTCCACCCCAAGATTGCTAGAACTCATACAGCAATTTGGTAGCGTGGCAGGATACAAAATCAATGCCCAGAAATCAATGGCATTTCTATACACTAACAATGAGACTGAAAAAAGAGAAATTAAGGACTCAATCCCATTTACAATTGCACCCAAAAGCATAAGATACCTAGGAATAAACCTAACCAAAGAGGTAAAAGATCTATACCCTAAAAACTATAGAACACTTCTGAAAGAAATTGAGGAAGACACAAAGAGATGGAAAAATATTCCATGCTCATGGATTGGCAGAATTAATATTGTAAAAATGTCAATGTTACCCAGGGCAATTTACACGTTTAATGCAATCCCTATCAAAATACCATGGACTTTCTTCAGAGAGTTAGAACAAATTATTTTAAGATTTGTGTGGAATCAGAAAAGACCCCGTATAGCCAGGGGAATTTTAAAAAAGAAAACCATAGCTGGGGGCATCACAATGCCAGATTTCAGGTTGTACTACAAAGCTGTGGTCATCAAGACAGTGTGGTACTGGCACAAAAACAGACACATAGATCAATGGAACAGAATAGAGAACCCAGAAATGGACCCTGAAATGTATGGTCATCTAATATTCGATAAAGGAGGAAAGACTATCCATTGGAAGAAAGACAGTCTCTTCAATAAATGGTGCTGGGAAAATTGGACATCCACATGCAGAAGAATGAAACTGGACCACTCTCTTTCACCATACACAAAGATAAACTCAAAATGGATGATAGATCTAAATGTGAGACAAGAGTCCATCAAAATCCTAGAGGAGAACACAGGCAACACCCTTTTTGAACTTGGCCACAGTAATTTCTTGCAAGATACATCCACAAAGGCAAAAGAAACAAAAGCAAAAATGAACTATTGGGACTTCATCAAGATAAGAAGCTTTTGCACAGCAAAGGATACAGTCAACAAAACTAAAAGACAACCTACAGAATGGGAGAAGATATTTGCAAATGACATATCAGATAAAGGGCTAGTTTCCAAAATCTATAAAGAACTTATTAAACTCAACACCAAAGAAACAAACAATCCAATCATGAAATGGGCAAAAGACATGAAGAGAAATCTCACAGAGGAAGACATGGACATGGCCAACAAGCACATGAGAAAATGCTCTGCATCACTTGCCATCAGGGAAATACAAATCAAAACCACAATGAGATACCACCTCACACCAGTGAGAATGGGGAAAATTAACAAGGCAGGAAACAACAAATGTTGGAGAGGATGCGGAGAAAAGGGAACCCTCTTACACTGTTGGTGGGAATGTGAACTGGTGCAGCCACTCTGGAAAACTGTGTGGAGGTTCCTCAAAGAGTTAAAAATAGACCTGCCCTACGACCCAGCAATTGCACTGTTGGGGATTTACCCCAAAGATTCAGATGCAATGAAACGTCGGGACACCTGCACCCCGATGTTTCTATCAGCAATGGCCACAATAGCCAAACTGTGGAAGGAGCCTCGGTGTCCATCGAAAGATGAATGGATAAAGATGTGGTTTATGTATACAATGGAATATTACTCACAATTAGAAACGACAAATACCCACCATTTGCTTCAACGTGGATGGAACTGGAGGGTATTATGCTGAGTGAAATAAGTCAATCGGAGAAGGACAAACAGTGTATGTTCTCATTCATTTGGGGAATATGAATAATAGTGAAAGGGAGTATAAAGGAAGGGAGAAGAAATGTTGGGAAATAACAGGAAGGGAGACAGAACATAAAGACTCCTAACTCGGGGAAACGAACTAGGGGTGGTGGAGGGGGAGGAGGGCGGGTGTTGGAGGGGAATGGGTGACGGGCACTGAGGTGGACACTTGACGGGATGAGCACTGGGTGTTTTTCTGTATGTTGGTAAATTGAACACCAATAAAAATTAATTAAAAAATAAATAAATAAATAAATAAAAAGTTTCTTCACACCTGAGGAAGCCATCAACTAATTGAAAAGACAACCTACAGAACGGGGAAAAAATATTCACAAACCATATATCTGATAAGGGATTAATAGCCAAACCAAATAAATAATGCACATAACTCTACGGCAGAAAAATCACCCAATTTAAAAATGAGCAAAAAACCTAATAACCATTTTTCAAAAAAAGATACACAGATAGGCAACAGGTATATGAAAAGATGTTCAACACCTCCAGTCATTAGGGAAATACAAATTAAAACTACAATGAGATACCACCTCATGCCTGTTAGAATGGCCATCATCCAAAAGACAAAAGATAACAAATGCTGGTATGGATGTAGAGGAAAGAGAACACTTGTGCACCCTTGGGAGGGGGGGTGTTGTAAACTGGTACAGCCACTGTGGAAAACAGAATGAAGGCTCCCCAAAAATTAAAAATAGAACTAGTTACAGTCCATTTCTGGGAATATATCCAAAGGAATTGAAAACACAAGAAAAGATAAATGAACCTCCCGATACACAGCAGCATTATTTATAATAGTGGAAACAGGGAACCAATCTAAGTGTCCAATGATGGAGGAATGGTTAGAGCAGTTGTGGCATATATGGTTGACTCCTGAACAATGAGGGATTTAGAGGTGTGACCCTCCTCATAGCTGAAAATCTGCATATAAAATTTGACTTTCCAAAATTAAGAAGCAGACTCTTAATAGCTTACCTTTGACTGGAAGTCTTACTAATAGCATAAACAGTCAACTAATACATACTTTGTTTATGTATTATATATTGTATTCTTACAATTACGTAAACTAAAGAAAGGTAGGCACTATGATGTATACCTTAAACCTCATTCAGTGATGTATGTCAACTATCTCTCAATAAAAGTGAAAAAAGATGAAAAGATACAATTTTCACTTGCTTTTTTGAAATATTTGCAGTAGCCTCCTATTGACTCCTCTTTCCTGAGGGACCCTAGAGGTATAGTATTCCAAGTTGGGAGTCATTAATCCAGTGGGGGGGCGGGGGGGAATGTGCTTCTCCCCGCCACTATCAGAGTCTTTAGTATCACCCAAGAATCTTCTATTTCTCCATTAGTCCTAGTTTCCAAGGCAAAATCTCCATAGTGATCACGACCAGAGCTCCCCACCTTGCAGAGTCTACCCCTGTATACTCCATCATTCCTCTGTTACCACAGATAAATTGTTTGGGTTCCTAGCAGAGGCCATTCTCTACTCATGTACTGGGTCACATCCTCTCTTGGCTATTCAACAACTGCATCTCTCCAGAAAATCCTCCCCCCTCTTGCATCACACACACACTATCCTTCTTTATTCTCCACACCTCTTCTTCCACAAGTCTAGAGAAACATGCTCTCTTGACCCCATTTCATGTAAGAGCCACCACCTCATTTCTCAGTTTTCCTTAATGAAGTCTTAGAGGTTGATGAAAATTATAACTTTCCAATTTTCTCTTGAGCTCCCTCCAATCAAGCTTTCTCCTCTTGCTAAGATCCACAATTACTTCATAACATTATATCCGAAGTCAATTCACAGTCCTCATCTTGGCCTATCAGCAATATGTGACAGTTAACCAGGTTTTCCACTATCTTGAAACACTGAGAACTTGCCTTTCAAGACAGTAAATTTTCTGAATTTCCTTCCTTCTTTCCTCATTGTTCCTTTCTTCATCTCTGCTGGTTCTTCCTTTGACCCTTGTTTCTAGATCTTTGATCTTTTACCTTCATTACTTTAGAGAACTCTTCTAGTTGCAGGATTTAAGTGTCATCTCTATGCTGATGTCTCACCAATCTGTATCTCCAGCCTGAACCTCTTCCTTGAACTCCAGATTCATATATCTAATTCTCTATTAGACATTTTTTTCTGGGCAGCCCAGGTGGCTCAGCGGTTTAGCACCACCTTCAGCTTAGGGTGTGATCCTGGAGCCCCTGGATCAAGTCCCATATCGGGCTCCCTGCATGGAGCCAGCTTCTCCCTCTGCCTATGTCTCTGCCTGCCTCTCTCTCTCTCTCCCTCTCTCTCACACACACACATAAATAAAATCTTTAAAAATATATGTTTTTAAAAAAGACATATTTTCCTGAATATCTAACTGGCATCTCCAATGTAATACAACCAGGAATGATCTTCTGAGCTTTTCCTTCAAACATTCAAACATAAGTTTTTCTTAGAGACTCCTAAGGTCTTAGCAGATGGATTGTGAACCTTGGTTGCATGTTATAGTCACATGGGGGGCCTGAGTTCCACCTCCCAATGATTGTAACCCAATTGGTCATGGCATCCAGAGCGCTAGAAGCTCTCTATGTAGCTTCTCCAAAGAAGCAAAGATTGAGGACTGTAGCTCTGGATGGGTTGCTTCTTCCTTTAACCTCAAATCCTATCATTTTTTTCCCATAAACACTCTCCTCCAGCCACACTGGTCTCCTTGCTATTGCTCAACTCACCAAGTATGCTCCTGTTTCAATTCCTTCTTTGTGCCTGGAACACTTTTACCTAAAATATCCTTAAGATTTATTTCCTTATCTTTTCAAGTCTTTGCTTTAAATCAATGTGTCATTGAAATCTACTATGACCACCCTATTTAAGTTTGCAAAGTTCTCTGCCAACCACATCATTTCCCCATTACCCTTACCAGGACTTTTTTTTTTCTTCAGCATATGCCATTCAAAAATATGCAATTTACTCATTTATTATAGGTTCAGTCTCTCCCCAATTAGGAAGCAGGCTCTGAGAGCAAAGGAGTATCTGCATTTTTGCTTACTGTGGGATCTCAGATCATGCATGATATATAGCAGGTACTCAAAAAACAAGCACTAGTGACATTCCTTTTTCTAATATGAAATTTTCTCCTTTCTCAGTTTCATCAAATTCTTGGTTCTATTTAAGAGTTAGACCTATTTGCTGGTATCCCAAAACAACGCTACTTAATAGTTCATCCACTTCTAATTTTTTTTCAAAGGCTTATCTTTCCTTACATTTCCTTAATTATGAGCTTCTCCTTAGGGTTTAGTATTTGACCCTTTATCCTTCTTTATATTTACACTTAATAACCTCTCTCCTTTGAAAAGAGGAGACTTCATTTTTCAGACTTCAGCAGAATGGAAAATTTTAAGTGGTCCGCCATGTCAAAGTTTTAGTTAAGAACACTGGACCTTACTCTCACCCAGGTAAATCCAGTAAAGTATCAAAGCTTCAATTATTTATGTCAATAAATCCAAATATTGTTTCTCTAATGCTCTGTTCTCTTATTAGTGTCAAAAAAAAAAAAAAAGTAATGATCTCCTCCCTCCCTCTGGCTCCCCGCCCCCTCACTCTATATCTTATAAGTCAAGATAAAAATTCAGGAGTATTACTTAAAACATCCCTTTTCCCTTTCTCCCAAAACTCAGCCAAGTGTTTCTTTATTCTACTTATTAAATTTTTATTATGACCTATCTCTTCCATGTTACTTCTGTTCATGATAATCTCTTACCTTTCCTCTTAAAGCCTCCCAACTGAAACCATTATTTCCCTACTTTCCCCTTCAATACATTCTACACACTGCCAAAGTATAAACATTTAAAGACCTTTGAAATTCATGCAATTGCATAAAAATCCTTAAATGGCTTTCCTATTATTTAGTATAATAGTCTTACCATGGTCAAGCTAATACTCAACAATCTCTATGCTTCTCTTGCACATATGCTCAAACTATCACAGTTTCTTTAATAAATCAAGATTACTTTCCTCCTCACTCATTTTAATGCCTTACCACAGTCCATTTCTTCTGTTTGGAACCTCCCATTTATGTTCACTTAGCTATTCAAATTCATTCTATCACATCCTTTTAAAAGTTAATGAGATTCATATAGTCAATGTATCTTGACAAAGGACTAGACAACACAATGAAAGAAAATGACAGTATTTTCAACAAATGATAATGTAAAACTGGACACCACATGCAAAAAAACTGAGTCCAGACACAGACTTCACATCCTTCACAAATATAAACTCAAAATAGATCACAGTTCTAAATATAAATGCAAAATTATAAAACATCTGCAAGATAATGTAGGAGAAAATGCAGGTGAACTTGGGTATGGCTATGATTGTTAGATACAACACCAGGGCACAATCCATGAAAGAAATAACTGATACACTGGACTCCATTAAAATTTTCTGTTCTGCAAGCAGCAAAACAGCAATGTCAAGAGAATAAGAAGACAAAGCACAGAGTTGAAGAAAATATTTACAAAAGAACCATCTAATAAAGAACTGTTATCCAAAATATGTATAGGGAGCCGGCCGCGAGGGCTGGGAGGGACAGCCGTCGGAGCCGCCGAGGCCAAGTGCTGCCTGGTTGGGCCTAGAAATGGGATGTCAGGCCTCCAAAAAGAGCATAGGGGAAGCGAGGGCCTCCCTGAGCTGCTGCTGTGACGTCCAGTGAGCGAGCCGCGGAGGATGTCCACCACGACGACGGTCGCGCCCGCGGGGATCCTGGTGAACCCGCTGGAGGTCTCCAACCCTGCCAGGCCTGGCTGCAAGACCAACCAGCTGCAGTACACGCAGAACGTGGTGGTAAAGACGCTCTGGAAACACCAGCTCGCCTGGCCCTTCTACCAGCCCGTGGATGCAATCAAGCTAAACCTGCCCGATTACCATAAAATCATAAAAACCCAATGGATATGGGGACTATTAAGAAGAGACTAGAAAATAATTATCACCAGAGCGCGAGCGAATGTATGCAGGACTTCAACACTATGTTTACAAATTGTTACATTTATAACAAGCCCACAGATGACGTAGTGCTAATGGCTCAAGCCTTAGAGAAAATTTTTCTGCAGAAAGTGGCCCAGGTGCCCCAGGAGGAAGTTAAATTATTACCCCCTGTTCCGAAGGGCAAAGGCCAGAAACCGGCTGCAGGAACCCAGAGTGCAGGTACGCAGCAAGGGTGGCCGCGTCCTGTCTCCCCAGCAACCCCCTTCCAGAGCGCCCCCCCCCACTGTCTCCAGACGCCTGTCATTGCTGCCACCCCTGTGCCAACATCACATCGGTCCCTGTTCCCCCGCCGCCGCCCACCCCCTCCCTCGATGCCCATCATCCCTGTGGTCCCTCCCACACCGCCTGTTGTCCAGGAAAAGGGTGGAAAGCGGAAAGCAGCCACCACGACGCCCACTACATCTGCCATCACCGCGAGCCGGAGAGAATCGCCCCCGCCATTGTCAGACCCCAAGCAGGCCAAGGTGGTGGCTCGGCGAGAGAGTGGGGGCCGCCCCATCAAACCGCCCTAGAAGGATCTAGAGGACAGCGAGGTGCGTGAGCATGCGGGCAAGAAGGGCAAGCTGTCGGAGCACTCGCGGCACTGGGGCAGCATCCTCAAGGAAATGCCGTCCAGGAAGCATGCGGCCTACGCCTGGCCCTTCTGCAAGCCGGTGGACGCCGAGGCCTGGAGCTGCACCACTACCAGACATCATCGAGCACCCGATGGACCTCAGCACTGCCAAGAAGAAGATGGACAGTCGCGAGTACCCAGACGCGCAGGGCTTCGCGGCTGGCATCCGGTTAATGTTCTCCCAGACCGCAAGGTGGTGGCCATGGCCAGGAAGCTCCAGGACGTGTTTGAGATGCGGTTTGCTAAGATGCCGGATGAGCCGGTGGAGGCGCGGGCCCTGCCTGCCCCCGCAGCCCCCGTGCTGAGCAGGGGCGCCGAGAGCAGCCGCAGCAGCGCGGAGAGCTCCTCGCACTCGGGGGAGGAGCGGGCCACCAGGCTGGGGAGCTGCAGGAGCAGCTGAAGGCTGTGCCCGGGCAGCTAGCCGCCCTGTCGCAGGCCCCAGTGAACAAGCCAAAGAGGAAGAAGGAGAAGAAGGAGGAGGACAAGGACAAGAACAAGGACAAGGAGAGGCACAAGGCAAAGTCTGAGGGAGAAGAAGGCCAAGGTGGCCCCACCTCCAAGCAGGCCCAACCGAAGAAGGCTCCCGCGCAGAAGGCCAGCAGCACAGCCGCGGCCAGCAAGCAGCCGAAGAAGGGTGGCAAGCAGGCGTCAGCCTCCCACGACTCGGAAGAGGAGGAAGAAGGCCCGCCCGTGAGCTAGGACGAGAAGCGCCAGCTCAGCCTAGACAACAACCGGCTGCCCGGGGAAACGGGGCTGCGTGGCCCACAGCATCCAGTCCCGGGAGCCCTCGCTCAGGGACTCCAATCCTGATGAGATAGAGACTGACTCTGAGACTCTGAAACCCACCACTTTGCGGGAGCTAGAGAGCTCCGTCAAGTCTTGTTTACAGAAAAAGCAAAGGAAGCCACTCTCCCCAAGCGGGAGGCAGCCGGCGGCCAAGTCCAAGGAGGAGTTAGCTCAGGAAAAGGAGTTAGAGACGCGGCTGCAGGACGTCGGTGGGCAGCTGAACAACAACAAGAAGCCTGCCAAGAAAGAGAAAGCGGGCTCTGCGCCCTCGGGAGGGCCGCCCCGGCTCAGCAGCAGCAGCTCCTCCGGGTCCGGGAGCAGCAGTTCCAGCGGATCCAGCTCCGACTGCAGCGACTCAGAATGAGCTCTGGACTCGCAGATCAGACCAAAACCAGCGATGTGGCACTCGCCCAAACTCTGCAGGGTTCCTTTCTCTGGTTGATACACCGCTCTGGTTCCGCCGCGTGCAGGTTTTCTTTTAAACTCAGTGTTACGGTATCTTCCAGTTTTTGCTTTAATAGGTCAAAGATCTTTCTCGTGTGTACGTGAGGCTTTATGAGAAGGTGTGAACCGGTGTAAAGCCTTCCCTTCGTAACTGAGTTGAGTTCCTTGGAGACGGCAACTCAAACGCTGACCTGATGACCGTAGAAAAACATGTCAGGGGATCCCTGGGTGGCGCAGCGGTTTAGCACCCGCCTTTGGCCCAGGGCGCGATCCCGGAGACCGGGATCGAATCTCACGTCGGGCTCCCGGTGCATGGAGCCCACTTCTCCCTCTGCCTGTGTCTCTGCCTCTCTCTCTCTTTCTCTCTATGACTATCATAAATAAATAAAAATTAAAAAAAAAAAAAACATGTCAGATGTGATCTGAAGTTTCTTGCAAAACCCCTTTCTTATGCCCAACCTGGTCTGTAGCTCCAGAAAGCATTGTTTGAAAGGAAGTTTCTCTGAGATGGTACTGCACCAAAGGCTGTCAGCTTTGCAAACAGGCGATGTCTCTGTCCCCTCAGCTCAGGCCCGCGGCTGGGGTCATCTGTTGCTGCAGGGTGAGGGGACTGTGGAGGTGCTGCGGGGTCCAGTCCGGGCTTCTGCAGGGGTGGGGAGAGGGATGGGCACCGAGGGAGGGGCGTCGGGAGCTCCTGGGAGGGAATACGGGGGCCGCCTGTGCCACGCACAGCTTTCCATACACTGAAACTTTTACCTCAACTGGGAAAAAAAAAAAAAAAAGACTAAAAAAAAAAAAAAAAAAACTAAAGGAGACTTTTTTGTAAGGTTCAGCAATTTTCTACGAAGGTCCAGCCCCATGTGTGTCCCCAACTCGTGAGCTGCCACTGCTGCACACTCAGGGTCCCTTCTCCCAGTCTCGTGTATATATGAACACTTTATTTATTAACATCATTGGTGGCTTAAAAAAAAAAAAAACTGCAAAAGAAATGCAGAAAGAGGGATCCCTGGGTGGCGCAGCGGTTTAGCGCCTGCCTTTGGCCCAGGGCACGTTCCTGGAGACCCGGGGTGGATTCCCACCTCAGGCTCCCGGTGCATGGAGCCTGCTTCTCCCTCTGCCTGTGTCTCTGCCTCTCTCTCTCTCTCTCTCTCTGTGATGACTATCATAAATAAATAAATAAATAAATAAATAAATAAATAAATAAATGCAGAAAGAAAGGAAAGGAAGAAAGGAAGAAAGGAAGGAAGAAAGGAAGAAAGGAAGGAAGGAAGGAAGGAAGAAAGAAAGAAAGAAAGAAAGAAAGAAAGAAAGAAAGAAAAGAAAGAAAAAAAAGAAAGAAAAGAAAAGAAAAGAAGAAAAGAAAGGAAAAGAAAAGAAAAAAGAAAAGAAAGAAAAGAAAAGAAAAGAAGAAAAGAAAGGAAAAGAAAAAAAAGAAAAGAAAAGAAAAGAAAAGAAAAGCAAAGGAGAAAAGAAAAGAAAGAAAAGAAAAGAAAAGAAAAGAAAAGAAAAAAAGAAAAGAAAGAAAAGAAATGCAGGCCTTTTCAGGGGTTGGAGGAGAGCCCCAGACCCTGCTCCGATGGCAGACCCGTGGCCTCCCGGTGCTAGTGTCCCGCCGTCTGTCCGGTGCTGTCTCGTCTGCACCCTCGCCCGCCCCAGCCCTGCCCCACAGGGCTCTGTGTGTCCTCCGTGCCCATATGCGGGATTGGGAGACGTGCGGGTGTAGACAACTTCCAGCTGCAGCGCATTCTCGGTCTTCACATTTTGTGTGTTGAGTTCTTTTGTACTCACTTCTGGTCTCTTTAGGACTGTTTTAAAAAAATCAATTTAGGGAACCCCAGTTATATAATATAAACTTTGTAATCTGAGAGAAAAAAAATGTATAGTAAATCTAAGTCTTGATTTTTAACTTTCTATTGTAAATAATTAATAATAATAATAATAATAATAATAATATACAGAGTTTAACAGAAGGTTATGTTTCGGTTTTATTTTTTCCAGAGGCTGCCCTGCGGCCTTTTGAGCGCAGGGACACCCCGCACTGCCTGCCTGAGCTTGGAGCACTGTGGCTTCGGCCGAGAGTGCCAGGGGTCGGCCGTCCAGGACCCCCAAAGGGTCGCCCTTAACCTCCCAACCCCCAGGGCAGGGGCCCTGCGGCCCTGTGCAGCCTTCCAGCCAGCCGACAGTGGGGGCTCTCCCGGGGGTGGAAGAGCCTCTGGCCACAGGAGGGTTTGCTCCCTGAAGACCACGCTGGGCTTCCTGCTTGAGCGTTTTCCCATTAGCACAGAAATAACAGGGCACTGCCCCAGACCTCCCTGTGAGGACTTCCTGGAAGTGGGTGCTGGGGGTGGAGCTGAGGGTGGCCTGGCCTGTGGTCCAGTGGTGAGTTTCCAGGTGGTTGGAGTGGGTGGGAGGTTCGGGTCATCAATATCCTAGTACGGGGCAGTCTATAAAAATCCTAAAGTGGATTCAGGTTCCACCGGCCCTTAGGATCACAGATGCCCTTGCCGGACATGGAACCGATGAAGCAGCGGGTGGTGGGTTACCATGTTTCTTACTGCTGGTGATTCTGACGCTTGGTGAGTGTTGAGCCAGTTTGTTAAACTTTTCATTAAGTTTTGTTTATAATAAAAATATATGTGGATTTTCAACCTAACATTTTTTATTTATTTTTATTATTTTTTTTAATTTATGATAGTCACAGAGAGAGAGAGAGAGAATGAGAGAGAGAGAGAGAGAGAGAGAGGCAGAGACACAGGCAGAGGGAGAAGCAGGCTCCATGCACCAGGAGCCCGACGTGGGATTCGATCCCAGGTCTCCAGGATCGCGCCCTGGGCCAAAGGCAGGCGCTAAACCGCTGCGCCACCCAGGGATCCCAACTTAACACTTTTTAGAGTTACCCTTGTGTTTCAAAGGTGTTTTCTAAGCAGATCGGTAATGGAATATTTAAACTAGGACTTTAAGGAATTAATACATGACACGACAGATGGTCTTACAGCAGGATCTCTCTGGCACCTCCCTGAGCAGAGGGTGCCTGGGGCGCGGGGGGCTCCCGTGGAGCACCTGCCCAGCTGCAGGCCTAGCGGGGGCGGAGGCCTGTGCGAGCCCTTAGGTTGGTGGGGAGCGTGTGGTCCTCGCCCCCGGCACAGTGGAAGCATTTCGGAGCACTTGGTCACCCGCTGGCTGCGCGGGACGCTCGGGTTCTGGGACACCTCTGTCCCTCGCCCCGGGAGGAGGCCGCTGGCCGCCGCGGCGCAGAGGGCTGCCATCCCTTCTGAGCAGTGTAGCTCGATGGTGCTGCGGCTTCTTGAGGCTTTCCGTGCAGACTTCACAGCCGATTTCTCTTCAGAGATATCCTCGGCCCCCTCGAGGTCAGCCTGTGGATGTTGGCCTCTCCGCGTTTCCGCGTGTTGGGGACACGCAGTCAGACAGGCTGGACTGCTGGGGTGCGGAGAACCTGAGGGCAGCTCCCCACGGCCTCCTCTCCAGGGGAAGGAACGGTGAGTCTAGTAGGTGGGCCTCCGGGAGCCCTGGAGGCCCGGGGTGGGGGCAGAGACCCCTGCTCGTGCCGGGGCGCGTCGTCTTGCTTACAAACTGGAAGATAGGTCTTCGTTTTGTTTCTGTTTTTGTTCTGCCACAACCACGTCTGTGACAGCCCTCTGGGAACACCCCACCCAGAGAGGGATGCGTCCGCCCAGTGTAACCTGGTCCCCGGGACTGGCGTAGCTTCCAGAAGTTTTCTTTTTTATATTTTAAAGGTTACTTTTCTGTATGACGTGCATGCAAGTTTACCGTAACTTTTTCTTAAAAACTTTCTAGTGCCGTTTCTAGTATATTCCTGTAAATTTCAGTCACTGAAAATGAGTCCGAAACTATTTAGCTTCTTTACTGCAATGCTGGCCTCAACACAGCAGAATAAAAATGGTAGAAAGTACTCCTTGATGTTTCTGGTAATCAAGGACCCTTCTCCTGGGGCATTTGTTTTGTTTTCATAATAAAACCTTATATATATATAAACAAACTACCTGATTAAAAAATAGGCCAAAGACCAGAAGAGACACTTTACCAAAAATTATATATAAATTATATATATATGTATGTGTGTATATATATATATACACACACACACACACATATATATATATATAGGCAAATAAGCATGTGAAAAGATGCTCCACATCATATGTCATCAAGGAAATGCAAGTTAAAGCAAGATACCACTAAACATCTATTAGAATGGCTAAAATCTAGAACACTGACAATACCAAATGATGGTAAGGATGTGAAGTGACAGGAACTCTCATTCATTGCTGGTGCGAAAACAAAAACACTACAACCATTCTAGAAGACATTTTGCCAGGTTTTTATAAAACAAAATATATACTTATAATATGATCCAGCAGTGATGCTCCTTGGAATTTACTCAAAAGAATTAAAAGCTTATGTCCACACGAAAACCTGCACATGGATGTTTACAACAGCTTTATTCACATGGAATATTGGACAATGTACTATTCAACACTAAAAAGTAATGAACTTACAAGACATGAAAAAACATGGAGGAAACAAATGCATGTTACTAAGTGAAAAAAGACAATCTGAAAATGCTATAAATTGTATGATTCCAACTATGTAACATTCTAGGAAAGGCAATGAAGACTATGTAGATAGTGAAAAGATAAGTGGTTGCCAATATTTAGGGGCAGGAGAGGGATGAACAGTCAGAGCACAGAGGATTTTTAGGGCAGTGCACATAATCTATGTGATACTATAATGCTGGATACATGTTGTTGCGCATTTGTCGAAAGCTATACAATGTACACCAAGAGTGAACCCTAAGGTACATCATGGACTTTAGATGATCATGATGTGTCAAAGTAGGTTCATCAGGTGTAACAAATGTCTAAGTCTGGTTAGGGATGTAGATAATGGGAAGTTATGCAAGGATCAGACAGGGGCTATAAAGGAAATCACTGTTCCCTTCAATTTTTCTGTGAACCTAAAACTACTCTAAAAAAAAGAATCTTAAAGAAAAAAGGGGAGAGGTTAATGCATGTTTACATCCTGCTCTCACCACACTAGTGCTAATCAATCTGTAAATTTCACAGGCTACTGTGTAACTCATATACTGCTCATCGAGATCGGAATTATGTATATATGAGTGTAACATAGTTCTCCCCACTAGACTGAAATCTCTATGAAGGGAGGAACCACATATGTCTTGTTCACTCTGTAAACATCTACAGAATCAAGTATAGTGCCTGACAAATATTAATGAATGAATGGAGTGATCCTTAAGACAAATGTTATATAACACCTGCTTCCTATTACTATCCTATCCCTCCAGGTGTCCTCCTGAAGTACCCACTCTTTTACCTGATATAAAATTATCTCCCCAGGTAGACCCTCTCTAGCCAACCTGCCTCACTCTCACTTTTAGCAACAATTCATTTCCACAACTGAAAACCATGCTTCCAGCCAACTTCTCCTGAGCTCTATGGAATTTCCAAATGCAGTCAAGAAATGTCTTTATTCCCAAGGTTTTTTTTTTTTTAAGATTTTATTTATTTATTCATGAGAAACAGAGAGAGACAGAGAGAGAGACAGGCAGAGGGAGAAGCAGGCTCCATGCAGGGAGCCCGACGTGGGACTCGATCCCGGGTCTCCAGGATCAGGCCCTGGGCTGAAGGCAGGTGCCAAACCATTGAGCCACCAGGGCTGCCCCCAAAGTTTTCATTAATGCCCCTCTTGTGTTCCTTATATCTTTGACTCCTAAAGATTCCGATCTAGACCATCCCTTATTATCAATAGAGCCAAATCAGCTTTTTCTATTCATTACAATTTTGTGTGTATTTTTCATCCTCTCATCTAAACTGTAAACTATTCCACAGCAGGGCAAATATACTAACATCTTTGCATCCTCTGCACACTTTCTTTTAGTAGGTATTAAATAGTTATTCTTAACAACTATATTTTATGGGCAATAGATTATTATGGCTTCTTTTATGCACTTGTATTTAGATTCCCTTACTAGATTATTTGTCCCTAAAGGAAAAACTCCTACGTCTACCATACAAACCCAGCAAAATGATGGAAATGCTCAAACACTCTTAAAATAGAGTCACTGGAAATTAAGAAATAGTAGCCTATTTTAAAACTTCCTTTTAACTGCCACGGGTGTGAAGAGGGTTATACTATTGGAGAACCTTACAAATTTAATTGCCCCGGAAGACTTAGTGACTTGCAAACCAACCCTAAGATCCATTTCACCCTACTATCCCTACCCTGAAGTAACTGTGTAAAAGTAGCCATGACATGCATTCTCTTTACACCTTACTTTTCTGAACTGTAAGTTAGTTAATACATATAAATACATTTCAAAGAATGTCAGGTACAAAATAAGTGCTTTATGACTGTGGTATTTATATTGTTATTATATGGTATCTTCAGGCATCTTTAAATCTGTACCCCAGGTATAGATTTCAGGTATCTTTAAATCTTTATTCCAAACAGAGAAGTTTCTATCAACACTGAAAGGAAATGTAAATTTCACTATCTACATGGTAAAGTACTGCAAGGCAAGGAAACATGGGCTGCTAAGAAAACTTGGTGTTGACTAGGGGAGGATCATTGTCTCTTCTTATACTTTTCATACACACTGCTAGTATGAAAATAGAAACAAAATGGACCAGAGGGATACTTATGGGAGAAAGAAAAAGACTTGAGAAGTTCTGACATACAAGCAAAAACAAAAACAAAAAACGCCCCTTATAGTTCTAATTTATAATTTTTAGAGTGAAGAACAATGATCTTGCAGAAAAATAAAATCCAAAGGAGCTCAAAGTAAAGACACAGGGAAAAAAACTACTCTCTCCATAGACATCCTTAATAATGTAACTTATTGAAATTTAATCTTGAATAATCATAGAAAAATACTTTCTTATTAAATACAGATCTTATTCTCAGTAGAATTTTAAAATAAGAAAAATCTTTTATTTTTTTCTTGACTCCATATTATATACTTTATGTTTTATTATTTATTTCTACTGACCTGAATTTCTCTAATCTAGCAACATAATTATCTACAGCAAAGATTCTTCAAAATACCATGGGTTATTTACCAGATTTTACTTGTCTACAAAAAATATATATTTTCCCCCAGTGATCAGTGACTCCAAAAATGGGAAGGAATGGACTTTTTCTCCATTTCTTGGTTTTATGTCAGAGTAATGATGAAACTTTTACCTCAACAACTTCTCATTCCAGTCTTTTACAATCACTTCTGTCAAGGGACTGTGTTTGTTCACTGCAAAACAGTGTCTAAATTATAACTTGAGGACAATATGAAGTCGACAATGAAAATCCAGTTTACTAAGAAGAAAACAACAAGATACCCTTCTTTCTACAAGGACTTATTTATTAATATGCACTTAATAAAAAATAAGATGCTCGATAATTAACAAATTTAGGTTTATTCTGCAGTTAGGCTTATAGAAAAGAGCATAAACTGGAAAAGAAAATAGTCGCTTCATTCCCCATCTTCTATTTTAGGAAGACTTTAAAACTATAATGAAGTATAAAAATGCCAAATCTCACACACAAAAAGAATACTTTCTTGAAACATTTTTTTCAGAATATATGCAGAAAAAGCACAGCCCTAAATAGAAGACCAAGACACACGCGCGCGCACACACACACACACACACACATCCACATGCTCAGTACATTCACAGCAAAAAAACATAAGGGATGGGCAATTCAAGCTTTCTCCCAAAGTATACATGGGATGAGAGAAATTCCTAAATCTCAATGCAGAATACAACAATTACTACCAGAGGGTAATGAATTAATGAAAACATGAATACAGTTACTACTGGAGCTGGCTTCCAAAGCACCAACACACAAATTCATTCAAGACTCTCTTTTAGATCTCAGCTACAGAAATGCCAACCAACATTCCTATATTTAGCAGATATAGTAGTTTGAGGAAAAGCTACAATTAGAATTTTAAATTTGAAAATGAACATCATAAAAATAATAAATCACTCCTTTTTCCTATATTGCTCCACCTGTCTTTGCTTAGCCTTTACTGAATTCAAACACTAAGTATTGACTTATGTGGTTTTCCCATGAACAGATAAAGTAGAAAATGAGAAATAGTTTAGATCTCAAAAAAAGGACATGACTCAACAGTTTGCAGGCAGAAATAAATTACAGTGATCAAAAATATTGTTTGGGAATATTAAAATATCTTTACTGTGTACAGAGTTGTTTATGAAAACTTTGGCTTTCTCATCTACATTATACCATGGAGGATAGAACAAAATAATGTAAAAATGTCCTGTTTACACAACGTAGACTTGAGAAAATGCACCACTGGTGCTATTTGATGTATGAAATCTTCATTTTCCAGCATATAGGTTATTTTCTGGAACTAAATCAAGTTCAGTGTATTTTAGTCTGAGAAAGCTAATATTTTTTCACAAAAATAGAAACTTCTGAAGAGTATCTTCGTGACCATGAAAGGAGTAAAAGCAAATTTCAAAATGCACTTTAAGCACAAACTAGAACATTTCTACTTTGTTGGTATGACTGTTTTTTAACACAGTGACCCTTAAGGGGAAAAATGGGTGGGGGGCAAGGTGGCAGGAAGACAGGCTTCATAAAATACACTTAGGTTGAATTAAAGTAGTTGTAGTTTAGTATTTTAAATAAGGAAACATTCAATTAAATAATCAAGATTCTCAATAATCTGCGAATTGCTATAACCTCTAGTTTTGAAATCCCCAATTTTTGAAAAAAATTAACTTTTTTCTTGCCAAAATTGTGTTAAAACATATGTTTGGTATTTTCTTTCCTAAAAAGTTTGGAGATATTTTAGAAGCACCCAAAACCTAAATCCATGGTAAATTTAATAACTCTTTGGAGGTAAGTAATAGTCTCATCTAAAAGAAAGAGAAATTGAGTTGGGTTACAGATGCTTACAAAAATGAGAAAATTAGGATAAATTTCATTAAACATATTAAATATCTGAAATTCTAGATTGCCAGTATTCCTTTTAAGAAGGATTTATGTTTATGAATAGAAATCCTCAGGGTGGTATTGTGTTTTTCTCCTCATAGGAAACGCCTATTTTGTCAAGCAATTAAGGTTCTCTGTGGAGAAACTGATATGTTCGTCCACCGCCAGACTCTCAGCCTAAAATCCATGGGCTTCTCTCCCTTTGCTGCAAAACAAAGACCCCTACTCTTATTCTCCTGAACTCTGTGTCTTTTCCTCATCTCAACTCAGTGTCAGATTTTTTTTAACACATAGATTCATAAAAATGGAGTAAAAAAAACCAATTTATATAAATAAAACAGATCCACAGTATAACATTAACTCTGCAAAAAAAAAAAAAAATCAGACAAAGAAATAAAAATAAATACTCTAGAAATCTGGAGCTCATTTACTAATTTTCTAACTCAATTCACTATGATCATGGGTCCATTGCCAAATCATGGTCTCCTATCCTCTTTTCAACTATCTTATTAAATGTAATGTGATTAAATAAATAATTACTAAAGGAAAAGGATATTCTTTTTATTTAAGAAAAAGAACATGAAGAATGATATCACCAAGATGGCAACATAGGATATTCCTGACTTCACTCCCCTCCCAAGACAAGTGAACAACTATTCAAGAGCAAGACAACATTGAAAGAACCCTAGAACATGATGGTGAGGTACTCCCCACACCTCAGAGGCCAAGGCAAACTGCATAGGAAGAGAAGGGGCCACATGCTGGCTGCACTTCTCCCCCCAAATCCAGACCATTTCAGCACCAACCTGAGGTCTCAACTGAGCCTCCAATTCTTCCAGTGGGAAAAGAGAGCAGGGGGGGAACAGCCAGCCCCCCAACTCAGCACTGTGGCTGCTTTGTGGGAGCCCCTACTCTGATCTCATGCCTACACAGGGATTGCTGGAAAACTATAAGGTTCAAACACTGGGATTCTAACTGTGACAAAGAATAGGAGAGAGGTTTGCAACAACTAGCATACAACCTTGGCAGACCAAGTTCATACTTGCAGTGTCAAAGTTATAATACCAACCAGCGGCTTTCCTCATTATCAGAACCAAGATGGATATATACTCTGACCAGGGAATTAACAGAATATAGATCTTATTTATTCTGATCAAATGAATACTGTTGACCATAGAGCCAAGTTTGCCTAAGCCCAGGCAGGGAACTGAATCACAGCTCCCTTCCTCAACTGTGGAGAGTATCTTCTAGTCCCATTTGACAAGAAGGGCTGGAGAAAACTCCTGAAAGCTTTGTGACCCAATAGCAGTCAAGCTGAGAAGCTGGTAGAACTGAAGTTTGTACAGCGGCCCTGTTTGGTCAGGGAACTTGGGGAATGGATCAGCCTGAGTTGAAACAACAAACAAAGAACAATAGCAGCTTTAACTGCTTCTCCCACTGCACCCAGACAGGGAATCTAATTCATAACCCTGCTCATTGTTGAATGCCATCAGTCCGTCCAACCAGAGAATCTAACCAAAGCACAAGGAGAGCTCTGTAGCCCATCCAACATCCCTACGTACGGTGGCATTTGAACAAAGAGCATAGCCTGTGGCTTCCCCAATCTGCAGAGGAAAACCAGTGGCCTCATCTGACCAAGCAACTCAGTGCAGACACTACACTGATTCAGGTCCACCAACAATGAGCTATACAGACCTTGGTTCTATCTGCTGTCCTGCCAGGGAAGGGAAACTAATTCATAGTCTTATCTACTGCTGAATATAGTAGCCAGTCCAGACCATCTAGGAAGCCTAACCAGATTAGAAGAGAATCCAAGCAATTGTAGAGAAGCCAGGCAACTGCAAAGCCCATCCTATAGCTTTTCTTAGGGAGGGAACCAAGCTGGCAGTCCTATACAACTCTCTCAGTCACTGGAACATCTCCTATCCCTGACCTTAAAGTATGAAGCATGGCCTCATCCAAGAAAAGACAATAGCAGGCCCCATTTGCCCAAAGAAATTACCAGCAAATGCCCAGAAATGGAAACTGAGCTGAATGATGAAGAAGTGTCTCTGCCAAAGCAAACTTGCCAAGTCTGGAAATGGAGCCCAATTACTTAAATGCACAGATGCCAACATGAGGAATCAAGGATCACAAAAAATAAATAAATAAATAAATAAAAATCAAGTAAATAGGACACCGCCAAAATAAACTCATAAAGATCCAAAAACTAAACCTTAATAAATGGAGATCTAAGAACTGTCAGAAAGAATTCAAAGTGAATCCCCTTTAGGAAGTTAGTGAACTACAAATCACACAAACACAGACACACACAGAAAAGTAAATGAAATTAGGAAAATAATAATAAAAATGAGAACTTTCAAAGAGCAACCATCAAAAACAAATCCAAATATAATTCTTAGATTTGAAAAATAAGTAAACTGAAGAATTCAACAGAAAATGTCAAAAGTAGACCCAACCATGCAGAAGAGGGAATCGGTAATTTGAAAGAGAAGTCACAGAAAATAATCTAGAGGAGCAAAATGAAAAAAGAATGACAGAGAGTGAAAAATCCTATGGGAATTATGAATCACAATCAAAAGGAATGACATTTGGATTATAGGAATTCCTGAAGGAGAAAGACCAGTAATGGCTGAAATGTCCCCTAATCTAGGGGGAAAAAATGGACATCCAGATTCATCAGGTCCAGAGGACCTCAAATAGGATGAACCTGAATAGGGCTACACTGAGACACATTATAGTCAAATTGCCAAAAGTCAAAGACAAAGAAAGAATTTTAAGAGCAGTGACAGAAAAAAGTTAGACATAAGGGAACACCCAAAAGATTAACACATTTCTCACAAAAACATTTTAGTAAAAAAAAAATTAATCAAGGAATGGGATGACACATTCAAACTATTGGAGGAAAATAACTGTCAACCAAGTATTCTATACTGGCTAAACTGTCCCTTGAAACAAAGCAAGGATAAAGACTTCCCTGAGCAAATAACCAGTAAAGGAGTTCCTTATCACTATATCTACCTTACAAAAGATGCTAATGGAAGTTCTTTAAGTAAAGGAACAATAATTATCACAAAAACATAAAAAGATAGCAAAAATCTCAGTGGTAATGGTAAACATACAGTCATATATTCTACAATATGGTAACAGGATAGTTAAGTCACTTAAAACTCTAGCTGAAGTTTTAAAAAATGTACTAAAAATAACTATGTTAATCTGTTATTACACAATGTAAAAGCAATAACCAAAAAGGAGGAGAGGAAGTAAAAGTGTAAAGGTTATCAATTTTATCAAAGTTGTATCAGTTTAAAATGAGGTGTTATAAGTTTAAGATATTATATGTAAGCCTCATTGTAATTTTTAGGAAAATCCTTTAGTAATTACATAAAACATAGATAGGAACTCAAAGCACAATGATACCAAAAGACATCAAAACACACCCTAAAAAAGTAATAGGTTTAAATAAGAAATAATAGTTGTACAAAATAACCAGAAAATAATGAACAAAATGGCAATAGTAAATCCTTATCTATAAATAATTACTTTAGTTGTAAACAGATTTCTTCAATTAAAAGCCACAAAATGGCTAAATGGATTAAAAACCATACCCAACATTATGGTGCCTAAAAAAGACTCATTTTACCCTCAAAGACACACAGAATAAAGGGATGAAAAAAGACGTTTCAAGCAAATGGTAACTAAATTTACTTATATTACATGTATTATAAAAATGATATGAGATAAAGAAGGTTACTGTATAATGAGAAAACGGTCAATGCTTTAATAAGATAATAACAATTGTAAATATTTTGTGCATAACGTTGGAATACCTGAAAATATGTAAGGCAGAAACTGACAAAGCTCAAAGGAGAAATCGACAGTAATGCAATGGATGGATCATCCAGAAAACCAATCAGGAAACAGTATACCTAAAAAACATTTACAGACCAAACAGACCTAACACATACATAGAACATTCTCTTCAACAACGGCAGAACAGATATTTTTATCAAGCAGGCAGGGAATACTTTTTAGAACAGACCATAAACTTTGCCACAAAACAAGTCTTAGCAAACTCAGGAAGACTGAAATTACACCAAATATCTTTTTTTACTACAATGGCATGAAATTAAAAATCAATCCCAACAGGAAAGCTGGAAAACTCATGACCATATGCAAATTAAGTAACACTCTCCTTAAAACCATTTGATCAATTGATAGTTAAAGGGGAAATAGAAAAGTTTTTTTTTAATTTTTTATTTTTTTGAGACAAAAATGAAAGTACAACATACCAGAACTTGTGGGCTATAATAAAAGCAATTCTAATAAGGAAGTGTACAGCAATAAACATCTACATTAAGAACCAAAAAAAGATCCTAAATAAGTAACCTAATTCTCTAAGCCTTAAGGAACCAGAAAAAGTGGAACTGAGTCCAAAATTAGAAGAAATAAAAATGAAAGTAAACATAAATTAAATAGAGAATAGAAAAACAATAGAAAGGAATAGCCAAAGTAAGAGCTGGTTCTTTGAAAAGATAAATAAACCCTTAGGCAAACCCTTAGGTACACTAACAAAGAAAAAGGCAAATCAATAAAATTATAGATGTAAAAAAGCACATTACAAATTATACTGCAGAAATACAAAGATCTTAACAATATACCAATATACTACACAACATAGAATAAATGAAAAGAATTATCTGAAAAGCACAACTAACCAAGAATCAATCAGGAAAAATTAGAAAATGTAACTAGACCATTTACTAGTTAGATGATTGAATAAGTAATCAAAAATGCCCCAAGGGGGAATAAACATTGTTAAAATGACCATAGTACCCATAGCAATCTACAGATTTAATAAAATCTCCATCTACCAACAGCACTTTTCACAGACCTACATAATCCTAAAATTTTTATGGACCCACAAAAGACCCAAAAGAGCCAAAGTAATCTTGAAAAAGAAAAACAAAACTGGAAGTAGCACAATCCCAGATTTCCAGTTATATTGCAAAGCTGTAGTAATAAAAATCATATAGTACTAGCACAAAAATAGGCACACGGATCAATAGAACAGAACAGAGAGCCCAGAAATAAGCCCACAGTTATAATGTTAATTAATCTACAACAAAGGAGGCAGGAAAATGCAATGGGAAAAAGTCTCTTAACCAAAAGGTACTGGGAAAACTTGACAGGTAGAAGCAAATGAATGAAATTGGACCTACACCATACACAAAAATAAACTCAAAATGGACTAAGGACCTAATTGGGAGACTTGAAACCATAAAAATCCCAGAAGACAACATATCTGATATCAGCCACAGAAACATTTTTCTAGATATGTCTCTAAAGCAAGAGAAATAAGAACAAAAATAAATTATTGCAACGACATCAAAATAAAAACTTTTGCATAGCAAAGGAAACTATCAACAAAAGACAACCTACTGAATGAGAGAAGATATTTACAAATGACATATCTGATAAGGGATATCCAAAATATATAAAGAACTTCTACACTGAATGCCAAAAAAAAACAATCCAATTTAAAAATGGGCAGAAGACATGAACAAACATTTCTCCCAAGGTGATATGCAGATGGCCAACAGACACTTGAAAAGATGCTCAACATCACTCACCATCAGGGAAATGCAAATCAAAACTGCAATGAGATATTACCTCACATGGGTCAGAATGGCTAAAATTAACAACACAGGAAACAGATGTTGGCAAGTATATGAAGAAAAAGGAACCTTTGTGCATTAATGGGGGGAATGCAAACTCAGGTGCATCCATTGTGGTAAACAACTTGGGATTTCCTCACAAAATTAAATATAGAAGTTCTATATGATCCAGTAATTCCACTGCTGGGTATTTATCCAAAGAGTATGAAAACACTAATTTGAAAGATACATGCATCCCTATGTTTACTGAAATATTATTTTTAATAGCCAAATTATTGAAGCAGTTCAAGCATCCATCAATAGGTGAAAGGATAAGAAGAGGTGGTGGGGATCCCCGTGTGGCTCAGCGGTTTAGCGCTGCCTTTGGCCCAGGGCATGATCCTGGGGTCCCATCAAGTACCACATTGGGCTCCCTGAATGGAGCCTGCTTCTCCCTCTGCCTGTGTTGCTGTGTCTCTGCCCCCCCCATAAATAAAATCTTAAAAAAAGAAGAGGTGGTGGACACACACACACACACACACTAGAATATTACCCAGCCATTAAAAAAAAGAAGAAGAAGAAAGAAATCTTGCCATTTGCAACAACATGGAATGAGGGTATAATGCTAAATGAAATAAGTCAGAGAAAGGCAAATCCCATACGATTTCACTCACATGTGGAATTTAAGAAATAAAACAAAAAAGACATACCTAAAACAGACTTTTAAATATAGAAAACAAACTGGTGGTTGACAGAGGGGAGCTATGTGGGAAGATATGAGAAATGAGTGAAGGGGATTAAGAGTACATTCATTATGATGAGCACTAAGTAATGTATAGAATTTCTGAATCACTTTATTGTATACTTGAAACTAATATAACACTGTATGTTAACTATAGCGGAATTTTTAAAATAAATAATTTTTTAAAGTTGCAACCTCCCTCCCCACATGGGTATCTCCCTATTATCATTACCTGATTAGTTTTTCTCCATACTGTAAACATTTTACTTATTTAATAGTCTACATTCCACTTCTTAAATTTTTTTTTAAGATTTTATTTATTTATTCATGAGAGACACACACACAGAGAGGCAGAAAAACAGGAAGAGAGAGAAGCAGGCTCCATGCAGGAAGCCCAATGTGGGACTCAATCCCAGGACTCCAGGATCATGCCCTGAGCCAAAGGCAGATGCTCAACTGCTGAGCCATCCAGGCATCCCTCCACTTCTTAAACATAAACTCACCTAGGGCAAAGACTTTTTGTCATTTTGTTCAATGCTAATTCCTGGCATATAAAAAGTGCTCAATAAATATATGTTGAGTAAAAAAAAAAAAAAAAATGTCCCAGAGAAGAAAAGTCCAGGACCAGATGGATTCACTATGAATTTTACCAAACATTTAAATTAAGATTTAAAACCAATACTTATCAAATCCTCCGTAAAATTAATAATGAAGGAACACTCTCAAATTCATTTTAGGAGGCTAGCATTATCCTGATAACAAAATCAGAAAAGAATGCTACTAGAAAGAAAAGAAAACTACAGGCCAATATCCTAATGATTATAGATGCAAAAATTCTCAACAAAGTACTAACAAAAAATTCAGTAGCCTATGGGGCGCCTGGGTGGCTCAGTCAGTTAAGCATCAGCCTTCAGCTCAGGTCATGATCTCAGGGTTCTGAGATTGAGCCCTGCATCAGGCTCCTCTGCCCCTCACTTGGTTTGTGCTTTCTCTCTTACTCTCTCAAGTAAAATCTTTAAAAAAAATTCAGCAGTCTATTAAAAGAATCATTAAAAGGATAATTCACCATATTCAAGTGGGATTTATCCCTGGGATGAAAGGATGGTTCAAAATATGGAAATCGATCAATGTGATGCATCACATTAATAGAATGAAGAAAAGAATTCTATGATCATCTCAATAGATACAGAAAAAGCATTTGACAAAATCCAACATTCATGAAAAAACAGTTAACAAAGTAAGTATGGAAGTAACATACCTCAATATAATAAAGGCCATATATGCCAAGCCCATAGCTGGTATCACACTCAATGGTGAAAGGTTGAAAGCTTTTCTTCCAAGATCAGCAACAAGATAAGGTGCCCACTCTCATCACTCCTATGCAATATAGAAATAAAAGTCCTAGCTAGAGCAATCAGTAACTAGCTAACTAAATAAATGCCATCAGAATTTTAAAAAAAAATGTATGGTCTCTGTTTGAAGATGACATGTTTTTATATATAGAAAATCCTAAAAACTCAACCAAAAGCCTATTACACCAACCAACAAATGCAATAAAGTTACAGGACACAAAATCAGCATACAAAAGTCAAAAGAATTTCTACATAGCAACAGCAGATTTTCTGAAAAGAAACTTATCCCAAGTTAGGATAAGTTTTTACAATTGCATCAAAAACAGTAACATACTTAGGAATAAGTTTAACTGAGAAAGTGAAAGATATCTACCCTGAAAACTAGAAGGCATTGATAAAAGCAATCCAGGAAGACACAAACTGTGGATTAAAAAATATTAATACTATTAAAATGTCAATACTACCAAAAGCCATCTATAGAGTCAATGAAATCCCTATCAAGATTCCAATGGCTTTTTTTCCCAGAAGGAAAACACTCCTAAAATTTATATGGAACCAAAAGAGATCTCAAATAGGCAAAGAAATCCCGAGAAAAAAAAGAACAAAGCAGGAGGCATCACTCTTCCTGATTTCCAGCCATACTATAAAGTTCTAGTTACCAAAACACTATGGTACTGGCACAAAAATAGACAAAAGATCAATGGAAAGAATAGAAACCCAAAAAATAGACCCAAACACATAAAGTCAACAAATATTTGACAGGGCAAACACATAAAGTCAACAAATATTTGACAGGGAAGACAAGAATACTGTATGAAGAAAAGACAATCTCTTCAATAAATGATGCTGGGGTAACTAAATATTCACATGTAAAAGAATGAAATTGGACCCATATCTTACGCCACTTATAAATATTAACCAAAAATGGATTAAGACTTAAGTGTGAGACATGAAATTCCAAAAATAAAGCATAGGACCAAATTTCCTTAACATGGGTCTTGGGGATCATTTTCTTGATACAACATCTAATGCAAAAGCAACAAAGTCAAAAATAAATAATGTAGTATGACTACACTAAAAATCTTTTGCACTCTAGAGAAACTATCCACAAAGTGAAAAGACTACCTGCAAACTGGTAAAAAAGCATTTATAAACCATTTATCTTCTAAGGGATCACTATACAAAACATAACTCATGAAATTCAATAGCAAAAACCAAATAAGTCCATTAAGAAATGGCAAAGAACATGAATAGACATTTCTTCTAAGAAGATATATAATGGGCCAACTAGCACATGGGAAAAGACATTCAACAGGGATGCCTGGGTGGCTCAGGGGTTAAGGGTCTGCTTTTGGCTCAGGGCATGATCCCAGGATCCTGGGAGCCAGTCCCACATTAGGCTCCCTGCAGGGAGCCTGCTTCTGTCTCTGCCTCTGTGTGTCTCTTATGAATAATAATAAAAAAAAATCTTAAAAAAAAGACATTCAACATCACTAGTCATTAGGGAAATTAAAGCTACAATATCCCTTCACACCTGTTAGAATTGCTAGTATGCAATTGATAAATTATTGAACGCTGTATCCAAAGCTAAGTATGTATTACATGTTGGCTAATTCAATTTAAATTTTTAAAAAAGAAAAAGGGTTGCCTACATGAAGCAAAAAAAGAAAAAGAGTGGGTTCTACCAAAAGAGAACAATTATTGGCATGGCTGTGGAGGAAAGGGAATCCTTGCTGATAGGATTGTAAATTCATGCAGCCAATATGGAAAACAGCATGGAGAATCAAAAAAAAAAAAAAAACTAAAAAAAATAAGATATAGTTAGGACCTAGCAATTCCACCTCTGAGAATATACTAAAGGAAACAAAAACACTAATGCAAAAAGATACCTGCACCCCCATTGTCACAGCAGCATTATTTACAAAAGCCAAGACATGGAAACAACCTAAGTGTCCATCAGTAAGTTAATGAATAAAGAAGTAGTGGTATGCATACACATATACACGTTTCTCTTCTGAATAGCTCCTACAATGTTTGGCTTTGTTAGCAGATAGCACAAGTCAGATGCCACAAAACACAGTGTGTAGGAAGCTTCTCCTTTTGGTTCCAGTGCACTTATTGGTTTTCTTTTTCTTTTTTCTTTTTTTCTTTTTTTTACTTGTTTGCTTTGGCCCTGTGACTGCCAGCAATTTAAAGCAACCCAGTTACAGTCCTCCTTCAGTGAGTTTTACAGGCATCCTGATGGATAATTTCTCCCTTACCCTACCAGCCACTAACCAAATCTAGGTCACAATATCCCGGCAAATTTTTCTACCTTCCAATGGGTCCCAGTAACACACCCTCTCCAATAAAGTCTAAACCTCATTGTTTGGATATGGGGAGGGGGGTGCTCTCATCCAAAATGATTCCTCCCTTGGACTGTCTGTCTCAGCACTAGAAGTAGTAAGTTACCCCTCACATCTGTCATTCCTCTCTTCCTATTGTTCTTTTGTTTCTCATTGTACATAACTACTCTTTAAAATTACATAGTTATTCTTTTTATTACATTTTCCTTGTTCACATTTCTAGTGTGGTTTCTGTCTCCTGAATGGACACTAACTGTTAAGAAAGTCTATAAAGTGATGCTAATAATAGTGACCCCTTAGATTGGTTTTCATGTTTATAGGAGTTATATGGATAAAGTTCTTTTTTTAAATAAGATTTCATTTATTTATTTATTCATGAGAGACACAGAGAGAGAGAGGCAGGGACACAGGCAGAAGGAGAAGCAGGCTCCATGCAGGAAGCCCGATGTGGGACTTGATCCCGGAACTCCAGGATCATGCCCTATGCTGAAGGCAGGCTCTAAACTGCTGAGCTACCCAGGCATCCCTAGATAAAGTTCTTAAGCCATGTAGATTGGTAATAGTCTTAATCTATTCATAGACAGGTGTGCAACTGGTAATCCCTGGCAAAACTTTCAATAGATAATTCTTGTAACAAAAACAAAAAAAAATTTAAGAAATTCCTGCTGAGAAATTATCTACCTTCTTCTTTTTTTTAAAAAAAAAAAATTATCTACCTTCTAAAGAACAAATTCTCCAATCCTTAGAGTTGTAACAGCACCTTGTTTACACCTCTATTCTTTTTTAAAATTTTTATTTATTTATGATAGACAGAGAGAGAGAGAGAGAGAGAGGCGCAGAGACGAGGGAGAAGCGGGCTCCATGCCGGGAGCCCGACACGGGACTCGATCCCGGGACTCCAGGATCGCGCCCTGGGCTTAAGGCAGGCGTGAAACCGCTGAGCCACCCAGGGATCTCCCACCTCTATTTTTTTTTTTCAATTTTTATTTATTTATGATAGTCACAGAGAGAGAGAGAGAGAGAGGCAGAGACACAGGCAGAGGGAGAAGTGGGCTCCATGCACCGGCAGCCCGACGTGGGATTCGATCCCGGGTCTCCAGGCGCTAAACCGCTGCGCCACCCAGGGATCCCCCCCACCTCTATTCTAATTACAGTACAACCCTACTATATACAAACTATTTCTTACTCAAAGGACTCAGCTTCTTGAGGAAAATCATCACATTTTATTATTTACTGAATCTCTTGGTATAGAATAGATGCTCATGTAGGTTTGTGATGAGTCAGAGTACAGCTACCTTTGCCAACATATCACAACCCAACAATGTCCCTGATTTTTCTCAACTCTCTTTTTTAAAATATTTTATTTAGTCACGAGAGAGAGAGAAAGAGAGAGAGAGAAAGGCAGAGAGAGAGGCAGAGGGAGAAGCAGGCTCAATGTGGGGCTCGATCCCAGGACCCTGGGATCACGACCCAAGCCGAAGGCAGATGCCTAAACAACTGAGCTACCCAGGCACCCTTTTTCTCATCGCTCTGATCTGCATTCTGCATGGATTGCTGAAAGAGTCTTTCCAACAGTATGCTCCACCAAACTTCATAAAAATAACCATGCCCCTATATTATCTTGACTCAAAACTACTTGAGTTTCATTTCAGGTATGGGTAAATCAATAAAATGTGATATTCCTATAACCTTCCCTCTTGCCTGACTTAAAGATCTTCAACAGGAATTAAATAATTTTGCAAAAACATTGTCCACCAACACCATCCCCTCCTTTTACTTAATAATTTTCAAGGGACAGTAGGATAACTTTAGAGTCATATAAGTATAATGCAGAAAGAATGGATGCACTGCCTTCAGAAAGGAAAAACTTAAAAGAGACCTTTAAAGATTTGAAAACATAGAACCAAGCAAGATCTATAGTTTTATGACCAACTTATTTATTGGTACACTATAGTTTGAAAGAATATTCTTCAGTATTATATAGTCTTCTGCCATTAATTTTACTTGAATGGCAATTGTTTAGAGTAAGAGCTAGCATTCTTATATATACGAAAAAAAATCAGTGAAGGAATTTTTATACTATACCCTTGTTCTTGTCTTCTGAGTTCTATCTTGCATTTATTTCAAATTCTATACTCCAACACAGCAAAACCAAAAGTTAAAGAGGTGTTTTCATTTTTTGCTACTGTTTTAAAGCTAATCTGGTTTGCTTTCAACTGCAAGTCATTTTAGTTTTATAAAGGTCTCCATTCTGGCTGACTTCATTAAATATTCACTTGAGTAGTGTGCACTTTACATTCAGAGAGTAAATATGACAGTATTCCCCTCTTGTCTGTGGTTTTGTTCTCTGTGGTTTCACAGTTACCCAAGGTCAACTGCACTGCAGGAAGCAGATGATCTTTTTTCTGATGTATGGTCAAAAGGTCAATAGTAGGTTGCCTTTTGTTTTGATTGTTTCCTCTGCTGTGCAAAAACTTTTTATTTTCATATATTCCCAATACTTTATTTTTGCTTTTATCTCCCTTGTCTCAGAAGACATATCTAGAAAAAATGTTTTGGCTTATGTCAGAGATGTAAGAAAGCCTGTGCTCTTTTCTAGGATTTTTATGGTTTCAGGTCTCACATTTATGTCTTTAATTCATTTTGAGTTTATTTTCATGTATGGTATAAGAAAGTGGTACAGTTTCATTTGTTTACATGTCGCTGACCAATTTTCCCAGTCCCCTTTGTTGAAGAGACTGTCTTTTTCCAACTGGATACTCTTGCCCCTTTTATTGAAGATTAACTGATCATATAGTTGTAGGTTTATTTCTGCGTTTTCTATTGGTCATTGGTCATTGTGTCTGTTTTTGTGCCAGTACCATACGGTTTTGACTCCTACAGCTTTGTAATAGAACTTGAAGTCCAGAATTGTGATGCTTTCAGCTTTTGTTTTAAAAATTGCTTTGACCATTTGGAGTCTTTTGTGATTCCATATATATTTTAGAATTTTTTTTATTTCTATGAAAAACACTCTTGGCATTTTCATAGGGACTGTATTAAATCTGTAGATTGTTTTGGATAGTATAGATATTTCAACAATATTTGTTCTTCCAATCCATGGGCAAAGAATATTTTTCCATTTATTTGTGTTGTATTCAATTTCTTTCACCAGTGTTTTATAGTTTTGAGAGGGACAGGCCCTTCAACTGTTTGGTTAAGTTTATTCCCTGGTATCTTATTATATTAGGTGCAATCTATTGAATGGGAGAAGATATTTGTAAATGGTTTATCTGAAAAAGATTAAATATCCAAAACATAAAAATAACTTATACTCCACACCAAAAAATAAAGCCAAGTAATCCAATTTAAAAATGGGCAGGGAAAAAAATGGGCAGGAGACATGAACAGACATTTCTCCAAAGGCAGCATCCAGATGGCCAATAGGTACAAAAAAATGCTGAACATCTTTCATCATCAAGGAAGTACAAATCAAAACTACATGATACTACCTCATATTTGCCAGAGTATCTAAAATCAAAAACACAGGAAACAAATATTGGCAAGGATGTGGAAAAAAAAGAAAGGAACCCTTGTACATGGTTGGTAGGAATGCAAACTGGTGCAGCTACTGTGGAAAACAGTATGAAACTTCTTCAAAAAGCTAAAAATAGAACTACCCTATGATCCAGTAATCCCAATACTCAGTAGTCATCCAAAGAACACAAATATAAAAAGAGAGATGTGCCCATATGTTTATAGCAGAATTATTACAAATAGCCAAACTTCCATAGTCAAACTATGGAAAACAGCCCAATATCCATTGACTAATGAGTAGATAAAGAAGATGTGGTATAAGATAAACTCAAAGATAAACTAAAAATGGATGAAAGATCTAAATATGAGACAAGAATCCATCAAAATCCTAGAGGAGAACACAGGCAATACCCTTTTTGAACTTGGCCACAGCAACTCTTACAAGATACATGTAATGAAGGCAAAGGAAACAAAAGCAAAAATGAATTACTGGGACTTCATCAAGATAAAAAGCTTCTGCACAGCAAAAGAAACAGTCAACAAAACTAAAAGACAACCTACAGAATGGGAGAAGATATTTGCAAATGACCTATCAGACAAAGGGCTAGTATTCAAGATCTATAAAGAACTTATTAAACTCAAGAGCAAAGAAACAAACAATCCAATCATGAAATGCGCAAAAGACATGAACAGAAATTTCACCAAAAAGACATAGACATGGCCAACAAGCACATGAGAGAATGCTCTGCATCACTTGTCATCAGGGAAATACAAATCAGAACCACAATGAGATACCACCTCACACCAGTGAAAATGGTGAAAATTAACAAGGCAGGAAACTACAAATGTTGGAGAGGATGTGGAGACAGGGGAACCCTCTTGCACTGTTGGTGGGAATTTGAACTGGTGCAGCCACTCTGGAAACTGTGTGGAGGTTCCTCAAAGAGTTAAAAATAGACCTGCCCTATGACCCGGCAATTGTATTGCTGGGGATTTACTCCAAAGATACAGATGCAGTGAAACTCTGGGACACCTACACCGCAATATTTATAGCAGCAATGTACACAATAGCCAAACTATGGAAGGAGCCTCAGTGTCCATCGAAAGATGGATAAAGAAGCTGTGGTCTATGTATACAATGGAATTTTACCAGCCATTAGAAATGACAAACACCCACCATTTGCTTCAATGTGGAGAGAACTGAAGGGTATTATACTGAGTGAAGTAAGTCAATCAGAGAAGGACAAACATTATATGGTCTCATTCATTTGGGGAATATAAAAAATAGTGAAAGGGAATAAAGGGGAAAGGAGAGGAAATTAGTGGGAAATATCAGCGTGGGAGACAGAACATGAGAGACCCCTAACTCTCTGTTTGTTTTTGGGAAACAAACAAGGGGTAGTGGAAAGGGAAGGTGGGCAGGGGGATGGGGTGACTGGTGACAGGCACTAAGCGGGGCACTTGACGGGATGAGCACTGTGTATTATGCTATATGTTGGCAAATTGAACTCCAATAAAAAATATTTTAAAAAGAAGATGTGGTATAGATATACAGTGGAATACTATTCAGCCATAAAAAACAATAAAAACTCACCACTTCTAATAAAATGGATAAAGCTAGAGATCATAATGCTAAGCAAAATAAGTCAGAGAAAAAGAAATACCATAGATTTCACTCATCTGTGGGATTTAAGAAATAAAACAAATGAGCAAAGGGAAAAAGAGAGAAAAACCAAGAAACAGACTCTTAACTCCAGAGAACAGACTGATGGTTACAGGTCACCAGGTGGGAATAAATGAAACACGTGATGGGGAATAAGGAGAGCACTTGTTCTAATGAGGAATGGGTGTCGGTGTCACATGCAACTGTTGAATCACTATATTATAAACCTGAAACTAATATAACACTGTATGTTAACTATGTCAGAATTAATTTTTTTAAACTCAATAGTAGGCTAACTGTACATCATAAGGACTACATTGCTCACCTCACTGCATCTCATCAAGTAAGCATTTTATCAACTCATATCATCACAAGTGTAATTATAGTAAAATATTTTGAGAGACTACATTCACATAACTTACATAGCAGTACACTGTTATAATTGTTCTACTATTGTTAATCTTCTACTGTTCCTAACTTACAAATTAAGTTTTATCATAGATATGTACATATAGGAAAAAAACATAGCATACATACATATCTGTGGTTTCAGGCATCCGTGGGGGTCTCGGAATGTATCCCCTTGGATAAGAGGGACGGGAAACCACTGCACACACAAATCTCAGCCAAATGACAAAGTAGTAACATGACTAAGTGATTAAAGTTCTGGCTCACCACAACTGGCTTCATCTGTTCCATTTGGGATGTCAGATGGAAAAATCACAGAATTTGCTGGATGAAATGTAGCCTGTATCCTCACATAATACAAATCCAACTTCAAAATTAAGAGATGGAGATGACAAAACATACTCTTCTCCTTCAATAAATAAATGGAATACATAATTATTTTATGAGCACTAGTTTTTAAATATGCTAAGGACACAGAAGTTAGATAATAAAAAGGCAGAGTTAGAGTATAGTTTTCTGTTTTCATTCCATGTTGCTTCAAATGTATAGGGAAGGCTCTAGGATTGCTCTGAAGTGTGACAGCCATTTGCATGCCGATTAAAGCCTTCAAAGGCTTTAATTAAACACAAGGTCTAGATTAATCTCTGGCCATTCTGCCCCGCATATAAAACATAATTTAATACCAGTGGGATTTGCCTTATTTTTTAACGCCTATTTTAATCGCATCCCTGAACTTCTGCTGGGTAATACTAAACTCCACAAAAAAGATCTTATAATTATCTATTGGAAAAATTTGCAAAAACAGTAAGAAAGGTTTTCTTTTGTCCTCATGTACAACAGTTGGCCTTTCAGGATAAATTCCTATACTTTTGATCTAATTAGAATTATACTCTAACCAGCAAAGACAGTGTTCAAATTGAAGCACACAAAAGTTGAGTTTTGATTTAACTTCTGAAAAGAATTCTCTGTGAGATCATGCACTCTCAGAGACTTCTGCTAAGGTTAATTTTGGTGATAATTTAAAACTTTTAACCACTCTCTTGCCTCCAGTTACATTCTATTCGATGTCAACTTTCTGTTATTCCAATTCTGGTGATGTGGTATTTGATTAGAGAAGGAAAATGTTTAATTAAGAAACAGAAATAAGGTAATGCTGGTTAACCCTCAAAGCTCACTAATCATTAAATCTCTTGTTCTACATCCCTCCATTCTTCAATGTCTATCAGAACCAAATACATACACATAGGTTAGAAAGGTTTATTATAAGTTCAGAACACACATTCTGAATAAACACACAGCACCATACAAAGTTAGTACAAAGAATTATACAATCTCAACAATGAAAGAAGTCTTGAGTAAAGGATTACTAATTAAAAGTTCTTTAATCTAGTTCCCAATCCAGACTTTTATCTCCTATATTATCATTGATCACTGCCTTAAGCTCAGGTAATAATTCAACTTCTCCACTTACTAAATATCATTTAATGAAACATAACTTCAGAAGATACAACGTGCCTAACTTCTAAATGAAAATAATGTTCATGTATATGGATAAAGAAAAATAAAGTATGAGCATTTTCAGGCAAAATGTTTAATGTTGTCTATCCACTAACAGACTCTGGGATAGGAGTGATCAAAGAGAAACATCAATCAGTGTTAAAATGACAAAGTAACTGCAGGCACAATGCATACTATTTCAATTCATTCTCAGAACCTAAATAATGGATAGACTTTCAAAAATGCCTACTTGACTTTCTGGGATTCATTTTTATGACAATCATTCTGCCCCTTAATTGCAATGCTCTACAAAATATTTAGTCAAAGAATTAGACAAATTCCATTTATTACTTGAAAATATTATGTTTTTAATTTAAACAGAATTTCAGGATCAAGACAAATTTTTGGCTGGCCTTAAGTCACTTTTCCAAACACAGTAAGTTTTTTTTTTTTTAACTCCTAGGTGGTTCTGAAATATGAATTTCATTATATACTCATTCGAAGTGCCAAACAAAATTAAAATACAATTAAATTTTATAGAAGTATTTTTAATTATGTAAAATAATTAAAAATACTTTCATAATTTTTATAACTAAAAAAACTGTGTAAATTTTAGCCACAAGCACAGAATATTATTGGAAGTGTCTCTAAGGCCTAGGCTGTGATATAGCATATAGATACTCTAGTAATATGTTTTAGTCTTTGAGAATATGTGATATAACCTACATCCTGGTATTCGCTCTAGTAATTAATATGTTTTAGTTTTTGAGGATATGTGATATAACCTACATCCTGGTATTCACTATTAGTAAGCTATATTACTGGAGACTCTAATATGTTTTAAATTTTGGTAGCAGGAGGAAGTAATTATTTCAATGTTCAAAACTTCAGTGAACACTAGAAAAAACTTACCTTTCTTTAGTATGCTGGTATCTGGAAGTGATTTATCAGAAATTTCACATTCCTGGGTCATACTAAGTCATCTAGAGCAACAGTAGCATTTGATGATAAAACAGTAGCTTCTAAAATCAACTACAATTACAGAAAAACAAATTATTAAAAATATACCATAAATGTCTTACAATCATATATCTTTGTTTAAAGAAGCTTATTTGCATTTGTCCCACCTTCCTAATTTTAGAAAACTGTTTTGACCAGAACATTCAAATTATAAATTTATAAAGTCATAACAGCTTTGACAGAATCTTATGTAACCTTAATGTCTTAGGTAACCTTGTTTCCATTAAAAGTTGAAACATTCATCACTCCTGAAGGGTTGCCTTCCCATTGGAGCTATTAAGAGTCGTATGCATTTAAAATGAGCTCTTTGGGGTAATCAACTGTGTGGTTTACAACTCAATTTAATTGAGATATGAATTCATTTGTAATGGGTCTGCTGGAGGCAATGATTCATTTTAATATCAGAATATTTAAATACTAATATATATTATATATACATATGTGGATACCTACTTAGTGAGGTAAAACAGAATCAATAACCACGTACAGTGGTTAAAAATATTCATAAGTTAAAGCACTCAGGCATCTATTTCAGTTTAATTTATTCTAACACTCTGAATAATGACTGATCTAATTTGTTTTCTTTCTTGTTAATCACATTATTATGTTGTTAATCTACCACTTTAAAAAAGAGAGAGAAAAATTATATCTGGAGTCTTAAAGATATGTAGCAGGACCATTAGTCCGGGACACAGTAGGTGGTACATCTCCATCTTACCAGAGAGGACTTCACATCCCAAAGATCTTACAATTTACTTGGTATGATGCATTAACAACTAAACCACAGCAGAATTGCTATACAAAAAGATATGTATAGGATACCAGGAGAAGAGAAGAAAAACACTTTACTACTTTTGCTGAGAATGTGAGGTAAAATTTGAAAAGAAGTTGGTAAAATACTAATTACCTAACAACCAATGATTATCTAATAATACCTCCTCAGTTATAATTGCTGTTTCAGATTCTGTTAGAGAAACTGGCAACATCACAAGCAAAAACAATGAGAGGTTATAATGTATGGTACATTTAGAACACTTTGGAGGTTATAGGATGATGGGTTTGGAGACGAGCTATCCCCAAATATGACACACCATGGTATAATGAATATTTCAAGCTGAAGGAATTTAAGACACAGTATGTCCAGGATGGACTTTCAGATTTTTTCCGCTGCAGTGGATCATAATGCCCTCATGTGAGAGGTGTCCTCTGTATAACTGGAGAAAGGAAGCATCCTTATTTTGGAAGATGAAAGGACACATAAGCAGAGGAAGCCAAATTTTAGCCTGGCTAAGTTTCTCCCAGTTTATTACACTTAGCTTATACGCTTTGATCCATCATATCTTTCCATGACTGTCCACTCTTCTTCAAACCTTGCATAAAAAGGCTTAGAATTAACAATTTCTTTATTAACTGGTCTTTTTGTCCTTATTAAGGCTCCAGCGTCATGTAAGACATTAAATAATTTTGTATGCTTTCTCCTTCAATCTGCTTTGTTAGTTTAATTTTCAGACCCAGCAAGGAACCACGAAAGGTCCAGGGAAAATGTTTTCCTCCTATACCTAGGAATATAGGATTTTAAGAGGACAATAAATTAAGTAATAGATGGAACTGATTGTAAGAAATGGTGCAGCCCAATTAGAGGGCAATTTGATGTTATTTATTAAGAAGAAAAATAGCACAAAGTACAAAAATTAACCCCACTTCTCAGCATTTAGTCTAAAGAGACACTCATAGACATGTACATGAAGGCCTGTTCAGGAATGTTTACCTCAATGTTGGTTTTGAGAGTAAATAAATGGAAACAATTTAAAGGTGAATCATAAATAAATAAATAAATAAATAAATAAATAAATAAATAAATAGTTATACAGACCATGGATAACCATTCCAGTTAAAAAATACTGTCTCTATGTGCTAATATGGAAAGAACCTCAACATGTGTTTCTAAGTGAAAAATTACAGAAAAAAAGTTTATGATAGGATACTACTTAGGCTAAAAACATAATGGCTTAGATTACTAGATACAGTGGTTCATACATATACATCACATAAATAGAATAGGGTCCAGAAGTAAAAATGAACTAATGTCTACACTAACCTCAAGATAAAGACATAATAAGAGGTGAAGGAGGCCAGGAGAGACCATTGCCTTTATCTGCAATTTCTGGTACTTTGTAATGAGATGTCTATAATTTTAAGATTTTTAAAATTCTGTTTTGAACTGTTTTTTGGTAGAGTCTTAACCAACTAAGAAATCTGGCCTTCATACATAAGGCAGGAAACAGTTTTTAAAGAAGGATTTTGATAAAATATCCACAGGCATTGCTACTGAAAAATATATTATGCCTAAACCATTAAGTTATTGTAATTTATTTTGGACAGCTTTAATTTTGAAAGATTTTTCCTTATTACTAGAACTCATCCCAGACTGAAATCAATTAAAATTCAGATACTTAATTCTTCAAACCCATTAGACAAGCCTTTATTGACCATTGTATTTTAAGCCCTGCACACCTTTTAAAAAGTGAGGACCAAGAATGTTTGGGGCACTTCTCTGTGCCTCTAGAGAGGTATATGGAGTAGGTGGGACTCTACAAGTTGAAATAGAACTGTGGAATAGGTCTATAAAATATGGTTATATCAGTTTGTCTGAAAGAAAGCACCAGACTTGTAGATATTCACATTAAAATGTTAAAATAAAACTACTTCCAAAGCCAAATAAAAATATGAGGTCATCTAACCTCTGCTTGTTTACTTCTTTATAATTAAACACAGAACTCTAAAATGAGAAATTCTAATTCTACCATGAATTGAAATCTTCCAAATTTAAAAAAGAATAAAAACAACTTATATCTGTAAATATACCATTTGATGATTCCAAAATCTTTTTGGCTATTTGTTTTTTATTGCTTATTTCAACTAAGCCAATCTTTTGATTTGTGACCAAAGGCAGTTTTCCCTTGGGAAATACAGGACCAATTAATAATCAGTGAGAAAGAGTTCATGCAGAAGAAATGTTTCAACCATGTGTATTTCAGTTACAAATGAAGGAAAAGTGGAAAACCTCATTTTTTAAGATTCTTAAGGAAATCTGGGAATTTAAATTCCAAGTTATATGCAGAGGGCTCTCCCTTCTAAAACTCCTTTTAAGGATCTTGCTGATAATTTGTTTTATTCAGTGATAATATAGTACTTCCTGAAAGAGCAAATTCATGCCTTGTTTTTGTTTTCAGGAACCAAACAACTTATAAATGTTGCTTACAATCAAATGATAATACTTTTTTTTTTAAATATATATATCTGAAAAACCAAGGTAAGCATTTCCAGAGAAATACTCAATTAGCATATTTAAGATTTTGGTTCTTTGATATCTCGTTTTTTTTTTTTAAAGGAATAACAAGAAAATATGTGAATCTAAGAGGCAATGGAGAAAGTAGGAATAAGAAAAACTGAAATATAGGGATGCCTGGGTGGCTCAGCAGTTGACTGCCTGCCTTCACCTCAGGATCCTGGGATCAAGTCCCATACTGGGCTCCCCTCAGGAAGCCTGCTTCTCCTTCTGCCTGTGTCTCTGCCTCTGTGTGTCTCTCACGAATAAATAAATATTTTTTTAAAAAAAGAAAAACTGGAATATATTAATTTTTGAATGATGGTGTCAATAATAAGAGCAACCACAAACTTATTTAAAGCTTACTGCAAACCAAACACATTCACTTGTTTAAACCCTGTGAAGATGGTATTATTTTCATCCATTTTAAAGCAAAAGAAACAGAAGCTCCAAAGGTGAAGTAATTGGTTGAAGGTCATGTATTTAATAAGAAAAATATGTAACCTGAACCATTAATGATTAGGCTATACTGCACTGCTAGAATAAAATAAAAAAATAAATAACTAGTCATTAGTAGATGCTGCAGAACAAAGCTGTCTGCTGTAACAATATTCAATGCAGTCCTAAATAAAGAAGGCTGAGGACATTGTAACTTTATAGACTAGACCAGTTTTTACTATTGTATTATAAATCTTACCCTTCACTGAATCTTCAAATAATGTCAGGAAATTATTATTGATTTATATCATGGACTGATAAAGAATGAACATGGTATCAATCATTGTGGAAAATCTCACAAAAGGGTCATTTCAAAATGAAGTCTAAAATATGATACAATTATGTATTAATAGGAAACTCAAGAAAAGTAGATCAGCTGGAAATCAATGGACAGTACTCAGAGAAAGAACCACCTTTAAATATTAAAACTAAGAGCAGTTAAGGGAAAAAGAAATTGTAAATGAAGTGAATATATTTCTGTAAAAGCTCAAAATATCCAATGAGCAGACCAAGTTAAAACAGATGGAAAATAATACTATTAACTATTTGACTTATAGCCTTCCAATAAAAAAAAATATATAAGAAAGGGAGAGATACTGAAATGGTGTTAATTTGCTGTTCTTGGGATGCCTGGGCGGCTCAGTGATTTAGCATCTGCCTTTGACTCAGGGTGTGATCCCGGAGTCCCAGGATCGAGTCCTGCATCAGGTTCCCCACAGGGAGCCTGCTTCTCCCTCTGCCTGTGTCTCTGCCTCTCTGTGTGTCTCTCATGAATAAATAAACAAAATATTTTTTAAAAATTTTATTGTTCTTATAAAGAACAAGCCTTACCCTTTTCCAGCAGGAAGAATAAAAGCCCTACCTAAGTAAGGGTGCCTATTTTCTAAGAAACTCAAAGTGATTTGTAATCTGTTGTGATGTCTACAAGAGACATCAAAAGTACCACACTGCATTAGAAGTTCATGGCTAGAAGGGGACACAGACGTCATCCAGGTTGATGCCTTTCTCCTTCCCGGTGTTTGGATTAGACTCCACTGTCTAAATATGTTCACAGTTTAGTCACATTGAAGGATAGTCAGGTGGTTACTGAGGTCACTCTTAAATGATTCGGTCCACTAAAGTGCCAAAGAAGCCCATTCCCAAGAACATAAACTTTAAATATTTGAATATTTAAAAGCTAGATTGACTATTTATAGAGTACCTTTTGCAACTGTTGTTGCTAAAAGAATGAAGTAGAATTGCACCTAGCTAGAATCCTTATGCATATTTTCATGTTTTTAAAAATGCATTTTCAGAAAATAGGTTAAGGACAACATAAGATCTGCAATTTTTCTTCCAGCAGAAGAAAAGGAATAGAAATGGGTACAAAGAGGACCTGTATCTTTAAGTGCAAACACGTATTAACGTTATAAGGAAACAAAATGCTAATAGATCATTCTGATATGTGAATACAAAGATATCTGCCCCTCTCTGTATTGTCTACTTATTCGAAATATTTTATATATAGTGATAATATATTAAATGCTACCCTGTGTACATATCTATGTGTGACTGTGTATATTTATGTATCGTGTGTGTGTGTCTACATGAAATCTGGACTGATTCACACCAGAATGTGAACACTGGCCTGCAATTCCTTGCCTCAAGTCTTTGGGGCCCGCTGGGTTTTGAAATTTGAACAGGTTGGAGTTGAGAATGTTAATTTGAGATACACCGTGTATATGACGTGATACCCTCAGTAGAGACTGGGGGCAGTAGTATCTAATCAAAAACATCTCCCTAAATGAACTGCCTAAAGACCTCACACAGGTTCAGGTGAGGTTAAGTTTTTCTTCTAAATTGTTTTTTCAAAAGCTTACCGTTTTCTAAATTTTAATTTTCCAAATTTTTGGTTAGAGATTGGACCTAGGGTGCCCTGGTGGCTTAGTTGGTTAAGCATCTGCCTTTGGCTCAGGTTATGATCTCATGGTCCTGGGATTGAGCTCCACATCAGGCTCCATGCTCAGCAGGGAGTCTGCTTTTGTTCTCTCTCGCTCATTGTCAAATCTTTTATTTTTTAAAAAGAGAGATTGTGGACCTATAATGGGCTTCTTAAATGATGAAAACTGAAGGAATTCTTATTTCTGTTTCTTATTCACCTGCAGTTTCTAAAACAAACATACTACAGCCAAGTAATAGGACTAAGGGGGACAGAGCAGAGACTAAAAACTTCTCAGGGGTGAAATAAGACTTATAGCAAGAACCCAGAACCATGTGCTCCCCTCAAAGGCCATCACAATTAAGCAGAGGCTGATTAGGGGTAGATTAGGAACTCCAACTGGGGAGAGAGAAAAGTCAACATGGTGAGCTGAGACTCCACAGACAGGAATGAAGATCTAGCAGAGCAGGTTTTTTGTTTTTGTTTTTGTTTTTGTTTTGTTTTGTTTTGTTTTTTTAGAAACACATCACAAATCCACTGCTGCCCAATTATAAAATCCTATCAAACCATTGGTCAACCTACAAACCAGTTGGTATGCCCCAGATAATAAAGAGCAGTTTCACTTTGCACTGCAAAGCAAAATGCGAACCAGAACCCCAAAGGAAGAAATACTCCAGAGGAATAAAGAGGTTACCTTCAATAATGGTGATAGGTTAATGAGTGCCTGCAGGCTCAGAAAGGAATGGCAGGCGTTTCAACTCAAAATGTTTCTAAAATAACTGGTTCTAGCAGAAGACATTCTGGTTTAGTTTCATTTTTTTTAATTAAGACCTTTAGACCAGCTTTAGGTTCACTGCAAAACTGAGGAGAAAGTATAGAATTTTCTCCTATAACTTCTGGCCCAACACACACACAGTCTCCCCATTATCAACATCTCCCGGGGTGCCTAGATGGCTCAGTTGAGCATCCAACTCTTGATCTCAGCTCATGTCATGATCTCAGGGTTGTGAAATCAAGCCCCACATTGGGCTCTACGCTGGGAGTGAAGCCTGCATAGGATTCTCTCTCCCTCTCCCTCCATCCCCCTACCCCACACTCTCTTGGAAAACAAAGGAAAAAAACAAACCAAAAAATTCATCTCCTACTGGAGTGGGACATGTGTTACAAATGATGAACCACAAAAATCACCCAAGGCCCATTGTCTACATTATGGTCCATTCTTGATATTGTACATTCTATGGGCTTGGACAATGTATAACATTTGTCCATCATCAATCATATTATCATACAGACTATTTTGACTGCCCTAAAAATCCTCTCTGCTCAGGACACCTGTGTGGCTCAGTGGTTGAGCATCTGCCTTTGGGTCAGGGTATGATCCTGGAGACCCGGGGTCAAGTCCCACATCAGGCTCCTTGCATGGACCCTGCTTCTCCCCCCTCTGCCTATTTATCTGCCTCTCTCTGTGTGTGTTTCTCATGAATAAATAATAAAATCTTTAAAAAATCCTCTCTGCTCTATCTATTGATGCCTCCTCTCTCCTTGCACCCAACCCCTGGCAACCACTGATCTTTTTACTTTCTCCCTGATTTTGCCTTTTCAGAATGCTATATAGTTGGCTACTTAGAAAGTAGCCTTTTCAGGTTGGCTTCTTGCACTTAGTAATATGCACCTGAGGTTCCGCCATGTTTTTTCATGGCTTGATAGCTTATTTCTTTTTAGTGCTGAATGATATTCCATTGTCTGGAGGTAACAGCTTATTTATCCATTCACCTACTGAAGTACAACTTGGGAAGCTTCTACATTTGGGCAATCATAAGGAAAATAGGAATAATTATTCAAGTGCACGTTTCTGTGTGGAAAAGGACATTCTGTTTAATTCCCAATAATGTCCATTAACAATGGACTCTCAAAAATCTTCACGCTGAGTTTCATTCTAACTAAATGCAAACCTAATGAAAATAATGTTATACAGAATATAAATAAATGAAGCAAGGGATCAGACTGTTCTGAGTTTATTTGTTCTGTCACATGTAATGGAGATTGGCATTTACATGATTCCATGACTGGCCTTTACTATTTTCCTATTAAGAGTTACAGTTCATAGTATTCTTGTATTAGACATGGGAGTGCAGTCATAAATATGGTCCTTGAGAATCAGGGAGTTTAGAGACCTGGGTAAAATAGCTTCTAATCTCTGAACCTAGAGTTCTGGTCAAAAGGAGACTTCCTTTCAAAACTAATATTTACTGAGTGTCTACTATGCCCAGATAATGTCCAAGTCATAAACACAGCAATAATAAGAATTTTGTGTGTTTATGCCAGAATATCTTCTATGTGCTTCATATATAAAAATCATTCAATCCTCACAATAGTTCTAGAAAGAAGAGAATATTGGCTGGAGTCCACATTTATTCTCTCTTCCTCCTACTTCCATGAGCAGGAACTTCCCTGCAATAACACTGCTGTTACTGGGCTCTTAGTCTCTCCCATTGAGAGGAGGATTTAAGTGATTTGTGATGTTAGAAGAACAAACTGGATGTGCTAAACTCATGCTGTGTGTCTCCCATTCAACTCCCACTCTCTTTGGACACATTCACTCTGATGTTAGCTCTGGCTAATAGTAATAGGTTTCCCCCAAAGTATGAGTCCTGGATTTCTTTGGCAGAATTTGTTGTTCTTTGGGTGAATATGTTTATTCTGAGGTGAAGCGTTATTTAAACATATGGCTGCAGATTCTAAAACCACCTTCTCTAAAATATTTTTCTGTTTGACTTATTTATCTTAACTGGTTCAGAGATGAGGACCAATGAGGTACATTATTTATTAGCAGCTCCTAACACCCCAACAATGAACTTCACCCCCTATTTAACAGAAGAAACAACAAGCACAGAGGGATTAAGCAACTTCCCCATGATTGTACAATTGGCTTGAACCCTGGACTCCAGAGCTGATGTTTATGGCCACCATTTTAGCTTTAATACTCAGACTTCCCTTAAGTATTGCTTTTACCATAACTATGGTTTTAACAGATAGGTAAATGTGAGGCTCAAAGATATAACAGTCACTTGGCAACCCAGGACCTGAGCAGAGATCAAGAGTCAGACCACCTAATTCCAAAGGCTGTGTGTTTTCTGCTATATTCTATCACCCAATCTAGTTCCTAAAATCACTCCTTTCAAATGTCATCGAGAAGGAAGCCATATCCAAAAGGGTGGAAATGTGGGCACCAGATTACCTACAGTTGCCTTCTTTTATCACTAACCAAGAAAATGATATAAAAGATTCATAAAAATTCTCAATATTAATAGGCAGCAGAAAATTAGGCATTAGAATTAAAATGTGAACATAGTCCAAGCTAGGTTTTTTCACCACCTCATATAATCTGCCATCTCCACTTTTAAAAAATAAATATTTTCCTATTAAATTACTTCTCTCTCTGTCATTGTATTTAGCTCTTTGGGTTTTTTTCTTGTCCTCCTATTCAATTCTTATCTCTACTTTCACTAAGTGTCCACACGTAAGTCTTGAGCACTCAGTCAATTAACATCTGTACTCATCCCTGATTGTCAATATGTTTGCATTATTGATATCTGATAAATCTATGGGATATATGTGTTATATATGTGTTACATTGTTCTCTGAGAAATAAATTAGTATTACATTAGCATCACCTGATGAGTTGCATTAATTTCTTATGTGATTGCTTACCTGAAAAGGTAAGGTTGATTCTCCAGGCTTCACGTAGAGATTAATTTTTGCTTGTTTCCACTGAGATTTGGAGATTCCAATTAGATCACCTTGCTTTTGCAAATCCCCATCCAGTGATGTTCTTGTAAAAACTGAGAGATGTGAATGCTGAGACAAATGATACCAAAATCACACCTGTTGGAAATGTTTTTGAATGACATAAATATCCCATTTACCTGTATCCAACAGCTTTTCTATAATTAAAAATATCACAGACTATCCCTTCTGTTATATAATCTCAATTATTGTTTCCTCCAAATATACAAGCCCAGAAAATGCTAATTAATTATTTTGTCTGCCTTTGCACTCTCTCCTTAAGAAAAGGCTTAAAGTGCAGGTGCCTGGGTGGTTCAGTTGGTTAAATGTCTGCCTTTGGCTCAAGTCATGATCTCAGGGTCCTGGGACTGAGCCCTACATCAGGCTTCCTATTCAGCAGGGGAGCCTGCTTCTCCTTCTCCCTCTGTCCCTGTGATTGACTTCTTGCTTACTCTCTAATGAAAGAAAGAAAAAAAGAAAAGAAAGAAAAGAAAAGAAAAAAGAAAAGAAAAATGAGAAGAAAAGAAAAGAAAAAAAAAGAAAAGAAAAGAAAGAAAAGAAAAGAAAAGAAAAGAAAGAAAGAAAGAAAGAAAGAAAGAAAGAAAGAAAGAAGAAAGAAAGAAAGAAAGAGAAAGAAAAGAAAAGAAAGAAAAGGCAGGTGGGCTCAAAGTGATTCTTCTAACTAGTATTTTTAACACATGCCACCAAGATGTCTAAAGAAATAGGACATTAGCACAACACTAAGACAAGTTTGAGGACACATTATTTGTCCACACCATCATGGGCAGTACCACCTTGTTCCCACAGAAGTTTCCATGGTCTTTCCTTCTGTGGAAGGACTCTTCTCTCGTTTCTTATAAATCTGGGGAGGTACACATTCTTAGTGTATAAATTCAGGCTTTACTTATACTTTTTCCTTGATGTCTCAAATACCAAACCAAAAAAAAATATTTTCTTGAAAAATTATTTTCTCAGGTAAAAGAAAACTGTAAGGAGTCCTTTTCATTAATTCTTTCTCATGGGGACACTATCAAAGAACTTGGGAGCTCATATAACACTGTTAATTCATAATTTAATCAAGTAATAAACTATCCTTGAGGAGGGAGGTGATCATTTCACCTCCTAGTCACTATTAGGGATGACATAATTAATCTAAGGTTTTGAGTGCCTAACTAGGTAGTAAAAAAAAATGTAAAGAATTATTTTAGTGCTGACAGCAATAGCTACAACATGGAATTCAGGACTCTCATTTATTCAATCAATGTTTACTGAGCATTTTCTAAGTAAAAGGTACTATGTGAGGCAGAAATTAATTCCCCCAATGGCTGGATGATTCACTCTATAAAACACATTGACAAAATCTCCATAAACACAAGTTTAGACTATTTTTTTCTTCTCATATCTTCAAAAAGTGCACTTTAGGACTTTCTAAGAAAGCACAACATTCAGAGATGAAGAGTCTCAGAAATAAAATCTTTCTCTTTGGATTCAAAGGGATTCCTTTTCTGTTGCACTATATTTTAAAGTCTTGGTTTTTTTTTCCTTCACTGCTATGGTTTTGTTACATGGACAGATACCTCCCATTTCATGGTACCAATTTCAGAAGAAATTCAAGTAAAAAAATATATATTTGTTAAGATTTGACAGAGAGTGAGCACGAGCAGGGGGAGGGGCTGAGGGAGAGTGAGAATCTCAAGCAGACTCCCTACTGAGTGTGGAGCCCAAGGCGGGGCTCAATCTCACAACCCTAAGATCACGGTCTGAGCCAAAAATCAAGAGCCAGATGCTTAACCAACTGAGCCACCCAGGCACCCCCTGAAGTCCCCCCAAAATTTTAGATGCTCTTTTAAAAAGTCATCTAGCTTAAAGAAGTATTCTCTGTTCCGAAGTGGTACACTTTTTTTTTTTAAGTGTCTACTCAATTGCCACCACTTGATCAAAAAATATTTTCTGGTTGTCTACTACATTTCAGACTTTACTACCATGCTCTGCTAAACTCAGATAAGCAAGGCAGGTAAGTGAGAAATGTAAAGTCAAATGGAAGTGCTTGATTAGATTCTATGGGAGGGGAAGATTTAGGTTCCTCAACCACAATTACCTACTAGATCCCTGCAAAGTTTCAGCATGGTCCAAGCTTATTACTTTTTAAAGATTTTATTTATTTATTCATGAGAGACACAGAGAGAGAGAGTGAGGCAGAGACACAGGCAGAGAGAGAAGCAGGCTCCATGCAGAAGCCTGACATGAGACTCGATCCCAGGACTCCAGGATCACATCCTGGGCCAAAGGCAGGTGCTAAACCACTGAGCCACCCAGGGATCCCTGGTCCATGCTTATAAATAAGCAAAACAGAGCTTTAACCTTAGTGGTAAAAGAAATACATTTGCCCCATCAGAATAGCAAGCTGTCAAACTGTCATTCAGTACATCACCAATGCTAATGTATTCTAATAGTGTATTAAGAATAAATACCAGGGCACCTGGATAGCTCAGTCAGTTAAGCATCTGTCTTTGACTCAGGTCATGATCTCAGAGTCCTGGGATTGAGCCCCATGTCGAGCTTCCTGCTCAGCTGGGAGTCTGCCCCTCCCCCCTCTCCATCTGCCCCTCTCTCCCACTCTTACTGTGCTCTCTCTCTCAAAAAAATAAAATCTTTAAAAAATAAAGTAAATCCCAATGGGATCTATATTTAATAGGATAAGAACTTAAGCTATATTTAATTTACTCCTTTAACAGACTTGGCATTGTAGACAATTAAGGAGCTTATTAGCTCCTTAGCTAATTATAGACCAAGCTTTTAGCTTATTATAGACCAAGAAACCTTCCATAGATTTTTTTTCAAGTTTAATATTCATAAGGGTGAAATCACTGAACAAAGTTATTAATACAGCTGTGATTTCAGATAGGCACTTGTCAAGTGTGCAATCTCTGTGGCTTTCAAGCTAATACACACTAGTAGAACACTAAGCCATGAACCCAAAATCATGATGTATGCATGAAGTCCTCGCAGAATCTATTAAAGCAGTTTGTGTTTAGTAGGTCTTCAGTTAATAGATATTTTTTTAAAAGAAGAAAAAGGATGAGTAGGACTATTAGCATCAATGCTTCAGTAAACATCTGTACTTTCCCAGAGAGTGAAAGAAGCTGCTCTGTGTCAGAAAAGGTATAAAGTATTAGGGGTCTTTAGGGACTCCAGAGTTTGATGGGGGGAGAGGAGGAGTTGAAAAGAAAGGGAACAGGGACACCTGGGTGGCTCAATCAGTTAAGCATCTGTCTTCAGGTCAGCTCACAATCTCAGGGTCCTGGGATTGAGCCCTGATACTGCTGCTCAGTGGGGAACCTGATGCTCCCTCTGCCCCTTCCCACCACTCATGCTCTCAAGTAAATAAAATCTTTAAAAAAAAGTATTAGAAAAGGGAATATTTAACTATAATGTGTATATCGGCAAAGGTGTGAAAAGTGTGTGGCTATTCATATGTAACTTAATTAAAATGAAACTAAATAAAAAATCCAGTTCCTTGGTTACACTCATTACATGTTAAGTGCTCAATAGCTATATGTAGTTAGTGGCTATCAGATTGGACATAGCAGAGAAAAACTTCCATTGCCACAGAAAATTATCTTTAAAAAACTATGAAACAGGTATTATATATATATATACCTGTTTAGTTAAAAGTATAACTATTTAAGATTTACTACTTATTTCAAAATGGAATTATTTTTATGATTCACACCTGATTCATTAAAAAGTAGTAAGATAAATGTTAATATTAAATAATATTATTTCTCTTGGCTTTTCACTAAGACACAGTTTATATAGACACTGAATTACTATGTTCAAAGCAATTTCATATGGTTAAAAAAACTTTCAACAATGCAGTTCCTTTAATTGCAAATTAGAGGGGGAAAAATGAAGCTCGGACTAATCTATTGGTTTAAATTGTATTCTCTGTGCATTATTTTATATATTTTTTAAATAGCCAATCATTCATTTTTACAAAAGGAAATGATGGTTTTTTTGTATTAATAGTTATTGTACAGGTTATGAGTACAGGTGAATAAGCTGGAAAGTATGATGGCCTTGGCCACACCACTTGCTCTTTGGTTCCTGCAGGGCTTTGTGACATTGCCCAGAGGAGTAGCCAGCTCCACACAGGAGTAACTAGGCTCTCTGATACTTCACTCTATGAAGGACCTAACAGGGCATTATTAATGAGTTTAAAATAATTTCTTCCTCTATTTCATTTGATTTTGGTCTGTGCCCAACTGAAACTCTACTCTTCAACGGGTCTGTTTCTTTCCTCAGTTGTCCTAGAATTTTTCTTCCAACTACTCCCCTATCTCAGACTCCCTTGGCCAGATCTTCATACCCTCTCTCAATTGTATTCCAAACAGCTCAGCTATCTCTGCTTTCTCTGATTCATGTCAGAGTCTGTCTAGTATATGAAACATCTGTTTTACCTTCTGTTTTACCTTTAAGATCTAGAATAATAGTTTTAAAAAAAGAAGGAAAAAGAAAAAAGAAAAAGAGAGAGAAAAGAAGATATATGTAGCTCCTCAAAATTCAACTGGGACTAAGTTCGTGTTGGGAGGGGGATCATTCATTCATCACACACACAAACACACACACACCCTCTCAACATTACCACAGTGACTTTCCTGACTCCTAGTCATAATTATGTTTTTGCTTGAGTATTCTTCATCTGAATAAGCTTAATTAGAATCTTCGGTAAAATGTAATGTTTTCATTTAAATGATTAGCCTCCATGTGTTTTGCTCATGTACAGGTGGAGAGTAATTGTTCAGCTTTTCCCCCATATACTGTTGCCCTCTCTAGAATACATCCCATACTCTAATGTCTATCCTTGGATTAAACAGAATAATCAGAGAATGAAGTGTGATTGTACCATTGCAAGCTCCACTCCACAATTTTTATTATTATTTTATTTATTTGTTTGTTTGTTTTTTTACTAAATTTCTCGACGTGAGTTCATCACTCTAGTTGAGGAACATTTTAAGACATGGCGTTTCAAAACTCAAGAGAATTATTATTATTATTGTCATGGTGTACTTACCCTCTTGGAGCACTTAACACTGAATTGCTGTCAGAATGCCTAAATTGTCATTTCATTAGGGCAAAGCATGTACTTAGGTTGTCCCTATTCCCAGCATTGAGGACTGTAATCAGCGAAGAACAGGTAAGCAATATGCGTGTACTGAATCAGAGAAAGAATGTTTACATTGTTATCTCTGCATACACTCAGGAGATGATTCTCAGGAGAACTATTTTTTTTTGCTTTATTTTGTTATTTTTACTGCCTTGAATATAAACCAAATGATGATTCATCTGTCTCTATTGGTTGCTGGAAAACTTAGTTCAAACATATAGCTTGGCTCTAATAAACTTTATTTGTGGAACCAACCCATTTCTTGCCTCATCTACTTTTACCCTGATAACCTCATTCAGTCTTTTAAAAATTTTATTATTTTTTAAAGAATATTAAAACAAGTGCAAAACAAGTTGGGGAGGTTTTTTTTTTATTTTTAATAGACAAACGCAAAGAAGGTTGGAAAGCAGAAGCTTTGTGTAATCAATCTTCCTGTCTTTAATTGTGAAGTCCTAAAAGTAATTTTGTACAGTAACTCAAATATGAGAACTCAGAAGGTATTAATACCTACCATAAATCTCCTTCATATTTGATATTTCCTAGTTAATTCAAAACAGTAACAGTATCTCAACATAAGTAAGAAATAGTAGCTTCTGGCTCCCATGTGTTCTGTTTGTCCTATCTCCTGGCCATTCCATGGAAAAATGCCAAGTTTCCAACAGTAACTTGAAGGGACTTTTGAAGCTTTTAAAGTTCGCATCTTGAGCAAGGAATGAGTGGGTGTAGGAAAATTTGTGCATGTTGATGCCATGTGCTGGCTATACAAAAAGCACAAGATAATTCACAGAAAATTACTAGCTTGTTATTACAAAAGGAGACTCAAAAGAAAGCTTCCTGGTTTTAAAGTCCTTTCAAAAAAACATTCCAAACTGTATTAGCTTCATGTGATTAGTTAGGGAAAAAATGTAATTTCATAAAATGAAGACTTTAATCATATCAAAGCACCCAGGATCAGTTATCTCCCTGCCTAACTTTACCATTTTATAATGACAAACATCTGCTATTCCACTAATATAACTATTATTAATATGTTCCAATTAGGAAGACTGGCTGGATTTTCTGATTACTCAAGAAGATAAGAATTCGGTTTGTTTGCTTATTCTGTGACTTTTATGAAAGAAAGTATTCCATATTACCACAGACTTGTAAAAAAAGTAATACTATATTCTTAGCATACTCCTTTGGGAAAGAACATTAAGTTATGTGTATGTCAGACTATAAATAACCTTCTCTCGCTATCTAATTCTACTTCCTAAACCAACAAGTATGATCAAGTAACCCAAATATCCCTCCCTCCAACTCAGAAGTCCTAACATTCAAGCAGATACAGACAAAAGAGTAAAAAACAAACACCTCTTCTGGCCATCTGTTGACGGCTCTTCAAAACACTTTTCTAAAAAGCAAAGCAAACCACTAACTCAGTATTTGAGGCCTTGGGAGGTTGAGTACTTGGTTCTGAGAAATAAATCAGCAAGGGTCTAAACTGCTGAGGATTTCACTGAGGCCCCACCACAGCTAAGTTCCAAGTTTAAGCAACAATAGAGAAAAAATGCTCCCAAGTGGAAACAATCATATGTTGAAACACTCCCAATGACCACAAATTAATGGCCACCAGTATACAACAATGGAAAATGTAGATCATCTTTCAAAAAGAGAAGATGTTTATGATTTCTGATTTCATCTCAGAAATTTCTAAAAAGCCTTAATGTTTGCTTTCAAATTTCTGCAGAACAGCTAGACTTAATACATTTTATTGTTTTGTATCCAATGCCTTATGTATATAACAATGGTGATCACATCACTTTGGCATATGACCTTGAATTAAAGCTAAGCAAGCTTGTAAACTACTTTTACAGAGCAAGTAAATGCTTCAGGAGTTCTCAAAAAAAAAAATCTATATCTATCACACAGGATTTAATTGAAATCAAACAAAGGAGAGCAAGTATAGAGTGCACTGGGTGAAGTGGAAGTGGAGTCCAGGCAGTTACTTTAAATGTAATCCCCACAGAGAAATGGGCAGGGAATAACAAGGGGGAAAAAAAGAGAGACAGAGGACAATCCACTAAGAGATCTGAACACTCCCATTTAGATTTATATCAAGCTGAACATATAATTAGATTTATTCCTCTGAACAATATATAATTTGTCACCAGGAATGCCTGCATAAACTGCTGGACCCCCACATTTATGGATGATGAATTTAGTGTGCAGCAGTATCGATATGCATTGTCTTCTGATAACTAAAAAAAATAAAATACACTGAAATCCTGAGGGCTTAGAGGCTTTCTAGAACTCTCTAAAGGACTGAAAAGAAGGCAAGCTGAACAGAAACATCAAATGTGGGTGTTAGTTCTATGGAAAATAGCAGAATTCTGTTTAGTGAACACCTATTATGTGGCAGATACTTTATTTAATGACATTTTAATCCTGACAAATGGGGCACCTGGGTGGCTCAATGGATGAGTGTCTGCCTTCAGCTTAGGTTGTAATCCTGGGGCCCTGGGATTCAGTCCCATATCAGGCTCCCTGTAGGGAGCCTGCTTCTCCCTCTGCCTATGTCTCTCTGTGTCTCTCATGAATAAAACCTTTTATAAAAAAAAATCCTGACAACCATGGGAAAAAGGTACACTAATATTATGCTTCCAGTGCAGACACAGAGCCTCAGAGTAAATATAATCTGTGACAGAACTGAGGTTTGAACCAAGTCGGCCTGACTCAGAAGCCCTTCTTTGCTTTCTTCTCTCTATTGTGCTGGCGAAATGGGCAGAATCTGTATGGTCTATGTTTACTGGGCACCGCCAAGACTAACTGAAAAAAAAATAAAATTTCACAAAATGTAATAAATTTTTTCTGCACATACTTAATCCATCTTTATTCCCCTTTTCATCTTACTTTCCGCAAGCCCTTGTTTGGCTTATTTTATTTTACATAATTAAACTTGTGGCCAAAATGATCAGCAGTTTTGGCAATATGTAGCCACAGCTTTGGGTTACTAGAAGGACTATATGGGAAGAATACAAAATGACAGAAATATTCTTTGATAGGCCCCAAAAAAGAACCATTTAAGTTATATGTTGCAAATGGTCTTTGGAAGGACATGACATTTCATGTTGAAATAGCTCATATAAATCCTCAGTTCATCATGAAAATGGCAGTAAAACATAGCAGGCATTTACTGGCATAAGTAACCCACACCTAACAGTTTACACCACAGAATGGCCAATGGAAATTCCAACAACTGGTTACTTGACATGGGGTGGAAGCAGTGAGTGCTTTTATAAGAATAGGGCTTCCAAGTTTGGTCACTCTTGGAGATTGATGTGATCTGAAATAAATGAATGATCCTACCAAAAAAAAAAAAAAAAAAGGAAAAATCACATGGATATAAATTCTGAAATCAAATTAAATGAAGCTTGTAAGCTTATAATTAGATATTCAACATGCCCTCATGAAATTCTCATGAGAGCATTATTTTTAAGTTTCTTCACAAAGGACGTGAGCCTGTGGAATGAGTTTGGTTTCTCCTGGGGCTTACGTGTTTCACATTGTTGTCTGTGCTACTGGGGATGAAAGCTTAATTAAAGATCTAATCTGAGCATTAACAAAATAACTGCTTTTAGATTTTAACTACAGTGGATGTGCTCATGGCAAATGTACAGGGGGATAACATCTCTTAGCAGCTCAAAAGATCACACATTCTGAACTGCTGTCAGGGGTAGTTTCATTGAATATTAAAAATTTACAAGGAAGGTTATGTGGAACAATGTCAAGGCCTGATTCTGCCCTTTGATAATCAGGAAGTGATACACAACTTGGAAAGCACAGTATTTTGACTGAAAAATACCATATTCAGAAAGTGATTTTCCTAGATACAGGGCAATGCTCACTACACAGAAAGGAAAGGATTTCCAAAATAAACTGTATTATTTTATAGCTACCACCACCTGTTTAACCAAGCAATCAAAGTTGCAAATGAGCAGTATCATCTCTGAATTAAAAAAATAGAACCAGTTTATATGGGCTTTTTTAAGTAGGCTCCACACCCAATGTGGTTTAAACTCATGACCCTGTGACCCTGAGTCACATGCTCTACTGACTGCATCAGCCAGGTACCTCTTATATGAGCTGTAAGATCCCAACACCGGGATCCCTGGGTGGTGCAGCGGTTTGTCACTCATGACCATAGATATAAAATTCTAATTATAAAGTTATCAATTACATTTGAGATCCTTATAAAAAAATATGTCCTGACTAATCAGAGCTTTCCAAGAATGGAAGCTGAGTTTAATTTAGCTGCTCTATCAACATAGTCAATCAGATCAACAAATCAAAGGGTAAAATCAGACTCAGATCAACAAATAATGAGAAGACTGAAGAAAAAAATAGCCATTCCCAATTTTAAAAAAAGAAAATATTAAAAGTAAACAATTAAATGAAGACTAAGATCAACTCCAAAATAATATCCCAAATGGCAAACAACAGAGCTATTTTAATTAAATAAGAAACCAGAGATTTCTATCCTTATTAATTACAGATATTACCTTAGACTAACATTATCTTATAGGCCTAGTGAATCTGATAGTCTTGAAAATAATAAATTATAGTAAACATAATAGAAAATAGAGTTCTCATGTTTTGCCAATAATAAAATAGTAAAAGTAGAAACTCCCAAGGCTTCTATTTTTAAATAATTACAAGTATTAATAAGAGAATTTGGTAAAGTAAATAGAAACAGATATCATTTTTTTTAACTTTAGAATAAGACCCTAGATTTAGAAATGGTGAGAAATATTCTCCTCACAGTTACAGCAATACAAAAAAATATGTTTGAATAAGTTTAACAAGAAAAGAACAGAACTTTAATGAAGAAAATTATAAAAACTTGTGGAAGACCATAAACCCTCTAATTAAATAGAAATAATATAGTTTTAGATGAAAAGATATTAAAATATTAATTTAATGAAAATGTATTTGAAAGCTAAATAAAATCCTAAGAGAATTTTAATATTTAGAAAACAAAAGGACTTCTAGGAAAATGTCTCTGGATTTACTTTCTTATAAGTCTTCTATGCAGAATATACTAAGAGAACAATGGGATAATAGTATATCAAGGAGATTGTTCCTGGTAATCTGAATTGTTCCATGTAAAATTCCTGTACACCCACAAACCCAGAAGGGTGACATGACTACATAGTACAATAATTAAAGAATGAGGGGGTCAGCCTCCATGCATTACACTGTCCGTGCCAACCACAACCTTACCTTTTGCAAAGCATGCACCTGCTTTTATTTTTTTTTTATTTTTTTTTAAATATTTATTTATTTATGATAGTCACAGAGAGAGAAAGAGAGAGAAGCAGAGACATAGGCAGAGGGAGAAGCAGGCTCCATACACCGGGAGCCCGATGTGGGATTCGATCCCAGGTCTCCAGGATCGCGCCCTGGGCCAAAGGCAGGCGCCAAACCGCTGCGCCACCCAGGGATCCCAGCACCTGCTTTTAATGCAATGGTCTAGAAGGGACTCTACATGATCTGAAAACATGTAGAAACCAGATTTATAGATATAGATACAAATATCATGAACCAATATTATCATATATAATAAAAATCATGAATACCATAAACAAAACCAAGTAAGATTTGGTTCATAAATGCAAAGGTGGTTTAATTTTTAAAAAATTCACCTTATGAACAAACACAAAAGATAATGATGATAATATGATTATAATGATACAGAAAAAAATCTGACAAATTTTAACATAGGCTCATATATACACACACAAAAATACACTATGAATAGAAGGGAACGTTTTTATCTAATAAAGCAAAACAATTTTTCAGCAAATATAGCACTTAAGGTTGAATTACTGAAAATTTTCTTCTGAAATAAGAAGTATAGCAGCTATCACCAGTTGTATTTAACATTTGTCCAGAGTCACTAGCCAGTTCAATGAAACAAAGAAAACAGAAGGCTTAAGATTTAGAAACAAGGAAATAAAAATCATCATTTGCAGAAAAAATAATTGTGAACCTAGAAAGTAAAAAATTTTAAAAATTATATATATATATATATATATATACACACACACACTCTTAACTATAATAAAATTAGCAGTTATTGGATACAAGATCAATATTTAAAAATATAATTCCATTTCTATATAATGGCAACACCAAAAAAGTTAATATAACTTATAATAGCTGTAAGCATATCAAAAACCTAAAAAAAATTAGTGTTTTTTAAATCTACACACCAAAAGTTTCAGAACATTTAGAGAAATTAGAGATGACCTAAATAAACTGAGAAATTAGAGACATTTGAAAAGATCATTTGTCAATAAAATATAAGGGTTACAAATAAGAAATCACTTTATACCCACAGATTAGAATAATTTTAGAGAATATAATGCCTATTGCTGATAGACAAATGAAAAAAGGCACTCCTATTTCGTTAGTGGAATTTTAAGTATTAAGATTTAAGGGGAAAGTACATCTTAAAAATATATAGTGCCAGTCATAGTCATTTACTGCGTGGAAATGAAAGCATCCTATATAAGAAAATGTGTACAAGAATGGATCTTGCAGCACTCTCATGATATTGTCACTCAATAGGATAGATACATTTTGCCATATCCAGACCAAAGAATTTAAGCAAGCAACAAATTAGGCTGCTTCCACTTCTAGGCAATGTTGACTATCAGGGACAAGATTCAGTCGTCTTGAACTAGCCAAAAACAAAACAAAACACACAGAAAAAGACACCCATACACAATGCATTAGACCTTGGTTTATGTAGCACAATGAAAATATAGGAACACAGGATAATGATCTCTCAAAGAGGAAAAACAATGAGCTAAGCCATACTATTTCCCTAGCTTACCACCTAAATAGAATTTCTAGCTCTATGTAGAAAGGTAGGAGCCAGAAGGAGTATGGTGGTGTCTTTAAGTTGAAAAGATGGAGGTGCTACTTTGGGGAGACTCAAGTGCCTAGAGTCCGTAAGGCAGCATACCAGGATGACAGAGCTGCAAAGAGAGAGAGGTCCAGAGATCTGCAGAGTCTCCTCTTTCCCCAAATCCCCACCTGAGCAACTGACCAGTGCATGGAAGTGAGAAAACTATCTGAAATGGGCCACTGGAACATTTCCCAGAGGTCACAATGGGCCAGAAATGGAAGGCTCTTGTACCTATCACCAAAATGAAAAAAAAAATTATACAAAGGGATTGGATGGAGCACTCAAGTCAAACGAAAACTTATGTCCAAACAAAAACTTGTATGCAAATTTTGCAGAATATCCATAGTGACCAACATTTAGGAAGGACCCAAATACCCTCCAACTGATCAATGGATAAACAAACTGTGCTTTATCGATGTAATGGATTACTACTCAGCAGTCAAAAAGGAAGGAACTACCACTGCAGTCAACAACATGGATGAGTCTCGAATCCATTCAGCTAACTGCAAGACAGATAGACTCCAAAGGCCACATACTGCAGGATCCTATGTATAGGACGTTGTGGAAAAGGCTAAACCATAGGGATAGAAATCAGATCAGTGGATGTCAGTGGCTGGAAATGAGACAGACGTGGACTACTAAGCTTTGGGAGGGAGGAATGGAACTCCGTTATATCTAGAGTTTTCTGATGGTTACACAATTATGTATGTTTGTTCAAACTCAGTGAAGGTTGAATTTTATTGCATTTAAGTTGTACTTTAACAGATGGACAAGGCCCTCAGATACCTGGGTGGGGTGCCATGAATGGCAGGGTCCCTGATACTGAAGGAGGCAGGCTGTGCCATCATTTGTGTAATGCCCTTCCCATAATAAAGTCTTCCAAGAGGTCACACCACTAATAAAAATATATATCATTATATATTATATAATTAAATTATATATTATATAATTTAAATATTTATATAATATGTTATAATATAAATATTATAATATAAATACATTAAATATATATAAAAAACAGAAAAAGTAAAATACAAAAGGACTGATGACTTGGAGGAATTGCCATGAGCTATCTTAATAAAGGAAACAAGATAGAGATAATAGCTACAATAAGATCTCATTCTTTGGTAAAAACAAACAGTCGCCAAAATACCTATAACTTTAAATGTATACATATCTATTATATATACATACGTGGGCATGAGCATAGATAAAAGTCCAAGATAATTAACATGAGTTGCCTGTTTGGATATTTAATAAGGTAACAACTAAGAACTGGAAAATAAGAACCAACCAAAGAAGGAAGGTTAGAAAAATCAAGATTTTACCCTAAAAAGAAGAGCTAGATAATGTCAAGCTATTCATCTCTTACATAAAGTTACATTTAGGAGTGTACATATAGGAGGAAAAATACTGACTATTAAACAGGTTTTTAAAGAGCCGTAACCCACAGACACAAATGTCTAAGAACATAATAGGTCGATATAAGTCTACAGTCTTAAATGTGGGAACCATGAGTCTGACCCTGCTGCCTTTCTCCCAGAATTCCCACTTCATTTGTCCTTGCACTTCCTGGTACTGATTTTTCCCCTCCTCATTTATGATGTAAGACCACTAGTGATCATCTTTAAGTTTGATAACGACAATGATAGGTGAAGAAGAACAGACTGGATGGCCGAGGTACTCCCTGATGTGCCCCCCTTTTTTTTGAGATTTTATTTATTTATTCATGAGAGATACAGAGAGCGAGGCAGAAACATAGGCAGAGGGAGAAGCAGTCTCCCTTCTGGGGAGTCAGATGCGGGACTCCATCCGATGACCCTGGGATCACAACCTGGATCAAAGTAGATGCTCACCCATTGAGCCACCAAGATGCCCCTGATTTACCCTTTCTAGAGAACAGCTGTAATTTCTTTGCTGCTCTCACTTTCAATTTTAAAAGCCATCCCTAGTTCTATCAGTTTATTGTTACTTGTTAACATTGTTTATATCACAGATAAAGAAAAATGCATCCTTCAATATTTAACAAAGGGGACCTTTTAGAATCATTTTTAGCATAAATCATCATTAAACAGTAATTATAAGATGTCAGAAGACTGCTTATAAATGTTTTCTAATTGTCAAAGTCCTGGTGGTATTCCTAGTTTTCTGACCAGAATGCACAACAAATAGCTTTTAACATTGAATAGGCTTTTACTCTACAAAAAACCTTCCCAGGCATTACTTCATTTAATCCACATAATAATTTTACCTAAAGGATACTTTGATTTTCCCTATTTTCTAGCTGGAAAAAAAAAGAGTACAAAGGCATTTAGCAGATTTGTGCAATGTCAACAACATCCTGACTTAGCCTTGGGCAACCAGTGCTCCCTGCCACCCTGCTGTGGGAGACGTCACCTAAGGCCACCATAGGCACTGAATAGCTTCTAGAATCACTGCATTGGTTTAGCCCTGCATATTGTTTCCCTAGGACTTCCACCCATTCATGGTTTTCTACCCAATTCTTGCACACTCTCTATTCCCCTCATCTCAGCAAGATTATTTTTTTTAACAGAAAACTGATTTATTTGTAACACAGCCCACTCCCAACACTTTGATAAACATACATGTAGAAAGAGTCACACTTAGCCATTTAGCCAAAGGCAGAGCTTCATGGCTCCCAAAACAGCAAGCCCATCTCTCCCAGGGACCCAGGTGCAGGGCCAATCTGAACACACCAACAGGCAAGCTCCCAATGAGGATGGCCCTTGGTCTCAGCGTCTCAGTCTTCCCAGACACCTCTTAAACATAACTGCAGGGCTGCCTGGTTGGCTCAGTGGTTGAGCGTCTGCCTTCAGCTCAGGCTGTGATGATGGGGTCCTGGGATCGAGTCCCACATCAGGCTCCCCACAGGGAGCCTGTTTCTACCTCTGCCTATGTCTCTGCCTCTTTCTGTGTCTCTCATGAATAAATAAAATAAATATGCAAAATAAAAAACGCTTCTTAACTGCAGCCTTCTACCCCCCACCCCCCACCAAGCCAAGTCCCAGCCTCTGAGCCACTGGAGAAGCTTCGTTTGCAGGATCATCGACATGCTTCCGGCCTTACAGAAAGTGTTGCGACTCCGCCTTTTAGAACAAAACTAATTGGTCACATGCTTTCATAGACTGAATGGTCACCATGGTCCTCCAGAGAAATTTCACATTCCTAAGCCCTCTGTAATTCCCCTCTTTCCTCGCCTGCTTCGTCATTTCTGTACTCTGCCCAAGCATGTGTCTCTCAACTAGAACCACCTGCAACTCTCCCATCCTCTTCTAGCATATTCCCTCAATTAGAACATCTCCCTTGGCAGCTCTCCTTCCTTATTTCACCCTTTCTGGCAACTTCTCATTTCCCTTCATGCTCAGTTCAGGAGTCACCTCCTTCAGGAAAGCATCTTGATTCCACCTGAGTCACCCTCCATCTCATATAAAACATTTATTATATCTTATTGCAAATCCTCATTTATTTGCTTTGGTTACTAGCCCTCAGACCACCCCAAAGGCAGGGAGAATGGCTTCCATCTGTGTACCCCAGGTCTAATATAGGATAATATGGTCTAATATAGGATATATTCTCAGTAATTGGTTTTATTTTTTTTTTTTTAATTTTTATTTATTTATGATAGGCACACAGTGAGAGAGAGAGAGAGGCAGAGACACAGGCAGAGGGAGAAGCAGGCTCCATGCACCGGGAGCCCGATGTGGGATTCGATCCCGGGTCTCCAGGATCGCGCCCTGGGCCAAAGGCAGGCGCCAAACCACTGCGCCACCCAGGGATCCCAGTAATTGGTTTTAGAAAAGAAAAAGAAACAGTATATGAGCTTGAGGAAAATGGACTATTAACTTAGAGTTCCAATAATTAGTCCTGATTCACACTTTAATCCACCACAGAATCTTAAAAAAATAAGGTTCATTGGTACAAAAAGAAAAATTAGGACCTTACAGCCTTGTCAACTAAACTGGGTTTACAGTTTTAGACAACAGATGGATAGCCAAAGTCTCACTCCCTATTCCCTTGCATGCTTCCCCACCAACTCCAGTTTCCAATGGTTGTAATTTAAAATACTGTCAACACTGTTAGTTCAAGCATACCTCTTTGGAAATCTCAAAGGAGAAATAAATAGAATAATCTCCAAGGGGGCTATATGAGCTTAAAGAAGATCGACAGTACAGTTGTATTATTATAAAGTTAATATGAGATTCCTGTACCTAGGCAATGACATCCACACAAATGAGAAAAAGAACAAAACCTTTCTGATTTCCTTGGAGATTCACAAATCCTTATTGAAATGTTATGTGTCCTTTGCTCTATTTTAAGAAGCGATGTAAAAATTGTAATGGTGGTTAAAAATACACGAGAAAGGGGATCCCTGGGTGGCACAGTGGTTTAGCACCTGCCTTTGGCCCAGGGCGCGATCCTGGAGACCTGGGTTTGAGTCCCACATTGGCTCCCGGTGCATGGAGCCTGCTTCTCCCTCTGCCTGTGTCTCTGCCTCTCTCTCTCTCTGTGTGACTATCATAAATAAATAAAAATTTAAAAAATAAAAATACTTTTAAAAAAATACACGAGAAAGAAGATTGTTACAAAGAAGCTTTCAGAGTGATTACATTGCATTCAAGTATTTGTCGATTTATTTTTATAGATAGTGCTAAACCTCTGTTCTCTATTTCCAGAAAGAAGATTAAACTATTTTTTCCTGTTTTGCAAAAATTGGGTTGCTCCAAAAAGAAAGCAAGGCTACTGTACATGAGGAAATTAGAGGAAATTATCGGAAGACCTGTCCCCCTCGCCATGCCTTCAACCCAACCTTGTAAAAAGTGAGAAAACAAAAATCTTGATTATTGAAATAATACTCTTTTCAGGAAACCCAATTAATTTCAAATTATCATGTTGGAGAGTTTCCAGCAAGACACACCAGAGTCTCACGCATATGGTCTATAACTAGAAATGAAAACGGATAGTATCATCATTTGGCAACATGAAAGAAAGGCAACAAAATGTTTTTTAGGAGGAAAATATCCTATCATGACTTGTGTTTGCCATGTGATCAGCATCCGGAAGGTGGTTCTCTCCACTGGCCAATCCTTTCGTGACTTCCCAGTGTGAATCTTCTGTGAGAAATGGCTCCCAGCTGCAGAAACCAGACTCAAAGTCACACGTGAGATGATTTGCTGCTCCACATGGAAAACCAGTGAAGAGAAATTAGGTAGGACACTTAATTCCTGAAACACTGATTTCATATTAGCCAATCAACTCTGGAGGGCTGAATGATCATTTCACTTTATAATAAATGTTTTCTGATTATCCGAATAGTTTTACTTTTTCCAACAGCATAACTTTCCATGTGTTGGGTGAGGTATCACCCTTCTATATGCTTCTAACTAAAAGTCTGGAACATTTCATCCTAGCTGGCCATCTCTATTGTACTTAGAGATGCAAGGTGAAACTACAGCTTTTCAGGGAGTTAACTGATTCATCTGCCAAGACTAACAAGATTTGCCTGCCGAGTTAGTAGTTTTAAAAAGATCCATTTGAAAGAGCGGTATGGATTCTGGACAGCTGAATAGTTTGTGGCTGGCACCTTGGTATTCATTCCCTTATGCTATTTTAACAATTTCTCAAAAAAAAAAAAAAAAGTCTAGGCACTTTGGAATTGCAGGTAAATTAGATACTCTGACCCTCGCTTTTGTTTGCCTCTTAATACACAACTAAATAGTTGGGAAATAGTTAAATTTCTTTGATCACAAAAAAAAAAAAAAAAAACCATATGGAGTTTCCTCAAAAAGTTAAAAATAGAACTACCTTTAAGGATCCAGCAATAGCCCTACTTGGTATTTACCCAAAGGACACAAAAATACTGATTTGAAGGGATACCAGCCCCTCGATGTTTATAGCAGCATTATCAACAGTTTCCAAATTATGGAGAGAGCCCAAATGTCCATTGACTGATGAATGCTTAAAGAATATATGGTATGTACATACACACACTCACACACACACTGAACTATTATTCAGCCATAAAAAAAGATCGAAACCTTGCCATTTATAATGACATGGATGGAACTAGAGAGTACTATGCTGAGCAAAATAAGCCAGTCGGAGAAAGACAAATACTATATGATTTCACTCATATGTAGAATTTAAGAAAACAGATGAACATAAGGTGGGGGAAAAAAAGAGGCAAAGCTGGAAGCAGACGCTGAACAAAGTGAGGGTGGGTGGGGCATGGGGGTTAAACAAGTGATGGGGATTAAGGAGGGCATTTGTGATGAGCACTGAGTAGTGTAAGTGATAAATCACTAAATTCTACACCTAAAACTAATAACACTATGTTGACTAGAATTTAAATAAAAACTTGAAGAAAAAAAAATAATGCAAAGAAATAACTCAAGAAAAGAGGAACTAGTTCTAGATTAAGCGGGTGCTTGGGGTTATTAGCTTCATGGGTCTTTACCAGTTTCACCACCAAATTAGTGAGATACACTAGCAAGACTGAGCAGTAACCTAGAAATTCTAAAACCTTGATGTGTGCTTTTGAGGATTTAGTTTTTATGTGTTTAAATTCCCTTTGACTGAAATAAGAATCATAGTATCAGGCTATCTTAGATAATAGCTTGGGGAATAAATCAGTACAATGTAAAAAATTATTTCTTTTTTTAATAATAAATTTATTTTTATTGGTGTTCAATTTGCCAACATACAGAATAACACCCAGTGCTCATCCTGTCAAGTGCCCCCCTCAGTGCCCATCACCCATTCACCCCCACCCCCTGCCCTCCTCCCCTTCCACCACCCCTATATTCCTTTTCATGCATAAGCTTTTTTACAACACTGGGAGAAAGGGGACAAAATAATTCTTGGCCAGACTACATCCAAAGTCTTAACAAGCTCCCTAGGATCAAAATGCTATCTTTAGTAATAAGAACAATAGACATGTTACCAGAAGTTCCCAGTATGTGCCAGGTTTGTGGGTTGTAGTTTTTTTTTTTTAACATATATTACCATTAGACCTTTCAAATACCCTCCACAGTAAGTGTAATCATCCGCTAAAGAGAAAAGCTGCTCTAAGCAACTTGTCTGTGGTAAATTTAGTAAATAGAACATCCAGGCTTTAAAATGTCTGACACCAAAGCTTATATACTATGAAGCCTCCTGAAACCAGGGATTCCATCATCATATGCCTGCTCCTATTATTTTCAATTTTAAATAATGTGACCAAATTCAGGCACCCAGGGGACTCAACTTGTTAAGTGACCAACTCTTGATTTTGGCACAGGTCATGATCTCAGTGCTGTGTGATCGAGCCCTGCATCAGGCTCCAGGCTTGGCTCAGAGTCGGCTTGAGATTCTCTGTCCCTCTCTGCACACCCTCCCCTCACTCAGGCTCTCTAATAAGTAAGCAAATAAATGAATAAAATCTTTTAAAAAATTATAATATGACCAATTTGACCATTATAATGAGTAAGCTCATTGTATCTTAACTATCAAAGGATCTTCAAATTTCTATAAACAGGGACGCCTGGTTTCATGACAAGATAGTTCATTACTAACATGGCAATTCTTAAAACACTCAAGTCCACTATGCAAGTAATACTGCCACTTAAAATTTCTCTACATGTCAACCTTTAGATCTCAGAGCCATGCTTGTTTAGCTAGTCATATAATGGATATAGAATACTAATTTTTTTCCTTACAAGCAAATACTTTATTCTCCTTAAATAGATTTCCCCCAAAATAAACATGAATTAAGTGCAGTATGATAATGAAAAAATGTTGTGTATCACCTAATGGTGAATCAATATACAAGGAAATGTCACTCACCCATATACCTAGCTGAAAATCTATTGCTTCGGAATGTGATTTTCTTTACTCAGCTCTGCCTACAGGGTTTATAGGATATCACTGACAAAAAGTTACTCCTCAAAGAAGACTCTCTTCTCTTTTTTGCCATAGACTTAATCACCAAAGACCAGCTGTGATGGTCTCTCTGGGCATCAGGAAAATCCTCTGGTCTTGTTCCTTGGTTCTCTATGAACCTTGCCTCTTCTAAGTCAATTGGTAGAGTGCAGAAATACTCAAGACTCAAAATACATATCTGACCTCTGAAATGTGCTTAAAGGTTCCAAATACTTGGTTTTGGACCTGATCAAGAAACCCTTCCACCTACTTCCAAGGGTACCTTTCTTCCCTGGAGTACACTTTCCTGGAATAGAAAATCTTCCATAAAAAAAAAAAAAGAAGAAAAGAAGAAAATCTTCCATGGGTAGGGTGACCACACATCTGGGTCACCACAGTTTATGCCTATTGTCCCAGCATAATAAGTAATACCTCTTCTTTTTTTTTTTCCTCTCAAGTGTTCCTATTCAGCTGATAAATTCAATATTGCTCAGTTGGGGGTCAATAAATTATACATTGGGGGATTCTGAGTGGCTCAGTCAGTTAAGGATCCGACTCTTGGTTTCAGCTAGGATTGTGATCTCAGGATGGTGAGATCCAGCCCCATGTGGGACTCCACGATCAACAGGGAGTCTATTTAAGATTCTCTCTCTACCAGGATCCCTGGGTGGCGCAGCGGTTTGGCGCCTGCCTTTGGCCCAGGGCGCGATCCTGGAGACCCGGGATCGAATCCCACGTCGGGCTCCCGGTGCATGGAGCCTGCTTCTCTCTCTCTGCCTGTGTCTCTGTCTCTCTGTAACTATCATAAATAGAAAAATTAAAAAAAAAAAAGATTCTCTCTCTCCCTCACACCTCCCCCATTCATTCTCTCTCAAATAAATAATTTTTTTTAAAAAAAACTGTATATTAATACACAAAGGAAATAAATCTGTGCAAATAACAATCTTATGCACTGCAGGTGACCACTGAAGTTAGAAGTAACCATCGTATTCCTCAATGAGGCAGCGTACGGAAATGGCAATAAGGCCAGTAAGAATGTATGGAAAGTACAACGTGACCCAAATCACCAAATCCTTCCACAGGCTCTTCACAACTGTACCTAGGTCACTGAACTGCAAAGATGCGAAGATGTCAAGACAAAATAACTTTGGATTGGATCAATGTTGAAGTGTGGCTTTAGAAGAAAAGTTGATTTAACTATCCAGGTATTTCACCAAGTAAAATGTCAATCATTGCACTTCCCACAAAACATGCAACACCCTGTCCTTTGAAAAATGAAAATTAGTTTTTAAAATCCATCACCTTCAAAATATATGAAAGCAAAACGATGCAGTCATCTCTATAAAAATCTTGGTGAATTGCTCAGCTATGAGATAATGACATTTATCTCAATATACTTCAAAGGACATTTTTTAAAGCTAAATATTCTAGAACCTAACTGCACTATAAAATATATATCAAATTTCAGTCACCAAAGTTTAGATTCTTCCATTAAAATTTCCCTACATAATTCAAAAAGTTTAAAGTGTAGTTATAAATATCTGAAGAAAACCAGGAGATCCAATGTGTCATTAGTGACACATTCTGGCCACTAATAAATGCTGATTATGCCATATAGAATAAATGCTACCTGTCTATAAAATCTAAAAAAGCATCAATTCATAAGTAGATATATTCATTACAAACAGTGATTTTGATTATTTTGTTGCTTTTAACTTTCTGTGATTGTAGGACACACTTCACAATTTCTAATCAGAGCATGAGAAATGCCACCGTTCATAATTTTAGTGAAATTTTGCTGAGTTCACTTGAGTAATATTTTAAAATTATGACAAAGCTTTCTCTTGCATATTTAACCACTGCATTATATTGGCAGGAGAGAAAAAATTCACTCTGGTAGCTGGGGAAATTCTTCTGGATCATGAAAATTAAAATATTTATGAATCTTCTAGTTCAGAAGTAAATCAATTTTCTGTTATATTAGAAAAAATATGTATAGGGATAAATGGAGAATGTTCCATTCAATAAGCATATACTAGGTCTTAATATGATATAAGCATTTTGTTAATATTTATTGAGAAACCACAGGATCTTTTCTCATATATATGTGTAAATATATATATATATATATATATATATATATATATATATATAAAATAGGAAATTTTTAGCACAATTTTTTTTCAAAATAAAAAAATTCAGAGACAGCATCACAGAATATATTAAATGCACTGCATTGGATTCTTAGTTTAAGAGTCTTTCCCTTGAATACTGTACCAACTTTCACTTGAATATTGTACCAACTTCTTCTGTAAAGTGTCACCATTTTTACAGCATTTTCTTTTTTAAATCTTTAAAAAAATATTTATTTAGAAAGCAAGAGAGTGAGAGAGCAGGCACACGCATGCAGGGGTAAGTAGGAGAGGGAAAGAGAATTTCAAGCCGACTCCACACTGAGAGTGGAGCCTGACTTGAAGTGTGATCCCACCACCCTGAGATCATGACCTGAGCTGAAATCAAGAGTCAGATGCGGGATCCCTGGGTGGCGCAGCGGTTTGGCGCCTGCCTTTGGCTCAGGGCGCGATCCTGGAGACCCGGGATCGAATCCCACGTCGGGCTCCCGGTGCATGGAGCCTGCTTCTCCCTCTGCCTGTGTCTCTGCCTCTCTCTATCTCTCTGTGACTATCATAAATAAATAAATAAAAATTAAAAAAAAAAAAAAGAGTCAGATGCTTAACTGACTGAGTCACCCAGGTGTATTAGCATTTTAAAAGCTCTAAAAAATTCCTACAATTAAAAGAACTTTTTATCCTCCAGAATTTCCCACATAATTTTGATTTGAACATAAATCTGTCTATCCTTCCCCCCCCTTTTTTTTTTGGAAAAAAATAGTCTTTTTCCATGCCACAACTGAAAAATTTGTATATTTTTTCTTTTTTTGTGATAAAACATTGGTGGCATAAAATTAACCTTTTTAACTATTTTTTAAATTTTTATTTATGATAGTCACACACACACACAGAGAGAGAGAGAGAGGCAGAGGGAGAAGCAGGCTCCATGCACCGGGAGCCCGACGTGGGATTCGATCCTGGGTCTCCAGGATCGTGCCCTGGGCCAAAGGTAGGCGCTAAACCGCTGCGCCACCCAGGGATCCCCCTTTTTAACTACTTTAAATGTACAGTTCAGCAGCAAGTACATTCACACTTTTGTGCATCCATCACCATCATGCATCTCCAGAACTTCATTTTTGCAAAGTGAAACTCAATACCCATTCAACACCAATGTACCATCTTTCCCTCCCCCTTCTCCCCTGGCCTCCATTCTGCTTTGTTTCTATGAATCTGACTCCTCCACGTACCTTATATAAGTAGAATTATACAATATTTGTCCTTTTGTGACTTATTTCATTTAACATAATGTCTTTTAGGTCCATTCATATTGTAGCATGTGTCTGAAAATTAGGAATATTTTATATGTAAATTTTTCAGCTAGCCAATGTATATACCCTTTGGTATGTTTGGAACAAGGTCTATTATATTTATTTTATTAGAAATAATTAAAGAGGGATCCCTGGGTGGCGCAGCGGTTTAGCGCCTGCCTTTGGCCCAGGGCGTGAGATCCTGGAGACCTGTGATCGAATCCTGCGCCGGGCTCCCGGTGCATGGAGCCTGCTTCTCCCTCTGCCTGTGTCTCTGCCTCTCTCTCTCTCTCTCTCTCTCTCTCTCTCTCTCTCTGACTATCATAAATAAATAAATAAATAAGAGAAATATTTAAAGATACATTGCAATGTAAGCTCCTATCTTATACAGGAGCATAGTAATAACTGTCAAATATCTTTCCCTTGGAATCATGCAGTATTTGTCCCGTGATTGGCGTATTTTGCTTAGCATAAAGACTCCATTTACGTGGCTATCTAAAATACTCAAGCTCCTAGAAGCAGAGTGTAGAACAGTGGCTACCAGGAGCTAGGGGGTACAGGGAAATGGTGAGTTTTTGTTCAATGGCTATGAAGTTTCAGTCATGCAAGATGAATTAATTCAGAATTCTGCACAGCACACAGCCTCCAGTCAACAATCTTGTATTGGGCACCCCCCCCTAATTATTTTGCAATGCTTTTATTGAAAGCTGTGCTGAAAAAATACGGCCTTTCATACACGATTTTCCGAAAAGGCAGAAAAGGGGTATGAAAAAAGAAAAAAAAAAGTCACTTTTCTGCTCTCTAACGCCCGTTTTGCAGGAACGTTTTCCACGTTCATTTAAATGGTGTAAATGAGGCTGAAAGTGCTGTCACAGGTGTTGGCCCCTGGGACTCCCACACACATCTCCATGATGGGGACTTCTGGGGCCTGAGTGGCGAAGTTTTACTGAGCAGGAGCATCTAGTCTGTCTACAACTTTGACAGGGGAGATCTCCCCTCGGGAGGCGTTCTAAGGCTTCTGACAAGTCCTGCAAAGTCCCTGAAGGTAGACCCTGCTGCGGGCGCCCCTACGCAGCGCGCGCGCCGCCTCCCCGCCACGGGATGCTGCGGTCCCTGCAGCGGTAACCGCCCATCGGTGCCCGGCTGGGGGCTCGGGGGTCTCCACGTCTCGCGCGCGCGTGGGGAGGGGGGCGGCTCCCTGCGTCACCGGGCTCCCGGGCTCCCGGGCTCCCCGCACCCCGGCCCGCGCTCGCTCGCCCGCAGTCTCGCCGCCTTCCCGGAGGAGGCGCGGCGGCAGCGCTCGGGGCGCGGGGGCGCGGCTCGGGGAGGGGCTGCCCTGCGGGGTCGCCGCCCTGCCTGCACCGCGGCCGCCCCGCCCCGGGCGGGCTCGACACCTGCACCTCGCGGCGCTGCTTCTCGGGCGCGGCCCGGGGCGGGAGGGGGAGCGCGCGGAGCGCTCACCTGCGGCCAGAGGGTGCCCCCCGGTCGGCCGCCCGCTGCGGGGAGGCAGGTGCGGCCCTAGCCCCGCCCCCCGGGCCCCGCCGCGTCCCCCGCCAAGCGCACGCTAAGTGTCCTTCCTCCCTAAGGCAGGGACACCAAGCATCAGGGAGCCTCCAGGCTCCACGAACTGCAGGCGTTGCTTGTGCGTATTTGTGGTAAGGCAATTATGCCTCAATACAACTTTTTAGAATCTATCGTTTGGTACTATAGCGATGCTCTTTGGAAAAAGTTACGGGCGTTTTAGCTTCTTTGAAAGGTCAGAAAGACGGTATAGAAGCATGTTTCATTCACTTGATGAACTTAAGAATTCTGTTTATAACAAAAGTCTGCATTACGGAGTCAATTTGTAAAACAAAAATTTAAAAGTACGTGTAGAAGGACGCCTGAGTGGCTCAGTAGTTGAGCATCTGCCTTCAGCTCAGGGCATGATCCCAGGATCCTGAGATGGAGTCAGGAATCGGGGTCCCCCTCAGGGAGCCTGCTTCTCCCTCTGCCTATGTCTCTGCCTCTCTCTCTGGGTCTCTCATGAATAAATAAAATAAAGATCAGCCCCGCATTGACTTCCCCACTCAGGGTTGAGTCTGCGGATTCCCTCTACCCCTCTGCTTGTGTATTCAATCTCTCTCAAGTGAATGAATAAATAAATAAAATATTTTTTAAAAACAATATGTGTAGAATGTTTCAAAGTGGTTTTAAATTTCAAAGGGAAGTTTCTCCTATTTGGTAAAAATATATATAAACATGTGTACATATGCACAAATGTATTAAATATCTTAGTGCAGAAAATAGTGTAATGTCATATCAATTCTAATCATTCCATTGCTGTATAAATAATTTTCTCAAACACGACTGTAAAAATATTGACATGAAATACTCACGTTGACATCAAAATAGATGGATATATATGCATTAAAATACATAAATGTTTTGTAATCTGTAAAATGGCTACATTTTCATTTCATAACAGCTATAGGAAGTTGATCTCAAGCAAGCACGCACACCAGGTTTTCTTTGTTCAAATGAAGTTACATAAGTTGGAAAATTTAAACACTAACACTATTTGTTGATAAGCATGGACATCTGTCCCTTCATTCAAAAAAAAAAAAAAAAAAAGCAAATAGCAGAACGGTATCAACATATAATCCACTTGAAAATTCCCAAATATGTAACCAGTGGAACTTCAACAAAGGAAGAGAAATGGGAAAATATATTCGAAATCAAATGCTAAAACACCTACTAACAGTCCAGGTGGAATTTGATTAAGAAAACCAATTAAGAGGAGAGCATAAAGAACCTCCTCACTGCAGGGGGGAGTGGGGAGGAGAAAAAAAGCTAAGTCAATATGTACAATTGAAAAGAGAGGAGATATATTTACTTTCAACTATTGAAAGTGAGAATAATTCAAACCATTAGAAAGATAAATCTCTCCAAAAGAAGTGGACCAAATAGCTTATAAGAAAATTTAAAGCATAGGAAAGAAATTGCCAGTCACATTAGAGAAAATGAATGGTCCTCACATAATTTTTTGAGTGAGAAAAGCACCCAAAAATTCCGCTGAAATCATATTGGGAAGTAGATTGTTTTGTTTAAAACTAGGGTTAAAATTAGGTGTCTGAGGAACTAATGAAATTAAAAATACCCATCAACAGAAGCATTTTATACCAAGAACTTTTCATTAAAAAGGTGACATTTATCTTGTTGCAATATTTTTCTCTTGTTCAATAAAATACATCACTAAAATAAAACAGTGCAGCAAAATAAATGTCAAATTTTTAATAATTAAGAAGACCCACTTGGTGATATGGGATTTGGATTCATTTAGTTAGAATCCATCGTTTCCAAAGAGACACAAATATCATAGTTGCTAAGTTACCTCATATGAGAACCATCATGTGGGTTGTAAATTAAATTATATTACCTTTCAGATACAACTACATTGGAATAATAATTAGATTTCTTGTCATCACTCCTATCAAAGACTCTCCATAAAAGTCCTAAAAGGCAGGTGTTGAACCTAAATTTTGCCTAGTCATGAATAGCAACCGTGATTGACATGATTTCTATAGTCATCATGGCTGCCTTCTAGGCAACCCTTCCTCTTTTACCCCTCCCCACAGCTTTCTACATAATTGGTCAAAATCGAAAACGCCCTATACTTTAATAAAGGTCAGCAATTCATAATATATGTCTCCTAAGAGAAAAGTATAAAGAGCTTTCCTCTCCCATCCATTTTCCTCTTTAACCAAAGTACACACACCACAATTATTCCTTTTTTGAACAAATAGAGTTTGTAGTGTTAACATAAAGCATCAAAGGCTTAAATTAGCATAGAAACCCCCACAAAGAATAGTAGTACTAATAGCTTCAGAATGAGAATGTTCATTTTATTTCATACATATTACCTTTACCTCACTGAAAGCAAAGACTTTTAAATCCAACCACAGTCATGAATGTGAGTATGTGGACAAATAAACCATTAATTCACTTACAGCAAGTTGCAGGATCTTCATCACTGTCATCAGAACAGTCCCGCCAAGAGTCACAGACCGATTCTTGGGCAATGCACTGGCCGCTGGTACAAGTGAATTCATCAGCTGAGCAAAGCTTTCTGGACGGGGCAAGTGCACAGGCATAGATCCAGAGCTGATTCAACCCAATAAAACCTTTCTGGCTCAATATAGTCCCTTCAAATATAATCTTCAAAAAGCAAAACATAAAAAATTTATGAGTTTAAAATCTCCTTTAAGAGACTCCTCCAAAAAAAAAAGGAATAAACATTTAATAATTATTGAAAAAAACACCTGTTAAAACAGCCAGCAAGTACAACCAATAAAATTCCTACTCATAAAGCCTGACTCACATGCATAATTGGTCTGAATGGAAAAAAAAAAAACCCTACACTTAAGAAAAGTCAGCAATTCATAATATGATGTCTCCAAAGGGAATTTATAAGGAGTAGAAAGAGTACATCCACCAAGGCCTACTGAGAAACCACTCATGATCAAGTGAAATGCAAAATGCCACTTAACCACTGGCATTGTCCCTGACTTCAAACTTGTTACTTGAGCATCATTTTCATGGCTCTCTTTCTTTACTATTCAGGGAAAAGAATAAGCATTATCACTACTTTTACACCAAGAGCTATAACTGCATCTGGGTTTTATACTACTGAAATTAGCACTGGAATGCAGGTAGGGAAATACTAGGCAAATAGTAAGGGACACAAGAAAAGAATAGAACATTTAAAAGACTAAATATAAAAATCTATTTTCACAAAAATAATTTCTCCAACAAAGAAGTGCCAATTAAAAGAAATCAATCTCATTTTCTCCAGTTGAATCGCTAGCTTTTTTTGGAGGTATACAGTATTAGTAAGTAAAGCAACCATACTTGCTATTCCAATGTAAGATATTTTCAAAGTAATATTTCTTGAGGTTCTACTAAAAGCAATGATTACCTAACACAAGAGTGAAGAGGAGAAATGAAGAGCTGAATAGACTCTACCAAATAACTGATTCTCTGCTGCCCAACAATATAGTAGCCACAGCCACAAAAGGCTATTTCAATTTAAATTTACTAAAATAAAATTAAAATTCAGTTCCTCAAAAATACCAGAGACATTGCAAGTGTTCAGTAGCCATTTGTGGCTATTGACTACCATACTGGAAAGCGCAGATACTTAAATTTTCCATTATGACAGAAAATACTATTGAACAGCAATGAATGAACTAGGTGTAATTCATATATAAATAAGATACTAGGATGAAAAATAGAAAATCTGAGTAGATTTTTCTCCTTTGCAAAAATATGAGGAATATATATATATATGTATATATATTTAAGAATTACTCAAGATCAAGTTTCAGATTACAAATACATTTAACAATTTAGCCTAGAAAATAATATTAAATTTAAATCATATGTAATAATAGGAAAATAGTGTATGCTGCTGTATACATTCCCCATAGTGAATATCATAATATAAATATATATATAGATTATTGGATCTACAGCTATATATTTTCATAGCAGCAAGAGATCTGATATGCATAAATGATAACAGTTTCGGTTTCAAAAACTGATGAATTTAAAGTTAGATTTCCAAAGGGTGCTATTATTGAAAGTTAATTACATTTAATATGCCCCTGGACATCTAGGATAACTCCCAAATTACTCTCTTTATATTTCAGTTTATTTCTCAGTTAAATAACAAAATAAAGTTTAATATTCAGTTTTTATAAAAAGAGTGAAACTCCAATCATTTAGTACCTCTTTCAGAAGTTATAAAGATAAATATCAGCTTAGAAAATTAAAATAGTGTCAAATGTTAATTCAATAGGCTATGATATAAACCTCAACTTTACTGTGATTAATAGAAAAATGCTATGGTTCAGAAATTCCAATCTCAGCAGTAAATGGGATTCTAAAAATCTTCATGGTTACAGTTCAGTATCATTTGGGTTCTCCCTCTCAACACCTAGCAAAATGTATATGTGTGGTATTACCATAAAGGAATGAAATTGGTTTCATGAGCCACACATACAATCAGTCTTATTATTTTACACTCGCAATCCTGCATGAACATATCCATACATTATACATCACAAAAGTGATAGAATTTTATTTTTTACTTTTTTACATTTTATTTATTTATTCATAGACACACACAGAGAGAGGCAGAGACACAGGGAGAGGGAGAAGCAGGCTCCACGCAAGAAGCCGGATGCGGGACTCTATCCCAGGTCCCCAGGATCACACCCCAGGCTGCAGGCAGCGCCAAACCGCTGCGCCACCGGGGCTGCCCAGTAATAGAATTTTAAATAAAATACTGCACTTCAAAAATATATTACGATTTCCAATTAATAATACCAGCTATTTAAATGTTGATCCCACTGACATTACATTTTGCAATATTGCTATGATATTAGAAAAGAAGGAAATGACAGGTGAACATTTAATATGAAGGTTTTAAGAAGTTAACAAAGATACTTTTCTACACAATCTCAACTCTATATACAACACAAAGTCCCAAGTTAATTTTTTTTAAGAGACAGCATCCCACTGAGCATATGTACATTTTGGATACATCTTTGCCCAGGCAGATACAACCATGTTTTTCAAAGATGTGAATTACTGCATTCAAAACATTTGTATAGCCTTTATGGATTTTTAATACCAATGTATTATTTATCTGCTTCATAATGCCATTTGCTTCCTTGTTCGCAATGTATAGTAATGGGGATGGAGGGGCCAGGAAGGGAGCCCACGTAAAATGAAGCAGCTCTAAACAGGAGTTGTCATACTCTGGCTCTCCTACTCAGGGCAAACATGGCCATGGAAAGGCTACAGACAATGAAAATAAGTAGGCAGTTTCTCTCTCCAAATATACAAATCCACATCCTTAATTTAAATCCTAATTTAAATTTAACAATGGATAAAATTCACTACTGCAAAGTTACAAGTTAAACTTATAATAGAAAAGGAGATTCGGTTTTTTTTTTTTTTTTTTTTTCCATTTTGTACCTTAACTGTCTTCAGGCTTTCTGGTATTAACATCTCTGCTTTCACCCATTTTCTGTCAGTTGATGTATTGAATGTCCAAAAGATTTCTTCCTCCTTTGATTCAAGTAAAACAACATTACTCATTCCCCAAATTCCACTCCCATATTTACATATGTACTCCCTTACATTACATTTCAACAGACTTCACCTTACCTGTATAATGTGAAGTACTGGGAAGCCTAAAGTATTGGTAAAAAGGTATATAACATTTTTTAAAGGAACAATAAAATGGAGTCAGGGAAAGATGAAAAGGCAGAGCCCAGAGAATTTTTTTAGGGCAGTTAAAATGCTCTGTATGATAACATATGGTCGACACATGTCATCATACATTTGTCCAACCCATGGGATGCACAACCCCAAGCTGGAACCGTAATGTAAACTATGGACTTTGAGTGATGATAATGTGCCAAAGCAGGTTCATCATTTATAACAAAGGTACCACCCTGATGGAGGATGCTGATAATAGGGAGATTGTACATGTGTGGGGACAGCAGGAAAATGGGAAATCTTTGTACTTCTCCACCTCATTTTGCTAGGAACCTAAATCTGCTCTATAAAAACAAACTTTAAAAAAAATAAGAAGGAAATAAAGCATGTCTACATGGTAAAGCTGCTTATTTTTTTATGATGGAAAGTAAGGACAGGACAAACACTTGAGTGAAATCTTAAATAAAGTATTGTACTCCAAAAATACAATTCTAAATAGAAATTCATAAAGCCAGCTACTAAATGTTCATCCCACTAACATTACTACATTTTATAATATTTCCACGACATTAGAAAAGAAACAGCACGCAAACACTTAATATTAAAAACACTTAATATTTAAAAATAATGACAAGCCAAAATTTAATATTTAAAAAAAACAATGTTATCAGATATGTTTTTCTGGACAATCTCAATTTATATACATATCTTTTTCTATGGGAGAATTCATTCCAAGTTCCAAACAATACAGTTATTTTCTGGAGATTATATTTCTATTTGACTCTCTTGTCATTCTATCAAAGACCTTTTTGTGCCTTCCAGAGCATGCTATGTCATGCATCTGTAAAATGATAATTTTCCAGGTTGCAAAGTGTATGCAAAATTACATTCTACTTGTACTACTTATACTAAGAGATAAGATACACGATAGAAGTCTATAATGTAGTCCAAAATTTTGCATATGTTGTTGTGCTTTATGATTTGTGACCATGCTTTTATGCTCTGAAATAATAATTTCTTTAGATTCCATCAAACATGCAGGTTAATTTGACATTTCTCTAGTAAAGATAGACCATATTTTTCATAATGTTTACCCATAGGATGCATTGATTTTTTTCATATATCAATATAGTGAAAATACAGAGTGGCATAAATGTTTCTCAGGTTGAGCTCTGAGACCGTCTGTGCCCTCCTTCTACTGTGAGAGAGAAAACAGCACTGGAAGGTGACATCTAGTTGCAATTCAAATGACATATGACACACTTTTTCAGACTCTTAGAAGCATTAATCTCCTGGCTTCACTTATTTCATTCATAGCCAACATTTTCTAAAAATGAATCTATTTTCAACTTAGTCCTTTACCCTCTGATGTCTACTCCAATTTCCAAGTCTTAAATATTTCAGAAGATAGTCTAAACCCATTAAAATGTACTTCATTTTATTACTTATTCATATCAGCTGTTAAGACTTCCACATGACAGTGAACCATCCATGGTAGACATATTTTGAGCTGAGAGCTTCTGGGTCACTTCAGGATGAACTAGAGCTACACAAAGCTGGGACACACAACTAATTTTTCTTTCAATAATTTCCTATCCAACTTCAGCTACTTAGCATTGATACACTTAAATCCTCCACAGATGCTTTAAGTGAAACTGCTTGGCATGTTGCATTCATCATGTCCCTTCACTTCTATCTTATGAAAATAACTTAGAGCAATTTGTACTCTTTTTTCCTCTAAGACTAATTAATTCCCCTCTGTTCTACCAAAAGAAGAATGTGTTTACATTTTTTTGAAAAGCAAGCAGAATTCTTTTCTAAACTTTAACAGCTTTTTGTACACTAAGTTAACAGTATATTATGAAGTACAGATTTTTATATCACATTTTCCTGCTTCACAACATAAGTAATGAAAAAGAAAATGAGTTTACTCCAACTAAATAAAATCAACTTTTATTTTATTCTGTTCTCATTCTCAGACTCTTACCTAGGTACTTTCAACAGGTGTCAATGTGAAAAAGAAACCCCTTGGCTCAGAAAAACCTTTCAAGTGATGTTCTAATTTTCTATTACCTTAAAATCAATCAGTCAATCAATAAAAATTCTTAAAATGTCTTTACTCCTCCAGACTAGGATCAATAATGCCATTTTACCTTTCAAGGAAAGAATTGCTCTATCTCTTGGAGACCTTAGCTTATCCTTCCCTCTTTCAGTGAGGAAATCAAAGATATTAAATTCTAGGTTGTTGTTTCTCTTCCATTTAAATCACTTTTGAATAAATGTGGGACTAGGATCATGTACTTTGGCAAAGACATTCCTGCAAGGAAAGCTTACTATGGCCTTTAAAAACTGTTTCATACAAGAAAAGATACTTTCTAAAGTATTTTTTTCCCTGCCCCAGCTATGTCTTCTTCCTATTTGTCACTGGGAATTTTAAAAATAATCTAAAAGGTACCACAAGCTGGGTACCCCACTACCCTTGGCTCACTGATGTGGAAACTCTCTTCAGGATAAAAGATAGGCTGTTGCTATGATTATGATTTCATAGATGTGAGACAGAGAACTAAGCTCAAGGATTAGCACTGCTACACATTTAAGCTGACCCTAAGAATCAACTCTTTACTTAAGAACTTGCCTTTCACCTGTGTTTTCTACTTCTCAAGTTCTAATGTCTACTGAAAATAAAGAAAGCTACTTTTAGCATCATCACTAGATATTTCTTGATTTACCTGTGTATACCTTAATGGTTGCTTTCTTCATTCTATCCAAGGAAGATGTAAAATGATCATTTAAATGTTAGGTTTGGAGTCATTTTTAACTTTGTGATAAAACTTCAACTTGCAATTTAAATGTATTTTGATGCAAATTTTACATTGGTGATCAATATGTGTTATATGTATAGAGTAGAGCAAACAGTGTAAGAAAAGGTAGAACCCTGCCTTGCAGAATACTAGGTAAACTAATAAACCAAACCACTGAGTATTCTAGGATATACCCCCCAACTAATTTTGATTAGTACATTAGATCAGTTCTCCATAGTAAACTTCTTATAATGCAGGAGATGGAGTTTTGATAACTCTATTCTTATTATATGATGTGGTATCTAAAGTCAATTTGTTGATGATATCTTCTATACAGTCCCAAAGTTTCTAACCCATCACTGATGTTCATGGTAGATTAAGATAACTTAGGATTAGAAGATATATGACACAAATTTCTACTTGTTTAAGATAATTCACTCAACATTCAGTGAATAATAATTATCTGTCATGTGAAAAGTACTATCACAGAACCACATATTTTTAAAGCATCTTTAACTGTAATATAAACTCAACGAAATTATTCTTGTGTCAAATACTATGAAGATATGTCATACAAATATAACACAGTTTCAGAACGCTAGAAATTGTGTCTCATTCATGAAAACAAACAAAATGTATTAGGCTATCTAATGAGTATATTCATCCAATTTCATGCTTTTGAACTCTGTGAATGTTCTAGAAAAGAAGAGGAAGAAGAAAAAAGACTGGACTGAAGAAAATGACACAAAAGAAAAAAGAAATGGGTGATGTGATAGAACTAGGAAGAAAAAGAGAACTCCTCTTTTCAGTTCTCACAATAATAGGCAGGTAATAGGTCATACCTGAGGATTAATTCAGATTGCAGAAGCAAATGGATGAGAAGAAAATGTTATTGACAGATGGTTAGTGATGCTTGATAAGAACATATGATAAGCTTTTGTTGGAAAATGAATCTGGCCAATGTCAGGAGGAAGTTTCAACTAGATTTATTTGAAGCAGCTGAAGCCAAAAGAATCTGACTGGGATATTTTTACTGTTTTCCTTTTTCCTGTTAGAATTCCTGCAATTTTTATCAAATGTCTCCCATTGCTAGAATGATCACTATTTACTCCTGTGATTTTCTTTCTTTTACTTCTATCTATAAATAATTTTCTTCTCGATAGAAATTCTCAGTGTCTCAAATATTTACCACTTATGGAGGATTGTTTTCAATCAAAGTTAGAGGGGAATAAAAAAAAGTTTCGATTTGTCTTATTTGCTAGCATTACCACAGCAACTTTCATTCTACTCAGTAAGCCATTTTTTCTCATTCCAATGACTCATTTGTTTGTATTTAATCAGTAATTACCAGTGTCTAAAACTGTATCTACTGGTACCATACAAGTAATTTGTTCCCATCATAAGTATAGCTCTAGTGATATATGGATCTAAAATCAAAAACAGATTCCATCAGAATGTCAGTACAGAGCCACTATACAGAACCTCAAATATCTTGTTTGTTTTTAATTAGACCTATAATTTCTTTATAATACTTCCATGAATTTTAACAATTTTTCAAAATAATACTGTGCAAATTATCACATTACATGTTCTACATGAGAGTATTTTTTTTTAAAGCAGGTTCCATGCCAGGCATGGAAATTAACACTGAGCTTGAACTCACAACCCTGACATCAATGTGAGATCAAAAGTCAGACACTTAAACAACTGAGCCACCCAGGCACACCTATATGACAGTAGGTCTTAAACCAGGTTCTTAATATTTCTTTTCAAAGGTATACTAAATGAAGTTAAGTTAAAGAATATCTAAAGCCTGCACACAACTGAGAAATAGAAACACAAGTTGCCAAAATGGAATTTCACTTATTCAATGATTTTGAAATAAATCCAAGTTTCTTCTCCCCTTATTATTATATAGTCTTACTCTCAGAGCACTGTTTTCCATGGAGTAATAGAATTGAGGATGGCAGCTCTTGCGGAGGCAGTGACATACAGAGCTATTTAAATAAGCTCTGCTGTCTAAATGGTTAAGAGTAGAAGCATCCTTAACTCCTACCCATATATAGTAACCTGAAAAATAAAGGAAAGGGAAGTAATTTAGAAAAAAATTAGTTCCTTTTTGTTGGAAGAAAATTATTGTATTTCTGAACTTTTCAAAATCAGGTTTGAAAGACAAATATTTTACTTAAAGAAATGTGATGTTTTATTTACTTATTATTTTAGGGATATGATATTTTAAAATGATTATATCAACTACAAATTATAGGTTTTCATTTCTATATGTGATTTTAAAATACATTGATATCTGCTGCTTGTTCCTGAAATTTCAATTCAATATTCTTCTAAAAAGATATCCACTGATATAAAAATCTCCATGCTACCAAATTATCATTTTCTTTTAAATGTCAAAATGCAATCTTTATTTAACCAAGAATTCCTTACCTTTCTTCCCAGAATTCTTTCCCCTTTTATTTTTTTCTATCTTTTACTTTTAGAAAAACCTTTATAGTTTAAGGAAATATAATTTAAACAGATCCTCTTTCTTACCTAACCACATGAAAGTATCAGATACCACAGTCCTATTAAACTGCACCTATGGATTTTATAGTACATAAAAATATTGTCAATCAATTTTATCCTGATACCTAAAACCAATTTGCACTGTTCTTAAATTTATAATATATACAATGCAGAGATACAAAGATATTTCTATGATTTTACAACTTCACTTTTCAATAGTAAAATTTTTCAATGTGTTATTTCTTTGTAAGTTAGTGAATATTCCCTATAATTTCTAAAAACTATGAATGTAAATTAGGTAAAAACTCTTATTTACTTAGAAATGTAAAACTGTAAGCAAAATACCATTGTAAGTTAACACTTTGCATCTGACTTATACACAAAGAAATGATACATAAGATAAAGACATTTTTACAAAAGCTGAGACAGATCAATTGCAACATAAAATATCTCAAAAGATAAGGAAAGAACAGTTCTACCAAGTGATTGGGATGGCTGAAACCACAGAATTCTTGAACTTTGAGACCAGATCCAGGCTGTGGTAGTTTAGATTCTGACTAATTTGAATGCTGAAAACAAAAGCTAGAGGAAGCGTCAGCCTCTCTCAATGAAGTCAAAGACTAGAGGTGGAGAATTATGCTCAAAATCCAATGTGGAAAATATACCGACATTCACTACCTTGGGCTATGACTAAGTGACAGGGTGTGCAAAATTCCAAGGATTATCACAAAGTATAAAACCCTAAACTAGTAGTGTTACTGGGGTTAGTCTTGGGGAAATAGACATCAAAAAACACCTGGATTATTCATCTATTAATAGCAAGGCTTATACTCAAAAGAAACTACTTTTCACCACTTTACTAACTTGAGTTTGACCAAAGTCTAACTGACTTGGGAAAAGAGAAATATCAACTCCAGGATATTCCAGCCTTCTACATGAGGGGAAGAAAATACCTGGATCCAGTCCCCTCTAGCCTTACTGTCTCACCTAAGGTTGGGAGAGGAAGCACTTTCGAAGGTCACTTAACAGAGGAACAATCTCACTAAAAGAATGAGATACAATCATAGGATTCTAGAATGTTTCTCTTCCTCCTTACAACTTACCACAACTCACATAAAAGGGGGTCCTGCATAATAATAGAGTAATACTATTCAAATAACTGTAGGTCTTAAACCTATTTTAGGATGTCTCTAAATTCAACAGGTAAGACAAAAACAAGGATATCAGATGAAATTTTAGCCTTACACATCTGAACCTGCAGCAAACAATAAAAATTCTAATTTCTAGCTACATAAACATAATAGGTCATGCTAAATACCTATTGACTTTAGTTCACTTTATACAGCACATTATGTCTGGCCTTCATAAAAACATTACAAAGCATACTGAATGGAAAAAAAAGAAAAAGAAAAAGAAAAAGAAAAAGAAAACCAACCAACAACAACAACAACAAAACACTTAGTTTGAAGAGACATAGCAAGTGTCAAAACCGACCCGGCTCTAACAGAAAAAAGTAGAAACATGCATAAAAAGATGGACAATGTAGTCAGAGATATGGATATTCTAAGAAAGAATTTTAAAATGACCTATTATGTTCTCTAGAGGTCAAAACAAAACACTATAACAGAATGAAGATTGACTTTAATAGGGTCATTAAGTACACTTGGTACAGCTGAGAAATGAATCTCTAAGCTGGAGAATATGTCAACAGAAATTTTCAAAACTAAAAAGCAAGATAATTTTTAAGTGGAAAAAAAGGAATATAATATTCAAGGACTGTGGAACGACTACAAAAGGTTTAACGTACATATAATGGGAATACAAGAAGAAGAAAGAAAGGAACAAAAGCAATAAGCAATATCTGAAACAATATTGACTGACAATTTTCTCTAAATTAATGCCAGACTTCAACTCACAGATCCAGGAAACTCAGAATACACCAAGTAAGATAAATACCCAAAAACCTACATATATAAGCGTGTCATATTTAAACTTCAAAAGATCAAAAACAAAGAGACAATCTTAAAGAAAACCAAAGGAGATAAAGAAATCTTACCAAGAGGAATAGTGATTAGAATTATATTGGACTTCTATTTAGAAACCATCAAAACAATACGAATATAGAATAAAATATTTAGTCTTAAAAAAAAACTAAACTCAGAATTCTATATCCAGCAAAACCATTCTTCAAAAGTGATAAGGCTGCAGCCAGAGATCTAAGTAAAACAGATATAAGTAACACGCCTGAATGAGAAATTTAAAGCAACAATCAGGGATGCCTGGGTGGCTCACCAGTTGAGCATCTGCCTTTGGCTCAGGTCATGATCCTGCAGCCCCAGGATCAAGTCCCACATTGGGCTCCCTGCATGGGTCCTGCTTCTCCCTCTGCCTCTGCCTCTGCCTCTCTCTGTGTGTGTCTCTCATGAATAACTAAATAAAATCTTTTAAAAAAAGCAACAATCATAAGGATACTCACTGTGCTTGAGAAAAGACTAAAAGACATCAGTAAGACACTTAACATTGAGATAACAGAGTTTTAAAAGAATCAATCAGAGATGAAGAGTACAATAAATGAGGCTGGAAACAGACTTGATGCAACGAACAGCAGGCTGGAAGAATCAGAGGAACAAATTAGTGATGTAGAAGACAAAATAATGGAAAGTAATGAAACTGAATAATAGAGAGAAAGAATTACACAACATGAGAATAGACTTAGGGCACTCAGTGACTCCATCAAACATAATAACAATCAGGTTATAGGAGTTTGGAAGAAGAGGAGAGCAAAGGGGGACAGAAATTTATTTCAAGAAATAATAGCAGAAAACTTCCCTGATCTGGGGAAGGCAAGAGATATCCAGATCCAGGAAGCTCAGAGAATTCTCATCAAGATCAACAAAATAGGCCAACACTAAGACATTTTGTAATCAAGTTTGCAACATATAATGATAAAGAAAAAAATCTTAAAAGAAGTCCTTAACTTACAAGGGAAAACTCATAAGGCTAGCTGGAGATTTCTCAATAGAAACTCTGCGAGCCAGAAGGAAGTGCTATGACATATTCAAAGTGCTATAATGGGAAAAATGTGCAGCCAAGAATACTCTATTCCAGCAAGGCTGTCATTCAGAATAGGAGGGAAGATAAAGAGTTACCCCAAGAAACAAAAACTAAAGGAGTCTGTGACCACTAAACCTGCAAGAAATATTAAAGGGGACTCCTTGAGTATAAAAGAGACCAAAAGTGACAAAGGCAAGAAAGGATCAGAGAAAATCTCCAGAAGCAACAACAAAACAGTAATAAAATGGCAATAAATACATATCTATCAATACTTACTTTGGATGTAAATGGACTAAATGCTCTATTAAAAAGACAGAGATTTTCAGAATGGATAATGCCTATATGATGTCTAAAAGAGACTTATTTTAGACCTAACGGCTCCTGTAGATTAAAGGTGAGTGGATGCAGAAACATTTACCATGCAAATGTATGCCAGAAGAAAGCAGGAGTAGCAATACTTATATAAGACAAATTAGATTGTATTTTTAAAAAAGATTTATGCATTTATTTTAGAAATTGAGCATGTGAGCAGGGAGAGGGGCAGTGCAACAGAGAGAGAATCTCAAGCAGACTCTGCACTGAATGTGGATCCTGAGATGGGGCTTGATCTGAGATCATGACCTTAGCCAAAACCAAAAGTTGTATGCTCAAGTGCCTGAGTCACTCAGGCACCCCTAGACAAACTACATTTTAATCCAAAGACTATAACAAGAGATGAAGAAGGGCACCATCCTAATAAAGGGGATAATCCAACAAAAAGATGTAACAGTTGTAAATATTTATTCATTCAACATGAAAGCAACCAAATGTATAAAGCAATTAATAACAAACATGAACTAATTCATATTAATATAATAACAGGGGCCTTAACACCCTACTTATATCAGTGGACAAATTATCTAAACAGGAAGAAACAAGGAAACAATGGCTTTGAATGTAAGTATTGTTAAAAGAAATTCTTCAAAGAGAAGGAAAATGATACCCATTAGAAACTTAGATCTCAATAAAGAAAGGAACAGTATTAGGAAAGCAGTAAATAAAACACATCAGTTGTTTCCAAGGTCTGAAAAATCTTTTAATTTTAATTTTCTTAATTTATCTCAAAGAGAACAGTTTGTTCAAAATAGTAACAGCCACAATGTATTTGATGATTATAGTTTGCATATAAGTGAAATGAATGACAACAATACAAGGGACAGGAGGAAGCAGTGAGGAATATTTTGTTATTATAAGATACTTGCACTACATGAAGGAGTATGAAGTTATTTGGAAATGGAATCAGATTAGTAGTAAATGTTTTTTGCAAACTCAGAGAACGCACTAAGAAAGGGAAGAAAAGGCAAGATGGAAAATTATGTAAAAAATAAAAAGAGGGACACAATATTATAGGCATCCCTAAAGGACAAAGTTTCCTTTTAAGAAACTAGAAGAAATTAGAAAGGAAATTAGAAGTCTGTATTGAGATCTCATTTCAGACAGCCTGAAAGGGATGGATGGGTAAGGTTTCAATAGGCACTAATAGGGCAAGATGGAAAATTATGTAAAAAATAAAAAGAGGGACACAATATTATAGGCATCCCTAAAGGACAAAGTTTCCTTTTAAGAAACTAGAAGAAATTAGAAAGGAAATTAGAAGTCTGTATTGAGATCTCATTTCAGACAGCCTGAAAGGGATGGATGGGTAAGGTTTCAATAGGCACTAATAGGGTCAAATATGCTTTAAATAGAAGGACTCTGTATGTGCAAAGGCACCAATTTGAAGATGCGTATGTAGTAAAGAGTAATTTGGATCACTGTTTGGTCACCTCAGCCAAGTGTGCCAGTCACATTCCATCATGCAAATGAATTGTTTTATTCATCTGGAATCTTCTATTAAACCACTTGCTTGTATTGAAAAAAAAAAGAAAGGGTAGAAAAGGAATTATAATTGAAATACTAAAAAAGGAAACAAAAAAGGAGCATATAAAATCCTCATTAAAAAGTACAAAGGAATAACAGGAGTGGAAGACAAAGGTAGGGACAAAGATCAAATGCAACAAATAGAAAGCACTAACACAGAGGCCCCTAGGACAAACATTTAATAGAAGCTCCAGAAGACCAAAACAGAGGGATGAGAAGAGAATCACTTAAAAATAGTAACACACCATTTCCACAAATGATAAAATGAATGCATTCTGAGCATTGAAAATTGTAAATAAAAATAGGTTCACATCTACACTCATCATCATGACATTTTCAAACATTAGAGATAAATATTTTTAAAAATCTGCATAAAAATGAAAAACAATTAGCTCAATTTAACACTCACACCTCAATCCTTCATCTGTAGAATCAAAACTGCAGAGTCTTGTATCTAGATGGCACAGTTCCTGCTCTGTATTCAATGCTTGACATGGTAAAATTTCATCTGTTAAATTTAAAGATTGGAAAGAAGTGAGATTTAGGTGCATCTGGAAAGCCACATGTATTTCTTAAAATGTTAGCATTTGTTCTAGAAAGCACTCCCACCCAGCTTCTCTCTGTGGCCACATCTCCCCTCATGCAACATTACACATAGAGAGACAGAACAGTATGACCATGCCCATGCTTCTGGGTTTTTAACCAGGTCTCTGGGGTGATGACTGAGCTTCCATGTCTCTCCAGAAGTAACATGGCTTCACATGGAAACAAAAACCTATAATCAGGAGGATAATTGTACACATATCAACTAAAACATAGGCCATCCTCTTTAAGTGGAAGCTGATCTACTGGAAGTACTGCCCTGCAATCCTCTCCCATGGTGTCTCTTTTTCCCTCCATTGCCCTCCCAATACAAGGCTGCAAAGTGCCCTGTTGCCACTTCCAGACAATTCTATCTCCTCTCCAAAAATTCTTAAGCTGTGAGTCTCCTGACATTCAGTGACATACCTCACTATGCCAGCTTGTGACAGTCATCCACAGACACTGGTGCCACCACTACCCACCCTGAAGATTTTGGCTCTTGACTCACTGTCACTATAATTTTCACCTCTAGTTTCATCTTGCCTCTTAATTTCTTGCTTTTTTCTCATTGATGATCATGAAGAAAGGTTCAGTAAAATGACCTCTGCCACTGCTCCTTTGACTACTGTCATTATTAGTGATGACAACATTTCCTTTACCTTAACTTTGAGTGGTCCACTCCCCAACCATCACCTCTGTCTCTCCACTCATTCCTTCCAGTATCTCAGCTCTAACAATTTTTTTGACAGCACTAGGCCCCACAACCTATTGGTCCTACAGTTTTCTAATTCCTTTCATCCTCTTTCCTGTTCTCATGTCCTTTCTCAAGGATGTGTTAGAGCCATCAGTCGGTGCTCCTATGATTCCTCATACCATCAGGGCAAAAACTCTGTTAAGTACAATCTGGTGCATACTGTAAGTCTCCCATAAATAGCTTTTTTTTTTATCATACTGTGTCAAAGAACATGAATTCAACAGAGTGAATTTAAAGATCTAGTTGGCTTTATTAAGCAGATTCATGAATTGGGCAGCATCCCATCTAGCAAGTAGAGCAGGACTCTGTGGAGCTGTACAAAATGGAAGGTTTTTATAGGAAGGAGAGTGGGGTGAGGAGTTATTCGCAAAAGAGAAGAAAGGCTTGTTCCAGGCAAAGTCACCTTCCCTTGGAGAAGGCCAAGGGGTCTTATTAGGTAGATTGCTTCATCTTCCCTTGGGGGATAGAGAAGGGTCCGTGTGACAGAGCAGCTCATTAGTGCTGATCAGAAAATTCCTGATTGGCAGGTTAAGACACTTTTCTGAGGAAGCTGAAACTGTAATTAGGTTAGATATTAAGCCCTAGTTTGGTAACTTAGCCTTGCCCAGGTGACACCTAGGCTTGTGGTTTTCTTTTTAACAAATGAGCTGCTTGATGTTAAGCTTTTGATGGGCTCCATTTCAAAGACCTCCATCTCAAATAAGCCATTTATTCATGAGAAGCACAGAGAGGAAAGAGAGAGGCAGAGACACAGGCAGAGGGAGAAGCAGGCAGAGGGAGAAGCAGGCTCCATGCAGGGAGCCCGACAGGGACTCGATCCCAGGTCTCCAGGATCACGCCCTGGGCAGAAGGCAGTCGCTAAACCACTGAGCCATCAGGGCTGCCCTGGAGTTCCCCTTTTAGAAAGCCCTGGGTGGCCTAGATAATGGATGACTTGAGTAACCCTGCTTCTCCCTTCCTGCCCTTTAAGTCCCACACATTTTCAATTCACCAATAGAGTGAGTCCTCAAAACCCTAGGCCCGCCGCCCTTGGACCCAATGAAGACAGAACTCGATGCTCGCCCTCTCTCCATGACCTCGCTGTATGGCCCTTGGACTTGGATGTGCTGGGTATCCTCCAAGACCTATGAGTAATGAACCTTGTTTTTTTTTTTCAAAGTTCTCTGATGGCTATCGCTGGGGTGCATCCTGCAATCCTAACCATAGCCACAAGGTCTGGGTCAGCCCCAAGAGCTCTGGTTGGGGAAATGTATGTGGGGGTTTGCATTAGCAGCATGGGCCCAGGTGAGTGCTCCAGGTATTTGCAGCCAAAGGCATCATTAGCAATAAGCTGACACCTCCAGGAAACTCACCACCATTCCAGTCTACATTTGTGTGGCTGAAGGTTAGTGAAGGAGAGCTCACCACCATGATGACTAAAATCTGTGACCACTCACTCCATTGCTTGTGGCCAGCCTAACACATTCCCCTTTCTTTCCTTTTCCTCCATTCCTAGCCAGCTATTCAAACCCTTTATCCCTCCCTCCTTCCACAGCCAACTCCTCCTCCCCTATTATCATTCTCTGCTAATCATCTTGTTTCACATTTTTTGGGGGAAAAATGAGAGAAAACAGCACAAAGACCTCCAAGAACCAAAACCCATCTCCTTGCACTGCTGCCCATGTTTCTACAGAAAATCATCTCTTCCTCCCTGTTTTGGGAATTTTCCAGCAATTTCCTCCCCTCCTTTACATCGACAGGTTTTCTTTCACTTCACACAAAGGCACCAAAATTGTACCCATCTTAAGAGAACCCTCTGACCCTGTGGCCCTCTCCAACTAACTTCCTATGTTCTGCCTATTTACATGGACTCTGACACCAATTCTTTCCAGTGAGCTTTTTTTAAAATATTTTTTTAATGAAGTAAAATTCACAGAACATAAAACTCACCATTATGACCATTTTAAAGTGGACAATTCAATGGCTTTTATACATTCACAATATTGTACAATTATTACCACTAATTCCAAAACGTTTTCCTCATCCCAAAATAAAACCCATATTCATGTAAGTCACTCCCCATTCCCTACTCCTCCTCAGACCCTGACAACCACAAATCTCCTTTCCATCTCTATATATTTGCCGATTCTGGACATTTCATATAAATAGAATCATACAATATATGGTGTTTTGTGTTTGACTTCTTAGCATAATGTTTTCAAGGTTCATTCATGTTGTAGCACATATCAGGACTTCTTTCCTTTTCTGTACTTTACCCCAATCCACAGAAAGTGCATCTATCATGAATGACCTCTATATTGCTAAATCCAACATTTAATTTTTCCTCCTGAGCATACCTTATGTGTCAGTAATATTGAACATAGTTGATCACTCTCTCTTTCCTGAAACCTTTTCTTCACTAGGTTCTGATACTTAATTCTCTCTTGGTTTTCCTCTTAAATTTCTAGTTTTTCATTCTCCATCTCCTCTGCTGTTTGTCCTCATTTCCTCCATAGTACACAAAGTAACATGAGAATGCCCCAGAGCTCAGTTCTTGGATCTCTTCTCTACACCCACAATCTTTTTTTTTTTTTTCCACAATCTTAATGTCACCTTGTCTCATGCATTTAAAACATTTCCTAAGGGATCCCTGGGTGGCGCAGCGGTTTGGCGCCTGCCTTTGGCCCAGGGCGCGATCCTGGAGACCCGGGATCGAATCCCACATCGGGCTCCCGGTGCATGGAGCCTGCTTCTCCCTCTGCCTGTGTCTCTGCCCCTCTCTCTCTCTCTCTCTCTGTGCGACTATCATAAATAAATAAAAATTAAAAATAAATAAATAAAAAAAATTTCCTAAATGCCAATTCCTCATAAGATATTTCAGGCCCAACTTCCCTGGACTCCAATATACATATCCCATTGCTATCTCAGCCATTTCACGTGGACAGCTAACACGTATCTCGATAGAAATGGATCTAAAACCAAAGTTCTGATTCTGTCTGCTTATACTTTTTCCTCCTGCTTTTCTTCCCATCTCAGCTTGTGACAACTCCATCCCTCCCATTTCAGGAAGAGATCTGGATTCATGACCCATCTCTTGCTCTCATCCATCGTGTCATCCATCAGCAAATCTTTGTTTTATCTATAAAATACATCCAGAATCTCACTGTCTTACAGCCTCTGCTATTACTACTACCAATTCTGACTCAAGGGAATATTGCTCTTTCTGGTTACACTAATAATATATTTTCCCCCTTGTTGCTGCCCTTGTGGCCTTCTGACCTTTAAATATGGGAGTCAAATCATATCTCCTCTGCTCAAAATTTTTACATGGGTTTCTGTCCTTCACAGAATAAATGCAGAAGCCCTTACCATGATCTTTCTCATACAAACCAGGATGACTCTTGCCTCAGGACCTTTGAATTTATGATTCCTTCCAAATTGCACATGGCTCTTTCCCTCAACTCCTTGGGGATTCTTTTTTGCTCAGAAATATGTTCTCCATGTACCATGCCTGACTACTCTATTTAAAAACCTCATCTTACCTTCACCTGTGGCACTTCTTATCTTGGCTTTCTATTTTATTGTTCTCCATAGCACATATTACCACTTGACATAAATTTTTTTAAATTTATCTACTTAGTGTCTTTCTCCCTTTTGCTAAAAGGTAAGTTCCATGAACACAGGGATTGCTGTTTGTTTTTTACTGCTATCTCCCCATTGTCTGAAACAACTCTTGACACAACATAGGTGCTCAATATTTACTTGTTTAAGGACTGAATAAACATATGACCTAAGAACAATTCAACAAAACACTTGAAAATATCATAGATTGCATGTAAATTGTTTACACTTTTATTTGAAATAAAATTGAAGCAACTGGTTATAAAACAATTTATGAACAACATTCATAAGCTGATTTCTTATAATGGAAGCTCATAAATGATGAGTATGCAAAGCCTCTCAATTGTGAGATCCACTGAAAATAAAACTGCATATGCAATTAAGGGAGGGTAGGTAATAAATGAAGCTAAGATTGCACAATAACAATGTGAGACAATTAAAACCGTAATTTTTATAGATTCATGTATAGCTGCAGATCTGCTGCCCCCTAGAGCTAAATAATTATTGGCTATAGTTCAACTAACTATCATATATTATCTCTAATTTTTCACTATTTATAGAAGACAAAAAACTCACAAAAACACTATAAACAAAAATAGAAAAAGTCAAGTATAAATCACAAGATATTATAAATGTAACTTGTGTCAATTGGCATTAAGTATCTTTCACCAACATCGACCATTTTTATTGCCTTCATCCCCCAAACTGGAATTTGTAACCATAAAAACAGCAGATGGGAGTATAAGTCAACAATCAGTTAATCTGGACATCTCTTTTTATTTTAGCGTATTGAATCTGAGAGTTCAAAACTATTACACATTTTTTCTACATGCCCACTCTCTTTCTCATTTTTTTCATGGCACCACAATCTAGCTGCAGAAAATTGAGTATTTTCAAGTCCTCCATCCGTGATACATGATCATCAGGATGAAGCTCTGCCAACCATTTTAAGGTCTTTATACCAATAAAGGCACATTTCCTTCAAATCTCATCTTGTACAAGCAGGTTATGCAAAATTGGCCAGACTCTCTCTCCGACGGGACATAATGAAGTCCAAGTCTCATGGCCATTGCAGTAAAAGCTATAATTGACATCCACTTTTGACTCCAGGGGCTTTAGATAATTTCTTAATCAATTTTCTTAAATTAGTAATGAATTTCAAGGAACGGTTGTTAGATCTTAAAAGGTAGTTAGAAGTTAATAAGACAAAAAAGGTAACTAGGTGCTTAGTTATTTAACTGGATAATATGTATGCACCATTCAGATTCTCATTAAAGGATGATTTGTGTATTTGAGGCCTTTATAAATGAGACAAAGGCAACATCCTGGCAAATCAATCTAAATATATTCAGAGAATTTTCACAATATTCTGATTATGAGCCACAGCATGCAATTTTTATAAAAATTATAATAAGAAATTTATTCAAAAATCAGTGGCTAAACACATATTTATTCATAGTCATAAAGCTTCACTTTTTTTTCATACACGATACTTTGGTAAAGTCTAAAAAGATATTCCTTTCAATGAATGTGCAGTGAATTTTCTTAGAAAAGGGCAATAGTTAGAATGATGCTGTTTGAAGTTATGAGAATAATCTAAAACATTTATCTAATAAAAAAAAAGAATTTAGTTGAATTGTCCAACTTACCAAATGTTCAGATTTTATAGAGATACCTATACCATAAGCATTTTTTAAAATTGTTCACATTTTGATAGTAAAGAGAAATATCACAGCAAAACAATAAAGTTATGCTTTTTCTTTAAAGATAATACTACTTAGTACTCTGTGGCAGCTTCCTCGCCATCAGAATTGTTTCAGTTTTAAAAAGTTACTGTTTGTTCATTAAATGTACTTAACTTTCATAGAATAAAATCCAGACTTTTGGTTATCTGGTTCTATGAGTTTTGGCAAATATAGACCCATGATTTTTCAGTCAATACTCTATTTATTTAGTCAGATCTTCTTGATGCCTTTGATCATTACTTTGTAGTTTTCAGAATACAAATCCAGCATATTTTTTGTTTGATTTATTTATTTATTTTAGATTTTATTTACTGATTCATGAGAGACACAGAGAGAAAGGCAGAGACACAGGGAGAGGGAGAAGCAGACTCCCTGTGGGGAACCTGATGCAGAACTCTATCCAGGACCCAAGGATTGGGAGCTGAGCCAAAGGCAGCTGCTCAAACACTGAGCCACCCCGTTGCCCCTATTTTGTTGGATTTATATGTAAGAATTTCCTTTGATTGTATTACAAATTGTTGGATTTATGTGCATAGAATTTTTTGTAGTATTTCCTTATTACTATCATTCTCTTAATACCTGCAGAGTCTTTGATATTAGCACTATTTCACTCCAAATGTGTGTCTTTTCTCTTTTTCTCTACCTTCTTCTCAGGTAGAACTTTATCAATTTTGGTACCTCTTCAAAGGACCAGCTTTTGGTTTTGATAACTTTCTCTAATACTTTCCCATCTTAAATTCTATTATTTATTCTTTATATGTATTATTTTCCCACTGCTTGATTTAGCTTTTAAAAGTTCTTCTTTTTTACTTTCATTAGATAGATAGTTAAAGTTACTGACTTGAGAGCTTTTTTCTTTTCTAATAAAAATTTTATGTCAATTATTTTTTTTCTAAGCACTGCTTTAGCTATATTTTACAAATTTTAGTAAGTTGTATTTTCATTTACTTTCAGTTAAAAATATTTGGCTATTTCAAAGTATGTTTTATTTAAATGTGTGATATTTAATTTCCAAATGACTGTGGATGTCTCAGATTTGTAGTTTAATTTCATTTTTCTCAGAGGAGATACATTTTACTATTTCAATTGTTTTAACATCCTTAAGGTTTGTTCTGCAGCCCCAGTAGTACTGCTAAGCCATATTGGAAACTGGAAATTTCAGTAATACTATCTTCATTTAACACTTTCATATTTTGTTCATCATTGATTTTTTATTAATTGTGAGCTTTTAATACGTGGTATTAAAATATTATTTACCTTAATTAGTGCTTGTCTCACTCTGCTCAGGCTGCTATAACAAATTGCCATAAATTAGATGGCTTAAGGAACAAAAATTTATATTCTCACAGTTCTGGAGGCTGAAAGTATAAGGCGTGTTTGGGTTCCCATAAGGGTCCTCTTCCTGGCTTGTACATGGCTACTTTCTCACTGTGTCCTCACATGACAGAGGGAGAGGGTGAGAGAGGGAGAGAGAAAGACATGGTGGTGGAGAGGAAGAGGGAAAGAGTGGGGGGGGGGGGGGAGAGAGAGAGAGAGAGAGAGAGAGAGAGAGAGAGAGAGAGAGAGATCTCCTCTTTTTATAAGGCCACAGTCCTTCCTGTCATATTAGGACCCCACCCTTATGATCTTATTTAATCTTAATTATCTAGATACTATTTCCAATATAATCACACTGGGGATTAGAGCTTCCACATGTGAAATTTGGAGGGGACACAGTTTGTTCCCTAACAACAAGTTTTTACCATCCCCTTGAATTCTGCATCTGCAGGAGTAGGTCACTTGCCTCCCTATAGCCTTGCCACTGGGCCCAGGCTGCAGTCCATCTTAGTAAATGTTCCACATGCACTTAAAAGGAATTTAAGTCTTAAATTACTTTTTAAAAATATCAATTATAGGGGATCCCTGGGTGGCGCAGCGGTTTGGCGCCTGCCTTTGGCCCAGGGCGCGATCCTGGAGACCCGGAATCGAATCCCACGTCGGGCTCCCGGTGCATGGAGCCTGCTTCTCCCTCTGCCTGTGTCTCTGTCTCTGTCTCTGTCTCTCTCTCTCTCTCTCTCTCTGTGACTATCATAAAAAAATAAAAAATTAAAAAAATATATCAATTATATCAAGTAGGTAGATATTGCCTTTTTATTTTGTTGTTTCTTTTGCTGTGCAGAAGCTTTTTGATTTGATGTATAGTCTCACTTGCTGGTTTTTCTTTTGGTGTCATATCCCCCCAAAAAAGGTTGCTGAGATTAATGTCACGGAGATTTTTCCCCTATGCTTTCTCTACAGGTTTTATGGTTCCAGATCTTATGTTTAAGTTTTTAATCCATTTAGGATTGATTTTTGTTCATGGAATAAGATGAGTCTGATTTCATTTTTCACCATGTGGCCATCCAGTTTTCCCAACACCATTTATTGAAGATATTATCCTTTCTCTATGAAGCATTCTTGACTCCCTATCAAATATTAGTTTATCTACCTACAGTGTTTTATTTCTGGGTTCTCTATTGTGTTCCATTGCTCTATGTGTCACTTTTTAAGCCAGTAGCAAATTGGTTTTAATTAGTATAGCTTTGTAGTCTAATTTAAAATCAGGAAGTATGAGGCCTCTGGCATTGTTCTTTCTCAGGATTGCTTTGGCTATCTGGGGTCTTTTGTGGTTCCCTACACATTTTAGGGCTTTTTTCCTTAAGTTTTGCAAATTCTTGCTGATTTGGGGGGTGTGTTTTTTCTATTATTAACTGAGAGATGTGTATTCAAGGCTCCTTGTGTAATTGTAGATTTTCCTATTTCTTCTTTTATTTCTTCATACTGTTTTTAGGTGCATACATATTGAAAACTATTCTGCCTTTCTAGTGAATTTACCCTTTTATCATTATATAATGTCCTTCTTTATTCCTATTAATTTTCCTTGTTCTGAAGCACATCTTGTTTGATATTAATATAGCCATATCACCTTCTTTTAATCCCCTTACTATTAAAAATTCTCTATTTGTTGTTCTTTTTTTAAGTGTAGTTGACACATAACATTACATTACTTTCAGGTGTACAACCTAGTGATTCCATAAATCTATACGTTATCCTAATGCTCACCAAAAGTGTAGCTACCATCTGTCACCACAGAACATGGTTACTGTACCATTGACTATATTCTCTACACTGTACCCTTTAGCCTCGTGACTTATTCATTCCACTCCCCTTCACGCATTTTACCAATCCCTCCACCCCCTTCCCCTCTGGCATCCATCAGTCTGTTCTCTGTGTTTATAGATACATTTCTGCTTTTTGTTTATTCATTTTTTTCTATTCCACATACATTTTTAATTTTTTGAGGAATCCCAATATTTTTCCATAGTAGCTGCACCAATGTACATTTCTCTTCCTCCACACCTTCCCTAATATTTATTTCTTATCATTTTTTACTTTAGCCATTCCAACAGGCATAAATAATATCTTATTGTGTTTTTTTATATTCATTTCCCTGATCATGAGTGGTGTTGAGCATCTTTTAATGTTGGTCTTCTGTATGTCTTCTTTGGAAAAGTGTCTACATAGATAATCTGCCCATTTTTTAGTTGGGTTATTTTCTTTTTTTAGTGTTGCAGAGTTTGTGTTCTCTACATTTATTGTACTTTGTGCTCTTTACTACCACTCTACTATCATTTTGCCTTCACCATCTGTTTTCCTTTTTCTTCTAGTGGATTGTTTCTCTATTTTAATATTTTTATGCTCAACTTTAGTGTATCTATTTTCCTTTACTTATAAATGTTTAGTGTTCACTCTAGGGATGATATGTGCACCTTAGTTTAACACTCTATGTAGAGTTTGTTAACATTTCAAATAAAATGTAGACATCTTAAATTGATTCTCCCAATTTCATGGTATACTTATCATATGTGCTACATCTACATACTTTGAACTCACCAAAAGGATGTTCAAATGTCTGTTTTCAAGAGTCCTGTGTACAACAAAAATCTTTAGAGGAGAAGATAATTCCATTATATTCTCTGATATTTATGACTTCAGTTGTTCTTTATTCCTACCAATAAAATTTTTCTCTGGAATTTTTTTTCAGCCAGGAAACCTGCCTTAACATTTCTTTTAGAGTACATTTTCTGGTGATGAATTATGTTAGTTTTTCTTCTGAGAATATCTTTCTTTTACCTTAACTCCTGAAGGATATTTTCAACAAATATAGAATCCAGAATTACTTAGTTTTAACATTTAAAAAATGCATCTCTATAGTCTCACTTCCATAATGATGGGAATACTACAATCTCTACAGAAAGTAGAGACTACCATCTCTCCCAAGCAGAGACTTAGGTGGCTACAGATGAGAAAGTATTCCTATATTATAGAATTAGCTCAGGAAAGCCCTGTAATAGTTTGCTAGGGCTGCCATAACAAAGCATCACAGGTTTGGTGGCTTAAACAACATAAATTTATTTTCTCATGATTTTGGAAGCTATAAGTCTCATAAAATCACATTAGATAGCTTGAGGACATACCTTAATTTCTGAGTTTAAAACAAAAGCCAAAAAATAATATATATTCTTAGCATAAATATAAGTACTGCTAAAAAATAGTTCCATGATATTTTTTTTAAGTCTGTGTTCTGGGATGCCTGGATGGCTCAGTGGTTGAGTGTCTGCCTTCAGCTCAGGGTGTGATCCTGGGGTGCTGGGATCAAGTCCTGCATTGGGCTCCCTGCAGGGAGCTTGCTTCTCCCTCTGCCTGTGTCTCTGCCTCTCTCTCTCTCTGTCTCTCATGAATAAATAAATAAAATGTTAAAAAATAAATAAATCCATCTTCTGTGAAATGGAGCACTGTGAAATGGAGCTACAGCTCAGAAGACAGAGGAATTCATTTGAATTCCCAAATATTGCATGTGTTCAGTGTTGAGTCATTTAGTTGACATATATTCATTAAGTGCATGCTCTGTGCTGGAGATCCACAAAGGAATAAGACACTAGTAACTGTTTCCTCAAGAAACTCAACATTTAGCTATGGAAATATATTAATACTCTGTATGTATGTGTGTTTGTGTGTGTGTGTGTGTGTGTGTGTGTGTGTGTGTGTGTAGAGCATGGGGGGGTATTTTTTGTAAAAGAAGGCTTCCCAGAAAAAAGACTTCCACTCAGTCTTCTCAGTATGTAAGAACACATAGAACAGGTACTAGGAGGACAGGCAAAAAAAAAAAAAAAAAAAAAAGCCACGAAATGGGCAGAGGGAGCAAGGTTTACACAGATTCCCAAGAATAAGATGACACTGTGTTGCTGACCCCACAAGAAGTTTATTCTGGCCAGAGTATGGAGATTCTTGGAGGACTGTGAAGGAGGAAATGAGGCTGGTGTGCAAGAGTAGGATCATGATGAGCTTAGAAATTTGAATTCATAAGAATTCTTAAGAAATTTCAATTCTATCATGAAGGCAATAAGAGTTATTGACAGATTTTAACAAGTATAGATTGGTCATATTTGCATGTCAGAAAGTACAATCTGATGGATAATAGATAGTACTGGATAGTAGAGTTGAAGAGACCAAAACCAGAGTTTTTAAAAATCCAGGGGGAAAAATACATGCTTAAATGAAGTCATAGTTGGATAAATAATAATTATAAAAAAGAGGAGATAATGTGAAAAATGTAAGGACACTCCCTCTCTACTATTTTTTAACTTAATTCATACAGGAGTAGGAAAAGGGGAGAATGATTTAAGAATGACTCCTAGGCTACTGAGTGAGACCAGATGTCAGTAATTTAAAAAGGGAATCTAGGCAAGGGAACAGATTTTGAAAGAAAACTGGAATTTATTTCTAAGTATGCTGATATTGAGTTTCTCTGGAAAATATATTTGCTCAATCAGCTCATCAACCTGTTCTCCTTGCCTGCCTCAACCGCAGAGGCTGAATTCAAATATTCAATTTTATTAGTCTGCCTAACAACCAAGGTACCTGCATGACAATTGCCAATGGTATGGACAAAAAAATTGTCCTTTCTCATTTCTCTGTACTTTCTATCCTGGATGTGAGATGTATAGAACCTCAAAAGTCGTTTTAAGAAGATAAGGTGAGAAGCATGAAGCAAATGTCAGGATATCCCTTAGTCCTTGATTTTAACAGTATCAGAGTCGAAGAATCTACGTCATAACTGTCCATCTCCTCTGTTTTCTTAAGTCATCCAAGAAAACTCCTCTTTTCTTGCATCCAAATGCACTCCTAACTCTACCCTCTACTGGAGCAAGATTTCTGATGGTGATGTCTGGAAGTGGTTGAGTTGGCTCTGCACCCTGATCAGATGTACCCTGACCATCACCATCAGGACTGCACGAGGCTGAAACCACTCTCTAATCAGCTACAATCCTGTTTCAGGGCACTTACTGCCAAGTTCAGTAATCAACATTAGACCAGGCTTCACGGTTCCCAAATGCTAGGTTGGTTCTTTGTTTTGATACTTTTTTTAAGAGCAAGAGAGTGCATATGTTGGGGGGTGGGGGTGGTGCAGAGGGAGAGAGAGAGCAGGTTCCATGACCCTGAGATCATGACCTGAGCCAAAATCAAGAGTCAGAGGCTTAACTGATCAAGCCATTCAGCCATCCCAAAAGCTAGTTTGGTTCTTAAACCTGAGGTTAGCTGGCTTCACAAAAAATGTCCTAAGAACCTTATTTAAAATGCAGGCATCATACTCAGTGATTTCCATCTAATGGTCTGAAGTAAAGCTCAGAATCAATCACTTTTCTTTGTGATTCTGGAGACTGACTAGTGTCTAGGGTTAGTTTATCATGATAGCCTCTGAACTTGACTAGAGAGCATCACTTGGAAATTTAATGTTACATAATACTACCATCTCTCACGTTTCTACCATTTACAAAATGCAACTCCATCCAAATACCAATCGTATTCCATGACACTTTATTCTTTTCCTCCATTATTAATCCTCATGCTGCTGTGTTTTCCTCCCAATAGTTTAAATATACCATCAACCCTCATTCTAGCTGGAAAAACAAAAAACTTCTTGCACCCTCACCTTCAAAGAACATATTGTGATCTTACCTGAATATTGGCTTTTTCCAAAAAAGAGACTACTTTCTTTTGTAATTCTCCCAAGGGATGACATCCCTTCCCATTAAAACACCCTTTAATTTTAGGGCCTAAAATTAAACTTGACATTCTTCCAAATCCCCAGTTTTGATTCATTTATTCTTCCATGTGTAGAAACATTTTGGCTCATGACATCCAATTTACTGCCCTGGGTCTCCATGCATCCATATTCATGAAGACTTCAGTTTGGGGTTTCAAAATCTTCTCTAGCCCCAAACCTTATAATGTTGTATAAATTTAATGTCAATGTGAAAGGCCTAGCCAATAAATTAGCTTTAAAATTCATGCCTCATCATCTTTAGTAAACTATTTCCACACCACCTCAAAAACAATATGGCCATATCATTATACAGAACTATTGTCTTAGAAATTATAGACATCAATATTTCTCTATTTGACCACGATCTTTCATTGAATGTCCAACTTTCTGTGATCTCACTCCTGTGACTATTGCTTTTTCACTTCTACAGTGATCTTATAAGAGTTATTTTAAGTGCTTACTAAAAATCTGTCATTTGTCTTCCGAATATTTATTATGGTGCATCTACATTGGCCAGTATATGGATCATGGGTAATCAAGGAACTGTCTCTGGGTCCCATGTCCAAAGATGGAGAGAAAGGTTGTCTGTGAAATGATAGTAGAGTTCTATTACAGGTGATGTCAAGTCCCAAGCACAATCCTAGCATCCTCCCACATGTACATTTGTAATGCAAAGTTTCAATGGCAGAGGCCAGGTCCTAATTTTCCTTACAGTTAGGAAAGTCCAGTCCATAGCTGATTTCATTCCTTATTTTCTTTTGAGGGTGATTAGCTGGGTTGAGCATTACATAGGACTAGCTGGGGATCATTTTTTTTGGCAGACCTCAGTTTCTGTAGAAACTATAAAAATGAGGTATATAAAGATACTGCTGAAGTGATCAGTTAGGGACTAGCTGCCTTATAAAAAGCCAAGCATAAGCTGACCGTGCACTGGACCCAGGAATGTCATGCAGGGTAACAGAAGAGAGAGCATGAATGGTAGAGCAGTCAGTAGTTGTGTCTGCTTTGCCTGCGGTCAACAGTGTGCTTATCCTAATCTATTGCTTCCCTTCCAATAAATCCCATAAATGTTATCTTCTATTAGTGAAAAAGCATTGAAATTTATACTTCAATTATTTACTTCTAGAAATAGGTGGAGCTTACAGTCTGCTCCCATAAAATTCTCCAAATTAATTTATCTATATTTCAATTTATCATGTAGTGATTTCTTACCTAAAATATGCTGAGAAGTGATAATATAAAGATGAAGGAAATCTTTTTGTATTCCAGTATGGGACGGAGCTGTCAGAAGCTCCTATAAAATCCTATCATGATTCAAGTGGCAAGAGACACATTCCTATAAATGCTCTTATAATACCAGCAGAAGTGCTGTTTAAAATCAAAGCATAATATAGGCATCCTTTGTCAAAATTCCTTGGTCACCTTTAGGTAGATCAACTCATCTCTTCGGTTCTTGAAATATAATTTACTGCAACTACCATATCTTTGTACCAAATTAGAACTTAGAATCCTCTCTACAAAATAGGTACTTTTATTATGATATATCAGATTACAATACAATAACATTAAAAAAGAAAATAAATCTGTCAACTCTCTATAATTGTATATATGATTCTTGCTTGATTATTAAACTAAATTAATTTTATCTACTTGATATTTTTAACATTAAACGTTTCTATTGAGAAAAAATATGCATAGTGAATTGAATAGTATTCAGTTAATATAATTGAAGGATCAATATGGATAATTTTTAGATTTGATATATGTGCCTTATTGATCTAGTTGTTTCAGTCAAAATAGAAAATAGATTATAACCAATATCTCTCTCCATTTGTGTCTTTCAGTGGAATAGTTAAATCAATTCCCATGAAGACAATTTCAAGCCTAGAGAAGCCAGTTTTCACCTGTCTCCTAGAGGGCAGGGAGATCTCTTGGTAAGATTTAACTAGCCTTTGTGAACATTGCTACAAAGTTCCAAATCTGAGACTAAATTACCCCTTCAACTCTTTATAGCATTAGACTTGGTGGAAAAATAGCCTATTCTCACTTCTGGCATAAACCTAGACATTGTTATACAATGGAAAATAGCCTGCTTTAAAACATCAGGCCAAAAGAAAAAAAAGAGCAGATGAAAGTCATTACACAATGCTTAAAATGCACTGAATTTATATATACAATAAGGATCAAAATGAGAAAAAGTTCTTATCATTTGCAGGCAAGCAGCCTGAATTGAAAGATATATCATCAATAGCTATGACTTCATTTTGTTCAGGAGTTGAAATTATTTGACCTTGAAAAACAACCACACAAGAAAAAAAAGCACAAAGCAAGGAATATCACTGTCTCACAGTCTTACAGCACAGAGCCTACAAATAAAAAATGTATCATTTCCTTTAAGCACTTTGATAACCATGCTAATTCCAAGTGGAAAGAGATCCACACATACACTCTCAAGGACAAGAAAATATGGTCATCTCTGTATGTCAAACATCTAACAGAGATTATGTAAAATGTTCGTGAAAGGAAGCAATATTTATCTGTTTTTTTAATCATCTCTGTTTGGTTCATATGTTTTCATACTATTTAGTGTTTACCAGCTCTTGGACTCAGCTCCACCTTGATCTCTGGGTCTTTGCATTTTACAACTGTGCCCCATTTACACCTCTGCTTCTCTAGATTTTGCTCACAGACTTGCTTTAGATGTCCTTGTGCTATATCCTCCTGTGCATCTTCTGCTATTATCTAAACAAAACTTGGGATAGTGATTAGAAATGAATGTTCAGTGACTTATTATTAAAGTGAAGTGAATGTGAGAGTTGGTTCAGTGTCTGACTCTTGATTTGGGCTCGGTCATGATCACAGGTGCCTAAGATTGATTCCCATGTTGGGCTCCAAGCTCAGCGAGGAGTCAGCTTGAGGATTCTCTCTCTCCCTCTCCCTCTGCCCTTCCCCCTACTCATGCTGTCCCTCCTCAAATGAATAAAGAAATCTTTAAAACCAAATAAGTGAATGTGATATTGTGATATGAATCCAGCCCAACTCTGCACCAAGAGATAATACTCCGGTATAATAAATCTGAGAAATTTAGGAAGAAACTACTTTCTAATTTCCTACTTATTTAAATCAACAGAAAATTGGTGTGTTGGTGGAGAGTATTATCCCAACCTCACTAATGAATACCAGTGATGTTTGAGGCTTAATTCATAGATGCATTAACCTTGTGTGGATTGTTCAGGCTTGCTTATAATATAAACATTTTATTATTTCAAAATGTCAGCACAACTTCTCAGCTTGTCACCTGGTCTGCATACAGTAGACCCTAGCAGATCATTTTACCGTGCCACATTCTCTTTTCTTTCCTGTACTACATGACATACTGATATATTTCCTTTCAAACCAGATGCTATCTACTAGACTATTAAAATATGATATGAAACATCCACAACCTATCGAGTAATATGTCAACATGGAGCCTTAAGAGCATCATCTTTTCTTCACATAAAACAGAATAATCATGTGACTGCTTGTAAAGCAGGCCCATGTTGGAAAGGACCTATCAAAGATTGTTGTGTAGGCAAAACATTTCACTTGGCATCTGAAAAGCTGAGCTCTGGTTATACATTTGAAATAGAAAATTTTGAGGAAAAATAGAAATAGGATGGGAAAAGTACTTGGCAAACGGTAGTATCCAACTCCAAATATTTTCAGTACAGATTTGTGTGATCTCTGGTAGAGACCATATCTCTTGGGGAATACATATAAGAAAGCAGATTGAATGTGACTAACCTCAGGTAAACCCTATCGAGAAGACAACAGTTATAAAAAGTTAGTCTCAAGGTTTATTTGTGGCACCTTGCAGATCAACTTTTGCAAAATCCCTTTACAGTGTTATGAGTGTCAGAATCATGAATAAAATGGGAGAGTTTTACATGCATACTGATTGATATTTTCTCAGTATTTTATCTTACTACTTCTCCCAGAGTTTTCCATAAACTTAACTACTTGGCTTGCAATTTTAAAGTCATTCTTTTGACAGTTTCTAAAAATTTAGTTTGTAGATTTCATTTGGTAACAAAATTAGTGGATATCACTTCCAATTTAATATTTTTAAGGTTTTATTTATTCGAGAGAGAGAGAGAGAGGCAGAGACAGAGGCAGAGAGGGAGAAGCAGGCTCCATGTAGGGAGCCTGACATGGGACTCTATCCTGGGTCTCCAGGATCATGCCCTAGGCTGAAGGCAGCGCTAATGTGGCAGAGCCACCCGGGCTGCCCAACATTTTATTTTTTGAAAGATTTTACTTATTTATTCATGAGAGACACAGAGAGGCAGAGACATAGGTAGAGGGAGAAGCAGGCTCCCTCTGGGGAGCCTGATATAGGACTTGATCCTAGGACTCCGGGATCACACCCTGAGCCAAAGGCAGATGCTCAACCACTGAGCTACCCAGGTGCCCCTAATTCTTTTTTTTTTTTTTTTGTAAGTAGGCTCTATGCCCAGTGTAGAGCCCTACATGGGGCCTGAACTCAGGATGCCAAGATCAAGACCTGAGCTGAGATCAAGAGTCAAATGCTTAACCAACAAAGCCACCCAGGTGCCCCAATTTGGGCTACTCTTAGTCATGGAATAATTTTATGTTTGTATTGGCATAAGATTTGATGAATGGCTTTAGCCGTATGAATATAATAGTTATACTGCAAACATTTTGCATCCCTTTTGTAACCTAACTTATAAATATTTAAAATTGTTTTGCAATTTTTGCTTTGCTATTAGAGAAAAGGGGGAGAAAAGATTGTCATATAAGGATTGTTTTATATGAGAGCAGTAGAGCACAGTGATTAAAGTATGTGTTTGGAAACAGACTACTTGGGTTCAGATCCCAGCTACACTCACCAAATAGCAACATAGAGAAGTTATTTGTTTAGCATTTCTGTACCTCAGTTTACTTCTTTATAAAAAAGGTACTGATAATAATAAGTTATTGGGGCACCTGGGTGACTCAGTCAGTTAAGCAGGCTCAGGTTGTGATCCCAGGATCCTGAGATAGAGCCCCACATTGCATAGGGCTCCCTGCTCAGCAGAGAGTCTGATTCTTTCTCTCCCTTTGCCTCTCCCCCCAGTTTGTGCTTTTTCTCTTTCTCTGTCCCTCAAATAAATAAATAAAACCTTACAATAATAATAATAAGTCATTACCTATAGGAGAAGATTTATGCAAGGATAAATGAGTTATTACATGTATTTCAGCACTTGGTGTATGGTCAGTATTAAATAAGTGTTACCTATTATAACACAGTTATTAAAGTATGTAAGTTACTGTGTGAATAGTGTATTTGTACATTAAAAAATATATTACCTACAGATTAACACTTTATCCTTCTTGAAAGTCTTTTCACCTGTTCTTGCTGAACTAAGAACACACCAGTAGTAGCCATATTTAAAGAGAGAAGCAAAAATAATCATAAACTAATCACCAATCTCTTCCTTCTTTTTCCACACTCTCTCCTCAAACCCATTGATCTTCAGGGTTTCAACTGTTACTGAGGCTGATGAAACACAAATTTATATCACCAATGTCTGAGCTCTCTGCCCATATTTCCACAGTCTACTGGACAATTTCACCAGATGACACAAAGTCATTTCTAAGTCATAATGTTTTTTCCCCCTTACACAGAACTTGTCCCACGACTCCCATTCTCTGCCAGTGGCACATGAAGACGGGCACTTTTTGATGCCCAAAACTACAAAGCAGCTTGCTGAATCACTTTCTCTTCCAGCCTCACATCCAATCCATTAAGATCTGTTAAACCCTCTCTTCTTTCCTTTTTTATTTTTTTAATAAATTAATTTTTATTGGTGTTCAATTTACCAACATATAGAATAACACCCAGTGCTCATCCCGTCAAGCGTGCCCCTCAGTGCCCGTCACTCATTCCCCCCCACCCCCCACCCTCCTCCCCCTCCACCACCCCTAGTTCGTTTCCCAGAGTTAGGAGTCTTTATGTTCTGTCTCCCTTCCTGATATTTCCCAACATTTCTTCTCCCTTCCTTTATATTCCCTTTCACTATTATTTATATTCCCCAAATGAATGAGAACATACACTTTTTGTCCTTCTCCGATTGACTTACTGCACTCAGCATAATACCCTCCAGTTCCATCCACATTGAAGCAAATGGTGGGTATTTGTCGTTTCTAATGGCTGAGTAATATTCCGTTGTATACATAGACCACATCTTCTTAATCCATTCATCTTTCGGTGGTCACCGAGGCTCCTTCCACAGTTTCGCTATTGTAGACATTGCTGCTAGAAACATCGGGGTGCAGGTGTCCCAGCGTTTCATTGCGTCTGTATCTTTGGGGTAAATCCCCAGCAGTGCAATTGCTGGGTCGTAGGGCAGGTCTATTTTTAACTCTTTGAGGAACCTCCACACAGTTTTCCAGAGTGGCTGCACCAGTTCACATTCCCACCAACAGTGTAAGAGGGTTCCCTTTTCTCCACATCCTCTCCAACATTTGTGGTTTCCTGCCTTGTTAATTTTCCCCATTCTCACTGGTGGGAAGTGGTATCTCATTGTGGTTTTGATTTGTATTTCCCTGATGGCAAGTGATGCAGAGCATTTTCTCATGTGCGTGTTGGCCATGTCCATGTCTTCCTCTGTGAGATTTCTCTTCATGTCTTTTTGCCCATTTCATGATTGGATTGTTTGTTTCTTTGGTGTTGAGTTTAATAAGTTCTTTACAGATCTTGGAAACTAGCCCTTTATCTGATAGGTCATTTGCCAATATCTTCTCCCATTCTGTAGGTTGTCTTTTAGTTTTGTTGACTGTTTCTTTTGCTGTGCAGAAGCTTCTTATCTTGATGAAGTCCCAATAGTTCATTTTTGCTTTTGTTTCTCTTGCCTTCATGGATGTATCTTGCAAGAAGTTGCTGTGGCCAAGTTCAAAAAGGGTGTTGCCTGTGTTCTCCTCTAGGATTTTCATGAAATCTTGTCTCACATTTAGATCTTTCATCCATTTTGAGTTTATCTTTGTGTATGGTGAAAGAGAGTGGTCCAGTTTCATTCTTCTGCATGTGGATGTCCAATTTTCCCAGCACCATTTATTGAAGAGACTGTCTTTCTTCCAATGGATAGTCTTTCCTCCTTTATCGAATATTAGTTGACCATAAAGTTCAGGGTCCACTTCTGGATTCTCTATTCTGTTCCATTGATCTATGTGTCTGTTTTTGTGCCAGTACCACACTGTCTTGATGACCACAGCTTTGTAGTACAACCTGAAATCTGGCATTGTGATGCCCCCAGCTATGGTTTTCTTTTTTAAAATTCCCCTGGCTATTCGGGGTCTTCTCTGATTCCATACAAATCTTAAAATAATTTGTTCTAACTCTCTGAAGAAAGTCCATGGTATTTTGATAGGGATTGCATTAAACGTGTAAATTGCCCTGGGCAAAATTGACATTTTCACAATATTAATTCTGCCAATCCATGAGCATGGAATATTTTTCCATCTCTTTGTGTCTTCCTCAATTTCTTTCAGAAGTGTTCTATAGTTTTTAGGGTATAGATCCTTTACCTCTTTGGTTAGGTTTATTCCTAGGTACCTTATCCTTTTGGGTGCAATTGTAAATGGGATTGACTCCTTAATTTCTCTTTCTTCAGTCTCATTGTTAGTGTATAGAAATGCCATTGATTTCTGGGCATTGATTTTGTATCCTGCCATGCTACCAAATTGCTGTATGAGTTCTAGCAATCTTGGAGTGGAGGCTTTTGGGTTTCTATGTAGAGTATCATGTCATCGGTGAAGAGAGAGAGTTTGACTTCTTCTTTGCCAATTTGAATGCCTTCAATGTCTTTTTGTTGTCTGATTGCTGAGGCTCGGACTTCCAGTACGATGTTGAATAGCAGTGGTGAGAGTGGACATCCCTGTCTTGTTCCTGATCTTAGGGCAAAGGCTCCCAGTGCTTCCCCATTGAGAATGATATTTGCTGTGGGCTTTTTGTAGATGGCTTTTAAGATGTCGAGGAAAGTTCCCTCGATCCCTACACTCTGAAGTGTTTTGATCAGTAATGGATGCTGTATTTTGTCAAATGCTTTCTCTGCATCTAATGAGAGGATCATATGGTTCTTGGTTTTTCTCTTGCTGATATGATGAATCACATTGATTGTTTTATGAGTGTTGAACCAGCCTTGTGTCCCGGGGATAAATCCTACTTGGTCATGGTGAATAATTTTCTTAATGTGTTGTTGGATCCTATTGGCTAGTATCTTGTCGAGAATTTTTGCATCCATGTTCATCAGGGATATTGGTCTGTAATTCTCCTTTTTGGTGGGGTCTTGGTCTGGTTTCGGAATTAAGGTGATGCTGGCCTCATAGGATGAATTTGGAAGTACTCCATCTCTTTCTATCTTTCCAAACAGCTTTAGTAAAATAGGTATGGTTTCTTCTTTAAACATTTGATAGAATTCCCCTGGGAAGCCATCTGGCCCTGGACTCTTGTGTCTTGGGAGGTTTTTGATGACTGCTTCAATTTCCTCCCTGGTTATTGGCCTGTTCAGGTTTTCTATTTCTTCCTGCTCCAGTTTTGGTAGTTTGTGGCTTTCCAGGAATGCGTCCATTTCTTCTAGATTGCCTAATTTATTGGTGTAGAGCTGTTCATAATATGTTTTTAAAATCGTTTGTATTTCCTTGGTGTTGGTAGTGATCTCTCCTTTCTCATTCATGATTTTATTAATTTGAGTCTTCTCTCTCTTCTTTTTAATAAGGCTGGCCAATGGTTTATCTATCTTATTAATTCTTTCAAAGAACCAACTCCTGGTTCTGTTGATCTGTTCCACAGTTCTTTTGATCTCGATTTCATTTACTTCTGCTCGAATTTTAATTAACTCTCTTTTTCTGCTGGGCGTGGGGTCCATTTGCTGCTTTTTCTCTAGCTCCTTTATGTGTAAGGTGAGCTTTTGTATTTGAGTTCTTTCCAGTTTTTGAATGGATGCTTGTATTGCGATGTATTTCCCCCTCAGGACTGCTTTTGCTGCATCCCAAAGATTTTGAACAGTTGTATCTTCATTCTCATTAGTTTCCATGAATCTTTTTAATTCTTCCTTCATTTCCTGGTTGACCTTGTCATCTTTTAGCAGGATAGTCCTTAACCTCCAAGTGTTTGTGGTCCTTCCAAACTTCTTGTTGTGGTTTAGTTCTAATTTCAAGGCATTATGGTCTGAGAATATACAGGGGACTATCCCGATCTTTTGGTATCTGTTCAGACCCGATTTGTGACCCAGTATGTGGTCTATTCTGGAGAAAGTTCCATGTGCACTTGAGAAGAATGTGTATTCAGTTGAGTTTGGATGTAAAGTTCTGTAGATATCTGTGAAATCCATCTGGTCCAGTGTATCATTTAAAGCTCTCATTTCTTTGTAGATGTTGTGCTTAGAAGACCTATTGAGTGTAGAAAGCAGTAGATTGAAGTCACCAAGTATAAGTGTATTATTATCTAAGTATTTCTTCAGTTTGGTTATTGATTGGTTTAAATACTTGGCAGCTCCCACATTCGGGGCATATATACTGAGGATTGTTAAGTCCTCTTGTTGGATACATCCTTTGAATATGAGATAGTGTCCCTCTTCATCTCTCACTATAGTCTTCGGGGTAAATTTTAATTTATCTGATATGAGGATGGCTACCCCTGCTTTCTTTTGAGGATCATTTGAATGGTAAATGGTTCTCCAACCTTTTATTTTCAGGTTGTAGGTGTCCTTCTGTCTAAATTGGGTCTCTTGTAGACAGCAAATAGATGGGTCCTGCTTTTTATCCAGTCTGATACCCTGCGCCTTTTGATGGGGTCATTAAGTCCGTTCATGTTCAGAGTTACTATTGACAGATATGAGTTTAGTGTCATCCTGATATCTATTAAGTCCTTGTTTTTGTGGATTGTTCCACTGGACTTCTTCTTAAAGGGGAATTTTAAGAGTCCCCCTTAAAATTTCTTGCAGAGCTGGTTTGGAGGTCACATATTCTTTCAGTTCCTGCCTGTCTTGGAAGCTCTTTATCTCTCCTTCCATTTTGAATGAGAGCCTTGCTGGATAAAGTATTCTTGGTTGCATGTTCTTCTCATTTAGGACCCTGAATATATCCTGCCAGCCCTTTCTGGCCTGCCAGGTCTCTGTGGAGAGATCTGCTGTTACCCTAATATTCCTCCCCATAAAAGTCAGGGACTTTTTTTTCTCTTGCTGCTTTAAGGATCTTCTCCTTATCTTTGGAATTTGCAAGCTTCACTATTAAATGTCCAGGTGTTGAACGGTTTTTATTTATTTTCGGGGGGGGATCTCTCTATTTCCTGGATCTGAATGCCTGTTTCCCTTCCCAGATTAGGAAAGTTTTCAGCTAGGATTTGTTCAAATACATATTCTGGCCCTCTGGCCCTTTCGGCGCCCTCGGGAACCCCAATTAAACGTAGGTTTTTCTTCCACAGGCTGTCGTTTATTTCCCTTAATCTGTCTTCATGGTCTCTTAATTGTCTGTCTCTTTTTTCCTCAGTTTCCCTCTTTGCCATCAACTTGTCTTCTATGTCACTCACTCGTTCTTCCACCTCGTTAAGCCTCGTCGTTAGGACTTCTAGCTTGGATTGCATCTCATTTAATTGATTTTTAATTTCTGCCTGATTGGATCTAAATTTTGCAGTCATAAAGTCTCTTGAGTCCTTTATGGTTTTTTCTAGAGCCACCAGTAGCTGTATAATAGTGCTTCTGAATTGGCTTTCTGACATTGAATTGTAATCCAGATTTTGTAACTCTGTGGGAGAGAGGACTGTTTCTGATTCTTTGTTTTGAGGTGAGGTTTTCCTTCTAGTCATTTTGCTCAGTGCAGGGTGGCCAAAAACAAGTTGTATTGGGAAAAGGAGAAAAAGAGAGAGAGAGAAGGAAAGAAAAGAGAAAAAGAAAAAAGAGAAAGAAGAAAAAGAGGGAAAAAAGAGAAGAAAAAGAGAAAGATAAAGAAAGAAAGGTGAAAAAAAAGGAGGTGGAGTGGGGGAAGCAATCAGAAATCAAAAAGAAAGAAAGAAACAAAAACACAAAACAAAACAAAACAACAACAACAACACGAGAGAGTATCTTCTGATTCTGTATACTTTAAGTCCCTTGAGTTCCCCTGGAACTTGTCCCTCTAGCTGGTCTTCTGGGGGAGGGGCCTGCTGTGCTGATTTTCAGGTGTTAGCAGTTGGGGGAGCTGCTCTGCCCCCTGCCTGGTGCAGGGCTCAGTGGGGGTTGTTTACCCCGTGAGGCCCCAGGAGGAACAACCGCAGTGGCGGGGGCAGCTCTGCAGCCCTGGAGTCAGCTCCCGCAGTAGCTCCGGGGCTCTCCGTCTGCAGGGCCTGGAGGCTCCGGGGCGGGCCGCTGATCTGCTCAGCTCAGGGCAGGAGCGTCCTCGCTGTCCTGGGCCCTCCCGGCCTCTGCCTGTCCCGGGGGTAGGCCGGATCCTGGGCTGTGTCCCGGCGCCCTGTGCTCCGGGGCCTGCGCTGTTGGATTCGCGCTCCCGCCCCGCAGCCCCCTCCGCGGAGCCGCCGCCCGAGCCCCTCCGAGCTGCTCCGGGTCCCGCCGTGCGCGCTGCAGCCCTTAGGGAGCTCGGCGCACTCCCCCGGGGCGCAGGTGTCTGTTAGTGTCCCCGGGAGCCCGAGGGCATCCCCGCCTTTCTGGGGATCCTGCTCCAATTCCCCGGGAGGCCTTTCCGCCCGGGAAGGTTGGTGCAGCTCCTGCTCCTCCGGGACGGGGCTCTCCTGTCCTGGGGACACTCGCCCCGGCCTCAGCCCGGCTCCTCGCGGGGCCCCTCCCCCTTGGAGGCCTTTTGTTTCTTTATTTCTTTTTCCCCATCTTCCTACCTTGGTAGAAGCGCGAACTCTTCTCCCTGGAGCATTCCAGCTGTTCTCTCTTTAAATCTCAGGCCGAATTCGTAGATTTTCAGGATGATTTGAAGGTTATCTAGGTAATTTGTTGGGGACAGGTGATTTGGGGACCCTACTCTTCCGCCGTCTTGCCCCTCCTCCCCCCTCTCTTCTTTCCATTCCTACTTCCACTCCTGTATCTTCACTCCTGATCTGAGGAAAATGCTTTTAAATGACCTTCTCACCTTCAATTCTCTCCAATGGAGTTTGCAATATATTTATTTGTTTGATTCGATTCAATTGCAAGCTAACTCCATCTAACTGTGAAAATTGGCTGCCATTTGAGGCCACTGTTCCAACAAGAGGAAATGTCTTTCTTGGGGAGAAGGCTCTATCTCTGAATATAGGGAAATTCACCAATGGGTCTGTGTAGCTATAAAACATAAGATCCATCAGGCATAACTTGACATTCTAATTAAATATATCTAAACAGAAAGACTTTCCAGATATTTTTCGTTGGGATCCTGAAAAGATGGATGGGTTGAACTAGCTCAAGAAAGTTGAATCTCAAGATGATTTTTTTAAAAAGTCAGGTCTAGGGTTGGAAGCCATGTTGGCATATGGTGGTCGTATTTCTAAAACAAGAGAGGTCTAGCATTCTCTGCTTTCCCTCAAACTTTGGCAAGTGTGTTTTTCGAAACATCCACCTCATTTTAACTATGTTAGGGCTACACTAACATATAACACAGATAATGATCATGGAAGTCAAGTATGGCCTGCACTGATCCAATAGTAAATAACAAATTGCTTTCACTGCAAACATTTTAAGAGAAGATGGTCTCTGAGGAAGGCAAGGAGTCAGTGCTCAACTGCTTCAAGATTTAAATCTTCAATTTGACAGTAGCCAAATAATGGACATAAACTCACTTGGATGACACTAGTAACTACATGAACAGAAATGCTTGTAGTTGTATTTATTGCATGAAAGTTTTCTTAATCAGTAGTGTACATTCAATACGATTTCTCAAGCAAACACGGGAAATACAAAAAGATGATGGTGATTTTTTTGCCATCACCTGTTTCACATGGTAAATATTCTTGAATTACAAGGGAAAATGACTCTGATTATGATTTAGAAAGGTTTGAGAGTAGCATTTCTTTTAATTTGCGATTTGTATTTATTTTATGAATAACTCACCTTTGTCTGTGTTAATAAAATCTATTGTTTCTGACTACAAGGCTGCTAAGAACCCTTTGGTGTGTTGGAATGGATGATCAAAGAAATGACAAGTAGATAACAGCATATTAAAAATGCCTCAATATCTTTTTAAAATTCAGGTCTGACTTCTCATTTACTTTGAGAATCTAAACATTCAACGTGAAAGCCACAGTCAGTGATATATTTAGTAATACAGTATTCCTTCCTTCCTAACTATAAAGCCAATATGTAAAGCACCTTAAAGAACAAAAAAAAGGGGGCACCTGGATGGCTCAGTTGGTTAAGTGTCTGCCTTTGGTTCAGGTCATGATTCCAGGGGTCCTGGGATCAAGTCCTGCATCGGACTACTTACTCAGAGGAGAGCCTGCTTCTCCTTTTCCTCCTCCCTTTCACTCATGCTCTCTCCCTCTCTTGCTCTCAAATAAATAAACAAAATCTTTAAAAAAATAACAAAGAAAAAGAGAGTGAGGGAAGGTTTTACTTGCATTTGAGACAAAGTTTCTGCTATATGTGTAGCCTGGTTTATTCTCTGCTTCTGCAAATATTTTAGGACAATAGCAAAATTAATTGCTTAAGTCCACAATTTTGAGAAATGCAATTGCAGTTAATCAGCAGAATAATGTGTAATAATGTTGTTTTATCCAACACAGCAGACAAAAGAATGTTTAATGAGTCATCTGCAACACATTTGGCCAAATCCAGAAGTTGGATTTTTTCCCCATCTATATTTTATAAATCATTATGATGTTTTAACGTGATAAAAAAAAAAAAAAAACGATCATGGCTCAGTGAGTAAATGATTGAGATGTGAAATCAAACTATCCTGGGGTCTAATCTGGATGGTATGTAATAGGTTCTTTCACTCTCTGAAACTTGTAAACCAAACATGAACAGCAGGGTGAATTACAGTTCTGATTCGGAAGACTGCCATCCATGGAGGGCCAATAAATAATATGTACAAAAGACTAAATGCAATGCCTCACATATCGTAAGTGCTCAGTAAATACTAAATGTTATTACTCCTTAACCATCTTCAGAAACTTTCTTAAATGCTGTTATCTTTGCTGACTAGATACATAAACACCATTCCTTATTTCTTGCAGCATGCACTCAGAGATGAATGGGCTTCGATTTCATTAAGGCATGGACCCAGTACTTTACAGAAAAAGGTAACAAAGCCCTCTCACCTGACAACGGTCAGATCCAAAGGCTTTCTTGGAAACCCATGCAAAACCAGGGTCCAGCTGAAACTAAAATCTCTTATTTGGATATTTCTAAAGGTAGCATGAATGGTTTTAAAACAATCAGAAGGCAGCGTGGAGGGGCAATTGCAGAAAACAGAGTAATTCTCAGAGGCTTTTAAACTGGTGAGGCACCAGATATTGTCTGGAGATGGTGATTCCAAAATGCCCCCAAATAAGCCTCTTGCTTAAGCTTTTCAGGGCCAAGCTACAACAGGGTGGCCGGCAGTATGACAAGCACAGCACATCTCTGTGGCCTAGCTAAACAAAAGCATGTGAACATCTGCTCTCTTGCTGACAGGACAGAACTGAAACATACCTGCAATCTTAAAGATTGGTGTCGCCTAAGGATCCCAAGAGAGTCATAGGGTTTCCTAAGTTGTACAAAGCCTCTAAGGTAGAGGCACTGTTTTCGTATCAGCAATAAAGTATTTTGGCAAACAAGTTAATATACTGCACATGCATCTGCTTTTGCTGGAGCCACTGCTGCATTTTAAAGCACTCGAGTGAATAACCTCGCTGCCTCAGCTATAGCTGAATGGCCCTGGAGGTGATATATTTGGGAGTTTTAAGTTTTATATTTAGCTGCTACACATATTTAATCATCAGCCCCTGCAATGTAACATTTGGGAACGGATGGCTAGAAAAAACAGGGAGGTGGTTTTAAAAGGTTTAACACACAAGACTCTGTAGGTTCCAGCTCTACCCAACATTGGGCTGCTCACCAGTAAAGACTTCGACCTTAAGTTAGAGGCCGAGATGAGAAGGCACAAAGGTTGGCAAAGATAGGTTAGGATTCTTTTACCATCCATTCTGGTTCAAAGTCGGAAGAAATGGGTTAAACAGTGACAATGTTTACACGCAGACAAAATCTTATTTCTTATACAAATGAAAGTTTGTATGAGCATACAGACAGAAGGAGCTTTCAGCTCCAGTCAATGTGACTTAATCCCCTCAAAAGCACTCTCGGCTCTGTTTTATTGTTCTTTTGTTTTATTCTGTTTTACTTTCTTATTGAGAGAAGACAGAGAGACATAGGGGAGAAAGAAGAGAAGTGTTAAGAAACAAACTAGCAGTGCCTGGGTGGCTCAGTGGGTTGAACATCTGTCTTCAGCTCAAGTCATGATCTTGGGGTCCTGGGATGGAGCCCTACATTGGACTCCTTGCTCAGTGGGGAGTCTGCTTTCCCTCTCTCTCTCTCTTTGCCCTTCACCCCCACTCGTGCCCTCTCTCTCTTTCAAATAAATAATACATAAAATCCTTAAAAAAAAAAAAAGAAATAAACCAGAAACTTCTCTAGCAGTTAATGACATGTGAATATACACAACAAATTAGATGCATTATCTAATGCTCAAGGTTCTCAGTCTGCACACACATACACAGACAAACCTCAAAGCCAGGAACACATAGGCTATCTTCAATATGCCTATAAAAAATCTTCTCCTTACAAATCATCTACCAGATAAGGAGTTAATATCCAAAATATATAGGAAACTCATACAACTCAATAGCAAAAAATTAAACAAAATACCCACATAAATAAATAGTTAGAGAACATCGTTCCAAATATAGACAGCATTCCAAAGAAGACATACAAATAGCCAGCAGGTACATGAAGATACTCAATATTACTGATCATCAGGGAAATGTAAATCAAAACCACAGTGAGATGTATTTCATACCTCCTAGAATGGCTATTATCAAAAATACAAGAGATAATGTGTCTAGAAGGATGTGGAGTAAAGGAACCCTTATTAACTGTTGGTCGGAATGTAAACTGGTGCAGCCATTATGAAAAACAGCATGGCAGTTCAAAAAACTAAAAATTGAACTACCATATGATCCAGCAATCCCACTTCTGGGTATGTAATCAACAGAACTAAAATCACTATCTCAAAGAGATATCTGCACTTTCATATTTATTGAAACATTATTTACAATAACCAAGACATAGAAACAACTTAAGTGTCCATCAACAGAAGAATGGATAAAGAAAATGTGGTGTACACATACCAGGGTATAATTCAGCCAAGAAAGGAAGGAAATCCTGTAATTTATGACAGCATGGCTGAAACTTTTAAGGTATTATGCTAAGTGAAATATGTCAGAGAAAGACAAATATTTTATGATTCACTTATATGTGCAACCTATAGAATCCAAATTCATAAAAACAGAGTGATTATTTGCCAGGGTCTGGATGGTGGGGGAAATGGGGAAATGTTGGTCAAAGGGTACAAACCTTCAGCTATAAAATGAGTAAATTCTGGGTATCTAATAAGCAGCATGGTGAATATAGCTAATGTTACTATATTATATACTTGCAAGTTGCTAAGAGAGAAGATCCTAAATGTTTTTACTGCATGAAAAAAATTGTAATTAGGTGATGTGATTGAAATGTTAACTAACTTTATTGTGGTAACCATTCCATAATGTACATACATCGAATCATCACAGTGTATACCTTAAACTTACACATATATCAATAATATCTCAATAAAGCTGGGAGAAAAATCTTTTCTTTACATGCATTAGGAACGTTTCCTGAATTCCACCAGGCATATCCTGAGTGTCCCAAGTGAGTCTTTGTTAAATCAATCAATCAATCATTCACTGGAAGACTTAAATGCCTGATGGTTTAAGATACCTTGCCCCATTCTCACCCCACACCACTATATTTGACTTCAATAGACTGCAAAGCTTCAAATGACAGAATTATGTTTCCAACCATACAGTTCCTCTGAAGTCCTATCATCCAAGTGTCATTTAACCCTCTACTAAGTGATTTTCTTTGATCCTCTTTGGATCCCCATTTAGTTTACAAAAGCCTGAAATTTCAAACTACAGTGAATTTATGACAGATCAATTAAGAAAATGTGTCATTCTTATATCTCACAATTCAATTTTACAATAGAAATCCTGCTCATTCTCCCATCTTTCCTCTTATCATTCAAAATAACAAGTTAAAATTCAATCCAATTCAATCCCTATAGCTAAGCAAGTGCTAAATCCATCACATAACAGATGATTTTCTATTCTGTATCAAAATTATAAAATTGATTATTATACTATTCAAATAATAGATGATAAAGAAAACCTGCTTCAGTTGAGTTGGCTAAATCAGCCTACAAACCAGCTTTAAAAAGCAAATTCATTCAGAATAAAAAGCTTTAAGATCCTGTTTTTAATGGGAAAATTTTTTCGCTTTCCCAAATATAAAAATATGCAATACTTTACCAAGAACTCCTGTAGTAATCATTAGATTATAATTTCCACCATACATAAGTTTTATTAGGCTGCATAAATAATTTTGTCTTTTATGGGCTATGGGCTCTCATTCTCAAAATTATTTTGGAAAATAAAGGCTGTACTGAATAATTTGAGTTTAGCCATGAAATGAATATGACAATTATTCTACTTCAACAGCATTTGGAATTAGTATTTAAATCAAAGAGTATATTTCCTCATTACCCAATATAACCCTGTTCTCTCAAAAGTGTGAGAAAAGTCTGGAAGATAAGAAATTCTTAAGAATAAGAAATGAAAAGAAAGGGGAGGTTGGAATAGTAAGAGAAATAGAAAATGAAGGGAATTTAAGAAATTAAGAGGATAATTAGAAAGTGATATTTTACTGACATATAAATATATGTTAATATATATCAACTTTAGTTTTTATACATAAATTTAAAAACTTCTTTTAAAAGTGTCTTTTAGGTAGACTGGCCATCTCAATTTCCTGAGACTCTGGTTTCAGTGCTTGAAGATCCTGGCAAATCCCTCACTCCTTGGCCAATTGGGAGAGTGACCATCCTATTTTTAAATGATTAATGATGTAGAAAAGACATTAGGGTTCAAAGCTGACAGCCAAAAAAGAATTCCTGAGATGTCTTTGGTGCATAAAGGGAGTTTTATTAAAGCAGTACTGGACTCATGGGCAGAATGGGCTGTAGTGGGACCATGAGGAGTGGCCCATTACATACCTTCAAGTTGGAAGGGGGTTAATGAGAGCCTAAGTCTCTAAAAAATTTTGGAAACAAGGTTTCCAGGACCTTGGGGGGGGGGGGGTGGCTAGCTATTGTTGGAAAAAGATCATTCATTACCGTCTAATAAAACCTGAGTCATAAGACCTTTCAGAGGTTTATCAGTGGGTCATATGCTTGGGATTTTGACTGCCAACATGTATCTTGGGAAGTAGAGATAAAAGGTAGACTTATAGGGTCCTGAGAGCCAGGCTAAGATTGCCTTTTGCCCTTAGCAAAGTATTAACATGGAAGAAGCTAAGTCCCTAGAGGAATGTCACTCTGCCCATCTCAAGGACTTGTCAACGAGCTGTAGATAGTAAGGAAATGTAATAATTTGTCTTTTGCCTTTGTTTTCCACATCAGTTAAAGACCTATATTTTCTCATTTTTTTCCTTCAATGATATGATTAGAAAACAGGAAACAAAAAAAAAAGAAAGAAAGAAAGAAAAAAGAAAACAGGAACACAAACCTGAAATTTCTGGTTGCTCTGGATGTTCATGACATTTCTCTCCCACTGACTCTGGAGAGCAGCAGTGTTTTGCCATAAATTCTGAATGGGACCATCACATGTAGTTTGAAGGCCAGCCATTAATTTGCCACTCACATGGCTGGAGAAGTAATAAAATGTGATCTATGAAAAATAAGTAATGTCCAAACAATTACAAAACAGAAGTTCCCAAATGTGAAAGGTATTTAAAATGGTGTATGTTTTCAAATACCTGACAGGCATGTTGGTTATTCGTTGGAAGAAAAACTCTACTTCTTAGGTTTGTGGATGTAGAATCCATTTTGGAGACCAGTGAGAGGAAGTGGGCTGTTGGCAAAAAAAATCAGCATGTTACAGTGAGAGGAATGCTTGGTAAACTTACTTAGTACACCAGGAAATAATAATTCAGGCCCATATCCGCATTAGGTCAATATATTTTTGTTTAAAGAATGAAACATTTAACCACACCATTCACTTTTGCAAATGGTCTGACTGATAGCTTTATATCATTATATTCTCCAGCAAGATAGCTCATTGCAATTATACTCCCTATAACATAATTATACACTGCAGTCCATGACCTACTTTATCCTCTATAACATAGAAAGTTATAGCCCTGCAAAGATAGTATCTAGGGAAAACATTGCACTGTGATGGCCACCAAAATAAAAGAAATTGTTGTGGTTTACTCTAGAAAGAATTAGATCTAATAGTCCCAGCTTTTCCTGGGATCATGGAAAACAATGCAGAGCCCTAATGCTCTCCCACATGTTGCAGTACAGACTATGCTAATGGACTGTTACTGTTTAGAAGGCTGCAACATGAATGGAACATTTCCCGGGTTTTCATAAATTTCCTACAAACCTTGACAGGGTTATAGTGTATCATCGGGGAACCACTGTGCTCTACTACTCTATTCAGTATTTTGCTATTTGTCAAAAGGAATGAAAAAATAATGTTGATGATTATGATAACCCATCTACCAAGTTATTCTATGAGTTTAAAGCTGGATTGGAAATCAAATTTAATTGTCACATCATTGAGAGAATCAATAGTAAAATTATGAAGCCTAAGAAACCTCTTCTTCCTTACACTGATTCCAATATTATACACTAATTAAGTAGAAAATAATGACATTAATGATTCCCATAAATATGGTCAGAGGCATAATTGAAATCCCTGCAATAACAGGAAACCATTCTCAGAATGTACTCTCTGTGATAATTATATAAACATAATGTAGATGAAGAGCTGGTATCACAGTAATACAAGTGGACAATCATTAATTTGCTCTTGCTTCATTTTTAGAAGGCAAAGCAAAAGCTAAGCAAATGAATAATCAAATAATACAATGAGCTATTATATTTATTATATACTATATATTGTTTTTAAAATAAGTATTATTTCAATATTATCAGCAATGCAAATGGTAATAGTATTCAACAGTCCCTAAATTATTATTTATAGGTACTCACTGTTTAAATCATCCCTGAGATAGGCAAAAAGTTTTCATTTATCAAGGAAATTACTTAAATTAATTATATTTATTTTAAAGAGTTTGAACTTAAAAATTAGATTTGGCTCTATTAAATAGAGTAGAATGTATAATAAAATAATAGATTATTTAAATATTTAAGCAGTATATTTTATAAATTAACAAACTATCATTTGGTACATGTTACAACACTATAAGTTATTCTGTATTTTGTCAAAAATCACATGAAGATTAATCTTCAGGTTATCATAAAAAGTAAAGTTTTGGGGGCACCTGTGTGGCTCAGTCAGTTAAGCAACTGACTCTTGATCTCAGCTCAGGTCATGATCTCAGGGCTGAGATCAAGCCCCATATCCAGTCCCATGCTCAGCTTGGAGTCAACTTGAGGTTTCCTCTCTCCCTCTACCCCTTCCCCTCCACTCCTCTCACACTCTAAATTAGATAGATAGATAGATGATAGATGATAGATAGATGATGGATAGATAGATAGATAGATAGATAGATAGATAGATAGATAGATAATAGATATTTTTTAAGTAAAGTTTTAAATTCAGAAACAGCTTGAGATCTTTTGACCTTTGTCTAGGAATAAACTTCCTTTCTATGGCCAAAAACAAAAACAATGCTCAAAATGCACCCAATACGAACATCTGATTTCTACCTTTAATTCCAATTTAGTGGCAATAGGAAGCATTTTTTTAAATGCACAGTCAATTTTACCTTGCTCCCTATAGTGTGAGTATAGAATTTAATTCACTGGTAAAGATGTTCCTTAGAGAAAAATACTCTTATGGAAGACTCTTGTTTTCCAAAGCAGTTTAGTCATCATGTCTATGAGTAAAAAAGAAAGAAGCACATCCTTGGTGGCATAAGTTTTTCCCACACGTCCTTCATCTTACACCACTTCCTACTACTACTTCTAACCATTGAGAAGAGGCTTAAGCAGCTGATAACCAAAATGTACCCAGGGTTTTCTGCACACACCCCTCTTACCCTCTGAAGTAGCCTATTAACAATAATCACACACATACGCAAACATCACTGTCACCAATTTAAGTTTCTTTTTTTTTTTTTTTACCATTTTAGGTTTCATATTAATCTTTATCATATCCATCTCAGTTTGTTCATATGATTCATAAATTCCCATTTTATGCCTTCATCCATGTAAGCCACCAAATAGTCTATCTTTAAAACATATGTCACATAATCTCATGGTGAAGTGTTAGCTATCAAAATGACAAAATAAGAACAAACAGTATGATTTTATTGATAATGTTAAATGTTTACATTAAAGGGCTTTCAAAGAATATTTTTTCCTCATTTGCTGGGTAAGTGGTGAAATAAAATCCCAACATAAACTGAGATTGATGATCAAAAAAAGAAAAAAGAAAGAAAATAAAGTATATAAAATATGAAAGCAACAAAAATCATGAATCAAGTGTGGAGGGCTAAATCCAACAACTTTGGCAGTGAATTCTATCAGCCTTGATCCTCAGGAAAGATAAGGCAAAATTTTCAGTCTCACTTTCTTCCACTATTGACAGGCAACCTTGTATTTCCTCCATTTCCCAAGTGCTAAGTGATTAATAGGAATGAGTGTGAGCAGAAGGAACATAAATCCTATTGCATGTTATAGAGCAACCAACTGGCTCAAAGGAACTTAAAAAAATTGAGTATTTTGACAGTGAGATAATATCAGTACTCAAGAGCATTTCCCCAATAATCAGGCTGCAGGAATGGATCATCATGACAAGGTCTAAGGCCTGAAGCAAAGGTTAGAAAGTCAAAACTTTTGGAAAGGCAAAAGTGTGCTCATCTATGACAGAAATATGACTAAGTCCAGATAACAGGGAGGAAATAATAGTCTTTGATATAATCTTTTTTCCAGTTGGTAATTTCTATTTATTGAATTGTTTCCATTAAATCATAAGTTTTGCCTCATATCTTCTCATTAAACTAACAAGTTCAACACAACCACATATTTTCTAGAACTGTATCTCTTAAAGGATATCCTTGAATAGCAATCTCTTAAAATTGCTGGTAACTTATAAATGAATGTAGCCGTGTCAATTTAAGCCTGCTTCAGTGATGAAGAGCTAGAGGAATCACTTTAGTGGATCATAAAACTTGACTATAAACATGAGGGTGATGTTAACAAAAATGCCAATGTAAAGACCTCTCAAATTTATCCCTCCATAAAGGCAATAAAAAAAAAATGGCGAGTTTTGTGGGTTTTGTTTTTGTTTTTTTAAGTAGGCTCCACATCCAGAGCAGAGTTCAACATGAGGCTTGAACCCACAACCCTGAGATCAAGACCTGAGCCGAAATCAAGGGTCAGATGCTCAACTGACTGAGCCTCCCAGGTACCCCTTATGGTTTTTTAACTTATCCTATTCCCACTGCCTACTTCCAGCTTCATAACAGCTTTGAAAAACAGAAGCCACAGCAATAAGCAAAATAGAGTTAGAGCTCTCAAAGCATCATTACCAAATAATTGTGATTATTTGACATGTCTGGTATTTCCCTTAAGACCCCACTTACAAGGCTGTCCGAACTTCACCACATTAATAACTTGTCCAGTGCAAAAGGTCTCTTCCCAGCACGCATTTAAGTCAGTTGGCTACTCTGTAACATGCAATAGGATTTATGTTCCTTTCTGCTCTCACTCATTCCTATTAATCACTTAGCACTTGGGAAATGGAGGAAATGCAAGGTAAACATTTTAATTTTAGAGTTGCCTGAGGTAGTGTATAACAGTTGGAGCCTAAATAGTTGAACCAAAAAGATTAAAGCAAACTCTAGGGAATGGGATATCCCATAGGACATGGCTTTGAAATATTCCTATTTTTCCTGCAAATCTAGATGGACATGTACTTGCACATGGCTATGCACATGCTCTGGAAAGACCTGAAAAGGCCCTAAGCTCTCATTTCTGAATGACTTTGAGCATCTGTGAAAGCAGAAAGCTAAGATTAAGAGTTATCAACTGCCTGGTTTTGTTAAAGGTGTCCCTCAACATGCACACAAAGTCCCTCAACAAACACTGGGAGATTTATTGATTCCAGGCATTTAAAGAACTCTGTTTTCAATCATGAATTGACCACGAAGCTGACCAAGCAGAGATTTCAGTGGCTACACATGACAAGGATAAAGACTACAGAATTGGTCTAGAAAAGTCACTAAAATAAACAAAAACAACAAATTAGACAACAACAAAAAATGTGGAAGAGACCAGACTTTCAGATTTGCCATATTATATTGTTTTAAATGTCCATGTTTCAAAAGAAATTGTGATAAATGTAAAGAAACATGAAAATATGACGTATACTGAAGGAAAAAAGTAATCAATGGAAAGTGTCTCTCTATTGGATAAAGACCTTAAATCAGCTATTTTAAATATTTCAAAGAGCCAATGGAAATCATGTCTAAAATGCTAAAGAAACCATGAGAATGATGGCTCACAAAAGAGAGAGTATTAATAAAATAGAATATCTGGAACATCAAGAGATAGAAACTATACAAATCAATAACTATCATTATAATTGGTTTTTATAGTTGATAAAAACAAAAATTATAATTCACTGTTGATGGGCACACAATACAAAAAGATGTACGTTAGTCAGTAACAGAGTGAAGTATGGAGAATGGAGATGGATAAGGCACACTTATTTCATACGCTATTGCAGTTAGATTGATTATAATCCAACCTAGATTGTTATTATCTCTAGGACAATCACTAATAAAGTAATTCAAGAAATACATAGTGAAAAAGTAAGTTAACATGATATACTACAAAATATCTATGTAACAGAAAACAGTAATGGAGGAAAAGAGTAGCAAGAAAGACAGGAGACAGAGAAAACAAACAGTAGGTGCCCGGTGTAAATACCATCTTATCAGTAGTCATGCTATTTGTAAACTGATTAAAATCTCTAATCAAAACTCTGAGGTTGGCATGTTGTATAAATATATGATCCAACAATACAACCACCCAAAAAGGATGAAAATAAAAGGACGTAAAACCATAATATATAAACAATAAGTAACGGAGAGTTGGAAATTCAGGGGGAAAAAAGATTTAACACATGAGAAAATTGTTATTAGAGATAAACAAGTACATTTTATAATGATAAAAGGATCAAGTCATCAAGAAAATATAATAATTATAAACATGCACCTCAAAACAGAGCTGTAAATTATATGAAACAAAAGCTAATAAAAGCAAAGTGAAAATAGACAAATTCAACAATAATAGTTGGAGACTTTGGTACCCCACTTTCAAAGATAGAACACATAGAAGATCAGTAAGGAAACAAAAAACTTGAGCAACACAATACACATATTGGACCTAACAGACACATATAGAACACTCCATCCAACGACAGTAAAATTCATATGTTTCTACAGTGTACACAGAATATTCTCCAGAAAAGATCATATTTCAGGCCATAAAACAACTATCAACTATCACATTTAACAAGATATGAATTAAACAAGTGTGTTCTATGACCACAATAGAGTGATTTGAGTCAATAGCAGAAATAAATGTGGGAAATCCCCAAATATGTGGAAATCAAAAAACATACTCCTTAAATAACCAATGGATCAAAGGAAAAACCAGAAGGGATATTAGAAAATTCTTGATATGAATGAAAATAAAAATCACTGTATCAAAATGTATGGGACACAGTAAATCAGTGCTTAGAAATAAATAGAAGTAATTTAGTAAATTACTAAATTAAAAAAAGTAAGTTTTTAAATCACAGTCTAACCTTCCACTTTACAAAGTTCAAAAGAAGAGCAGACTAACCCCAAAGCAAGCCCAGCTTTGATTTGATATTAGAGCAGAGATACATGAAATTAAAAAACAGACAACAGAAACAAATTAAACCAAAATTTGGTTCTTGAAAAGATCAACACAATTAACAAGCCTGTTACTGGACTGATTAATAGGGGGGGAAATTGCTAAACGAATAGTGAAACAAGGGTCAGAACTACCAATGTTATAGCAACATAACTATACGGTAATATTATCAATGATTGCAGCTAACAAATTGGATAACATAAATAGATGATATGAAAAATTCCTAGAAAGACAGAAACATTGACTCAGGACCAAAACTAATTCAAGAAGAAATATAAAATCTGAATAAACTGTAACAAATAAGGAGAATTAATCAGTCATCAAAAAACTTTCCACAAAGAAATTCTCAGTCACAGAAGGATTAACCACCAGTGAATTCTACAAAACATTTAAATAAGAATTAAAACCAATACTTCACAAACTCTTGCACAAAGTGGAAAAGGAAAGAATACTTCTCAACTCATTCTGCGAGGCCATTATTATTTGGTATTACCTTGGTACCAAAACCAGACAAGCATATGACAATAAAAAAACAAAAAAAAAACTATAGATCGATATCTTGATTAATATAAATGTAAAAATCCTAAACAAAATATAATAAATCTCATCAAGCAAGATACAAAAAGGATTATTCACCAGGACTAAGTAGAATTTATCTCAGGAATGCAAAGTTAGTTTAACATATGAAAACCAATCACTATAAAATGCTATATTGATCAAATAAAGGATAAAAATCACATGATCATTTCAACAGATGCAGAAAACACACCTGACAAATTCTCATGATGAAACCATTCAACATGCTAGTTACAGAAGGGAACATGCTTACCAGACAAATGACTTTTACAGAAAACTCTCACCTAACAATATGCCTGATGGTGAAAGAGTAAAAATTGTCACCCTAGTAGGAATAAGATAAGGATATCTGGCATTACCACTTCTATTCAAAATTATACTGGAGTTTCTAGCCAGGGAATTAGATAAGGAAATGAAATAAAAGGCATCCAGAATGGAAACAGAAAGTAAAACGATCTCTACTTGCAAATAACATGATCTTGTATACAGAAGGTCACTATGTGATTACATCGGTTGAATAGTCCAGGTTGAATTAAAGGTCTGCTGATGAGTAACCATAGTACATCTATAAAGTCCTTCCACAAAAGTACCTGGATTCATTTTGATTGAATAACTACGGGATGGGAAATTTGGAGGGTACATTTTTAGAATTCTGCTACCACCATTAGGTAGGCACTAGGTCAGGAAGGCACTAGTTTGGTTCTCCTGTCCCACTTGCTCCATTTTAAGGTGTTGACCAGTCTATGAAGCCTAAACTAGTTATGTCCTTGTAAATTCTTCCTTGACTAATTCAGTTATAACACACATTGAATCAATGTATGTACTCATCGGGTTGCCAGACTTCATTTGCAAAGAATTGAAATCCACTGTGTCCTTTCCAATTGCTTTAATTCGTAAAATTCCCTGCCTGCTTTCATTTGAGAGAATCTCAGTCTACTGGCTATTTATGGCTATATATTCTTTTTTTTTTTTTTTAAGGTGGGGGGCGGATCCCTGAGTAGCTCAGCGGGTTTAGCACCTGCCTTCGGCCGGGGCATGATCCTGGAGTCCCAGGATTGGGTCCCACGTCAGGCTCCCTGCGTGGAGCCTGCTTCTCCCTCTGCCTGTGTCTCTGCCTCTCTTTCTCTCTGTGTCTCTCATGAATAAATAAATAAATAAAATATTTAAAAAAATGAAAAAAGGTATATTCTTTGAAACTTGTATTACATTTATTTTAATTCACTGTTAGTTGATTTTATGTATTTCTGTTGAGTATGGATTTTTTTCACTTGTGAGTGAATTAATTTGAATATACACTTATATAAATTTCAAATAAATAAGCCATCTGCCTGTAAAGAATAAAATTCCTGCCAAAAGAAAAACAAATGATATATATGAAAACATTTCTGTATGTCTACAGAGAAATTATAAAATGTATTATTGTTTAGCTCAAATCAGTGGAATAATAAATTTCTGTATTTCTACAGAGATATTACAGAATGTATTATTATTTAGCTCAAATCAGTAGAATAATAATATTTACTTTAAAACATTTGACAGCTTGACTACTTTTGTTATATGGAAAAATTTCATTGACGTCATATCAGTTAATTCAAATAATCATCTAAGTTGTCAACTATGATTTCCTGACTGATGTATTACTCAGAATTTGAAGTAAAAGAAATGGGAAAATAAACAGATATTATATTATCTAATAAGAAATAGGCATCAATTTTGTTCAGGAATTATGAAAACTTCATGCAGCTCACTAATTTAAAATGCACACAACATGCGGGCACACATCAAGGACCTTGATATGATTAGCTTGACAATCAAATAATTTGTGGAAGAAATAAAGCTCTCTGCAAAATACTACTTGAGGCAGAGTGAATCATTAAGGATCAAATATATACACTTTTGAAATTCTTTGTGCAACTCCTCAGTCACTGCCACACATCCATCAACATCTCTCATTTCTGCAGCCTGGTCAGACAGAAACAGATTTAGGATTGTCAACTGGGTTGGATAGAAGGGGGAAAGAGGGAAGGCAATGATACTGATGAACAAAATCAGTAACCTTTGGATGACATAGTTCTTGATATTCCCAAATATACATTTGGCTTAATTTTCATTTCCAAAGACAGTATCCTCAGAGCAGACCGCCTGAGCACACCAAGTATCTCTACATGGTCCTTACGTGGTTCTTTCATTTTCAAATATCATGTCTCTCACTTCTCTGTCCATTGAAATACCATTCATCTTTCAAGTCCTTTCTCAAGTCTTAAAGTGATGACACCAGTTTGCAGTTGGAGTGGGCTTCTTTCCAGGGTAAGAATTTGCTTATGTCCACAGAGCAATATGCTCAGGCTAACATTGCAGCACTTTTAAAATTTCCTCTGTGTTATAATTAATTGTGTTATTGTCAAGAATGCTTTTCAAAGAGATCATATCATATGCAGCATATACCGTCATAGTCTTTATAACAGTCATAGCTTTATCATGATGTCTTACACACTCTGGGGTTAATAAAATCTTCTGAATTGAAATTAAATTCACAATTGTCACCACCACACATAAATACATGTACATAAATATAGCAAATAAATTTTTTCATGTCTATTTTTTACTTTTAAAATAGTGTTACTACAATATTGAAATGGAACAATACTCTGAATTTCATTTCAGAAATACAAATTTTGCTTGCATTTTTTTTGTAAGTCACAGGCTTACCTACTATAATAAAATCTCCTTCACTGAAAATTCAGATGAATTTGCAAGAAACAGCATAATAGAATTGATTCTTATACAGAATCAGAGTATATGTCAAGGTATGCCTTACCTATGTTTGCTACAAAAATGACTGCCAACCACTAAAATTAAGATAACTTATCTGTTAGTTCTTGGAGGAGAAATCTGATCCTTAACTCACATATCTCCATAGTGCATATTATCAGATGCAAAAAATGCTCAATTAATGTTTATTGAACAGAGTGAGAGATAGCAAACTATGGCTCATTGACCAATCCCACCTGCCACCTGATTTTGTATGGCCTCAAAACTAAGGGTTTTTACATATGTAAATGATTGAAAAAGTTCAAAACAGAAATATTTGCTGACATGTGAAAATTATATGAATTATAAATTCTAGAGTCCATCAATACAGTTTTATTGTAACATAGCCATGTTCAATCTTTATGTATTGTCTATGGCTGTTTCCACAGTATAATGGCAGGGTTGAGTAACTGGGACACGTGAATAATCTAAAAAGCCAAAACTATTTACTATCTGGTATTTGAAGGAAAAGTATGCAGATTCCTAGAATAGAAAAGGTATAAAGTTTATGTCTCCCTCACTAGATTATGAATTCACGGGGGAGAAGAGCTTTGTTCTTCTTCACTCTTATATATGCAGGTCCTAGAATAATATGTAGAGAAAATAAATGCTCAATAACAAGTTTTAAAAATAATAAAGAATAAATGAACATTAATTTTTTACTGTTATCAAAATAAACAGATATTAAGATTATAAAGGCTACAAAAACTTAACCTAGAAAGTGAGTATGAGATTCTTTTTTTCCGGTTTTTGTCTTTTGCTGTTTCTTATCAGTAAAATAATACAACTCACTGTCTAAATAATGCAGCTTGCCAAGTATTAAGAAATGTATTATGGTTCCTAGTGCCCATTACAAAGGGCAGCATGGAACAGTTTAGGCCATGCTGATATGACAACACTCAGTGATAAATATAATGTTTATTCAGAAAGATCTAAAAGGTTGGAGAGGTTGATGTTGAGCAACATACTTTGGCCAAATACCTGATGGAGCTATCTATGTTGGACTACGATATGGTACACTTTCCTCCTTCTCAGATTGCAGCAGGAGCTTTTTGCTTAGCGCTGAAAATTCTCGATAATGGTGAATGGACACCAACTCTACAGCATTATCTGTCCTACACTGAAGAATCCCTTCTAAATGTCATGCAACACCTGGCTAAGAATATAGTCATGGTGAATCGTGGGCTTACAAAGCACATGACTATCAAGAACAAGTATGCTGCCTCTAAGCATGCTAAGATCAGCACTCTGGCACAGCTAAATTCTGCACTAGTTCAAGATTTAGCCAAGGCTGTGGCAAAGGTGTAACTTGTAAACATGCATTGGAGTATTGTAATATCTGCAAATAAAATTGGCACCATGTGCCATCTGTATATATTATATGTTACCTTTACTTACTTTTAATAAAGCTTGTGGTCCTTCAAAAAAAAAAAAAAAAAAGCCTTGGGAGGCTTTAAAGATAAACCAAAGAGGCATACTTTATGGGAACAGAAACTTGGAGGAAGGCATCAGAACATGTTACATTCTTTTAGGCTTTGGCCTGAAGTCAGGCTGCAGTTGTACCTGGTGTGTGTGGCTAAAATTCTGATAGAAAGGCTGCTATCTCCTTGACCCAGAAGAAGCTAGGACAGCCAAGTCTACCATAAATAAAGGAAGAATTCTAGAAAGAAGAGAACCAGAAGAAGAGGTCGCCTATGTTCCATAAATACCCAAATCTCTGGCTAAACTTAAAATATGCATGTGCAGGCAGGGAGCACATCTAGTAAAGGTTAAAAGTACTGAATTGATCTTTGAACCACCACCTGCAACAAACAAAACAGGGTCTTCAATTTGAGTCTAAACAAGCTAACCATACACTTAATCAAACAAATTATAAGCACCTTAGAAAAAGCTCTGGCAATTCTCATAAAACTGGACATTCGTTGAGACAGCATTTCGCTTCTAGGTATTTACCTGAGAGAATTAAAAACATAAGGACACAAAGATTTATTGAGGAATGTTTATAGAAGTTTTATTCATGATATTCCATAACAGGAAAAAACACAGGTGTCCACCAATAAGAGAATGGATGAATTAACTTACACAATTGCATTCTACTCAGCAATAAAAAGGAATCTTTTTTAATATAAAGCTTACCATTGTTGCAAAGTTGTATTTGAACTTTTGTAGTGATTATCATTTCATCTAAATGCAATGCTATATACTTTAAAAAAATCAATATTATATTTTAATCACTCTGCCACAAGCTTTAGTAGACTTCAAATATTGACACAGTGATGTTTTTAATGTTCTAATAGATTTTCAAACTTAGCTCTGAAAACTTCTCAGGGCATTGATTACATGATGGAAAATATTATTTTGGAGCACTAGCAAATTATTTCAAGAGTAACTTAATAAAAAATTTCATTAATACTCATGAAATAAGGATTTTTGAATGGAGACAAGATTCCAACAAGATAATTTTTCTATAAACATTTTCAAACAGCTAATATCTAAAGACAGAACATTTGCTTATTTAAAATAATATCTAGGGAAATAAGTCACATTTAACATTTAATTTAATTATTTAATTTAATTATAGTTACAAGAGATGCATCACTATTGTTGAAATCACCAGCCTTCAACAATTATGTCAGGCAATATTTTGCCCCCTTCTCCCTATGAGGCTTATTATTTTTTTAAGATTTATTTATTTATGATAGGCATAGAGAAAGAGAGGCAGAGACACAGGCAGAGGGAGAAGCAGACTCCATGCCAGGAGCCTGACGCGGGACTCGATCCCGGGACTACAGGATCGTGCCCTGGGCCAAAGGCAGGCGCTAAACCGCTGAGCCACCCAGGGATTCCTGGCTTGTCTTATTATTATTCCCACTTTTCACAGGTGAGGAAACTGAGAATACATGAGACTAGCAGCTTGATGACCAGGGTTCAAAATCATCCAGTTTGACTCCAGAGATCTGAACTCAAACCAAGTCATGTGGATACAATGGTGTGCGCCTATAAAACATCTCAATTTAGATGTAATCACTACCATTTTATTTCTTGACTGGCCATTCAAAGAATAAGCATGACAAAATGAGAAAAGAGTAGGAAGTAAGAAAAGAACGAAGGAAGAGGGCCAGAGCCAGCGCGCCGAGGACCAGTTGCTTCCGAACATCCTGCTCACCGGTACCCCGGGGGGTTGGAAAAACCACACTAGGCAAAGAACTTGCATCGAGATCAGGACTGAAATACATTAATGTGGGTGACTGAGCTCAGGAAGTCTGATCAACAGATATCATGGAGCCAAGAGCATGCCGAAAGATGCACAGATGATGGCACAAATCCTGAAGGATCTGGGGATTACAGAATATGAGCCAAGAGTTATAAATCAGATGTTGGAGTTTGCCTTCCGATATGTAACCTCAATCCTAGATGATGCAAAAATTTATTCAAGCCATGCTAAGAAGGCTACTGTTGATGCAGACGATGTGCGGCTGGCCATTCAGTGTCCTGCTGACCAGTCTTACCTCTCCTCCCCCAAGATATTTTTTATTGGATATTGCAAGGCAAAGAAATCAAACTCCTTTGCTGTTAATCAAGCCATATTCAGGCCCTAGGTTGCCACCTGATAGATATTGCTTGACGGCTCCAAACTATAGACTTAAGTCTTTACAAAAAAAGACATCAGCTTCTGCGGAAGAATAACAGTTCCACGGTTAAGTGTTAGTTCTGTTACTAGCCGACCAAGTACTCCCACTCTTGGTACACCAACCCCACAAACCATGTCAGTGTCAACTAAAGTAGGGACTCCCATGTCCCTCACAGGGCAGAGGTTTATAGTACAGATGCCCACATCACAGTCCCCAACTGTAAAAGCATCAATTCCTGCGACATCCGCAGTTCAGAATGTTCTGATTAATCCATCATTAATTGGGTCCAAAAACATTCTTATCACTACAAACATGGTGTCATCACAAAATACTTCCAATGAATCATCAAATGCATTGAAAAGAAAACGAGAAGATGATGATGATGATGATGATGATGATGATGACTATGATAATGTGTAATCTAGCCTTGATGCTTGTAACATGTAACCTTGGTCTTAAATCCATTGTACTGAGATTAAACGTACATGCTGGGTATTTTCAAGTTGTGCTGTAGAAAACTTAAATGGTATTTAATGAGTAAATATAGTTATCCTTTCCTATTGAGATGTTGGGTTTTTTTAAATAGGATTAGTAATGGTTATTCATTAGCCTTGAAGTGTGAAAAATAAAATTGTTGTTCATCAAAAAAAAAAAAAAAAAAAGATCAAAGGAAGAGAGGGAGGAGGGAAGGAAAGGGGAGCAAGAAGCACAATGACAGAGATCCCAGTTGTCTAAGTCAAAGATGAGGAGGCACACAAGGAGAAGAGAATAAGAGACACATGCAGCAAAAGGAGAAAATTTCAGGTATCCTGCCCAAGAAGACCAGGATAAGTAAATGTATGCTGTGAAAAGTCTTGAAGTAAAAGAAAAAAGTGGTGGGGAGGTTCTAAAGGAGAGATATACAGAGTCAAACAATTTGCAAGGTTTTGTAATGGTTAAAAGGTGGAAGCCAGATTCAATATCATCCCCATCTAATGTAACTGAACACATCGTAAAAATTTTGTTTTGCAGTGAGTCTTTGGTCCTATTTGTAAAGCTGATCCCTGGTTTATCATAAAGTTGGCTTATTCCTAACAAGTGTCAAAGATTTTTTTACAAAGAAGTATTTTTGCCATCAAAGCCAAGCAAAGTAATAAACTCCAGTTCACTTACCTAGAAGTGAAATTTAGGAACACCAAAATTATCCAGAAATGTACCAAATATCAACTTTTTTTGAATGTCAGATGTTTCATGGCAAGTTTTACCAACAATATCTCATTTAGCTCCTACATCAACTACCTATGAACTAAGTATCATCATTGTCCCTCTTGGAGTTGAGAAAACCATGGCTTAAAGTAAATTGTTCAAGATCATACAGCTACTAAGTGATGGAACTGGGATTCTAATCCACATGTGTAGTATTTATGTAAACATCTCCAAACAATTAATACCTGATACCTGAACGTTGGTTTGATTTAAATTATCTCTAGGGAAAATACTCACATTTCTAATTAGGGTGTATTTATTTGAGAGAAGTATCATTTTTATAAAAAATCACCAGCCTTCAATTAGTTATACCAGGCAATATACTACATTGTTTTTTCATATCACGTGTAAGCCCATCCGATGAGGGAAGGCACAGAGTTGATTATTGCTCACTAAAATATCTTAATCACCTGGTATAAAATGGTGAATGAATGAAGTTCATTAATTATCAAATAAAGGAATGAATAAATGTCTGGCTCCAGAGCCACCTCAAAGGTTAGTGAGCAACTGATCAGAGCTCTCTAGATAGCCTGAGAAAACAAGTGTTATTAGAGCTAAAATCAGTATAGCCAAAAGCAATATAGGCAAAAATAATTTAATGAATTAACCTATATAGTACTATCATGTTAAATTTTACATTTTCCATAAAGAGCCAAAACAGCTAGAATACCCCCAATTATTGTCTAGATAGACCTTCAGGATCCCAGGAATGCAAGTAATGAGAATCCAGTGTGATATTTTATATCATAAATAACCTGAAAATGTTTAAAGAATGCATAATATTAGAAATTATAACAATTGACATCTAAATATCAGCCAACATTCCTCTGCCATAGTCAACCACTTGACAAGGAAGAAAGAAGCAAACAGAAAAAATTCAAAGCATTTACCAGACATATCACCATTGTGATCATAAAGTGGAGGTGAGAGACCAGTCATCCCATTTCTTTTTGTCCAACCAAGTTGCAAACTCTGATCTCGTGTCATATTACAGAGACCACTCTCAAAATCACATCTTTCATAATTGGAACCTAATGAGAGAAAAAAGAAATTAGCTTTCACAATCCCATTTGGCTTCTTAAGAAATCAGACAATAATAGGGAAAAAAAAAACAGCTTAGCAACAAATGGCAAATGTAGATTAACATAAGGATTATTTTCCACATTTTAAGTCTACTTTATTAATGCAAAGCTTTTTTGCACATGACATTCTAATAAATCGCCACACACAAAAACCAGTGTGGTCAAACAGAAAGAAGGCCACGCGAGGTCAGAGGACTGAGGATCTAATCCTGGTTTTGTCTCCTATTACCCGAGTGCCTTAGCTAAGCCACTTAACCATAGCAAGCCCTTTTCTTCCCTTGTAAGATTAGAATAATGACATCCTGCCCTCTCTCCCTCAGATGATTGCTATGAGAATCTAATGACATAATTTATATAAAATACAACTCTTAGAACCATAAAATATGAGGAATTATTATTAAGATCATACTTTCAACTCCACCTGGATATTCCAGCCTCCCAGGCATATCAGAGTCTCAGGTGTGGGCAGATGGAATATGAGGACCCTCCCACTAAAAGTCAACCATCCTTGGCTGGGAGGCACCCCTGGTGTTAAACAAAACATAAGCACCTTCCTGTTGAATATCAATGTTCCTAGAATTCTTGGTGCTTCTATCAACAACAGACTATTTCTGGGGTTCTTTTTGTTTTTATTTCCAAGTTTAAGGGATCTAAGAGGCTTGGCAGAAGCTGAAGGATTTGGACATTTGCTTGTTTACAATAACCACCAGGTAGGGTTTTATTTCATTATCCAACATCTGCAAATATCATTCTCTCAAAAATAGGTTATCTCAAACATAAATAGCCCCTGATGGGTGATAGTTCTTAGCAACGGTGGAGATTTTTTTTTGACAAGTTTGTCCTTCCCTGACTGGTTGCATTAGCCACTGTGGGAGGAAATATGCTGGTGAATATTGAGGCGGTGTTGGCAACCCAGTCACAAAATCATAATTTTTACTTAAGCACATTTTGGGCAAAATATTATTTGATAATAATGGATCATGTTCCTGAGATCATACATATGAGTATTGAAAGCTGACTCAGAAACACCACTTTTAAATGACGTTAAGTAAACTCGGTTTATTACCAATGCTCTATTTCATTTATTTTATTCCTAGATCCTTATCTTGAAAGATTTCATAGACCAACTGTATTCTGTAATAACAGGAATCTTAATAGCTACAATTTATCGAGGTAGTTTGTTCTGTGCTAGGCATTCATTGTACCTGCAGTAGTTGATTTATTCCTTACAACAGCCTTATGAAGCAGGCATTTTTTTTTCTCCATTGTAAAGGTGAGGAAGCTGGAGCATCTGGGTGGCTCAGTGGTTGAGCATCTGCCTTTGGCTCAGGTCATGATCCCGGGGTCCTGGGATCGAATCCCACATCGGGCTCCCCACAGGGAGCCTGCTTCTCCCTCTGCCTGTGTCTCTGCCTCTGTGTGTGTGTGTCGTCTCTCATGAATAAATAAAGTCTTTATTTAAAAAAAGTGAGGAAGCTGGGGCATCTGGGCGGCTCAGTCAGTTAAGCATCTGCATTGGACTCGGGTCATGATCCCAGGGTCCTGAGATAGAGTCCCAGGTAGGGCTCCGTGCTCAGCAGGGAGTCTGCCTCTCTCTCTGCCCTCCCCCTACACATGTGCACTCTCAAATTAATTACCTAATTAATTAATTAAAATCTTTTAAAAAGTGAGGAAACTTAGACTATGTGTTATGGACATAAAGTAACTGCCCAACATAGGACAGCTAGTGAGTGCTGGGGCTAAGATTAGAACCCTAGTCTTTCTGACTTCAGAACATGAGTTCTTAAAGCTCTGTTCTGAGGCCTAATTATTAGTCCACTGTCCTATTTTGATCAAAAATCCAGAGTTAGAGGTCTATCAGAATTTCTAGTCAGCTTGAGGGAACCGGTATTTCCAGACAGAATTGATGTCATTCTATCCAAAAGCTAAGAAATTTTATTAGTCTGTAAATCATACCATGGCTAAATTTACAATTGCTATAAGGCCTTTGAAATATTTAGAATAGCTGGAATATCCCAATTATTACCTCATGGACCTCTCGTGATCTGGAGAATCTGGTTGAACAAAAAAATGAACTAAATTATAAAATTATTTGTATATATGTGTGCGTGTCATTCAATTAGCTATGCTAATTGAACTAGCATAGTATATTAGTTATGCATATGTATCTGCATAAATATATCTTCAAGTTTCCTATAGTTCCTAGCAATTTTTACAATCTATTTGTGATTCTAAAATACTCTAAAATTTTTTATCACCATATTTCAGTGATTATGTATATGAAATGTACATACATCCTCACATAAGTGTCAAACACTTTTTAAATACCAAGAAATTACTTTGCATTACAATTAGTTGATGTCTGTTCATGATATTTTGTTCTTTTTAATACAGAAAGATAATCATAATGATTTCTGGAAGTGTTAAAACTAGAAAAATAGCTAAACAGAATGCTTTTTTTCTTTCTGAATAATCTCAACAGGGGTTCTTTTTGTTATAAAATGAATCTAATGAGCATACATTTTCAAGTGTTTCTTATAAAAACCACAAACTTCTAATAACCGCTAGATTATTCAATAACTGCAACGAAAAAATTTCTATTTATTCTCCCCCAACAGAGAAATGCATATTTTAAACCATTTGAACAATGTTTCTTGCCCTGGAGCTGATTTGCCTTTTAATTCCATATGCCACACATCTACATTCAAATCTGAAACCATTTGCTATGCTAAAATCTGCCTGCATAGAGATTTCTGCTACCACAGCCATCACTAAATTGTGTTGACTAAGGCCACAATTCGATAGGATATGGAACAATGAGGAATGGTGTGCAGGAACTTATCAGTAGAATCCATGTTCCTGGGCTTTTTGAATACGTGGAACTCATTTTTTTCAATTTTGTGATCCCAAAGGTGGGGCGTACTATAGTCAAAGAGGGAGGGTGTCTCCACGTTGTGATCTGAGGTTCTTTGGAAGGCCAAATTATCCCCAGTGCCAGACTCTCTCATTTAAAATTCACTGAAGAGTTTCTCTTAGATTCAATCATTAACACCTTCACGGGCAGAAAAATATTATATTATATCCCCAAGTGACAGTTAATTTAGGGCATACTTCTGAAAAAATGAGTAAGAATAGAATAAAATTTAAGTAGTGGTAATGGTGCAGAACTCAGAATTAAGGATGGTAGGGATAGATCATCACAATAAAAAGTTCTTAGAAGACAGAAAAAAATAGAAGAATTAGGAAAAATCTAGAAAGGGAGATGCAAAGATATTAAATGCAAACCACATATCTCACAATTTTGCCTGGGCCTATATTACTAATGCATATCTCTCTTCCTCTTAAAAAATCTATGAGGTCCAATTGTAGTCTTAACAACGAGTCCTGCTCTTTCTGAAAAGTTGTGGCAAAATATACATGACATAAAATTTACCTTTTAACCATTCTTAGGACTGCTCTGTGGTATTAAATACATTCACGTTGTTATGCAACCATCACCACCATCCAACCCCTGAGCTTTTCATTTTTTCCAACTGAAATTCCATATACATTAAACACTGACAACCCATTCTCTCCTCCCCCAGTCCATCATTTTACTGGCACCCACCCTTCTTTTCTGTCACTATGGATTTGACTACTCTATATACCTCATGTAAGTGGAATCATACAGTATTTGTCCTTTTGTGACTTGCTTATTTCACTTAGTATTATGTCCTCAAGTTTCATCCATGTTATAGCATATGTCAGAATTCGTTTCCTCTTTGAAACTGAATAATATTCCTTTTTACATATATACCACATTTTGTTTATCCAATTCACCTTCTGAATGGGTATTTGGGTTGCTTTCACCTTTTGACTATTGGGAATAATGCTGCTACCAACACTGGAGTATAAATATCTATTAGACTCCCTGCTGTCATTTCTTTTGGATATATCTCCAGAAGTAGAATTGTTGTGTCATGTGATAATTCTATTTTTAATTATTTGAGAAGTTGCCATTCTATTTCACAGAAAAGCTAAAAAAAATTTACATTCCCACCAAAGTGCACAAGTGTTCCAATATTTCAACATCTTTACCAACACCTGATATTGGTTGGGTTTTGTTTGCTTATAATAGCCATTCTAATGGATATGAGGTGGTATCTCATTTTGGTTTTGATTTGCTTTTCCTTAATGATCAGTGATATTGAACATCTTTTCATGTGCCTAGGCACATTTGTATATTGTCTTTGGAAAAATATCTTTTCAAGTCCTTTGCCCATTTTTAAATCTGGTTGTTTGTTGCTTTTGTTGAATTGAGAGAGATCTTTATATATTGTGCATTATCAATCTCATATCAGATATATGATTTGCAAATAATTTCTCTTATTCAATGGGTTGCCTTTTCATCTTTATAGTCCTTTTTGTCCTTTGATACACAAAAGTTTTTCATTTTGATGAATTCTAATTTATCTAGTTTTTCTTTTGATATATATGGTTTTCATGTCATCTAAGAAATTACTGCCAAATCCAGTATTATGAAGCTTTTCCTCTGTGTTTTTTTTCTAAGAGTTTTATAGTTTCCTTACATTTAGGTTTTCAATCCACTGAATTAATTTTGTATGTGAGTTAATTTTGTATATGGTAGAAGGCAAGGATCCAACTTTAATCTTTTTGCACATAGATATACAGTTTTTACAACACTATTTGTTGAAAAGGCTGTTCTTTCTCCACTGAATGGTCCTGACACCCTCATCAAAAATTATTTGCCCACATATAAAAACTTATTTCTTGGCTCTCTATTCTGTTCTATTGGCCCATGTCTGTCTTTATGCCAATGCCACACTCTTTCAATTACCATAGCTTTGTAATAAGTTTTGAAATCAGGAAATAGCTTGGTTATTTTTCAAGGTTGTTTTGGTTATTTGGCATCCTTTGAGATTCCATATGCTTTCTGGAATGGATTGTACTATTTCTGCAGAAAATATTCTTGGGATTTTGATAGGGGTTATATTGACTCTGTACATGACTTTTGGTAATATTGACATCTAAACAATATTGAATCTTCCTATCCATGAACATGAGATGTCTCTCCACTTATTTGTGTCTTCTTTAATTTCTTTCAGCAACAATGTTTACTTTTCTAGGTATATGGGTTGTCTCCTTGGTTATGCTTTATTTTTTAGAGGCAAAGTATGTACTTTTTATTGAAGTATCATTTACATAGAATATTATGTTAGTTTCAGGTGTACAACTTAGTGATTTAATATTTAAACACATTACAAAATGATCACCACAATAAGCCTAGTTGTCATCTGTCATCATACGAAATTTTACATTATTGACTATATTCCCTATGTTGTATATTACATCATGTCTTATTTATTTTATATTTTATAACTGGAATACTATACCTCTTTTTAAATTTAAATTCAAGTTAGTTAATATATAGTGTATTATTAGTTTCAAGGTAGAGTTTAGCAATTCATCAATTGCATATAATACCCAGAGCTCATTATATCTAGTGCCCTCCTTACTGCCCATCACTCAATTATCCCATCCCCCCACCCACTTCCCAAGACTGTACCTCTTAATTCCCTTCAAACATTTCATCCATTTCCCCATTCCTCTACCCTCTGGCAGCTAACAGTTTATCGTCTACAAGTCTGTTTCTGTTTTGTTTTGTTTATTCACTCATTTTGCTTTTTAGAATCCACATACATAAAACCATATGGTATTTGTCTTTCTCTGTCTGACTTATTTCACTTAGCATAATACCCTTTACGTTTATCCATTTTATAAATGACAAGATTTCGTTCTTTTTTATGGCTCAGTAATATTTCATTATATATACATACCACATCTTTTTATCATTCATCTATTAGTGGATATGGGTGGCTTCCATATCTTGGCTATTGTAAATCATGCTGTGATGAACATAGATAGGGGTGCATATATCTTTTTAAATTAGTCTTTTCATTTTCTTTAAATAACCACCTAGAAGTGGAATTTGGGGATCATATGATAGTTCTATTTTTAGCTTTTTGAGAGACTTCCATACTGTTTTCCACAGTAACTGTGCCAATTTACATTCCCACCAACAGTGTAGAAGGACTCCCTTTTCCACACATTCTCACCATTTGTTACTTATTATCTTTTGATAATAGCCATTCTGACAGGTGTGAGATGGTATTTCATTGTTGTTTTGATTTGCATTTCCCTGATTAGTGATGGTGAGCATCTTTTTACGTACCCATCAGCCAAATGTATGTCTTCTTTGGAAAAATGTTCTTAATTAGAATGTTTGTTTTTTGATATTGCACTGTATGAGTTTTTCATATATATTAAATGTTAACCCCTATCAGATATATTATTTGTGAATATCTTCTCCCATTCCGTTAGTTGTTCTTTCATTATGCTAATGCTTTCCTTCACTGTGGAAAAGCTTTTTCTTTTGATGTAGTCCCATTTGTTTATTTTTGCTTTTGCTGTCTTTGCCTAAGGAAACAGATACAAAAAAGTATTTGTAAGACCTGTCAAAGAGCTTACTGCCTATGTTTTCTTCCAGGAGTTTTCTGGTTTTAGGTCTTACACTTAAGTCTTTAATCCATTTTTAGTTCATTTTTGTATATGTTATATATAAAAGTGTTCCATTTTCATTCTTTTACATGTAGCAATCCAATTTTCCCAACACAATCCATTAAAGAAACGGTCTTTTCCTCATGGTGTATGCTTTCTTTGTCATATACTAATTGACTATATAAGTATTCATTTATTTCTGGACCTTCTATTTTGTCCCATTGATTTATGTTTGTTTTTGTGTCTGCAGCACCATGTTTTGATTATAAAAGCTTTGTAGTATAGCTTTAAATCTGGAAGCATGATACCTCTAGCTTTGTTCTTTCTCAAGATTGCTTTGGATGTTTGGGTTTTTCTGTGGATCCACACAAATTTTAGCTTTATATGTTCTAGTTCTGTGGAAAATGCCACTGGTATTTTGATAGGAATTGCACTGAATCTGTAAATTGCTTTGGGTACTATGGACATTTAATAATATTTATTTTTCTAATCCATGAACATAATATGTCTTTCTATTCATTTGTATCACCTTCAATTTCATCAATGTTTTATTCTATACTTTCAGAGCAGGTCTTCTACCACCTTTGTTGAAGTTATTCCTAGGTATTTTATTCTTTTTGATGCAATTGTAAACTGGACTGTTTTCTTAATTTCTCTTTCTAATAGTTTGTTATTTGTAGAAACACAACAGATTTCTGTATATTAATTTTGTATCCTTCAACTTTACTGAATTCATTTTGTAGTTCTAATGTTTGTGTGTTTGTGTGTGTGTGTGTGTGTGTAATCTTTAGGATTTTCTATATACAGTATCATGTCATCTGACAATAGTGACGGTCTTAGTTCTTCCTTTCCAATTTAGATACCTTTTATTTCTTTTTCTTGTCTAGATGCTGTGGCCAGTACTTCCAGCACTATTTTGAATAGAAGTAGCAAGAGTGGGAATCCTTATCTTATAGGAAAATCTTTCCTGATATTAGAGGGAAAGTTTTCAGTTTTTCCCCATTGAGTATGATGTTAGCTGGAAGTTTGTCATATATGGCCTTTATTATGTTGTTGTACATTCCTTCTATAACCATTTTGTTTTTTATCATAAATGGATGTTGAATTTTATCAAGTGATTTTTCTGTATCTGTTGAGGTGATTCCTAAATATTTCATTCTGTTTGATGCTTCTGTAAATGGAGTGTTTTTTTAATTTCCTTTCCATATTGTTCATTAGTGTACAGAAACACAACTGATTTTGGGGTATTGATTTTGTATCTTGCAACTTTGCTAAATTTGTTTATTTGTTCCAACAAGTTTGTTTTTGTTTTAAAGAATCTTTAGAGTTATCTACATTAAGATCACATTTTCTGTGAACAGATGATTTCACTTATTTATTTCCAATCTGGATACTTTTCTTGTCTAAATGCTCTGGCTGGGACCTCCAGTACTATGTTGATAGAAGAGATGAAAGATGTTCCAGGTCTTAGAGAAAAAGCTTTCAATCTTTCCCCATTGAGTATGATGTTAGCTATGGGTTTTTCGTATATAGCCTTTATTGCACTAATTTTGTTCTATTCCAAGTTTCTTAAGTGTTTTTAGTTCCTTCCAATTTTGAGAAAATCTAGGTATTACATTACCACAGTATTTTACATACCATTCATTTTTCTATTTAGAAAATTATTTCCTTCATGTAGATAAAAACATTTTCACAAAAAATTGTCTCTCACTCTCATTTAATGTAAAAATTAATGGCCAGTTCCTACAAAGGATGAGATGAATCTAAAATATTCCAATTAAATAAAAGTAAAATTTAATTACACTCAAAAGTAAATTTCAAGGAAAGATTGCTATTATTTGGCCTGGAAAATTAAAAATATTAATTAATCTTTACAAGGAAATATTTATCTTTCACACTGAATTAATTTTAACATTTTCATTGAGACAAAAACAGGAAAAACCCTAACTCACAAAGTTATGTGATAGCAAATGGAATTAGCACTCTCGTGGCTCACACCAGAATTATCCAATATTATTTTTGGATGGATTCTTTATCTTATAGTCACCTTTATTCTCAAATCATTGAGACTGTCTTTGACATTGAGATTGTGAGCTGAGTCATTGATGGTATCTAAGACAATGAGAAAAGGACTGTGAAACCTTATTTTAATTTTAACATTGTTTTAGGATTAATAACCTTCAAAGAAGTTCAAAGGCGTGTTTGTGTCTGGTGATTTCTGAAGAAATATTGACAAGGCATGGCATTAACTCCAGTCTGCAGCAGTATTCACTCGAGTATTATAAATGTTGCATAGCTATTTACATATAATTTTCCATTCCAGAGGAGCAGCTTAGCCAAGGTACCTTATGGCTTTTCAGTAGTTTCTATAATGGTGAATACAAGGACTCTAATAGAAAGTTATATCATCTTGCATGAAGAAACTCTGCATCACATAAACTAATTTAGGGGGAAAAAAAACTCTTGTCATATTTTTTTCCCTAAACAGATTTTTAATTTCTTTCAAAATAAGTAAAATTTTTCTTCTAAATCCAATCAAGCATTTGAAGACTTATTCACTGTAAAGTCACAATTATTTCTGGGTAATAAATAACATTGTATTATATTATTCCCATTTTTTTCATGGAAACTCATTTAAAAGCTTTGATTCAAGGTTCTTGCTTTCATAAATCTGGTAATTTGACAACAGAATGCTACCCTTCTCTTAAGATTCCTAGCTGAGCCTTTAGTGTCAACCTGCTCCCCTAGAAATGATGTTTATTGACAAACAGAAAAGGCATGTGGGGTAACAAGAATTGCAGAAATTCTAGCTATGTATATATTTGGGCTTCAGAAGATACTTTGCTTGTGGAAGAAACAGTTTGCCAATTGATGTCAACAGGTGTCTGACTTTTTTTTTTTTTTTTTTTTAGGTGCCTGACATTTTTTAAGGGAACTCATAAACTTAATGTCCTCCTTGGATGATGTCAATTTGCACACTTGAGCAGCAAAACAAGAGCAGACTACATTGCAGGACTGAGTGGTTGTATTGAATTCCACAATGAAGGAAAACAGTGCAGCTGACAAATCCAGCCAGTTAGCAAACCAGTAATTACTCAGTCTATCTTACACTTATTGACTCTATGTACCAGTCTTCTAGGAAATGGAGTGAATAAGGTAAATTTCCTGTCCTCATGAAGTTAATATTTTGCTTTTCTATGACCTCCTTCAAAATATTAATGAAACTGTTGGCAGCTCTGGAAGGATAACAGCCATGTAGGCAGACTGGAGCCTTTGAAGATTTTAGGTATTTTTGTACAGGTCTTATGAATCTAGAACCTAAAACACTCTTGGGTCATTTTAAGGACTAGAATTCTGGAATGAGGATCTGTTCCCTTCTGAAACCACATCAGTATATTTTATCCAACTCCCTCAAAATGGGGATTCCTCTGCGGATTAGACCCGTTAGACCCCATTAAATAGGGATTTAGACCCAATTAAGATAATTCTCTTTTGTTCTGGTTAAACCTTTCCTTATTTGAGTATAGTTGGCAGCCAATGTTACATTTGTTTCAGGTGTACAACACAATGATTCAACACATACATTATGCTTTCCTCACAAGTGTATCTACCATCTGTCACCATATGATGCTGTTACAATATCATTGATTATATTCCCTATGCTGTCCCTTTTATCCCCATGACCTATCATTCCATAACTAGAAGGCTGTATTTTACACTCCTTTTCTATTATTTATTTATTTATTTATTTATTTATTTATTTATTTATATTCAATTAGCCAACATACAGTACATCATTAGTTTCATAGGTAGAGTTCAATAATTCATCAGTGGTGTGTAACACCCAGTACTCATCACATCACGTGCCCTCCTGAATGCTCATCACCCAACTGGAGGAAAAATTCTCACTGTTTGCAACCGCCAGTGGAGCCCACAGTAGAGTTCTGAGCTTGCAGTTATGCCTGTGATATCCAGGCAGAAGCAAATACAAAAATCAGAAATTTAGAATATATAAAATAACAGATTGAGTGTAACAAAGCATTGTAAATAAAAAGAAAGAGGAACAATGCTTTCAATATATTTGACAAATAGTTTTCTTCCAGGTAAATATATTAAATAAAAGATTTATTATCTCATAGAAGTTATCTCATAGAAATATGGATAAAATTCCCGAAAAGGCAATTCACAAAACACAGAAAGAAAAAAAAAACACATATGTTGAAGTGATCACTTCACTGTCAATCATATATCACAGTTGAGTTTTGAGAATTAAAAGGCAAAATAGAAAAAAGGAATTCTGCTTGGCATCAATGTGGCCTACAGGTCTAATATGACTTTGCTTTCATTTCTTTCTTTCTTTTTTTTTTTTTTTTGCTTTCATTTCTATAATAAACAGAATAGAGCAGTTAATAGAAAGCTTTTTATTAATTTTAAAGTGCCATTTTATTCTGATTTTTTAAAGCAACAAATCCTATTTTGGAAAAGTTGCAATATAAATATGTACAAAAAAAGAAAAGTCACTTTTAAGTCTAACACCTAGACATTTTTCTACCTAGTATTTTATGCAATTGCCACACTATTTTTAAGAGTATGCATTGATCAGTAATCATAACTTTTCTTTTGACAATATATCATGAGCTTTTCCCCATTTTTGAATAGCACCAAAAATTGACAGATGGCTACACAAATGTCCATGGTAAAGATGTATCATAACTTATTTAAGCATTGACCTAATATTATAAAATTATATTATTTCAAATCTCCACCATCTTAAATAGTGCTGTGATGAGACTTTTGACATGAACTCTTTCTAAATTTTTTCCTAGAATACATTCCTAAAAATGAAATTACTAGCCAAAGGGCATGAACACTTTTAAAATCTTTATTCATATTTCAAAGATATTATCAAAAATGTAAGATTTTATTAACACCCTTGCCTACAGTATATAAAAATGCTATTTTTTCATACCCTTCACAACCATGGACATTCTTTTAAGTAATTTATGTGTATTTAATTTTTAAAATATTGGAAGCTTCTGATTTTCAACTGTGCACATGATTAACAGTGAAGTTGATCACTTCATCATATATGGTTGTTTCCCTTTCTGTAAGTTTTGTGAATTGCTTTTTCAGGAATTTTACCCATATTTCTGTGAGATAATGCATCTTTTATTTGATATATTTACCTGGAAGATAACTATTTGTCAAATACATTGAAAACATTGTTCCTCTTTCATTTTATTTACAATGCTCTTGATACATTAAAACTGTTATTTTATATATTCTAATTTTCTGATTTTTGTACTTTCTTCTTACATGTAATGCATAAAAAGGCCTTTCCTCATTCAAATATTTATTCCATACCAATTTCAACAAATATATTTTGAGGATTTATTACACCTCAAAGCAAAGAGAAACTTTTCCTGACTTCAAGACTTACTGTAAAGAATAATAAAGACTACGGTTTTATTTTCTACGTTTAACACGTTACCTTTTGGAAACTTTGATGTGTGAAGTAAATAAGAAATTTGTTTCATAAAATTGCCTAATTTTCATTTGTAACAAATGAAAACATAGTCAGTGTTGTATGGTGGTTGGAATTAAGGATTCCAGGGGGGCGTCTGGGTGGCTCAGTTGGTAAGTGTCTGCCTTTGGCTCAGGTCATGATCTCAGTGTCCTGGGAAGGAGCCCCACCTTGGGCTCCCAGCTCGTGGGGAATCTGCTTCTCTGCACCCCCCTCACTTGTGCATTCTCCCTCTTTCTCTCTCTCTTTCTCTGTCCCTCTCAAATAAATAAATAAAATCTTAAAAAAATAATTAAGGGTTCCAGAATCAGACAAAACTGGTTGTGAATTCCAGTTTCTCCACTGAATAACTCTGTATCCCTTGGCATTTTAGTTTACTTAATCTGAGCTTCTTTTTTCCAAGCTGTAAATTGAGAACAATAATAGTTATTACTATTTTGATGTTTGGTGAAGATTAAATGAGATACTCTATGGAAATTTCTTAGCAGTGCTCGGCTTATAGGGAGTGCTATAAACTGACTTGGAATGCCACTATTATTTTTTAATATATGATAGATATTATATTTCTTAATATTCCTTATATATAGAAATCTTAATATTTATAGCAATCAGATTCTTTTCTTATTTTGAACTTTCACATTTTGGAATAGTTTACATGATACCTATTATAAACCTACTAATAAAAGTTATTCCCCATTTTAATCATTTGATTCTCCCTCTTTCTAGCTGTTTTCACTCATTTTTCTGGATAAACTTGTAAGTCACTTTAATCAGATTCCAGAATTTATCATGGTGATATCCTGTTTTAGAATTTAACTAGATTGATTTCATAACTGTGAAAATGTATATATTTACACTACTGAAACACTCTGTTAAGAAAATAGTCTTGTCATGAGTCTTTCTTCCATACATCAGTAATTTTGTATAATTTTCTTCAGCTAAGCTCTATACATTTATTATATTTCTTAGATTTTATTGTGCTATGGACTAAATATCTGTATCCCTTCAAAATTCCTATGTTGAATCCTAATCCCCGGGGTTAACGTATTTAGAGGTGGATAATGAAATTAATGCTTTTATAGAAGAGGAAGAGAAACCAAAACTCTCTCTCTCCCCACCATGTGAAGCCACAGTGAAAAAACAGCTATCTGCAGCAGCACCTGGGTTGTTGAGTGTCAGACTCTTGGATTCTGCTCAGGTCATGATCTCCAGGTCTTAATATTGAGCCCCATGTCCTGCTCCTTGCTTAGTGTGGAGACTCTCTTTCCCTCTCCTTCTGTCCCTCCCCTACTCTGTACATGTGCACTCTCTCACTCAAATAAGTAAATAATTCTTTTAAAAACAAAAAGAAGAAACAGCTCTCTGCAAACCAGAGGAGTCCTCATCAGACACCAAATCTGCCAGTACTTTGATCCTAGACTTCTCAGCCTCCAGAACCATGAGAATTAAGTGTTCTTTTTACTTAGGCCACACAGTATATGGTATTTGTTAGAGTAGCCCAAACAGACATTTTGCTTAGGATTTTTGGCTGTTTCATGAAAATATGCAACAAACATTTTGCATACAATATAGTAATAAGATAAGCATTGTGAATGAAATCTCACATTTTAATTTATTAATTCTTTACTTTCAAATAATTCAATGAACCAATTACTTTTTTAAAGTAGTTGACATGTCATCCTTTGAAGAAATAACATTTGTACTTAGCATCACCTAATTAAACACTATCACCTCTCAGATTTTGAGAATGCACCCCTAAGGTAATTTTTTTTACATATTTCTCATAAATTTAGATTTATATGAAGTAACTACCTTTTGAAAAAAATTATTGTCCCTAAATCCAAAAGGTTTGTAAAAGAAATAAGGTAAAATCTCAAAATCTTATGACATATTCCATCAAATCAAAGTACAAAAATAGATTCCTATCTCCTTATAAAAATACTAGACCAAATGGAAAGTTCCTAGGTGTGGCAAGTAGGTAGGTAGGAGAGAAAAAATGTCAGATTAACTGAATACATTTTTTTTTCTTTTGAGTCATGAGTTAGCTCTAAAAGTGAATGTATGTAACAGTTAATTTTACTACTGACTTCAGGTATGCAAAAGCAATTATCTAAAAATATTTTCTGGCAGCACCTCAACAGGTGAGGATCCATTTCATGGGATATATCTCAACAGTAGTTTATACTCTTCTGGTTTACTTGGATCTGAATGGTAGCAATATAAGCAAGACTACTGTATTTATTGTTAAGCAAAAATGCACAAGGTAAAGCCTTTGTATACCAAATAATTTTGAGAAATTGCTAGGAGAGAAGCTAGACTCTCTCTGTACTTGATATAATGGCTCAGATCTTTAAATAAACAAATATAAATCAAAGAGAATAAGGGAGACTAGGCAATGGTGATCAGCATGGAAGCAGACAATGCAATGTTTGGAACCATGATTTATTTCCCTGGCTCAGGACATCAGTAAATTATAATGAAGAGAGGTTCTTGTCAACACTGGAACCAAACAGTTGTTAAACCTGAAAATTATTTTTCTTAATCACTACATATTAAATGCTCAATATCTTGTATAAATAGAATTTACTTCACTGTAAAGATTCAGTCTCTTTAAAATAAATTCCAATTTAAAACAAAGGTTCAAGTATTCTGAAAAAGAGGACCATCATGTAATAGGAAAATTCTCAAAAACCTATTAATAGAATCAGTAGCATCTGAAATTCAACTTCAATGAGGCCAATTTCATTACAAAAAGTCAGCATGGTAATCTATTTCTTTAAAGGTCACACCATTTGGATGCTAAAAAGGGGCCCTGGTTGATTTTTTGTTTTCAAAAAGGCACTATTTTAACATCATTCCAAAGTTATCTTTAAAAAAAAAAACTCATCCATAAGTTTTAACGTCACAAATTTTTATGAAAAAAACTGCTTGGCCATCATTATTCCTGCACAGTATTTTCGCCTCCTGTGGTATACGGAAGAAACTCACACTTCAAAGTGATTCTCAATTTTATCTACAGATTATGGTCCACATTTTAAATAAAATACCAAAGCGGATAGTTCTCAGAAATGAAAATGAAAAGTGAAAAAGCCAAAAGGTGATCTCCTAATGTAACATTTAAAATGAAATCTGTTTATTCGACAGATCTGTTCCTTCGTTTCCCTCCACGGCCGCAAGTTATTAGAATTTGCCATGCAGCCGAGACCTTTTGCACTCAGCAGCTTTCTCCTCTTCCACATTAACCTTTTCCCCAAGCAGGACCATGCATGTTATCACAGCAAGCGTGCTAAAGGAAGCCTCACAGAGATTAGTAAGAGAAGGGACTTTGCACTTCTTGTCAAACCATCCAAGTGGTTCCTCTTTGCTGCTCACCAAAGAATAGCAAGGGCTTTCCCAGACAGGTCAGAGAAAGGGCAGCACACCCACATTCAGCCTCTCTGGGCAAATTGGACAAATATAAATGAATCCCTGTCTTCGGTTGTATTCGGTATTTAGCAGTTACTAATAGAATGATCGCCATCCCAAACTATGGGAGACAAATCAATAGCTTGTTTTCTTCCACAGAGAAGAAATTTTTCAGGATTCAATCTTCTCGTTCTAATGTAATAACAAGTGAATATGTAAGTAGAAGGCCAACAATAGCAAGACTGAATACATAGAAACTTATTTTAGCTGAAGAAAATAAAGAATTCTATCAACATGAATTAACATAGTATCTGAATATAAACTGGAAAATCTGTTTGACAAAGGTGCTTGAAAATACTAGAATTAGTCGATCCAAATAATTGAATCAGAGGTTATTATGAACCAACAATGAACCCATTTCATTTCATGAAAACATTGTCTATGAAAAGTGATTGCACTTGTTCCAATGGAGAAATGCAGTTTTCCTTCAGGATGTCAGATTGCAAGAGAAACTACAGAAACATACATGTCTTTACTCACATCTTGGGGTGGTGAACAGTTTCCTTTTTTCATATGATACCAATAAGCAACGGAGCATTTTCCTGCCACTGAGAGTCAATTTATTTCACTTTACAATCTCTTGTGATGAGATGGAGGTTCAAGATCACACAATTAGTACATGGTTCATGCAGGATCTGAATCGAGGTCTTGCACTCTCTGAAGCTGGCACATGCAGTTTCCTGCATCCCAGAATCAAAGGATACAAGCCAGTGTTGTACTCTGTGTGCAATTGGTAAAACTCACTTGGAGGTAACGTCATACAAGCAAAAATGAAATGTACTCCTGCAACTTAAAATTCATTTCAAACATCTCCATATTGAATCCAAATTTAAGCTCATCATTTCCACCAAAGCATTTTAAAGCTTTAGTAATGAGCTGCTTTTGAATTTTGCTTCCATATATTAAAAGCTACATTACTGCATATCATTTCCTCCTTTATAATCAGTAAAAACTGTTTAAAATACATTCCCTCCACCTAGAATCTTAGCAGCTTGATATTGTTTAATTAGAGTAATTTTGGTATGTGAACACATCTCTTTATTGCAAAGTATATTTGAGTTTCTGATTTATGCTAAAGGCATATGAGTGAAATCCACGAGGGCCAGGTAGCTAGCCGAATCTCCCTGGGCTGCCCATCAGCCCCTGGTCTGAAGGTGTTCAGGGAACTGAAATTGGACAAAGGAAAAGAATCACACTTACATGGCTGTTCATCACTCTTGTCCTCACACTGATCTGTGAAATCACACACGTTGTCAGGAGGCAAGGACAAGCCATTGCCAAACTGAAAGGCTTCAGTTCCTTGCTGAATCCATGTAGAGAGGAAAACACAAGAAATCCAAAGGAAACAAAAAGCTTCATTCCTTGAGAATGCTAACATTTTGGCCAAGCAGAAGAGCATCACTTGATATGTCTCTGGGAAATCAGGCAATTATAATAGGTGAATCCATAATTAGAAACATTCTTTCTCTTTTCTGTACTCTTTATTTTCCAGATTTGCCTCTTACCACTAGACTCTTGGTAACTATCTGCAACCCTAACAAATGACTCCCAGAGCAGTTCATTCACTCTTTCAGAGGAGTGTCTTTAGAAAATATTTAGCTTGAGCAATTGCACCATTTCTGTATCTAGCAAAACATGGATTATTTATTGTCCTGTGTATACCATATTTAAACAAGTTAAGCCTTTATGATCATGTCATCTCCTGAAAGAAAATTTTAAGAAACAAAGGGCAGGCACATAAATGGAGCGGGGAGCCAGGAGAGGACCACAATAAAGTTATAAGGAACACAGCAACATTCTGTACTACTTTCCATACTTACTTAATCACATTCATGTAATTTAGAACATTATTGAGGTCACTAAAATTCATTCAAATATCTCAGGTCCGATTATTAGAATTTCTCTATTAGCACAAAATGTGTACCATAGTTATTGAAGGGAAACTTCACATTGCTTGCTTAGATTGTACCACAGGACTTTTTCAAAGAATTTATTTATTTATTTGAGAGAGAGAGAGCGCGAGAGAGCGAGAGCACAAATGGGGTGAGAGGGGGAGGGACAGAGGTAGAGGGGGAAGCAGACTCCTTGCTGGGCAGGAAGCCCTACTTGGGGCTTGATCCCAGGACTCTGGAATCATGACCTGAACTGAAAGCAGATGTTTAACTGACTGAGTCTCCCAGGTGCCCAGAGAACCACAGGATTTTAAAAGTGGAAGGGACATTAGAGGCCACTGTTTTACAAATCACATAACTTAGGCCCAAAGAAGTTAAGAGTATTTATGAGAAAATACACTAATTTGGTGTTAGAAACTAGAATTCAAATTTCCTACTGCAGAGAGCAGTGTTCTTTCTTCTGTAGCACACTGATCCTCTTGTCAATTCATCTTAATCTACTTCTACAACTGAAACATGATTTCAGAATGCATATTCAGAATGAACAGTATACTGAAGCTCAGGACACGCTAATGTATTCATAATAAAATTCTATGAAGCTGCATAACCATAGAAATTATACGAAGTTGAATATTGAAGATATTCTTTTATATTTGATTTCTTAAAGGCACATCCAAGTTCTTTTTCAACTACTCTCTTTTATTTCTGCAATATAATGGCAAGGAACAAGACACCCGATGAGACTATAGGAAGCAATTAGGGAAGGTAGAGACATTCAGGACCATAGATCAGGGACAAGCATGCATCTGCACATTTAATAAAAATATTGTGAAAGTAAGATCTTCCCCATATTCTAGAAAAAAAGACCCACAATATATATACATTAAAGTCTAAAGTATAGACATCCAGGATTCTGGGAGGAAAATCCATCATGTTGCCTTATTGTTGAGCCCTCCATGTAATCTGGCATTTCCTTGTTCTGTGTTTTACTCCAATTTCAAAAATATTTCTTCTCCTTACCTCTGTTTTATAAATAAATATTAATACCTAATCTACTTTCTCCTTTGTGTGTCTCTTAAATGTTGATTATCCTTATAGTTCCATGTTAATCTTTCTGCTCAGATGATACATTATTTTCTAGGCTTTTTCGTCACTCTTGTGATTATGAGCATAATCTATACATTGTCCTAAATCCATATCTGAAGTCCTGATATGATATTTTCCTCAAATCTTTATTATGAGCCTTTTCTATGAGCACACACACATGTACATGCACCACACAGACAGGCAGCTTAAATCTCCAAAACTAAACTCTCCATCCCTTCTCCTACCCACCCAACCAGCTATTACCCATGTTCTATATTTCAATGAACCGTACCTTGTCCCATTCGCTGCCAAGAAAGTATACAATATTCGTGGGCTACTCTCACTCACTCTACCTATCAACCATCTAGTCTGCATTCTGTATTTCAGGTAAAGACTCTATCAATTCTCATCTCAGCCACACCCCAAACCAGATGTTGCTGCCACCCACACTCATTTCCCATCCTGCAGTCATAATTTTAAAGTACAAATGTCTTCCTATGTATTTTCCTCTGAAATCAGTGTAGATGTCATATTCCTTAGCAGGACTTACAAACACAGCTTGCCTTTCCAGGTTCATTGCTATGCCTTCCCTCATGCTCTCCCCCATAATATTTCCAAATTACTCTGCTGGCAGTTTACTGACCATACCATCTCTTAACTCCAGATCTGAGATCTCTTCACCACTCCAATCACTAGAGAGAAAATTAACACTATTTTTTCTTTATTTTTCAGCTTAAGGGACTTTCTCTAAATCTTGGCTGTTTCTCCAAGGCTGAGCTAAGTTTCACTCCTGGATGCTTTCACAGACTACTGTCCCCAGCCGTCTCAGCACCTGTAGCTCTGGGATGGTCATTGTCTGTTTGCTTCAGTGATGCCTCCACTAGTCTGTGAGAATAAAGCAGGACAGTATCTTTTCCACTATTGTATCCCCAGCTACTAGCACAGTTCCTGGCAGATAGTAGTTGCTCAAGAATTAATTGCTAGTTGAATGGAATTAATGAGAGATTTGCAATCATGTTGAGTTTGACTAGGCACATATAAATAAATGTAATAAAGACGTGAAATTTTAAAACACCAGTATATAAAAAATAAACAATTCTTGTGTTTAATGTTGTTTTCCCATTTCCCAAGGGGAGAGAGAGGTACATGGCCTCCAGTTATGGAAGGGGGAAGGAAAGAAGGAAGGAAGGAAGGAAGGAAGGAAGGAAGGAAGGAAGGAAGGAAGGAAGGAAAGAAGGAAAAGGAAGAAGAGAGTGAAAAATGAGAGAGAGGAATAAAGAACGAGGAAAAGAAAGAAGACTAGAGGGGAAGAGGAGGAAAAAAGCAACAGCGTAAAGAGACATGCAAAAACCCCAAAACATTCCAGTTTTATATCCTGATTCTGAATTCAGGGCCCATAACATTGTATATGTTCACTGTTTTCCATTTAGAAAAAAAAAACACATATTTTGTTGCCATCACTGCTGTTTATTGCCTCGTTTCAGCTGGGAAACTCCTTTATTAATGGTTCTGCCTACTAAAAATAACACTAACATATACTGTTTCAAGTGGAATTCATCATTTAGACAAGAAATGAACTGGAATCACCCAAAGTAAATCAGCATAATCCAGTGGCATAATATTTTATAAGACAAATTTATATTTTGTTACCAAAAAATAAAATTATTTTCAATTGCTAATTTCTGTATCACTTTTTCTCTACATGTACCAAAAAGGACAGGAATAAATAGATACTGATAGCAACGAGGGTTTTCTTTGCCCAGTTTTTTGAGGACAGGAAAAACACCTTGTAGATGCCAATGTTCTAACACTGTGCTAGGTACTACAGACACATTTTCTCATTATGTCCAAAACATTATGTGCTGTTGTGTCTTAAAAATCATTAGTCAATTGCCCAAGATCCCATAAGTATTAAATGATGGAACTCGGATATGACCCAAGACAGGGGAAAAAATGATCATATCATCTTAATTGATGTATATAGCCAAAAATTTTCATGAGGCATTAAAAAATCTCTGAGAATTCCAAACAGCAAGATATTCAAAAGTGACAGAGCCAATTCATTTTCAAGTGGACACACTGTTTCTCTCTCTCTCTCTCTCTCTCTCTCTCTCTCTCTCTCTCTCCCTCTCTCTCTCTCCTTTTTAAAGACTGAACACCTGTTTATGCTAGACACTGGGAAAGGGGTCAGGAAGATAGGAGGGATACAGTGAAGAATAAGATAGTCTCCGGATTTAAAAAACATACAGCCTCAGAAAGGAGATATAAGATATTTATGAAAATGTACACATGCTGCATTTAGTTTGGAAAAAACAGTGAGTTGTATTTTTTATAAAAATATATGAGACAACTTTCAACTATAAAAATATTAGATGTGGAAGGAAGTGGAATATAAAATGCTTTTAAATATATAATATATAACTGCGTCCTGAGGCTGCAAAATGTAAACAAATCCCAAGAATTGAAAGGGAGATGGGAGGAGGTAAAGCCAATATAACAGAGAGTTTATTACTAAATGACCAGCCTGAATACTATTTTCAGAACAATTCTAGGGGCACCTGGGTGACTCACTTAAGTGTCCAAATCCTGATATCGGTTCAGGTCTTGATCTCATGGTGGTAAGATCACAACAAACAAACAAAGGTACAAAAACAAACAAACAAAAAACAAAACAAACTAAAAAAAAAAAAAATTCCAGAATTAATGCTAAAGAAGATTCAAGAATGTGAGGAAAGAGTGAAGCTGTACAACAGATAAAAGCAACCCAGAGCCCCAGTCTTGAAAGTGGAACTGAGACAGGTAACAAAAGAATTTAGGTCTGCATAAGATAAGGAATTAGAACTGATACCTTTGCATAAACCCAGAGGAAGAATTTGCTAGGGAAAAAAATTCCTGGCACCTTTGTAAGACCCTGTCAGGATTCCCACAGATTAAGGTCATCCAAATAAGGGCTCACATGAAGGGCAGCCTGGGTGGCTCAGCGGTTTAGTGCCTGCCTTCAGCCCAGGGTGTGATCCTGGAGACCTGGGATCGAGTCCCATATCAGGCTTCCTGCATGGAGCCTGCTTCTCCCTCTGCCTGTGTCTCTGCCTCTCTTTCTCTGTCTCTTATGAATAAATAAATAAAATCTTTAAAAAAAAAAAAGGTTCACAGTGAAAAATTAACTGGCAAATGACAAACATGTCTCTATGATTCAGAGCTATCATAAATAATCAAATGAACAAGGGCACAATTAAATACCCAAAGATTTCATACATTGGTATCATGTGATGACTAGTATTAAAAAATGTATGTATCAAATATAAAAATAAGCACAAAGAAGAAAAGACCAGGCATGATTTTGTAAAAGTTACCAGGGAAAACATAACCATTTCAAATGAAAACAATGGAGATGGTATAAACAGGGAAACAACAACAACAACAACCCAGAAGTGCATACTAAAATTCAATTGGAAGACATTTATGAAAAAATATACAAATGCAACAAAGAGATGTATACAAATATGAGAAAGAAATATAGTTTAAGAAGCTGGAAGATAAATGATAGAGTCTGACCCATGACTAGGTAACCATATAGGGAAGATAAAAGAAAATAGGGAGAGGCAGTATTTGAAATGAAAATTTTTCAGAAATGAAAAAAGTCATGAATTCTATGAATCAGGGTGCAGGATAAATTAAAAATATATTAATAAATATTTTGTAATTAAATTGAAGAATTCCAAAGAGAAATGAAGTTCTTAAAATCAATTAGAGAGACAAAACATAACTACAAAGGAATATTATTCAGACTGGTGGATAGCTTTTCAACAGCAACAGTAGAACTAAGATAATGGTATAGGTCGCAAATGTAAGATAATGGAATAATGTTTTCATAGTGATAAGAAAAAAAACACAATGAACTTAGACTTACAGGTGATTTGAATGTTTATTCAGGATGGGGGATAAAGTAATTTTGAAATGATTAAAAACTGAGGGAGTCTGTTTTTGACAGACCCTAAATAAAGGATATATTGTAAATTCTGCACCCAACAGGAATACATGGAAATAAAATACTAGTTCATAAAACTAATTTTTATTAATTTATATTATGAAATGTATATTAAATACATTTCAATGTATTTCAAAGACCTGGTGTTACCCAGATGACTTTCTCTGCTGACAATTACATTCAATGAAAAATCAGAAAATAAAAATGAATTTTTTGAAAGGTGAAAATTAAAAAAAAAAATATATATATATATATAAATGATACAGCATTGTGAACAGACACCCTGAGAGTGTGAGCCATCCGCTTTTGGCACTTATCTGAGATTTCAGGCTCTACTCAGTTCTGGTATTGTTTATACTGCTTCTCCGGATGATGAAATGTTGCTGGGCACACTCAAATTGCATCACATTCAACTTGGGACACCTGGGTGGCTCAGCAGTTGAGCGTCTACCTTCTGCTCAGAGCATGATCCCGGGGTCCTGGGATCGAGTCCCACATCGGGCTCCCTGCGAGGAGCCTGCTTCTTCCTCTGCCTCTGTCTCTGCCTCTCTTTCTCTGTGTCTCTCATAAATAAATAAATAAAATCTTTTTTAAAAAATCACATTCAACTTTTTTCAGGTGGCTTAAGTTGCAGGGTCATTGTTAGTCTAGTGGTCAGGAATTCAATCTTAAACTGTCCCCAATAGCAAATACCTATTTGCTGGATTTACTCCAAAATGATCAGGACAGATAATGTGAGTCTCTGACAGAGTCAGACATACTCTTGTCAAGCAGACAAAGAGGCACATCACCCTCAAGTTTTAACAAACTTAAGAACACTGCCTCATATTGGGCACCACACAGCTTCATGTTTTGGTTTACATAGCTTGCATCTGAAACTCAAATGACCCAACCAAGTTTTCTAGACCTTTCTTAGAGGTATAATATGGAAAACAACACAAAATTTTTCTCATTCTGAGAGTTCTTTCTTTACTACAAGTAACTTCATCAATGTTTTTGAACACTGTATGCCTATGGGGTTTATTACCTAACCTCTGACATATATGAACCTTTCCAAAGTATTTTAAAAATCTGCTAACCTGTGCTTACCAAATTCTGTCAGATTTTTTTAAGATTGTATTTATTCATGAGAGACACAGAAAGAGACAGAGACATAGGCAGAGGGAGAAGCAGGCTCCCTGCAGGGAGCCTGATGTGGGACTCGATCCCAGGACCCCAGTATCATGCCCTGAGCTGAAGGCAGATGCTCAAGCCCTGAGCCACCCAGGCATCCCCAAATCCTGTCAGATTATTGCCATGTCTGTAGTAGATGAGTATGATGAGTATGCTGTCCTGTACAATGGTGAGACAATCCTGGCATCCATACATGACAGGGAGCAAGTGACTTGATCGTGCTCTGAAGTATAGCAGTGAAGGCATATTTTTGTCACTCATAATTGAAAACAAAATATTTCTAGAGTTCTCTGCTTATTGGAATAGAGAAAATAAATGCATTTTCCACAGGCAGAACTTTGCTGACTTGCTCAGTAAAGAAACTGCATGTGGAAGAGCATTGTTATCAGATACCTAAGCTAGTTATACTTTAAATAATCATCCATTATTTTCCACTCTTGCAAAAGACAAAAAGGCAGGTCAAACTTATTGACAGGAATTTGTGCCCATGGTGGCACCAATCTCCACAATTTCCCTGGGGGCAGGGGGTTTCCCTTTGTTTATTCCTACCTATGAAGAAAGAAGTAGCAGGACTGGGTGATAGCCTTCAAAAGACAGACTTTGAATGTTGGCCCTTGGCCAGCATCTGGGACTACCAGTTCCCACCATTCTGATTGAGTCCCTCACTATACCTAAGTTGTGCAAACAAAAATATAGTTTATGCTGAACACCTGCTTTCCTTCTTGGAGTCTAGAATTTTAATATGTGCCAGGCAGAAACTATCTACATGACCAACCACCAATAAAAAAATCCAAGGCATTGGGATGCCTGGGTGGCTCAGTGGTTGAGCATCTGCCTTTGGCTCAGAGCGTGATCCCAGGATCAAGTCCCACATCCGGCTTCCTGCATGGAGTCTGCTTCTCCCTCTGCCTATGTCTCTGCATCTCTTTCTGTGTGTCTCTCATGAATTAATAAATAAAATCTTTAAAAAAAATCCAAGGCGCTGAATATCTTAGGATCTCCCCTGATTGTCACAACTCATTGCTGTAGTTAAGTGTGCCTGTGTGACTACACTGGGAGAAGACTCTGGTACTATGCCCCTGGTTTCCTCTAGACATTGCTACATGCATCCTTTCCCTTTGTTCATCTTGCTCTGTATCCTTTTACTGTAATAAACCATTCCCATGGGTACAACTATATGCTGAGTCCTGTGAGTCTCCTATCAAATCATTGAGCCTAGGGATGCTTTTGAGGACCTCCTGACACACTCCCATATAGAACTCATTTAATGTATTGGGAATCAGTGTGAAGATACTACCAATCACTGGGTACATCTATTGCAACTACCCATTCATCAGTAGAAAACCACAAAATGGTCTTGTAGAATCTATAAGCCACTGGGAAGTAGACTTGGATCTAAGTTCCATGTATCACTTAACCTTCATATGTCCCATGTCTGACTGATAGAACCATGGTGATTTTCTGGATACCCAAGAATTAATATCAGATTAGAACCAGCATCTGGGTATTTCCCATTTTCTAGTAAACCATTATCATCAAACAGCATAGGCACCCAACCCAAAAGAGTTTTTGTTGTTGTTGTTTTTAAATCAAGCCATGTAGGATTTTCCTAAGTGGCCTACCTCTATTATAGCTATGGATCTCAAGTTTCATTAGCCCACCAAAGGTCTTTAAAGTACCTGGCTTTGCTGACTATTATGACAACATTATAGTAATCATGCTATCCTTGCCTCTAACAATTACGTTTGGTTACTGGCCGGGATCACTTTGAAATACCATCATCTCCACTTCATGTGAGGTCTGAATAGTTCAACCATTTAGCATTTCATATGAATGCTGACGTTCTCAACAAATGACTTCTAAATGTTTTTTTAATAAATGGTTGTATAAGCTATCTCATTTCATATAGAATAGGAGAAGAATAAACAAACCACACCAAAAATTATACTGGTTACCATTTGGTCTTGGTTACCAAACAATCCACTCCAACATTCCTAAGTCTTTTTTTTTTAACATTCCTACGTCTTAAACTTCTGCCTCTTCATTATTAATATCTCCAATTAATTTAATGTAAGCCTCCATAAAGTCTAGGTGTCAGTGAGTCAAACTGAGCAACTAGTTAGAACCTCTCAATGATCAAAAATAAAGAGATCTTCGACTGAATTCAAAATTATATTTATTCTTACCTGAACTAGGCTCTTTATTTTCACACATATTTCCCATTTTCTATTGGTATGATTTAGCAAATAGTTGCAAATCCTGTTTGCATATTCATTTGCTTTTCACAGATCTGCTTATAGTTCAGAATGCAATGAGGATGGTCAGAATGAGGCATGAGGAAAGCTTGCACACACAAGTGGGATGACTGCATATCGGCAGACAAGGTGGAATCAGGCTTATCAGAGGAGGAAGGGATACTTCTTTTATCAAGGGAAGCTGGGAGCAGGGATTAGAGGTATTTGCAGTCATCCAAATGCTCCCCAATTCCCCATTCCAATTCTTAGGATCTCACACTCTCATAAGCAATGTCCTAGCTTTTCTACAAGAGGCTTAAGGAGTCTTTGAATTCAAACTACATTGTAAATCAACAAATTGCACAAACAAACTTAGTCTATAACAATAACAACGATATCAACAAAGGTTATTTTAGGGAACCATAAAGTTCCCTGGTCCTTTGACTGTGCCCTCCCTCAAGATTTAATAGTCTGAATCTGTCATTTATTTCAAGAATTGTACCCAGCCAATGCTACATTTCTTGAATTCCTCATTCTCAACCACAATGGTTTTCACAGCAGCAAAAGCTGATTCGCCAAACTTCACCTTCAATATATCCTTCAATTCATATTGACACAGGTGAAATTTTACCACTCTTTGCCACAAAATACTGTGGCAAATGCTAATAGGATTTTTACTGCTTTAAACTCCAGTCAGGTCAGATACCCCATCCTAGATGTAGTTTCTTTTAGAAACTGCAGTTGGCAACCATCCTTGTGAACAAGTATATTATCAATTAAGAGTCACTAGCAAACAAGATAGTATTTCAATGGATTAAGCAGAAAGTAATTTATTGTAAGCTTTTCAAAAGTTTCAAAATAATGTGCAAGGCCTGAAGGAGTAAACTTTAGAAGGAATGTCTAGGAAAAACTCAGATTCCAAAATTACAATCCAGTCTTGAATCTACTTCTTGAAGGACCTAACACACCCAATGTAAAGTACACTCAAGTAAGTGTTCATAGACACTTTAGGGAAAAGGTTAGAAAATAAGCGTAGGGTGTATTCTTCATGGTGTTGCAGAACCATTCTTCCCAGGGACCTGAACACTTTTTCAGTCAATGGGTTCCAGATATGAAAATCGGCTCAATTCAGGCTTATATTTAATAAAGAAATTCAAATGACAACTAATAACCTTCCAAGCAGAAAGCTCCAGGCCCAGATGATAACATTAGTAAGCTATACCAAACATTTAAGCAAGAAATAATTCCAATACACTACAACCTCTTCCAGAAAACAGAAACAGACAAAATACCCCCTAACGCATTTCATGAAGATAACATTACCCTAATGCCCAAACCAGACAAAGACAGTAAAAGACATTTCAAATCAATATCTCTCATGAACATAGATGTAAAAATCCTCAACAAACTATTAGCAAATAAAGTCCATCAATGTATAAAAACAATTATATATCATGACCAAATTAGGATTTTTCCAGGTATGTAAAAGTGGTTCAACATTCAAAATCAATTAATGTAGTCTATTACATCAGTGGTCTAAAGAATGAAAATCATTTAATCATAACAACTGATGCAGAAAAAGCACTGGACAAAATCCAATACCGATTTATAATAAAAACTTTCAGAAAAAAAGGAAGATTACCAATTTGATAAAGCATATCTACCAAACACACAACTAATATCATACTTAATGGTAAGAAACTAGATGTTTTCCTCCTAAGATCAGAAACAAGACAAGAATGTCCCCTTGCCACTCCTATTCAGCCTCATACTAGAATTTCTAGCTAATGTAATAACACAAGAAAATAAAATAAAAGATAAATTGGGAAGGAAGAAATAAAACTGTCATGTTCACAGGTGATGATATTTTCTATGTAGAATATCTTTAAAAAATCACACACAAAAAATCCTGAAACTAAATGATCGCAGCAAGGTTATAAGCTAATATCCAAAACTAACTGCTCACCTATATGCCAGGAATGAAAAATAAGCTTTGAAATTTTAAATAAAAAAAAAACATGTTTATTAGTACCCCCAAAAATGAATACATAGGCATATGTCTAAATCTAACACGATATGTACAAGAGAAATATGAGGAAACTTATAAAATTTTAATGAAAGAAATAATAAAAAGAACTAAATAACTAGAGAAATATCCGATGATTGTGGATTGGAATCCTCAGTGTTGACAGTCCTGCCCAACTTGATGTACACATTTAATCCAATCCTATTCAAAATTTCAGTGAGTTATTTTATCCAGAGAGTGATTTTAAATTTCACATGTTAACACAGAGACCCAGAATAGCCAACACAATACGGAGGAAGAAGAACTATGTCAGAAGACTGAGAGTACTTGACTTTAAATTTTTATTTATTTATTTATTTATGATAGTCACACAGAAAGAGAGAGAGAGAGAAGCAGAGACACAGGCAGAGGGAGAAGCAGGCTCCATGCACCGGGAGCCCGACGTGGGATTCGATCCCGGGTCTCCGGGATCGCGCCCTGGGCCAGAGGCAGGCGCCAAACCGCTGCGCCACCCAGGGTTCCCGAGTACTTGACTTTAAAAATTAGTTTGAAACTATAGTAATCAAGACAGTCTGGTACTGATGAAAGAATAGACCTATAGATCCAAATAGATGATGGAAGAGAATGGAGAGTCCAGAAATAGTCCCACAAAAATATAGTCCACTGGTTTTTGACAAAGGGGTAAAGGCAACTGAATAAAGGATAATCTTCCCAACAAATGATACTGGAAACACTAAACATCCACATGCAAAAAATATTAATATAAACATAAACTTCAGACTTTTCACAAAAATTAACTCAAAATGGGTCATAAATCTAAATGTAAAAAGCTAAATATAAAATTTCAAGAAAATAACATGGGAAAATCTAGATAACTTAAGGTTTGGCTTTTTTTTTCTTTAAGTAATCTCTACACACAATGTGGGAATCAAACTCATGATCCCCAGATCAAGAGTCATATGCTCTATCAACTGAGACAGCCAGCTGCTTCAGCAATGACTTTTAATACTCACTATCCAAAGCACTATGCAGGAAAGAAAAATACAGATATGTTTTATTTCATTAAAATTCAAAAACTTATTCTCTCTGAAAAACTCTTTTAAGAAAATAAAAAGACATTCACAGATTGGGAGAAAATCCCTGCAAGACACACATCTGACAAAGAACTTGTATCCATACTAATTAAGAACTTTTAAAATTCAATAACGAAAAAACAAATAATCAATTAAAAATGGTCAACAGAAAAATGGATTAAAGACTTGAATGTAACATCTGAAATCATAAAATTTCTAGAAAAAAGCACAGGGGTACAATCCTTGACATAAATTTTGGCAGTGATTTTTTGGATTTCTTTCTAAAAGCAAAGGCAACAAAAGCAAAAACAAACCAAGGATCTACCTCAAACTAAAAGACTTCTAAAAAATAAAGGAGGGGCACATGAATGGCTCAATCAGTTAGGCATCCAACTCTAAATTTCAGCTCAGGTCATGATCTCAGGGTCGTGAGATTGAGCCCGCATTAGGCTCTGTACTCAGAATGGAATCTGCTTGAGATACTCTCTTCTCCTTCTCCCTCTGCCCCTCCTCTCATTCACATGTGCTCTCTCTAAAGCAAATGAATAAAATATTTTTTAAAAAAAAGCAAATGAGGGGGATGCCTGGGTGGCGCAGCGGTTTGGCGCCTGCCTTTGGTCCAGGGCGTGATCCTGAAGACCCGGGATCGAATCCCACATCGGGCTCCCGGTGCATGGAGCCTGCTTCTCCCTCTGCCTGTGTCTCTGCCTCTCTCTCTCTCTCTCTCTGTGACTATCATAAATAAATAAAAAAAAAAAGCAAATGAGGGAAAATATTTGCAAAATATATATAGGATAAGTAGTTAATATTCAAAATATGTAAAGAACCCATAAAATTCAATATCAAAACAACAATCCAATTAAAAATGGTCAAAAAAACTAAATAGACACTTTCCCAAAGAAGATGTACAAATGCTAACAGGTACATGAAAAGTTAATTAGTGATTAACATCACTAATCATCGGGGAAATTCTAATCAAAACCATGATGAGAAATCACCTCACACTATTAGAATGGCTATTATCAAAAAGAGATAAGTGTTGGTGAGGTTGTGGAAAAAAAGATAACCCTTCTACACTGTTGGTAAGAGTGCAAACTGGCACAGTCATTGTGGAAAGCAGTATGGAGGTTCCTCAGAAAATAAAAATAAAAACAAATACCATAACATCCAGTAGTCCTACTTCTGGGAATGTATCCAGAGGAAATGAAAATAAGATATTGAAGATATTTGCTCTCCCATGTTCATTTAAGCATTATCTGAAAATCCAAGATATGGAAATAACCTCAGCGTCTATCAACAGATGAATGGATAAAGAAGATATAGTATGTATAGTAGTAGGATATTATTATAGCCATAGAAAGGGAAGGAAATCCTGTAGTTTGCAACAACATGGACCTTGAAGGCATTATGCCAAGTAAAATAAGTTAGACAAAGAAAGACAAATAATGTTTATCGTTCATATGTGGAATCTAAAAAAGCCAAACAGAAAAATAAAGTAGAATGGTGGTTACCGGAGGGTTCAGGCTAAAAAAAATGGAGAGATGTTGGTCAGACAGTACAAATATCCAGTTATAAGAAAAATAAGTTCTGGCCATCTGATATATAGTTTGGTGGTTACAGTTAATAATATATACTTTAACGTTGCTAAGAAAGTAGAGTTTAAATCTTACCCCCAAAAAGACAATGGTAATTATGTGACAAGATGGAGGTATTGACTAATTGCCATAGTGGTAATCACTTTGCAGTTTATAAATAGATCAACACATTCTGTACCTCAAACTTACTTGATGGTATGTAAATTTTATTTTCACAAAGCTAGAAAAAATAGTTTAAGGGCAAAAGACATGAACAGACACCTCACCTAAGAAGATAGACAGGTGGCAAATAAGCATATGAAAGGATGATCAACATAATATGTGTTCAGAGAAATGCAAATTAAAATAATATAATACTACACACCTATTAAAATGGCTAAACTCCAAAGCAGCAGGCAATCTCATTCCCTGCTGGTGAGAATGCAAAATGAGTCACTTTGAAAGACAGTTTGGCAATTTCTTACAAAACTAAACATACTCTTTCCATAGGATGCAATAATCTCAGTCCTTGGTATTTAGCCAAATTAGTTGAAAACTGTCCACACAACTCTTTCACGTAAATATTTAGAGCACTTTATAATCACTGAAAACTGGAAATAATCAAGATGTCCTTCAAAAGCTGAATAAATAAATTGTAGTACATCCACACAATGGAATATTATCAAGCAATAAGAAGAAATAAACTATTAAGCCCTGTAAAGACACAGAGGAGATTAAATGCTTATTCTAAGTAAAGGAAGTAAGTCTAAAGCTATACACTCTTTGATTCTGACTATGTGACGTCTTGGAAAAGGCAACATTGCAGAGATAATAAAAGATCAGTGGTTGCTCTGGCTTCCAGGGAAGGAAGGAAGGCAGGAATGAATTGATGGAGTAGAGAATTTATTTACAGGGCACTGAAATTATTCTGTACAATACTGTAACAGTGGAGACGTGACATTATGGGGTAGGGGAGAGAGGGGATCTCAGAACTCTCTGTAAACCCGAAACTTCTCTAAAAAATAAAGTCTATGAAGACAAAAACAATTGGCCTGAGTTCAGAAACTGAACAAGTGACCCTGATTTTTATTGTGTCAGCTACTGTCAACCTTCTGCATTTCATATTTGCCTTTTCTGTTGGTAGATATTAAGCAGCACTCTCACTGGCTGCCCATCTGTGCTTCCCTTAGGATGCCAAGTTCTACTGACCATATCCCTGTGGGTCAAGGCCCCTTGGCTGCCCCTCTGACCTTGAGAGTCATTATGGATGCTCAATTGCAACTTCAGGCTTCCGGCACTTAGAACCTGTCACCTGGTCTCTATCACTCTAGGGCCTCATCATTCCTTGGATAAGAATGAGCCCAGTTCTGTGACCACTGCTCCTATCAAAAGCTCCAGTCTGCTGAGAGCTGCCCCTGAACGTACTAATATCCCTCTCAGCAGCACGGTCCTCATGGTCTTGGTAGGTGACATGTCCTTTGGACCCTTCCTTAACTCTTTAATGTATCTCTCTCTCTGCTTCTATCCTCCACCAGGGAGACTCAGGCACTTCCACTTCACTTGCCTTTGGCCATCACTTTCTCCAGGCTTATAAAGAGCCACCCTTGGTATGAGTTTACCCCATCCCCCTGGGCTACTGGCTAGAGTTTTAAATCCTGTGTTATGAAAAAGGTCCCCCAAATCAATGAATTATTGTTTACTCAGCCTTATATTGTGGCACCTTCAAAATCTACTTCTGGAGGGTACAGTGGAGGACAGCAAGGAGGTATGTGGGGAAAGGGGACCACAGAGGACACCATCATTTCTGCAGCAACCAGCCCAGGAAGCCAAACCACAATCATTGTAGCAACTAACACAGAGTGGTTAGGACTTGCTCTGTGACCACCAGCTTCGATCCTTTCTTGCTTCTGCTTCCAACTCAGGATCGACCAGAGAAGGTCAAGTATGCTCTCCTAACCAATCACATAACAGGCCTCACTTTCAATTAGTTAGTCTGCCTCCAGCTTCCTCATGCCAACTTTGTCCAAGCAGGGGAGACCTGCAGCCCACCCCCCCTTTTTTCGTTATACACCTTCTCTACTTTTCTTTCTGCCTTGGAGTCTCTTTGCAAATGATGGCAGCTGACTCTCTTGCTACATCAAGTTTTGAATAAATAGACTCTATTTGTTTTCATCTGAGTGGTCTTTTTGTTTCCACACAGATAAGAAGGTGAATACCCCCACCCCCCACTCCACTTCCTGCCCACTCTGCAAGAGAGTGGATCAGCTCAGGGACTTGGGGATGAAAATGCATTAGATGTGTTTAAAACCTCATCTGACCACCTGTTCCCTTAGACCACTCACTCACAGTACCATGTGAGTGGTACTTCAGGTCCCCTGAGAGTAGATGCTAACATGGAGCATCTTATTTTTTATTAGTCTCTTTTATAAGAGACTGATTGGGGGACCAATGACAAAGGGCTGGGAGCTGGAGAAGGAGGAGGTGTTTTCTAACACCTTGCAGAAAAGATGGAAGAGACTGGATAGCAAGAAAACTGAGACTATTGCACAGAGAATTTTCCAGAAATAACAAAGCTAAAGAAACCCAAATTAGAGAAATAGTTTTGTGTTATAATAGCCATTTTCCCCTAAACTGAACATATAATTTTTGCCGTTAAGACTCAAAAATGTTTTGTTGAAGATTTTGTTCCCACTGGACTTGGGCATATAGTGGGATGATCACATTCCTAGTTGAAGAAGAGCCATCCAGAGGACTCTGGAGTAATCAAAATTGTATGATCTCTCCAACTGTGGAGTTCTATTGCTTTTCTCCACAGTGGGGTGGGTGTCTGTTATTATTGGTTTCTACCATAAGATAAATATGACTCTATAGAGAGCTAACTGTGCAGAAGTGAAGGGAGTGTAACACAGGTCAGATTTCCAACAAGTATTAGAGTTCCTCTTTTCAAAATGTCTATTAGCACACAGTTAAACTTTTGCAGCCACTTCTCACTGGGGGTATTTCACATTTGACTTTTTTGTCTCTTTGGTAGAAGAGACAATCTGCACAGCACACTTCTTCTGACCTGAGTTTGTCCACAGAAAAAACAGAAGCTGATCCGGGCAGTACTAACCCTGTCACCACATCTCTGGATGGGAGGCATGTACTCCACAAGGCCAAGGCCCAAGAAAAAAAATGATTCCATAGGTCATGTAACCTGTGAATAAGCTGGGAAGAAGGAAAAGACATTGAGTTGCTTTGAAAGTGAATTCAGTCTCATAATTTCTGTGATTTCTCACTGCCCTCTCCTGAAACCTCTTCCACACCTCCCATCTCTATCACTACCCACGGACAGGATAAGTGTAAGCATCAGGTTAACAAGGTGATTCTGTTCAGAGTTTAGAAGCTGGCCTCTTCTCCTTTTGCCACCTCCATTCTGTCCCTAAATACATGGCCTTGTGTCACTGCAACACCTCACCTGGCCTTCCACTTTCACAACACCCAGTGACCTAAATCTCCTCCTTCACCTTCAGAATATCTTACTGATACCTCCTAAGCATTCTGACTTAGATTGTTTCACCTTGAGAAACAATGGACTTCCTAGAGAATTTGTACTATTTAATAGAGCTTAATAATAAAATAGTGTATTTAAGTGTATTAAGTGTGTTGAATTTCAAACAATATTGAAAATGGTTAGTGTTATTTTAGTCTTGGTTCTTTTGGTTGCCAGTAATAGCATTATTCAAGATACCTCTAAAGATAGGTAAAGAAGGAAAATTCATTGGAAATCTGCATTAAGACTGGAGTTATTTGATCAATCCATTTCTAACTGATAGCCAAGTACTTTTCTAAGTTTTAGGGACATCATGATAAATAAGTCAAACAAATTTCATATTTTTGTGTGCTCATATTTTTTTAAGATTTTATTTATTTATTTGAGAGAGTGAGAGAGCAAGCAAGAAGGGAGGGGAAGGGCAGAGGGAGAAGGAAAAGCAGATTCCCTGCTGAGCAGGGAGCCCTGCATGGGGCTTGTTCCTAGGGATCCTGGGATCATGATCTGAGCCAAAGACAGATGCTTAACTTACTGAGCCACCCTGGTGTCCCAACTGTGTGCTCCTATTTTAATAGAGGAATCATCTAAAGAAAAATTAAATAGTTAATATAGAAAGAGAACAGGGCTGGAGATTTACCCCAAAGATACGGATGCAGTGAAACACTGGGATACCTGCACCCCAAAGTTTCTAGCAGCAATGTCCACAATAGCCAAACTGTGAAAGGAGCCTCGGTGTCCATTGGAAGATGAATGGATAAAAAAGATGTGGTCTCTGTATACAATGGAATATTACTCAGCCATTAGAAACGACAGATACCCACCATTTGCTTCGATGTAGATGGAACTGGAGGGTATTATGCTGAGTGAAGTAAGTCAATCAGAGAAGGACAAACATTATATGGTCTCATTCATTTGGGGAATATAAAAAATAGTGAAAGGGAATAAAAAGGAAAGGAGAAAAAAATGAGTGGGAAATATCAGAGAGGGAGACAGAACATGAGAGGCTCCTAACTCTGGGAAACGAACTAGTGGTGGTAGAAAGGGAGTTGGGTGGGGGCTGGGGGTGACTGGGTGATGGGCACTGAATGGGACACTTAATGGGATGAGCACTGGGTGTTATTCTATATGTTGGCAAATTGAGCATGAATAAAAAATAAATTTATAAAAATAAATAAATAAATAAATAAATAATCCTTACAAAGTTAATTAAATAAATAAAAAATCTAACTGTCAAAAAAAAGGAATGAGAAGAGGTAGGGGAAGAGAGAAGAGAAGGGACAAAAGAAGGGAGGGGGAGGAAAGAAGAAGGAAAAAGAAGGAAGGAGGAAAAGAAGGAAATTTCAAATATTACTAAGTTCTATGAAAAATAAACAACAAGATACAGTGATAGAAAACAGATGGCAAGGTGATTTTTGAACAGGTACCATTTAATCTGAGGCTTAAAGAGTCACCATGTAAAGATCTGGATGAAGTGTATTCCAAGCAAACAGAACAACTAGGACAAAGGCCTTGAGGTAGGAACAGATATGAGTTACCTAGGACAAAAGGAAGAGGGAACAATGTGGTGTGTTCGGGGTACAGGCAGCCTGTCGGTGCAGCTGAGCCCATGGATGGAGGAAAAGAAGGGCCAGCAATAAGGCCAGAGAAATGGAAAGGAGCCAAACCATGTAAGGAGTTTTGCCTTTAGTGTATAAGCAAAGGAAAGCCATAGGAAGATTATTTTTAGAAGCTGTCTATCATCTGATCTATATTCTAAAAGGTCATGTTGGCTCTAGTTTGGAGAATGGGTAGGAGAGGAAGAGGAGTGGAAGCAGAGTAATCCCATAGGATGTTGTATTAGGACAGAGAGATGACAGAGGGCAGTCTGCATTGGTGATGGAAGAAGCAGATGAGAAATCCAGGAACTGAGATTTCTCTAGAAATGAACACCTCCCACTCTCTTTCTCTTTTTCTCTGGATCTCACCCTAGTGTTCTGCACAGGTGGATTTTCTCAGTCCAAAGAGTTACCTCTTTTCCCTTTCTAGTGAGAGCTTCAGCTGCTTATACACAGATTTCGCTTCCTCAACTGTTCAATTGTGGCTTGAAGATAAACCTTCTCTGGGCCACTCTGAGCCCTGAGATGCCAGGAGCTTTCAGAGAATTTCATCCTTTCTAGCATTTTGTCTTTATATTGATTAATCCACATTTCTGATTCTCCACATTTATGCAAGCCCAGTCAGTCATATCAGTAGCCTTCCTAGTGATAAGTTGGTCTGGTCTGAGGATGCCTCACGGTTCCTGATCCTAGAGCCAGAAACATGGTCCCCTGGGGAGCACAGGCTGGGGTCAAGGCAGAGGAGGTCAGAGAACTCTTTACACTCCCCTCCAAGTTTACCTACAACATATTTCTTCTGTATCCATTTACTTATTTACGATTTTGGAGAGAATTTGGGGGGCTTATGAAGCTAAGTACTTTATTTAAAAATCTAGGGCAAATACCTAAAAAAATAGTGATAACAAACTTGAATTTTTTTTAAAGATTTATTTATTCATGAGAGGCAAGAGAGAGAGAGAGGCAGAGACACAGGCAGAGCCCAATGTGGGACTTGATCCCAGGACTCTAAGATCATGACATGAGCCAAAGGCTCAATCACTGAGCCATCCAGGTATCCCACAAATTTGAATATTGAATTAGTTACTAAGACCATGAAACAAAAGTAAGTTATATTGGGCCAATATCTAATAATTACTGTGACACTGCTCAGAAGTCCCTAATGGGGAAAGTCCAAGTGTTTTAACATTGAAGATGCTTTTGCTTTGTGTACTATGTCCTTCTAAGTCATCTGCCTGAATAACTCCTGCCCATCCCTCAAGACTCAACTTAATCCTAACATCCTCTGAAAACCATTCCTGACTTCTGCTATTTCCTAGATCATTTGTTTGTTCATTTCTATGACAACCAGTTCACATTTCTGGATAGACTCTATCTTGATGATAAGCTTTAGTGTCTGACCCTCTCTTCTAAATTGTGACCTCTTAGGGCTTTGAATTCATTCACTGTTTATCCTCACTGCTAAGTATAGCATTCACCACATATTAGTGCCCAATAAATATTCATTGAATGTATACATGAGTGAATAATGACTATATTATAAAAATAACTGCCTTGAATTCTTCCTGGGTTTTTAAAATTTAGTTTACCTGATGGTCAACTAATCTTTGACAAAGCAGGAAAGAATATTTAATGGAAAAGAGGCAATCTCTTCAACAAATGGTTTTGGGAAAACTGGACAGCACCATTCAGAATGGCACTGGACCACTCTCTTATACCATACACAAAAATAAATTCAAAATGGATGAAGGAACTCAAGGTGAGACAGGAAACCATAAAAATCCTAGAGAACACAGGCAGCAATCTCCTTGACCTCAGCCATAGCAACTTCTTACTAGACACATCAACCGAGGAAAGGGAAACAAAAGCAAAAATAAACTATTGGGACCTCATCAAGATAAAAAGCTTCTGCACACAAAGGAAAACCAACAAAATTAAAAGGCAATCTATTGAATGGGAGAAGATATTTACAAATGCCATATCTAATAAAGGGTTAGTATCCAAAATCTATAAAGAACTTATCAAACTCAACACCCAAAACCACTAATTCAGTTAAGAAGTGGGCAGAAGACATGAATAGACATTTTTCCAAGGAAGGCATACAGATGGTTAACAGACACATGAAAAGATGCTCAACATACTCATCATCAGGGAACTACAAATCAAAACCACAATGACATATCCCCTCACACCTGTCAGAATGGCTAAAATTAACAACATTGGAAATAACAGATGTTGACAAGGGGAACCCTCTTACACTGTTGGTGGGAAGGCAAACTGGTGCAGACACTCTGGAAAACAGTATGGAGGTTCCTTAAGATGTTAAAAATAGAACTATCCTATGATCTAGCAACTGCTCTACTAGGTATTTACCCAAAGGATATAAAGATACAGCTTTTAAGGGGTACATGCGCCCTGATGTTTATAGCAGCATTATTAACAATAGCCAAACTATGGAGAGAGTCCACATATCATCAAATGATGAATGGATAAAGAAGTGATATATATATGTATATGTATATATGAATATTAGTGTTTATATATATATGAATATTACTGAGCCATCAAAATGAATGAAGCCTCACCATTTGCAAAGATGTGGATGCAGCTAAAGTGATTTTATGCTAAATGAAATAAGTCAGTCAGAGAGTGACAAATACTGTATGATTTCACTTATATATGTTTCACTCATTTTAGGAAATAAAGCAGATGAACATATGGGAAGGGGGAAAAAAGAGAGAGAAAGATTGGGGAACAAACTATAAGAGACCCTTAATGATAGAGAATAAAGTGAGGGTTGATGGAGGCAGATGGGTGGGAAAAGGCTAAATGGGTGATGAGTATTAAGGAAGACACTTATGATGAGTACTAGGTGTTATATGTTGAATGATGAATCACTAAATTCTCCTGAAATCAATATTATACTATATATTAATTAACTAGAATTTAAATAAAAAATTGAAAAAGAAAAAAATTGGGAGGCATCTGGCTGGCTCAGTCAGTTGAGCAGTTGACTCTTGATTTTGGCTCAGATCATGATCTCAGGGTCCTGGAATGAAGCTCAGAGGCAGGCTCTGCACTCAGCGTGGAGTCTGCTTGTCTCTCTCTTTCTGCTCCTTCCCCCACTCTTTCTCTCTCTCTTTCTCTCTCTCTCTCTCTCAAAAAATAAATAAATAAAAACTTTAAAAACATTTTTTTTTTTTTTGCTTACCTGTCTAGCATACATTTCCCCCTTTTGGTGATAGCGGACTGGTTTTCATTGAGAAACCACAGAAACTAATTCTAAGCTCTTGCAATTTCATAGGAATCGGTGGTATTGAAAGAGGACTCAGTCTTGGTCAATCAGACCCACCTCCCCGGGCCACAGTGACTTGTGTCGGGATAAACATATGACCCAGGCAAAGCCATGGAGGGGCAAGTCCCAGATTTCAGAAACTATTGAAAAAAAAGTGCTCCTTCTGCTGAGGTGGTCAAGCCAAGACAGGATAGGCCAGATTTTCTGGTGTCTATCTTTGGTAATATTTGAGGATAATCTTTCTTAGAATGAGGCCAATAGACATATTAGCCGAGCCACGAGATGAAGATGGATAAATCTGTCTTTCATAAGTCCCTAAACATAGCCATGCTGAAAGCTGAATCCATACCCAAGATTCTTAGTTTACATACGCTGAGAGAATTGTTCACTTAGTTGGGCTTCTCTCCAAGTCAACCAAAAAACTGAACTAATAGATACAATATTGCTTTTTTCTCTTACTGTATTTAATATTGATTTCAAATTTAAGGGAAAAAATTCTCTTTCAAATAAATCTCTCCTAATTTCTCTCTATTCAATTAGTTTTAATAAAGCTTTCCTTTATACTTGTGAAGCTTAAAGATAAATTTCCTAAAAATTGTAACCAAACCAGATATTTATCTCATGGTTTCAATATGAGGTTACTTAAAAAATGGTTCCTGTAAGATAAGTTTTATTAAGATATAATGAGAATGCCAATACCACCCTCACGGTGTTGCTGCCAATTCATAGGAAACCTAATCTTATAACTGAATAAAATGTTTCTGTTGGAAGTTAGAAGTGACTCTCTGATAAAGTAAGATGGTAGAAAACCCAAGTAGTAAATGCAAGATGAAGGGAATAGGGTCTCTTCTAATAGGGGTGCACTCCACGTAATACTTAGTTTCATTGTGAGTAGGTGGTCAGGGCACAGCTTTTGCTGAGTGACCAGCAGTTGCTTATTGGCTAATTGTCATCCTAGAAGAGGAGGAAATGGAGTACAGTACTTGAGGTCCAAGTGTAAGTCTCAGGATCTCATGTGGGAAGAGCAAGTAAGCTAGAATAGAGGCTTCTCTGTATTTCTGAAAGCAGGACAACACAGTTGCATAAGGACTAGGATTTGATAAGGTGAGGAAGTTGATAAGTTATTCATTCACAATATACTTTTATTTGAGACTATCTCATTTTGCCAATTTTGTTTCAAACTGTGAATGGCATATAGGGAAAGAACACTTTGTTAAAGTATAAGAGCTATTCCCAGGTAAAATCTTTTTTTTTATATTTTTTTAATTTTTTTATTTATTTATGATAGAGAGAGAGAGAGAGAGAGGCAGAGACACAGGCAGAGACACAGGCAGAGGGAGAAGCAGGCTCCATGCACCGGGAGCCCGACTTGGGATTCGATCCCGGGTCTCCAGGATCGCGCCCTGGGCCAAAGGCAGGAGCCAAACCGCTGGGCCACCCAGGGATCCCCCCAGGTAAAATCTATACCAAGAAAGCTTGTGGGTATATGGAATACTTAAACAGACAATCCTGAAACTCTGTTTTGGAAAAAGAACCCCATTTAACATAACATGTAAGCTCATTTGCTAGTTTTGAAAAATGTAAGTCTATTTGTAAGTTTATCATTCAGTTTATCAAATCTTTGAAGATAATCTTATATAATTTGGAAGAATCTTACTCCAGTTTTCTCATAATTATTTAATTTTGTATTTAAATCACACGTATAGGCCTCTAGAACAATTCCATTCTTCCACTTAGCAGTTACTGAATATCTGCTATTGCATGCACCCAGCTTGGCACTGGGCATACAGAGCTAATTACGGTGCTATCCCAACTGCATGGAAATAACAGTAAATACTCAAGACCTTCATGCCAGCCAATTTATCCCATAAAGAATGTATCTTAATTGGTTCAGTCTACATTCAGAATTTGTCTGAACTCTGTTGGAGATGCAAAGAATATTTCATTTAGAAGGATTTCAACAACACCATAATGTAAGTGTCTGTCATCCCTGCTAATCGTATTGCAAGGGCAGAAGAGAATTTCATTACTACCTTTCAAAACTTCCTCCAAATTGTAGGTTATGGATAATTTTTACTTCACTCATGTGATTTGCAAAACTTGCTAATATTAATAAATATGTTTTAAAACAAAATGATGGAATATTACAAATTTTACATTAGATAATACAATTAAAAGCACAACCTAAAATCTCATCTAAAGCATTGACAATTACTGCAACAAGGAAAGTCTGAGTTGGTGCTGAAAATCTGGGTTCTAGCTCAGGAGAAACACTGATATGGCAGCAGATTGATTTTTTGAGGGATGAAATACAGTCTCAAATAGATCACAGGAAGGAAGTTTGATTTCATCCCCATCAAGTTTCCTACATAACCTACCTATTGAAGTGCAGGACTCACTCTGTTTCCTTGACACAGAAACTAATACATTCAGTTATAACAACATGCCCAGAGCAATCCTTTTAAAAACTTTGGAATGATTTAGCTCTATCAAGTGACATAAATGGTCCTTTGTACACAAAATGTGGGCAGCTATGAAAACCAGGAATTCACCAGACCAAATGAAAAGAATCATAGAGCTTCTTAAAGCAATGATGGTTTCAAAATGCTCTTGAAATATGACTTTTGAACATTTCTCTAAATACCAAAATATTCCAAATTTTCTTTATCTTTTCCACTTATTTAAGTCTTAAGCAGAGAATCCATACTCTGGTCTTAGAATGCAGAACCATAATTTCTGTGAGCTTATTTAATTCAAGTATATCAGTCTGTATTTTTGGTTTTCTGTTAGATCCATATAAGTCTAAGACTTCTGTTCACCCACAAGCTTAACTCTGCACCCATTTGATAGATGGTCCTGACATAATTAGTGTCTCTAAATCAGTTCAGATCTCCCAGAGTGCTGAGGCATCTCAAGGACAACATTAGACTCAAGCACACCTGCAGAATTAAACTCAGCAGGTGCTTGAATGTGGCTGCTGCACAAATGAAGACTTGCCTTGTATGACTGTCATGCTAATTTTCGGAGTGCATTATAATGGCCCAGTTACCTGCTCTCCACTAGAATTGAGGACAAGGATGAGATCTTCATCAGTGTGTCCTCAGTGCATGACAGTAGAAAATGTACTCATAACTAAGAAACAAACTACAGGCTAGGGTTTGATACTGATCCAGGAAAACGATTTTAGAATAGTTCAAAGAAAAGTGTATGAGCCATTAAGGAAGAAAACAGTCCTGATTTTACCTAGTCTTTTGATGACCTCTGATATTATTGGGAGTTACTGAGAAAAATGTGTGTGTGATGTTAATTACAGTTGTTTAGAATTCCCTTCTCATTTAAAAAGGGTTCCAAACAATTCTAAAATATATGATGTCAAAATAAAAGTAGATAGGTAATTACATGCTGCTCTACTCTACTTTGACCTTGCCACTGGTTTAGATGAAGGACTTCTAAAGACATTCTCCAATAACCAGAAGCTGTGGAGAATAGCTAATAATTTAGATGACAGAATCAGGCTCCCAATTTAATGTCTTATACTCAGCTTAAAAGATAACATTTTCAATATGTGCCAAAAAAAAATGTTAACCAAGCAATGCTGCTTCTACAATTTTCTCTAAGCAAAGAGCAAAATTGTTCAAAACCCTCTTGTATTTCTTAAGACAGGGGAAAATGTAAAAAGTGGAAGAGTTTAATAAATATTACATATCTACATTTTAGTTACTGAGAAATCATTACATAGATCAGGATTGGCAAACTATGGGCTGCAGGCCAAATTTGGCCCTGGCCTGTTTTTGTATAGTCTGTAAGCTAAAAAGTGTGTTTTTTTCTTTTTTTTTTTTTTACATATTTAAAGCTCTATAAAATAAAAAAAAATAATAACAACAAAACAAAACAAAGAATACCATTCACCAGAGACTGCAGGTATCTCATGATGCTAAATAAAATATTTGCTATCTGACCCCTTGTAAAAATTGTTTGCTGACCCCTGATAAAAATTGACATGAAAAGGTATTCATATAATAAGTAGGACACAAGACAGCATGTGTAGTATTTCATTTTATTAAATTCTTCAGATATATACATATATACACAGAAATATCTAGAAGAAAATGACTGAGTGATAGTGGTGATTTCTAAGTTATGAAATTGTACTTTTTCTTTATCCATTTCATTCATAGAATGATTTTTAAAGTAATGCACATGTGTCATTTTTATAATAAAAGGCTATTTTCATTTTGAAAAGGAGAGCCACCTAAAATCTAGTAAATGCTAATACTTATCATGCTTCTTTTATTTGGCAGCAACTGCTCTCAGGACTTGACATGCATTTGCTCCCACGAATCCTTTACAACATCCAACAAAATATATTTTTTTCTAATCTTATTTTCAATTTCAAAACTAAAAGAGAATTAAATACTTGTCCAAATTTGCACTGGTACGTAGCAGAGCTGGGGTTAAAATCTCAATAGCACAGTTCCTCAGACTATGTGTCTGACCACTAGACAATACTGCCCTACAAAGACATGGATCAGATATGCCTTCATGACAAGGCTGAGGCAAACTCCTGGGTCTTTTTTGATATCAACTTTTGTGCAATTTACTGTGTGGTAAGACATCCAGAAAAAGATAACTCAATCTTTTGTTTCATAAACAGTATCTAAGACCAAAGAAGTCACACTTCTGCTCTGCATCTAGAGTGTCTGACAAAACTCTGAGGATTGTATTCCGTTCTGAGTGTCCTGCTTGGGGGAAAAAACTGACAATCTGAAGCATTTCAAAGGGATAACAAAGAAAGGTCAAGATGGGAAAATAACCCAGATGTTTGTCCTAAGAAGATTAGCAGAAGACATAAATTGAGGACAATCAACTGTCTTCACTGTTTGAAGACCACTTACAAGGGAGAGCTAAGTCTTGTTCTCTATGGCTCCAGCAGTAGAAATAGGATCATTAGGTTACAAATCATGAGGAAGAAGCCCTTACCATAATATATGTAAGAATGTTTTTTCTGAACACCTATAGCACAAGAAATGGACATTAGTGGTGTGCTACTTCCCCAAAGCTTTTATAAAAAAGAAGGCTGGGACACACCTCAAAGGAGATTGAGTGTGCTAGCTTAGCTATAAATGGCATTATGAAATGGCTACTGGCTGGAGGGTAAACTTGTTACACACACTAGAAATAACTTGGAAACATAAAAACTCGACCAAATGGACCAGTGTTTTCAAACTCTATCCTAGAAAATATCCATCATTAGATTGGAAGTAATCATCTCTCCGTTCACAGGAGGATGTGAGAAAAGGCACAGGTATTTTTTGACATTTTAGTTCTTCAAGAATATACATAAGAAATAGTGAGAGACAAAACTGTCAACTTCAACACTCAGCCTGGATGTTGAAACCAAACCACTTCTTACTGTCTTCATGAACATGTCTCTGCTGCCTTTTCCTGCCTTCATTGCCATTACTTCTGGGATTCTTCCAGGGCTACCCTTGGGCTCACACCCGAACATGCCTTGAATTGCTGCCTCAAAACCTTCACCTTGCTGTCTCTGGCAATCCTGAACTATTGTATCATGACTCTTACCCAGTTGTAATCAAGTCCTTGCATTGGAAGACCTGTCTTAAACCAAATTTTCTATCCTGTGAGGCAGTGCCAAAGCCTTGTGAGGAAGGGTACTTTCTTGTTACTGTAGGCAATAAGTTTGGCTTTGTCTTATCAAAAGGCTTTGTTATAATGTTTGGGGACCTAGCTTTTGACAAAGGCAGCTAGAGAAGAATGGCACTGAAAAATAATGATTCCAGAGAGAGAGAATTAGAAATGGATACACAAGGAAAATTAAAGTAGTGAGGTATGAGCAACTTGGCAACCCTAAAAACATGGTAGACACTGTGATGGTACATAGATCAGTTCAGGAAATATGTGATTATAAATAAAGAAAATTAATTGCACCTCTATGTGTATTTGTATTTAGAAAAAAAGTGGATTGGATTATGCTACTTTTGTTATCTAACAAATGACTAAAACTCTTATCCCTGGTCATGACATATTGAAGACCTGGCACTCTAGGCTTAAAGATAGAAGCTAGACAAATAAATCACACATGGAATATGCCAAATGTTGTGATTAAATCCTGGTACTGCTCACTTTCTTGACATTTACTTTTGTACTTGCCCTTTACCCTTTGTTCCTTGGCAAGAGTGCAGAGGTGGGAGCAAGAGGAAGGGAGCCATAGGACGGGCTGCTTATTATTACAATTTTCACAAAATGGAACTTAAAAAGCTTGAAAGAGAACAGGAATATGTCCAATTGAATAATAAAGAATGATTTTTTTCTTTTTTCTTTCTTTCTTTTTTGCTCTTCAATGGTAAACAAAGATGCATCTGGTATTTCTCACTCTATTCACTATTTCTATTTTCTATTACTTTCACTTCAACATCTTAAAGTCTCAGATGCAGAGTTCTTAGAATATCAATTGAATAAGCTCCAAAGTCAGAGAATATAAGATGTGTATAGTATGGACTTGCGGAGGGGAGGAAGCATGGGTCAGATACCTTGCAGCAAGACACTGAAAGGTTTGTTTAAAGCAAATGATTAACAAAAGCAAACTGGGCTGGTAGTGAAACCAGAAAGACTCACTAGGGTAAAGAGAAGCTCAAATCATCAACAGAAGTTGAAACAGCACCTAAACTGAAGGCTAGATAACTATAACTGTTTAACTAGAAAGTAGAAAGTAAAATGAAGGAAGGGGGGGAAATGCCATAATTGACTCTGGGTGAGTATGTTGTAGAAACAGAGAAAAATTGCTTATGAAATGACCCGAAGGTGTGCAGTGAGTATAACCCCACATAGTAGACAGATACAGAACATCCGACCACAAATAATTGTACAATATGATTGTTGTGAATAATCCTGGAATCTAATGAAAAGATACTGTCAAGGCTATGTTTGGAGTCTTTTACAGAAAAATGTGAATGGTATTTATTCTTTGCTCTCACTCTTGGAAAAACTGTGAAAAAGTGAAGAAAACAAAAGCATCAGAGAGAATAGCAAAATTGACTGTGATAAGAGGGCCAATAAATGTGAGAGAGGAAAGAATTCATCCACCGAACGTCAGCACCAGGTGATGTTACCCTCTGCTGGGCTGCAGCTGTATGGATGGGTAGCATTAGCAGAAAGATCTCCAGGTGACATTAATAGAGAAGCTTCTTGCAGTGTGCTAGGCCATTCTGGCTGCTATAACAGAAGATCATATACTGGGTGGTTTATAACCACAGAAATTTATTCTCACAGTTCTGGAAGCTGGCGAGTCCAAGATGAGGGTGCATTGCATATCTGGTGAGGTCTTGTTTCCTGGTTCGTGGACAGCTGTCTCCTCTGGGCCCTCACAAGGGGAAAGGGAGGAAGGAATAATCTGTGTCTTTTATAAGGGCACTAATTTCATCCTTTATGACCTTATCACCTCTCCAAGGCTGCACTTCTGAAGATCATTATCTTGGGGATTCAGCTTCCACATAGAATTTTGAGGAGACAGACTCAGTCTGTGGCATGCAGGAAGCCAAAAACAAGAGGTTCAGGGCTGAAGGATGAAGATAAGGGAGCTGCAACAAAAGAAAGGATCTCAGAGGATCTGAAATGGTACCCAGAACAAGCTAATTCAAGATGGAGAGCATTGAATGCCAATGATACAGGATGGAGAATAGTAAAGCAGTAAGGAGAGAGAGAAACTCTGAATCCAGGGCCACCTCAGTGTTTCAAAGTCAGAAAGATAAGGAACAGATGTGGCAGAGAGGCACCCCTGGGGAGGAAGGATGAAAGCCAGGACAGTGTGGCATTCTAGGAACTAAATTAAGGAGGGGATTCAAGAGGAGATGGTCATCCAGTAGATCAAACACAGCTAGGTTAGCAACTGGGAAAGGGCTGGTGGCCACAGCAGCAATGTGAAGGTTATTGATGACTTTGTCAAGAGCAGTAGGAAATGAGGGATTCAAGACTGGACATAACAAGAAGAATTTGGGAAAGTGGTTATAGGTAACTCTTCTGAGAGTTTTATCATAGTGGAAGAAAAAAGTGGGAGAGTCACTGAAAAAAAAGATATGAGGTGAAAGAAGCTTCTTTTTTTCAAGAAATTTATTTTTCCGCTTAGTCACCATTTTATTTTTTTTATTAGTTTTTAATTTAAATTCAATTAGCCAGCATATAGTACATACTTAGTTTCAAATGTAGTGTTCAACAATTTATTTGAGGGAGAAAGAGAAAAAGTGGGTTGTGGGGAGTGTCGGGGGCAGACAGAGACAGAGGCTTAAACAGACTCCACACTGAGCACTAGACGGAGGTGGGGCTGGATCTTAGGACACTGAGATCATGACCTGAGCTAAAACCAAGAGTCAGACGCTTAACCGACTGCACCACCCAGGTGCCTCTTCTTTTTTTTTTTTAAGAATAAAGAAATTGCATGTGCATATGTTTATAAAGCTAACACAGCAGAAAGGAAAAAAATTAATAATGCAAAAGAAGAGAAAACTGGTGCAGGCTTCAGTGAAGTGGGTAAAAAAAGATATACTCTCATATGCAGGGGCAGGAGATTTCCTAAAGATGGGTCAGATTATGAAGAGCTACAGATTAAGGTAGGCAGGCAGTTAACAGTGGTGTAGTTCTCTTTGGATTATTCTGATTTTCTCGTAGACATAGAAAGCAAAATCATGAGCTGAGAATGAACATAAAAGAGGAGGTGGTAGAGACTCAAGGAAAAATGAGTTGCAAACAATAGTCCTACAAGAGAGGAAGGGAGGGTAAATGCGCTAAGGACAACTGTACACCAGCAAGACAACATTCAGAGCCCCCTTGGGGGGGGGTGACGTGGGGCTTATAGCACAGGCCCCCATGGTGGAGAGGCTCATTAAGAACCCTCCTCCACCAGCTTTTACCTATGTGATCTGGGCAAGTTAATAACTCTCTGCCCTCCCTCTCCTGCTCTACAAAATAGAGGTAATAATAATACTTTCCTCAAAGAATGGAGGATTAGATGATCATACATATTTATCATACATGTATAGATGATACACAGATAACATAGAACTGTGGCTGAAACAGTGAATCTCATGTGACAGCCACTATCTATATTGATGTTAATGACCATGAATTTAAATTTAAGATAAACACCAAAGATCCATATTGTCAAAGTAACTTAACTCCTTCTTTTTTCGGCATCTAAAAAATAAGTTACCAAGTCCTGTTAATTCTATTTTTTTAAAAATTTAAATATTATATTGCATCATATGAAACTGCTCATCTTCTTCCATAACTAAATGCAGTTCACAATTCCCTAATTTGTGTCAGACCAACTTTAGCTAAGGGACCCAAGACCTAATAGACCGTGGGATTTTGGGAGTGCTTTACTGACAAGTTTCTTCAAATGCCAAAAAAAATGTGTCTGCACTCACAGCCTTTCCCTATCTTTTTCTGTATCTATTCCTATTTTGTTCTAGAACTTCATGGCATTCACATACATGCACACACACACACACACACACACACACACATACACAATCTAAAAACTTTCTGTGAAAAAAAAATCCCTGGAAAAAGCATTTTTTTTAATTGAAGAAAGAAGCATCTAGGTCAGTCAGGAGAGAAATGAGTGATGAGCTCTCAGAAGCTGAAAGGGAAGTGATGGATCCAGTGAGTAGAAAGATCAATTGAGCCCTGGAGGGAGAAAAGGGAGCTTCAGCAGGAACCACCCCTGGGCCCATGCCTGAAACAAAGATTTCCCAGAAAAATATCACAGAGATGAATGATGACCCACAGGAAAAGCAAAACCCTAAAAACAATAACAACCCCCAAAACCCTCTAGAATAGTCAACGCTTGCTGAAAAACAAACAAGCAAACAAACCTCAACTCTGAGACAATGTGACTTGCACTGTTTCTCCTGCAATACATAACTCAGGGGGTTCCACTCACTCAGACATTTGTTACATCCTGAAAAGTTCCAAATGGCAGTGCAATTATCCAGTTTGAGCCAAAAGAGTCAATTAAGACCTCTTCTGAACAGGTCTATGTATAGATTTGCTGGACAATAGTTTACATTTAAAAAACATGGCTCCAGTTTCTGAAGAGTGAAAATATCATTTAAATTCAATCTGCTGCTGGGATCGTAAGGGAGGCTGTGTCTGCTGTACCTCCAAGCTGACGTCCTTTAAACTGAGGAGAATGCTGGGCGGATGTGTAGGCTGCAAAGTCTCCAGGGTCTCTGTGCTTGAGGAGAGCACTGCACAAACATAATCAATTTTAAAATATGCAAATGTCTGCCTATGTTTACACAGAAACAATTTTATTTTCTAACTTAAATAGCAAAAAATAAGTTATATATCCAGAAGAATTCACTACCAAACTACTTCATTTTGAAGTCGAGGTGTCAAGATGCATAATGCATATGTAATTCATGTGATTTCTACACATTTTAATTGCCAAAGTCAAATTGAATGAACTATATTAATGAAAATCCAAGCAGTTGCAGTAACCCTTGGCTTAATCCATATTTAACAAGTATTGACAGGCTTTTTTTTCTTAGGAAGGCAATAATCACACACCATCTGGTATCAGTTAAATGGAACTAATTCAATTGTTAAATTACAAATGTAAAGGACTGAGTTATAAATATGTTAGATTAAAATGGACCCCAGGCAGATTTCTTTTGATAGCGTCTGGTGCGGCCAATGCTCAATCATTTCAGGGTGGATAATTCAGTTCCTTTCCTTCTTTCTCCCTCAGCTTTGCAATTTCAGCGTATGAGCACTTCCGCCAGAAAATGAGCGGAACGAGGAGTGATGAATACACATACATCCCTGCCAGGTGTATGACTCCGTGGTAAAAACAGGAACCACGCATTGTTTGGACTTGTTTTTAAAAGACAGAAAAGTGACCAAAATTCTGTATAATACCAAGGCCCCTTATGGCAGATAGAAAACAGAATATTTCATTGTACCATACAGTGTTCAGATTCATGAATTTCTAGACTTACAGACATATTAGTAGATAAAATTGTTATTAACCACTGCTTCCTAATTTATTCAATTCTCTCTTGAGTCTGTTTGTGAAATTTACATTCTCCATGAGTCAGTTTATAAAAATATCAAAGAATTTTGGCTAAACAGAGCAGCTAGTCTCTTTGACTCCTAAGCTAACTAAGAATAAAAGACTGAAAAAATATATAAACACAGAAGTAGAGACTAGCAGAAATGAGATTTCAACAACATTGTGAAAGATAGAAAGTATGTGGAGAAATTATAAATGACTTCATAGTGAAGAAGAGGACAGAAAGTGACCCATCTCACAGAAATCCGGAGAATTTCAGGCATTGGAGACACTGACACTTTGGAAAGCAGAGTTGAGTTACAGGAATAAAAATTAAGACTTTATTAAAAGCTGGCATGCAAATCTTAACCTCCCAGATCTCTCCCTAATCCAGCACACTCAGACCACTACCCTTTATTCTTTCTAGTCCTTTCTCCTTCCATTGATCATATGGAAGATCAAAGCTTGGCCTCGAGAAATCCTACACTTTCCAATTGGCTTTTAATTGCATCATTCTTAAAGCAGAGCATAGCAAAGGAATGCTAATAATTGAAAGAGGCTCAGTGATATGCTCCATTTGCCTCTCCAGAACCACCCTCCTTCTTCTCTGCCCTGAAGTGTGACTCAGGAGGCCAAGCCCTAGAGACTGTATCACCCAGACTCCTGAGTCCTGTCTCCCATGTGGATTGGAAAAGGGGAGGCGCCAGCCACAGACAGCAGGTGAAGGAACAGTGAAATCTTTCTCCCTGCTGGGCTGCAGGTGAGCAGTAGCACCATTCTCTTATCAAACAGCATATTATTTATTAAACAACAGAATAGAGACTTTTTGTAAAAAGTAGCTATTACAGGGAACACTCTTCTCCAGTGGCAACTATCATTAGTGCTCTCTCTAGGTTCCAATAATTTCTTTCTCCCGCCCTTTAGGCCTCAGGGAAGTAACAGCCCTTTGCAGCTGCCAACCTCTATTTTTCACCATTCCTTTTGTTAACCCTCAACCCTGCAAACAGATCTTGCTTGTGTGCCAACCGTTACCTATCAGAATCCTGTTGCACAGCCTCTGACTTGAAAGATACAGACCAAGTCAAACAAGCAGAGACACCTTTTTTAGAAATAGCTAATAACACAGGAACAGAAGATATAAAAATAACATGAAATAATAAGAGAAGGTATTAAGATAGAACGTTCAATGAACAACAATAAGAACGTAATGCTAAAGGAAAACCATCAGAGAACAAAGAAAGTCTCTTGGAAATTAAAAATATAACTAACTGAAGGATGCCTGGGTGGCTCATTGGTTGAGCATCTGCCTTTGGCTCAGATCATGATTCCGGGGTCTGGGATCGAGTCCTGCATGGAGCTCGCCACAGGAAGCCTGCTTCTTCTGCCTGCGTCTCTGCCTCTCTCTCTCTCTTTCTCTCATGAATAAATATATAAAAATCTCTAAAAAAAATTTTTAACTGAGATTTTAAAAAGATCAAGATAGAACAAAGAAAATCTACCAGAAAGTAGATCAAGAAGACCAAAACAGAAAAATGGGAGAGAAAATATACGAAGATTTGAGCATTGATCCAGGATATAGAATATTCCACTAAGAGATATTTCAGAAAGAGAGAACAGAGAAAACAAAAGGAGTAAATTATCAAGAAAATAATCTCAGAAATCAAGGAAGCTGGGTGAGGGATATATAAGAAATATTTGTATTATGTTTGCAACTTCTTATAATTTTAAGATTATTTCAAAGTGAAAAGTTTATTTAGATGGTACATGTACATACATATATAACATATATAAAATCTTATTTGGCTATATATATTCAAATAGGAAAAAACATGTAATATACAAAGGATCAAAATGACACTGGACTTCTTGATGGCAACAGGGATGTGAAAGCAACAAAGTAATAATGTCAAAATTTTGGTGGAAAATTACTTTCACCCTAAAACTATGAACCCAAACTGTCAACCAAGTTTTAAGTTCAAAATATAGATATTTCAAAGCTGGTAAGAACTGCAGAAAATTTATCATCGAGGCTCTCTTCCTTAGAAACCCGCAATAGAACGTGTTATAGCAAAACGAGGTAGAAAACTAAGAGAGGAAGACACAGCATCAAGAGATAGGCCTTTAATCATTGGGGCTAGACAGTGGGAAGGCCCAGGAGGACAGCTGTGAAGCACATCTAAATGATAGTCCATCAAGCAGGAGTAGGGCCAAGAGATATAGCAGGATGTTTCCAGGGGGGAAATAGAGGAATCGTGGGTTAACTGATGTGATGAAAAAGCCAAAATGTGTCAGAAAGAAAACCATTAGCAATATTCACATAATAATGATAATGTGAGCACTGACTATTAATATAAATAAAAACTGTAATACAAAGGGGGTGTAAGAAAGGCATATTATCAATCCCCATCATAGGAAGCAAAGTCCAAAATCGATGATAAAGAAATAGCACTTATATGTTGTTTGAAATATGGATGTAAATGCCAGAAGAAATAGCAAGAGAATGAAAAGTTATTGCTTTTGCAGAAAGAGACTAAGCATAGAAGGGAGTCAGGGTGGCAGATGCCTGTTATAGAGGGTAAGCTTGGCATTTTAATATTAAATGTATATATTACTTTGATAAAAAATAAAATTAATTTAAAAATAAGAATACAACGACCAAGTACTCCTTCTATCTATCTCCTATCATTTACGGTCAAATATATTTATATCTATATCATTTGTATCTATATCTAAAGATAAGCTTAATTAACTTCAAGGAGCTTCTTGGTGAAATAAATAACCTGTGGAATGGAAATAATAATGTACCTTGAAATCACCTAGACAAATGCTCATCTGTTCATACCTCCTAGATTTTCCAGAAGTCATACTTTTGAATATTTTATCCTACTGTCCTGATAAATATGCTTATGCTTGTCAAGTAATGTGACCTAATTTTCTGATTGCAAACTATCGCTACTCTACCTTTAACCTATCACTAATGTGATTTAAGTACATCAAAGAACTGAATGCTGTGTTATCACAAACCTTTTACACAAGATACAGAAAAATCTATTGCCTATATATTCAGCGTGATAAAGGTCACCTTCAGACAAAACAATCATCGTACTGTTTTAGCCTTGGCATTTAAAGAATTACAGCTACGGTTCTAGAAATACAGATCCATTTTGAAATCACCTGCCACAGTTTGCTTAACCTTTTCAGATAGCTAAATCATAAGATGTGTTGCAAGTAAAGTGAAGAGCTTTAAGAAAAATATATAAGTGATAGATGATGAAGCAAAGGGAAAAAAGAAGCAATAATGCTTCATGTCCATCTGTTCACTGAATTCGCCCTTTTTAAATCTTTTTTATTAAGTTTTTCATAATTTAATTCCAGTATTACATACACTGTTATCTTAGTTTCAAGTGTGCAATATAGTGATTCAACAGTTCTGTACCTTACTCAGTGCTCATCATGATGAGTGTACTCTTTAATCCTCAACACCTGTTTGAGCTATCCCCCTCACCTACCTCCCCTCTGGTAACCATTAGTTTGTTTTCTATAATTGAGTATTTCTTGGTTTGTCTCTCTCTCTCTTTTTCCTCCCATTTCTCATTTATTTTGTTCCTTAAAGTCCACATATGAGTGAAATATAGTATTTGCCTTTCTCTGACTGATTTATTTTTGCTTAGCATCATTCTCTCTACCTCCATCCATGTCATTGCAAATGGCAAGGTTTCATTCTTTTTTTTTATTGCTGAACAATAGTCCATTGTATTCATCTATTGATGGATACTTGGACTGCTTCTATAATTTGGCTATTGTAAATAATGCTGCAATAAACATAGGGGTGCATGTATCCCTTAGAATTAATGTTATTATATTTAGGGGATTAATACCCAGTAGTGCAATTAGTGCGGTCATAGGGTAGCTCTACTTTAAGCTTTTTAAAGAATCTCCATAGTGCTTTCCTCATTGAGTATGATGTTTGCTGTGCATTTTTTATATAAGGCCTTTATTATGTTGAAGTATGTTCCCTCTAAACCTACTCTGTTGAAGTTTTTTTTATCATAAATGGCTATTGTACTTTGTCAAATGTTTTCTCTGCATCTTTTGAAATGATCATATGTTTTTTGTCCTTTCTCTTATTGATGTAATGTATCACATATTGATTGATTTGCAAATATTGAACCACCCTTGCAAACCAGAAATAAAAACACACTAATGTTGGTGAGTGATTTTTTTTAATGTGTTGTTAGATTTGGTTTGCTAATATTTTGTTAAAAAATTTTTCATCTATGTTCATTAGACATATTGGCCTGTAGTCCTGTTTTTTTGTAGTGTCAATATCTGGTTTTTTGTTTTTTTTTTTAATTAACTTTTATTGGTGTTCAATTTACCAACATACAGAAAAACACCCAGTGCTCATCCCGTCAAGTGTCCACCTCAGTGCCCGTCACCCATTCCCCTCCAACACCCGCCCTCCTCCCCTTCCACCACCCCTAGTTCGTTTCCCCGAGTTAGGAGTCTTTATGTTCCGTCTCCCTTCCTGATATTTCCCAACATTTCTTTTCCCTTCCTTTATATTCCCTTTCACTATTATTCATATTCCCCAAATGAATGAGAACATACACTGTTTGTCCTTCTCCGATTGACTTATTTCACTCAGCATAATACCCTCCAGTTCCATCCACGTTGAAGCAAATGGTGGGTATTTGTCGTTTCTAATTGCTGAGTAATATTCCATTGTATACATAAACCACATCTTCTTTATCCATTCATCTTTCGATGGACACCGAGGCTCCTTCCACAGTTTGGCTATTGTGGCCATTGCTGATAGAAACATCGGGGTGCAGGTGTCCCGACGTTTCATTGCATCTGAATCTTTGGGGTAAATCCCCAACAGTGCAATTGCTGGGTCGTAGGGCAGATCTATTTTTAACTCTTTGAGGAACCTCCACACAGTTTTCCAGAGTGGCTGCACCAGTTCACATTCCCACCAACAGTGTAAGAGGGTTCCCTTTTCTCCGCATCCTCTCCAACATTTGTGGTTTCCTGCCTTGTTAATTTTCCCCATTCTCACTGGTGTGAGGTGGTATCTCATTGTGGTTTTGATTTGTATTTCCCTGATGGCAAGTGATGTGGAGCATTTTCTCATGTGCTTGTTGGCCATGTCCATGTCTTCCTCTGTGAGATTTCTCTTCATGTCTTTTGCCCATTTCATGATTGGATTGTTTGTTTCTTTGGTGTTGAGTTTAATAAGTTCTTTATAGATCTTGGAAACTAGCCCTTTATCTGATATGTCATTTGCAAATATCTTCTCCCATTCTGTAGGTTGTCTTTTAGTTTTGTTGACTGTATCCTTTGCTGTGCAAAAGCTTCTTATCTTGATGAAGTCCCAATAGTTCATTTTTGCTTTTGTTTCTTTTGCCTTTGTGGATGTATCTTGCTAGAAGTTACTGTGGCCAAGTTCAAAAAGGGTGTGGCCTGTGTTCTCCTCTAGGATTTTGATGGAATCTTGTCTCACATTTAGATCTCTCATCCATTTTGAGTTTATCTTTGTGTATGGTGAAAGAGAGTGGTCCAGTTTCATTCTTCTGCATGTGGATGTCCAATTTTCCCAGCACCATTTATTGAAGAGACTGTCTTTCTTCCAATGGATAGTCTTTCCTCCTTTATAGAATATTAGATGACCGTACATTTCAGGGTCCACTTCTGGGTTCTCTATTCTGTTCCATTGATCTATGTGTCTGTTTTTGTGCCAGTACCACACTGTCTTGATGACCACAGCTTTGTAGTACAACCTGAAATCTGGCATTGTGATGCCCCCAGCTATGGTTTTCTTTTTTAAAATTCCCCTGGCTATTCGGGGTCTTTTCTGATTCCACACAAATCTTAAAATAATTTGTTCTAACTCTCTGAAGAAAGTCCATGGTATTTTGATAGGGATTGCATTAAACGTGTAAATTGCCCTGGGTAACATTGACATTTTTACAATATTAATTCTGCCAATCCATGAGCATGGAATATTTTTCCATCTCTTTGTGTCTTCCTCAATTTCTTTCAGAAGTGTTCTATAGTTTTTAGGGTATAGATCTTTTACCTCTTTGGTTAGGTTTATTCCTAGGTATCTTATGCTTTTGGGTGCAATTGTAAATGGGATCAACTCCTTAATTTCTCTTTCTTCAGTCTCATTGTTAGTGTATAGAAATGCCATTGATTTCTGGGCATTGATTTTGTATCCTGCCACGCTACCAAATTGCTGTATGAGTTCTAGCAATCTTGGGGTGGAGGCTTTTGGGTTTTCTATGTAGAGTATCATGTCATCGGCGAAGAGGGAGAGTTTGACTTCTTCTTTGCCAATTTGAATGCCTTTAATGTCTTTTTGTTGTCTGATTGCTGAGGCGAGGACTTCCAGAACTATGTTGAACAGCAGTGGTGAGAGTGGACATCCCTGTCTTGTTCCTGATCTTAGGGGAAAGGCTCCCAGTGCTTCCCCATTGAGAATGATATTTGCTGTGGGCTTTACGTAGATGGCTTTTAAGATGTCGAGGAAAGTTCCCTCTATCCCAACACTCTGAAGGGTTTTGATCAGGAATGGATGCTGTATTTTGTCAAATGCTTTCTCTGCATCTAATGAGAGTATCATATGGTTCTTGGTTTTTCTCTTGCTGATATGATGAATCACATTGATGGTTTTACGAGTGTTGAACCAGCCTTGTGTCCCAGGGATAAATCCTACTTGGTCATGGTGAATAATTTTCTTAATGTGTTGTTGGATCCTATTGGCTAGTATCTTGTTGAGAATTTTTGCATCCATGTTCATCAGGGATATTGGTCTGTAATTCTCCTTTTTGGTGGGGTCTTTGTCTGGTTTTGGAATTAAGGTGATGCTGGCCTCATAGAACGAATTTGGAAGTACTCCATCTCTTTCTATCTTTCCAAACAGCTTTAGTAGAATAGGTATGATTTCTTCTTTAAACGTTTGATAGAATTCCCCTGGGAAGCCATCTGGCCCTACTCTTGTGTCTTGGGAGGTTTTTGATGACTGCTTCAATTTCCTCCCTGGTTATTGGCCTGTTCAGGTTTTCTATTTCTTCCTGCTCCAGTTTTGGTAGTTTGTGGCTTTCCAGGAATGCGTCCATTTCTTCTAGATTTCCTAATTTATTGGCGTACAGCTGTTCATAATACGTTTTTAAAATCGTTTGTATTTCCTTGGTGTTGGTAGTGATGTCCCCTTTCTCATTCATGATTTTATTAATTTGAGTCTTCTCTCTCTTCTTTTTAATAAGGTTGGCTAATGGTTTATCTATCTTATTAATTCTTTCAAAGAACCAACTCCTGGTTCTGTTGATCTGTTCCACAGTTCTTTTGGTCTCGATATCATTGAGTTCTGCTCGAATTTTAATTAACTCTCTTCTTCTGCTGGGGGTGGGGTCTATTTGTTGCTTTTTCTCTAGTTCCTTTATGTGTAAGGTGAGCTTTTGAATTTGAGATCTTTCCAGTTTTTGAATGGATGCTTGTATTGCGATGTATTTCCCCCTCAGGACTGCTTTTGCTGCATCCCAAAGATTTTGAACGGTTGTATCTTCATTCTCATTAGTTTCCATGAATCTTTTTAATTCTTCCTTAATTTCCTGGTTGACCTTTTCATCTTTTAGCAGGATGGTCCTTAACCTCCACGTGTTTGTGGTCCTTCCATACTTCTTGTTGTGATTAAGTTCTAATTTCAAGGCATTATGGTCTGAGAATATACAGGGGACTATCCCTATCTTTTGGTATCGGTTCAGACCCGATTTGTGACCCAGTATGTGGTCTATTCTGGAGAAAGTTCCATGTGCACTTGAGAAGAATGTGTATTCAGTTGAGTTTGGATGTAAAGTTCTGTAGATATCTGTGAAATCCATCTGGTCCAGTGTATCATTTAAAGCTCTCGTTTCTTTGGAGATGTTGTGCTTAGAAGACCTATCCAGGGTAGAAAGAGCTAGATTGAAGTCACCAAGTATAAGTGTATTATTATCAAGGTATTTCTTGAGTTTGGTTATTAATTGGTTTAAATATTTGGCAGCTCCCACATTCGGGGCATATATATTGAGGATTGTTAAGTCCTCTTGTTGGATAGATCCTTTGAGTATGAGATAGTGTCCCTCTTCATCTCTCACTATAGTCTTCGGGGTAAATTTTAATTTATCTGATATAAGGATGGCAACCCCTGCTTTCTTTTGAGGATCATTTGAATGGTAAATGGTTCTCCAACCTTTTATTTTCAGGTTGTAGGTGTCCTTCTGTCTAAAATGAGTCTCTTGTAGACAGCAAATAGATGGGTCCTGCTTTTTTATCCAGTCTGAAACCCTGCGCCTTTTGATGGGGTCATTAAGCCCGTTCACATTCAGAGTTACTATTGATAGATATGAGTTTAGCGTCATCATATCTATTCAGTCCTTGTTTTTGTGGATTGTTCCACTGAACTTCTTCTTAAAGGGGAATTTTAAGAGTCCCCCTTAAAATTTCTTGCAGAGCTGGTTTGGAGGTTACATATTCTTTCAGTTCCTGCCTGTCTTGGAAGCTCTTTATCTCTCCTTCCATTTTGAATGAAAGCCTTGCTGGGTAAAGTATTCTTGGTTGCATGTTCTTTTCATTTAGGACCCTGAATATATCCTGCCAGCCCTTTCTGGCCTGCCAGGTCTCTGTGGAGAGGTCTGCTGTTACCCTAATATTCCTCCCCATAAAAGTCAGGGACTTTTTTTCTCTTGCTGCTTTAAGGATCTTCTCCTTATCTTTGGAATTTGCAAGCTTCACTATTAAATGTCGAGGTGTTGAACGGTTTTTGTTGATTTTAGGGGGGGATCTCTCTATTTCCTGGATCTGAATGCCTGTTTCCCTTCCCAGATTCGGAAAGTTTTCAGCTAGGATTTGTTCAAATACATATTCTGGCCCTCTGTCCCTTTCGGCGCCCTCAGGAACCCCAATTAAACGTAGGTTTTTCTTCCTCAGGCTATCATTTATTTCCCTTAATCTATCCTCATGGTCTTTTAATTGCCTGTCTCTTTTTTCCTCAGTTTCCCTCTTTGCCATCAACTTGTCTTCTATGTCACTCACTCGTTCTTCCACCTCGTCAAGCCTCGTCGTTAGGACTTCTAGCTTGGATTGCATCTCATTTAATTGATTTTTAATTTCTGCCTGATTGGATCTAAATTCTGCAGTCATGAAGTCTCTTGAGTCCTTTATGGTTTTTTCTAGAGCCACCAGTAGCTGTAAAATAGTGCTTCTGAATTGGCTTTCTGACATTGAATTGTAATCCATATTTTGTAACTCTGTGGGAGAGTGGGCTGTTTCTGATTCTTTTTTTTGAGGTGAGGTTTTCCTTCTAGTCATTTTGCTCAGTGCAGAGTGGCCAAAAACAAGTTGTATTGGGAAAAGGAGAAAAAGAGAGAGAAGGAAATAAAAGAGAAAAAGAAAAAAGAGAAAGAAGAAAAAATAGGGGGAAAAGAGAAGAAAAAGAAAGAAAAAGAAAGAAAGGAGAAAAAAGAAAAAAAAAGGGTGGGTGGGTGGGGGAAGCAATCAGAAATCAAGAAGAAAGAGAGAAAGAAAAAAGCACAAAACAAAACAAACAAAAAACAAAAAAACAAAAACAAAAAAACAAAAAACAAAAAAAAACCACGGGGGAGTATCTTCCGATTCTGTGTACTTTAAGTCCCTTGACTTCCCTTGGAACTGGTCCGTGTCGCTGGTCTTCTGGGGGAGGGGCCTGCTGTGCTGATTCTCAGGTGTTAGCACTTGGGGGAGCTGCTCTGCCCCTGCCTGTGCAGGGCTCAGTGGGGGTTGTTCACCCCGTGAGGCCCCGGGAGGAAGCCACAGTGGCCGGGGCTGTTGGATTCGCGCTCCTGGCGGTGCAGCCCCCTCCGCGGAGCCGCCGCCCGAGCCCCTCCGAGCTGTTCCCGGAGCCGCGCCGCCCCCTCCGCGGAGCTTCTTCCTCCGCCCGAGCCCCGCCGAGCTGTTCCCGGAGCCGCGCAGCCCCCTCCGCGGAGCCGCCGCCCGAGCCCCTCCGAGCTGCTCCGGGTCCCGCCGAGCGCTGCAGCCCTTAGGGAGCTCGGCGCATCTCCCGGGGCGCAGTTCCTCTGTTACTGTCCCAGGGAGCCCGAGGGCATCCCCGCCCTCCTGGGGATCCTGCTCCAATTCCCAGGGAGGCCTTTCCGCGGGGAAGGTCGGTGCAGCTCCTGCTCCTCCGGGGCGGGGCTCTCCTGTCCTGGGGACACTCGCCCCGGCCTCAGCCCGGCTCCTCGCGGGGCCCCTCCCCCTTGGAGGCCTTTTGTGTCTTTATTTCTTTTTCCCCGTCTTCCTACCTTGATAGAAGCGCGAACTCTTCTCACTGTAGCGTTCAGCTGGTCTCTCTTTAAATCTCAGGCCGAATTCGTAGATTTTCAGGATGATTGGATGGTTTTCTAGGTAATTTGTTGAGGACAGGTGACTTGGGGACCCTGCTCCTCCGCCATCTTGCCCCTCAATATCTGGTTTTGGAAGTAGAGTAATGCTGGCCTCATAGAATGAATTTGGAAGTTTTCTTCCCTCTTCTGTTTTTTGGAATAGTTGGAGAAGAATAGGTATCAACTCTTCTTTAAGTATTTAGTAGAATTTATCTGTGAAACCATCTGGTCCTGGGCTTCTGTTTGTTGGGAGTTTTCTGACCACTGATTGAATTCCTTTGCTGGTAATTGGTCTGCTCAAATTATCTATTTCTTCCTGCTTCAGTTTTAGCAGGTTATATGTTTCTAGGAATTTATACATTTCTTCTAGTTTGTCCAATTTGTTGGCATGTAGCTTTTCATAATATTGTTACAATTATTTGTATTTATGTGTGTCAGTTGTATTTCTCCTTTTTCATTAGTGATTTTCTTTATTTGAGTTCTCTCTGGCTTTTTTTTTTTTTGATGAGTCTGGATAGAGGTTTATTAATTCTATTGGACTGTTCAAAGAACCGCCTCTTGGTTTTATTGATCTATTCTATCATTTCTTAGTTTCTATGTCATTTATTTCTGCTCTAATATTTAATTTCCATCCCTTTGTTGGTATTAGGTTTTGTTTGTGGTTCTTTCTTAACTCCTTTTGGTGTAAGGTTATGTTGTTTATTTGCAATTTTTTTCTTGCTTCTTGAGATAATCCCCTCTTTAAACCACTTTTGCTCTCTCCCCAAGTTTTTGGACTATTGTATATTCATTTTCATTTGTTTCCATGTAATTTTTTATTTCTTCTTTAATTTCTTGCTTGGCCCATTCATTGCCTACTAGCATGTTATTTAACCTCCATGTATTTGTGGTCTTTCCAGATTTTTTCTTGATTTCTAATTTCATAGCATGGTGGTCAGAAAAGATGCATGGTACGACTTTGATCTTTTTGTATTTGTTGAGGCCTGCTTTGTGATCTAATATGTAATCTATTCTAGAAAATGTTCATGTGCAATTGAAAAAAAATGTGTATTCTGCTGTTTTAGGATGGAATGTTCAGAATGTAGCTATTAAATCCATCTTTTCTAATGTGTCATTCAAAGCCACTGCTTCCTTATTGATATTTCTGTTTGAATGATGTGTCAATTGATATAAGTGGAAAGTTTAAGTCCCATATTATTATTGTATTATTATGGTTTAGGTCCTTTACGTTTGTCATTAACTATTTTATGTATTTATATTCTGTTGTTGGGTGCCTAAATATTAACAATTGTTATAACTGCTTGTTGGATTGTCCCCTTTATTATTATATAGTGCCCTTCTTTGTATCGTTACAGTCTTTGTTTTAAATTCTATTTTGACTGGTATAAGTATTGCTACCCCAGCTTTCTTTTGACATCCATTTGCATGATGTTTCTCCACCCCATGACTTTCAATCTGCAAATGTCTTTAGATCTGAAATGAGTCTCTTATAAGCAACATATAGATGGGTCTTGGTTTTTTATCCATTCTGTCACTCTATGTCTTTTGATTGGATTATTTCAGCTATTTACACTAAAAGTAATTATCGATAAATGTGTATTTATTGCCATTTTGTTGCTTGCTTTGTGAATGTTTCTATAGATTTTCTCTGATCTTTTTTTCTCTTGCTCTCTTTCATGATTTCCTGGCTTTCTTTAGAGATATACTTGGGTTCCTTCCCTTATGCTTTGCATATCTATTACTGGATTTTGCTCTGTGATTGCCATTAGGTTTACATACAACATCTTCTGCATATAGCAGTCTATATTAAGTTAATAGTTGCTTAAGTTTGAACCAATCTGTTACTCCTCTTGCCTCCTACATGATTTAGGTATATAGTGTCATATTTTACATCCTTTCATTTTGTGAATCCCTTGACCGATTCTGACAGATATACTTATTTGTACTGTTTTTATCATTCCTACCTTTCATACTGTCACTTATGGTCTTTCCTTTCCACTCAAAGTGTCCTCTTTAATATTTCTTACAGGTCTAGCTTAATGGTCATGAATTCCTTTAGTTTTGTTTGTCTGCAAAACTCTTTCTCTCTCCTTCTATTCTGAATGATGCCTTGCTGGATAGGGTATCATTGGCTGCAGATTTTTCTCTCTCAGTACTTTGAATATATCACACTACTTCCTCCTGGCCTGCAAAGTTTTTGCTGAAAAATCTGCTGATAGCCCTATGGGGTTTCACCTTATATGTACCTGTCTTCTCTTTTCTTGCTGCTTTGTTTTTCTTCATCACTACTTTTTGCCATTTTAATTACTATGTGTCTTGGTGTGGGCCTCCTTGGGTTGATGTTATTGGTGGATTCAGTGCCTCCTGCATCTGGATATGTTTCCTTCCCCATATTAGGGAGGTTTTCAGCTATTATTGCTTTAATTAAACAAAGTGCTCAATTTCATCTCCTCTTCTTCTTCTGGGATCCCATACAATATAAATGTTATTATGATTGATGGAGTCACTGAGTTCCCAAGGTCTATTCTGTTTGCATCATTTTTATCTCCCTCATCTATCTGCTCAGGTTCTTTTTTTTTTTCAGTAATGTCATACATGTGACATGCATGTTTATTTATTTTTTGTATATTTTTAATTGGAGTTCAAATTGCCAAAATATAGCATAAACCCAGTGCTCATCCCGTCAAGTGCCCCTCTCAGTGCCCATCACCCAGTCACCCCAACCCCCCACCCACCTCCCTTTTCACCAGCCCTTGTTTGTTTCCCAGAGTTAGGAATCTCTCATGTTCTGTCTCCCTCACTGATATTTCCCACTCATTTTCTCTCCTTTCTCCTTTATTCCCTTTCACTATTTTTTATATTCCCCAAATGAATGAGATCATATAATGTTTGTCCTACTCTGATTGACTTATTTCATCCAGCATAAAACCCTCCAGTTCCATCCACGTTGAAGCAAATAGTGGATATTTGTCATTTCTAATGGCTGAGTAATATTCCACTTTATACATAGACCACATCTTCTTTATCCATTCGTCTTTCAATGGACACTGAGGCTCCTTCCACAGTTTGGCTATTGTGGACATGGCTGCTATAATCATTGGGGTGCGGGTGTCCCAGCGTTTCACTGCATCTGTATCTTTGGGGTAAATCCCCAGCAGTGCAATTGCTGGGTCGTAGGGCAGGTCTATTTTTAACTCTTTGAGGAACCTCCACACAGTTTTCCAGAGTGGCTGCACCAGTTCACATTCCCACCAACAGTGTAAGAGGGTTCCCTTTTCTCCACATCCTCTCCAACATTTGTTTTATCCTGTCATGTTAATTTTCCCCATTCTCACTGGTGTGAGGTGGTATCTCATTGTGGTTTTGATTTGTATTTCCCTGATGGCCAGTGATGCAGAGCATTTTCTCATGTGCATGTTGGCCATGTATATGTCTTCCTCTGTGAGATTTCTGTTCATGTCTTTTGCCCATTTCATGATTGGATCATTTGTTTCTTTGCTGATGAGTTTAATAAGTTCTTTATAGATCTTGAATACTTTATCTGATATGTCATTTGCAAATATCTTCTCCCATTCTGTATGTTGTCTTTTAGTTGTGTGGACTATTTATTTTGCTGTGCAGTAGATTTTTATCTTGATGAAGTCCCAATAGTTCATTTTTGCTTTTGTTTCCCTTGCCTTCCTAGATGTATCTTGCAAGGAGTTGCTGTGGCCAAGTTCAAAAAGGGTGTTCTGTGTTCTTCTCTAGGATTTTGATGAATTCTAGTATCACATTTAGATCTTTTATCCATTTTGAGTTTATCTTTTTGTATGATGTAAGAGAATGGCCTAGTTTCATTCTTCTGCATGTGGCTGTCCAATTTTCCCAGCACCATTTTTTTAAGAGACTGTCCTTTCTCCTGTGGAAAGTCTTTCCAGCTTTGCCGAGTATTAGTTGACCATAAAGTTGAAGGTCCACTTCTGGATTCTCTATTCTGTTCCATTGATCTATGTGTCTGTTTTGAGCCAGTTCCATATGGTCTTGATTATCACAGCTTTGTAGTACAATCTGAAATCTGGCATTGTGATGCCCCTGGCACTGGTTGTCTTTTTCAATATTCCCCTATTTGAGGCTATTTGAGGTCTTTTCTGATTTCACACAACTCTTAAGATGATTTGTTCCAGCTCTCTGAAGAAAGTCCATGGTATTTTGATAGGGATTGCATTAAATTTGTAAATTGCCCTGGGTAACATTGACATTTTCACAATATTAATTCTTACAATCCTTGAGCTTAGAATATTTTTCCATCTCTTTGTGTCTTCCTCAATTTCTTTCAGAAGTGTTCTATCATTTTTAGGGTATAGATCCTTTACCTCTTTGGTAAGTTTATTCCTAGATATCTTATGCTTTTGGGTGCAATTGTAAATGGGATTGACTCCTTAATTTCTCTTTCTTCAGTGTCATTAGTGTATAGAAATGCCACTGATTTCTGGGCATTGATTTTGTATCCTGCCACACTGCTGAATTGCTATGTGAGTTCTAGCAATCTTGGGGTGGAGTGTTTAGGGATTTCTATGTACAGTATCATGTCATCTGCAAAGAGGGAGAGTTTGACTTCTTTGCCAATTTGAATGCCTTTTATTTCTTTTCGTTGCCTGATTGCTGAGGCTAGGACTTCTGGTACTATGTCGAATAGCAGTGGTGACAGTGGACACCCCTGTTGTGTTCCTGATCTTGGGGGAAAGGCTCCCAGTGCTTCCCCATTGAGAATGATATTTGCTGTGGGATTTTCATAGATGGCTTTTAAGATGCTGAGGAATGTTCCCTCTATCCCTACATTCTGAAGAGTTTTGACCAGGAATGGATGCTGTATTTTGTCAAATGCTTTCTCTGCATCTATTGAGAGGATCATATGGTTCTTGTTTTTTCTCTTATTGATATGATCTATCACGCTGATTGATTTACGAGGGTTGAACCAGCCTTGCATCCCGGGGATAAGTCCCACTTGGTCATGGCAAATAATCTTCTTAATGTACTGTTGGATCCTATTGGCTAGTATCTTGTTGAGAATTTTTGAATCTGTGTTCATCATTGGTCTATAATTCTCCTTTTTGGTGAGGTTTTTGTCTGGTTTTGGAATTAAGGTGATAGAACAAGTTTGGAAGTATTCCATTCCTTTCTATCTTTCCGAACAGCTTTAGTAGAATAGGTATGGTTTCTTCTTTAAACGTTTGATAGAATTCCCCTGGGAAGCCATTTGGCCCTGGATTTTTATGTCTTGGGAGGTTTTTGATGACTGCTTCAATTTCCTCCCTAGTTACTGGCCTGTTCAGGTTTTCTGTTTCTTCCTGTTCCAGTTTTGGTAGATTGTGGTTTTCCAAAACTTCATCCATTTCTTCTAGATTGCCTAATTTATTGGTGTATACCTAGTTATAATATGTTTTTAAAATCGTTTGTATTTCCTTGGTGTTGGTGGTGATCTCTCCTTTTTCAGTCGTGATTTTATTAATTTGAGTCTATTCTCTTTTGTTTCTAATAAGGTTGGCTAATGGTTTATCCATCTTATTAATTCTTTCAAAGAACCAACTCCTCTGCCATCTTGCCTTCCTTCCCTCATCTGCTCAAGTTCATTACTTTCCATTACTCTGTCTTCCTGGGAATTAATTCATTCCTCTGCTTCCTCTAGCTTGCCATTTATTCCATCAAATATATTTTTAATTTCATTTACTGTATTCTTCATCTCTGATTTATTCTTTTTTTTTTCCTTTTACCTCTTTGTTAAGAGTCTCACTGCTCTCCCTGACGTCCTCCACTCTTTTCTCAAGTCCAGTGAGTACCTCTATGATCACTACTTTAAATTCTCTATCAGGTGTGCTATTTATATCTGTTTCAGTTAGGTCTCTTGTTCTGATTTTCTCCTGTGCTTTCATTTAGGAGATATTCCTCTGTCTCCTCATTTTGTCTACCTCCCTGTATGTTTCTGTGTGCTAGGAAAATCAGATACATCCCCTGCTCTTAAAAGTAATGGCCTTATGAAGAAAAGGTCCTATAATGCCCTGTGGTACAGTGTCCCCTGTTCTCCAGGACCTGGAACTTCAGGAAGTGTCTCTTACTTATGCTACCTATGCCCTGCTGCTGTGTTCTGACCACTTTTTCCTTCAGTCCAGTTGTCTGCAGAGGTTCTCCTTGCCTGTTGTGGGCAGTGTTGGGTCCCTGGCTAGGTGGGGTGCACTTTAACAAGGTGCAGGCTGTTCTTCTTATGAAATGAGACCTGTGTCTGCTGCCACTGAAACCAAGGCCTCTCAAAATACATGGATCAAAGATGTGGTGTTGGTAGTGTTTATGCTGGTCTTCTAGAGGAGGGGGGAACCCACAGCACCAGGAATGAGGCAAGTATGACTGGGAAAGGCAGATCTGCCTAAGTGCAGCGTAGTAGGGCTGGGTTTATGCAGTTAGTGAGTGTCAGCACTTCTACTGGTCCCCATATGTGGCCATGCATTTATGCTGGGGATGCGGGGCAGGCAAATGACACCTTCCAGTTCCTTTGTCCCTGGAGGAGTCTCCTTGTGATCCCTGCCCCTCCAACTATGCTCTGAGTTGAGTAAATAACTATCCCTCCCATGTGCCACAAACATGTTTCAAACTATTGCTTTTATGCTATATGTCTACAGGCTATTTGTCATGTTGTCTCTTTAAGGACTGAGACTCAGATTCCTAATGTTGGTAGGCTCTCCCAGAGCTGAGCCTGCTGATTTTTTTTTTTATTCCAAGCTTTAAGTACAGTTGTTTGTAATAACTCACAAAATTCAGCCCCTTCTGCTTTCAAAGCCAAATGTTATGAGGATTTACCTTCCCCATGCAGGCTGCCCTTTACAGTGTGATAACCTATTTCTTGCTCTTCTACAAGCTACTGGCTCCTTCCTCACCATGGGTGGTCCGTATTGCTCCCAAACCACATCTCTCCTCTCTCTACTTTCTTCCATGTGACCTCTTCTCTACCTTTAGCTGTGGAGTTTGTTCTGTCAGTCTTCAGGTTGTCTTCTGGTTTATTTACACTGATGTGAGTGTTATCTAATTGTATCCATGGGAGAAGGTGAACTTAGGGTCCTCCCACTGAATTCTCTTAACCAAATACAATGGATTATCTACACTTTCCCACTGAATTCTCTTAACCAAATACAATGGATTATCTACACTTTACAAATGAGGAAACTAAGGTTTAGAGAGCTTTTAACTTGCCAAGGATCATAGTTTAATTTAATTCAACAATTATTAAGCAGCTACTGTGTATAAGATATTGCACCATCACACATTGGGAATATGATAATGATGGTTTTCAAGGGGCTCATAAAATCAGGGAGAACACATAAGAAACTATTAATGGATAAGTAGGATACTATGGAAGCATTTGGGAGAGGCAGTAAACCCAGGGCTTTCTGGAAAGCCAACAGTTTTAAGCTAAAACCTAAAAAACAGTAGGAACTAGCCAGGCCAAATAGTTAAGCTTTCATTCCATACTGTTTTAATATTTGTTGTTAAGTATTTTAGAGCATACCCTATATATACAATGCATAGTTCCTATCTGTTATTCACTAAATGTATCTCCAGAACATCCCTATATTAAGCTCTAAGCCCTAATGAGATAATACTTAGAGGTGGGACCTTTGGGAGTTAAGTTTAGATAACACCATGAGGGTAGGACCACCATAATGGGATTAATATCTTTATAAAATGAGGAGGTTAGACCAGAGTGTGCTCTTGCTCTCTCTCTCCCTCTCTCTCTCTTTCTTTTACTCTTTCTCCCTCTCTCTTGTAAGGACACAGTGAGAAGGTGGCCAGCCAAGAAAGGGGCTCTCACCAAGAATCAAATCTTGATCTTCAATTTCTATCCTCCAGAACTTCAAGAAAATAAAATTATGTTGTTTAAGCCATCCAGCCTGTGGTATTTTGTTGTGGTAGCCCAAGGTGACTCGTTATCACTTTTTATAAAATTCAAAATCTACCTATGAAAGTAGAATAGAATCATAGAACAAATTAATAGGTCAGACAGTCAAAATTGAATCAAGTGATCTAGTTGAATATAAATTCTTCAAGTAACTGAACCTCTTCAAGGCAGAATTGTCACATCTTTAAATTAGTAATCATATATACCTATAGAGTTGTTATTGGGATTAAATGAGCTGATGAATGGAAAGTCCCTATAAAAGTTCACAAAATGATAACCATCACTATTATGATAATAAAAGATGTCATGAGACAATACCCAATTATGTTCCAAACAATTTGTTGAGGAACGTACACTCATTTTTCTCTTCAGAATCTTTGCTCTTCCTTCCCTTTAAAACATACTCCCACCAGCTCTTCCCAAGCCCAACCTGTTATCATCAACCTTTTCAGATACCCTCCTCTGAGAACTTCCCTGAACTTCCTTGAACTAAAGGAAGCCTCTCCTTAACCCCTCCTCATGTCACTATCTCACCCCAATATTCTTTAAGGACTTGTTACCACATCCAATTACCCATTTTATTGTATATTTTTATCATCTATCTCTTCTTAATAGAATGTAAACTTTGTGAAACCAGAGACATTTCCTTATCTGGTGCCCTATCCTAACATCCAGAAATAGTATCTGGTGCTTAATAGTGGTTCAACAAATATTTGGACCAAATGAATAAAAGCTGTTGGATTAAGAAAGTATAGATCAGATATAGAGAATTCAGTAGTTTCATGAAGAAGTATCTATGTAGAATCTTAATAGTACCTGTGGGGGTCACCACAAAAATGATATTCGGTGCAGAAAGCCAGCATCTATAATTTCAGTAGCTGTCACCATACAGCATTAGAATTTATCTTGATCTTGACATATTCATGTGGGACCTTTACATCTCACCCAGTGGTTCTTTATAAGGGACAATACCATCCTCTTAGGGCATGTTGTTTTGTTTTATTTTGTTTTGGCTGTGGGGTATTTTTTGACAAATATACACAATGAACAGCACCTGGGGAGTTTTGCTGGCACATAAGGCCTGAGACTGAGGAATCTAAATGTCCTGAGCAATCTCTCACCATGAAGAATTACCAAGGGAAAACAAAAACAAAAACAAAAAACCAATAGTGCTCCTCTTAGGGACACCACAGGGCTAAGTTTCATAGCTTCATCAGCTGCTGAGACTAGGAACCCAAGAATTTGGGAGTTCTCTTAATAGACAACTGTACCTACTTGCTCTCTGGTTAAAGAATTCTCTTTCCTCTGCCAACAAGTTTACCCCCAGCCAAGAAACATTCCTAAACTGCCTTTTCCAAGAATACCTTACTTCTAATTAAAGTAAACCTCTCAGTTGTCTATCTGATGCCTTAAATAAGCAACATTATAGTAAATATCTGACAAATTAATTTTTCCAACAATCTATATAGTCTCAAAGGGAGTTGAACTACAAGCATTATAGCTCTTAAACAAAATTTTTAAAAATAAAGTTTTTTTAAAAATAAATATACTAAATTGGTATTAATCCATATTAGTAGGATTTGGGTAGTTGTAGGCAATAGGAAAAAGCAGTGTAATCATATATTTCATTTATTTAATACATATTTTCTTGAACCCCTAAGTAAATAGGCACTGGGCTAGAAGTATAGGTGATATAGGCATATATCTGAATCAATTCAGAGTGATATAGTAAAAATACAGACTGGATGGCTTAAACAATTGAAATTTATTTCTCTTCCAGTTTTGAAGGCTGGAAATCAGAGATGAGACTGGCAGCAAGGTCAGGTTCCTGGTAAAGACCCTCTTCCCAATTTGTAGATAGCATCTTCTTGCTGTGTCCTCACATGGCAGAGAACAGAGAGAGGAAGTAAGCTCTATAATGTCTCTTTTTTTATAAAGAGGCACTAACCTCATTCATGAGGCTCTATGCTCATGTCCTAATTACCTTCCAACTTCCCATCTTCTAATAGTATTGAATTAGGGCTTAGGATTTCTACATATACATTTTAAGGGGGGGAGGCACAAACATTCAGTTTAATAATAGTTTATATGGCACTTGGTCCTTGCACTAATGACATTGAGAGACAATATTCCACCAGCCTCATGATTCCACACATCTTGTGAATAGAAGCACAAACTTGCTTTTTTGTTCCAGACTATGTTTTCAAGGATATTTGTATAGCGAGCAGCCTTATAAGGCAAAGCAGAGGGCAGATTTTCTGATTGTAACAACAACATCATATATACAAAGAATGTCTCCTTCCTGAGAAAAAAACTAGGAGATCTATTTGCAGCCCATTTAAAAATAAAAATAAAGCCCAAATAAAAATAATTTAAAAAAAATTTCTAAGTTTGATGGTCCTCAACTGTAACACAAAGCCCCTGAATATAGTCTCCTCTGGGCTTCTCTGTACTACTCTCATGGCACTCAGGGAATATGAAGAATCAACAAAACATGAAGCTCATTCTTCATGCTATGCCATAGTACTGATGTCTTTTGTCTCTGACTCAGGAGTCTCGTGTCTTCTGCCAACACCCATGAAATTGTGAATTGCTAACTTGTTAGCATATGATTAGGACAAATTCTCAGGTTATTTATGATACTTGACAATGTGAAATAGCAATTATAGTATAAACTAGCATAGAGCATACACCTTGAAAAATATAATACTAAAACTGTATCCAAGATGAGAGAGAAAAAAAATGTCCTCAGTGGTATTTGAGCTCAAAAACAACCATTTAAATGTATAAGGAAAATACATTTCAAACAGGAAGAAATGTCATGTGTAGAAGTACAGAACTGAGAATTATGAGACAAGTTCAGGAAGTGACAAATAATTCTTTTGGTTCAACCAGAGTTGATGAAAATAAAAGTAAATATAAAGATGTTGCTGTCTGGCATGCAATATTTATTTCAGGACTTAGATTGGAGAATAGTGATATATTGCCCTCAGATACCATTGAATAGTCCAGAATTTGTCTCTCCTGCTTTTGGAAATATTCTAGGCTGGTTCCAAGATAGAGACTAGCTACATAAATGATTCTCAGAGCACATCATCTCTCATTTGGATGACTGCAACAGCCTCCCATTGGTTCTACAATCTCTACATTTGTCCCACCCACTACACCACATTCCCATCTTCACAAATTGGTCAGAAAAATCTTTCAAAATTGTAAGTTAGATCCAGTCATTCTTGATTTAAACCTTTCAAGGGGGATCCCTGGGTGGCGCAGCGGTTTGGTGCCTGCCTTTGGCCCAGGGCGCGATCCTGGAGACCCGGGATCGAATCCCATGTCGGGCTCCTGGTGCAGGGAGCCTGCTTCTCCCTCTGCCTATGTCTCTGCCTCTCTCTCTCTCTCTGTGACTATCATAAATAAATAAAAAAAAAATTTAAACCTTTCAAGGACTTTTAATCATACTGGAATAAAATCTGAACCCCTACCAATCAAGTCTTGGTTTACACCTCTCTTGCTCATTTTTATATTGTTATAGGCTTAGTGTGAATAAGTGTAAGAGTTAAAAATTGCAGGAAGATATCAATTATGGTGAACAAGGTGGAGGCTCACATTTACAAGTCTAACCTCTAGGAGCTCTACCAGGTTCTCATAGTGAAGATAAGACAAAATCCCCTTGGACTTTCTGGTACAGGGAGGAGGAAAGCAACCATTGTGAAATACTCCAATACGTTTTGTTCTTAGCAAGACCTGCCCTCAAGAGAAACTATTTGATCAGAGCCTAACCTATTGGGGTTCTAGCAGAGTCAAAACAACTTTGGGGCAAGGGAAACACCTAACTCTAGTTCTCTATAGCCATCCTTGCATCACATAAAGGATTTTTAAACACACACACACACACACACACACACACACATATACACACACACACAAAAAAAACCACCCTAAGCTGCACCTGTTCAGTTCTCAGCCCAGGGCTTCGGGTCACTAAAAGCATAACATAGGGCTATGAGATACTCCTCTCCTCCTACACCTCACCACTCCATTACTAAGAGCCTATTTACTATGGTTCTTTTTACCCAGTACATTGTATGTGGCTATCAGGAAAGAATTTTAAGGCATATTAAAAGGCGAAAAAAAAATCACAGCTTAAAGAGACTGAGTAAGCATCAGAACTGAAGTCAGATATGGCAGGAATGTTAGATCAGACTGTGAATTTAAAACAGGAATGATTAACATGCTTAGGACTCTAATGGAAAAAGTAAACAGCATGCAAGAACAGATCAAAAATGTAAGCAGACAGATGGAGATTTTAAGAAAGAATCAAAAAGAGAGATCAAAGAGATCAAAAACACTGTAACAAATAAAGAATGCCTTTACTATGCTCATTAATAGACTGGATACAGCTAAGGAACAAATCCCTGAGCTTGAGGATAATGTCCAAAACTTAAAAATAAAGTCCCAAACTGAAAAACAGTAGCCCTAAACTCCCCCAAATTTGAGGAAAGATGCCAATTTATAGATCCAAGAAACTCATCATGCCCCAAGCAGGATAAATATAAAGAAATTTAGAATAGAATAGAATAGAATAGAATAGAATAGAATAGAATAGAATAGAAATAGGATAGAATAGAATAGAAATTCCTATTATCATCATAATTAAAGAACTAAAATAAATAAACAAGAGAGAGATTCTAGAAGTAGCCTGAGAAAATGTTTAAAAATTATTGCTTAATGGCACCAAAAGACCATGGAACAACACTATTAAAATTGCTGAGAAAAAAAAGAAGACTGTCAACCTATTAATTCTATATCCAATAAAACTATTCTTCAAAAATAAAAGTAAAACATAGAAATTTCAAATTATTAATAAAATGTAAACGCATCACAAGAAATGCTAATAGAAGTTCCTCAGGCTGAAGGCAAATGATACCAGGTGATAATTGGTGGAGAAAATGGTGAGAATATGAGTACACTTCTATAGCAGCCTAACAAATCACCCCAAAATTTAGTAGCTTAAAATATTGTTTTTTAAAAAATGTTTATTTCTCTCTTATAGTCCTGTAGGTTAATTGGGGTCAGCTGGGAAATCCTTACTTAGGATGTTTCATGTGGTTGTAGTTAGATGATGGCTGAGGCTGGAGTCATCCAAAGACACAACTAGCAAGATGGCCAAGATGACTCACTCCGTGGCTAACAATGGTATAGCTGCTGGATAAGAGCTGACTTGAGACCTCTCCCAAGTACCATTTGAGCTTCTCACATCATGGTGGCTGAGTTACAAGAGGGAAAGTTACAACAAACTTAAACAGAAGCTGCACAGCTTTTTGTGAGCTAGCACTGGAAGGCTAAGAATGTTACTTCCACCACATTTTATTGAGCAAGCACTAAAGTCAGCCCCAAGTCAAGAGGATTGGAAATTAGACTCCACATTTCACAGTAGTAGCAAGAATAAATATTTGTGGCCATGTTTAATCTATCATAAAATATAATTGATCACAAAGTCTTAATTTCTTTATATTATAGTTTAAAACAAAACTTATAACACTATATTGTAGAATTTAGAACGAATGTAGTTATAATGTATAGACCACAGTGGCACAAGAAATAAGTGGAGTAAGTGGTATTATGCTGGTGAAAGATTGCTATATTTTTTATGGATTAGTACAATAATAGATTTTTGTTAAATATAAAAATCGGAATTCCTAGAGCACCACTAAATTTTTTTCAAAAGGAAAGAGGAAAGCTGTAAATAGAAGTATCAGAATATTTCAAAATATTTGGTTTGCCTTAAAGACAGTAGGAAAAAGGAAGAAAAGAAACAAAAGAGAGAGATGAGATAAATAGAAAACAATTAATAAAACAGTAGATTTAAATCATACCATATCAACAATTACATTTATTTTAAATGGGCTAAACTTCCCCCTCCCTCAGAGGCAAAAATTATCAGACTAGATAAAAAAGCAGAGCTCTATATATAGTGTGTCTTTAAAAGGTACACTTTAAAGACATGATCAGGATGAAAGAAAAGGTTGAAAAAAGATAGACCATGAAAAATTAATCATAAAAAAGCTAGAGTCACTGTATTAAAATCAAATAAAACAGACATCAAGACATATGATAAAATACCAAAATAAAAAGAAACTTTGCATCACAAAGAAGACTTAATGCACCATGAAGACATAACACTCATTAATGTGTGTGTATCTAACTATGTAACATCAAATTAAATGAAGTAAAAACTAACAAAGCTAAAGGCAAACTAGATAAGACTAACATCAAAGCTAGATATTTTTGTATCGCTACTCAGTAATGGATAGAACTACTAGACTACCAACCAACTTGATCTTATTTTTGTAAGTTTTATTTATTGATGTAATCTCTACTTTATATGGGGCTCAAACTCATGACCTCGAAACCAAGAGTCACATGCTCCTCTGACTGAACCAGCCAGATGCCCCCCAACTTGATCTTATTGACATTTATAGACACTATATTCTCAAACTGTAGAATGTATTTCTTCTCAAAAGCATGCAAACATTCAGCTATACGGACCATATACTGAGCCATAAAACAGTACCAATCATAATTCCAGCAAGATATTTTTATAAGAATTGATCTACTCCTAGGACCTAGAATATGTAAAATAATTTTGTAAAAGAACAATAAAGTTGGAAGACATATACCATCTGACTATAAGATTTACTTTAACTTTATAGTAATCAGTTTGTACTTGGAAAATGAATATTGGAACACAAGAGCAAGTCTAAAAATAGACCCATATTTGTATGGTTAAATGATATTTGACAAGACTGTCAAAGCAATTCAGTGGGAAAAAGAAAATCTTTCAAACAAATAATATGGGTACCGTTGGATGTCCAAGTGGAAAATTAAGTCAATTACCTCCACCCCTATTTCACATCATATATAAAAATTATCCTGAGATGAAGCAGAGTCACAAATGTAAAAGATAAAAACTAAAATACTTTTCAAAAAAAACATGGGGGGGTGCCTGGCTGCGTCAGTAAGTTAATTGATCAACTCTTGATTTCAACTCAGGTCATGATCTCAGGGTTATTAGATGGAGTCCCAAGTCAGGCTCCATGCTCAGCATGGAGTCTGTATGAGACTCTCTCTCCCTGTCCCTCTGCCCTTCTTCCCCATACTCTCACTCTGTCTCTAAAATAAATAAATAAATCTTAAAAAAAAAAAAAAAGAAAAAAATGTCTTTGCAGACTGAAGTTAAAAATAGATTTATTAGACAGGAATAAATAGCCAGAAGGGGGAAACAGAAAACAAAAATCAGACTTTCCCCAAATTAAAAATTGTTCATCAAGAGACATCATTTAGAACATTAACAGCAGGGACGCCTGGGTGGCTCAGTGTTTGAACATCTGCCTTTGGATCAGGGCATGATCCTGGGGTCCTGGGATTGAGTCCTGCATCAGGCTCCCCACAGGGAGCGTACTTCTCCCTCTGCCTATGTCTCTGCCTCTCTCTGTATCCCTCATGAATAAATAAATAAAATCTTTAAGAAAACAAAATAAAAGAAAATTAACAGAAAACCACTGACCAGGAAAAAATATTCACAAAACATGTAGCTTACCACAGTCTTGTATTCAGGCTATATAAAGAATGCTCACAATAGGCACTTAACACACTTAACAAATGAGTAGCCACTAAGCATATGAAAAAAATGTTCAATATCATTTGCCAACAGGGAACTGGAAATTAAAACCATAAAGCATCATTAAAGGAAATATAAAGTAGTACAACTATGCGGAAATATGTTTGGCATTTGTTATAAACATATACCAATACTATATGCTAGTATATATACCAATATAGTAGTATATATACCAATATACTAACAATCTGACTCCTAAGCATTTTCAAAAAAAAAAATGGGGAGGGGGTGAATTAGATGTCTTAAAACAAAACCAAACAGATTTATAGAAGAATGCATGTGATAGCTTTTGAACAGCAGCCAAAAACAAATTCCTTTCAATTGCTCATGAAGTATACAGCTAGATAGACCATGTATTAAGCCACAAAACAAGGGCAAATGTCCATCACTGAGAGAATGGAATGATGAGTTGCCATATATTCATACAATGGAATACTACTCAACAGAAAGAGGAACTTGTTACTAATATATGCAAAAACATGAGTAAACCTCACATTTTTCTGAGTGAAAGAAGTCAGAAAAAAATGAAGAGTCCCTATTGCATGGTTTAATTTATCACTGATGTTCTAGAACAAGTGAAACCAAGTTAAGGTAGAGAAAAAAGCAGAGCAGTCCTTAGCTGGGTTGGGAGATAGGTGATCGTGGCAGGAGCAGACTACCTTAGAAGAGATATGACTGGACTTTCTGGGCAGGTGACAATGTTTCATATCATGATACAGGTATGATTTACTTAGGTATATATACTTGTCAAAAACTGTAGAGATAAGATTTATTTGTTCCAATATATGTAATTTTACCTGATAAGAAAAGAATTGCAACCCCACTGAATTGAGTAGGAGATGGATAGGCTAGATGATATTATAATGGCAGAATGAGGATCATGGTTGAAGCTGGTAACTGGTACAAGGGTCCGTTACACTGTCTTTCCTTTGTATATGTTTTATATTGATTATGATATTGATTGTATATTACTGTATAATGATTCATTCATTCATGCAACAAATATTCCTTAGTGATTTCAATGCACTAGGTGATCCTCTGGTAATAGAGCAATTAATAGAAGAAACATCACTACTGCCATGGAGATCCCATTGTAGCAGAGGAAGATAAAAAATATATAAAACAGTAAATAAATAAGTAATGAAGAAGTAAAAGATAAAGTATAACAGGTGGTCATAGGTGCTGTAAAGGAAGAGTGGACAGAGAGGGGGAAACAGTGAATAACAAGGGCTGGTGATGTAATTTTAATAGTGATAAAGGACCTGGCAAGATGATAAAGGATGTTTGAAGAAGGCTTGGGGAAGAAAAGTAAGAAATAGGTCATAAGAGGGAACAGGAAAGCAAGTGCCCCAAAGTGTGAGCATACCTGGCATGATCAAGGGGCAGTATGGTGGGAAGCTGAGCAGATCATTAAGGAACCTTGTAGGCCATTATAACAATTTTGTCTCTTACTTGTAATGAGATGTGAAGCCATTGAAGGGTTTAAACAGAATAGTGGCATGATCTTATTTACATTTTAATAGAAACATTCTGGCTCTTGTGTTGGGAATAAATTTAAGAAGGCCAAGGTGGCAGCGGAGAGAACATCCAGATGAAAGAAAACCTAGGTAAGAGAATGTTGGTTCATACCACCAGTGTTGTAACTATGAAGGTTGTGAGAAATGGTCATATTTGGGGCATATTATTAAGCTAAAGCTACCAAGTTGTGCTAAAAAAATTATTTCTGAAATCAAAAACGAATCCCAGATATTACCCTGACAAGTAAAAAGAGATACAGAGTTACCTCTTATGGAAATGGGTAAGACTTGTAGGAAGAGACATTTTGGGATGCACTCCATCCTGTGAGGGCAAGGTGAAATGGTGGGGATTCTAAGCATCCATCATTGTTCCCCCTAAAGCCTCAACATCAGATCTGACAGGCTTTGGGGCTTTCCAGTTCTTAAGAGTGGGACTCTGCAAGGCAAACCAAGCTTTTACTGTCTTGTCGAAAAGCTCCTCCCAAAAGAGAATGAAAGTCAGAAATTTAGAATGGCAGGAAAGAGAAGTGAACTCCAACTCTGTTCCAGTGAAAGCAAAGAAAATGTATATGACTGTCAAATTTCAGACTGCAATTATTCATCGTCCAAAATGCATTTTTAAATTCTAGTGCGTGGCAAGAAGGAATTTAGATGAAAACAGTTTTAAGAGACGGTAGAAGTGAGAGGGTATCATGAAAAGAATTCAGAGTAACAGAAAACCAAAAAGAAGGAAAGAAAGAAAGAAAGAAAGAAAGAAGAAAGAAAGAAAGAAAGAAAGAAAGAAAGAAAGAAAGAGAAAAAGAAAGACAGGCAGGCAAGCAGGAAGGGAAGGAGGGAGACACCAGGATGATAAAAGCAATCAATGCTTTTGTGTCATTTCAAATACTTTATGGAAAACAAAAAGCTAGATGGTTGTTGGTTACTAATCAGTGGTCATTTTAATCTATTCCATTCTTCCTCTTTTGCTAAGAGTGTTCCAACAGTAGATACTAAAAAATATCTTCTATCCCTCCATTTTTCTGCCCCTGAGGGCTAACATGCTAGTACCTAATGCTTAGAACTGCTGCAGCTATCCAGTAACAGGTGGAAGTAACATCCAGAGATATTAGGAAGACACAACCAGCACTCACTGTCACAGAAGGAGGAAAAGAATGTGCACCCTTGATGGACTTATGCCACCTGGACAGTTCAGTGGTTGAACATCTGCCTTTGGCTCAGGTTGTGATCCCAGAGTCCTGGGATCAAGTCCTGCATTGGGCTCCCCACAGGGAGCCTGCTTCTCCCTCTACCTTTGTCTCTGCCTCTCTCTGTATATCTCACATGAATAAATAAAAAATATTTAAAGGAAAAAAAAGAAAAGCACCCCCCCGGGATTACTTCCTCTGTATTAGTGGTTCTCAAAATGTCATCCCCATGATAGCAACATTAGTCTCACCCGGAAACTTTACAAAAATACAGATTTCTGAGCCCTACCCCAGTCACTGAGATGGAGCCTAACAATCCAGTTTAAAAAGCCCCCCCGCCCCAGGTGATATCAATACACCTACAACTTGTGAATCTCTGTACTTTAACAAGTAGGGGCAGATGGATAAGACAATTTTCACTGGATTCTCCTAAACTCTGACTCAGGGTAGCACCAAGAATCTACTTCAACTGCAAGACCTATGCTTACTATAACCAGTAAACCTATGGGCAAACTCAGGAAACAATTGAAACAACTACAGTCTTTGAAACAGGTTTATCCTCCTAAGTATAATTATTCATGAGGGATATTGAAAACTTAACTACTGGGAGGAGAGAAAGGTATTAAGTCCTGCTCGGGGCTCAGGAAAGGCCCTTTCCCTCAATATGCCACATCAAGGCCAAAGCTAATTTCACAGCCACTGCTAATACCCTTTCTATATGCATATTTTAACCACTTCACCTATAATCCCCAAACTTGGTCCCCACTGTTAAATTTATATATCAGTTGCTGGCAGCAGCTGAGTTTTTTAAGCATGGCCAATCATATTCCATATACTCTGCATTTAAAACATTTGAAACTAATTTAATGGTTATGTCTAGCATTAGATATTTTAAGTGCAGCAATAAACCCTTATTGCTTTCTTGACTGATGGAACACATAATACAATTGCCACTGTGTGTTTTGACTGTCAAAATGATTCATTATACCCTGTATAAAACTTTTTTACAAAGAGGGAAACAGTTACATCAAATAAATTGAATAAGAGTTTAAACCCAAGGTCATCAAAGTGCTTGACACACCTTTTAGAAATAATTGAAATTCAGGTACATTCTCTGAAACGATTTGAAGTCTCTTCCCAAACACACAAGTCGTCTGAAAGCAACAACTTGCCATCGTGCTAACTGAGCTGTTAAGCAATTATCAGTGACAGCTGTAGCTCAGGGAGCCGCCAAGCAAGACCGCACGCGGCCAACTTTTTCAATTCTTCGAGCTGACAGTTACTGGATTAACATCTGACACAGCCCAACCGGCTCCACTTCATTTGTGATAATGGGGCCCCAAGACGCAAACTCCGTGGAGAGCCTACTAAGTACTGGGCCTAGCGCTGCGCAAATTCACACGCATCACCTTGCTCACATTTGTCATCACAATTTAAAGAGGAAACGGGGACCCCTGGCTGACTCAGTGGTTGGCATCTTGATCCCAGGGTCATGGGATCAAGTCCTGCATCGGGCTCCACACAGGGCGCCTGCTTCTCCCTCTGCCTTTATCTCTGCCTCTCTCTGTGTGTCTCTCATAAATAAATAAAATCTTTAAAAATAAAAATAAAAATAATAAAGAAGAAGAAACTGGAACTTGGAGAAAATAGACTGTTACCATAACTCTAGGACTCCTGATATTTGAGTTCAGATGTCTCTGATTCCAAAGTGCTTCTTTTTTTTTCTTTTTTTTTTTTTTAGCATGTTAGGGTTTTGTGTAATAATTTGCCTAATTCTTAAAACCATTTTGTGATGTGAGAAGCCTATATCCTAATGTTTAAGAAATCAGACACCTTGAACATTTCACTGTGGATTTTAGAAGTTGTCCTTCTTTTCTAAGATTTTATTTATTTATTCATGAGAGACACAAATAAACGGGCAGAGAGAGGAGGGAGAAGCAGGCTCTATGCAGGGAGCCCTATGCAGGATTTGATCCCAGGACGCCGGGCTCACACCCTGAACTGAAAGCAGCCATTTAACCACTGAGCCACCCAGGTGTTCCAAGAAGGAATTGTCACATTGTGAGCTAGTTTTCAAGTAAATCATGACTACACTAACCTCAGGAGCCCTCCCACTTCCTTTTGTTGGAAAAGAGCAGAGGAAGAGTGGGTCAAGAAGGCAGGCCGGCAGAGAGCCAGGCACTCACCCAGTCCCTACCATGTGGCAACCATGGTGCCAGATAATTTCTGCACGTTAACTCACTTCACATTGTTTTCCCCACTACCCAGTGAACTAGATATTTATTCCAATGGTGAAGCCAAGTCTTCAATTGGTGAGATAATTGCCCAGAAATTATAGGAAACTACTCAGAGGTACAACTGGGATTAAAATTTAGTTCTGCTCGATCAAAAGTAATTGCTTTTCCCTTCACACCTTTAGGATATGTGTACTCCCTTCTCTCACTCTTCCTGGAACAAAGCTCTAATAATAAAATTTTAGGCAATAGGGCAAGTTCCCTACTCCCCACTGTAGACAAATGCTTCCTATGGCCACCCTGGCTTTGGTCCTGATTAATCCTGAAAAATACTGCATCAATCGAAAACTATTTTTAGCCAAGCACTTGAACTGCTATTCGTCCTCTGTACTTGGGTTTCACCATCTTTCATTTCCCCTGGGCAACTTTCTGATGGAGTCACTGTGATCCAGGAAGGGTTGAAAGGAGGAAAACAATCAACTGAAGAAGTTTACAGCATTATGTTTGGAAAATTAATGCAACTCCCTTGTAACACATATGTTTTACTTAAAATGCAAATATTATTATTTTAAAATATTTTATTTATTTATTCATGAGAGACACAGAGAGGGAGAGGCAGAGACACAGGCAAAGGGAGAAGCAGGCTCCATGCAGGGAGCCTGATGCGAGACTCTATCTGGGGACTCCAGGATCATGCCCTGGGCCAAAGGCAGGTACTAAACCGCTGAGCCACCCAGGGATCCCCTAAAATGCAAATATTAATTACAGATTGATTTACTTTAAATATTGCACAGGCATTTTCACAAAGAAACTTCTGGCTTGTAATCCATCCATTAGCTTACCAAATGAGAACCTTACAAAATCTAGGATGTGTTAAAGGGATTGCTCTATATAACAAAACAGGAAAATTCTCACTGTAAGGTTTTCCCTCATTTTAATGGGATTCGCAGTGGTTCTCAGTGCTGTATTTGTCAGCGCACATTTATCAAAATAAAGAAGGTTTAGACCTCCACATACAGTTAATCTGCAATGATTGTCAAATATATTCTAATTGATTTAATGCCCATTAAAATTCTATTTTGACATATAAAACATCCAGACATGTGATAAATAAATGATCAGTCATCTGGCACAACCAGAAAAATCACATTGATTATAAATTATTCAAAGTGAAATGGTGTCTCAGCAAAATCTTTAGACCAACTCTGTCTGAGAATTAGACTAATAAGGAAGAAGAAAAACCAAGATTTTAAATGGATTTTCATGGCCAAATTGGTATTATGTTTCAAATACCCATTAATAGCTACAAGAAAATAAAGCTAAAAGAAGCTGAAGTATTTATATTATTCTTGCTATATTCCACTAAAGAAGATAAAATAAAGAATCTTTCATTAAAATTATGAAGATTATTTATTTTGAGGTTTAATGTTAGACCAACTACTTTCCCAGAAATCTAATATGCTATAAAATGAATCTTGATAAGCATGAAGATATTTTCAAGAGAACAAGAGGAATTTAGTACGTATGAAAAAAAGAAAAGGAAGCAGACACACAAAACATATTTTAAGCTTTAACTCTTTGAAAGAGAGAGAGAGATTATGTAGATATATCTATGTATCAGAGCAAGAGACAGAGAGGGAGAGATGGAGAAGGAGAGCATGAGAGCATAGAATCTAGAAACATACCAAAGATTTGGCATATTTGACCATGTTAAGTGTGATAAGGAACTTGTCAGATGGTAATTGGCAAAGCTGCATTGGATGAATCTAGTGGCCATGTGAAATGGGCTGTGTGCTTGCCAGATCATTTCTTCAATTACTACTTCTCTTGAATTATGCCAAATATATAGGAATATTCAGCAAAGATCCAAAAGATAAATCATCTGATGCACTGTGTCACATATTTAAGTATAAGGATTGATTTAAAAAAAAAACTGGGTTAATGTGTAGTGTTCATTGCAGTTTTGTCTAGCACATCTAAGTATGCATTGCTTTCGCAAACTCACTTTCCCAGCCCTTGAGGGGTGGCTTAACCACACCTTGCTCAAGAAGTTCAAGCTGTGCTTGAGGTTGAGGTGAAGAGGTTACAACTATTAATTCAGAAACAGATAGGTGACTCACTTCCTATCACTAAGATGCAAGGAATTTATTGTGGCTTCTAAGGAAGATGTTTATTCACTCTTGTGAGAGATTTCTAGAAGTGCACTTCTCTCTTCCTAGTGGTGACCAGAAAACATATACCTCTGAGAATGGTTGGCAGCATCAATTCTTAAGAACAGATTAGAATAAAGCTGACACTGTCAAAGGCAGTACACAGAAACATGGATGAATTCAATCCTTAATGAACTGAATGAGCCACTACGTCAATCCAGGCTCAAAGACTCACCTTTGTATTTACTGATATGTAATCCAGTGATTTCCTCCTCACTGTTTAGGCAAATTTGAGATGGTTTTATGTTACTTAGAATAAAACTCATTAAATATGGGATTATTTACAAAGTCTCAATTCAATCAAAAATATGTATTTAGCTTCTACTTTTGAAAAGGAAACTAAAATTTAGTAAAATAAATACTTCCAGACAACATTCCAACAATAATAGAACCCTGCATCACTCAGGTTTTATTAAGTTACACAATAGTAACAAACTACTCCATGATCTCATGGCTTACAACAACACAGGATTATTTCTCACTTTGGTTATAGGCCCACTGTGGCTCTCTGCACCCACCTCCCCTACCCCTGCCAATGTTGTCTTCATTCTGAGCACTTGTTTTGTGGTAGCAATGATACCACACAGACTCAGAGCCCCACCTACAATCTCATCCAGTAGCAGTGTCTAGAATATGGCTTTGACCAATTGTTTAACACAGGCTCCAGCCCCACCCAACTGTGTGGTAAAATTATAGGTCCTTATCAACCAGAGAGCCTGAACAGTGACTTCACCCAAAGACAGAACACAACCAATGGCCTACTCAATTGCAAAGCCTAGCCTGAATCTCTGGACAACTTTGGGGCAGAGCCTGAGGCTACATCTGACCATAAAGCCCAGCCTACATGCCTGCCTGAACATCACGTCAAGCCAGTGGAACCATGCAGTCAGGGAATATAGCCTAAGACCCCCACCCCCACCCACATCCAGGAGTGATTGTGGATCATGGCCCTCTCCCCTGCCCAATTGTGGAACACAACCAGTGGCACCACCCTGCCAGAGAACACAGCCTACAAACTTGCTCAATCAGAGCTGATTGCAGAACCTATCTAAGGCCCCATCTGGATATGGAAAATAGCCAGCAGGCTCACGTAATCAGGGATTTCACCCAGAAGACCCACTTGAAAACAGCCCAGACTGGGACATCTCGGTGGCTCAGTGGTTGAGTGTCTGCTTTTGGCTCAGGGCATGATCCCAGAGTCCTGGGATGGAGTCCCACATCAGGCTCCTTGAATGGAGCCTGCTTCTCCCTCTTCCTGTGTCTCTGCCTCTCTCTCTCTCTCTCTCTTTCTCTCTCTCTCTCTCTCTCTCTCTGGCTCTCATGAATAAATAAATAAAATATTAAATAAAGAGCCATCCCCCAGCCCTCACAATTAGAGCAAAGGCAGTGACCTTACCCAACTAGAGACCCTGAGAGCAAGACTCACCTGCTCACAGATGTTACCAGATAACCCATCCAATATGCCAAGCTGAGGTAATGGTAAAGACCTTTCTCTGCTGAAATGAACCTATAAAGTCTGGAGGAGGAGACCAATTATTAAAATGCACAGATACCAATACATGTACAAAGATCATAAAGAATCAGTAAACATACCACTAAAGGTAACTAACAAAGAAAGCTCTAATGACTAACTCTAAAGATATAAAAATCAATAAACTTGCCAAAAAATTTTCAGAATAATCCTCTTAAAGAAGTTCTGTGAACTGCAAGAACACACAGACAACTAAACAGAATTAGAAAAACAATGCATGCACAAAGTGAGAAGTTCAACAAGGAAATAGAAACCATCACAAAAAGAATCTGAGAGATGAATAATATAATGGTTGAACTGAAGAATTCAGTATGGTACAACAGCAACTTTATTACAATATATAGATGTATCAAAGTAACACACTGTACACCTTAAATTTACACAATGTTACATGCCAAATTTATCTACCAAAAGAGAATTCAACAGTTTCAACATCAGAAATTCAATCAAACTCATCATCAGAAAAAGAAAGGATCAGTGAACTTGAAGACAGATCTTTTGACATTATGGAAATCCCAGAAGAGAAAGAGAAAAGGACAGAAAACATTTATAAATAAATAATTGACAAAAAAATTCCAAACTTGAGGTGAGACATGGACCCAGATTCATGAAGCTAAAGGGATTCCAAATAGGTTGAACTTGAAAAGTTCTACACTGAAACACATTATAATTAAAGTGTTAAAAATCAAAGACAAAGAAAGAATTTTGAAAGCAGCAATAGAAAAGCAAATTCTCACAAAGAAGCCCTACCCCTGCCCCAACCAAAAGATTATCAGCAGTTTCTCAGTGGTAATTTCACAGATCCAGAGAATTCTCACAAAGAAGCCCTACCCCTGCCCCAACCAAAAGATTATCAGCAGTTTCTCAGTGGTAATTTCACAGATCCAGAGACAGTGGGAAGATGTATTCAAACTGTTAAACAAACAAAAATCAACTAAGAATATTATATCTGGTAAAGCTGTCATTCAGCAACAGAGTAGAAATAAAGACTTTCTCAAATACACAAAATGTGAGGGAGTTCATCACCACTGGATCAGCCTCACAAGAAATGCTAAAGAGCATTCTACAACCTGAAATGAAAGGATGCTAATCAATGTGATAAACATATGAATGTGTATAACTCATCAGTAAAAGTAAATGTGGTCAAAATCAGGGTTTTCTAATACTGTAATGATAATATATGACCACTTAAAAATCTAATTTAAGAGAAAAAATAATAATAAAAACTAGCAACAGGGGCACCTAGTAGCTAGTCAGTTAAGCATCTGATTTTGGTTCAGGTCATGATTTCAGGGTTGTAAAATCAAGCTCCAGGTCAGGCTCCATGATCAGCAGGGAATCTGCTTCTCTCCCTCTCCCTCTCTCGCAAATAAATAAATAATTTTAAAAAATTAGCAACAATTTGTTATTATATATATGATATAAAAATATATATAAATTATAACATTGATAACCGAAAATGTTAGGAGAGAGAAATAAAAGTTAAAGTTTCCATATGCCGCATATTTAAGCTTAAAATAGGACATTATAAGGTATTTTATGTAAGTTTCATGGTCACCACAAAGGATCCACCTTCAGTAGATATACAAAAGATATTGAAAAGGGTGTCAATGCATACTGCCTCAATGTCATCAACATAAGAAATACAGCAAAAGAAAGCAAAGGGGAAACCTGGATGGCTCAGCAGTTGGGCAGCTGCCTTCAGCTCCAGCCTGATTCTGGGATCCAGGATGGATTCTCACATTGGGCTCCCCATGGGGAACCTGCTTCTCCCTCTGCCTCTGTCTCTGCCTCTCTCTACTTGTGTCTCTCATGAATAAATAAATAAATCTAGAAAGAAAAAGAAAGAAGAAAGAAAGAAAGAAAGAAAGAAAGAAAGAAAGAAAGAAAGAAAGAAAGAAAGAAAAAGAAGAAAGAAAGAAAGAAAGAAAGAAAGAAAGAAAGAAAGAAAGAAAGAAAGAAAGAATCTATAAAACCAAAAAAAAAAAATTAACAAAATGTCAATAGTAAGTCCTTACCTATCAGTAATTACTTTGAATATAAATGAATTAAAATTCTCCAATCAAAAGGCCTAGAATGGCTAAATGGATTAAAAAGATCCAAAGACAAGCTGCCTACAAGAGGCTCACTTCAGCTCTAAGGTCACACATAGGCTAAAAGTAAATGTGGTCAAAAGGTACAAACTTCCAATGATAAAATTAACAACTTCTACCAATCTATTGTAGAACAATATAGTCTTGTACACTTGAAAGGTAAAATAATAAATTTTAAAAGCTCTCACCACTTCCTCCTAGAAAAGGATAACTATATGAGGATGTGTTAACAAAAAAGGAAAAAGTGGATTTTCAGAATACCATTGATATAAAAGGACCCTACATGTCTTCAGGAGAAACTACACGCACACACACACACACACACACACACACACACACACAGGACTGGAAGCCACAAGAGCTTCTCTCCCACAATCCTAGATGGTAAAAGTAGTTCTACCATTGCTTTGAAATTATGAAATGAAAATAATTTTTTAACCTAGAATTTTTTAACCCACTCAAAGTTAAGGGGAGAGTAAGGATATTTTCAAACAAGGTCACAAAAACTTTGATTCCAAAGTAACCCTTCTCAAGATGCATGGAGAGGCAGAAGCAGAGAATAGCCAAGAAAGAAGATGTGGGATCCAGGAAGCTGTAGTCTACACAAGAAAGAAGCACAATGTGATCACCTCATAGGTGATAACTGTGGGGCAGATCTAGAGAGGAGCAGCGGTCTGCATTAAAGGAAACAGGTAGAAGTTTCTAATCCCTAGGGCTGATATCCCCAAGGGAATCCAAACCAGTGGGAGTTGGGACTCAAAACTGATGGATTTGATTAACTTCAGAGGCCAAAACCAACACAAAAAAGGCAGCTTCCTCCAAGGAAAACAAGATTGTACATCAAAGCAAATACTATCACTGAGTGCAATGTAGTTCACTTGTCAATAACATTTACATATTATCAATACCATCATAATAACAATATTATCAGAGGACTGGCACAGGGAGCTGCTTTTTAAACTTACAATCCTCATGATCCTACTTGACTTTTAAATTATGTCCAGCTACTTTTTCATGTAAAAATTTAAATTTAAATTTAAATAAGAGAACAATTTAAATGCTTTAATGTTCATTCCACAGTTTTCTGTCTATTTCAAATGAGCTTCATTTCCTGTCTCTAAGATGAAAAGCTGGGCCAAATACTTTCTATGTTTTCTCTTAATTCCATTATTTATTCTGTGTCCATGTGTCCACAGATATAATTTATCTTATTCCATTGGTGAAGAATTATGAATGTATAAAGAAATTAAGTGTTGGATTCATTTTCTGAGCAATTCTCCAGAGTTCACGTTTGCTGAGTTAACAGGTTATTTTCAGGAACCATTGTTTTATATTTTTATTGGTGTGATGTAGCTAATCTTTATCTCTGTACTCCAACCTTTAAGAAGCAGCATATCCTTAAAAGCTGATAAATATCTGTGAATTACATGTTAGAATAATCTTTTAAGAAGGAGATGGCTCCCTGGATATCAACTAGTTCCCATTTCCTGCACTTGCCCATATTCTAAGTGACTTTTAAGATATATTTTTCTTTTTTCTGAATTTATAGAGTGATATTTGTGAAAATGAATTTTGTGCTAAAACTGATGATATAGAGACAGCCCTGACTGCTTTATGACAAGGTGAATTCTAAAATCAAAGATGCACAATTTCCTTTTTCACATTAAAGGTCAAATTTACAAAATGTCTCTCAAAGGCACAAGTCTGCTTGTCATCTTTATCAAATAAGATCTGGATGTATTGATTCAATCATTTTGATTGGTAACCCAACTATAAACTATATGCCTTACCAGGAAGGTTACCTAATGCTATATTACATTCTTTTTACAGATACCAGAACTGAAAAAGCAGAGCCAATCTGGCAGAGTTGTACATGAAATCTTTTATGGTACACCAGCTTCACCTTTCTTTTTTTTTTTTTTTTTAAGATTTTATTTATTTATTCATCAGAGACACAGAGAGAGAGAGAGAGAGGCAGAGACACAGGCAGTGGAAGAAGCAGGCTCCATGCAGGGAGGCTGATGTGGGACTTGATCCCAGGACTCCAGGATCACCTCCTGGGCCAAAGGCAGGTGCTGAGCCCCCCAGGGATCCCCTTCACCTTTCTCATATAAAGCATCTTAGAACCCATGAACAATTATATCTGAACCCTTCCACTGAGACAACTAATGTGATATTATGGACACGATCATTTGAATTTGGTATGGACTGGATTTTTTATTTTATGGTTGGATCAATCAACCTATTTGAACTTTTAATGAATGGTGATGTCAACTTTTTTTTTTTCTCAAAATAGCAAAGAATTTTTAAAACACAATGGAAATGGATTTGATGTGCTTTTGCAGTCACAATATTCTAAAACAAAGTGAGAGGTACTGTACCTTATTTAAAATATTTTCAGCTTTAAGCGAAATTTAAACAACCAGGAAAAAGATGTTAAAACTAATATTGAAGTAGTATTTGAACATTTCATTGGTAATATTCTATGTGTAGTGAGCCTTTATAGACCCAAGGTTAAACTCTTCCGAGAGTCAGGAAGGTTTCCGAGTGTATTCCTTCTTCGAAAATAAATTACTGCCCACTTATTTCTGTATTATGCAAAACAAAGAAAAATGGGAGACTTGATGCTACAGTATTAATTGGTTCTGAAATCTGGAACTTGCAATAGTTAAATATCTATAGTGATGAGGACCCTTTTAGTCGTAAGAGTAAAAAACCTAAGTAAAATCAGCATTTTTTTTAAAAAAAGAGGAAATTATTATACAGCTAAAAAGTCCAGTTCAGAGTGTGAAGCACTGTCATAGGATTCAGTTTCTTTCTCTCAGCTCCACCTTCTCTGTGTTGGCTTCATTATCAGACTTTATAGTTGACTCTTGAGAGAGCCAGTTATGCATCCTTCCTAATGGCAAGGGGCCAACTGGGGCAATGGAAGCACATGCTTCCTTCCACCAACAGTCCCAGGAGACATGCCCTGGCTCTGACTGGTTTCAAGGCCATCATTAAACTAATCCTTGTGGAATCCTTGTGTAATGTGTTGCTTGGAAGAGCCAAGACTGAGTTACAGGCTGACTAATTCAGTACACAGACTAAAAATTGCTGTGTGAAATAATAAGAAATGTTTATATATATTGGTGTCTGCCTTGGGTTCCTGCTAATATTTTGTTTTTGGTCCTGTTTCCTGACACAAAGATCCTAAATCCCTCGTAATTCCCTAAGTGATAACAGAACTCCTAAATCTCTTAGGATTTCTTTGGTGTGCGAAATGTCTTTGGTTCTAATAAGATGATTTTCCATGGAGTCTTGCCTGGGTGCTGGTCACCAGAAAGACCACTCCCTCATTAGAAGCTTGAAAGTTTTAGCCCTACCCTCCATTTCCAGAAAGAGGAAGAGGGTAGGGACTTGAGTTAATAATTAATCATGCCTATATAATGAAGCCTCCATAAAAAAGTATGGAGTTCAGAGCGCTGTCAGCTTAGTAAACAAATCTGCATGCCTGGAGGGAGGTGCACCCCAACTCCACAGAGAGAGAAGGTCCTCTGCTTAGGACCCTTTTGGACTTTAGCCTACGTATCTCTTCATCTAGCTGTTCATCTTTATTATATCCTTTATAATAAACTGGTAACCTATAAGAAAGTATTTCCCTGAGTTCTGTGAGCCATTCTAGCAAATTATCAAACCAAAGGCTCCCAAGACTTTCAATTTACAGCCAGTTGGTCAGAAGTACAGGTAACAGCCTAAGACTTGAAATTGTCTTTGGAAGTTGGGGTAGTCTTTTGAGACCGAGCCCTTAACTTGTGGGATCCAACCTAACTATTCATAGGGTCAAAGCTGAACTGAACAGTAGGACACCCAGCTGGCCTTGAAAAAAAGGTCAGTGTGAGGAAATAAACTTCACAAATTTGGTGACAAGAGGTAAAGTGTTTATTGTAAAGGAAAAATGAATTTTTTTTTCCTAGAGAGGAACGTATAGTTCTCTAGAAGAAAACTATAGTATTCATCCCAAAGAAAAATAAATCAATACTGGATGGCAAAACCAAATATCATCTGTTAAAGTCCCTCTATACTCTTTTACTCATTTGCTCCCTAACTACAACTCCCAATCACTCCAAAAATTTAAAAAAAAAAAAGATTTTGTTCACTGTTAGACTTTGGCTTGTCAGTGCTGTGCCAGAGAGGGCTAGTAATTCTGATTCACAGTTTCATCTAAAATATAATTTCTCTGGACCACACCCCTCCCATGCTATTGTAACTTTGAAAGGCACAACTGTAGTTCTTCATTATGATAATGATATAATAATAAGCATTAATATATTCTATTCATGGCGCATTCTGGTATGCTAAAATTCTTGATACAAATAGGTGCATTTTGAAGCTCTGATTCTTAAAACTAAGGACTTACTGTTATGTATGTCAGCTTTAAAGGGCATAGAAAATCCATTTTCTAGATCAAATATTAATGACACAGTGGTTTAAGAGCATATTTCCACTTTTAAAAAATAGTTAATAATTTTCTTTTACAAAGCATCAAAGTTCCTTATATTTTCTATGTTCTTCAATTGTATTTTAAGAAGTAATTGCAAATATCACTTGAAATTTTACAATAAGGCATGGTCAAATTTTCATCTTATAAGTTTTTGCAATAATTAAAATGTAGGACCAACATCCAGGAAAAGAGAAATCTAAGCATTTCCATCCAGTCAATGATAATCAGAGGACAAATGGCACCCCATAAGCTCTTGTTAGATCTTTATACAAAGAAGTAATTTCCAAGGCCCTTACCAACTTCATGACCCATACAGAGCCACCCTTACACATGACTTCTATGCATTACTATCATTCAAATAAGACTTTAGGCTTTTTATGATTTCATTCATATATGGAATTTAAGAAATGAAACATATGAACATAGGGGAAGGGAAGGGAAAATAAAATAAGATGAAAACAGAGAGGGAGGCAAACCTTAAGAGACTCTTAACTCTAGGAAACAAACTGAGGGTTGCTGGAGGGGAGGGAGGTGGGGGGAGTGGAGTAATTGGGTAAATGGGCATTTAGGAGGGCACTTGAAGTAATGAGCACTGGATGTTATATGCAACTGATGAATCACTAAATTCTATCTCTGAAACTAAATACAGTATATATTAACTAAATTGAATTTAAATTAAAAAAATTTTAAAACAAACAAACAAAAAAGGTCTTTAAGCTCTTTTGGCCATGTCTTTTGAAATAAGCATTTGAAAACAAAAGACTTATCTTCTATATCAGACTGGCCCACTCAGTCTATTTTTTTCTGAGTGGATTCCAAGTGATTTCATGTGACAAAATACTCTGAATTGACAGTCTTAAAAGGTTATGGATGCATCTCTCAAACACCCTAAGCCTCCTATAATATAACATATTATATATAGTTAATTCTCACTATTCATTGAAGTTATGTTCTATAAGGTCATTGTGAACTGTGATTAGTGAATACTGAACCATTGCTTCTTTAAAAAAAAAAAAAGATTTTATTTATTTATTCATGAGAGACAGAGAGAGAGAGACAAAGACACAGGCCAAGGGAGAAGCAGGCTCCATGCAGGGAGCCTGATGTGGGACTCAGTCCCGGGACTCAGATCATGCCCTGGGCCGAAGGCAGGTGCCAAACTGCTAAGCCACCCAGGGATCCCTGAACCATTGCTTCTAAGGGAAACTCACGATTGGGTTCCTGTGAGTCTCAACCAATTAACAGATGTCTTTGCTCCATTGGTGTTTCTGTTTAAACACTCCCTACTTTTTGTTGATCCACTATGTATATTGTTACATATATTGTTGACCCATTAACATTGAACTCACAGCCAACAGCACTAGAACTCATGCTTGAATGAAGCTTATCTGACTCATGTATTTTCTCTGTAAGACACATCGCTACCTCTTTCACTTAGGTACATTGGCCATCACTTGGGCACTATCCTTGGAAGCTATTTTAACATTTTAACAACAAAATCACCAAAGGAAAACACAAAAACATGCACTCTCCATATTGTTCTCCACAGCAGCTACCCCATTTTGCATTTCCAGCAACAGTACAGGGGTTCTAATTTTTACACATCCTTGCCAACATTTGTTGTCTTTTGTAATTTTTTTTATAATAGCTATGCTAACAGGTGTGGTTTTGATTAGCATTTCCCTGATGATTAGTGATGCTAGGCAAGAAACACGGCACTAAATAGACCATGAAAAGGGCACTTGTTTACAGAATGAAAGCTGAAACAAGAAATCAGAGGATGACTTTGTTCAACCTCAGCTGGGAAAATGAGCTTCAGGTGACTCAAATTGTTTGCCAGTCTGCATATACCCTGCAAACCATGGTAAGTATTAATTTTGGGGTTATAAATAAATGTTAGCATGCAGGTAAATTTGCAAATATAGTGTCTGTGAATATGAGGATTGACTGTACCTCCTACCCAAGGCTTTTTTTTTTTTTTTTAGATTTTATTTACTTATTCATGAGAGACACAGAGAGTGGCAGAGACATAGGCAGAAAGAGAAGCAGCCTTCCTGCAGGGAACCCAATGTGGGACTCTATTCCGGCACTCCAGGATCATGCCCTGAGCCCAAGGCAGATGTTCAACCACTGAGCCACCCAGGCGTCCCTCCAAGACGTTTTTAAATCCTTCTTTAATATTTAATGTCCTGTTTTACTACCAACTAGGTAAACCTATATTTACTTATTCTTTCTTTCTCTTAAAGGTTTTATAGCCATCTTTTTGTTAATCCTCTGCTGTTTTTTAAAGATTTGAACAAACCATGCTTCTTTTTTCATTGTTTTATATTCCAACTCTATTTTGGGAAAACTAGAACAATATATATTTATATGCTTGTTAATACATGACATACTGTCTTACTCTAGCTTTTAGATGCTATTTTGCCTTGTTTCTGTGTTAATAGTTCATTTCAGGCCACAAATGACACATTGGTTGCGATTTTTAGGCTTCTCTCAAGTGGCAGCTTCAGAGGGCCTGAAGCCCAAATGAGATTTGCATGATATTGCATTTAGGGGTTGGAAGCTAAGCTAAAATTATTTGTGAGGAACCTCTCCCCTACTGTCTCTTTCTTCTGAAGCCATATTGAAGACAGAATAAACAGATACCTGAAACTAGAAATATGAGGCCAGAGGCACCTGGGTGGTTCAGTGGTTGAGCATCTGCCTTTGGCTCAGGTCATGATCCTGGGGTCCTGCGATCAAGTCCCACATCAGGCTCCCTCTGCCTGTGTCTCTGCCTCTGTGTGTGTGTGTCTCTCATGAATAAATAAATAAAATCTTTAAAAAAAAAAGAAATTCGAGGCCAAGTACCAACTTTGAAGCACTTCAATCCTCCCCATAATGCAGATAATACTTTTTCTTAACTGTATATTTTAAGACTAGGAAGAGCCACCAAACTACTAGAACATTTAAACTGGGTCTGAAAATCCATTTTAATTTCTGCTATAACTCTTTTCCAATTGCCTGTGCTAATTAGGTGTATTTTTTAAAATAAGAAAATATTTAATATCTTAACTTTCAGGAAAAAATGTCCAATATTCTATACCTTTCTCTTTTTTTTTTTTTTACCAAAGTATTTATTTGTAAAGGATTAAAATCATTGTGTCCAGTCTAGATGGTACTTTGAAATATTAGCCTTAAGATATGTGAAGAAAGAATCCTTTGGTTGAAATGGTGCCCAGAAAAAAAAAAAGGAAAGAAAAGAAATGGTACCCAGACACTTTCTTGAATTTTCTTCCTAGCTCCTATCTCTCAATTAGCTTTCTCTTATCCTTTCTCCCTCCCACTGATACATGACACTCTTTTGCCTGGTGTCATCTCACTTGTCACTTGGTGTACTAAGTTTCTATCACAGAGAAGCTACAGCATATCAAAGTTCAAATTTATGTTGCTTTATCTTTGTTCTTTGTATCTGAACCTTGACCTAACTCCAACCACAGGGAAAATCAAGATGGGGATAAGAGTTGAGTTAATGTTGTAAAAGATAAAAGAATCAAGAACAACATTGATAGTGACTTTCATTTGAAAGTCATCAATCTGTAGGTGGTTCTTATCTAAGCTGAGGTTGACCAGTTACTAAACTTCAATATTTTTGGCTTTTATATATATATATATATATATATATATATATATATATATATATATATAATTCACTGTTTAGGGACACTAATTGTTCTCTTTGCCACTGAGAATTCAATCTTGGGAATTATGATGGAAACTATTATTTTAGATTTCAGTTGTGTAGGCAAGGAAGTCAGATAAACTGAAATAAGAACTTAATAATGCTTATAACTTATTACATAAAAGACTTCCAAATTGAAGGTATGGAATCATAAGGACAAAAACTCCAAAGAAGTCATCCCACTCATTTTCAACCCTCACTCATATCTGTCCCTCTACCATTGCAGGCAGATACTGGGATAGGATCACACTGGCTCATAAGAGTTCAAAGGTATGCATCTTTACTCAAATCCACCATCAGTTAGTTTACAATGGCAGCATGAAATTGGCGATGGCAGAAAAATTTCTATCAATTTCAGAAAATGATAGAAATCAGATGTTTTTTCTTGAAAATTCACTGTTAAATATTTATCAGCACACCACTGATACTATTATTCTAGTTTTGTAAAGAGAGAAAATGTCTATCTCCCAAAGTAGATGGCTTCAGAAAGGAGTAAGACCACAGCTCAGTAGTGATACATTTCTTACGTGTTCATCCTTGATTTCTCCCTTCAGCCTACACAATGTAAAAGTCACAAATTGCCCCCACAGGCTATTGAGTATTTAGTCATCTGTCATAAATAATTACTAGGCAGACACTGCTCCAGTGTCTGAACTGGACATGTAGGCTCCTTTATCTTACTGACCATTACAGGGGGCCACCTTCCCATAGTCCAACATGGCAACCTCAACAGTCCAAGCAGAGAAGGATGAAGGAAGGGACAAAAGAAGAGAAGGAGAATGGCATGGACATGCCACCTCCCAAAAGGGGTTCAAAATGATTAAAACCTACAACCAGAACTTGGCTGATTTATCCTATAACCAGAACTTGGCTATACCAAACTGTAGAGGAAGTGGAAAAACAATTTTATCAACTATTTATTTGTATGTGTTAATATTGTATGCTTTTCCTCCCTCCATATATTTATGTAGAAAAGTGTATTGACAGATTCTCTATCTAAATTACTCTTGAATTTCTGGGATAATTCTATTTGATCACGTATTCTTCCCACATGTTGCTGCATTATGCTTGCTAATATTTAGGATATTTGAGGATTATAATGGGTTAATATACCTAAAGCAGTTAGGAAAGCACTGAGTTTACAAAAATATTATATAACTGTTGGCTGTTTTTGAGTTCATAATTCAGCTTGTAATAATTTTTCAAGATAATATAGCCCTTTAAATGTGTTGGTAAGTTTTTTTTTAAACTTTATTTGGAGCAGTTCATATGTTTGTATAAACATATCATTTATGAGTATATTTCAAAATGTCAATGTAAACTTTACCAAAAAAAAGATGGTGGTTAATTCCAGTTTTTTCTCTCTTCCTGACAAATTTTTGCAATCCATATTTCTCTAGAATATTGTGTATTTCATTTGTGTTCAAATTTGTGAGAGAAAAGGTATTCACAGTGTTTTCTCATGCTTTTTGAAGTTTTCAAAGTTTTCTGCATTTATGAGTCCTTTTTCATTTCTAAAACTATTCACCTGTGACTCTTTCATTTTCCCAGTAACTTTTGATGGCATTTTCTCTATTTTAACTAGTTATTTTATTGCTTTTAGCCATACTGTGTTGAATCTCATTTTCCCACTGGATCCTGGTCTCTTCATAACCTCCTTACCAGACTGCATACTACTTGAGTTAGTAAACAATCGCATTTTTATATTTAATGAGCATTTACCTATTTGTATTGGTCTCCTTTATTTTTAAAATATTTAATCTCAAAATTAGTTATCACTACATTTATTGTTATTGTTGAGGTAATTCTTGTTGTTGTTTGTCATGGTCAATGGTTAGATAGAATTACTCATACAGTTACCATTTGTCTTTACTCACTCTTGCTTCTGAATCTCATTTCTTATTTCTAGGTTCAAGGTACTCCATACTGAAGTGCAGTCTCTAGTAGCACTTCCGGGAATTATCTGAAATTTTATTTTATTTATTTATTTTTAATTATCTGAAATTTAAAAGAAAAAAACATTCTCAGGCTTGCTTCAGTTATTCCTTTTTACTTTACCCTTAAATGTTACGCTAGCTGAGTTTTGACTTTTAGGTTCTAACTTCCAAATATGTTGTTTCTACCAAAAGTACTCTAAAAGGTTATCAGTATAATTGTCACTCTTTTTTTTTTAAGATTCTATTTATTTCTTTGAGAGAGAGAGAGGGTGCACAAGTCAGGAGAGAGGGAAAGGGAGAAACAGACTCTCTGCTGAGCAGGACGCCTGACATCCACTCCATTAGAGGTCCTCAGGACCATGACCTGAGCCAAAGGCAGACACTTAACCAACTGAGCCACCCAGGTGCCCCTAATAATCATTCTTTTTAAATAATTGTCTTTTCTCTTTGGTTGATTTAAGCTTTTTTCCTGTGTTTAACTTTCTATAGTTTCAGTCCAGTGTATCTAGTTAGGATCTGTGTTATTTATCCTATTTATTCTGAGTCCTTCAGCCACATCTTCTAGTTTACTAACTTTCCTTACAGCATTGTCTAATATTCTCTATAACCATCAGGTTGTTAATTTCTAATCTTATCAGCTTTTTAACTTCAATGAATATATTTTTCATTGAAGTTTCGGTTCAATGAAACCAGTCGGTACTTATAATAATAATACTATCTATTCTTTCTTCATTGTGTTCTATCCTTTGTTATAGTTTCAATTCTTTATTGCTGGAAGAATTTCAAGTTGATATTGTATACTCTTAGATTTTTTTAAAGATTTTTATTTATTTATTCATTATATATATATTTATTATTATTATATATTATAATAATATATATATTATTATTATATATTTATTTATTTATTCATTATATATATATATATGACACAGGCAGAGGGAAAAGCAGGCTCCATGCCCGGAGCCCGACGCCGGACTCAATGCGGGGTCTCCAGGATCTTGCACTGGGCCAAAGGCAGGTGCCAAACCGCTGAGCCTCCCAGGGATCCCTACTCTTAGATTTTTATTTCTGATTTTGATAGTGTCAATTTTCCCATTATTGTATCTGTTGATGTTACCTTCTAATGGTTCCCTTCCTTGTGGGAGATGAAATGTTTTTTAATTGTGCAGTTGATTTTAATGCAGATTGCTTATTTTGAGTCCAGTGCAAATTGCTTATTTTGAGTCCATGGTTATGTTCGTATGTAGACTGTTTTCCTCTTATTTTTCTGGAGATTCAGATACTTTTTCTAGAGTATTTTTGGTAGAAACAACGTCTTTGGAAATCAGAACCTCAGGACTACTGTTTATAACTCAGTTTGGGTTTTCCCAGCAAGCATGTCATATAAAATCAAAACTCATTTCCATATCTTGGTAGTTGCTTTCAGGAAAATTCTATTTTTTTTCCCCTGAGAGTTTGAGAAATCATTGCTGCTCCATGTTCCACAGTTTTTCTCTTCCATTCCATTGACTGGAAAGCACTTCTAGTATCTCAGCATCATACAAAATACTGGCTGCAACTTTCCACTTAGTATAGGATCAAGACTATAAACCTTGTTCCCATATTCTGGTTAAAATTATAGCTTCCTTCCCCCAAAGGCCAATATTCTTGTCTAATGTCCTATGGATTGTTTTAACATGAACTATAATTCACAACTATTCCTTTTGTTTTCACCTTTTAAATTTGGAAATGTCTCTGATCTTTCTTTTTTTCCTCATGAGCATGGTAATATTTTAAAAATCATTTTATTGTACGGTATCCTACTGTAGCCAGCATTTTGCCATAGTTGTACCAGGAAAAATAGGGATGTACCACATTGGATTGTTTCCTTTTTTTGACAGAGTTCTCCTTTTATAACAGAATTTCAGATTCCCCATTCCCTAAAATACATATGTAACTCAGTGAAGGGAAATTTGATTAACAGATATAATGTTATATTTAGTATCACCCCACCCCATGACAATTGGCCTAATTTATAACTGGATCAAGCTCCTCTGCCTGAATCCAACTTCTTTTATGCAGAGGTTCTTGAGGAAGCATCTTGGTCCCTCAGGCAACTAGGATCTTAACGCACATTTCCTATGAGTTTTCAGATATATCTAATGTAGTTTGTAGACTTAAGCATAAACTCAGCCTGGGAACTCCTCTATACAGAAAGATCATCTCATAAATGAAATATGTATGAGTAAGTAAAAAGTCCTCAGTGTACTTCATGGTACAGAAAAAGAAATACAACAATGTGAACCACGAAGAAACAGAAAGAAGAAGAATATGGATAAAATTATTATCTTAGTAACTCTAGTTAAGCGATATACAACAATTTGATTAATGAAAAGGAACGAGACACAGATTAAAATCCAATGCAGGTCTTTTATTTTTCCATCTGGTCTCTCAGGTTTCTCTGTGAATAATTTTAACTTTTTTTCCAATTGTGCAACCAAAACCCAACACTATATTGGATCAATAACCACTAATCCTTGGTTATTGATCAGCCCACACATGACCTTATCTCATTTACTGAATTTTTAAAATATAATGGCCAATTTTAATTTGCTTCTCAAACCAAAGACTAGTAAATTAAGAATCATTTAAAACTACCTATAAATGCCTCCTCTCTTATCCAATATCCAGTTTTTACCCATTCAAATCTGGCAATAACATATAAATCTGAATTTATACTAATCATTCTCTGCTATATATGCCAATACAAAATGTTGCTTACTGTTTCCTGCTTTTGAACTGTATATCCAGAACATAGTCTTCTGGGATTTGACTTTTGTCTTTCCAAAATTATTCTATGAGTATTATCTATTATTATATATATTTATAGCTGAAGTATCCCATAGTGGAAACATACCAGAATTTATCACTATTTGATGAATAGTCCATTTCCTTCTAATTTTTTGCTCTTAAGAACAGGAACACTACTTTTCATTTCTCCTGATGCTTCTAGGTGAAATTGTCTCTTGAATATATAGCTAGGATTGGAATTGTTATATTTTAGGGCAAGCGATTAAAATAGAATGGTCAGTGCTTTTAGCAGCTTTACTCCCACCAAATAAATTACCAGCAATATGTAAATGATCCAGCTAATTCATATCTCAAACACTGGCAATTGTCAGGATTCTCAATTGTTGCCAGTACTAATTTCTCCTTCCATGAAGTATCTATTCATACATTTTACCTACTTTTACATTGTGTTCTTTCTTTGTATTATTGATTAGTAGAAGTTATTTAAATAATCTTGTTACTAGCATTTTGCCAGGCATTTATATTATATTTCCTAGGTTGCAGTCTCGGAAAACCTCTTCAGGTTTTTCAAGGTGTTTTTGGTAAATAGAAGTTCTTAATTTTAATACAAATACCCATAATTTCTTTACCCATTGACTTTTTGCATGTCTTAAGAAATCTTTTCTAATCCTAGAGCCAGCAGGATATTTCCTTATATTTTCTCCTAAAAGTTTTCAAACTTTGTGGTGCCTAGGTGGCTCAGTTGGTTGAGCACCTGCCTTTAGCTCAGGTCATGATCTCAGGGTCCAGGGATGAGCCCCACATCTGGCTCCCTGCTGAGCAGTGAGTCTGCTTCTCCCTCTGCCCCTCTGCTTCCCCATGCTTGCACATGCACACACTCTCTCAAATAAATAAAATCTTTTAAAAAACACTTTGCTTATGATAATGTCTTTAATCTATTAAATATTAAATTAAATATTTAGTGTGGTACATGTAAGGATGTAATTTTATTTTGTCTTCATATGGTGAACCAGCTTTTCCAATTTCATTTAAAGAACAGTTTCTCCTTTATCAAGGATCTGTTTTGTCACTTCTACCAAATAATCAAGTTGCAAATATGCATGGTCCATTTCTAGTCATTCTATTATTTTATGTTATTCAATCTGTCCATCTCTGCACGAACACCATACTGTCTTAATTACTACAGCTCCATAAAAGTCTTGATATATGTTAAGGCTACTACTTCTTCATTCTATTTCTGTGGTGTTTTGATTTTTCTTATACCTCTGTTCTCCCATATAAATGAGATTAGCTTGTCAAGCTCCATGAATAACTCTGTTGAGATATTTGTTGGCCCTACATGGATTCTATAAACAGTTTGGGAAAAAGTGAATTATTAATGATACTAAGTCTCCTCATCCATGAATTTGATATAACTCTCCATTTGCTGAGTCTTCTTTAATGGCTTTAATAAAATCTTATAATTATATATCTTGCTCATCATTTGTTAAATTTATTTACATGTATTTTATAATTTTTGTTGCCATTATAAATTATGCTTAAAAACTTTTTGGTAAATTGGGATACAGTTGATTTGTTTATATTAATCTTATATTCAGTCATCTTGCTAATCTTTCTTTTAGATTTAATGACTTGTAATAATTCTTCAGATTATACTAAATATTTTTGGTAGATAATTCTATCAAGCAAATCCAGCAATAGTTGCATTTCCTACTTTCTAATCTTTATGCTTTTACTTTCTTTTTATTGACTTACTACATAGCCAAAACTTCCCGTAAATTCTTTAATAATGACAAGAACATATCTGGATCTTTGAATTTTTAAAGAATGCTGCTAATGTTTCTTCATTTAGATGACTGTTGTATCCATATAATAAGTGCTGTACATATATTAGCAATATTTATTGCCTTTTTATTGTTAAATACTTGTACTTCTTTAGCTTGATTTAAAAAATTGTATCCCACTATTAATAATTTATAACTTTTTACTAGTATTAATAGTATATTTATAGTCTATTACAGTATGTGACAGTATTTATACTTAATATTTGTACTATAGTATGTATAATTATTTTTGCCTTCCTATCATCCCTCCTTTCTTCTCCATAAAAAAGAGGATATATTTAAATGGTTTTATACAGGGGTGAAGTTTCACCTATCCCAACCATGGACTTGAATAATTTCCATAGTAATTGCCAGCTGAATAAGAAGCCATCTTAGCTAAAACAGCAGAGAAAGGAGTATTTACCTCCCTCTGAGATCATAGGTGCTAAGGACAATGTAAACTGAGAGTACAAGGATTCATTTTGGCTAAGATGTGCAGAAGACTGCCTGATAATTAGTAAGCTACCCAAGAGGAGAAATTGAAGCTGGGAAATGGTGACAGTTCCCTGGTCCAAATGCCTGAAAAATAACCTACACCTTTCAGTTATATGTGCCCAAATTTCCAACCCACATGTACCATTTTTATCTCCACCACATTGATTTTTATTTCTTTTACTTACAGTCAAAAGATCCCAGATAGCACTTTTAATTTTTTAGTTTCTTTTTTAAAGTTTATATTTAAATTCCAGTTAGTTAATGAACAGTGTAGTACTAGTTTTAGGTGTAGAATTTAGTGATTTGTCATTTATATACAACACCCATTGCTCAACAAGTGTCCCCCTTAATGCCCATCACCTGTTTAACCTATCCTCCCCTTCCCCCAACCTCACCTCTGTAATTCTCAGTTTGTTCTTTATAGTTGAGTCTGTTTCCTGGTTTACTTCTCTCTTTTTTTCTTCCCCTATGTTCATCTGTTTTGTTTCTTAAATTCCACATATGAGTGAAATCATATGGTATTTGTCTTTCTCTGACTTATTTTGCTTGGCATAATACACTTTAGCTTCATCCATGTCTTTACAAATGGAAAGATTTTATTCTGTTTTATGGCTGAGTAATATTCCATTGTGTATATATACCACAACTTCTTTATCCATTCATCAGTTGATGGACACTTGGGCTGTTTCCATAATTCGGCTATTGTAGATACTGCTGCTATAAACCTTGGAGTGCATGTATCCTTTTGAATTAGTATTTTTGTATCCTTTGATAAATACACAGGAGTGCAATTGCTGGATCACGGGGTCGTTCTATGTTTAACTTCTTGAGGGACTGCCGTACTGTGTTCCACAGTGGCTGCACCAGTTTGCATTCCCACCAATAGTGCAACAGGTTCCCCTTTCTCCAAATCCTCACCAACATCTGTTGTTTCCTGAGTTGTTAGTTTTAGCCATTCTGACAGGTGTGCAGGGGTATCTCATTGTGGTTTTGATTTGTATTTCCCTGATGATGAGTGACACTGAGCATTTTTTCACGTGTCTGATAATCATCTGTATGTCTTCGGCCCATTTCTTAACTGGATTATTTGTTTTTGGGGTGTTAGTTTATAAGTTCTTCATGTATTTTTTCTTCATGTATTTTGGATACTAACCTTTTATCAGATATGGCATTTGAAAATATCTTCTCCCCTTTAGTAGGTTGCCTTTTAGTTTTGTCAATTGTTTCCTTGACTGTGCAGAAGTTTTTATCTTGATGTAGTCCCAATAGTTTATTTTTGCTTTTGTTTCCCTTGCCCCGGTAGACAAATCTAATAAGTTGCTGTGGCCAAGGTCAAAGAACACACAATGTCTGTGTTCTCGTCTAGGATTTTTATGGTTTCCTATCATATTTAGCTCTTTCTTCCATTTTGAATTTATTTTTGTGTATTGTGTAAGAAAGTGGTCCAGTTTCATTCTGCATGTGGCCGTCCAGTTTTCCCAATGCCATTTGTTGAAGAGATTGTCTTTTTTCCATTGGACAGTCTTTCTTGCTTTGTTGAAGACTGGTTGACAATATGGTTGTGAATTCACTTCTGCATTTTCTATTCTGTTCCATTGATCTGTGTGTCTGTTTTTGTGTCGGTACCACACTATCCTGATCACTACAGTTTTGTAATATAACTTGAAGTCTGGGATTATGATGCCTCCTGCTTTGCTCTTCTTTTTCAAGATTGCCTTTGCTATTAGGAGTCTTTTGTGGTTCCATACAAATTTTAGGATTGATTGTTCTGAAAAATCTGAGAAGTATTTTGATAAGGATTGCATTAAATATGTTCATTGTTTTGGGTAGTATAGGCATTTTAGCAATATTTATTCTTTCAACCCATGAGCATGGAATGTTTTTCCATTTCTTTGTGTCATCTGCAATTTCTTTCATAAGTGTTCTATAGTTTTCATCATACAGATCTTTTACGTCTTGGTCAGGTTTATTCCTAGGTACCTTATAGTTTTTTGGTGCAATTGTAAATGGGATCGATTCCTTGATTTCTCTTTCTGCTGCTTCATTATTGGTATATAGAAATGCAACGGACTTCTGTACATTGATTTTGTATCCTGCAAATTTATTGAATTTGTGTATCAGTTCTAACAATTTTTTGGTCATGTCATTTGGATTTTCTATATAGAGTATCATGTCATCTGCAAATAGCAAAAGTTTGACTTCTTCCATGCCAATTTGGATGCCTTTTATTTCTTTTTGTTGTCTGATTGTTGAGGCTAGGACTTCTAGTACTATGTTAAGCAACAGTGATGAGAATATACATCTCTGTCTTGTTACTGACCACAGAGGAAAACCTCTCAGTTAAGCATCACTTTGTTATTATTTAGTCTCTTTATTTTTTTAAGATTTTATTTATTTATTTATTTATTCAGTCATGCATGCATGCATTCATGAGAGACACAGAGAGAGAGAGAGATGCAGAGACACAGGCAGAGGGAGAAGAAGCAGGCTCCATTCAGGGAGCCTGATGTGGGACTTGATCCCAGGACTCCAGGATCATGCCCTGGCTGAAGGCACGCTCTACGCTGCTGAGCCACCCAGGCATCCCTATTTAGTCTCTTTATATCTCAGTAGTCCATTAACTGTGAAAATAGAGCCCTATTTCTACTTACCACTGTATACACAACACTCATCATAATGGCTGGCTATATACATAATAGTACATAGTTCATTTTAATGCATCAATGAATATACTAAGTATGTAAAAACTGTATTTATTTTTCTATATACAATATAAATTGCCTCATTCTGTCATATCAATCTAAATTTCTTTTGAAAACTTAATCTCTTATCCACAACCCAATAATGATAAAGAATAGATTTTTATTAATCTTTTCTATCATTTTATGGTGGTCACTCTTGGTTGTCACCTTTTCTCCTGCTTTTATTTGAAAAATGTAAACTCATTACTGGTCTTGTCCTCTCTTTCAAGCATTCAGTCAACAGGTGCCCTGTGCCCATGTGACACCATGTTAAATTCTCCAGGTGGCTCAAACCGAATAAGATAATTCTCTACCTTCAAATATCATCCCTATGATCTCCCCCATGAATTCCAAATGTCTTCTGTGCATCTCATAGAAACAAAGTACAAGGAGTAGAAGAGAACTATGATTACCAGATGGCTTTCTAGTAATCCAAAAAATAAAGGGCTGTAGATATGTGTCCTTGCTTGAAACAAGCACAAAAATAAAGGAGAAAAACAACAGCAAAGGGCAAAAAGTAATACGTTGAAGAGGTTAAAAAGAGAGAAATTAAGACAGCCAGAAACATGTAATTAGAATGGAAACAGATGCAGAATTACCAGCAGCATCTTTAAAATAGCATTTTACAAAAAGGCAATCATTTCTAAAATCTTAATCCATTATCATCATTTTTCATACAATTTGCCCATTTTTGGCTGTAATTAAAGGACTCTGCATTTATGCAGTAGACTTAAGAAAGCAATGGTCTTGTACTGCTCTCAAGCTGTTGTTGCAACTATTAATTCGGCTATTTATATCCTGTTGAGGCAAAATATTGAATCTCAACACTCTCATCTGGAAATGCAAAATGCAGAATTTCCAACATCCTAAATAACATTGATATTGGGGAATTAAGTAAAATGATGCATTCAAAAGCACAGCATACACACAATGGGCTTTGTAAAATTAAGCAGTGAAAATGAAGGGATTGCTACACTAAGAGAAATATTTTCTATTAAAATAAAAGAGGTGTCATAAATTCTGTGTGGCAAATAAGACATGAAAGTTATCCTCAACCTCTGGAGCTGTTCTTTTCTTTTCCAAACCATATAGACTCCTCCCACTGGCATAAGATGGATCAGTTAACAGAGCAGTGATGCAGACAGAAATCCATACTGGATTAAAAAAAAAAAACACTCTTAGGATAACAGACTGCAGATACTTCTCAGGGACTTTGATGAAGGAGAAAGAAGATTCTTGGAGAAAAGAATGATGAACCATCTTTGTTCAGATATTCATAAGTCATCAGAAGTAAGATGATGTGTTTGCTGACTCTTAGCAACTTGCAGAGACCTATTGCTTAGATCAGCACTGTGTTCCTTGTGGGGCCACCCCACTATCCTGTTATAGGTACCCAGACATATTAATCAAAAGATGAGTTCTCTTGTACATGTGTTAAGAGTTGACAAAAATAAAGGACAATATAGTATGAAGAAGAGGATCAGAAGATGTCACAGGATCAAGACTACAGAGGTGCAGCCAGAGCAGAGACAATAATGGGTACCAACTGGTTATGAATTCATCAAAAAGTCCATATTACCCAAAGCTATCTATAAATTCAATGAAATCCCTATCAAACTTCCAGTGACATTTCTCACAGAAATAGAAAAAATATCCTAAGATTTTTATGGAACCACAAAGGACACTGAATAGCTAATAATCTTGAAAAAGAAATATCTGGAAGCCCCATACTTCCTGATTTCAAACCATATTACTAACTATAGTAATCAAAACAGTATCGTATTAGCATAAAAACAGACACATACATCAGTAAAAGAGTCTTCAGCCCACAAATAATGTATATATATAATCAATGAGTATTTGACAAGGGAGCCAAGTATACTTAATATGGAAAAGACAATCTCTTCAGTAAACAATGCTTGAAAAGCATATCCACATGTAAAAGAATGAAAACATAGTCTCGAGAAAGAAAAAGCTGGAGGCATCACATTTTTTTATTTCTAATGATACTATATAAATCATATATATTATAGAAAGTAGTCAAAACAATAGCCAAAAAAAACTTGAAATCCAAGACTTAAACATAAGACCTGAAACTGTAAACTTCTAAAAGAACACGCAGAGAAAAAACCCTTTGACATTGGTCTTGGCAATAATTTTTTAAATATGACACCAAAACCACATGCAACAAAGGCAAAAATAAATTCATAGGACTATTTTAAACTAAGAAGCTTCTGCCTTTGGCTCAGGTCATAATCCCAGGGGTTCTGGGATCAAGCCCCACACCAGGCTCCCTGCTTCTCCTTCTCCTCACTCTGCCACTCCCCCTTGTGCTCTCTTGCTCTCTCTCTCTCTCAAATAAATAAATAAAATCTTTTAAGCCAAAAACCACAATATCACCTCTCACAGTTAAAACAGATGTTCTCAAAAAAGATAAGAGAATGTGGAGAAAAGGGAAATCCTTGCACACTGATGGTAGAAATGCAAATTGATAGAGCCTCTACGGAAAAGAGTATGGAGTTTCCTCAAAAAATTCAAAATAGAACTGCCCTATGGTCCAATAATCCCACTTGTGAGTACATATCCAAAGAAAATAAACACAGGATATCAAAGAGATATCTATATACCCATCATTATTGCAGCATTATTCACAATAACCAAGATATGGAAATAACCTAAGTTTCTGTCAATAGATGAATGGATAAAGAAGATATGATAAACACACACTCACCCACACACACACACACACACACACACACACACACACAAACTGGAATATGACCCAGCCATGAGAAAGAGGAAAATGCTGCCACTTCCAAAAATGGCTAGAAGTTGAGGGCATTCTGGTAAGTGAAATAAGTCAGACAGAGAAAGACAAATGCTCTACGATATCACATATATGTGTAATCTAAAAGAGCCAAACTCATAGAAACAGTAGAATGGGATTACCAGAGGCTGGGGTAGGGGACATAGGGAGATGTTGGTCAAAGAGTACAAACTTCCAGTTTGAAGATGAACACATTCTACGGACCTAGTTAGCAATACCATATTATAAACTTGAAAGTTGCTAAGATAGTAGATCTCAAACATTCTTACTACAGAAAAGAAATGGTAATCATGTGACATGATGGAGATATTAATGGTAATTATGTGACGCAATGGAGATTAACTAACACTATGGTGGTAATCGTGTTGCAGTATGTAAATGTATCAAACCAACATATTGTATACCTTAAGCTTATACAATGTCATATGTCAATTACGTCTCAATAAACCTGGAGGAAAAAAGATATTTATTATATATAGGATTATATATGAATATATATATGTATATACATATACAGGTGTATAATGTTTATATATATGTACATGTTCATATATATTCATGTTTTAGCTAATTGATAAATAAATAAGCTACTTTATAAGTAAAAATTAAACAGTCTACTCATTCAAACTAATTTTTCAAACTAATTATAATTATAATTATAACTAATTATAACTAATTATAACTAATATAAGACTAATTTATGTCTTTAAAATTCTTAAAGAGTGCTTATATTTTTTTCTCTCAACCATATTTTATATGCAGTGCTGAAATTACAAATGGTGTTTTCTTTAAGTTGTTAGATCAAAGTGATGAGAACATTCAGGAGGTCTAGAGAGCTTAGAGGGAAAAGACAGAGCAAGAAAGTTACTTAGAAGAATCAGAGAAGCAGCCTTCTTACAACCAATTCTCCATGCAATTAGATTTTATTTTATTTCAAATTATGTCCATAGGATACATTTCTGGAATGCAATAGATTTCTGAACAAGGCCTGCCCCTGTTTGGATGAATTATGGAGAGTCCATTATATGATCAATCAGGAAAACAATAAAACATTCACTATAAATATATAAACACTCAGTATAAATATGCACATGGTGCCTGATCTAGAGAAGAAAAAAAAAAAGATACTACTAACTCACCAGAATTAGAACATGTGCTTAAATCATTTTCCAACAATGATGAGGGCCAGGTGCCTGCTTCCAGATGCCTGCAATTTCCCCCATGACAATTAGCTCTATTACTTCAAAGACAAAGTGGCCAAGAGAAGAGTTCCATGTGTCCTGTGTTCCAACAGAAGCAGACCCTGTGCCAGGATTCGGGTGCCCAGCACTTTGATGGGCACGGGAATTTACTGTCAGGGAGTGAGGATGTGAAAGCAAAGGGAAAGCAGCCAAAAAAGGCTGTGTCACTAAGCTACTGATGCGGTTAAGAAATGATGTAGAACATATCTGCAGAGTTACCCTCCAGAGGTCAGGAGTCAGAACTATCAGCCAGTGGTTGAAAGCCACCGAGTGTGGGGACAGCACTGGTTAATTTCTTAGCATTTTCCAGACCATAGACTGAGCTGCCTTTTGATGCTTCAGACAAAACCCTCAGACAAGTTACAGTAATGGCAATTGAAACATAACCTTCAAACAATGAACTGAGTCCTTAATCAGCTCAGGTTACCACGACAAAGTACCTTAACTAGGTGGTTTAAACAATAGAAATTTATTCTCTTATAGTTCTAGAAGCTAGAAGTCCACGATCAAGATGCCAGCACAGTCAGTTTCTGATGAAAGCTCTCTTTCCGACTTGTAAATAGCCATCTGCTACAAGAAGAGGAACTGGGGTAGGCAGCACAAGCTTCTGATATATCTTCTTATAAGGGCACTAATCTCATCAGGAGGGCCACAGCCCCATAGCCTCATCTAAACCTAAGGTCTTATCTGCAAATACTGTCACATCGGGGGTTAAGGGCTTCAACATATAAAATGTGTGAAACACAGTTCAATCTGTAACTTTGGTAAGTCCCTCAAAACATGGGACAGGGTGCAAGCTACAAGTATATTTCCAAACCCAACTTGCCCACATAGAAACAGGCTATGATTTTGATCCATCAGCCTCCTGGCCTAACCATTCACAATCATAAGACACCGACCTCTGCATCAAGGGCAGAGTTTGAAAGTATCCCTCTCTGAAGTGATTATTATCATACTTTCTCAAGAATATTTTACTTACAATTATTCAGAAGTAGGATGGACTGAATTACAACATCCCCAGTTCCCTATGCAAATGTAAACTTCACAAGTATTAAGTGGAATTTTTAAAAAATTAATTAGCAATGAACATTAAGTCTTATCCTAAAGAGTATTCCTTTTTATGATAAAACAAAACTAAGTAAAAATATCAATGAATACGGTTTAAATTGGAAAATCATTCACTGTGTAATAGAAGCACCAAATGGATTTATAGATAGAAACTAAATGAGCTGGAAATGAAGGAGTAATGCAATAGGGATGCTATTTTTTATGTAATATGTTTCTTGTATCTGACGGAATCTGAATTGACCACCTCTCCAATATCTCATGAGATGGAAATGCCAACATTGAAGAAAAATGCTATAACTAAAATTATTATTGTTCATGGTATTCATTTATCTTAACCATATGAAGCTTCATAGCATCAATTATCAGTTATCTTTCCATGTACAAGTGTTTTATCTTCCTACAATTAAACTACAAACCAAGCTCTTTCAAGAATTCAGGCCACATAGCAACAGATCACACCTCTAATTTTTAAAACTGTATAACATTTCAATGTTAAAGCAATTAAAAATACATAGTAATGACCCTTAGTGCAACCAATCTAATATCGTGCACATTTTTCTGTCTTCCTTGGAATATTCTCATCTATATTTACACAGTTTTATAGTTATCAAGACAGCTTACATATAGTTTTATGTTGTCAGGTTGCTATAGTGCCTTCAAATATTCCACCAAGTTCACTTAACAATTTATGTAACCATTTGCCTTTGTCTCTAGTTTAGTCTTTTCAAAATTTTACATTACAAAAAACTTTGCAACTAAACACTCCATGCAATTAGATTTTATTTTATTTCAAATTATGTCCATAGGATACATTTCTGGAATGCAATGCATTTTCTTTTTTTTTTTTTTTTTTTAATTAATTTTTATTGGTGTTCAATTTACTAACATACAGAAAAACACCCAGTGCTCATCCCGTCAAGTGTCCACCTCAGTGCCCGTCACCCATTCCCCTCCAACACCCGCCCTCCTCCCCCTCCACCACCCCTAGTTCGTTTCCCCGAGTTAGGAGTCTTTATGTTCTGTCTCCCTTCCTGATATTTCCCAACATTTCTTCTCCCTTCCTTTATATTCCCTTTCACTATTATTCATATTCCCCAATGGATTTCACAGATATCTACAGAACTTTACATCCAAGCTCAACTGAATACACATTCTTCTCAAGTGCACATGGAACTTTCTCCAGAATAGACCACATACTGGGTCACAAATCGGGTCTGAACTGCAATGCATTTTCTAAACCAGCACTAGGATCTGGAACTGCTGTGTAAACAGTAAGCACACAATAAATGTAAAACACAAATCTAGAGATACTCAAGGAAGAACCACAAGAATATTAATCTACAAGGACCTGTAGATTCTTGAAAGCTAACCATTGAAAGAGGGTATTGGGACCATAACGATCTTATAAAGCCTCCTAATTTAACCCATTGGATGAAAATAAATACTTTGCATTACCAGGAGGAAGAATATAGAACAATGTAATAAAATGAGACATAATATAGTTTGAAAACTAAAGATCAAACGCTTATAATGGTTTTTTCAAGTATCGCCTGAGTCTGGGAACATTGCTCAGCAGGTGGTTGATCTCTGACCCTACCCCTGGCCCTCCACAAACTCATTCTTTACCTGCACACTGGGAGCTCTGCCTCTTTTGGTTGACTCTTCAGAATTTCAGGATTAGTGGCCGAAAATCTGCATTCTGATACAATTAAAAGTCATCCCTTCAGGGTAAGTTCTTTCCATTTTCCTGTTCTCCATTTCAAGTAGAATTAACCAACAAGATAAACTAATTTAACAGGATTATAGTAATGTCTCCTACCCCTGCTACTTTGACTCTTCCAATTGGAATTACAGATCAGACAGGGAAGAAGGCAATACTTGATTAGTCATTAGGAAAACTATATTTTGATGGGTAAACAGGACCTCTGGAACCTTTCTGAATATGACTTAGAGATTATTGCACAGCCCACCTAATATTGTGTAAAAGAACATTTATTTTTATTTAGAGTCTACTTAGATATCTCATAAACCATTCTAAACTAATAGCATGAAAGAAAAATAGCTCATTCATCCAATTTCATAGTTTTGTATTTACAGGCAGATTAAGAAGACAGAATAAGAAGTTACCTAGATTAGGAGGACTTCAAGCAGGCCTAGGGCCACTGGACACCCAAGGAAAATTGAAGAAGTAGCCATGTAGGATACTGAGTGGCACAAATTTGTAAAGCTCTTTTGAAAAACAATTTGACACTAGCTATCAACACATCTAAAAATAATTTTCTTATCCTTTGATTCATTAAATTTACTTCTAAGATAAATCCTAATAATTTTATATGCGAAAAGCTTCATGACCAAAAGTTTCAATTCTTCTTACATATATTCATAATCAGAAAAATAATTACAAACAGTTTGAATGTCCTTTTATAGGAACTTGGTTACGAATTGGTTCTACCACTTTCTAGCCGTGTAACTATAAACTCTAGGCAAATTACTTAACTTCTACTGTGTCTCAGTTTCCTTATCTGTAAAATGGGGATTAATAATTTTGCATGCTTCATAGTCTCATAGGATTATCATGAGCATTCCATGAGCTAATAAAGGCAAAATGCTAAGAGGCCATAAAGATGTCAGATAAGCACATAAAATGATGCTTAACCTCACTTGTCATTAAGTAAATACAAATTAAAATGATGATAAACTGTTACTCCATCCCTATTAGGGCAAATAAAATTATATTTAATACTAAATACTGGCAAAGATGTAGAGCACCTGGAACTCTGACACTTTGCTGATGGGAATGTAAAATGGTACAGCCACTCTGGGAAAGTTTGATAGTTTCTTGCAATATAAACATTCAATTAGCATATGACCCAGCAATTTACTCCTGGAGAAATGACAATTTATGTTGCAAAAACTGTATGTGAATGTTTATAGAAATTTATTTATAATCTCTTCCCAAAAAGGAAATAACCCAGATGTCCTTCGACTGGTGAATGGATTAAAAGAATTGTGGTGCAGGGGTGCCTGGGTGGCTCAGTCAGTTTAGTGGCCAATTCTTGATTTTGGCTCAGGTCACAATCTCAGAGTGGCTAAATGAAGCAAAGAGCCTGCTTAAGATTCTCTCTCTCCTTCTACCCTTTCCCCTTACTTTTGCTCTCTCTCTCAAATAAATAAATAAATAAATAAATAAATAAATATCTCTTTTAAAAATTGTGGCATAGCCATACAATGGAATACTACCCAACATTCAAAACAAGCAAACTGTTAATATATGCAACAAAGTACATTACTATCAAAATAAGACATTACAGTGAGTGAAAGAAACCAGTCCCAAAATGGTATGTACCATATAATTCCATATATATGATATTCTTAAAAAGACAAAATTGCAACAATAGAGAACAGATCAGTAGTTGCCAGCAGTGAAGTGTAACAGGAAAGTTTGTCTGCAAAGTGGTAGCACAAGGGATGGCTTTAGGGGGATAATGGAACTGTCATATATCCCAATTGTGGTGGTAGTTAATGCAAATCTATTCATGTGTCAAAAATCATAGAACTGTATGCCAAAAAGGTCACTTTTAGCACATAATTTTTAGTCAACAATAATAAAAATAGTAAATGTAAAGTGCCTAGAAAATGAACTGACACACTTTGGGTGCTATAAAATGAAATTTACAATGATCACATGATATTCAAAAACCTTATGAAATCATGTTGCTGGGAAACATTTTCTATGTAGTATAATAGTAGTTATATTATAAAAACTATAGGGTATTTTTGGGTTTTTTTCTTTTGTTTTTTCTTAAGATTTTAATCTTTTAAAGTAGTTTTAAGCTCACAGCAAAATAGAAGGGAAGGTACAGGAATTTCCCATATAGCCTTACCCCCATCATATTGTCCCCCCCTTATCAACATCCCCTGCCAGAGTGCTACATTTATTATACTGATAAACCTACATTGATACTTGATTATCACACAGAGTCCACAGCTTACATTATGATTCACTGTTGGTGTTGTACATTCTGTGGATTTGGACAAATATATTTTGACATGTATCCATCTTACTAATGTTACACAGAATATTTTTACTCTCCTAAAAATTCCCTGTGGTCCACCTATTCATGCACCCAGCCAACCCCTGGCAACCACAGATCCTTATAGTCTCTATAGTTTTACTCTTTCAAGGATTTCCTATTGTTGGAAAAAAAATGGTAGATAGTCTTTTCAGATTGGCTTCTTACAATCAGCAATATGCATTATAGTTTCCACCATGTCTTATTGTGGCTTGACAGTTCATTTCTTTTATTGCTGAATAATATTGCATTGTATGGATGTACCACAGTTCATTATACCTTCACCTACTGAAGGGCATTTGAGTTGCTTCCAAGTTTTGGCAATTATGAATAAAGCTGCTATAAACATCAGTGTGCAAGTGTTTGTATGGACAAAAGGAGTTGTCCTTTGGGTAAATATCAAGGAGATAAAAACTGTATTTAAAAAAAATATATCGGCAAAGAAAAATACAAAATGTTAACAGTGTTGGTACTTGGTGACTCACAGCATGGTGTGAGTCACAGTGCGATGAGGAAACCTCTTCAAGGATATAATACTAAGGGGCATTAGTAATGATAAAGACTGAGATGACTTGAATTCCTCTTCCTATGACAAGCAACAAGAAATGCTGGATAAATTACAAGAATTTTTTTCAAAGGACTAAATTAAGACAATCTACTCAAGCTCAAAATATTGAAAGGAAACTCCCAGACTGTATCAAATTAATTCATTCATTTTATACCATCTTACAAGATCAGCTACTATTATTGTCCCCATTTTTTATATGAGCAAACTAAGGCACAGGAAAGCTGAATAAACATCTCAAGCTTACTGTAATGTGTCTAGTGGCTATCAGAGTTGGAATTTGAACCCTGACACTTTGGCTCAAAAGATCACACTGTGAAATGCTACAAAGTAAAGCCTCTTTAGAAGTGAACTGGTAAATCCACTCATAAAATAAAATCACCACAATGAGCAATGGGACACCAATTCACATTCATTAGGATGCATAATAGCCTAAAAAGGAAAATAACAAGCATGGGTGTGTTGGTGAGGAATGTGGAGAAACTGGAGAACTTTGTGCACGGCTAGTGGGAATATAAAATGATGCAGCCACTGTGGAAAACAATTTGGCAGTTCCTCAAAAAAGTGAGACATAGAATTACCATATGATCCAGAAATTCTACTTCTGGAAATAAACTCAAAAGAACTGAAAGCAAGTATTCAAATAGATATTTATATACCAATGTTCATAGTAGCATAATTGATAAGAGCCAAAAGGTGGAAACAATCCAAATCCCCATTAATGAAGGGATGGGCATACAAATGTGATATATATATATATATGTATATATATTTATTTACATACATACATATATACAAATGTATACATATATACATACATATGATTATATATGATTATATATAATTAAATATTATTTAAGAAGGAATTAAATTATGATAAATGCTACAACATGGATGAAACTTAAAGGTACTTTGCTAAATGAAATAAGTCAGACACAAAAGAACAAGCATGGTATAATCCTACTTATATAAGGTACTTAGAACACGCAAATTCATAGAGACAATAGACTAGGAGTTACTAGAGCCTGAAGGGAAAATGGAGTGAATAGTTATTTTTTAAAAAGTACAGAATTTCTGTTTGGAATGATAAAATAAAAAGTCATGGGAATGCATAGTGAGGATGTTTGCACAACTCTGTGAATAAACTAAATGCCACTGAATTATACAATTAAAATGGTTAAAATGGCAAATTTTATATGTATCTTACAACAATGAAAAAAATTCAAGAATAAGTAAATAAAATCACATGGGTCCTGAATAATTAAACATTTCTTTGTCCTTGAGGTACACAGTTAACTCAATTGATCAATATATTAGATTAAAACTGAGATTATTCTAAAATATGTGGTGCTTAAGTAAAGATAAGTATTTCTTAATTATAAGTCTTTTTTCCTGGTATCTAATATTGCTCTTTGCCTGTCTGATAGTAGAAGTTTGCCAGGAGAGGCAGAGAGATAGAGACAGAGACAGAGATCTCACCAGTATAAATGGGAGACAAGAGCTCAGATCCTTACAGAGAATGTAAAAACAGCTCAATCTGGCATAAATAGTAAAAGCCATTTATTTTCCCAAGTAACTGAAAAAAAGCAGAGGTGGGTAGAAGTCAAGGTCAGGCTCAGGAGAGTCAATTCAGCCTGGTTCTGCTGTGGGATTTCCTCAGCTTCTCCTTCAGGGTGTCTCAGCCTTGGCCTCACAGTTCTATTCTAGAACAGACAGTGAAAGAGAAAGCTTCTGTCCTTGAAGCCTTTAGCAAATCTGTCTTTGAAGGTTACTGTTTCAGATTCAATCACAAATCTACTCCAACCCCTGGCCAAGAGAGTGTCATAAAGCAACCAGCTGACCCTTCCAAGTCCTAAACCTACCACTATGGCAAGAGTGATCAAATTACCCAGTGGCATAGATTAATAAGTAACCCTTTTCTTGAAGTTGAAGTCCATGCTCCAGAAATCACCCTCACACCACCTATTATATAAAAGAAGAGGATAGAATGGATGCCGAGAAACAACCACAATGATACATAAAATTCTTCATTTCCTATCTTGGAGAAAGAACACAGTCACCAGAGTCTAATATCTCCACTTGAACAGAAACATTCATCAAATAACTACTATGTTACTTTCCAGGCAGCCAGGATACGTATGAATTAGATGGACAGGGTTCAGGCCAATGGGAAAGGAGACATTAAACTTAATTATACCAGTAAATGATTAATTCCACTTAAGTAAATGCCAACGGGGAGAACAGGACAGTGTGAAACTTTATACATAGGGTAACTTATCTGTTCTGGGTGTCTTCATGATCTGAATGAGAATGATTTTAAGCTGAGTTCTGTAGGGTCAGGGATCAAGGAGCCTGTGTAAAGAGAGGGAATGACAGGAGCTGGCCTAATTCAATACCTAAAGTTGACTACTGTGTAGATGGTGAGGGAATTTCTGCCTCTTCTAAGCACTTTAGAGTTTTTCTTTAATTATAGTCTCTTACTGTTCATTTATTTGCATGATTTTATTTAATGTATCTTTCTCATTAGATAGTAAGTTCTTCAAGGAAGGGCCTTCTATATTGCTATCTTTCTTAGGATGTAGCACAAATGAAATGTTCCATAAAAATTTGTGGAAGGAGAAAAAGGGAGGCAGGGGAAATAGATCGAGTACTGAGATGTGAGGTTTGGGCATTTAACACACAAATTCCAACAAAACAGGCACATGGTGGCAATCAATCAATCAGTCAATAATACAGAATCAGGTAAAACCACAAAGTGGGAAATTTTGCAAACCTAACCAGATCCCATCTAGATATTAACACAGCATCTTTGCCTCAAAAATGAAGGATCTGAAGAAAAGCATACATTCCCAGTAGGATCCAATGTTACTTGTCAAGCTTACATTATACAAATGAAATCTTGATTCCTATGACAGAAATGGACCAGACACAAAATTAGAAAATAAAACCGAATGACATCAATTTTATTTTTTAGACTTTAAGAAGTAAGTGTTTCAAAAGGAAAATAATATCCAACCAATCAGATAGATAGTGAGTCAAGTCCTAAGAACTGGGCCTTACAGCTTGAGCATAGAGCTCTTAAGGTACGTTAGAAATGCAGTAAATTACTATGAAGAGAGTTAGTGGCAGGTGTTTTAGCAAAGTTCCCTAATCAGAAGACATTTGTGGCTGTTCTATGATCACACCACCAGAACTGAGGGTTCTCCCAAGTTTCTGACCCTGATTCTACTTTAATCCTAGTTGAATATGTCCTTACTTAAATATCACATTCAGTTTTAGATTTTTTTATATTAAAATGGACTTCCTGGGGTGCCTGGATGGCTCAGTCAGTTGAGCATCAAACTCTTGATTTTGGCTCAGATCATGATCTCAGGATTGTGGGACAGAGTCCCTCACAGAGCTCTGCACTCAGCAGGGAGTTTGCACCAGATTCCCTCTTCCTCTCCCTCTGCCTCTGCGCCTCTCCCCATGCTGTCTCTCACTCTCTCTTTAAAATAAATAAATCTAAAATAAAGTAAAATGGACTTCTTAGAGGAATTTGTCTAAATGTATACCAAATAGTGTCCATCCTACAACATTTGAGATATTCTTGTGGTACCTAAAGGGAAGGATTCATTCTGAAGGTTTGAATCATTTTTTCATATCAGTAAATCATGAACAGCTCAGAGCAGATTGCTTCTTCTTCCTTTTCAATGTTGGATATTACCTCTTAATTATTGCCTCCATTCCTGCCCCAAAGGTTACCTAGCTCAATGGTTAAAAAAAAAAAAAAACCCTAAACTCATGTACTAAGGGGTCTTCAAATAGTTGATGCATTTCTGGGAGAAACATGAGTCCATGTTCATGAGTGACAAGATCAGGGCCTTGTTTTAATTTAGAAATGTAATAAGAAGTTAAATAAACTTAAATAGTTGGCAGCTCTCATAAGAAATCTGCTGGATGTCAGCAAATATTGGGAAATGGTGGAGTGGGGTGATGGGGCTAGACCTTGAATCTCCATTCTGAACTTAATAAATATTTAACAAATTGATTGATGATGACAACCTCAGAAGTCAGGTAGAAGATAATTAATAAGTGAAGTTCCCATGAGTAGTTCTGTTGATGGAATGAGGGTAGGAGGGAGAGACTTATAATATTGGCAGTAGGCCAGGCCAGAGAAAAAAGCAATTTTGGACTATATTCAGGAGAGTGTTAAAAAATATGGAAAGCTGAGACAGAAAGGATTCACATAAAGTGAAGATAATTCACAGCTGTGAATTTAAGGGAACTGTTGGAGCAAAAGGCAACTTCCAAGACAGGAATGTCTTATTTATGATGCAGGGGCAAGAAGAGGTTGGAAGCATGTCCAACAGATTTAGGAACAGAGGAATAAGTTGAAGCCACTGTGGTGTGTTAATGGGGTCATGAAAGTGGACATTTGCCCTTCCTTCACCTTGCCCTCTATTTCTACTTTGTTTCTATTCCTGTGCTTTGTTTTGTCTTTCTCTTTCCCTTACAATTTTGAAACTCTAGTTCACATCCAGCTCTTACTCTTGTGCTTTTTGATTAAACAACATGTTATTAACTTTTGAATAACAAAAGTAGTTTGAATATTGCATATATTACTCTAATTTTTTTAAATTCTTTTTTTAGTATAGGACATGACCCTATTTTATTTTTGTTCTTTGGATAAATGACTCTCAATAGATATATATTCTACATTTCTTCTAGGCAAGTATAATGAATTTATTAATTTATAATACTTTTTCTGATCACATTTTTTACAGCACAAAAAGGAAGACCTTCTGAATTAGTACAAGATAGAATTGGGGAAAAAAAGATAGAATTGAATTATTTTGGAGAAGGGTATAAAACTCTAAAAATGTCTCAAAATAATTTATCATTTTGTATTAACATATTCTTGGGAATTTTTTATTCAAATATAATTAATTAGCTAAAGACAATATAATTACTTAGAGTCATTCTTAAGCCAACTAGACCCATCTAAATTCAATTCTTCTGAGTACTTTCAAAAGTTTTTTTTTAAGTAATGTTATCTTTAATTAATGTAATCTTAAAATTAATAATATTAGGTAAGTTCTGACACCTGCCTAGAGGCCCAAAATCCTAGTTCAAAAGGAAGTTTAAAAACCATAAAACTATTACGATTTTTCAGACACATATTTTTGTTCTGGATATTGCTGAGTTTGGCCTATTTATAGTCATTCCACTATCTCTGATAATGATAACCTAATTTCCCTGTGCAAAAGCACTTTTTGGAATCCCTGGGTTGCTCAGTGGCTTAGGGCCTGCCTTCAGCCCGGGGCGTGATTCTGGAGTCCCGGGATCGAATCCCACATCAGGGCCCTTGTGAGGAGCCTGCTTTTCCCTCTGCCTATGTCTCTGCTTCTCTCTCTCTTTCTGTGTTTCCCATGAATAAATAAAATCTTTAAAAAAATCACTTCATTCTCCCTATTTTGATATAGTCAGGAAGGGCTTTTAATCAAGGTAGAACTGGTTAAAGCTTATTTGTTCCAGCTATACTGACTAGAGCAGAATGACTCTACTCTGTCTAATAAATAATTGCTACCAGACTTCAACAACTGTCCTAGTTTCCATCCATTGCCAAGTCTGATTCTCTGAACTTTCTATCTGGAAGCTCTTTGATTTCCTTTACTCTCCTCATAAATTCCTTTTTTGTTTGTTTTTTTGTTTGTTTGTTTTTTTTGTCAAGTTGGTTTCTGTTGTTTGCAACTGAAATGGGCTTATATGAGCCCATTTCCAATCAACACTTGGAAACAGGTGTTCTTATGAATTTTAATATTGATGACAATAAAATCATCACCTACTAAGGGAAACACAGAAATTAATATGAAAATCTTACATCTTACTACATAAATGCAGTATGGCATTGGTTAGGCAACCCAGAATGGCCACAGAAGTTAGAGACAGTTTATAAAGAAAAAAAAAGAACAAACCTTAGATGAGTAGAAGGAAGTAACTCAAGTCAGAATGCAGGATAAAGAAAACCAAGCAGCCAGAGGAAATCAACTGGACCCTAGGGAATGTAATTGCCTGGGATAGCAAAATAATTTCTAAACCCACACTTACCCAAAGTATAGGTAAAAGAGATTCATTTTCAAAGACTAATGTCAATATCATTTTACTTTTCTTTTTTTTAAGATTTTATTTATTTATTCATGAGAGACACAGAGAAAGGCAGAGACATAAGCAGAGGGAGAAGCAGGTTCCCCAAAGGGAGCCTGAAGCAGGACTCCCAGGATCAGGCCCTGAGTTCAAAGGCAGATGGTTAACCACTGAGCAACCCAGGCATCCCCCATTTTACTTTTCAAGTTTGGAGTTTGCCATAACATTCTATACATATACTATGAAAGTAGCAAATGTAATTTTTAACCCATTGTAAGGAAAAAAAAAAATATATATATATATGCCAAATTATCCTTATCATAACACATTAGCTCTTTATGTCCCCATAAGAAACTTAATGACAACTCTTGATGACCTTCATGTTTGCAGTAGCACAATCAAACAACCTACTGCAATCATCTCTTCTTCCAAGAGTTATAGAGTTGCCTATAAAGTGGCACTCATTTGTTCAGGAAGAAAAATTAAGCAGAAAAGGAAAAATTCAAACAATCATGCAGCTGCTATGACTCCATAGCAGTCTCCTATGAACATGAAAGTCTTTGGAAAAAGTAGTACAACTGAATATTTCATCCTAGTTGAAGATCAAGTCGTTATACAGACTGACAGAAATTTGAGATTTTCTTTCTGGCTTTATGAGTCTGAGCATGAGAAGTTAAAGATTCTAGAAACTATTATTATTTTACAGATGCAGTTTAGCTAGAACATAAATGCAGTTGTTATACCTCAAATTATAGTTCTCAAAGAAAATCTCTTCAAAAATACCTTATCAGACACGTTCAGATATGGAAATCTATTCTCTTAAGAAATAATGGAATACTAAAAAGGCAGTAAGAAACCAATTCTATGCAAGTCAAAGAAAAAATGAAAACTATTACTTCCTATGTCTACATGTATGGCATTCAGACAATATGTTGAAAAATAATCAGGGCACCTGGGGTGGCCTAGTCCGTTGAGCATCTGCCTTCAGCTCAGGTCATGATCCCAGATTCCTGAGATCAAGCCCATGTTGGGCTCCCTGCTCAGCAGGGAGCCTGCTTCTCCCTCTTCCTCTGCCTGCTGCTCTCCCTGCTTGTGCTCTCTCTGTGTCAAATAAGTAAATAAAATCTTAAAAAAAAAAAAAAGAAAAAGAATCAGATAAAAATGAAAAAACAACAACTAGGCCTTTGGTTTTAGATTCTCTCCCTCCAAAATTGTCAGGAGCAGGGGATAAGAAAGCCTAAAGTAACAGAAGCATTCACTCAAAACTACTGTTCTATAACCAAACCCTGAAATGTTTCTATTCTAAGAACCCATCTAGATTCCTCCTACTAATTTGAAAGATTGTAATTCCTAGCCTCATAGAAATATACCTGTAGAATTTTTTTAAATATCTTGACTGAGAAATTATGTGAAATGAAAACTGATTTTTTTTTTAAAAAGAGACTATCACAGAAGACAGAGATCTATCTGGTTTCTTTTTCTTTTTTTTTTTTTTTCTATCTGGTTTCAACTAGAACATAAACAATGGCATGTGCAGATGTGAAAGATCTTAAAATAATTTAGCAGGGAAATCACCAGATATTGGAGAGGGTTAGCATCTGATTACATAAGAGGATACTAAATAGGCCCTTACTGTTTGGTCTCCCCCAAACTTGAGTCACTATTTCTAATCCTTCCAGCATTATATAGGAAAGAAGGGATTGGATAAGAAGGCAAGTTTTTAGGGCTATGTTTAGACTTAATCTCACAGGCCCTCTGGAGCAGCAATGTCCTCAGGTGGCTCTTTTTTCTATGAGTGCTCATGTGATTTTCAACAGCAGCTCCCTTGAAATAAACAAGTCTCCACTGCTGGCCATATAGATAGCTGTCATAGTCCCTTTTTCTTTCTGGGATCTCTTGCATGGAATCCTAAAATGACCACAAAGTGCCTTTCTCTCACATGTACACAGATGCATGTGGGCTGGTCACATGTCTGCATACCAGAGGCGAGAAAGAAGATTATCAAAATGATGCCAGGTTTCTAGTCTGGTCTGTAGATGCTACTATTATATACTGAAGAGTAAGCTGACAATGAGAAGCAGGGGAAGATGATGTTAGTTTGGGATATACCAAGATGGAGCTGCTGCACTGGTGTAGAGTAAGCAAAGCAGTGGGTGGGAAGAAGAGAAGTTAAAACAAAGCACTGGAGAATTGTTATACTTAACGATCAGGAAAAAGCAAATGAGTCAATAAAGGAAACTGAGAAGAAATAGCTAGGAAAGTAGGAAAAAGAGAAATATGTGGGTTTCAGAAGCACCAAAGAGAAAAGATGGTTTTGAACATGTTTTGGTGGGCAGTTACGTAAATGTCTGCTGAGACGTCTAGTACGTTGAGGGCTGAAATTGCTAATTAAATTAATCCATGAGGAAGTTATTTGTGATCTAAATGTATTTGATTTTACTCAGCAAAACTCATCAGCTTGACAGCCTGGGGAAGGGAGATAATTAGGTTCATTCAGGATTAGGGCATTTGCCAGAAGTTGTGGCAAAGGATAGGAAGGGAAAAGGAATTTAATCACTTAAAAAAAAAAAAAGATTTTATTTATTTATTTGACAGAGAGAGTGAGAACATCAGGGAGAGCTCCAGAGGGAGAAAAAGAAGCAGACTCCCTGAGGAGCAGGGACTCCCCAGACCATGCAGGGCTCAATCCCAGGGTCTTGAGACCATGACCTGAGCTGAAGGCAGATGCTTAATGAACTGAACAACTCAGGTGCCCCAATCACTTTTTAAAAAGTTAATACTATATATTGCTTTATTTTTTTCTTTTAATTTTATGACTATCACTCTATAGTGAGGAGGAAAAGGATGAAGAGAGGAGGCTGGAAGAATTTAGTGAAAATATCCCCTTTCTAATTTTGCCTCAGCCCTTCCTAGAGCGAGCTCTTCATAACAATACTAACAATAGAGAAGAGAAGGTTGTCGGTTGTCGAGGCCAGATCCAACTCCAATGTAAACTTCAGTAAGGTCAATAATACATCTGTGGTGCTTGCTGCTATACATGCAGCATCTTGAATGGATGGCAGATACTCAAAAATGTGAGATAAATAGTTACAAGCTGAATTTACATCTTGTGCAACTTCTTAGGAACTTAGTAAGTGAATGCACATATCTCTCCCCAAAGTGTTTCAAAATATTAAAACTATATATGGTTCTGTGACCTCCAAAAGTCTTAATTTCTCTTACATAGAGCTGAACTAAATGCCATAAATAAATAAACCATATGTGTGATTTTTGCAAAAGACTGTAATATTATGTTTTCAGCAAGCTGGTGCACCTAGACAAAATTGAGAAAGCAATATTCTAACACAAAGTGGGAACACTTTTATGAAAGCCTCTTAAAATATCCAAATATCGACCTCATTTACATATAAATACTCAAAACCCTCAATGGAGGTCACACAACAGAAAGTCACCTCAACAACTGGAGAGATAGACACACACAGAGAATCACAGTATACCAGGAGCAGAAGAGATTGTTCAAGCCAGTAACTGATAGAAAAATGTAAAGGGTAATTTTTATTGCTGCAAACTGAGCATGGAAAAGATTGAGAGATAAGAATTCCTAGGAACCCTGCCTCACAGAAATAACCCAACACTCTCATTAGTTTGTGTTCAGGAGTGTGTCTCCCATCTTGTTCTTAAGTTGAAGTTTGAGGGGGGCAATCCCCACATCTCTGCAGAGGGGGAGGACAAAGTAACCACTTTTAAATATTCCCAGAGCTCAGTGTTATAGACTATAACTAATGTGGGTTCCACCAGAGCCTACCTACTCCAGCCAGCTCTCAGCTTTCTGTCTCTTCCAGAAGGATGTGAGGGACGTGGAAGGCAGAGAGGAGTTGTGAGAGTTATAGCCAAAGATGCAGGCTCACCAAAACACTGAGACCCAATTGTAGGATTATAGAATGTGCTCTTTCCTCTCCCCAAAACATCAATCAGGCTCCTGTATAACAGAGGCAAATTATACCTAAAAGGATTAGAAACCCACTTAAGAAGATTTAAAGAAACCTAAAGACAACAGAGGAGCCAATAAAAAGACTGCCAAGGGATTTTTTTTTTTTTTTAGCCTCTAAGACCTACAGTTACAGCAAAGAGTAAAACACAGCCTAACTTCTTACAGATAAACATAACACCTCAAATGAAAGGCTTGTTTACTGAATCCCTTTCACCCAGTTTATCATGTCCCTCTTTCAACAAAATATTACCAGTTATGCTAAAAGCAAGCAACACAGGCTGAAGATATAATCAAGCATCAGAAACAGACTCAGAGCAGAGATTTTGGAACTGTCAGATGAGGGATTTAAAGAACACTGATTATTGTGCTAGGAGGGCAAATGGAATCACAAAACTGAAGGAAAAAACAAAGTTAGAGGACACTGGCACCAACCTGACATTAAGACTTACTATAAGACTACAGGAATCAAGTCCGAGTGACATAGACAAACAAATAGGTTAGTAGAACAGAACAGAGAGCCAAGAAACTGACCCATACAAATATAGTCAACTGACCTTTGACAAAGGAGCAAAGGCAAGTCAGTGGAGAAAGGGTAGCCTTTCCAACAAATACTGTTGAAGAAACAAGACATACGCATGCAAGAAAATGTATCCAGAAAGAGATGTTATCCCTTTCACAAAAACTAACTCAAATGGATCATACATCTAAATGTTAAATGAAAACTATAAATCTTGGGACACCTGGGTGGCTCAATGGTTGAGTGTCTTCCTTTGGCTCAGGCCACAATCCCAGGGTCCTAGGATCGAGTCCCATATCAGACTTCCCACGGGGAGCCTGCTTCTCCCTCTGCCCATGTCTGTGCCTCTCTCTCTGCATCTCTCATGAATAAATAAAATCAAAAAGAAAAAGAAAGAAAACTATAAATCTTCTAGAAGATAACATAGGGAGAAAATCTAGAGATCTTGGGTTTAGCAATGACCATTTAGATAAGATAATAAAAGCATAACCCAGTCATTTTCATATTATTCCTTATAGATTACACATTTTCCATAATAATAACATATTTTGATTTTACTATGTTTAGTAATATATTTTAGAGCATTTTTAGATTTACTGGAAAGTTGTCCAGAAAGTACAGAGAATTCCCATATGCTTCCTCTCTTGCCTGCACATATTTTCTTCTACTATTAACAACCTTGCATTAGTAGATATATGTGTTACAATTGGTGAATCAGTATTGATGCATTTTTATTAATCAAAGCCCAGGTGCTCTGTAAGTGATTTACTTATAAACAGTGATACGTTTACATCAACTTAAAGTATAGGATCTGTAGATGAGAATTTCTATCAACACTATATGCATAAATAAATGAGCTCAGGAACAAAGGACAAAGAGATTGAACATTCAAAGGAGCTAAAATTACAAAGTACTTGAATGTTTTCATTCAGAAAGCTATCAAAATGGCCTGTCATTGAACATTTTGGTCACATTTTCAATTCAGCATCTCCAATTACAACACTAAAGTTTACAAAATGGTTTCTATTGAAATTTCCCATTTTCACTAGCATATAACTCCTTTGAACAATCTCTGTTGGTTTTACACTTTACCTTTCCTGTTTATTGCTGAATGAGAAATCTGAAAGATGTGGTGAAAATCCTTTTAGCTATAATTAGTTTTATTTGTTAGAGCTAGTATCAAATTAACACAATCAAAAGGAGTCTTTTCCCATTTTTCCCCCAAATTTTGGTATAATGAGGCATTGCTAGTAGTAGAAAGGGAATAAATAAGAAAGATCATGAGAATATATCAGGTATAAACAGGGTGCTATTAATGTTTGAAGATGGCAATATGTATCATATGACTTTCTAACTGAAGCTGAAAACACCATAAAATGTATGCCTTTCATTCACTGTAGAAATGAGTACTTACTACTTGCAGAGCACTATGCCAGGTATTAGTAATTTATGTGTGAAGACTGATGAAAACCCACTATGGCCTTAAATAGGACATATTATGTCTTGATAGAATAACTTCAATACAAAGCCACTTTAAGAGTTATGTCATTCCTAAGTGAAATAGGTCAGACAGAGAAAGATAAATACCATATGACCTCAATTATATGTGAAATCTAAAAACAAAACAAATGAATAAACAAACAAAAATCAGAATTAGACTATAAACACAAAGAGCTGGTATTTGCTCAGGGGCAGCAGATGGAGACATGGCAAAATGGGTAAAAGGGAGAGGGGGACACAGACTTCTTTGGAACAAATAAGTCATGGGAATAAAAGATACAGCATAAGAAATATAGTCAATGATACTGTAGTAGGGTCACCAGATGGTGACAGATGGTAGCAACACTTGTGGTGAGCTTAGCATAATGTGTAGACTTGTGGAATCACTATACTGTATACCTGAAACTAATGTAACATTATATGCCAACTACATTCAAATAAAATAAAATAAAATAAAATAAAATAAAATAAAATAAAGTAACAAAGGTAAGGGGAAGAAAAAATTCATCAAAAAGAACAATTGTTCATCAGGATGTGATGTACAGCATAGTGACTCTAGTTAATAATCTTGTATTGCATATTTAAAGTTACTAAAAAAATAAATCTTAAAAGTCCTCAACACAAGAAAAAAAGAATTTATAACTATGTACAACTCAAGGCAGAAGACAAAGAAATCTTTTTTTTTTTTAGAAAAAAACTATAAAACTATCTTTTCAGGTTTACCACAGCATATAAATAGATTAGTCAGTAAAAAGTGGCCTTTATAAATACTTGAATGTATTATCAATGTATACACATGTCTTTATCAATGTCATCATTCTCTCTGTTTCAGCATTTTTCCCTTGCCTCATCAGGACCAAGGTTCTGATCATTTTTTACCATCAGTTTTTTGGACAACAGCCCATCTTCCTTATCAGTAAAGAAATCTAGCCCTGCCCAATTATTCAACCTTTATCTCTAGAGCTGAACTTTTCAGATAAATCAGATCAAAAGGAAAGGTGAAGAGCATGGGTACATTCAGGCCTTTTCCCCCTAGGTCCCAAGTACACATCTAAAAGTCATTTCCACACCAGCCTTTTTCTCCCCTGCATTTTCTAACTTTCTACTACTGCCTAGCCTCATAGGGCTAATCCTAGAAGTAAACACCATGGGTGCTAATTATATCTGCCCCATGCTTCCCAAGTATACAATAGTATGTAATTTAATATAATTTCTTATCCTCATAATTAAGTCATTCATCTTGCATTTCTTAGTGCCTGGTAGGGCAGCAAACAATTAGGACATACTATTTGACTGATTTGATATTGTTAAGAAGAAAGAAAAAAAACTGGCCTTAAATGGAGTCACTTGCACTCATGATAGCAAACAGACTTTAACTTCAGGAATGTGACCTTTAAACAGTAATTCTGGGATTTTCTGAGCAGCAATAGTGAGGTAATCTGCATGACAGACCCCTGCCTTTCCCCCAAAGGAAGGTGACCTTGCCTGAAACAATTCTTTCTTTTCGATAATAACTTTCTTGTCCCCCCCTCCATTACCATATTTTATAGGAGAAGCCTTCCATTTTGTACAGCTCCTCAGAGCTCCTTTCTACTTGCTAGACAGGATGCTGCCTCACTCGTGAATCCTTGAATAAAGTCATTTAGATCTTTAAATTTAATCAGATACATTTTGTTTTTGAACAATCTTAAGGTAATTCTTCGCTGTAGCCATTTCATTTCCTGCGTGCATTTCCAGGTAAATGGTGGACTTATTTTATTAAACATGGAGAATCAAATTATGTCCTTCTTTCTAATCAATATCAACTTTAAATTCTTATCTTAACATGGTATTAAATAAATTGCCATTCTACTTCTCTGCAGAACGACTTGACTCCCTCTGGCTATTTTTATTCCTAGAAAGGACAAGTCTGGAGAAGCTGGCCCTTTTGTATTTTCCCACTTCACTTCACTTCACTTCACTATTATTACTCCATTTTATCTTTAGGTAAAAGTGTGGGCTAGCTGACTGTCAAGAGAGCTCAAGGAATGGCAATGCTATTTACACAGAAAATAAGAAAAATATAAGAAGTGGTTTTATTAAAGCATGGGGACAGGACCCTTGGGCAGAAAGAGCTGCACTACGGTTGTGAGGAGCGACTGGTTATATAACTTCAAGTTGAGAGGGAGTTAAGGATAGTGGAAGTCTCTATGGAATTTGGAAGCCAGGTTTCCAGGATCTTGAGGGGTCATTTACTACTGTAGTAAAACCTTAGTCATGAGACACTTCAGATATATACAATGGGCCATATGCTTGGAGGATGATGACCAACATATATGTTGGAGAAGTAGAGGTAAAGGAAGTTTCCAAATGGATTTTTCTATGTTAAAGAAGACTTACAGCATCCTGGAAGTCAGGCTAATGTCAAGCTAAGGTTGCCTTCTGCCTTTAGCACAGTATTAACATTAAGGTAGCTGAGCTCCATCCATTCCTGATCAAAACTCTTCAGAGTGTAGGGATAAGGGGAACATTCCTTAACATCTTAAAAGCCATTTACGAAAAGCCCACAGCAAATATCATTCTCAATGGGGAAGCACTGGGAGCCTTTCCCCCAAGATCAGGAACAAGACAGGGATGTCCACTCTCACCACTGCTCTTCAACATAGTACTGGAAGTCCTAGCCTCAGCAATCAGACAACAAAAAGAAATAAAAGGCATTCAAATTGGCAAAGTAGTCAAACTCTCCCTCTTCACCGATGACATGATACTTTACATAGAAAACCCAAAAGACTCCACCCCAAGATTGCTAGAACTCATACAGCAATTCAGCAGTTTAGCAGGATACAAAATCAATGCCCAGAAGTCAGGGGCATTTCTATACACTAACGATGAGACTGAAGAAAGAGAAATTAAGGAGTCAATCCCATTTACAATTGCACCCAAAAGTATAAGATACCTAGGAATAAACCTAACCAAAGAGGTAAAGGATCTACACCCTAAAAACGATAGAACACTTCTGAAAGAAATTGAGAAAGACACAAAAAGATGGAAAAATATTCCATGGTCATGGATTGGCAGAATTAATGTTGTGAAAATATCAATGTTACCCAGGGCAATTTAAAAATTTAATGCAATCCCTATCAAAATACCATGGACTTTCTTCAGAGAGTTAGAACAAATTATTTTAGGATTTGTGTGGAATCAGAAACGACCCTGAATAGCCAGGGGAATATTGTAAAAGAAAACCATAGCTGGGGCCATCACAATGCCAGATTTCAGGTTGTACTACAAAGCTGTGGTCATCAGGACAGTGTGGTACTGGCACAAAAACAGACACATAGATCAATGGAACAGAATAGAGAACCCAGAAGTGGACCCTCAACTTTATGGTCAACTAATATTCGATAAAGGAGGAAAGACTATCCACTGGAAGAAAGACAGTCTCTTCAATAAATGGTGCTGGGAAAATTGGACATTCACATGCAGAAAAATGAAACTAGACCACTCTCTTTCACCATACACAAAGATAAACTCAAAATGGATGAAAGATCTAAATGGGAGACAAGATTCCATCAAAATCCTAGAGGAGAACACAGGCAACACCTTTTTTGAACTCGGCCACAGTAACTTTTTGCAAGATACATCCACGAAGGCAAAAGAAACAAAAGGAAAAATGAACTATTGGGACTTCATCAAGGTAAGAAGCTTTTGCACAGCAAAGGATACAGTCAACAAAACTAAAAGACAACCTGCAGAATGGGAGAAGGTATTTGCAAACGACGTATCAGATAAAGGGCTAGTTTCTGAGATCTATAAAGAACTTATTAAACTCAACACGAAAGAAACAAACAATCCAATCATGAAATGGGCAAAAGACATGAACAGAAATCTCACAGAGGAAGACACAGACATGGCCAACACGCACATGAGAAAATGCTCTGCATCACTTGCCATCAGGGAAATACAAATCAAAACCACAATGAGATACCACTTCCCACCAGTGAGAATGGGGAAAATTAACAAGGCAGGAAACCACAAATGTTGGAGAGGATGTGGAGAAAAGGGAACCCTCTTACACTGTTGGTGGGAATGTGAACTGGTGCAGCCACTCTGGAAAACTGTGTGGAGGTTCCTCAAAGAGTTAAAAATAGACCTGCCCTATGATCCAGCAATTGCACTGCTGGGAATTTGCCCCAAAGATACAGATGCAGTGAAACGCCGAGACACCTGCACCCCGATGTTTCTAGCAGCAATGTCCACAATAGCCAAACTGTGGAAGGAGCCTCGGTGTCCATCGAAAGATGAATGGATAAAGAAGATGTGGTCTATGTATACAATGGAATATTCCTCAGCCATTAGAAACGACAAATACCCACCATTTGCTTCAACGTGGATGGAACTGGAGGGTATTATGCTGAGTGAAATAAGTCAGTCGAAGAAGGACAAACATTATATGGTCTCATTCATTTGGGGAATATAAAAAATAGTGAAAGGGAATAAAGGGGAAAGGAGAAAAAAATATGTGGGAAATATCAGAAAGGGAGACAGAACATGAGAGTCTCCTAACTCTGGGAAATGAACTAGGGGTGGGGGCAGGGGAGGTGTGTGGGAGGTGGGGGTGACTGGGTGGTGGGCACTGAGGGGGGCACTTGACGGGATGAGCACTGGGTGTTATTCTGTATGTTGACAAATTGAACACCAATAAAAAATAAATTTATTAAAAAGAAAAAAAGAAAGGTAGCTGAGCTCCTGGAGGAGGTCATTTGGTTGTCTTGAGTTGTAAGGAAATTGAATTTTTTTTCTACATTTCTATTGTCTTTGTTCTCCACATCAACTTTTTGACATTTAGACAACGTGTTCCTTTTTAGTTTTCTAAATGTTGACAAAGACATTTAGGGTATAGATATGGAATGATATACTTTGAATTGATTTTATTGGAGGAGAAAAAAATCCTCTATAGGTCGAGACCTAGATATATATTCCATTGTGTTTTTTATTTCTTCATTATGAATAAAGAATGCAAATTTGTTAGGAATATTTCATGAGAGTGTCTTTGGGTGCAACCTCTAATAAATTCCAATAAATCTGAAAATTTTTAAAAGCATGTTAGAAATAGTAGACTATATGTTAACTAACTTGAATTTAACTAAAAACTTAAGAAAAAAAGAAATAGATTACAACTTTTAATATCATCCAAAACTGTAGTAATTTCAATTAATATCATTACAGTCAATTGAACACAGCAAAATTATAAGCTTCATAGCACCCTTGCCCACATTTGACCCCCCCCCCCAAAAAAGACACATAGAGGATTATTACTTAGGATACTGAAGCTTGAAGCACATGTATTAAATTTGGGCACTCTTGGTGAAAATGAGAATGGGTTTCCTCATTATGAAACCTGACATCCTTCATCTAAAGCCAAATGAGATAATAAAGTAAGAGAAACGAGATATATTTTCTGCATAAAGAACCATATAATCCTTTACCTCATTTAAATAATAGATTCATAATTTTATTCCAACCAAACTATTTGTTGAAACATTGACATGCTCGATAATGCCCCATGCTTGAAATATACTTTTTATTTCTGTATAAATAAATGCACAAGTATTTGTTTTGATTTGATTTGGGTCTAGTTATTTTTATGGAGCTTCTCCTGTGCCATATATTATAAACTATGGCAATATAAGGAGGTAATTTTTCAAAAACAGGATGACAAACTACTTTTATATAAAACTGAGAGCCAATGAGACTAAACTGGCAACATTTAACGCACCTATGAAAATCTGAAAATAACTAAAGTGTGCCATTCCTAAAATAGCTTATCCAGAAGTAGGATTTTTAATTCTTGAAGATAGAGCTCATATAAAAGAATCAGCTCAAATTCGTAAAGATTTCATAAAAATAGGTAATGTCAATATACACTAAAAAGAAGTATATATTTTTCTCTATTTTTTTACTTAAAAATCTTTTCCAAATTCTTAAGCAAAGTGAGTGATGAAAACATGGATGTTCATCATATCATTCTCTATTCTTTTCTACCTGGTTGAAATACTTCATTATTTTAAAATAATTTTAAAATACTTTAAATTTTCATTTCACAAGCACTAACAAAATCTCTGGAACTTGGATTGTATTAAATGATTATGCTTCCATATTCAAATATTTAAAACAAAATATAAAGATAATTTTCCATAACATAGATTATTATGCCTAGCACAATATTACACTCCTGAGTATGAACAAGCAGACACATTTCAATCCCATCAACCCTACCAGTTTCTCCCTAAAATTCTTAAAAGCAAAGAATGACTATAAAAATTAGTTTTCTAAGATTAATAATCCAAGAGATCTTTAAAATTTTAGTTAGCTTTTTTTCCCCACCTTGATAAGACTTTATGAAGTCACAAAAAATAAACTCCTTAATTCAGTTCAGCATATAACGCCAAATTGAGACCTTCTTTAAGAATTCAAACTTTAGTGGAGTCATCAAAATATAGCAGCTGATACATATGGAAGTATTTTTATGAACTATATTTTATACTCAATAACTCAAATTAAATAGAGTTTGCTTTATTGACTGATGCACTCTAATGCAATTCTAAAAGAAAAAATATCTATCTCTAAATCTATAGTAAGTGCCAGCAACTTTGGAGTTCCTAGAAGCTTTAGTGGGGAGAGTGGGGATATTGGGCTCCAGCTGACAGACACTAAGACTTCCTATCTTCTTTCTTCTTCCAGTCCCATCAGCACCACTAGAATGATCTCTACATTAAATCCCTCTCTACTCAAAATATTCAGAATGGCTTGTTTTCTCTGCGTAGGCACTACCAACTGATAACACTAGTATGAAATAGATCAACAAAATCTTGTCAATCAGAATAATTAGAAAATGTTAAGTCCCTCAGTGAACTGCATAGTAGCTGCCAGAAACAGTAAACAAACAGCAATCTAAATGTATTAATATATGTATAATAAAAATTCTATGATAAAGCAGGTCAGGAAAGTCAGTACATTTGGGTAGGTCACTGAAAGCTAATGCTACATTTGAAAATTCAAATGGAGTATGCAAATACAAAATAGTTACTACCATTCTATGATTTTTTTTCTGATTGATAGTTGATTAGCTAAGAAATATTAGAATCACATTTATTATTTTAATAATATATTTTTAATAACCCTAACTTCCACTGTTCATTGATTTAATTCAACATTACTGATTTTCTTCTATGTGCTAAGAATTCCAAGTATAAAGAAAAGCAAAATAATATACCAATTGCTTTAACAATCGGAGTCTAATCATTTTCCCCTTAAACAATAGCCTTCCTATATTCATAACTTTAAGTTATGAATATGTCACTCTCATTTTGAAGCAGGGAGATCTTATTGTTTTTCAATTAATATTTTACTTAAAGAATAAAGTTTTTACTTACATAATACATTATTATACTTTGAAACAAAGAAGAAATCTATCTAACATTAAAGTATTTGTATTAAAACGATATGCCATTAAAATAATGTGTAAAGTATCAAAAATTATGAAAATCTAATGATATAAGTAATTTTTCATTGCTTAAAGAAGATACTAATGGTAAAAAGCACCACTTAGAAAACAAACATTCCTTGTGTGCTTACTATGTGCCATGAAGGGTGCTAGACACCAGGGAACTAAGGAATACGATGCAGGTATATCTCTGAGGCACTCACAGGTCCAATATAACTTCTCTTTACATATAAAAGTGGTCACTTCAAGGAACCTCAAAAAAGAAAAATGCAAAATTCTTATTTAAAATGATGATATATAAATTACATATAAAGCAAATTTGCAAAGGTCCTCTAATAAATCAGAGGCTTGGAGGTTGGATTCCTTCTTGCAATAAATTCTGAGAAATGTGGGATCCCTGGGTGGCTCAGTGGTTTGGCGCCTGCCTTTGGCCCAGGGCGTGATCCTGGAGTCCCGGAATCGGATCCTGCGTCAGGCTCCCGGCATGGAGCCTGCTTTTCCCTCTGCCTTTGTCTCTGCCTCTCATTCTCTCTCTGTGTGTGTCTATCATAAATAAATAAATCTTTTTAAAAAAATTCTGAGAAATGTACATACATTGAAAATATAAGTGATTACAAATATAATTTTCACTAAAAGTGATTTGGATCCAAATTATCTACGAGGAACATTAGAAATTTCAAATTATATATCTGAAGCTTTGGTTGATTATAAGCTCTGTATCTGGCTTTAAAAAAATTCTTAGTGTAACTTTTTTTGCTTATTTTTTTGAATTTAAATATTGTCGACTCTATTCTTCTAGGAATGAATATTAGAAAATGGTATTTTCTGTAATGTGTGTTAAACCAAATGTGCTTAGTTCTGTACAATAATAATTCTATATCATAAGCTTGGAAATAAAGAATCATATCTACTGACAAAATTAATATACTATAAAAATTAAAAATGATAATTAATATTATATCCTATACAAATTCACTACCTGTTAGGCCTAAAACATTAAACTTTGCTACTCAGGCTTCTTTTCAACATCCTACAAAAGCATATTTTCAATGTGAGGAAAAATACACAATGGCTCTTTACTCTGGTTAGCTTGTTTTTAAACAAACACATATTATTCATTCCATAAAAATTGCAGCCTTTTTGGCATAAGAGGCAAAGAGGGAAAAAATGTGATTTAAAAGAGAACAAACATCACCTTGAATCTGTCCCAGTTCTCCATTCCTGTCAAATTTTAATTGGCTTCAGTAACACGAGAAAGGAAATACCTAGTCATTTTAACCAGGTGTTCTGAACAACTTTCACCCATACTCATATCCAGGTTCCATACAAATAGATTTAAAAAGAAAAAAGAAAACAAAGAGAATATTTTTCCATACACATCTAATCCTGAGTCCGCACAGCCTGTGTTGCTCTTACCATTTTTTCACATATTTTTACTGATCAATGAACCTTCAAGTTTACATTTGAATCCAGCCATTAAGAAATAAGCACTAAGCACAAGAATCAGCTTTAATATGCCTTAGTTAACTTTGTCCAAACACATAGAAGGTACCATGTGTTTAGAAGAAACTGCGCTAGGAACAAGCTAGAATGTCTGTAATTGATTTCTTTCACAGTGTGAACTAATGAGTTACAAACAGAAAATACTTCTTGTTTGATCACTTAAAAAAAAAAAAAAAACCTCTGACTTCAAAAATGCTTTCTGAATTTTCCTTCTCAAGATGCCCTAAGACAAATTTTTATAATTTATGGTTACTTTTAAAAGTCTGTACAGATTTTGTTTCCTGTAATGGCAAAATAGATGACTCCCATGGACAGCAACTATAAACTCTAGACAAAATATGAATAAAAACAATCATTTTAAGTTAAGGCACTAAAGAATGAGCAAAACTTTTGGAACTTATGGAGAAAACACCTATGAAAGAGAGTAACTGCACTGGGTGAAATTTATGTTCATGCAAATTTGTCTGCGAGGGCACATCCCATTCTGAGTAGCCCAAGACATTGTGTACTCAGAAGACAGAATTCAGGCCTGAGAGAGAAAATTCCCAGTAAAGAGAACTATAAAGAAAAGGGAATAAATCTTTTTGTAAACCTATCCAAACCCTGGACTGGTCTCTGAACTACATATACTCCCTGGGACCAGGTGAAAAAAGTACTGGAGGCTCAAAGAACTGATGAGAAATTTTAACGATTTGCACACCAGAGTTGTGGCAAAGTTAGAAGTTGCAATGCAGCTAAGTTAACTGCCTGCTAGAACAAAAGTCAAGATTCTACACTGAAAGACAAAAAAAATCCAGAATCCCTAAAATACATCAACCATGATGTCCAATACACAGCAACAAAAAAATTGACATTAAAAAAAGCAAATAGCAAAATAAAAAGTGTCCACGATCAAGAGAAAAATCACTTAATAGATAGCAACTCCAGGATTATCCAAATTTTGGAGTTGGCAGACTTCAGAGAAGCTATTATGAACATGTTCAAAAATATAAAAGAAAAAGATTTGAAAACCATAATAGTGAACAACATGGAAATTAGAGAACTGAAAATCACAATTCTAAGTTAAAATTTTACTGGATAGTCTTAACAGCATATTTGAGATTCCAAGTGAAAGGCACAAAAAACTTGGAGATAAATTACAATTTTCCAATCTAAGGAAAAAGAGAAAAAATTATTATAAAAGGCATTGAAAAAACCATTCCTAACAAAACTTCAATGACATTGTTCACAAAACTAGAACAATTCTAAGATTTGTATGGAACCACAAAAGACGGCAACTAGCTGCACAAAGAGGTACAGAGTTAAAGGAATCATGCTTTCTGATTTTAAACTATATTACAAAGCCATAGTAATCAAAACAATACAGTATTGGCATAAATATAGATACATAGATCATTAGAACAGAATGGAGAACCCAAAAATAAACTCAAACATATATGGCCAATTAATTTACAACAAAGGAACCAAGAATATACAATGGGGAAGGGACAGTCTCTTACATGGTGTTGGGAAAAGTAGACAATCACTTGCAAAAGGATAAAATTGGACCACTACCTTACACTATACACACAAGTTAATTAAAAATGGATTAAAGACTTGAACCTAGGACCTGAAACCATAAATCTCCTAGACTAAAACATGGGCAGTATACTTCTTGACATTGGCCTTGGTGATAACTTTTTGGATTTGACACCAAAAGCAAATGCAACAAAGACAAAATTAAACAGGTAGAACTCAAACCAAAAACCTACTGCACAGCGAAGGAAACCATCAATGAAAGGCAACCTCAGGAATGGGAGAAAATATTTGCAAATCATATATCTTATAAAAGATTAATGTCCAAAATATATGAAGAACTCAGATAACTCAATAACAAAAGAACAACCTGATGATAAAATGGACAAATCTAAATAGGCATTTTTTCAAAGAAGACACACAGATGAGGAACAAGTAAGTGAAAAAGTATTCAACATCACTAGTTATCAGGGAAATGGATATCAAAACTACAATAAGATATCACCTCATACCTGTTATAATGGCTATTGTCTAAAAGACAATAAATAGCAAATGTTGGAAAGAACATAGAAAAAAGGAAACCCTTGTGTAGTAATTATCTCTCTGTGACTGGCTTATTTCACGTAGCATAATTTCTTCTAAGTTCCTCCATGTTGTCACAAATGGCAGTTTGGGGGCACCTGAGTGGGTCTGTCAGTTTAAGTATCCAACTTGATTTCAGCTCAGGTCATGATTTCAGGGTCATAAGATTGAGCCCTGCATTGGGCTCCATACTCAGTAGGTAGTCTGCCTGAGATTCTCTCTCCCTCTCCCTCAGCCCTTCCCTTGCCCTGTGCACTCTCTCTTTCTCTCTAAAAAATAAAGAAATAAATCTTTAAAAACAACAACAACAAATGGCAGGGTTTCTTTCTTTAAGGCTGAATAATATCCTACTCTGTGTGTGCATATGTGTGTACATGCTCATGACATTGTCTTTATCCATTCAACCATCCATGAATACTTAAATTGTTTCTATGTCTTGGCTATTGTAAAGAATGCTGTAATGAAATAGGAATGCACGTATCTTTTCAAGTTACTGTTTTCATTTCCTTTTGATAAATACCCAGAAGTAGGATAGCTAGATAATATAATAGTCTATTTTTAATGCTTTTAGGAAACTCCACAGTGTTTTCCATAATGCCTATACCAATTTGTAATCCCACCATCAGTGTACAGTGGGTCCCTTTTCATTGTAGTCCTCAACAAAATAACAGCAAACAATACAATTCAATTAAGTACATTAAAAGGACCACATTCTATGATCAAGTGGGATTTATCCATGCAATTCAAGGATGGTTAAATATATGCAGATCAGGAAGTGTAATACACCACATCACCAGAATGATGTATATCATATAATCATCTCAACAAACACAGAGAAAGCGCTTGACAAAACTCAACATTCTCTCATCATAAAAACACTCAACAAATTAGGCATAAAATGAATGTACCTCAATATAATAAATATTGCATATGACAAACCCACAGGTAATATCATCATACCCAATAATGAGAAGCGGAAAGCTTTTCCTCCAAGATCAGGAGTAGGACAAAGATGCCTATTCTTTCCACTTGCATTCAACATAGTATTACAAGTCCTAACCAAAACAATTAAGCAAGAAAAATATATAAAAGACGTCTAAATCAGAAAGTCTCAATAAATTTTAACATATTTAAAGAATACAGATTAGAGAGGTGTCCAAAATGGCAGAGGAGTAGGAGATTTTAGTTTCATTCACTTTAGCAGAAATTCAGCTAGATAGCTATCAAATCATTCTGAAGAACTGCAAACTCAACCAGAGATCTAAGAATAGCTGCATCTCTACAAATAGAACAGCAATCACTTTGGGCAAGGTAAGAGGTGTGAAGAAGTGAATACAAGGCAATATATGGGAAGACAGACCTAGGGGGAGGGAGTCTCTGGTAGCTGGCACCAGAAAGTGATAGAATAGTGGAGTGCAAAACTGGAACTTTTTGAAGTCTGCTGCAGTAAGGGACTTCCCAGCCTGGAAGGTGCTCAGGTGGCAAAGCAGGAGCAGCATTTTAGGTAGGACAGTGTGGTCTCAGGATCCTTGGAGTCACAGGAAGACCAGTGGTGCCTGATTGCAGCAGAGTTCCCAGGCATCACAGTGGAGGAAGCCAGCTGCATTCAGCGAGCTCAGGAGTGGGCTCTTGGCTCAGGTTGCCATAAACTGAACCACAGCTCAGTTGCGGGACTGCTCTCTGAGCAGACAACCAAGCAAGCAGCAGAACCACCACAAGACACCCTCTCCCTCCCCTGGGAGGAGAAGCATGGGTGTGTGGCTCAGCAGCCTGCAGGGTTTGGAGACTCCAAAAGAGGGTCGCATGCCTCAGACAGAAATGCTCAGTCACAGGCTGGGTCAGCTTGGAGTGCGAATGCAGACCAGGAAGACAAGAATGATTGACTGCTTTTTCCTGAGGGAACACTGAGGAGTGGGGCCCCTGGCTTTTGGCTCCAGGACTGGAGATTGGGAGGCTACCCTTTTCATTCTCATTCTCTAAAGAGATACAGAAAGACTTCCGGGAGCAGAAGCCACATAGAGCAATCTGGAGCTTATTATTTAGCCTGGCCCCACCCCTGCAAAGGTGATGCAAATCTGCCCAGGGCAAAAACACCTGAGAATCAGCCCAACAGGTAGTTCACCCCAGAAAATTAGCAAAAGCATCCAGCCAAGACCAAGTTCACAGAGAATTGCAAGACTCCAGTGCTAGGGTAATATAGCATACAGAACTCATGGTTGTTTCCCATGATTCTTAGTTTTTCAATTTTAATATTTTTTCTCTTTCCCTTTTCAACAAATTTCTTTCATCAATTCTTTTTTAATATTTTTAATTTTTACAGTTACATTTTACACTTTTATTGTATTTAATTAAATTCTGGGTGTTTTTTTTTTAAGATTTTATTTATTTATTCATGAGACACACACACACACACAGAGGCAGAGACACAGGCAGAGGGAGAAGCAGGCTCCATGCAGAGAGCCTGACGTGGGACTCAATCCTGGGACTCTAGGATCACGACCTGAGCTGAAGGTGGCACTAAACTGCTGAGCCACCCGAGCTGCCCAAATTCTGGGTGTATTAACTACACTCAGAATCTAGCATATGGTTCTGTTCTCTTCACCTGTCTGATCATGTTCTCTCTTTTTCTTGGTTTTTAAACTATTTTTTAATTTTCATATTTATAGTCATATTCTATCCTTTCAATGTATTTTAATTTTATGTTTTAATTTTATGGATTTAATTATATATATAATTTTTTTCTTTATTTACAATTTTAAGATGTAGTTTCTTCTAACAAGCTAACCAAAATACACTCAGGACATAGTGTATTGTTCTGTTCTGTTCACTTATCTGTTTATATTCCTTTTTTTCTTTGTCTTTTCATTTTCATTTTTACAGTTAGATTTTATCATTTCATTGTATTTAAATTTATTTTTGTACATATATAATTGTTTCTTTCTTTACAGTTTTGGGATCTAGTTTCTAGCAAACAGATCAAAAAATACATAGGATCCAGTCAATTACTCTGTTCTGTCCACCTGTCTGACTATATCTTTTTTAAAAAATTTTTTTTCAAAAAAAATTTTTGTTTTCAGTTTTGAGTCTCTTCTGATTTGTTTAGTATATATTGCTCTGGGGTCATTGTTGTCATTTTAGTATTTTTTTTTTCTCTCATTCACATATTCTTTTCTGGATAGAATAACAAGATGGAAAAAACCTCAAAAAAAGAGAACAAAAGTAGTACTGACTGCCAGGAACCTAATTGGTATGTACATAAGTAAGATGGTTGGAACCAGAGTTCAGAATACCAATTATAAAAATAATAGCTGGACTTAAGAAAAGCACAGAACACACTAGAGAATTCTTTTCTGGAGAAATAAAAAAAGGTAAAATCTAAAGTGAAATAAAAAAGGCTACTAATGAGATACAATTTAAAAAATGGATGTTCTAACTGCAGGATAAATGAGGCAGAAGAGAGAATTAGTGATACTGAAGACAAAATGATGGAGAATAAAGCAGTTGAGAAAAAGAGATACAACTTGGATCATAAGGGGAGAATTCAAGAGATAAGTGATACCACAAAGCAAAACAATATTAGAATAATTGAGATCCCAGAAGAAGAGTAAAGGGGCGAGGGAGGAAGAACATTTATTGGAGCAAATTATAGCAGAGAACTTCCCTAATCTGGGGAAGGAAACAGGCATTCAATCAAGGAGAGAGATCGCCCTCAAAATCAGTAAAAATAGGTCAATAACTTGACATATAATAGTGAAACTTGCAAATCTCAGAGACAAAGAAAAAAATCCTGAAAGCAGGTCTGGACAAGAGGTCCATAACCTACAACGGTACAAACATTAGACTGGCAGAAGACCTATCCATAGATACCTGGCAGGCCAGAAAAGACTGGCATCATATATTCAGGGTGTTAAATGAGGAAAATATGCAGCCAAGAATGCTTTATCCAACTAGGATGGCATTCAAAATAGAGGGAGAGATAAAAAGCTTCCAGAACAAATAGAAACTGAAGAATTTGTGATCACTAAACCAGCCCTGCAAGAAATATTAAAAGGGATCATTTGGGTAGCTCAAGTGGCTCAGCAGTTTAGCACTGCCTTCAGCCCAGGGTGTGATCCTGGAAACCCAGGATCGAATCCCGCGTCTGGCTCCCTGCATGGAGTCTGCTTCTCCCTCTGTCTGTGTCTCTGCCTCTCTCTCTCTCTCTCTCTCTCTGGGTGTGTGTGTGTGTGTGTGTGTGTGTGTGTGTGTGTGTGTGTCTCATGAATAAATAAATAAAATCTTTAAAAAAATAAAGGGATCCTTTAAGCAAAGAGAGAGCCTAAAAGCAACACAGACCAGAAAAGAACAGAGACAATATACAGAAACAGTGACTTTATAGGTAATACAATGGTGCTAAAGTCATATCTTTCAATTATTACTCTGAATGCAAATGGGCTAAATGCTCCAATCAAAAAACACAGAGTATCAGATTGGTTTAAAAAGCAAGACTCATAGATATACTGCTTACAAGAGATTCATTTTAGACCCAAAGACACCTCCAGATGGAAAGTGATGGGGTGCAAAACCATTCATCATTCTAATGGACATCAAAAGAAAGCTGGGGTGGCAATCTTTATATAAGAAAAGTTAGGTTTCAAACCAAAGACTGTAACATGAGATGAGGAAGCACACTATCATAATTAAGGGGTCTATACAATAAGATCTAACAATTGTAAATATTTATGTCCCTAACATGGGAGTAGCCACTTATATAAAGCAGTTAATAACAAAATCTAAGAAATACATCAATAATAATACAATGATAGTAAAGGACTTTAAGACCCCACTCACCACAATAGATGTAAGTAGAAGATCAATAAGGAAACAAGGGCTTTAAATGACATACTGGACCAGATGGACTTCACAGATATATTCAGAGCATTTCCTCCTAAAGCAACAGAATATACATTCTTCTCTAGTGCACATGGAACATTCTCCAGAAGAGATCACATACTGGGTCACAAATCAGGTCTCAACTGTTACCAAAAGACTGGCATCATTCCCTGCATATTTTCAGACCACAATGTTTTGAAACTGGATCGCAATCACAAAGGGAAAATTGGAAAGAACTCAAATACATGGAGGCTAAAGTCCTACTAAAGAATGAATGGTCAACCAGGAAATTAAAGAAGAGCTAAAAAATCATAGAAACAAATGAAAATGAAAACACAACTGTTCAAAACCTTTGTGATGTAGTACAGGTAGTCCTAAGAGGGAAGTATATAGCAATATAGGCCTTTCTCAAGAAACAGGTAAGAACTCAAATACACAGCCTAACTTTACATCTAAAGGAGCTGGAGAAAGAACAGGAAATAAAGCCTAAACTCAGCAGGAGAAGATAAAATAATCAAGATTAGAGCAGAAATCAATGAAATAGAAACCAAAAGAGCAGTAGAACAGATCAACAAAACTAGGAGCTGGTTCTTTGAAAGAATTAATAAGACTGAGAAACCACTGGCCAGACTTATCAAACAGAAAAGAGAAAGGACCCAGGTAAATAAAATCATGAATGAAAGAGGAGAGATCACAACCAACACCACAGAAATACAAACAATTATAAGAATATATTATGAGCACTTATATGTCAACAAATTAGGCAATGTAAAAGGAATGGATGCATTCCTAAAGATGTATAAACTACCAAAACTGAAATGGGAAGAAATAGAAAACCTGAACAGACCAAGAATGAGCAAAGAAGTTGAGTCAGTAATCAAAAATCTCCCACCAAACAAGGGCCCAGACCAGATGGCTTCCCAAGGGAATTCTACCAAACATTTAAAGAAGAATTAATACCTACTCTTCTGAAGCTGTCCAAAAAAACATAAATAGAAGGAAAACTTCTAAACTCTTTCTATGAGGCCAGCATTACCTTGATTCCAAAACCAGACAAAGACCCCACTAAAAAGGAGAATTACAAACCAATATCCCTAATGGATATGGATGCAAAAATTCTCACTAAGTTGCTAGCCAATAGGATCCAACAGTACATTAAAAGAATTATTCACCATGATCAAGTGGGATTTATTCCTGTGCTGCAGGGGTGGTTCAACATTCACAAATCAATCAACATGATACACCACATCAATAAAAGAAAGAATAAGAACCATGTGATGCAGAAAAAGCATTTGACAATATACAGCTCCCTTTCCTGAAAAAGAAAAAAAAAACCTCAAGTAAGTAGGAATAGAAAGAACATAAAGGCCATATATGAAAGATCTATAGCTAATATCATCCTCAATAGGGAAAAACAGCTTTTCTACTTAAGGTCAGGAACATGACAGAGATGTCCACTCTCTTCACTATTGTTCAAGAAGAAGTCCTAGCCTCAGCAATCAGACCACAAAAGGAAATGAAAGGCATCCAAATAGGCAAGGAAGAAGTCAAACTTTCCCACTTCACAGACAACATGATACTCTCTCTAGAAAACCCAAAATACTCTACCAAAAAATTGCTAGAACTGATATATGAATTCAGCAAAGTCACAGGATATAAAACCAATGTACAGAAATCTGTTGCATTTCTATACACCAATAATGGAGCAATAGAAAAAGAAATCAAGGAATCAATCCCATTTACAATTGCACCCAACACTATAAGATACCTAAGAATAAACCTAATCAAGGAGGTAAAAGACCTGTATTCTGAAAACTATAGAACACTTCTGAAAGAAATCGAAGATGACACAAGAAATGGAAAAACATCCCATGCTCATGGATTGGAAGAATAAATATTGTTAAAATGTCTATACTGCCCAAAGCATTCTACACATTCAATGCAATCCTGATTTTAAAAAATACCAGAATTTTTCATATAACTAGCACAAACTATCCTAAAATTTGTATGGAACCAGAAAGGACCCCCAATATCCAAAGGCATGTTGAAAAAAAAAAAAAGCAGAGGAGGAGGCATCACAATCCCAGACTTCAAGCTCTATTACAAAGCTGTAATCATTAAGATGTATGGTACTGGCACAAAAATAGACCATAGATCAATGGAACAGAATAAAGAACTCAGAAATGGACTCACAACTATATGGTCCACTAATCTTCAACAAAGCAAGAAAGAATATCCAATGGGAAAAAGACAGTCTCTTCAACAAATGGTGTTGAGGAAACTGGGCAACCCCATGCAGAAGAATGAAACTTTCTTACAACATACACAAAAATAAATTCAAAATGTATGAAAGACCTTAATGTAAGACCAAAAACCATCAAAATTCTAGAAGAGAATACAGGCAGCAACTTCTTTGACCCTGGCTAAGTAAGTAGCAACTTCTTATTAGACACCTCTCTGGAGGCCAGGGAAACAAAGGCAAAGTGAACTATTGGAACCTCATCAAGATAAAAAGCTTCTGCACACAAAGGAAAACCAACAAAATTAAAAGGCAACCTATACATATATATAATGGAGTGTTACTTAGCCATCAAAAGGAAGGAAATCTTGCCATTTGCAACATCGTGGATGGAACTAGATTATATTATGCTAAGCTAAATAAGTCAAAGACAAATACATGATTTCACTCATATGTGGAATTTAAGAAACAATATAGATGAACATAGAGGAAGAGCAAAAAAAATAAGATAAAAATAGAGAGGCAAACCATAAAAGACTCTTAACTATAGAGAACTAAGGGTTGCTGAAGTGGAGATGGGGGGGATGGGTTAAATGGATGATGGACATTAAGGAGGGCATTTGTTGGGATGAACACTGGGTGTTATATGTGAAGTGATAAACCACCAAATTCTACTCTTGAAACCAATACTACACTATATGTTAATTAACTTGAATTTAAATTGAAAGCAAACAAACATGATATTGGAACAATTGGCTTTCCATCTGAAAGAAAATTAAAGCAAACCCATTTTTTCACCACATACATAAAAAAATTTCAGGACTAAATATTTAAATTTAAAACATAAAACAATAAAATTCCTACACAATATAAAATCTAAGATTTTCTTTAAAATGGAAACTAAGTAGCTCTAAAAGAAGAGATAAACTTATTTGAGCTATAAATTTTTTAAAATAAATAATTTTGTATGATACAAGAACCTAACAGATAAGCAAGAGATTTTGAAAATATCAGAAGAATTAACATGTAATTAACATAATATAATAAAGTTCTTACAAATAGCCAAGGAAGAGAGAAACTACGCTTTAGAAAACATACTAAGGATATGGAAAGACAATTAACAGAAGATATCATCCAAATGACATAAAATACATTTTAAAAAAATGTTCAGCTATAGTAGCAGTATGGGAAGTAAAAGTTAAAGTTACTGTAATATATCATCTTATTCCCATATAATTGGTAAACATTAAAAATTATCTTACCTTTTGTAGATAGAATGTAAAGGAAGTGTACTCTCATACATTTCTGGAGGGAAATTTGGCTTCTAACAACTCTATTGGAACTCTTTTGTAAAGCAATCTATCAACAATTATTTAAAATAAGAATATTGTACCCCTTTTGGGGTACTTAGGGGCTTAAGTATGTTAAGTATCTGACTTCAGCTCAGGTTATGATTTCAGGGTCCTGGGATTGAGCGCCAATTCAGATTCCTCACTCAGCAGGAAGACTACTTGTCCCTTTGCCCCTCCCCCAGTTTGTGTGCACTCTCTTCCCCCCCCCGCCCATAAATAAAATCTAAAAAAAAAAAAAAAGAAGAATATTGTACCCCTTCAAACAGCCACATGAAGATAATAAATAATGTTAATTGCAACACTAGCAATAGTGGCTACAATTGCAAACAAACTGAAATGCCCATCATCCAGTGAATACTGGACAACTTAGAGGACACCCAACCATGATACATTATTTAGCAAATGAAAAGAATGAATGACAACTAAATCTTTGAATGTGGAGAAATTTCCAAACTCAATTGTTAAATGAGAAAAGCAAAATGCAGGAAACTGTATATTTCAATATGATTATTATTCACATTCATGTATATTTTATATGATTATATAAGCACGAAGAAAATAGGATGGGATACCTGTGGTGCAGATGGAGCACCAGGGAAATGTAATAGGAGAGGGAAGAAAAGGGGAACGAGAAGTTTAGCAAAAAGTATAGGAGAATAGATGGTATGATAACATAAATTCATGGAGTATGTGTGTGTGTACAAGTACATGCATATGTGAGAATTTTAACCATCAAAAAACAGTGGACTGTTGGAATAAATTTTTAGAGTAATGGACTCTCTAAATCATAGTAGTAAAGGGGGGTGAAGTATTCACTTAAGTGACCTGGTTTCAAATTTTGCCTTTGCCAGTTACTAGCTATACCGCTTACACAAATTAAGTAACCCCCAGAGCCTCAGTTTCTTCATTTGTAAAATTTAACAAAATACAGTTCATCATCTACTCTCATAGTATTGTTACAAAGATTAAATTCTAAAAGGTACATACAATTTTAATAAATTATAAAATTTGCACTGCACAAATGTTGTTATGATTGTGTTAGAATTACATAAATTAGAGACACCTAGGTGGCTCAGTTGTGTCTGCCTTAGGTTCAGGGGGTGATCCTGGGATCCTGGGATCAAGTACCACATTGGGCTCCCCACAGGGAGCCTGCTTCTCCCTCTGCCTAGGTCCCTGCCTCTCTCTGTGTCTCTCATAAATAAATAAATAAAATCTTTTTTTAAAAAAAGAATTATATAAATTATAGATTTCATTATGACACTTTCCTTAATCACTAACACTACCACCAAATAGAAATTATCCAGTCTTCCAAAGTAAGGTAAAGAGGTCACCAAAATGAAAAATGAAAATTATAATCATAAGCATACAACCAGGTAGCATTGTACTATAAGCTTTTCCTACAGCTACCATCATCATCATCATCACTTACTTCCAAATTTTAGGTTAACATAGGGCAGCCTGAACTTCTTCCTACAGAAATGTCATGCACAATTTGTATTTGACCTTGTTTGTAAGAAAATGAAATATTTAACAGATACTATTTTTTCTGATTCTACATTACTGCACCTCAAGGGCAATCACTGAGAAGAGAGGCAGCACGCCTAAGTAGATGTTCTCCCAGTGGCCACTGACAGTCCAGGCAATGTCAGGGGGAGCCAGCATCAGTGAGGTAGGGCTGGAGTAGGAACAAAGAAGAGCCTGAGTAGGGTATAGGAGTGGGAAGCTTTGCTCTAGAGACACCTTGAGGGACTGGCTAAAATAATGGAAGCGGGGCTCCTGAGGCTCTGTGCCAACCATGGGTGTTAAGAGTCAGCAAAGAAAGGATGTATGTTCTTGAAATGATCCCTTTCAGATCCTCAAGCTACCTCAGGTTGCCTTGTGTGACTTGGGGAAATACAGATTAAATTATGCAGTATTTCTACTTTTTTTTCTTCTAAGATGGAATCTAAATACGGTTAGGCCACTATTTCTTAGACTTTTTAGGGCAAAAGCGTTTCTATGCATTCAGCATATTAGTCCAGTTAGAAGCAAAACACAGTAGATTGACTTACATAGCACTAGCGATAATATTTATAGTTAATGAAAGAATCAGCTCTCATTTTTTAAAGCTATTTTTCCAGGATGACAAAAAATGATTGCTAATATATTATCTTGCTTTAGACTACATTTTTTTTTCTTGTCAGTGACAATGAGAGCTTACTGTTTTTATATGGAGCAGGTTTAAAAAGATGTTTTCCATATCCTTAATTGAATTTGGTGATTATATAATCATCTCTCCTCTAAGGAAGACCAATGGCGCTATCATTTTTTTTCCCACTCTCTGAACTAAACTCCTACAATCAAACAGGGAGAAGGCAGGGCAAAAGTGTATATTCATTTAAAGCAAAATAAATTGAACCTTGACTTATTAGGAAATGCAATTTGAGAACAGAAAAATTACTTGCTTCATATAATGGCTTGGCATTTCTCATCCTTGCATAAACCTGTTCCTTTTAAACTCTTAGCTTTTAGGCCTTGGCTGCTCTCATTATATTTAGGAAAATTGTCTTCAATTACATGACCCCAAACAAGGCCCTGGGCTCTTTATAAATCCATTTCTAATGTGTCAATCTTTATGCTGCACCTTAAGGACTCTTATATCTAAGACTGAATAGAACTTTATAATGGCAGAGAATTGTTATTCCCAGTATCTTAGACACCAAATGAATAGTGAAGCAAAACAGAATTCTCATACCATGCATAATTGTCTCTGGGAAGCTAAAACACAAGATTTTCCAGACCTCAAACATCAGTTCCATTTCTCCTATCCCATAATTTCTGTTACATTAAGAACTGATAGTATGGACTGTACACATAGTTTTGACATTTATTCAACACAAATATATTAAAAACCTACTATGTGCTAGACACTGATCCAGGTACAGGGTCAGAATCTGAACAAGGTATATGGAACTGTTAATAATTATATGTGACTCAATGTTAATTTTTATTGATTCTATTTATATTTGTAGATCCCAGAAGGAAATAATTACATGTGCTGGATTTTGTTAGTTTTTTAAATGAGACAAGGTACTAGTTTTTATGACTTCAACACATGCTAAAAAGGAAGAGTAAATGCAGAGTAAATATGGTATTTACCTGACATTATATGCTATTCAGTTATTAGCTTCTACTGCTCCTTACTTGATCCCACTTTAAACCACTAAGAGGAACAGAAGAGAATTGAAAGAATCATATTCTTTGATCTTTCCTGATTCAACTATAATTCAAAATCTCTAGCAGTAGGCCCCAAATGTTTTTTCCAAAAGCAGAAAGCATAAATTGAGGAAACCAGCCTTCCTGGAGTTAGGTAATTTTTTTTAACTATACACATTCTTATTCTTTCAATGAAAAATAAAATTCTAAGTTTTCTTGGAATGTATCCCTACTGGAAAATTAAAATGTGAATATAAATATATGTGTAAAAAGATGTGCTTTGCATCAGTGTTTTTAATAGTGTAAACTAAAGCACCCTCAAAGTCAGGGATCAAATTAATAAATCTTGGTGTAATCAATTGTAAAATACTATGCAAAATTAACATCATGCTACATTTGTATTATGGCTGATTGTATTAATGATTTCAGTTTCTCATGTCTCCTTGTCTCAAATCCCCATATTGATTCTAAGCATGGCCTCCTATTGTCAATAGGGCAATAGGAAATGTGATGCAAACAGAAGCTTGACAAAACTCTTGTATACTTCTTCACTAATCTTGGATCCCTGGCTCCATGATTAGAACATGCCTGAGCTAGCCTCTTGAGAAATGTGAAAGATACATGGAGAAAAGACAGTTTTCCAGTTGAGGCCATTATATAGCAAGCTCATAACTTACTTGTCAGCAGGTGCATGCAAAAGCCAAACCTAGATCAGCCTCAATCAGAAAGAACTATCTAGCTAAACAATAGATTCATTAGAAATAATAAATGGCTATTGTTTTAATTCACTAAATTGTAGGGTGTTTTGTTACACAGTATCATTGTGGCAACAGATCATTGAGAAATACATTAGCACATAATAATCTCAAAGATACATAATGGAGTCATAAAAGTCAGCCACTGGAAAATGATTATAGAATGATTACATTATGTGAAAAATAAATCTGATTAATGTATTTTTTTATTTTCATTTTTTAAAAGATCTTCTTTATTTATTCATGAGAAAGAGAGAGAGAGAGAGCAGAGACATAGAAGGAGAAGCAGGTTCCCTACAGAGAGCCCAATGTGGGATTCGATTCCTAGACCCAGGATCAGGATCACGCCTCAAGCCAAAGGCAGACATTCAACCACTGAGCCATCCGAGCATCCCCTGACTAATGCATTTTTAAGAAATATAGTCTCAAAGGACATACACGAATGTTTATAATATTTACCTCTAGGGAGAAAAGTAGATTAAAGAGTAAAATAAAGGGATATCTAGGTGGCTCAGCGGTTGAGCAGTCTGCCTTCAGCTCAGGGTGTGATCCTGGGGTCCAGGGATCAATGCAGTCCTGCATTGGGCTCCCTGCGAGAAGCCTGCTTCTCCCTCTGCCTAGGTCTCTGCCTCTCTCTTTCTGTGTCTCATGAATAAATAAATACAATCTTTTTTTTTAAAGAATAAAATAGAGTCTTGCCTTTAAAATCTATATAATCTTCTTTTTTCTTACTGAGCATATTTTCATGCACTACTTATGTGATTAAGAACACCTTCAATAAAGCATAGCTATAGGAAACTACCACAACAAAATAGATTTCTGTCTTAGCTCATTTGTTAAAAGAATATTACACGGTGAATGATAAATATTTTAGTGATAGTTCATCTGATTTGCAGAACATCTTGAAAATCTAGGAACTTGAAAGAGTCTCTTCAAGGAAGACATAAGATAAACAGGTAGACAATAAACAGTAAGAGTTGATCCCTCTTTTACTGAGTTTTTGATACTATTTGTGGCTTTAATTTTGACAGATGGGCAACAGACACAGCAAACTCAAAGTCCTCTTAAACTACCTGGGAGGATCAGCATTGTCACTATATTGAATATATATATATTAGTTCCTTGATCCCAGAACTGTCCCCAATACTTCAGTTTTAAGAGATATATCACTGTAGGGCCTCTACTTCTAAAGTATCTCTATTAATGGAGTTTCCATTAAGAAAGTTGATATGGTTTGAGTGTTTGTATCCCCCTATATGTTGAAATCCTAATACCCAATGTGATGATATTAGGAGGTGGAGCCCTTTAGGATGCTTTTAGTATGCTTACATCATGAAAGTGGAGCCCTCACAGAGGGATTAATGCTCGTATAAAAGAACCCCACGAAGTTACTTTGTCCCTTCACCATGTAACCATATGAGAAGAAATACAGGACCAAGAGGAAGGCCCTCACCAACATGCTGGCACCCTGATCTAAGACTTCCAGACACTTGAACCATGAGAAATAAATTTCAGTTGTTTGTAAGCCACCCAGTCTGTGGTATTTTGTTTTTGCAGTCCAAATAGACTAACACAAAAGTCATAGCTTTTGGGCTAGAGAATCCAGTATTTGAGCCCGTAAGTTAGGCACTTTTTTCAAAGCTTTTCCTCAATTTTTTATCTGTAAAAAAGGATTTAATTCCATGCTCTCACAAGACAATTGTGAAGATTATGTAAGGGGGGAAAAAGTTTTCCTCAGTCCTCTTAGGGTGTCCCTGGCTAGGTCTGAAAATTAAACAAAGACAGATTAACAGGAAAAAAGCATAAACACATCTTCTATAAATTTTATGTGGCATGGGAGCCTTCAAAAGGAATGGCACCCTGAATAAATAGATCTGAGTATTTTTATGCTAAGTTTGATGAGGAATGGACAGTTGTAAAGAATATGATAGGTTAAAATATGAAGTAATTGTAGTCAAGTGGGAGAATTTAGCAAGGTCAATTTATTCAGACTCTTTTTGGCATCCCTTTGTCTTCTGGGATAAGGATGTTCCTTTTCTTGGGGTACAGGGAAGACACCTTTCACATGGGCCTTTGTGATCTGTTTTAAGGGAGAAGAAGGTAAAGAAGTCTGCTTCTGTGATTTTCTCAAACTCCTTCAACTCAAAATATTCACTCTGTTCACGATAAAATTCTCTTGCAAAACAGAAAAAAAAAAGTTTTTTTAACTCATTACTTTCAGCCTAAGACTAAGGAACTCAGTCTTTTTCTAACAGGCAACAGAAATGAATCAAACCAAACCTGAGCTTTAGGAAGAACGTTCTGATAGCAACATGGAGGACAGACTGAAGAAGAAAGGAAGGGTTGGGTTTCGAGATACCAGTAAAGAAGTGGTTGCAATAATCCCTAGGATCATAAATTAAGGCAGAAATAATAGAAAATTGAAAGAACTTGACTAATTCCAGAGGGGAGGTTAAAAAGAGGCATATGTCAATAGTAACTCCTACATTTCTGGCTTTTGTGACTTTCAGTCACTAAAACAGAAAATATGGAGAAAGGAATCTTGCCAAAAGTTGTCCTTATAAGAGAAAATGAATAGCAATTCAGCACATTTACAAAAGAAAACCACAAAGCAAACTTGAATTACATATCTTATGTGATAGCCTGACCTGGAAAGAATGCATTTGTTTTTGGCTTAGAGCTATGAAAATATAGAGTAGTGCTATAAAATGCATTCACCTAAATCAGAGCATTCTCTATTAGAATTAAGGAAAAATGATATGTTTATTTAATTGCTTATGTATAAAACTCCATGAATCCAATTTATTTGGTACAGTAACTTAGAGATCCCTTCATTAATAAAATAACCACTGATTGATCTGAGGCTGAAACTCATCCCTAGTGTTGAATTCATGTGTTTGTATACACCCAATTGTGGCATTTTTCCTATGTAACACATATGTTTTGCACTTGAACACATATGTTTATAATAAGGGATAAGGCTGGTCACTGCCTTAAAAAAGCAGTGAGAAATGTAAATATTAAAAAAAAAAACCAGGGGCTATTCTCCTTTTAGAACACAGTTGCTTAGATTAATACTTTCCAACTTGCTTCCCATCGTGAAATATATATTACATGGTCAGGTTTACAAGAAATACTAGAGTAAATGGGGAAAAAATCCATTTACAATCTGGCAACCCCATAACCCATTGGCTTGGGAGCTCTGCACCACATTATGTAATTTCTACTTTCTAATGTGTCCCTCTAGCTTCCAATTTCATTTGAGTTCCAAAGCCAACAGCGCACTGTGTTTGAGGAAGGGTTACTGAAGACCTGGTATGCCTGGGCTTTGAAAAATATCTCTGAACAATCACCAAATCCTTACCTTTTCTGTGATTGTTCCACGTGCAATACATTCTATGCCCTGAAGAGCAGAAAGACAAGAGAGTAGAATTGATTTAAAAAAAAAAAAAAGTCTTCTTTCTATTAATCCTTCCACATAAATCAAATAGCCCCTCATAGTTTCTAGAAAGGTGTACAGAACAATTCTTTCCTTCAGGCAGGTCATCCATTATTATCCACAGAGTCTACTTGGAATGGGCTCTCTATGCTGTTCAACTTGTCCCAACAGAACCTTAACAATCCAAGGAAGACTTCTATGCTTTTCCTCAAGGTCACTCAAAAAATGTCACCTTCGCCATGCAGTTAATTTTAGAATGAAAGGAAAGTACAGTCCATAATTTCCCCCAAAGTCCTTTTGACAGCTAACATATTACAATGTTTGAGTCTGCCCAGATATGTAGAGCAATCTCTCACTACAGGCTCATGCTGCATTGAAATCCATAAATCGCCCCATTCAATTCAACCTATCTGCTTCTTACAAACCTGACAGGCCCTCATTTCAAACTGTAAATATTTCCAAAAATTTCTCTTTTCTCCATTCTCTGTGATAAAGATGTTTCTGTATCCTAAAAGCAGTTGTTCACTCAGCTTCTTTTCCTCCTTTGTAAATGAAGACATTCTGTCTCTATCAAACTTGCTTTGTCATTATTTTCTTTCAGTAATTGTTGCAATATCCTAAAGAATGCATCGAATGAGAGTGGGGAGAAAAGATTGGAAAAATTCAGAAGATTCACTAATTTCAATATATAATAATTTTTTTTTTTTTAATCTGGGAGAGAATGGAGAGGGAGACAAAGATCTACATCAAGGTCTCTGCCCGTGTCATTTATTCCTGGAGAGTTGTTGGTGGAATTGCATACTGGCACAATCACAGCCCCTTCTCATAAACCTCAAGGCTTCCCATGGCTTTAATCTTCCTTAGCCTTTGGTATTTCCATTTCTCCCTTACAATGGAGGATGCTAGCCCATGGTAGCAACTCTCTCTGCTGAGTAGCAGACATTGATGAGCTTTTCTACCACTGATGTAAACAAAGGGCTCTTCACTGCAGTTGGGAGTCTACAGACCAACAGGCAATGAATGGATACTGTATGAATACGAAACCTCTCCATCTTGCAAGCCCGGACTGGTTCCAATGCTTCCCTAATTTATTTGATCATCTCCTTGCTACATAATATGAATAAGATAATGGTTCCAAATTTATGATCTGTGTGAAAATTAAAGAAATAACTACCGTGAGGGGCACCTGGTAGCTCAGTTGGCTAAGTGTCCAGTGTTTTTAATTTTATTTATTTATTGGAAAGAGAGAGAGAGGGCACAAGTTGGGGGGACTGAGGAAGAAGGAGGAGCAGACTCCCCACTGAGCAGGGAGCCAAAGCAGACACTTAACCAACTGAACCACCCAGGTGCCCCAGGTGGGCAACTCTTGATTTTGGCTCAGGCCATGATCTTAGAGTCATGAGATCAAGCTCCATGTCAGGTTCCATGTTCAGCATAAAGCCTGCTTAAGATTCTCTCTCTCCCTCTCCCTATAACTTTCTCCACCCGCCCCCCGCCCCCATCTTCCCACCTTCCCCACCCCTGCTTGTGTTTTGGCACACCTCTCTCTCTCATTTTCTCTCTCTTTCAGAAGAAAAAAAAAGAAATAATCACTGTGGAGTTCCTGTCATAGTGCTTGACACATAATAAGTATACTCAGTAAATGGTATATATTAAAACCATAACTAATTTTATAAAAATTTTTATGTAATGTCTCCCTTGTTGCTAAAATGGTTAAATACAACCAGGACCCAGATTTCTGAATGATTTCAAATTTTAAAAAAATGAATGGGTCATTAATCAAAAGCACACAAGATTTGTCATTTTATCACTCACAAAGTATTCTGATTTGTTTTCAAAATAACCAGCCCACTTGTCATGTTACAGCCAATATAACTTGTAAAGTGTTCATTCTGAAAGGGAAAGAAATCATAATGATTGTGACAAGGCAAGAAATCATTAAGCATTCAGTAATAAAAATACATAAACATAGATATGGAATGAATCTTTAAAAAAATTTAAATGTCAATAAATCTTAACTAAAAATATCACAGCATATAGAATCTAGATATGCATATAGTTTTGGTGGGATGTCTAATGGTTTCCATACTGTGCTGGTTAATTTTGTGTGTCAACTTGACTGAATGATGAGGCACCCAAATGTTTCATTAAAGATTCTTGGTGTTCCCATGAGGGTGTTTTTGGACGAGATTAACATGTAAATTGGTAGACTGAGCAAAGCAGACTGACCTTCTTAATGTGGATAGGCATCCAATCAAGCGGAGGCCCCAAAAGAACAAAAATAGTAAAATAAGCCTACCTCTACCTGAAGAAAGAGAGAATTCCACCTTTCTACCTGCTTTCCAAATGGAACATCAGCTTTTTCCTGCTTTTGAACTCAAACTGAAACATCAGATCTCCTGGGGCTCCAGCTTGCTCATTCACCCTGCAGATCTTGAGGCATGTCAGCTTCCATAGTTCTGTAAGTCAGTTCCTTAAAATAAATAAATAAGTAGATAGATATAAATCCTATTGGTTTTGTTTCTCTGAAAAATCCTGATTAATATACATGTATAATAATGAGAAGAAATAATCACAGGAAGCTATGTGCAAGACACTGTTCTAAGGTCTTTCTAGAAATGTCTTCATTCTTTACAAACAATTTGATGCACTGGGTACTACTGATATTTTCAGTAGGAAAAACAAAGGCATAGAGAGGTAAAATAATAGCTTATATCAGCTTTTACAACTGGAATTTTAACCTATCCACTATGGCTCCAGAATCTATGCTTCTAACCATGATTATATCCTGCTCTCATACTTAACAAAATACTGAAAGTGAGGCATGAAGAGGAAATCCGCTGGAAATCCAGTTCCACTGTGAACAATTCTGTCTGACTTCAACCCCGCACTTTTGTCTTTTTAAAATGACTGGTAGGAATTTTATAAAAATTAAATATTCAATTCATAATATGAATGCTACCATATTTTCCTAACATACTATTAGTACTCAATGATTATTATTTCTTTGTCCCACTGTGAACAAAATATTCTTGATTCTATTTTCATTAACATAGACTATAGCAACCCACAAGTATTTCTCCTCACTAGAAAGTGATATACTTCTATGTTCTTTCGTCCTTTGCTCTTTTGATGATATATCTCCCATACACTTTTGAAATTAGCAGTAAACATAAAAGCAACTCAGTTTTAATACCCACTTTTCTATCAAGTTACACCACTCTTGCCATGTTGTAAAACAAATTTTCATAATTTTATTATCATGATGAAATGAAAAAGAACTTACATTCTGACATTTAAAATAATATACCTTCTCCAAAAATAATATACCTTCTCTAAGAGCTCTAACTTCAGCCTCACGGATGTGACAAATTATTTTTTTATTCTATTTATACTTTATATGAGAAATTTACTTGTCAGTCAAACTACATACAAATTGTATTGTTCATTATTCCTTATGAAACACAAAGTACAAGAGTTCATAATTTTTATAACATCTGAATTGATGTTAGTGGCAGTAATGTTTTGTATAACTTAAGTTTCTTAACAGGAAGCTGACTACATTAACATCATTAGTACATTTCATCTAGAGAGAAGCCAAGGTTGTAACCATAAGTTAACTTATCTGCAGCTAAGGAAATGCCAATGTTTTTCTGTACCTCTTTATTCTTTCTTGGTTTTATATGTCATTTTAAGCTGCCGAAATCGGGGGAATATTGTCATAAAGCCATAGATAACTAATATGCCATGCAACCACTAGTCTGCTTTCTGTCACAGTAGATTAGTTTACATTTTATAAAATTTTATATAAAAGAAAATATAGAATATAACTCTTTTTTTGTCCAGCTTCTTTCACTGAATATAATTATTTGAGATTTATCTACATTGTTGAATGGGTCAATAGTTAACTCCTCTCTACTGTTGAGTAGTATTGTATTATATGGATATCCCATAATTTGTCTATCTTTTCATCTGACAGTAGACATCTCAGTTGTTTCCACTTTATGATTATTACAAATAACGGTGCCATGAATGTTAGTATCCAAGTCTTTGTATGGCTAGAAACTTTAATTTCTCTTGGGTAAATACTTAGGAGTAGAATGGCTAGGATTACATGATAAGTCTCAGTATTTTACATCCCCACCAGCGGTGTGTGGAATTCTCGTTCTTCTACATCCTTACCAGCACTTGACATGCTCAATCTTTTAAAAAGGTGTATAGTTATATCCATTAGAGTTTTAATTTGCATTTCCCTAAAGGCTAATGATATTAAACACCTTTTAAAGTGCTTATTTTCTATCTGTATGTCATTTGCTTAAATTGGTCCATTTTTAAATTTTGGTTGTTTTCTTTTTTTAAAAGATTTTATTTATTTATTCATGAGAGACACACACACAGAGAGAGAAGCAGAGACACAGGCAGAGGGAGAAGCAGGCTCCACGCAGGAGCCCGATGTGGGACTCAATCCCGGGACTCCAGGATCATGCCCTAGGCTGAAGGCAGGCGCTGAACCACTAAGCCACCCAGGGATCCCCAAATTTTGGTTGTTTTCTTATTCCTGAATTTCGATACTTATCAGACATGTTCTTTACAAATATTTTCTTAGTAAGTCTTTTCATTCTTTTTTTCTTTTTTTTCTTTCCTTTTTTTTTTTTTGTTTTTTTTTTGTTTTTTTAGAGAGAGAGCGTGAATATGCACACATGAGTCAATGGGAGGGGGGAGAGGGGGCAGCGGGAGAGGGAGAATCTTAAGCAGGTTCCATGCCCAGCACTGGGGCTCTATCTCATGACCCTGAGATTACGACCTGAGCTAAAATCAAGCCAGATGCTTAACCAACTGAACCATGTAGGCATCCCTAGAAACAGATTCTTAACTATAGAGAACCAACTGAAGGTTCCCAGAGGGGAAGTGAGTGGGGGGTGGAGGGGTGAGTTAAATAGGTGATGGGAATTAAGGAGCACACTTGTCATGATGAGCACCGGTTGTTATATGGAAATATTGAATCACTATATCGTACACCTGAAACTAAGATAATGCTGTATGTTAACTACCTTGAATTTAAACAAAAGTTTAAGAAAATAATGATGTAAGGTAATGCCTGGCAAATAATAAATGATTAGTAAATATTTGCCTTCCAAAATATAACTTTCTTTTGTACTTATAATACTTAATGCTAGGTGGGGATCAAGTAAGGTCAGTTGTATATGATAATGATTAGTAATAATAAAGAAAAATTAGAGAAGAAATGGAGAGATGTGGCAAAAGAAAAGAACAGGGTTAGTGGGGAAATGCAGTGACTAATTATTTTTCTGGCAATTTAACATACATTTTTTTTCTTTTCACTCAGAGACCATGGTAATCATTTGATACTGAACTAAACCCTGTTTTATAACATCTAGAACATGCTGTCCTTATTGTTGAACAAAATATTTAAACTCTCTTCTATTTATATTTAGCTATTCACACACACCTAAGGGTCACAGGACCTAAAGTGCTAAAAATCCATAGGAAGTTAACTGCTCTCAAAACTATGGTTTTTGCTTCCCATCAGGTCAAATCAATATACAGCTCCTGAATGGTAAGGACAGACATTGAATAGGAAGGATCATTGTCCTTGATGAAGTTTTATTTGCACTGTGGACTTAGAAACATAAGTAGATGATTCCAAAGCAATGTAATAAAGAACAATGAGATACACACAAGGTACAACTTCAAGGACTTAAAGCCTACATAGTAGAGAAGTAGCTGTATGTAATGTATTTGTTTCCCAGGTTTTATCAGAAATACTTTCACTTAAGTTTGGTATTAAAACTTTGTCATCCTGCTAGGATAAACCCAAATCAAAAGGCATAAACTATACAACAAGGGAGTTTAAGAACAAGTTCAAGGGGAAACTAATCTCAACACAATTTTTCTTTTATTACCATCCACATGGAGTCCTGCCTCTATTCAGTGTAAAAAGTCCATATATTTTGTTGAAGGGCTAATGATATTAAAATGAGGCAGAGGACAAGCTTTCAGAGTGTCCTAATTAGGTTTGTTAGAATACCAATTATTACAAACTTTTAAAAATATATACAGAAATTTTACTTCCTATTAGTGGCAATCCAAACTTCCCTGAAGAAGAAAGCCAGAAGGCTCTCTAAAAGATTTTAAAGATCCATAACTGGCACTAAGTGGCTAATAAGACAATTTAAAAATGACAAGGCCAAGACCTAGATAAATACCAAAAGAGGTATACCCAATACTTAAGGCTATTTTCATGCTAGGGATATTTTCTAATTCTAGAAGAGGTACATAAGATGGATTCTAGATGAGCAAAGCTTTAAAAAATTCATTAGGCCTGGGGATCAAAACTTGGAGTTCAAGAACAGCTGAAAAGGGACTGTCAACATGAGTACTTTTCCTCGGGCTTCACACTGGATTTAAGCCCGTCACATCATGATAACTGAATTCCAAGAGGAAGCATCTCAAGAACATACTAAGAGCCCCAGATAGAAGCTGCAAGGCTTCCTGTGACTTTGCTCAATAATCATGTGGCATTATTTTTGCCATATTCTCCTGCTTAAAACTGAGTCACAGTGTCAGCCCAAATTTAAGGAGGAGATTTCACAATGCTTTGAATACTGGAGGACATGATCCATTAAGTAGGACATCTTTGAAGACTGCTTACTTTAGGTTATGGGAAAAGTATGCTCCCAACAAACAACTAACTGCCAACCACATGAGGAAGCCATCAAGAATCCATTCTTACTAAGCCTTCAGATGACTATAGCCTTGGTCATCATCTGACTAGAACCATAAAAGAGAACTCAGATGAGAATTCTCTAGGTGAACCTAGTTACCACAGAAACATGAGAAATAATAATAAGTTGTTGTTTTAGGGCATTAAGTTTTACAGTGGTCTGTTAGGAAAATTAGATGGCAGAAACATCCTTCATTGTCTAGGCAATAAAAATAAGATTAGAATGCATGCTATAGTATTTAGGATAACAATTTAAAATAATAAAGAAGTAACTATATAAGTAAAAAGCCAATAAAGAGGGGTAATAAAAATAACCAATCCAGACATACTTGAGTTTATAGCTATTTCACAGCAGGCCAATGTTCCTGCAAAACTAGGAAAAAATTAACTATTTGAATCATATTTTTAAAGATACTAGGAATTTGTGGAAGCAAAGAGTTAGATGAAATAAAATTCCAAGGAGAATTCTAAGGAGAAGTACCTAAAAAGAGAAATTTTCTCAGAGGAGCTAATAACATCCAATTATTTTCCCCACAGAACATGAGGTAATTTCAACTGTAGACTAAAGATCTAGTTTGTCCAACCTTGAGGTTTAGCAAAGTACAGAGCCTCTAATGGGGGAAATGTAAACTGGAAAAGTTGTGGGCAATCAGAAGAAACAGTGTTGCAAATTGAAAAACTGAAGGAATTAGAAAAAAAGCTGATGTATTCATAGAACATTTTCTGCATTCGGAGGCCATGATGATGTAAAAGGGACATAGGTTAAAATCTAGAGGCAGATTGAAATTCCTTCTATTTCTCAATACTTAGGAAATAAAAGCTTGCTTCAAACATATTGTCAACTTCCTCTTTGAATATTTGCCACATTTTGAAAATACACAGGGTATTAGTCTAGAGATTTGGCTCTGAAGCATAGAACCAGAACTACTACCGTGATTCACATCTGAGAAAAATAAGACTGTCTAGGCCCTAAAACAAATGTCTGGGAGAGCCTCATCCTAGAAAAAAAGGTAAGCCAGAGCCATGTATAAGTAAATTCAAACTCTGCTATAACCCAGTTTAATTTTTAACTGGATTGAGAAGATGCTCACTCTATTTGCTCAGCAGAGGAAAGAGAGAATCCTTCACACAAAGCTTAAAAATTAGGAGTAAATTAAATACAAGGAAGAAGGTGGAAAAAACTTTAAAAGAACTAAAATTAGTAAGATAGAAAACAAAATGTAAAGTTCATCAACAAATCTTAAAATACTTTTAATGAAATGGCAAATAGCATTGATAGCTATCAAGACTAAGAAAAAGAGCAAGACAGCTCAAGCAAACATTTGAAAAGGGAGCATCACTACAGATCCAACCAACACGTAAAAGATCTTAGGAGAACTTTATAAACAAAGTTATAATAATAATTTAGAAATTTTAGATGAAGTGGACAAAATCCTTGAGAAATGCAACATAACAAAACTGACACAAGAAGAAATACTAACTCTGACAACTTTAACAAAAATTTGAGATAAAATCCACACTTTTAAGCTGCCCACACAGAGAATTTCAGTTCCAGATGGCTTCACCAGCAAATGCTACCAAACATTTAGGAAAATATATAGCAATCTTATATTTACACTTTCAGAGAATTGGAGATGGGGGGATAATGAGTGAAGGTAAGAGATGGTTAAATATTTTTCCACATCATATTATGAGAATAGCATAACTTTGGTACAAAAACATCATAAGTACATCACAATACAGGAAAATTATTGTCCAATCTTACTAATAAAAATAGATGTAGATTAAAAAATAGATGTAAAAATACTAAACAAAATACATGTAATCTGAATCCAGTTGTACATAAAATGGATACTTGATAACACAATCAAATAGGTTTATATTAGGAATGAAAGGTTGGTTTAAACATAAAAATCAATGAGATGCATTTACCACACTAACAAAATAAAGAATAAAAATATTTGATCATTTTAACAGGTGCAGAAAAAGAATTTTATAAAAGCCAACATGCATTTATCATTTAAAAAATATTTAACAGGGGTGCCTGAGTGGCTCAGTTAGTTAACTGACTCTTCATTTCAGCTCAGGCCAAGATCTCAGGGTTGTGAGATCATGTCTTGTGTTGAGCTCCATGTTGAGTGTGCAACCCACAAAAAATTCTCCCTTTCCCTCTACCCATCCCTATCCCATGATCACATACACGGTCTCTAAAGTAAATAAATAAAAAACCAATTTTTAAAGATTTATTTATTTACTTACTTACTTATTTATGATAGACGGGGGGGAGGGGGGCAGAGACACAGGAGGAGGGAGAAGAAGGCTCCATGCCGGGAGTCCAACACGGAACTCAATCCCAGAACTCCAGGATCACACCCTGGGCCAAAGGCAGGTGCCAAACCGCTGAGCCACCGAGGGATCCCAATAAACAAATTTTTAAAATAAAAATAAATAATTAAATAATTAAATGTTTAACTATTATAAAAGAGAAAGCGACTTCTTTAAGCTATCAGAGTGTTTACCTAAAAATATAATTCCAAACATCATCTTTAAGGGTGATACAGACAAAACTTTTCCTCTGAGATTATGAACAAGAAAACAATGCTCAAATTACTATTTCAAGTTAGTATTTTACTAGAGGTTCCAGACAGTGTGGAAATACAAAAAATATATATATTGGAAAAATAGGAAAAAAATGTTCTTACTCAGAAATAACTATTGGATACTTAGAAAATTCAAAGGAATCTACAGTTTAATTATTAGAGTTAATAAATAATGTATGAAGTTTGCTGGATATATGACTAACACAGAAAAGCATTTCCATGTTAGTAACAAACAACAGAAACAGAGAGTTTTAAAAAAATCATTTAGGGACATCCTGGGTGGCTCAGTGGTTTAGCACCGCCTTCAGTCCAGGGAGTGATCCTGGAGACCCAGGATCCAGTCCCATGTCCGGCTCCCTGCATGGAGCCTGCTTCTCCTTCTGCCTCTATCTCTCTGTGTGTCTCTCATGAATAAATAAATAAATAATCTTTTAAAAATTAAATTAAAAAAACAATTTAAAAAATCATTTCTAAGGCACCCAAATGGCTCAATCAATTAAGCATCATACTTTTGGTTTCAGTTCAGGTCAAAATCTCATGGTCGTGAGATGGAGTCCTGCATAGGGCTCCCCAGTCGGTGCCGAGTCTGCCTGAGATTCACCCCCACCATACCCATCACCTCTATCCTCATTCGTGCTCTCTCTTGCTTGCTCATAAATAAATAAATAAATAAATAAATAAATAAATAAATAAATAAATTCTCTAAAAGAATCATTTACAAAAAAATACCAGAAATTCATAGATAAATCTAACAAAACATGCAAGACTCCTACACACACACACACACACACACACAAACTATAATAGTCAAGGAAATTTTGTAAGATTTAAATACGTGGAAAAATTATTGTGTCCATAGATGGAAAACTCGATATAAAAGATGTAAATTTCCACTAAATGGATCTATGGCTTAAACACAATCACCTAAAATATTTCCACACTTTTTTTGTAGAAATAAATTAATTCTAAACATCTTATGAAAGTAAAGAGCCAATGATAATCAACATGCCCTTAGAAGAAAAAAATATTTGAGAAGAATTATAATACCAGTGTTAAAAATTATTGTAAAATTAAAGCAATGAGAGCATTGTGGTATGGGCACAAGGATACACAAATAAGCTAATGGAACAAAAGAAATTATAAAACAAACTCACATTTATAAAAACACCTTACATATGACAAAGATGGTACTATACATTAATGAGCAAAGGATGGTTCTTTCAATAAGTGACTCTATATCAAGTGGATATCCTCAGGGGAGAAAAATAAAACTCAACATACCCACAATAAAAGTTTCAAGTGGACTGTAAATCTAAATGTAAAATATAAAAAGAATTCTAGAAGTCTTATGATATTTTAGAATATTTTAGAAGCCTTTATAGTATATTTTTAGAATATTTTTATGACCTTAAAATATGAAATTATTTCTCAAACAAGACAACACAAGAAAGCATTAACCATAATGGAAAAGATTGTTAAATTGGATGTTAAAATTAAGAGCATCTTGGTATCAAAAGACTAAAAAGCACTAAAAAGTGAAAAGCCAAGCCACAGAGTGAGAGTTCTCCTTGACTCTACAACACCAGAGTCAAGGAGAACCCTCACTGCCCAAGGAGGATCTGTCCAAACTTTTGAAGCTATCCCAGCTTTCTGCCAGGATGTATTCTCTGCTCATTGTAGGCCAGATTAACACTTACTGCCTGAACATCAAGGAGTTCGCTACCCAAAACTTAGGCAAAGTCTTCAGGGCCTAGGCTCTTCAGGAATACAACTGAGAAAAGGAAGTTTCCAGAAAAGGAGTTAACATGGACTCCTGAGATCACATTGGGGCGATTCTTAGAAGAAATACATTTGCATATTGAAACTCTTTCTAGCTAATAAAGGAATAAAAACAAATCAAGACCAAAAAAAAAAAAAAAACCAGTTTGCAACAGTTATAACAAATCAAATCACTCCAACCCAAATATAAAGTCATTCCGTAAATTGTGACAACCAATTTAAAAATGGACAAAACCCAGAAGAGACACTTCAGAAGAGAATATCCAAATGAACAATATATATGGGAAAAAGTACATAACCAGTTCTTACTCATCAGAAACATTAAAAGTAAATCTACAATAAAAGACCACTCACCTTCCACAAAATTGGCTAAATTTTAAAATGCTGATCACCCGATTTTGTTGATGATGTGGAAAAATGGGAACTCTTATACAGTACTGGGGAAAATGTAAATTGATAAAGCCACTATAGAAAATTGTTTGGCATTATCCACCAATGTTGAATATACACACTCTTATGATCCAGCAATTCCATTCCTAGGTATATCCAATAAAACTGCAAATGTCTGTACACCAGGAAACAGGACAGAATGTTCATAATGGCATTGTCCATGATAGCAAAAAACTTGAAACAATCCAAATTTCCCCCTAAAAGTAGAACAGGCTGTGATATATCCACGTAACAGAATATATGAAACAAATTAACCATAGCTAGTCTCAAAAATTTGGATGAATCACATGGGCATATTAATCAACAAAAACCATACCCACAAAATACACAACATATAATTCTAATTAATACATATACCAAAGCTAATAAAGGTGAAACTAAGCTATAGTGTTAAAGGTCAAAATTGTGATTCTTTTGGGAGAGGAAATAAAGAGATTGAGTGAAGGCATTAAAGGGTCTTGTGTGATATTGGCAAAATTCAGGGGGTTTTGGTTTTGGTTTGTTTTTTGTTTTTTTTGGTTTTTTGTTTTTTGGGGGTTTTTTGTTTGTTTGTTTTTAATCTATTCATGAGAGACACAGAGAAAGAGAGAGAGGCAGAGACACAGGTGGAGAGAGAAGCAGGCTCCATGCAGGGAGCCTGATGTGAGACTCGATCCTGGGACTCCAGGATCAGGCCCTGGGCTGAAGGCAGCGCTAACCGCTGAGCCACCCCGACTGCCCCAAAGTTCAGTTTTTGATCTGGCCAGTGGTTATATACTTTGTGGCAATTTATTAAGTTGAAAACCTATAATTTGTTGGGTGCTTCTGGATGAGTATATTAATAGAGAAATATCGAGTCATATAGATAGATTTGTTTTTAAAAGAAAACATTTCTGATTTTAATTAATCAATTGACATATTAAGCAAATATTTATGTAATAATTCTTCTAGCAGATATATTTTTGGCAAACAAATTTAAAGATAATAAGACAATGTGGGCTGTAAGAACAGGAATGAAAGAGGGACAGTTCCAAGGAAAGACAGCCTACATTGAAAAATGCTTGTTAAAAGGCAACTCTATGAAATTTTCTATCAAATCATGATATAATTACATGAAAATAAATTGAAGTTTTCAAGTAATCACTTAAGAAAAATGTATTTTACTGAGTTGTTTTCCTCATCTACAGAAATTCATTTGACTAAGCTTAGTGACATATATGAATTGGCAGTTGCTCTGTAGGATACAATCACAAATTTGGGGGCAGAAAATTATCTATTTACCTGATCTTTACAAAAAGGTATCACATTTAGAAAGTAATATAAATTTTATAATGGCAACATTTAATTTTCTTAGCTTTATATTTGAACAATTATGAAGGAACTTGGCTTAATAAATACTTAGGAGAGAGAAAAGCTTCACAGTTACTTAGTTGGAACTTTGTGGAATTCCACAGTGGAAGTCTGATTACAGACATCAGGATTCCAGAACTTGGATCTCCAGATTTCAAACTCAAATAGGTATAGAAATATAAACAAACAAAAATATAGGAATTTCACAAAAAATAAGTAATAGGCCAGTGAAAATTTCTTAATTAGCAATCATGGAAATGTAATAGATGTAAATAAAGACCAAATAAAGATGTCATTTTATATTCATTAGACGTGCAAAATATAAGAATCTAGCAATATTGTTTTGGCAACAATGTGGAATCATGAGAATCCTTACACAGTTCTAATGCGATACATGTAAGCTGATATAACCACTTTAGAAAGCAACTTGTCAATTTCTTATAAAGTTGAAAATGTGCATACCTTCCCTTAAAACCATTTTATACCTAGGTGTATACCCACAGAAATGTTTGCACATGTGCATCTAGATAGAAGTATGATAAACCAGGTAACTGTTAGTAGTAGGGAAAAAAAAACAGCAAAAAATGGAAGTGTCCAACAGAAAAATAAAACATTATGGAATATTCATGCAAAACATATTTTATAGCAGTGAAAAGACCTACTCAATACATGAATTATTAGTATTGAATCTCACAAGCACAATCTGAATTTCTTTAAAAAGGCATTTTAATAAAGCTTGCAAATAAAATGAATTACTATATCTTTTAAAAAGAATAGTAAATATCAAAATCAGAACAACAGTTACTAAGTATACAATGGAATATTCCTCAGCCATTAGAAATGACAAATACCCACCATTTGCTTCAATGTGGATGGACCTGGAGGGTATTATGCTGAGTGAAGTAAGTCAATCGGAGAAGGACAAACATTATATGTTCTCATTCATTTGGGGAATATAAATAATAGTGAAAGGGAATAGAAGGGAAGGGAGAAGAAATGTGTGGGAAATATCAGAAAGGGAGACAGAACATGAAGACTCCTAACTCTGGGAAAGGAACTAGGGGTGGTGGAAGGGGAGGAGGGCGGGGGGGGGGGGTTGGGGGTGAATGGGTGACGGGCATTGAAGGGGGCACTTGACGGGATGAGCACTGGGTGTTATTCTGTATGTTGGCAAATTGAACACCAATAAAAAATAAATTTATTATTAAAAAAAAAAAGAACAATTACTGCTCAGAGCAAAGGTGTAAGGGAAAAGTAATGAGGAGCTGTAATGGTAATGATCTAGTTCAGGGGTCAGCGAGCTATGACCATGGGTCAAATCAAGCCAGCCACCTTTTTTGTAGTTTTATTGGAACACATTCATTTACACAATAGTGTATAGTGGTTTTCCTGCTACAAAGGCAGAGTAGCAAACAAAACAGAACAAAACAAAAAAAAAAAACCTACAAAACCTGAATATTTTCTATCTGGTCCTCTATAGAAAATATTTGCATACTTCCGTTCTAGTTTATAAAATATAAATAGGTTCATGGTTTATTATGCTTCATAACTTTCAGAATATGTTATATTTTTGTATATATCATTACATAATTTTTAAAAACATTGTTATTGCAGAATTGCTGCATTGTTAGATTGGATTACTTGAATTGGCATGGCTTTATATTGATGTGGCTGAGAGTGAACTTGATTGAACAAGCACTCCTTTCTAAGGTCATCACTTACTTTTCATTAGATCAAGCATGCAAATGACCTGGTCCCAGTCTTGGGGAAAATCAGCAGACTGGACTTAACATGAATTAGGAAAGAATTAAGAATTACAATGACATAAATTAGGAAAGAAGTAAGGAATATTATAAATTAGGAAAGAAGTAAGAATTACAATAATAGTAAGGCTAAAAATAGTTCGCCTATTAATTTCCTAGGGCTATTGTAATAAAGAACCACACATTGGGTGGCTTTCAACAACAGAAATTTAGGGATCCCTGGGTGGCGCAGCGGTTTGGCGCCTGCCTTTGGCCCAGGGCGCGATCCTGGAGACCCGGGATCGAATCCCATATCGGGCTCCCGGTGCATGGAGCCTGCTTCTCCCTCTGCCTATGTCTCTGCCTCTCTCTCTCTCTCTGTGACTATCATAAATAAAAAAAAAATTAAAAAAAAAACACTGCAGAACTATATACTTAAAAATGGTTTTCAGGGCTCCTGGATAGCTCAGTCGAAAGAGCATGTGACCCTTGATCTTAGGGTCATAAGTTTGAGCCCCACATGGCCCCACATGGGGTGCAGAGATTACTTAAAAATAAAAACTTTAAAAAAAAAAAAAAACAACAGAAATTTATTCTCCTACATTTCTGGATGCCATAAGTCTGAAATCAATTGTGTTGGCAAGGCTGGTTCTTTCTGGAGTTTCTGAGGGAGAATCTGTTCCATGACTCTGCCAGCTTCTAATGATTATCAGTGATTTTGGTGTTCCTTGGCTTATAGACATATAACTCTGATCTTTGCCTCAGTAGTAACATGGATTTTGTATAAGGACACCAGACATTGGATTAGAGCTCTCTCTAATTCAGTGTGACCTCATAATAACTAAAAATATCTGCAAAGATCCTATTTCCAAATAAGGTCACTTTGCAGTAAGTAAAGCAACAGTGAGCCTGCCGGGCAGACGGGGTCCTTGAGGAGACTGAGGAGCTGCAGAGATAGATCAAGGCATAGGCACATGGGGAGAGAAAACAGGCTGGGATAACTCGTAATTTCCCACCCATAATCCTATTTGCCAGGCCCAGCTGGAAGCCCACATCACCTGGAAAAAGCAGCCTACAGGTGTTGATCCCTACTGCCAAGGTAAGAGAAAGCCTAGGAATGGTGGGAGGGCAACAGGCCACAGTCAGCCCAGCAAACAAGGAGAAAGGTAAAATTACAATTTCCCAAGATGCTACTAATTTGGATGGAAGATTGAAATAAAATATTTTAAGAAAGTAGGCATGGCCTCAAATACTTCCAAATTATTCAGTCTTCTCACAAACAGGAAATGTTGCTTTATTAATTCTTAGAAAACTGACAATTTCAATAAAATTTATTTAATGGATTTAGGAAAATCCTTAAAAGACCTTAGAATATTTTTTAAATGTGACTACCGGGTGTAACTTAATCAAAGTATGTATTGACCTAAAATTCTAAATATCTCTTTTCTAATTTTACCTCTTCTCTAGGCTTATTTCGAGCTTATATAAAAGCATTTTCTGTAAGAATAGCCACATTAATAAGTAAATAACAAAGTGTACTTTTCCTCCTTCCTCCTCTTTGGAATTAAAGAAAGTAAAGAATATGAAAGTATACTCCTCCTTGAAAAAAGTATACTCCTCCTTACACATATACCAAAAAACCCAAATAATCCAATTTAAAACAGATAGAAGACATGAATGAATAAACATTTTTCCAAAGAACACAGAGATGGTCAGCAGGCACGTGAAAAAAATGCTCAATTATCAGTCATCATCAGGGAAATGCAAATCAAAACCACAATGAGATATCACCATATCACCTCACACCTGTCAGAAGGATTATTATCCAAAACACACAAAAAAACAAGTGTTGGGGAGGGTATGGAGGTAAGAGAACCCTCATGTACTGTTTGTGGGAATGTAAATTGGTGCAGCCACTGTGAAAAACAGAATAGAGTTTTTTCAAAAAAAATTAAAAAGAGAAATACCATATGATCCAGTAATTCCACTGGTGGGTATTTGCCCCCACACACATCAATGAAAACACTAATTCAAAAATACATACACACCTCTATGTTTATTGAAGCATTCTTTATACTAGAAAGATAGGGAAACAATCTAAGTATCCACTGAGAGATGAATGGATAAAGACGATGTTATACATAATGACAGCTATAGATACAAATATTTATATAATAGAATATTAGTCAGCCATAAAATGAAGTCTTGCCATTTGTGACAGAATGGATGGACCTAGAAGGTATTATGCTAAGTGAAATAAGGCAGAAAAAGATAAATACCATATGATTTCACTTATGTGTGAAGTCTAAAAAACAAAACAAAAAGCCCAGAAACACTCTCATAAGTACAAAGAATTGGTGGTTGCCAGAGGGGATGGATGTAGGAGGATGGTTGAAATAGATAGGGGGGAATTAAGAGGGACAAACTTCTAATTGCAAAATAAATAAATCATAGGGAAGAGAAGTGCAGTATAGAGAAAACAGTCAATAATATGGTAATAACTTTGCATGGTGTCATAAACTCTATGTTTATCATGGTGAACTCTGTCAATGTATATAATTGTTGAATCACCATATTGTACACCTAAAACTAATATAATATTGTATGTCAACTATACTTCAATTAAAAATCTTTAAAAATTTAAGTTCTAAAAAAATAATAAAATAAAATAAAAATTTAAGCTCTAAGGTATTCAAAGAATTTTGATTTTCCTATAGAAGTGCAGAAAGAATGTTTTCATCATGTACTGATATGATAAAAAGTATGTAAATGTTATCAACATTGATATTTGTGAATTGTCTATATCCTGAGTACAATTCAGTGTCTCCACTAATAAGAAACTAAAAAAAAAAAAAAAAAAAAAAAGAACTTTGAAGACATGGATTGACTCCAAAGCTATTGAAACCTTTCACATTTTAGATGCCAACTATTTGTTTTCTGCCCATTTAAAATATTCATTGTTACCTAAGTAGCTTTGATACAAAGCCTTCCCCAGAATAATAGCAGAGCAAATTAATAGGACTGTGGTGATTTTGTTGGACTTTAGTGATGGCAATATTACATGCAAAAAAACTGAACAAAATAAGATGGCTGAGATAAGGACTGTGTTGGAGAATTTGCAACATAAAACATCCTTGGCAGATGGCACAGTTGTCCCATCATCTTGGGGAAATAGCAAGAAATTTATTTAAAGCTGCCCTTCAAATCTGAAAAATTTGGCAGACAGCAAGAACTCACAGGTGTGGGGTTCTTCACCAGATATGCTTTTGCTGGTCATTTGCCTCAATCTCAGTACAAACAAACAAGTAGCCAAACAAATAGCTCATATATTGTTTAATTACAACATTTATGAAAAATGTCAATGAACTGATCTTTTAAGAAAAATCATCCAGACAAAAATCATTTAGACAGATTCACTTTCAAACTATCTTGAAGATTTTCTTAAAACTTAAATAACAAAATTTCGTGCTTTCAGAGTGTAAAAGAGCTATGTTTGCACTGCCCTGTGGTCTCTCAAGGTATAACCGAAATATAAATCAGGGAACTTTTAAGCCCAGTAAAGAGTTTTTCTTTTCTATGTGAAAAGATACTGCAGTCATACTTGCTTTTATAAAAAGTATTCTGAGAGTAAGGAGAGCCAGTAGAAGAGAGATCATCTGAAGTATAACTATAATTCATTGATCAAACAGGAAATTTTACTATCAATTTAAGCACCAGGTTATATAACAAACAATTAAACATAACTGAATTGTGCCTTGGGGTTGAATCTGTAGTTGTTTTAAGGGATGGCCTGCATAGCCAGATCAGACCTCTGTAGAGTTTACAGACCCAGGCTTTAGAGTCAAGTACAACTGGATTAGGAATTGCGCTCCACCATTTTTGAGGTGTATGACCTTGGGAAGTCACTTAAACTATGCTTCGGTTTCATTATTTTTAAAATGGGATCATAACTGTATCTCACACATTTCTTCTAAGAAGTAAATGAAATAATATATCGAAAGGGCTCAGAGTCTGGTATTGGGTGATTGCTCAGTAAATTAAAGATTTTACTATTGTTTGATATTGTTATCAAGGCATGAATTTGTAGTATAACAAATTACAAGGTTTTCTCAAACTGTGGCTAAAACAAGTGACTACATGGCAGTCAGGTCAGTTGAGTTGAGTAGTATGTCATTAAAAATATCTGAGGAAAATCTTTTATGATAGGAGAAAACCTAACTGATATTATTCTAAGAATTGTTTGCTGTTCAAATTCTCAGAAGGCTCAGGAAAATGGGGTCTGCTTACCATGGGGCAGAGCAGGGCACCAGAAATAAAGTAGCAGCTCAGTGGCTATTCAGTGGAGAAATTTAGGTTTAGCAAGAGGGGTGAAGAGAAATATGTGGGGGTCAAGGTCTCGTAAGGGCCACAGGGAAAAATGTTTAGTTTTCCAAGGTCCTTTATACATACAATTCTATGATGACAACAAAATCATTACTTCTAACTACTAAATTTACACAAGAGAATAAACTATAAGCTATGTTAATGTGACCTTATTACAGTCAGATCTAACTACACTGGGGTTATTGTCATTAGGTTAACACAGGAAAATGTGGAAGCCAAGGGAAGAGTTGGGAAAGATATTATGGGCAAAACTGTTTTAGCAGAATGTCTGAGACTGGAAGGAGGATTGAAGAGGGGTGTAAAAGGAAAGTGATTCCTTCATGAGGTGAAGGGTGAAGCCCAGGAACTGCTAAGATTGACCCATTCAGGTTATTATCTAGTTTTATTTGCCCATCTGGTCAGATTAAGAGCACAGACTCTAGAGTCAAATTAACATTTGCAGACCTTGAGCTCATCCTCATGGCCTTGGTTTACAAACTTGCAAAATGAGGATAAAAACAGTTGTCTCATAGGACTGCTTTGAGAATTACAGAAGATAATGTACGAAAACCCCTTTACAAATCAGCAGTCACTCAAGTGATCACTATTATTCTGTGTCAGCCATTGATGTGCTTCTATAATTCATGTCGAATTTCTCACATTTGCATTTGAAAGGAATAATAAAGGCTCTCTAGCTCCTGAACTTCCTACATTCTCCAGGCTAATGCTAGAACTATTAGGAACAAAAGTAACTAGAAATGATCCACTCATTTCTCTTCTAGTAATATTTCCTAGGGGAATAATTTAAGACATTAGCAAAGGTTTATGTACAAAGACATGAATATTCTTTAAAAATTATGCTTACCAGGAGTTTTATGCCAGAGGGAAATTCTAATATTGCCTGAGAAGAATAAGACTCAAAATTTTATCTGCAGTCCCAACTTAGCTATTTTAAGATGCATAGAGAAAAAGACAGGATGGAAACAAAAATGTGCTTTGAAACTGACCTCTGTCTTCTGTACAAGGCCTCATACCACAGGCTTTCTTTGTGTGAGGTGAAGTTTTTTAGACCTTCTTGGCTTTCGGTAGGGTCATTGTATCTTCCAGGCCAAATGCTGCCTGAACAACTCTCTTGTGCTATTCAGAACCTCATTGCTTTATAATTGTCCCTACCATTTGCAATTACACATGGCCCTAATGGTGGATATTAAACACTGTGTTGCTGCTCCAATGGTGCATTTTAACATATGAAGTTGTGTTGATCCCATGCAGTGCAATTATTTCTTCATTCTTCAGAATTTTTAAAAATTGTATTTGTTTATTCGTGAGAGACACAGGGAAAGGCAGAGACATAGGCAGAGGGAGAAGCAGGCTCTCTGCAGGGAGCCCAAAGTAGGACCCGATCCCAAGACCCCAGAACCACGACCTGAACCAAAAGCAGACACTCAACCCCTGAGCCACCCAGATGCCCCTTTCTTCAGAATTCTTGAAACAATGACAAAAACCATCACTTCCTCTACTCCTTCTATTTCCACTGTGTCCAGAATGTCTCATATATGGATAATTTTGGCTCCAGTGTTCCTGCTTACAAACTCCATCTCCCTCACCCACTGTGCAACCACAAAGAAATCAAATGTCCTAAACCAAAATGTTAATTATATTATTCTCACAATAGACGCTTATCTCCTATCTAACAAAACCTATATTTCATGTGATTTTGCCTCCAATTACAGTCTCCGTGTCTCAGCCACCCCCTGCCCACACAAGAGATGTCCTTTCTATTCTCCTATCATAAATCTCTCTTCATTGCCTCTAATTCTGCTCATACCACTCCTTCACGTTAAAATCCTCTTCCCATCTATCCTCTCAGTCTTACTCTGCTCCAATTGTCTTCACAGTCAGCTTTCTAATTGCTTCTGCTTCCATATTTGGCAGCATCCCTACTCTTGTCTACATGGCGGCCAAATTGATGTTTAGCAGTTAGCTCATCCCACTGTCAGTGATGTCTGATGACCTCAGAGTAAGGTCTAGACGACATGTAGGACACCAACACCCCAGCCCTCACCCCTCATCTTCCTCTGAACTGTCCTCATTGTCATTAGCACTCTCCATGCTCATTCTCTACCTTGGGCCCTTTGCTGTCTCTCATGTACTTCTAGCTTATTCCCCCCCCCTAGCCTTTACACCTGCCTTGCTCTCCACCAGAGACACACTTCTCCCTCCTACACTTACCTCCCAAATTCCTCACAGCTTTTTCCTTCACAAAATTCAAGTTTCTGCCCCAAACATTACTTTTTTCAGAGGACTCTTTTAACTACACCATCTAAAATAAGTTCCTTCCCACTTCTTGATCACACTTTATTCCTTTCCCTGAGTTTCTACTTTTGCATTTATTTGTATTATTTAGAGCATGTGTTTTAAAAGACTAAATATAAAAAATTACAGTTATTTATCATATATAAAAATAGAACTCTGACTCACAATCTACAGCAACCAGCCCAGGAAGCCAACCTTTTATCTACATATCAGACTCATAGAAAGTCCAACTAGTATCTCTTAACAACCATTCCAGGAGCCAAACAATATCTCTGGTAACAAACTGGTCCAGAATGTCCAGGATTTGATTAGCTTAAAGCTTCCCAACCTGCTTCTTAGGGCCAACCAGAAAAAGCCAAGTATGCACTCCTACCAGTCACATAGGGTTTCCACTCTTATTAGCCTGCCTACAGCTTTCCCATGCCAACTGCCTAAGAACTAACTTTTTTCTCTCTTATAAAACTTTTTCACTCCTCTGCCTGACTTTGAGTCTCTGCCTAATGCAAGTGATGGCAGTGGCTCACTCACTTTACCAGCAAGCGCTAAACAAGTACCTTTTGCTTATTCTCATTATTTTCATTGGTCTTCATTTCTGCCTTGTTAACAATCTATCTAAGTCAATATATAAATTCCATGAGGACAAAGTGTGTCTATCTTATGCATCACAGATTCTCCATAATGTAGAATGGTGTTTGGAACACACGCTAGGTTTAAAATATGTTAAAAGAATAAATGAATGAGCAGCTTTCCTGAATACAACAGGGATACCAGAATGTACCCCTTATTCCTCTATAATCCCATATAATCTACCTCTATAATTGACTGCTACCTCTACCTGTGTGGACCCTATCAGACTGCTTTGCAGTGTAGGATATCGTACCTGGTATTGTCTTCTCCTAACTATAAAGTTACTCGAATACAGAGAATGACACATAATTTTTTTCATGGTAACAGCTCGGCTATCCTCTGATTTGTGTCTTTGTTTTATGTCTGTCAGTATCGTCTCTAAATAGGACTTTTCTCATTTCTATTCCCCCTTAATTTATGTGTGACCTCAGGTGAGTCAGAGCTTCTCTGAACAGTAGCTGGCTTGTCTGTAAAAGTGATTATTGGACTATATGACCACCAAAGTCCCTTATAACTTCAACAAGCTATAATTATCTAAGGACCAGTGATAAAAGATCAAGAGTCCAGATTTCAAAATGACTTTCCATTTAGTGTATTCCATTAATATGCAACTTATAAAGTCAGTTGTTATGCATTGCAGGTAAAGCTTATTTATATTCAGAGCACTAGGGAAGTTTCTGTGTAAAACACAAGAAATGTCTAGCATGCCAATGCAGTTTCTGTCCTTTGAGGACAATCCAACTTGAAAAACAGGACAACAAAACTAAAGAATTGCTGGAGGTAAAATGTGTCAATCTTTCATGTCTTAGGGCAACAACACCAAGGAGTTTCCCATCAGACATAAATAAAGTCCTCTAATGCAGATATAGTTTCAGTCTCCACAAATTATACAGCCCAAAAACCAAAGGAAAGTGCATCAGTATTATATGTAGAATTTGCAGGACCTTTGTGTTTAAATCTTTCTTTAAACAGCCACCTAATATTAATTCATCATACCTTCAGTACATATTCACTGACTATCTACTGTATCCAGTTCTACATACCTACTGTATCCACCCTACATTCCTACCTATGTGAGTTTGAGAAAATTATTTAACTTATTTGTGCCTGAGGATTCCTCATCAATTAAATGGGGATTATGATGTACCCAATTCATGGAGTTGTTGGATGGATTCAATGAGTTAATATGTACAAAGCTCTAGGACAGGGACTAGCACCTACTTTAAGCGGTATTATTGTTGCTATTACTGTGGTTGTTCTGCTACCATTATTTTTCCATGGTAAGCATTCAGCTAAATATGTGGGAGAATTAAAAAAGAGATTGTAATGGACGTGAAAGGACCAATAGGCAGAACACAGAGGATTTTTAGGGCAGTAAAAGTACTCTGAATGATATTATAGTGTCAGATACATGTCATCATACATTTGTCCAAATTCAAAGTACAACACCAAGAATGAACCCTAATGTAAACTATAGACCTTGGGTGATGACGATGTGTCCATGTAGGCTCATCAGTCATAACAAATGTGGAGGTTGATAATAGGGAGGCTGTGCATGCGTGGGAGAGGAGATATATGGGAAATCTCTGCATATTTCCCTCAATTTTACTGTTAACCGAAAACTGCTCTAAAAAAATGTTTTAAAGGGGCACCTGGGTGGCTCAGTGAGTTAAGCATTTGACTCTTGGTTTCAGCTCAGGTCATGATCTCAGGGTTGTGAGATCAAGTCCACAACAGGCTCCATGCTCAGCACAGAGTCTGCTTGTCCCTCTCCCTTCCCTTTTCTCCTCCTCCTGCTCTCTCTCTCTCTAAAGTAAAAAAAAAAAAAAAAAAAAACAAATAAAATCTTAAAAAGAAAAATAATTTTAAATTGTCTTTAAAAATATCAAAAAACCTCATATCCATATCTTTCCCTTCAAAACCTTTGAAGTCATAGGAGAAGTAAATGACTGTCTAAAAGGTAAAAGTCATAAAGCCATATAAGACATTAAGATAAAATGTTATGAGGGGCACCTGGATGGCTCAGATGGTAAAGTGTCTGTCTTCCACTCGTGTCATGGTCTCGGGGTCCTGGGATTGAGCACCAAGCTGGGCTCCCTGCTCAGCAGAGAACCTGCTTCTCCCTCTCCCACTGCTCCTCCCCCTGCTTGTGTGCTCTCTCTCTGTCAAATAAATTTTAAAAATTAAATATTAAAAAAATAATAAAATGCTATGAAAATTAAGAAAAAAAAGAACTACTTGCATACATTCCAGTTAGAGCCCTTACCACACCATGTGACTGTTTTACATTCTGTGTGTCCCTCCTCTCCATCCCCACTAGACTGAATGTCACTGGGAAGGTAAGTACTGTGGCTAATTCATCTTTGATTCACTTGCCTCACACAGAATACAATATAAAACAAGACTTCAATAAATCTTGATTTAATGGGAGTAAATGTGGCTAAGTTCAGACTCAGATAACATTTGACTGTAAGGTTGGCATCCACATAGAAATGTCTAACAAGGAGCAATTAATTCAATTCAAGGAAGGAAGGGCCATACAATAGGATTTGTGCTATGAAAATATTCTGGGGGCACCTGCGTCGCAGCCAATTAAACATCCCACTCTTCGTTTCAGCTCAGATGGTAGTCTCGGAGTCATGGGATTGAACCCTGTGTTGAGCTCCATGTTCAGCATGGAGTCTGCTTGGGAATATCTCTCCCCTGCTCCTTGCCCCTGCTCTCTCCCTCTCTCAAATAAATAAAAAATTTTAAAAATAAAGAAAATATTCTAATAGTTATCTATAGGATGAATTTGATAACAGGAGGCCATTTAAATTTTTCACTGCTATTCCAGTGTAAAAAGAATTTAATGCAACATATTTTCAATTTCAGTTGAGCTTTATATCTTTAATAAGATTTATATAAAACACTTCAATTGCATTATTGGAGTGGTACTACTAGGCTCATTATTAAAATCAAAGGAGAACATTCTAAATGAGGCCATTCAGCAGATGTGAACTTTCATTAGTTCTAAGGCAACATTCATGTTGTAGATACTGTCAGAAGGAAGGGTCTTTGAATGGAGACATAGCTAAGAAAACTTTATTATGGAATCTGTGATTGAGATTTTCCATACATCTAGTCCTTTCCATGAGGATTAGACAATAATCTGTGGCATTTAAAAAATAATTTAGGGCAATGGCTTCACAGTTACACAGAGAACAGAATTAATAAGTTATCTCTTCATCTCTTCTATCTTCTATTACAGGCATTGCAGAAGCTGCCATTAAAATAAAATATCCTCTCTAGGTCTAGCCATACCACCTCCCAAAATTTTGACATTTAAATGGTCTTTAAATATACCTTCCCACATTGCAAGGCAATTATTTATTCCTTTTATTTCCTTCTTCTCCAGGAACTCAGAGTAACTGCAATGTTGGTTCCTTATATTTCTGGGAATTAATACTCAGTACCCACTACTCCAACCTACTGCCTTAAAGAAATAGATATTAGATAAATTACAAAAGTCATATTTTTCAAATGCATTGCTAATCTAAAAAGAAAGTCTGGGAAAATCTCCCAAAGGCAAGAAATAATGATGATGACAATAATAATACAAAAGCTCATAGTAGAGTAAGAAAGAGAACATAAATGCCAATAGCAGGAGTCTAGAGCATTTGGAATAGAAGTCTCACCAAGCTGGTAACTGAGGACAGGCTTGCCAGGATGGGAACAGCTAGACATAAAACTCCACACAAAGAAAGAACTTTAACCAAGATGAAAAGATGAGTAGGCTATTCAACCCTGCCACAAAGAGAGCTAAGAAGAAAACCTGTCTGTCCCAACCTTGATTCCAGAGTGTAAATAAAGAAGAATAATGGCCTAATAACAAATTTTAGCCATAGACCTACCAGCACATGTACCTTGGGCTTGATTTCAGATTACATGTATGATTATGATTTAGGAAAGTAGAAGATAAAATATTAATTAAAGTTAACCTAGGATGATCACACAAATCCTCTCTAGAGGGAATCATCTTCCACGTAGATTCCACAGTATTTACCCACAATCAAATATTAGTCCAAAATAATCATCAAATGCATACAAAAACAAGTCATCTTCAATAAGAGACAGTAGGAACAAAAACAACAGACTAAGATCCCAAGGCTTCTATTACCAGAACACACAGAAGATAAAATAATCAAGTGATAAAGTGTTTAAGAATAAAGAATCAAACTATAACCAAGGATCAAGAAGATATTAAAAATGACGAAGTCAATTTGACAAAGAGCAAAGTTAAAGGTCTAAAAAAAAAAGAATCATTGAAGTTCAGGACTCAAGGAAGAGTTACGTAGCACATGAAGCAAAACCAAAGAGAGAATTAATAAGCCAGAAAATAAATCTGAAGAAATTACCCAAATGTGGCATAAATAAACTAAAAAATTTAAAAGGTGTACAAAAATGGAATGAAAAGCCTTAGCATATATCTAATCAATATTCCAGACAGAAAGAATATAGATATTGGGGGGGGAGCCAACAACAAAAACCAAAGAGTAATGCCTAAGAGTTTTCTAGAAATAATAAAACACAGAAACACTCAAGTAGGATTTTAAAAAATGAAAATCATAACCTAGATATATCATATTTAAAATGCAGAAACTGGGCAGCCTGAGGGGCTCAGTGGTTTAGCGCCACCTTTGGCTCAGGGCATGATCCTGGAGACCCGGGATCGAGTTCCATGTCAGGCTCCCTACATGGAGCCTGCTTCTCCCTCTGCCTGTGTCTCTGCCTTTCTCTCTTTCTCTGTTTCTCATGAATAAATAAATAAAATATTTTAAAACTAAATAAATAAAAATAAAATGCAGAAAACTACAGATACAGAAAAGATTATTTAAGGAGTAATTTAAAAAAGCATAAATCAGGGCACCTGGGTGGCTCAGTTGGTTAAGCATCTGCCTTTGCTCAGGTCATGATCTCAGAGTCCTGGGATTGAGCCCCACATCAAGCTTCCTGCTCAGCGGGGAGTCTTCTCCCTCTCCTCTGCCTGCCACTCAGCCTACTTGTGCTCTCTCTGTCAAATAAATAAATAAAATCTTTAACAATAAAAAATAAAAATATAAAACATAAATCAGTGAAAGATAAATATCAAAGCAGAATTAAATAAAATAGAAACCAAAAATAAAAATACAAATATTTTCAACTTATCCCTGTCACCCCAATGAGCATATGGCTCTCCACTAGGGAGTAGGAATAGGAAGCTCCCAAACAGACCTTCATATACATGGAAACATGGTACCTCACAGAGAAGGCATTGCTAATCATACAGATGAGCTGTGGCTTAATAAGGATGCCAGAAAATGGATCAATAAAATAGTGGTGCTGGAGTACTTGATTACACACTTAAAAAAGGTAGGGGGGGAGTAAGAAAAAAAGAAATGGAAACTCTACCTCACACCATACAGAAAAATCAATTCTAGGAGATGAAAGACTTAAACATGGAAAGATTTTCTTTTAATTAGAAAAAATATATAGGGGCACCTGGGTGGCACAGTTGATTAAGCATCCAACTCTTGGTTTTGGCTCAGGTTGTGATCTCAGTGTCATGAGATGGAGCTCCAAATTGGGCTCCATCATTAGGAATTACTTGAAAATCTCTCTCCCTTTCCGCTGCCCCTCCAGCTCATACTCTCTCTCTCTCTCAAAGAAATAAATCTTTAAATATACTATATATTTAAATAAAAATTTGTTATTTATTATTTATAAATATAATAGGTATATTATAAATAAATATACATATATATTTAGGTGAATATCCTCAACTGCAGTAAAAATGACTTTCTTAAACAAGACACAAAAGCATAAGTCCTGTTTGAAAAAAAAATACATTTAACTTACTAAAATTAAGATATCTTTTCATCAAAAGATATTTTAAAAGAAAATGTGGAATCAAATATCAAAATTAGATATACGTTTGCAATTCAAAAAGCATAAACTGGAATCTATAAACAATTCTTAAAAAACAAAAAGGAAAAGAAAACCAGTTGAAAAGTGGCCAAAAAGAGAAATATAGATGCCTAATAAATAAGTGAAAACATGCCCAATCACACTTTTAATCAGAGATATGAACATTGAAACCATGAGAGAACATCTTGCACAAGCCAAATTGGCAAAAATTTCAACACCTGACTTTAGCAAGTATTGACGAGTACTGTGAGCAACAAACCATGCACTGTTAGTGTAAAGTAAATCGGTTCAACAATTTTGGAAAACAATTTGGCTTTACTTTGTAATGCTACTTGTCTGTGATGTACATCACACTTTGCTTTAATGCTTATTCAATAATAAAATTGTTTTGTTTCTCTTCTTCCTTTGTGGAGAGGTTTCCTGCGTTGGCAGGAGATTTTGTTTTTAATTACATTTCCTCAGGAATAGCAAAAGCAAATCACAGAATAATACAAAATAGGATACCATTTATGGATAATTCAATATCCAAAATTGATCAATATATTGTTAAGATATGTATACATTTTTAAATGCTATTGAAAACAATAGAATTATACTGCAAAAATCAGAATAGATATGATTAGGAAGGAGAAGAAGATAGTTTGAATGGACAAGGGCATATAGGGAGCTACAGTGTTATTGGTTCCATTCTTTCCTCTATTTGGGGAGAAGCATGATATTTGATTTAATATTCTTTGTACCCTTTATATACTGTTATTTGGGTTCAGTTTATGTGCACCCAGATCCAAAATCTTGCCTTGCTATCTAGACAAAAGAACCCTCTGAAGTGAGGGCTCCCAGTCTTTCATGCCTCTCTCAGCACACCTCACCCTGTCCAGCCTCCACCCTGGATGTTCCCTACTGTCCCTGAGTCATGAGACCAACAATGCAGGACAGAGAACACAAGGATTTGGCACTCTGACGAGTTAAACTTTGACAAATAGAATACAATGAATACATAGTCTACCTCCTAGGTAGACTATTTGTTGGAGCTTCCTGGAGCCCCTTTGAGGACATCAAGGTATGAATGAGTGACTGGCTCGCCCTGAAAGCGTGAGCAGCTCAGTAACATACTAATTCATATTCACTCCCCGCTCCTTCCCTGCCTCACGCTCCTTTGGTCCCAATAATGCTTTAGCGACAAAGTTTTTGCCTCAGGCTCTGTTTTGCCAAGAAACTCACACGAAGAAAAACTTACATGCATTTTTAAAACGTCCATGTAAATATACAGAGTTTTAGGAAATGGTAACAATATTATTTTAAAACAAACAAAAACAATGCTAACAATATAAGACATCAGTACAAAAAATCATCCCAAGGAAAATGGGAATCGGAGAATAAGTGGAAAGCTTATTTTAGCAACAGCTACTCAGCTCTGAAACTCTCTGAGGCGAGAGAAGAGAATGTGATGAAATAAATAAGAATTTGGGCAAGGGAGTTCATGTTTCATCTTTTTTGTCAAACAGAAACCTTGGCCATTCACTGGGATCAACAGTGGCAAGAAGAAAACAACCGAGAAAAAGGGAAGAGGAATTCCTTTACTTATCGTAGGTAAAGTGTGCATCCATCCCCAAGAGGTGTCGGGGGAGGGTGGGATGAGATGGTCAACAGGAATCTGAAATGGGCCAGCTCCGTTCATTCTCTGGCTCCCACAAGCAGTGATTTCTGGTTCCAGCACAATGGCAAGGCAGAGAGGCCACGAGGACTGGAGGTTATCCAGGAGTACAGTCCAAGTGCAGAGTCAATGGTCATAGATCAGCGCAAATTAAATGGCCTGCCAAGATGGCAAAATAGCAGAATTGCTAAAACCTCTTCCCAAAATTCAACCTCTGGAGAATATATGGACTCAGGAAGCAAATATGGATTCCAGAACAAAGGAAAAAACAAATAGAGTGAACAAATCAAATGTGAGAAACTACTGGAAAGAATGAAAGCTGCCTTGAATTTGTGTATGTGTAGGGGCAGGAGGGGGTGGGAAGGTAAGTGACAACTGTGGAGGATGGTGTGGAGGAAAGATTTTTCACTGCTATTTTTTCCTCTCCCCTATGTTGCCCTGGACAACTACTGTGTCTACTCTTACCACAGAAATCAGCAACAATAGCACAGGTCTCTGGGGCTGGTTAGGGAGGAGAGTATCTAGTACAAAAAATGTGCTACAGGGTTAGGGGTTGGTATAAGCAGGTATGGCCTGACCAGTTGCCCTACTGCATTACTCCTCCATTCACCCTATCTAAGGCTCCCAGGGCTCAGGAAACAGAACTCAAGGAGATTACATCTGCCCAGTGCTAGCTTGGTCAAGGATTAAGGTGGTTCTGGGTGCAGTTATCCCTTGCAGAGTCTATAGAGACTGGTGTTCTGGGGTGTGGCTCCTTTCCCCCACAACAGTCTCCCAGTGTAACAAAGCCTGGATTTCCTGCTCTTCCCAAATTCACAATGCCTGAGGCTACCCCAGAAAAACACACACAGACAAAAATAATATACAACTGAAACTTAAAATGACCTCAACTGAAATGGATCAAATCCACAACACATAAATTTACAGCCAAGTAATTTTTTTAAGATTTTTTTTTTTTTTAGAGAGAGAGAGAGAGAGCACAAGCAGGAGTTACAGAGGGAGTGGAAGAGAGAGAATCTCAAGATGACTCCATGCTGAGTGCAGAGTCCAGTGCAGGGTTCAAACTCACAACCATGAGATCAAAACCTGAGCCAAAAACAAAACAAAACAAAGCAAAACAAAACCTGAGCCAAAACCAAGAGTTGGGCACTTAATCAACTGTGCCACCCAAGTGCCTCTGAACCTATAGCAGAATTATTGAGGACCAAGAAACTAAGAGTAGAAAACCCTTAGAGAGATTTCCAATTTGAAAGAAGCAAAAGCAATCACAAGTAGGGCCAAGTATAATATTATTTACAAGAATATAATATTTGAAATAATGAATACAATATATAATTTAAGCAATTAGTTGGATATTATTTTTTCAAAAAACACATTAGAGTAGAAAATATACTGAGAAAATAGTAGGAAAATAAAAAGAATTTCTTTTCAAAGCTAAAGAATCTGGAAATAGATGTGCCAAGATAGGGATTATAATAGTCCTGGAAGAGAAGTAAAAATTTGAAGGGGCAGGGGATCCTTGGGTGGCTCAGCAGTTTAGTGCCTGCCTTCAGTGAGTTATCCTAGAGTCCCGGGATCGAGTCCCACATCTGGCTCCCTGAATGGAGCCTGCTTCTCCCTCTGCCTGTGTCTCTGCCTCTCTGTGTGTGTGTGTGTCTCTTGTGAATAAATAAATAAAATCTAAAAAAAATATTGAAGGAGCAAAGTCTTGAAGAAATAATAGAGATAAATTTCCCAAAATCAGAGGGACAAGAGACTGTAGATCAAAAGAGATCACAGAGTGCTAAATATGAGGGGTAAGAAAAAAGGAACCACAGTAAGACAAATGATGGGACATTTTAAGAACATCAAACAGAAAATTCTAAGGCCTTTCAGAGAGAAAGGAATCCAAAAGGAGCAAAAATCATATCTAAAGTGAGGTCTAAGAATTCGCATTTCTAAATTCTCAGCCGATAATAAATGTGCTGGTCCCAAACTTTGAGAACCACTGAAATACATTTCACTCAGAAATTGAAAATCAAGCAAAAAAAAAAAAAATCAGAGATCTAGACTATCTGAATAATATATTCATATATTGTTAGATGAACAGAGAACTCTATGTCAAAAAAAGAATACACACTCTTTTCAAGTACCTATGGAAAATTACAAAATAAACTATTAGGCCTCAATACAAGGAAGCCTCGACAAACTCCAAAGAATAAATGTTGTGTGGACCCTAGTTTCTACCATAATACAAAAAATAATAATAATAATATTGATTTTTTTCTTTTTTTTTAATATTGATTTTCTTAGAATAAAACTGGGGAGTGTGGGATAGGAGTTAAAGACATCATGGTGCTTTTAAGACAGAGAGAAAGAGGAGGGAGGGGCTAGACGGCGGAAGAGTAGGGTCACCTGTCCCCACCAAATTACCTAGATAACCTTCAAATCATCCTGAAAATTTACTAATTCGGCCTGAGATTTAAAGAGAGAACTGCTGGAAGGCTACAGTGAGAAGAGTTCGCGCTTCCATCAAGGTAGGAAGACGGGGAAAAAGAAATAAAGACACAAAAGGTCTCCAAGGGGGAGGGGCCCCGCGAGGAGCCGGGCTGAGGCCGGGGCGAGTGTCCTCAGGACAGGAGAGCCCCGTCCCGGAGGAGCAGGAGCTGCACCAACCTTCCCAGGCGGAAAGGGGCTCGCAGGGGGTTAGAGCAGGACCCAGGAGGGCGGGGATGCCCTCGGGCTCCCGGGGACACTAACAGGCACCTGCGCCCCGGGAGAGTACGCTGAGCTCCCTAAAGGCTGCAGCGCGCACGGCGGGACCCGGAGCAGCTCGGAGGGGCTCGGGTGGCGGCTCCGCGGAGGGGGCTGCGGGGTGGGAGCGTGAATCCAACAGCGCAGGCCCCGGAGCACAGGGCGCCGGGACACAGCCCAGGATCCGGCCTCCCCCGGGACAGGCAGGGACCGGGAGGGCCCAGGACAGCGAGGACGCTCCTCCCCCGAGCTGAGCAGATCAGCGGCCCCGCCCCGGAGCCTCCAGGCCCTGCAGACTGAGAGCCCCGGCGCTACTGCGCGAGCTGACTCCAGGGCTGCAGAGCTGGCCCCGCCACTGCGGTTGTTCCTACTGGGGCCTCACGGGGTGAACAACCCCCACTGAGCCTCACAGTGGCCTCACCTGATAAACACTTAAACAATACTCACTGAGCCCTGCACCAGGCAGGGAGCTGAGCAGCCCCCCAAGTGGTGACACCTGAAAAACAGCACAACAGGCCCTTCCCCCAGAAGACCAGCTAGACGGACAGGGGAAAAACAAATTATTGACCAAGCAGCACTGGAAAGTTCCAGGGGAAGTCGAGGGATCCACAGTATACAGAATCAGAGGATACTCCCCCTTGTTTTTTGTTTTTTGATTTCTATTTGCTTCCCCAGGCCCGACCCTTTATTTTTTCTTCTCTTTTTTTCTTTTTTTCTCTTTTTTTCTTCCTTTTTTCTTTTTTCTTTTGCTTTCCTTCTTTCAGGCAGAAATTAAAAATCAACTGAATGAGATACAATCCAAACTAGAGGTCCTAACGACGAGGGTTAACGAGGTGGAAGAACGAGTGAGTTGCCATAGAAGACAAGTTGATAGCAAAGAGGGAAACTGAGGAAAAAATAGACAAACATTAAAAGATTATGAGGATAGATTAAGGGAAATAAGGGACAGCCTGTGGAAGAAAAATCTACGTTTAATTGGCTTTCCCGAGGACGCCGAAAGGGACCGAGACCCAGAATACTATTTGAACAAATCATAGCTGAAAACTTTCCCAATCTGGGAAGGGAAACAGGCATTCAGATACAAGAAATAGAGAGTCCCCCGCCATAAAATCAATAAAAACTGTTCAACGCCTTGACATTTAATAGTGAAGCTTGCAAATTCCAAAGATAAAGAGAAGATCCTTAAAGCAGCAAGAGACAAGAAATCCCTAACTTATATGGGGAGAAGTATTAGGTTACCAGCAGACCTCTCCACAGAGACCTGGCAGGCCAGAAAGGGCTGGCAGGATATATTCAGGGTCCTAAATGAGAAGAACATGCAACCAAGAATACTTTATCCAACAAGACTCTCATTCAGAATGGAAGGAGAGATAAAGAGCTTCCAAGACAGGCAGGAACTGAAAGAATATGTGACCTCCAAACCAGCTCTGCAAGAAATTTTAAGGGGAACTCTCAAAATTCCCCTTTAAGAAGTCCAATGGAACAATCCACAAAAACAGGGACTGAATAGATATCATGAAGACACTAAACTCATATCTTTCAATAGTAACTCTGAACATGAATGGGTTTAATGAACCCATCAACAGGCACAGGATTTCAGATTGGATAAAAAACCAGGACCCATCTATTTGCTGTCTACAAGAGACTCATTTCAGACAGGACACCTACAGCCTGAAAATAAAAGGTTGGAGAACAATTTACCATTCAAATGGTCCTCAAAAGAAAGCAGGGGTAGCCTTCCTAATACCAGATAAACTAAAATTTACCCCGAAGACTGTAGTGAGAGATGAAGAGGGACACTATATCATACTTAAAGGATCTATCCAACAAGAGGACTTAACAATCCTCAATATATATGGCCGAATGTGGGAGCTGCCAAATATATCAATCAATTAATAACCAAAGTTAAGACATACTTAGATAATAATACGCTTATACTTGGTGACTTCAATCTACTGCTTTCTATACTCAATAGGTCTTCTAAGCACAACATCTCCAAAGAAATGAGAGCTTTAAATGATACACTGGACCAGATGGATTTCACAGATATCTACAGAACTTTACGTCCAAACGCAACTGAATACACATTCTTCTCAAGTGCACATGGAACTTTCTACAGAATAGACCACATACGGGGTCACAAATCAGGTCTGAACTGATACCAAAAGATTGGGATCGTCCCCTGCGTATTCTCAGACCATAATGCATTGAAAAGAACTAAATCACAACAAGAACTTTGGAAGGACCTCAAACACGTGGAGGTTAAGGACGATCTTGCTAAAAGATGAAAGGGTCAACCAGGAAATTAAGGAAGAATTTAAAAGATTCATGGAAACTAATGAGAATGAAGATACAACCATTCAAAATCTTTGGGATGCAGCAAAAAGCAGTCCTGAGGGGGAAATACATCGCAATACAAACATCCATTCAAAAACTGGAAAGAACCAAATACAAAAGCTAACCTTACACATAAAGGAGCTAGAGAAAAAACAGCAAATAGATCCTACGCCCAGCAGAAGAAGAGAGTTAATAAAGATTCGAGCAGATCTCAATGAAATCGAGACCAGAAGAACTGTGGAACAGATCAACAGAACCAGGAGTTGGTTCTTTGAAAGAATTACTAAGATAGATAAACCATTAGCCAGCCTTATTAAAAAGAAGAGAGAGAAGACTCAAATTAATAAAATCATGAATGAGAAAGGAGAGATCACTACCAACACCAAGGAAATACAAACGATTTTAAAAACATTTTATGAACAGGTATACGCCAGTAAATTAGGCAATCTAGAAGAAATGGATGCATTTCTGGAAAACCACAAACTACCAAAACTGGAACAGGAAGAAATAGAAAACCTGAACAGGCCAATAACCAGGGAGGAAATTGAAGCAGTCATCAAAAACCTCCCAAGACACAAAACTCGAGGGCCAGATGGCTTCCCTGGGAAATTCTATCAAACGTTTAAAGAAGAAACCATACCTATTCTACTAAAGCTGTTTGGAAAGATAGAGAGAGATGGAGTACATCCAAACTCATTCTTTGAGGCCAGCCTCACCTTAATTCCAAAACCAGACAGAGACCCCACCAAAAAGGAAAATTATAGACCAATATCCCTGATGAACATGGATGCAAAAATTCTCAACAAAATACTAGCCAATAGAATCCAACAGTACATTAAGAAGATTATTCACCATGACAAAGTAGGTTTATTCCTGGGACGCAAGGCTGGTTCAACACTCATAAAGTATAATCAACGTGATTCTTCATATTAGCAAGAGAAAAACCAAGAACCATATGATCCTCTCAATAGATGCAGAGAAAGCATTTGACAAAATACAGCATCCATTCCTGATCAAAACTCTTCAGAGTGTAGGGATAGAGGGAACATTCCTCAACATCTTAAAAGCCATCTACGAAAAGCCCACAGCAAATATCATTCTCAATGGGGAAGCACTGGGAGCCTTTGCCCTAAGATTAGGAACAACACAGGGATGTCCACTCTCACCACTGCTATTCAACATAGTATTGGAAGTCCTAGCCTCAGCAATCAGACAACAAAAAGACATTAAAGGTATTCAAATTGGCAAAGAAGAAGTCAAACTCTCCCTCTTTGCTGATGACATGATACTCTACATAGAAAACCCAAAAGATCCCACCCCAAGCTTCCTAGAACTCGTACAGCAATTTGGCAGTATGGCAGGATACAAAATCAATGCCCAGAACTCAGTGGCATTTCTATACACTAACAATAAGACTGAAGAAAGAGAAATTAAGGAGCCAATCCCATTTACAATTGCACCCAAAAGCATAAGATATCTAGGAATAAACCTACCAAAGAGGTAAAGGATCTATACCCTAAAAACTATAGAACACTTCTGAAAGAAATTGAGGAAGACACAAAGAGATGGAAAAATATTCCAAGCTCAAGGATTGTAAGAATTAATATTGTGAAAATGTCAATGTTACCCAGGGCAATTTACACGTTTAATGCAATCTCTATCAAAATACCATGGACTTTCTTCAGAGAGTTAGAACAAATTATTTTAAGATTTGTGTGGAATCAGAAAAGACCCCAAATAGTGAGGGGAATTTAAAAAAAAATATATAGCTGGGCATCACAATGCCAGATTTCAGGTTGTACTACAAAGCTGTGGTCATCAAGACAGTGTGGTACTGGCACAAAAACAGACACATAGATCAATGGAACAGAATAGAGAACCCAGAAGTGGACCCTCAGCTTTATGGTCAACTAATATTCGATAAAGGAGGAAAGACTATCCATTGGAAGGAAGACAGTCTCTTCAGTAAATGGTGCTGGGAAAATTGGACATCCACATGCAGAAGAATGAAACTAGACCACTCGCCTACACCATACACAAAGATAAACTCAAAATGGATGAAAGATGTAAATGTGAGACAAGATTCCATCAAAATCCTAGAGGAGAACACAGGCAACACCCTTTTTGAACTCGGCCACAGTAACTTCTTGCAAGATACATCCACGAAGGCAAAAGAAACAAAAGGAAAAATGAACTATTGGGACTTCATCAAGATAAGAAGCTTTTGCACAGCAAACGATATAGTCAACAAAACTAGAAGACATCCTACAGAATGGGAGAAGATATTTGCAAATGGCGTATCAGATAAAGGGCTAGTTTCCGAGATCTATAAAGAACTTATTAAACTCAACACGAAAGAAACAAACAATCCAATCATGAAATGGACAAAAGACATGAACAGAAATCTCACAGAGGAAGACATGGCCATGGCCAACAAGCACGTGAGAAAATGCTCCACATCACCGGCCATCAGGGAAATACAAATCCAAACCACAATGAGATACCACCTCACACCAGTGAGAATGGGGAAAATTAACAAGGCAGGAAACCACAAATGTTGGAGGGGATGTGGAGAAAAGGGAACCCTCTTACACTGTTGGTGGGAATGTGAACTGGTGCAATCACTCTGGAAAACTGTGTGGAGGTTCCTCAAAGAGTTAAAAATAGACCTGCCCTACGACCCAGAAATTGCACTGTTGGGGATTTACCCCAAAGATACAGATGCAATGAAATGCTGGGACACTTGCACCCCGATGTTTCTAGCAGCAATGTCCACAATAGCCAAACTGTGGAAGGAGCCTCAGTGTCCATCGAAAGATGAATGGATAAAGAAGATGTGGTTTATGTATACAATGGAATATTACTCAGCCATTAGAAATGACAAATACCCAACATTTGCTTCAAGGTGGATGGAACTGGAGGGTATTATGCTGATTGAAATAAGTCAATCGGAGAAGGACAAACATTATATGGTCTCATTCATTTGGGGAATATAAATAATAGTGAAAGGGAATAGAGGGAAGGGAGAAGAAATGGGTAGGAAATATCTGAAAGGGAGACAGAACATGGAAGATTCCTAACTCTGGGAAATGACCTAGGGGTGGTGGAAGGAGAGGAGGGCGGGGTTGGGGGTGACTGGATGGCGGTCACTGAGCGGGGCACTTGACGGAATGAGCAGTGGGTGTTATTCTGTATGTTGGCAAATTGAACACCAATAAAAAATAAATTTATTATTTAAAAAAAAGACGGAGAGAAAGAGGCATAGGTGTGTGCATTTATGTTGGGTACTATACATCATTTGTTTTCTAGTTCTAATTTCTGAACGAAATTAGAAATAAAAAGAACATATCTGGAACTTAATTCTTGTCCTCCAAATACCATTCTCCAACAAAAGGAGGAGAGCTCCTTAGAAAACGGGTTGATTTCAAGGTTAGGGCAGGAAAGACACAAGGTAAGCCTGGAGTCTCTTGTGGTGTCAGAAAGTAAAGAGTGTCTAAAGAAAAAAGATGATAGCATGTCAAAGAACATAGTAACAAATGTAGATGGCAAAAATAAGATATTTAGAGGTACTCAAAGTACCCTCTCCCCAATACTTAATCATTTCAAAGGGAAAACAGTCACTTTTACAGTAGAAAATCCTGAGAAACACCACCTTAACCAACTGAGCATGGTTACCATCACCAGTAATACATACTGACATCATGGACTCTTGATACGATGTTCTGGTACCTTAGTGACAGCCTTCCCAATTATGCATAACCTCATTCTGATCATGAAGGATTCTTGAAGGACGTTCCACAGCACAAGTGACCAATACTCTTCAAAAGTGTCATAGTTACAAAAGACAAGGGACGCCCAAGGGACTGACACAGATTTAAAAGAGAACATTTAAATGGGAAGCAGAATCCAGGAGTGGACCCTGGGAATAGAAATAAAGCATTACTGGAACACTAGTGAAATCCAAGTAAGTTCTGTACATTAGTTAATGGTACTGGACTTAGGTTAGTGTCTTGGTTTCATCATGCTCGCTTCAAGGACACCCAAACGATTCATCAATCAGCCAAATTTTCCAGAATTTCAGGAAGAAATTTATCAAATGCTTTGAATGTATTTAACATGAAGTTTACATATTTGGCAGCACCGTGTTATGGGTTAATTTGTGGACTTCAATTCAGAAGCAGACAAAAAATGCTGGGAAGGGTGCTGTCCAGCACATCTTTTGCAGACAATATAACTTGCACAACAAAATAAAAAGAGCAGCATCTCAAAGGCAGTGATGGAGAGCCAGGTGAACAACTAAAGTCCCCAGGGTTTAAGAGTACTTTGAAACCTGAGCCTTCCTACTTTTATTCTTTTTTCTCATATGTTGGCCCAGGAACCCTCATAAGAGTCTGAGACAAAAATTTGCATGCAGCTAGTTTATTCTGGAAGGCGACTGTAGGAAAAAGAAATGGCAGATTGAGAAGAATAAAACAGAGAAAGTATGATAATAAGAAATACATATTTGGTCTTTGTTCCCAGCTCCTGACATAGAGCTTCTAAAACTCCTGAAGTTCCTAAGAGAAGCTTTTTTTATTCATAATGAGCCACTTTCTTACATTACCTGAATTTATGCTAATGAGGTGATGCTTGGTAGGTTTCTAGATAGTTTCATGATGAGGCTGGTTGCCAGAGGAACCCACCATGTGTCAGAGTGTTGAGACTTTCAGCTCCACCTCAGGACCTCTGGAGAGAAGAAAAAGACTGAAAGTTGAGTTCAATTACCAATGGCCAGTGATTTAATCAAATGTGCCTACATAATGAAACTTCCATAAAAATCTCCAAACAATAGCCTTCAGAGAGCTTCTGGATTGGTGAACACATCCAGATGCTGGGGATTTGGCTGAGAAAGCATAGAAGCTTTGTGCACTTCTCTCCCCTTGCCCTATGCATCTCTTCTTCTTCTTTTTAAGATTTTATTTATTTATTCATGAGAGACACAGAGAGAGAGAGAGGCAGAGACACAGGTAGAGGGAGAAGCAGGCTCCATGCAGGGAGCCCAACACGGGACTCGATCCCGGGCCTCCAGGATCACACCCTGGGCTGAAGGCAGCGCTAAACCACTGAACCACCCGGGCTGCCCTGCATCTCTTCCATATGGTTTTTCCTGACTTGTATCCTTTGTGATGTATGGGTAAACCTAAATCAAGTGTTTTCCTCAGTTTTCCCTGAGACATCCTAGCAAACTGTCTAAGGAGGGGATTGTCTATAGAAACCACATCACTTTTATAGCCAGGTGGTCAAAAGTCTAGGTGTTCTGGACTTGCAATTTGCATCTAAAATGGGGGCACTCTTGTAGAACTGAGCCCTTAATCCACAGGGTCTATGAAAAGTCTGGATAGTGTCAGAACCAAAGTGAATTGTAAGACATCTGGTTGGCATAGGAGAATCAGTTCATGTGAGGAAACAAATTCCACACATCTGGTGTCAGAAGTGATAAAAGTAAAAACACACAGAGGAAAAGCCATCTAAATATACATTATTGGGATGCCTGGGCAGCTCAGTGGTGAACGTCTGCCTTCGGCTCAGGGCGTGATCCCAGAGTCCCGGGATCGAGTCCCACATCAGACTCCCTCATGGAGCCTGCTTCTCCTGTCTCTTTCTCTTTGCCTCTCTCTGTGTCTCTCGTGAAGAAGTAAATAAAATCTTAAATAAATAAATAAACAAACAAGCATTATTGAGTTGATCACCACTATGAGCAACTAGAACTCAATCCTGTTATCCTCACTGAATGCACTTCAGAATTATTTACATGAAGAGCAGAAAAGGAAAGTGCTCATGTACAGGTTTCTGCTTTATTGAGGGCAGAAGGACTACCCCATGAATCACAAATTCTCTCACCCTTGCAGGTTTTGCATCGGTCTAAGGGATTGAGTATATTCCCATGGACATCCCACACAACAGTAGCAGAGAAGTCTGGAGGCAGAAATATTAGATCAGGTGAGACAAGGTTCTATCAGGTTATACCTCCATATAGTTACCATAGCAACAACTGGTATAAAAAGGTAGGTCATGAAGATATGGGTGGTGAGGAGGACACAAGAGGTGAGCAACACTGCTGACTTCCTACCCCTCTTAGCTACCACATAAATTACATTCTCAAATATATGCTGCATTTATTTAATAAAGTTCCAAATTAACTATTTCAAAAAATTAGTTCTCTCACTAGTCAATAAAAAGAACAAATCTAAATTTGATCTTGTTTGATCTTTCATGTTCATAGTGTAAGTACCAAAGCATTTACTCTTAACATAACTTTGCATGATATGGTAGTAAGCAATTAGCTGAAAACACAATCCTAAATAATTATTGGACAGGGGAGTGATTGGAAAAACCCAGCTTATGATTCACAAGGCCCTTGCAACAGATGAACACTTCTCTCCATTTATTCTGTCAGCATAAAAGGTGCATCTAAAGTTGCCATGTACAAGGGGTGAGTTTATGCCAATAATGAGGAATGAATGGAGCTGCACAAAGTGGAATGGACTGCTACATGAAACAAAAAAGTTCAACACTCATTCAATGAATTATGGTATCACAGTGTATTAAGTGAAGGGAATGTACACGTACCCAAACAAGCTATAAAAGACATGAAAATGCCATGACAGGTGAGTACTGTCAGGATAAGAGAGGAGTATAATGGAATTAAATGTGCTTAAGGAAGTAGAGAAACTTGTATAGTAGGTGAGCAGGATACCAGCTACTCTCACTTGGCCATCTCTTTGCTCTTCGGGACTCCTGGAAGGAGACAGATCCCAACAGAGGCCCTTGCTATTTTAGGAGCTTTGGGGTTTTAGCTTTGGTTAGTATTTTCAGTGACCCATATTAAGTTAACTTTCCCCTTCCTTGACACATATTTTCTCTCCCATGAAATAAACATAATCCCGTTTTAAATCATTTCACATCTTCTATCCTTAACTGTTGCTAAGCTGTATTTGTGCTAAACCTTTTCAATTTTTAAATTCAATTAGCCAATTTATAGTACATCATGAGTTTCAGATGTGGGGTTCAGCGATACATGAGTTGCGTATAACACCCAATGCTCATCACATCTCGTGCCCTCCTTAATGCTGAAATTCTGTGTCAGCGAACGTTTTAAAGGACTTGCAGCTGTTGCGTTCCGTCAGCTTCTCCAACTCTATTTCACTATTCTGGAGCTGCTGAAAAACCCTGCTACACACCCTGAGCCAACTTTTGCAGACCCTACCCTACCCTTATTGGTGGAGTGTTTTCTCTACTTTGATCCTGCCCTACCTTGTTTAAGATGACTATCAGTGACATTGTTCAGAATGGTGAGGGTGTGTTCATAGTATTTCCATTACAGTTTATCAAAGGCTGGTCACTAGCTCTGCTGTAGGCTTTACTCTCAAACATACACTCATACACTGATGTCACATGGAACAAGAATTCCTCAGTGGTGTGTTTTATTTTTCTTAATTCAAGTTGTATTGCATATTTTTTATGACAGTCTTAATACTTCTAGAGACAGATGACAACAAATCGTTGGTGATTTATAGTTTTTTGTTCATTTGCTTCATTAGAAATTCTTACATAAATATACGAAATGAACAACGATGCCTATGGTAAGGGAAGATGTAGAGTATCAAGGGACAATTCGTGTTTTTAAAGGAAAAAGAAATAGATGCTAATCAAACACTGGGAGTGCTATTTATAATGATGTATGTTTATTGTCAGTAGTTCAGGAACCACCACCCAGAATGCGGTGGTTTTAAAACATGGCCTCCAAATTGTACACTACTCATTGAAAGGTGCTGTCTAGTTCCTTCTTCTTGAATTGGGGCTCTATGAAAAATTGAAAAAAAGAATATAGCAAAAGTAACACTATATCTGTTTCTGAGCCCAAATGCTATAAAACCTGCAGCTTTCACTTCCTGTCGCTTGGAATACTTGCTCTTAGAATCCAGCCACCATGCTGTGAGGAACTCCAAATAGCCCATGGAGAGGCGCAGGTGAAGAGGAACCAGGGTTGCCTGGGAGGCTCAGCGGTTGAGCATCTGCCTTCAGCCCAGGGCATGATCCCGGAGTCGCAGGATCAAGTCCCTCATGGGGCTCCCTGCATGGAGCCTGCCTCTCCCTCTGCCTGTGTCTCTGCTTCTTTCTTTCTCTCTCTCTCTCTCTCTCTCTCTCTCTCTCTGTCTGTCTTTCATGAATAAATAAATAAAATCTTAAAAAAAAAAAAGAGGAACCAGCCCCCAGCCCACAGCACTGAGTTCCCAGATAATGGCCCGTACACACTTGCTAGCCATGTGAGAGAGCTATCTTAAAAATGGATCCACAAGCCTCCACCCAAGCATCCCTACCTGATATCCAGTAGAGATGAACCACCCTATCAAGCTCTGCCCAAATTGCAGAACCATAAGAAAGGGGAAAAAAATTGTTGTTTCAAGCCACTATGTTTTAGGGGCGATTTATTATCCACCAGCAAAAACTAGGACATAGAATTTTATAAAACACCTTAAAATCTTTAAAAGTCTTTAACTTTTAACAAAAGTTAAGAGAAATAAAATGAACAATACATATGCATCTTATATGCATATGTCAGATACATTTGATATACATACATCAGTTCTAGAGATATTCATGCGTTCTCATTATAAATGAGAAAACGGTCACCAAAGGTTAAGGGATTTTGCCCAAAATTAAAAATTTAATAAGGAGAGCCATCAGGATTAAAATGGAATCCTCTAGCCTCCTACTTTGATGTTTTGTCAATAGGTCGTGCCCCTCTGCACACAGCCTATTTTTGAAAGGCATTTGTTTCCTACGGCAGGTCTGCACTTAATTGGCATTCTCCAAAAGATAACTCCAACACTAATCAGGGCAGAGGAAACTCACATTACATTGAAAGGCAAATGCATGTCCCACATGCAAACATTTATTTTAGGATCAAAACTCCTTCCCTAAGCTTTATATAATAGTATTTATTAATTATTGGAAACAGGTCTCTACCTAAGCATTGGAATAGTACAGTCACTAAGTAGGGAAAACAGAACAGCATAAATGCCAGCAATAACAAAAACAATGGCCAACCATATTAAAATTTTAAAGGTTAGCAAAATAAATATATCAAATAATAAACTCTAGTTGTATGCAACTTGAGAATCTACTCACCTATCACTGAAAAGAAATTTAAAATAAAAATGTTCACCTGTCATCCCGGAAAATATCACTTGGTGTTTCCATTTCTATGGTACATTTACTGAGAAGGGACCTATGTAACTGATACTTCCTACCGTTCTTGCATCTTGCTAACACCCAGTAAATATAAAACAAAATCAAAGTAAAATGCCATATGAAAGAGGTTAGACAAACCTGACAAAGCCAAGTACACAAAGAGAAAACATAAGCAGACTGTAACTCTTGTTTGTTAGCTGAAATACCTGGAACACAGCTCAGGACTCCTTTCCACACCAAGCCAACAAAAAAAGAAACTTTCTGTCCTTCTGACCAGCAAAATAAAATAAATATTTCCCTCTTCTACTCCAGTGTTTTGGCACATATGAATCAAATAAGTATATAAATCTAAATCATAGCTCATGTTTACTGGCTATTCTAGTTAAACAATCTCAGCAGCTACTATACAAGATCCAGGCCTTAATGGATGACAATTTGTTTCTTATAACAAATTTCTTTCTGAAAATAAGTTCTGTAATAGCAGTGACAGGTGTCTTTTTCTAGGGAATTTCCCTGCTTTGATTTCTTTTCCTTAACAGGACTATGTCTTGTCTGTTTCCAAAGAGTACTTTAGAATACTTTTCAGGTAACTGTTGATGGAGCTTCTCCCACAAATTCTAAGTACTAGATGTTAAACATCTGCTACCGATTATACCAGATACTTCATGGATTTATAATAATATAGTGTTTAAGAATTCAGGATTGGAAGTCAGGTAGACCTTAGTTTGAATCCTGATTATCTTCTATTAGCACTATGACACAGGGAAAGACAATAAACCTCTCCAATCTGATCTGTTTTTCTGAGGATTAAATAGGATTAAATAAGAAAACAATTTTTAAGATTTTTTAATCACCCATGGATGAAGAAATAGCCTAATTGGCAATAAAACTCAATCTTGCCTGTTTCCAAAGCCCCTACTTTAGCTACCACATAATACTATGTCTAAAATCATATTGGAAATGCAAACTGAAGCACATGGCATGGGGTTATTCTATGCAGGGCTTATTTTAATCAGCATTTAAATATATTGTCATTGTAAATCTTTAAACAAATATCACATTTTCCATAAAATATAGCAACATCAGTAGAAGTGCTTCCTATGAGAAAATATCTCCTTGTAATAATTGTTGGAAGACAACTCTCCATGGGCCCCTTCACACCTATGACTGCCTTATTGGCAAGACACTGACTATTCTTCATTCTGGACTATACTTTCAAGGATGTTTGTATAAAAAAATAGCCTTGGAAGATAGAGATCATTTCTCCCTCAGGAGCAAGGAGTTGGTTTGCTCCCTCAGCAAATATAGTGTCTCCCTCCAGAGCAAAGGGCAGACATGCTTACTGAACAGCATGAGAAAGATAAAGCTCCTTCAAAAGCCAAGGGCAGTCATGCTTACTGCCCATTATAAAAGATTCAAGTTCCCTAAACTCAGAGCTCCTCTCGTATAATTCAACCTGTTGTGTGTACAGGTGTATTCTGACTCTCTTCATATCACATGGTGGGAACTGGTACAAAATTCTGATACTCTGGCTACTGCCAATGCTGTGAGTGATACATCACTCTTCATCTTTGACCCAGGATGTCTGTTTCTCCAGCATCCATGAAACTGTGACAGGCTAACTTGTGTCTGCACATAGGGTAAAATCTCAGATTATTTACAGTTCTTAACAACAATTTCTAACATATATTTCATAAAATTATGCTCAGATTTTTTAAATTAAACCTCTAGGTTATGATAGTTAAGTTGGACCACAAATTTCTGCCTCATGTAACTAATGAAATAACTAAATGGTAGCAAAAACCTACTAAAGAAGTAGGTACACTCTAAATTCAAAAGATTTCAAAAAGTGACAGGGCAAGGGGAGCTGAACAGAAGACTCTGACTCTGTGAGAACACTAATCTCAGTACTAGCCCTTAGAAAGGGTACTGATAAAAGAAGAGAAAGCTAAACACTATTATTATTGTCAATCTGGAAAGAAGCCTGTTAGGTAGAGAGATAGGAAGTCACAGAACATTTCTTGAAAAATGAAAACCAAAAAGCTCTCAGGAGAAAAAGCCACTACAACCACCATAGGATATTCAGGTGTGTAGTGAAGACCAGCAGGATTCATCATCTCCATGACTGTTATGGATCGAGTTGGTTCCCCCCAAAAAGATATGGTAAATGTGACTGTATTTGAAAATGGGGTTGCTTGGGGGTTAATTAGTTAAAATGAAGTCATACTGGAGTGAGGTAAGCTCTTAGTCCAATATTACTAGTGTCCTTATAAGAAGAAAGACAAAAACACACATGACAATGGCCATGTGACAAAGGAGGCAGAGATTAAGATTAAGAATCTACAAGCCAAGGAACACCAAGGATTACTGGCCACCACCAGAAGCTAGGGAGAGTCAAGGAAGGATTCTACCCAAAGTCTCAGATAAAGCATGACCCTGTTGATACCTTGATTTTAGAATTTTGGCCTACAGACTATAGGAGAATAAACTTTTGTTGTTTTATGGCACCTAGTTTATGGTATTGTGTATGGCAATCCTAGAAAACTAATGCAATGCCCAAAGTAAAGGACCAGTCTGAAATTTGAGGAATATACCCATACAAACAGCATAGACAAAGGCTGCATGAAGTCCAAACTAATATCCTCAACAGTTCCCCCTCAACCATGACCACCCCTCCATCCTACCACCAGCTCAATGAAACAAAAAAAGGAAATATGACAAAGTGCATTACTCCTCTCCTGTAAATTAGGAAAGATAGATCTTAAGTTAGTCTCTTTTTCTCTTTTAATTTACCCTCACCAATACTACAGTTTATTTTTTTCTGAGTCAAATTTACCTTTCTTAACTCTAATGCTCTTGAATAACCATGCATCTAGTAAAACAAATGTTAATATTTTACCTTTCCTTTGCATTTTCATTAGCCACATAACCATGTGTTATATGCCTCAATAATAATTTTAAGAGACATACAAAGGAGGGAGTACAGTTTGCAATTATATTCTTCAAAATCAATTCTGAAAGCTTGTGAAAAGAGTAAAACATTCTTCAAAGCAATGATTTCAAACCTTGATATTATACAAACTATAGAATATAGAATTCAAATGTGTGGCTAGCCAACATATGGCCGGTGTTATGTTCTCTAATGTGTAAAATTCCTATTGCCCAAAGTTAACATATAAACTTGTCAAATATAGTAATGAGCCCAACACAACGATGTACATCACAAGGCTAGCAAGGCATTAACAAGTATATAAACTGTTAGGATAAATTATTTCCTTGACTTCTTGGATTACAATGTTATTGGAGCTTGGCATTTGGGGGAATTGGAACCTAATGAACTTTAGATGAACTGGGATATGGGCGGTTGCCTCAAATGAATCATTGTGACAAAGGCTTCTTTCCTTCCTTTCTTCTCTCTCTCTCTTTTTTTAAGTAGGAAAGTGAATGCAGTGAGAGTTAGTTTATTTCCATCAAAAGCTCAATAAGAATTTGCAAGGTGAGTGGGAGTCTGAGACTCTTTTTTTGATAAATAACTAAAAGGGTTCACTTGCTGAATGCTAGATATCCAGCAGTGTGCCAAGCATCTAGAAAATATAACCTTCCAAAGCATTTTACAAAATAAACTTGGAAGCAATTTAGAGTACAATGTTTCTCCAAAACAGTTCATCAGTCAAAAGCAACCTACCTTCCCACTGGCATACTCTCAACATCAACCAAGAGAACTGCCTTTCAGTTCACAGGCATTAATAGAAGGTTTTGCTTGAATTTCTAAGAAAGGAGTTTCAAGGCAAAACAAAAACGGTGCAATTGCCCAATTCTTGGCCACAAATCAAGAGATACAAATTCTGACATCAACTGACCCCTCTAAAAAGAATTTCGTCTCTAAGTGATAATTTTCATATACCCACCATCTGCCTCAGAATATTATGATTCTTAACAAAGAAAAATATTATTCCACCACCTACTCATTTCATTTCCCTTCCTGTCTTTTCTTCTTTCCCTCCTCCTACCAGCATCGTGGCTATAAGTGTGCATCCCTATCCATTTGCCTTTGAATGATAGGGTAACAAAGCTGCCATTTTAATCCCTAGAGCAAGCACAAGAATCACTGCTAATCACATAAGCAATTAATCTGAGGAATATCTGAATAATATCTGAATATCCATGGGGAACTAAAAAAATAAATCAAGAGGAACATCTTCTTCCTGATGCAATTTTTTCTACTCTTCTCTACTCCAGATGAAAGAATAATACTTATCAATGACTGAGATATTATATAATTTAAAGTAACATGATGATCCCGCGGGCATGCTGGAAATACAGCCCAGCTCATTTGAATTCATCATGGCTTAAACAAGGTATAGCTGGCAGTTAAAAAGCTTCTGGTTTTATTCCTCTGCAAGGCTTTTTAGAGTCTGACCCTGCCAACTTGTACTACATCATTCGGTTAGCAGCCTCTTAAACACAAGCAGGCTAGAGTCTAGGATTAACGTCAAAATTCTCTCTGCTTTCATTTTGACTTGGCCACATAGACTAGAGAAGAGCTAGACCCATTGTTCTAAATAATGTCAGTGCTGTGACACAAATGTTTGCTCTCCTTGTGGGACGCTATAACTGGAGAAGGAGATCCAAATGCTAGCAGGAAGGGGTGCCAGCCACCCAGCGAGACTAAAAGATTTTCCCTTCTATTTCCTTTTATGATATCTCAAATCTTCCAAAATTATCTATGGGTTGCCTTGCCTACCAGACGGTACCAGTTCTAGAGCCAGACCATCTGAGTTAGAACCCAGCTTTATCACTCTTGGGAAGTCACTTGTCTTCTCTGTAACTCAGTTTCCCTATCTTTAACACTAATCACATGGTATTGTTGTAATGACTAACAGAATCAATTCTCACAGAACAAAGCCTATGGAATACTTGGTGGTGGTGGTGGTGGTGGTGGTGGTGGTGGTGGTGGTGGTGGTGAAAAAGACCAGATCTTTGTGTTTGCACTCCCAATGAGTCAACTTAATGCTTAACCCTAGGAGAGACTTGAACAGCATGCTAACTATGTAGCCTTGGCCGTGGCATTTAAATGTCCTGAGCTGTAGGAAAGAAAAGTATGGTGGGCATGTACGGAAGAGAGTGTAGGTGAAACAAGATTGACATGTATCGGTAATTCTTGAATCTGGGTCTTCTGGGGTTTTCTTGCCCCCTTCTCTTTATTTTAGTGTAAGTTTGAATATTTCTACAGTAAAATGTAAACAAAAACAATCATCTGAGCCTCAGTTCCTTCACCTGTAACATAATGATAATAAAAACCCTCTTGCAAAGTTGTAGAAATCATGAAAAAATGCATGAAGCACAGAATATGATGACACATGGCAAGGGCTGAACAAATGGTTACTACTATTTCTATTCCTTTTTCTAGCTGATGTACCAAATGCCAGTTTGAACCAGCAGCATCTAAATATAGGCATCTTGTTCCACAGTCCATCGCCTTCTGGGGGGTCTAGAAACTCTGTTATATTAATGTACCAAAAGAGCTCCTAAGAACCTGATTAAAACTAACTAACCATGTATAAGTTAATAAATAAATTTTTCACTGGAGCTGCTTGGGAGAGCCCATTAGTAGTTAAGCCACAACACAAGTAATAGGACCCCAATAGGAATTTCTTTCATGCAGGAAATGCATAACAAACTGGTATGCCCTCTGCCTTCAGTTTCTCTGTCTCTCTGTCTCTCACTACAGGATAAACGATGCCAGACTCTGAGCTTCAAATATCTTTTCCCAGGCTACATATCACCTCTCTTTCTTCAGATGAGTTCATGCTAGCAATGAAGCTAGGCTTGCATTTCAGTGCTCAACCTCTCTCAAATAAAAACTAGGAAATAAACAGACATGTCATCTCACTCCCCTTCTCTTTCCACATACTGTTCTACCTTCTTTCAAGCTTCACATTTTTGGCATGGCTCCTTGAGAAAATGTTCTGCACGCGTCTCCATTCCCTCAGCTCCAGCTCCTTTATTCACTCTAATGTGGCTTCCACAACTCAACAAAACTACTCTCCACCTCAGGTCACCCATGACCTCACTGCTAACTAAATGTCAATAACGTAAGGCGCCTGGGTGGCTCAGTCAGTTCAGCATCCAACTCTTGGTTTCAGCTGGGTCATGATCTCAGGCTGATGGAATTGAGCCCCACATCAGACTCTGCATTCAGCTGGGAATCTGCTGGAGATTCTCTTTCTCTCTCTTTCCCTCTGCCCCTCCCTCTCACTCTCTCTCTCTCTCTCAAAATAAATTAATACATCTAAAAAAAAAATCTTTAAAAAATAAAATAGAATGCTTGGGTGGTTCAGTTGGTTAAGCATCTTCCTTCAGCTCAAGTCATGATCCCAGAGTCCCAGAATCCCATCTCAGGCCTTGCTTCCTGTTCTACAGGGAGTCTGTTTCTCCCTCTGCCCCTCCTCTGCTCATGCTCTTGCTCCCTCTCTCTCTCTCAAATAAAAATCTAAAAAAATAAAATAAAATAAATATCAATAACATAAGTCTTACAGTTTTTTATCACATTTCAGATCTCCAGAACATTCCATACTGATGACCCATTTCCTTTCTAAAGCCATATTTTCCCTGACATAACACTATTCAAGTTACATCCACATTCTAGCTCCTCCTCACCTTTACTGGTTCATCTACTCCTCAATGCCTTGAGATGTTATCATTTGGCTAGTCTGAGTCTTAAACCTGTTCTTTCACTAATAAATGTTCTCTTCCTAGATTCACCAGTATTTCCTAACTTCCTCATTTTTTACCCAAACTCTTCTCTAAATTTCATATCCACATAACGTGGCCTACTTGACATCTCTAAGAATTTACAAAGCCACTTTGCAATACGTACAAAACTCAATTCATCATCTTATATCAACCTAAATTGCTTCCTATCCTCCTTACAAGATATCTAGTCTACATGCAAAAACAGCAAAAACAAAACCAATAGTGCTTTCCCTGACATCCTCTTTTCATTGATACCTTCATTCATATACATATATGAATTGCATATAAGTGTGTATATGTGCATGAGTGAGCATCTTAGGAGCTTTGCTAGGTAGCTTTGAGTGCCTGTTTGAGACATATGATAACTAATTTAAAGAGAAATCAATAAACAACAGAGTGTATGATTTGCTCTAGAAACATTCAGCTGCTCAGAGCCGATAGAGAGGTCAAAGGGTCAAATTTAACTGGGGTTGTGTTTTGCAAGGCGGGTATAATGGTAGAAGAAAGGACAAGGGTCTGGAGAATTGTGAGACAGTGATTACAATGACAGATCATGGAATCTGTGTAGAGTAGTGGAGAAGTTAATATAAAAGGGATTGATGACTAATAGAAATATTGGTGAGATCAATGGATCAGTGATAAAAAAATGAATGGAATGCTTAAAATCAAAGAATTGAGAGCCCAAGTTCTGAGAAAGTCAAAGAAATATGACAAAGTCAATGTTAATCATGATAGGGGAGAAAGGCATCACTAAATCAAGGTCATTCATTTGTTTTCACCATCACACCCTGGCACACGTTACTATATATGGAAATATCCAATAATACATCAGTTCAATACAGCATATATGGCAATTTTTATATGTATTTCTATGGCCAGGACCAGAATTATTTCTAAATTCTGTAACAATATTTTTCTTAAAATAAAGAGAACAACAACAAAGATAAGTATACCTACTCAGGATAGTATCAGTGTTGGCTAGAATCTTATATAAAAAATAAAGTGTACATTACAGAAAAAATATCCATCATATACACATTTAGAAAAATTCTATAACTGCATGCAGCAAGTCTGGGAGAAATAACTAAAAATATAAATTTAAATATTATATTTCCAACATAAAATATGAAAAGGAAAGTGTGGCTAACCAACACAATTCTCAGATATATTATTCTTCATAAATACCTTACACATGGCTTTGAAAAAGAAGAATATGTCCTCTGACATTAAAAAAAAAATGAGAGAGGAGATGAGATATGGGGCTTGGGGTCTCTCACAAGGCAATGGAAACAATTGTTTTTACATTATATTTCTTTTTTCAACCAAAGACATCTTAGTTGGGAAGTGAGTGAATCATGTGGTAGAAACGCTGTTATGAAATTGGTCAAGACAGTCTGGCATGTTGTGAAGACATTCCAAGCACTCATAGTTATATTATTCCTGCTAAAGTACCATAATTATACTTTTTTAAAAAAAATTTTATGTACTTATTTGAGAAAGAGTGAGAGTGAGCATGAGAGAGCATAAGTTGGGGTGGGGGAACAGAAAGAAAGAGACAAGCAGACTTCCCACTGAGCACGGAGTCGTATGCTATGTGGGGCTTGATCTGGAGCCTGGGGGATCATGACCTGAGCGCAAGGTAGATGCTTAACTGACTGAGCTGCCCAGCGTCCCTATACTTTAATTTTTAACAAGAGATTATGTAAATAAATATATTCTGTTGTATATAATGAATAACATTTCAAACCAATTTTTAAAAACCACAGTGCTTCCTTATCACCTCTAGAGTGCATTAGGCTCTCTATAAACGCAGCTACCCAATTTAGTTATGTTAAAGTATTTCATACACTCTTTAAAATTCTCTAAATTAGTGTTAAACTGAGTGTCAGCACTACTGTCTAAATTACTCAGCATAGCACATACCAAATCCAGCAGTGTAAATGTAAATAAACAGTTTATTAGTGATGATATAAAAATTTAAGTCTATCACTTGCAGACAGAATTATTAAATGTCTACAAAAATGCTTCTAAAGGAGGAATTATTCCATTACACTACAAGCATCTCCTTTTAAGTAGAACCATCCTTTTGAATCACCAGACTTGGACTATAAAATATGCCATGCTAAACCCCATCTATATAGACAAACTCTTCAAAATACAGATTTTGCACTGCTTTAAAATTTTTTATTTCAATGCAACTGTAACAGACCAGAGTAGGTGTGAAACACAAAGATGTGAGTGCCATTTCTTATCATGGCTTCCCCTGAAGCTGAATCACAGATACAGCAGTGAGAGCACAGAGATTGATCTTTCCTATTTCTGAAACTACATGAGAAGAAAGCATTTTTCTAAGGTAAACTAAAGTCCGATCATAACATTTTTCATTTAAAGTCAATGCCTCAAATTGTAACCTGCTGGTGAATCACAAAACTGCTATAATACCCACAAGCTTCATATTTCTCAAGGACATAGACCAAAATGTCCAAATTAAAGAAAGAGTGGTATTTCACAGATATCATGAGGCACTTGCTTAAACAGAAAGGAAAGCCTTAAGATGCAAATAATACCCTGTGAGATTTTTTTTTAAGCACTAAAAAGAAGGCTGAGGTAGGAAATTACAGAGATTATAGAAATGAGAAAACAGAATGGTTTCTCTATAAATGTCAGGTGTTTCTAGTGCTAATGAAGATATAGTATCAATCATTCCAAAAATGCTTTTTAAAAATATATTCTATTTTTTTCAGTTTTTATTTCACTTCCAGTTAGTTAATATATAGTGTCACATTAGTATGTAGAATAAAGGGATCTAATAGTTCCAGACATCACCCAGGGCTCATTACAACAAATCCACTCCTTCATCCCCATCTAAATTTTAAATATAAAACTTAGAAAAAAAATATCACTTCAAAAGCAAAAACCGTATTTTCCCTCCCTTTCAACATTTCACTATTCATTACAAGAGCACAGAGAAAGGAAAGTTAGATTTCAAATCAGATAAGTTCTGCAACTTACTCAAAAATCTTTGGGTGGCCATGGGCAGATGTTTTATGGGGAGGATGGTTTATGGTCAGGAAATCGGCTTATCAAAATTTTGGAAATTTTTCAATATCAATTTCAATGATACTAAAAAAAAAGAAATCAATAGGCAAAATCAATGAAACAAAAGTCTTTTTTTTAAAAGACTGTTAAAATTTATAAATCTCTTACCAAGTTAACATGGGGGAAAAGAAGAGAGACAAAGAGTGAAAAAGAGAAGACACAAAGTACCAGTATCAGAAATGGAAGAGGGGACCCCACTACCAGTCCTATGGACAATAAAAGAATAATAAAGAAATATTAAGAATCCAATGTCCACAAATTTAATGACCAAGATGAAATAGACCATTTCCTTGAAAAACACAATCCATCAAAACCAACACAAGGAGAAAAACGGAATCTGAATATAGGCCTAAATCTATCTACTAAAGAAATTAAGTTAATTATTAATAAGCTTCCAACAGAAGGCATCAGGCCCAAGTGGGTTCACTAGTGGATTCCACCAAACACTTAAAGAAGAAATTTATATTAATTTTCTATAATATCTTCCAGAAAGTACTTCCTAAATCACTCTATGAAATCAGCATTACCCTCACACCAAAAACCAGACAAAGACAAGAAAAAAAAGCTATAGACCAATATGTCTCAAAGACACAAAAATCTTAAAATATCAGCAAATCATATCCAACAATGCATAAAAAGAACTATACATGACAACCAAATAGGATTTATTCCAGGTACATTCAAAAATCAATTAGCAGACAAATAGATCAATGAGTCCAAACAGTAGGCCCAGAAATACACCCATACTTAAATGGTCATTTGGTCTTTGACAAAGGAACAAAGGCAATTAGATGGAGAAAAGATACCCTTTACCACAATGGTGTTGGAACAACTAAATATCCATATACAAAAAAGAAAAAAAAAACTAACCCCATACCATACCATTCAAAAAAAAATCAAAGTGGATCATAAAACTAAACATAAACTGAAAAAATGTAAAATTCTCAGAATAACTTAAAGAAATCTAAGTGACCTGGGTTTGGAAATGATCTCTTAGATACAACCCAAAAGCATGATCCATGAAAGAAAAAAAATGGATGTGTACTTCATCAAGATTAAAAACTCCTGGCCTATGAAAGACACTGTTAAGAGGAAAAATAAAAAAAAAAATAAAAATTAAAAAATTAAAAATAAAAATAAAATAAAAAAAACCCAAGCCACAGACCAGGAGAAACTCTTGACAAAACATGTGTGCCAAAGGACTGGTATCCAAAATTCACAAAGAACTCTTAAAACTCAACAAAAAGAAAACAAACAACCCAATTAAAAAATGGGCCAATACCTGAATAGACCCCTCACCAGAGAAGATATGCTGTTAGAAAATAAGCATTTGAAAAGATGCTTAGCATCTCATGTCATTAGGAAATTGGAAATTAAAACCACAATACACTTACCATATGACCCAGCAATCACACTTCTTGATACTTACCTGATTGAGTAGAAAACTAATATACATACAAAACCATGTATAAAAATATGTATAGCAGCTTTATTCACAATGGCCAAAACTTGGAAGCAACCAAGATGTCGTTAGGCAGGTAAATGGATAAATAAACTGTAATACATTCATTCAGTGGAATATTATTCAGTAATTAAAAAATGAGTTGTCAGGCCACAAAATGACCTGGAGGAAATGCATATTGCTAGGTGAAAGAAACCAATCTGAAAAGGCTACATACTGTATAATTACAACTACATGTTATTCTGGAAAAGGCAAAACTGTGGAGATGGAAAAATAGAGAGAGATTGGGAAAAACTGTTCTCCAGTGTTGCAGGAAGAAGGAGAGAGATTTTAGGGTGGTGAAACTATCCTATATGAATCTATAATGGTAGGTACATGCCCATTACACATTTGTCAAAACTCATAGAACGTGTAACACAAAAAGTGAACCTTCATGTAAACTATGAACTTTTGTTAACAAAAAATGAATAATATTGGCTCATTGACTATAATAAGTGCACTACACACCAATGCAAGCCATTAATAATAGGGAAATTTGAAAAAGAGCAAGGAGGAGCCTGTGAAAGTGTTTATGGGAACTTTGTACTTACTGCTTAATCTTTCTTTAAAGAAAAAATTATTTATTTATTCATTCATGAGAGACACAGAGAGAGAGGGGCAGAGATACAGGCAGAAGGAGAAGCAGGCTCCGTGCAGGGAGCCTGATGCGGGATTCAATCCCAGGACCCCGGGATCACGACCTGAGCCAAAGGCAGATGCTCAACCTCTGAGCCACCCTGGCGCCACCCACCCCCCTCCACTTAATCTTTCTGTAAACCAAAAGACTGCTTTGAAAGAAAATCTATTTAAAAAGCATCAAAAAGATTGTCTGTGGGGGTCTATTTCTGGAACTTGTCTATCTTTGTGCCATTAATCACAAATTCTTGATTATTTTGGCATTATAATAAGTTCTGAAATTAAATAACTCTAGTCTCCAATTTAGCTCTTCTTTTTCAGTTATTCCAGATCCTTTGCATTTCTATATGAATTTTGGAGTCAACCTGTCAACTTTTACAAAGCGGCTGCTGTGATTTTGACTGGGATTGTTTCCAATCTATATATCGACTTAACAATATTGAGTGTTCAGACCTTGGAATAAAGTACATCTCTTCATTCTCCTAGGTTTTTAATTTCCCTCAGTGATATTTTATAGGTTTCAGTATGTGTTTTACACATTTTTGTAGTATTTATTCCCAAGTATTTCTTATTTTGATGTTATTATAATTGTTTTGATTTCAGTTTCCAACTATTTATTGGCAGTATATAGAAATACAATTGATTTTTTTGTATACAGATATTGTATCTTGCAACCTTGCTAAGTTTGCATATTTCTTTATTTTTTAGTTGTTTATTTGACAGAGAGGGAGAGAGAGAGAGCACAAGCAGCGGAGGGGCAGAAGGAGAGGGAGAAGCAGACTCCCTGCTGAGGAGGGAGCTCAATGCAGGGTTGGATCCCAGGACCCCAGAATCACAAACTAAGTGATGATCTTCACTTCATTTCTTTCATTGGTAATTTCTTTCCTTTTTTCATGATAGTCTTGGTAGATATTTGATTTTATTGATCTTCTCAACCAACCAGCTTCTGATTTCACTGATTTTTTTTTCTCTTAATTTCCTGCTTTTTATTTAATTGACTGCTTCTTCCATTTCCTTCCTTCTGCTTACTTCAGGTTTAGTTTATTTTGTTTTGCTTTTTCTAGCTTCTTAAGCAGGAAACTGAAGTCATTGATTTGTTTGTTTGTTTGTTTGTTTTAATTATTTTTATTTATTTATGATAATCACACAGAGAGAGGCAGAGACACAGGCAGAGGGAGAAGCAGGCTCCATGCACCGGGAGCCCGACGTGGGATTTGATCCCGGGTCTCCAGGATCGCGCCCTGGGCCAAAGGCAGGCGCCAAACCGCTGCGCCACCCAGGGATCCCGAAGTCATTGATTTGAAACCTTCTTCTACTAAAGACACCCTATGCTATAAATTCTGAGACAATGTACGTTCATTTTTATTTAGTTCAAAAAAATCCAAATTTTTCTTTTGATTAATTCTTTGACATGTGAGTTGTTCAGAATTATGTGTTTAGTCTCCAAATACTTGAAGATTTTTCAGAGATATTTCTTCTTGATTTCTAGTTTAATTAGAATTCTCTATAATTAATTTAATTTAATTCTTTATAGTTAGAGAACATACTTTGTGCAACTTGAATCATTTTAAGCTTATTTAATCTTGTATTATATGGTCCAGAATGCGGTATATCTTGGCAAATGTTCCATAAGACTTGAAAAGAATGTGCATTCAACCCTTGTGTGGAGTCGTTTTGTAAGTGTTAATTAGACAGTTGCTTTTCAAGTCAATATCTCGCTGATTATTTAATTGTTCAAGCAATTATCTATCCAGAGAGGAGTACTGGAATCTCCACATTCAGTTATGGATTTGTCTATTTCTCCTTGAAGATCTGCAAGTTTTTGTTTCATGTATTTCAGTGCTCTGTTCCTTGGCAAACAAACATTTCATATTAGTATGTCCTTTTTACTAAATGACCCTTCATCATTATGAGGGGAATTTATCCTTAAGAATATTCTTTTCTTTGAAATCTATTTTGTCTCATATTAAGAGACACTTTATTTTGATTCTTGTTAACATTATATATATTTTCCTTTTTTTTTAACTATTAGAAGTGAGATATTTTATAATGAAGGACCTATATTGCTTCCAGGCCACTGTTTTGTAATAATGACAATAACTGCAACATGACATGTTACATATTCAAGTGAACTCCCTTAATGCACAAAAAAACTCTGACATGGGGACCATCACAACTTTTATTTTCCTGGTGAAGATACTCAGGGTCAGAGGAGCTGTCAAGGGAGGAAGATGATTCCGAATACCATTACTCTTACCCAAGAGTTTATTTTCTTAACAATTATTTTATACTTGTTAAAATGATAGGTGTCATTTCTTCTTCATTGATTTGTTGTTGTTGTTGTTTTTTCTGTTAATTACAACTACAGAAACTCTGAAACTGTCTTTTGAAAGTTTGAGGGGAAGATGATCTTTTATAATGAACATTATATATATTTTCAACCTTTTAATCTATTTGTCTTTACATTTAAAGTAGATTTCTAGAAGGTAAAATATAAAATGAGTCTTGCTTTTTTATCCAATCTTTCAAGATCTGCCTTTTTGGAAGGTATTCATGTCATTTGCATTTAATATGGCTACTGATATGATTAAGTCATGCTATTTACCTCATCTTTTTTGTTGTTTCCTTTTTCTTCTTTTCCTAATTTCTTTTAGATTGAATATTCTTATGAATTCATTTGATCTCTGGCTTATTTATTATAATTTTTCATTTTGATATTTTAGTGATTGTTCTAGGGTTCATTTTAATTTATCACAACCTACTTTCAAATATACCATGATATTAACAAAAAACATAGTATAACAGCTTTACAAGATTATACTTTAATTTCTCCTCTCCTGATCTTTATGCTATTTTGTTACATTTTTATATATATATACATATTATAAATATAAAATCAACCTTGCAGTACATTATAATTTTTGTTTAAACAATTATATCTTTAGGAGATTTAAATAAGGAAAACATTTTATGCATTGACTGGTAGAGTTATCATTTCCAGTGCTCTTTATTCCTTTCTTTGGGATTTATAAAATTTCCTAGCTCTGCAGGTCTACAGTTTTCATCAAATTCAGATAATGGTCAGCCATTATTTTATCACATATTTTTCCACTCACTTCACCTTTGGGAACTACATCTATGTGTATATTAAATTATATTCAGTTGTCTCACAGTTGCACAATTCTTTAAAATTTCATTTTTTCTCTTCATATTTTATTTTGGATTGTCTATTACTATGCCTTCAAACTCACTAATCTTTTCTTCTGTGATATCAACTCTTCCATGAATCCAATTCAGGATAGTTTTTTTTAACACACTGTAGTTTTCACCTCTAAGAAGTTTTATTTACACCTTTGTTTATATCTTCCATGTCTCAACTTTTTTTTTTAATTTTCGAGTACATGAGACATTGTTTATTTTAAGGATAATTATTCCACTGTACTGAGGCAAGATATTTCTGAGCTCTCTGCCCAGCACCCCATAATTGTGAAATTTTCCACATTGGCTGATGAGACAGGTACTATTCCGACATTGACTGACTGCCACATAATGTTCCTGGCAACCCTTTCAGGTGGTTTCATTCCCTGAACTCAGGTTTATTGTTTTCTCACATACATATACTGATCAGTGCTCTGCTAAAAACTCAAATGGATCCTCCTGTTTATTTGTACAACTCTCTCTTTTCCAGGACTCTGTTCTATACGCAGCTGATTTGGTCACCTGGAACTCCCAGTTCTATCTCTTCAATTCCAAATGTCCTCGGTTTCTGCCTGAGTTGCCTCAACCTGCATTACAGCCTGGGAATTCTCTCAAGGCTACTGTAACAATCAGAGGGCTCATCTCACTTATTTTGTCTCTCCTCATCTTCACTGTCCTTCATGTCTGATGTCCAATGCCTTCAAAATTGTTGTTTCATATAGTTTGTCCAGTTTTGGGCTTGTTTTAGAAGAGAAAGTTATCTAGTAGAGACAAGACATTTTTAATTTCAGAAATGAATTTTGGTTATGACTTAAATGAGAGTAAAAATTTCTATTTCTTAGGAGTAACCAGATAAGGGTTCCCAGAGATTTCAGTCAGGGCAGAAGACAAATGAGACCCACAAAGTAAGGGAGGAGAGACTATTAAGAAAAAAATAAAATTACCTTTTCAATCCCACAAGTTGTTTTGTTCATTGTAGCAGTTATTGGACAACTGGAAAAACTTCAGTGAATGTGAATATGGAGTTTGCTCATCTGTGCCATCCTTTACTGTCACTGGTGGATCTGCAACTTGCCTTTCTTTATTCAACGATAATTGTAAAACTTACTCTTAGAATGAGGCATTCACTTTCTCCTTGTAAAGTTTTCCAGTCAACATTTTCTGCCCATCAGCTGTCACTGGAACTTAAAGAAAACCTGCTACATCCTGGTCATATTTATTGCTCCCACAAAAGGATTTAATAATGGAATCAGGCCCCTGGAAGTTGTTTCTGCATGGTCACAGGTAGGAGAATCTTTACAATAATGCCAAATTGGATTTTAGTGCTCCACACACTGTATTTGATATTTCTCTGACATAAACCTATCTGATCTGTGTGTCTCTCACTACATGGAATCCCTGAATACAAGGTTTCAATCAAGAGCTTTTTTGGGTATTGCAGGAATAAAAATGTTTCCGAAGGCAAAAAGAAACATTTATTGGTATGCTTATTATTGTATAAAAAGGGACCCTTGAATACTTACCTTGTTTCTAGATTTTTCAGATTTTTTATTGCACTTAAGGCAGACTTGATTGCTTCAATCAATTAAAATATCAATTAAATATCTATTTAGTGATGGGCACTATACTGTGCATGGGAAATACAGAAGTGAAGTAAATCAGCTCTGCCATTAAGATGCTTATAGTCTGGAGAGGATCTCAGGGTTATACAGGCAAATAAGTGTGAAATTATAAAGATTTGTGTTTTTTTCCATTAAAGGTCATACCCAAGATGAACTATGTCCAGTCTTCTACAGGAAAATATCAGATCACAGAACTGGCAAACTATGGCCCAAATTCCACCTGCCTCCTGTTTTTATGAATAAAGATTTATTGGAAAACAGCCATGTTCATTCATTTACATTGTTTAAGGCAGTTTCATCCTATCACATCAGAGCTGAATAGTTGCAACAGAGGTCACAAGGTCCCCAAAACTGAACATGTTTACTATCTGATCCTTTAAAGAAAAAGTTCGCTAACTCCTGCATCAGATATTAACTTGTCAGTCCTGTGTCTAAACAAAGAGCTCTAACTAAACTAAGATTAACACTCATCTGCTTTGTAATCTGCAATAAAGAAAATTAAACAACCCATTAGCTAATTTGATGCTCAACAGTTTGACAATTTCTTTCTTTACATTTAGCCCATGTCTTTTTTGCTTGCTTATACAGTGCCAATCCACCCTCAATGGAGGTACAGAACACCTGATCACTAAACTCCTCATTATAGTCCTCTATATATTTTTGTGCATTTCATCCTTTCCCTCAAAAACCAAAATATTTCAAGGTTCTTAGAGTCATCATAATGTAAATGATACAGTGAAAACCTTGACTCCCTTTCCAACTGCTATGTGACTCCCCAAATACATTATTATCTCCCCAAATACATGATTATTGGTAAATCTTTTTCTTTTCATTACCTTAACTTGGTGAATGTCATCAAATTATCAATTATTTCTAGAACTATCTTCTTGAGAAGATTTCCTGTAGCCTTTTTATAAGAAGGGAACTATTATCACAATATTAATTTCTCAGATTCTGCTTTTCTATCTTCACCTTTTGTCCATAACATAGGTGTTCTAATTTGTTTACAAATACTTCAAGATACCTAACAGTTTAGCCATAGTATAGCGGATTTCTTAATATCATTCAATTTGGAACTCCTTACATAAGGTAGAACTGCATTAAAATGTTATCAGTTATTCCCAAATAGATTATTAGGCAGCTGAACCACTGAACCACTCAGGCACCCCTGAAAAAGGCAAATTCTGAAGAAAATTTCTTAGAAATAGAAATAAACATTCTTAAAAATAAAAAGTCACTGGTGTTAACATAGGTATTTCTTATAAAGTGTAGTGCAGTAGGGGCTCCTGGGTGGCTCAGTTTGGTTAAGCATCCAACTGTTGATTTCAGCTCAGGTCATGATCTCAGGGTTTTAAGATTGAGCCTCTTGACGGGCTCCATGCCCAGCTTGAGATACTCTCTCTCCTTCTCCCTCTGTCTCACACCCACCATTTGTGCACATGCTCTTTCTCAAAAAAAAAAAAAGGGTAGTGTAGAAAATGTTTGTATGTCTATATGGACATCCATATTTCTGTTTGGATTAGATTCAAATTGGTAGTTGTCTTTGTCAACTTGAGCTGCTGTAACAAAATCCATAAACTGGATGACTAAAACAACAAATTCTCACAGTTCTAGAGGCTGGAAGTCTGAGATTGGGGTGCCAGCATGGCTGGGTTCTTGGTGTAGGGCCCTCTCCCTGGTTATGTCCTCACATATTTATATATAGACTCTGAAAGAGAGAGAGAGAGAGAGAATCTCTCTCTCTCTCTCTCTCTCTCTCTCTTTCTCTCTTTCTCAGAAGGGTATATATGCATAGAGAGAGGACATGGATCTCTTTCTTTTTCGTATAAGAGCATTAATCCACATGAAGACTACACCACTTTTACCTAATTACCTTGCAGAGGCCCCACCTCCAAACACTACCACACTGGGGATTACAGTGTCAACATATGAATTTTAGGGGAACACAAACATTTAGTCCATAGAGTAGTAATTATCTTCTAAGATGAAAATACATTAGATAGGAAACATCCATCTCTACAGACATCCATATTTATAGGTGAACTTTATTTCTACCTCGTTTAACCTACTGAGGAGGCCTCAAATCAGACTTCTGAATCTCCAAGCTTACTTTTAGAAACGAGATTGTCTCAAGGGTCCTTGGCTGAAGTAAAGAGATAAGTGTTCAGATTTCTATTTATCAATTTGAGTCAGTGAGAGGCTGACCTGTTTAGCAGCCTACTTCCCAGGCTGAACTGCTGTATTCTTTAAATGTAATTAGAAACATGAACACCGTTGTGAGTTTGTGAGGATGGAGGCGGTGGGAGGTGGAGGGGTAGAGTTATGCTGTTACTCTAATATTACTGCACTTTAAACATTTCAATCAGTGCTACGTGTAGTCACCAAATTATTTGTTACTTCTTAGAAGAATAAAAAATACACTCTGAAGTTTGCAAAATAAAAAGACAATATAAGAGATGTGCAGTCCAATGAGATTTTTAAAATTTCATTTTTATTTTTACATGGCAATACTTACATACATTATATGTAATAATATGCAATAATAAAACTAATGTCATTATTCCAATTACTGTCTTAATTTTAAAAATTAATTCCTCCACAGTTTTATTCATAAAATGCTTTCTGCTTATTTGGCAATTAGTTTCCTTTACTGTTTCTCTGTGAATTCTCATTTTAAGTAAATATTTATCTTTTTTCAGTTTAAGCACCATCAAACCTATTTTTAAAAATCCTTTGCTTTCTCATATCTCTTGATTTGTTATTTGAAAAATCACTGGATAAAGATCACTAGTTTTCTTTTTATATTTTTTTTTCTTGGCTTAGTCTTCTGATGAGAACAACTTTAGGATAGTAGAGGAAAAATAAGCAGCATGGGCTACTTTCTCCCTGACAGTTTTATGGTAACAACATAGGTGTCCATGACAAAGAATGTGTCATGTAAACTACTCAAACACCCTGTGGCATGTAGTCCCACACTCTCAATACTGCACATTTCTGAAATAGCAAGCCCTCTGGAGAAATGCCTTTTGACACCAACAATTGCCCTCAAACTGATTTTTTTTTAATGTCAAGCCAGTCCACTAATATTGGATTCTTATTTCTTTTTTTTTTAAGATTGCATATATTTATTTATTTATATTTCAGAGAGAGAAAGAGCATAAGCAGAGGGGGAAGAGGCAGAGGGAGAGGGAGAAGCAGACTTTCCACTGAGCACAGAACCTAATGTGGGGCTCGATCCCAGAACCTGAGCCAAAAGCAGATGCTTAATTTAGGCACCCCTGGATTCATATTCCAAAAGATTTGGCTGAGTGTTATAGGAAATACTAGCAAAATACACCCATCTAGAAAAATGTAAGTCCTTTTGTTTCTGGTACTATTTACTTGTGTACCCTTGGAATCACAGCTTCTGCTTTAGAAATTATTGTCATATCTAGAAAGGATGGAATTTAACATTAATGGTAATGATGATACTAATAATAGCTATCACAGCACTAAAATGTGCCAGACTTGTACTAGGTACATTAAATATGATAAACTTAATTCTTACCATAATCCTAGGAACTGTCCTTTTTTAAACAGAAAGAAATTGAGAACTAAAGAGTTAAATAAAATTACAAAAGGCAGGCAGCTAGTAAGCCCCAGATCTAAAAAGTTCTTCAGTGCCTGAGTCCCAAATCAATGCCAAATTCAACACAACATTGACACTCATTAAAAAAATGGCTATACTTGGTTTTAAATGTTTAGCGGTTTCTTTATTAAGGTCAAAACAATAGGCTAACCATTTTGGGGTAACGCCTCATAATTTCTCTAAATTAAAAAAGTACTGACAAGTTCAAGAATTTCAAATGGCAACTTTATCATCAAAGGAACATACGTCACTTAGTTTACAATACTGAATGCAAAACTTTAAGAGTGTGATGCTAGATATCTCTTATATGGAGTTCTTAAAATTTCTGAAAATCACTGGACATTTAGCAGGCCCTCCCAAGAAATCTACTGACCTTTGCTATTTTGTTTAGCTCCCCAAACCCACTCCTTTTAGATCATTTCTATTGAATTCTAGAAGGCAGCATTAGAATAAGTCTATGGATCCACATAGCACTACACATTGAATGTAGATGGAATAAATAATGTGTTTCATACATGATTTGTTATTATCTTTCAAATATACACAGATTTTAGTGATTAACACATTAAAATTATTTGAAGTATTCTCAAATTCATAGCATTTTTGTCCTGTCAACAACCATAAGAAGTATAAATAACATAAATGTTTCTATTAATTTCTGTTTTACTTTAAATAGAATTCCTCAGAGAGAAAAAGTTGAAAACTTCTACACTAGTCCTGGAACAGTAAAATGCCCATTCTACTAGTCCTATCATGATCTGAACAAAGTAGTCTAATATCTTCTCCATAATTATGCAAGACTATAGCATTAGACAAATGAAAAAAAACACAAGCAAAAAATGAAAAGTTCCCCCAGTATAATACCTCATTAACTGCACCCATGAAATTGATACAAGATCCTAAAAGAACAAAATGGTCTAATGCTGACTCAGGATACCCACTCTGTCTTCTCTCCCAGCATAAACAACATCTATTGCTGCAGCCCCTTCATACAGAAAACTGAGATACAGGGTCTGAAAAGAAATGTAGTCTGGGCCATGTTTCTCCTCAATTATTAGCTTGTATTTTTCAAAGGACGTAGCAGTATAAAAGTGAGGCACAGATATTTTAGGCAAAGTATTCAAGAGCCCTCTCTAATTAACTTCACCAAAGATACTCAACATTATACACCAGTGATTAGAAGGTGGAACTATTTGCTCTGTGATATTAAAGAATGTCAAGACTTCCATTATTTATAAAGCTGTATTTTTTTAGCTTTTCATTTCACTTGCTCAAATTGGTTCTGAAAAGACATGAGAAAGTATCTAGCTCCACCATTAAGCAAAATCATTTGAACACTACACCATGTTTTCATTCCTAGCAATGGTCACTTAAATAGACACTTACTTCATAGTCAGAAGTGATTAACCTTGATTAATACTGAAGAAACGTCCCTCCAACAGTTACTTGAGAAACAGAATGTTGGCTATTGGCTGACCTTTGATCCACATAATTTCCCTTAGTCTTTTATCTTAAACCTGTAGAAAGACATCAACTTCTGAGCCAGACCTGTCTGCCAATCCCAGCTCCATTATTTGCCACTGTATTATTTAAAGCCAAATGCTTAACTTCTTTGAAGTTTCCTCCCAAAAAATGTACTTCACTGTCTTGTCAAAATTACATGAGACAATGCTTCTTTACATAGAACTAACATTAAGTAGGATTTAAAACAACATTGTTTGGGGCACCTGGGTGGCTCACTTGGTTAAGCATCTGACTCTTAATTTTGGCTCCAGTCAGGGTCTCAGGATGTTGAGATCAACCCCTGCATTGGGCCCTGTGCTGGGCATGGAGCTTGCTTAAGATTCTCTCTCTCCCTCCCTCTCCATCCTCCCCCCTTGCTTGCATGCTCCCTCTCCCTCTAAAAAATAAAATATATAAAAATAAATGAATGAATGAATGAATAAATAAGCAAAAAATGGTTTTATTCCCTCAAGTAGCCCACACCCACATCCACTTCCCTAAATGCATTTTATTCACATCTCTTCCTCAGCTCTGAACACTTCTTTCACTCTATACAGTGCCTAGTGGCTTTGACCCACCTGCTCATGAACTATGGAGATTGGCTAGGAAAGGCTTGAAGGATAGACAGCCATCGAAATCATTATCATGGTTCTTGCCAGTCCTGTTTGCAGTGGCTTCTTTTCATTTGCTTACTTCATCCTCAATGGATTAAGTTTAGTTTCAAGAAACATTTAAGTAGGTGCTAATAACATGACAAGATGAAATTCACAGTTGTTGCAAATCCAGTCAAAGGGGTTATGTGTGTGTGTGTGTGTGTGTGTGTGTGTGTTTGTGTTTATGAATGAAAATATATAGGTCTTTTTCATTCATGGCAATATTAGTTAAATTACAAATTGTCAGAAATACAGTGCTTATGGATTTCATGAATGCTAAAAGCTGAATGTTTGGATGCTGTGAACTAGATATGAAAAAAAATCATCCACAACCTTATTATTTCTTAACTTCTGTAACAGAGACTGGAGAACTGAGATACCTTCCCAGAATCCCTCACTACTGGGTTTAGCCATGTGACTCACTTCTAGTCAATGAAATGCAAGCAGACATCATTGACTAGACTTTTCTAAATGGCCAATGTTATAAGTTTTGGCATTTTGTTGTTGCCCTTTACCCTTTCCTCTTCTTTTACATGGAACAAGGATACAATGCCTAGATGTGGTACAGCCATAATGTAATCATGACAATGAAGAACACAGTTTAAGGATGAAAGGAATCCAGGTCCATGAAAACAACCAAACTACTACACCATCCTAAGACCTCCTGCTTCCAAATTTCTTGTCACACGTGACAAATAAATCTCTTACTTGGTTAAATCACTATTAGTTGAGTTTTCTGCTACTTATCATTGAACTTTATCCCAGGTGACACAGTTTAAAAGCAGAATAAAATTTAGTTTTACAGAGAAAAATGGGAGGGAATTCCAGTTAGGAAAAACAGCAGGAAATATGACCATATCCAAGAATGAATGTCCTCTGTTTGGAGAAAAATGAACAAAATAAATTCACTGAAGCCAAAGATATACAAGAGGCAGTAGTAGATAAAATAGGGTGTGTCCATGGGAAATGGTCCAGATACACAGTGTCTGAATGCCAGGACCAAGAACGGGAATAATACAAAGAATGGTAGAGTACAACAGTCTGCAGGGGATTTTTCCCTTGCTGACTCCATGCATACATTTTTAAAGATCTAGAATGATACAACCATCATGTATTTCTAGCAATTTGCACTTTGTAATCTGTGAAGCAGCCCTCCCTCAAACCTTCTAGCCTTAGTGGTACTCAGTCCAGAGCAATACTAGGGATAGGTCTCAAAGCAAGCAAGTAAACAAAAAAGCAAGAATGTATCACTTAGACACTTCTGTCCTTACATGAGACATCAAACCATTACTTGCTCTTATCTCCCATATCGCTTGAGATACCAACTAATGTGACAGTGGCAACAATCAATCCCAGCTTTTCCTGTACCTGAAGAGCATCTCAAATTTGACTTTATCACTTTAACCTCTATTTTACACATTTAAGTGACATATGGCTCTTAGTTTGGGTTCCCCTATCAGCAGATGCTGATAAAATATTTGAATACAAGACTTTTATTTGGGAAAGAAAGGAACATCAGTTGGGGAAATGGAGAATGGAAAAGGAAGGAAAAGCTTTTCATAAAGACAGTTGCTAGTGCTTAATTCACTGGAAGAGCCCTAGATTTAACCTAAGAGAAAGGAACCTGATATATGTAGCTACCATCTCCTATAGTCATGGGCTGAGAGCCAGTGCTGGGTGATGCCAATTCTTTTACTTTAGGCCAGCCATGCTCATCAGCAGAGTTTAACTCACTAGCTTCAGAGAAATTCCTCTGGAAGATCATTGTATGTGGAATTCTGATGTGAGGCATAAACAGGGTAAATTCTGAGAGATAAGGATGGAGAAACAATAGCAACTGCTACAACATGTTTGGGCTGACCAATGACTGATTCCAGGGACTAGTTTAAATAGCAAGTTTCCAGTTCTACAGAAAGAATAAAACACAAGAATTAAGGACACACCAACAGAGCATAAAAAGATCTTCCTTTCTTTGCTGCATTCTAGAAGTCACATATGGAACCCAAAATGCCTCCACAAAGGGAGTGCTCAAATGAGATTTGCTTTTGCTCCACAAAGTTTATGGTAGTGTGATTGCAACAATAGCCCTTTTGGATTAAAGTAAAAAAAAAAATACAAAAAAAAAAAGTAAAAAATCCTAATGAAAATCACAGGTGGTCAGGATTATTCTTTTCACTTTTGGCAAACCCAGTAAGAGGAAAAATCAAACTCTTGGTTGATCTGGATGGTAAAGAATAAATGAAATTCTAAGATCAGGGTCTAATATCTGAATAGCCAGGCAAGAATCAGGAGAGAAAGCCGTACTTGGTTCCTCAAATGGGCCATGAATTTTTGCAACCCTAAGTATTTTTTTCTCTATTTAACAAATATTAATATAATGGTTACTATATGCTTGTTACTATTTTAAGTACTTTGTAAAGAAAACTCCTTTAATTTTTCTAACAATTTTATGAAGTACTTACTATAATTTATCATCATTTTACAGTCAGAAGCATAAAGAAACTAAGTAACTTTCCCAAGAAAAAAAAATCTACTTCCAAAGTATTTTCTTTGCAATCACTGCAGTCTTCTACCTCCCTCTCAGTAAGAATTCGATCAACGCCATGGGCATATGATATTCCCCGAATCCCTATTACAAGTTTTTATATCCTTATAATTATCTTTGGCCTATCCTCAGATAAAGGAACTGAGTCTTCTGGCAAATGTCCACTGCTAGGCTAATTATAACAATTACACAAGAAATCACCTCTATCCTTATGAATGTTTGGCGCAACAGGAATTGGATCAATTGGCTAAAGCAAGAGTGAAATAATTGCTCTAGAGAATCTAGAATACCAGCCAACTGGTTTAGTCTGAATTATCCTATAATCACAATAATGAGGAACCATTGAAAAACCTGAGAAAAAAATTAGGAGCATGTACATGTGGTCAGGAGGATAAGTAACAAAAATGGCAGATGTGTGGTACTATGTGGCGGGGAAGAGGGACTCCAGGAAACCACAACTATCTGGAAAAATCCACGTTGTCACAAGAACAGGACATAATTGCTCCCATTCTAGCCTTCTAAAATTCAAGTAACAGGTAAGAAATAACAGTTCTATTCACTTTGAAGGAAAAAAAAATCTTTGCATTTTAAGGTTAACATTCATAACCATGGACATCAATTGATTTCTTGTGGCCCCAGAATTCATTCTCAACACAAATCAAACAAATATGCTATTGTTTTTTTAGGAGCCACTTGGTAATATGCAGGCAAACATTCTTTCCCCCAAAGACTTGTTCCACCCAAACCACAAAATGTGTTCAACAGCTGCTTTCCACACCTCCACTAGACAGCCAAGGATTCCTGGACATCACTTGCTTGGGTACTAATGGATGGTAAAGAGTTAGGCGCCCTCAGTGATACTGTTCCCATAGGGGATTGCCATTCTCACTTATCTCCACATTTTTCTATATCCTAGAAGTGCTTCTCAGAGCCAACCACACTTCAGAATCCCTGTGGTTTTCTTCCACGCAAGCCCAGACTCCAATTCCAAAAATTTTGATTAATGGGTTTGGGGTAGACCTGAGCATGTGCATTTTTTTTCAAACTCTATGGGTGACTGATGCAAAGCAAGGTGAAGAAAGGCAGCGCTGAAAATAAAAAATGATGACGGGGGTTCACAACTTTGGCATGTTCACTGTATGCCAGGCAGTTGGCTGAGAGATCCACGTGTCTCAATTCATTTGATCCTCATAACAACTTTCTGAGGTTGGAGCTAGCATTATTTCTACTTTTCTGTTATGGAATCTGAGGCAGTGATAAACTGAATAACTTTCCCAAGGTCACATAGGAAACACATGGTGGAGTCAGGATTTAAATGCAGGCAGCCTGCTATAAATATACAAGTTCCTCACACCAAATCAGAAAAAGCAATTTCTTTCTATAGTCAAGCTGATGGCTTAATAAGGTCTCACATCTTAAAATCTTAAAGCGTCAAGACTGTAAGATATAAATGATATTGGCTTGAACCTCCGTTGAATTTTCTATGGAAAGTCTAATGACCTCCCCCAAATTTCAACACAGGATCTTCCAAGCAGTTCTGACTCCAACTGAATTAGCTCTGTTCAGGGAGCATCCTGACCACTGCCTTGCAATTGCCTGTATTTTGGTCTCTGTTGGCCTATGGGATCACCACACAAGGTAATCAGCCACTCCCACTATTAAAAAAAAAAAAAACGCTAAGCTAAACAAGTCATAATAGGTTTTATAAGGTAGTATGCAGCAAACTTCCTTGCTGATTTCTTGGGTGAGACAGAGAGTTTGTTATTGTTTTAATTGCAGTAAGACAAACAACCTAAATAATGATGTCCTTTCATACAAATTTTCCCAGGCACAGAGTATACTGGTTGCTCAGCCATACTCCTTTTTGCCCTCACTCCTGTCTACTCTCGCTTATTTTATACAGCCTTTGCTCTCTCCCCACCCCTGGATTTCTCTTATTTCCAAAACAAAAGCATATAGTAAACTCAGCTGTTGCCTCTGGTGTATTCTTTTGCTGATTTCTACTTTCAGGTACTCATATTTTATCTTAAAAGTGACTTATCAAGTGTTAAGCATATGTAGTGCTCTCTCTGAGTGGTATTCTGTTGTGTTGCTTTGCTTTTCACCTTCATATACCTTTTCTTTGCCAAAGACTGGGCCTGTCAATAGTTATACTAAAGAAGGTTGAGATACGGTCCTTAATCAAAGAGTTGACAGTTTAGATGGTAAGGCAAGATATGTGTAAGACAATGTGATAAGGATTTAATAAATAAGTAAGTGTTCTAGGGCATGATAAATTTGGAAATTCAGATTAAGAAACAGATTGGAGATGAAGAAGAAAATAACTACAGAGAAGAAAATACTTTGATGAATTAGGATTCAGATCAGAAATATGAATTGGGAAGACAGTATGTCCCATCCCAGGTCAATTCAATCAGAAACTTTGTGGATGGGCCCTAGAGTAAAATGTATTTTTTAAAGTACTTCAAGTGATTCTAATTTAACCATGGTTATTAATCACTATTCTATTTAGTGCCTCATAGCTTAACAAATTAGGGAAATATCAAGCAAGGCATTTTTCTGACATGGGACAATATCCCAAATTTTGTAACTGACCTTTATATTATATACACAATAGGCTTGAAATACGGCATTTTATGTGCTTTACTAAAGGTCTGGTATATTCTAAATTATAATCAGAATATGGGTACAAGGCAAGCTGGATTCTCACCACCTAATCTTATTCTTTATCTCTTCTAGTTGTTACAGCAATAGTTTACAAGCAGCATTTGGAAGTGAGTACCTGTCAACCAACTGTCAGATGGACAAAACTTTCCACTTAAGAGAAATATTGTTTAAAAAAAGAGAGAAATATTGTAGAACACGCTATTTTGTTTCAGTTTTCATGGATTATGAATTGATACTGGTAAAAGAGGAACAAGAACAGCACCAGAACAATGATGGAATTCGTTTCCAGAACTAAATCAGACAAACTCCCCATTCCACTTATGTCTATGGAGGCCAGCTGGTGTCTGACCATTTGCTGCTGAAAACTAGGAAACCTGGGTAGAATTTTTTTTTAAAGGAAAAAACAAAACTGAGGCAATGTGCTACCAAGACAGTGAGGACCTGAGGGGCCAATATCTCCAAGAAAAGGGGAAAACAGAGAGATAAGGCTCAAATTCATCATATTTTCCGTAGAGTCACTGGCTTTGAAGTGGTGGCCAGGAAGCTGAAAAGTTGAGCAGAATTCCACAGAGTTCAGTGGCCTCAGGAGATTAAGAAAATAAAAAATTGCAAAGGAGAGCTCACCAAGGGGAGAAACCCAGTAAAGACTTCTAGATGTTACTTAGGACTCATGAGAGGCTATGCTATAGGAAAAAGGGCAACTGGAAATGGAACGGTTTTCATAAACATTTAAATATGGCTGTAAATCGTCTCCCTTCCAGATGAGAGTAAAGTATTTTTCCCCCTGAACTTCCTGCATGCCAGAAACAAAGGTAAATTCTCTCTGCAGGAAGGTAACACATAGAGCTTCAAAAATTACTCTATAACTCTTCACACACAACAACAAGAAATAGTCACTTTCCTAAAATGGGGATAACAAAATTTACCCTATTCTGTAATTATGAGGATTGTAGAAGGATTCCATCAATTACCCACCACAGGAAATGCTTGGCAAATGACAACCCTAATAGCAGACACTGCGAAAATATTTGTAGATTATGTCATGTGTATTTTTTTAAAAAAAATTCTTCCTCTTATTCTTTCTACCAGAGCTTCTGGGTAATTGATTTATAACTTTGTGTTATATAAGAGAAAAAGATGTGCTGACTTTTCTAATTAGATTAGCATTAGTATTAGAAGCGAGAGATGGATACTTTCCCCTGTCAGGTCCTCAGCAAGCAACCAGGAGTCAACAAAGAGGACCGTTCTACACTAATGAAACAAGCACAGCTTGAAAAGCTCTTAAACCTTACTTTTCTAGCCATTGTCACCATGTCAAATCCCAGGCTGTTCTGTTTATAATTAAACAAAATTTCTGCATACCTCATGGCAACCTAGTGTTTCATAATCAAGGGAAAATAATTACCTTTCACTATGGGTGTTCCTTAATGAATGAAAATGAAAATGTATTATCCATGGTTTAAAGCCTCTATATTGTACTGCACTTTGAACATCAGCATATAGTGGTGGGAGATTTGGGATGAAATGCACTTCAAGTTTATAAAGTGTTTTACAAACATGTGAGTCCTTTCTATACCCTTAAGAAAAGATTATGTTTTTATATTTATACACTAAAGGCTAAGAATATGAGGCACACGAAATCTAAATGCCAGTAACGGCCCCAGTCATACTAAATTTGTGTCAGGTTAAGTCTAAATTGTGCAGAAATGATCATTTCAATTTTACTTGCGCCATTTAATCATCAAGCTTATAATGAGACTTCAAACTAGATTTGAAATATCCAAATACCATTTTGAAGAACTGTGCCCACGATTTTAGCTAGACTCAGCCTGGAGAGTTGTATGGCTAAAACATACAAAGTTCCAGAAGAAATAAAAGGAAAAATGTTGAGATAAAAAAATCTTTTGACCCACCCCACCCCACCCCCACAAACTAAACCACTGCTGCCAACCACTACGCCATAAACCCTGCACTGACAGGGATACGCTTGAAAGAGGTAACCTATAAAAGGGGTAAAATGATTATATTTTATGAGTCCTAACTTTCTTATAGTTCTTATTCTTAAGCAACAATAAGATATCCCAAGAGGCAAGGTGCCTTATACAATAGAATTATTGTACTCCACGTAAGGAATCTCTCTTTCCTGAAGAATGGAGAAAATAAAGAGTAAAATGTGTGAAACTGGAGAAATGCAAGGAAGGGCCATGACTTCTGATGAGTGTCAATAAACAGACAAGATCTGAAATACGGAACAAGGACATATTATAAAAAAGAAAAGAACACATCTACATTGGCAGTTTTCAGTGGCATTAGGTCAGACAAAATTTTTGGATGACAGGAAAAGGAAGTATTGGATCCTTGGTTTTTAAACAGTTTCAAAAAGCCACCTATGGATTAAAATGTATTCAGAGACTTACAGACCATGACATGACAGGATAGATATGATAGCAGTTGAATAGTTCAGCAAGTGGACAAGCATTTTTGGCTAAAGCACTATTTTTGACTCTAAGAAATATCTGGTTTATAACAGCAACAAAAACTGTAAAGTGCCAATGAATTCACATAAGGATGGATATACAAGAGATATACCAAGAAGGCTTTTAAATTTAAACTGTTTTCATGAACACAAAACAGAATTAGAGAATCACACCTGTTCTGAAATAAAGGTAAAAATTCAATAAGCCGGGTCACCTGGGTAACTATTGGCTAAGCAACTGCCTTTGGCTCAGGTCATGATCTCAGAGTCTTGGATAGGACCCCATATCTGGCTTCCTGCTCAGTGGAGAATCTGCTTCCTCTCCCTCTGTGCTCACCCAACTCATGCTCGTTCTCTCTCAAATAAATAAATAAAATCTTAAAAAATATATATTATAAGCCTATCAACTTTCCTCAAATCTATAAAATCAATATGATCTTAACCAAATTCAAACAGAATTTTTTTTAAGATTTTATTTATTTATTCATAGAGACAGAGAGAGAGAGGCAGAGACACAGACAGAGGGAGAAGCAGGCACGATACAGAGAGCCTGACGTGGGACTCGATCTCGGGTCTCCAGGATCAAGCCCTGGGTTGCAGGTGGCGCTAAACCGCTGCACCACCGGGGCTGCCCTCAAACAGAAATTTTATAGAATTTTACAGTGATTCCAGGATTCAGCTGAAAAAGTAAATTTGCAAAATAAACAATAAAATCGTAAAGAAATGAAAAAGAATAGTCAGAATGATTCATTGGACAACCCAAATACTAAAACAATAATAAAAGTTTAGTACTAAGAGAGTCTCTAATTGTCTGAAGAATGATGAAGTAGATAAATGGAACCAAATATGCAGAAGAGACCTACACATATACAAATTAATCTAAGATAGTGTTGACATTTCATATAATTGAGAAAAATGGCATTAAAAATTATTTACTTGAAAAATTGTAGACCACTATATTAGAAAATCACAAAACTAAATTCCTGTCATACTAAAGACCTAAATATAAACAAGAAGACTATTCACTTTTAAAAGAAAATACAGGAAATTACATTTTTGTAAAGAAAGCCTTCTGAAACAAAACCAGAAGTCATAAAAGAAAATTTTATTATTTGACTTAAAAAAAAGTGAGCAACAAAAATCCCTTAAACAAAGTAAAAATAAATGAGAGAATGAGAATATAATGAGTATATAAAGGACTTCTGGGCAGCCCCGGTGGCGCAGCGGTTTGGCGCCGCCGGCAGCCTGGGGTGTGATCCTGGGGACCCGGGATGGAGTCTCACATCGGGCTCCCTGCATGGAGCCTACTTCTCCCTCTGTCTGTGTCTCTGCCTCTCTTTCTCTGTGTCTGTGAATAAATAAGTAAAATCTTTAAAAAAAAAAAAAAAGGAACTTCTACAAATTTAATTTTTAAATAAATAGAAATGCCTTTAAGACATATATATGAGCAATTATATAGAAATAAGAATAAATACAAAGTCCAAATAAACATATAAAATGATTCAATCATTGGAAACTATGGGAATGCAAGTTACCATCAACATAGCATAAATTGAAAAAAAAAAAGCAATAAAATCTAATGTTGGCATGGCTTTACCCTATATAAAATGTTAGAACCATTTTGAAGGACATTTGATACAATCAATCCAAATTTTAAATGGGAACATATCCAGACCCAGGTACTTTAGTTCTTCAAATTTATCCCTCAGAAATAGTTGAATAAATGCACAAAGAAATAAGCATTGCTTGTAAGAAAAAAATTAAAACAAGTGTCCCTCAATTAAAGAATTTTTATGTATCATAATACCCATGGAATTACTATGGAATTACATGTAGATGTTAAAAAGAAAAAGAGAAACCTATGTGTTCTAACACAGAAAATTCTCCCAAGATGAAAGTTAAATAATTGAGGCTATATGCAATATATACATTGAGATGCAATTTGTGGTTTTAAAACATAGACATATGCATATAACATGCAAATTAATAGAATGTTATATGAAAATATAACATCTTAATCTTAGGCAGAGGTAAATGACTAAGAATATCCACTTTAAACTATGCATAGACTAAGTGGTAAGAAGATATAGCCAACCTACTTTATAGATATCTTGTAATATGTACCTACTAACTTTATACTGTCAATAAAATTATTTAAAACATAATACATATGTAACTGATCCTGAAAATTGACTTTTTATTAAGACAGAAGAAAAGCAATACCAACATTCATCAACAAAAATATAACCAATAAAATTACTTTGAGTTTTCATTTAAATTCCCAGTCTTTTAAAAAAATGTATCTGACAGTTGTTTCCACATGAATAAATACCTATATATGAAATCAAAGTTAAAATTATCATCATCCTCATCAGTTCTGTAATATTCAGGTGCCAAATTAATCTTCAAAGGTGAAGAGATAGTCTATATTTATTCTTGAAATGGGTATTTTGCCTTTGTAATTTGCAGACATTCCTAAGGGAAACTTAAACAATAACTATAGTTTTGCAGTTATTTCTTTTAACCAATATTTCAAGGCATTTCAAAAATTGGCATTGCAAGCATCTGCCATACAATCCGAAACAGAGGTCTATGAGAAAGGTAGAAACAAACCAATTTATCCAAACTGAAGCCTACCTGAATTATTCAGGGAAACTGAGGAACAAGCAAAAATATTATGCAGAGCCATCACTTCACCTCATCACACCAAACTACCCACCCAGGTGTGATCAGAGATGAAGGATCATTTCCCTGTAATGAGGCCCTGGCACATTCTTGTGGCGGATTTCCCAGTAATCCCAAGTAGTTACACTCATACCCCCTGTTCCAAATACCCCAGCTGGGAAAAATGCTATGGAAGGAACAAAAATTGCCGTAAGGATAATTGAACAAGTGTGAAATTGCTTCCTGAGGCAATCAAATCAAGATATTTTCATAGTCCAACTGGAAAGGAAGAAAGCATTCCTTCATAAGTGAAAGGCCTATTGCCACTTAATTGGTAAAGACAGCTATCTATGTAGCCTTCAATATCTATGTAGCCTTCAGTCCCTGAAGTTTATTCTCCTGTCTGTACAACAGACCGATTGTACTAAATGATCCCTAAGATTATTCCAATATTTACTGAGCTGATGGGCCAGGCCTCCAGGCTTAAGAGAACCAGAGAAAGGGCATTAGGTGCTAGAGATGGAGTTAGTTATCAGGGAGTGTCAGTATCGGTTTATACTTCATAACAAACCACCCAAAATTTGGAAGCTTAAAACAAGCATTTATATCCCTCATTGTTTTGTGGCTTAGCTGAGTAGTTCTTCTGGTCTGGGCCAGCCTACCTGGGACTGGATGGTTTACAACAGAGTCAACAAACCTTTTCTGTAAATGACTTTGTGGATCATGTGGTCTTTGACACAGCTCAGCACTGCTGTTGTAGCACAAAAGTAGCCATAGACAATACCTAAATGAATGGGCATGCCTGTGCTCCAATAAAACCTTATTTACAAAAGCAGATGGTGGGCGGGATTCCACACATACACCACCGTTCACCAACCCCTGGCCCATGTGGTCTAACACACAAGTCTGGCTGGCTGGTTCAAGATCAGCCAGGGTGCTTCAGTTCTCTTCCACATAACCCATCATTCTCCATGAGGCTAGCCTCTGTTCATTCCCATTGCCTACTTGGAGTTCCAGATGCAGCAAAACAACGCGCCCTATTGCATAGTATTCTTCAAGTATCTGCTGAAGACTTTTTTCAAGAGTTTGCTTCATTGGCCAAAGCAAGTCACGTGGCCACGATCTGAGTCAATAAATGAATAGACTCCACCTCTTGAAAGGACCAACAGGAAAAGTCAAAACCTATCACAGTGTGCATAAAGGAATGGAAAAAATCTGTGGTCATTTTTTGATATGCCACAGGGAACCTGCTGAAGATATATCTACAATGAATCCTAATTTCCAATCATTTAGGCTTAACCAACCCTGAGCCAATTAGAAAGATAATGTTTTGAGATGACATGAAGTATACTTGATTTCTCGGAAAAGTAATTTTATTCTTGTGATTATGTCTAGCTTCGCCGCATGGAAAGAAATATTAACACCTGAGGAATTCCAGAGTTTCTCTGACAACATAACCTGTAATATATAAGGTTTGTGGAGATGAGACCATTAAAAAGTAGATTAATAGAATCTTTTTAAGTTGAAGGTGGTGTTTTTTGGGTTTTTTTCTTTTTTGTTTGTTTGTTTTTTGCCCATCTGTATATGAAAAGAGATGTCTGTGGCCCACAGCAATAAGAGTACATTTATCACTTGAGACTAGACATACACACTTCACACCATCATTTTCACTCCGGTTTGATATCTGTCCTCCAGGCAACAGAGCCTTGCAATGATGAAGGCAGCAATCACTACAGAAATTGACTGGCGTTATTTTATAGCAGAAAAATGTCTGCGAGAGTAGTCCAAAAAATGGAGAAGCACCCTTAGAAAGCTAAAGGTGGAGTTCCCCCTTAGCATTTTGTCAAAAATACAGAAATAAAAGTGAGAATGCTTACTTATTTGAGATGGCTTTTGAAATAACAGATGGCATATTATGGCAGCCAGAGTTGAATCTAGTACTAAGACACTTTAAAAAAAAAAATAGTTCTATTTATGTGAAAGTAGACCATTAAATTTGTCAGCAATAGAGAAGCATAAAGGTATACAAGATAAAGAGGCATTTGAAACAAAATTATAAGTTTCCTGTACATGAGAGAGTCGCCGCCTGTGTTTGGAAGATTTTATTTGTTGTTCTTAAGATTAGCTTTCATGAGAACACTTCTTGCCCCTGCCTACCTACTAGTTCTCAGGAGGGGAAAAATAAATCTTTAGATAACACTTTTAGAGAAGAAGCAATCGACACTTATAAGCATGAAAAGAGCAATGTAAGTTCTTTTATAGATTACCTACTGTGGGGAGATCAGACAAGTGAACGAACTCATGAACAGGGGTTCTTAAAATGTGGCCCTTCACCAGCAACATCAGAATGAACTGGTAATTTGTTAGGAATGCAAGTTATCTGGCCCCACACCCTACTCAGTGTAGTAGAAATTCTAGGAGTGGGACCCAGAAATCTGTCTAACAAGCCCTCCAGTTGATTGTGATGCATACTGAAGTTGGGAATGACCATATTTGAATATAATCCAATGTGATTATTACATTGAGAGGGAGTACTAGAAGCAATTATGCCCAGTGATTTTAAGTTATCTTTCTGCCCTCTTCATGGCCGATTCATTTTTAAAAAAATAGATATTTGGGGCTCTTGGGTGGTTCAGTGGTTGAGCTTCTGCCTTTGGTTCAGGTCATGATCCTGGGGTCCTGGGATTGAGTCTTGCATCGGGCTCCCTGCAGGGAGACTGCTTCTCCCTCTGCCTATGTCTCTGCCTCTCTGTGTGTGTCTCTCATGAATAAATAAATAAAATCTTTTAAAAAATAGATATTCAATCAGGAATTTGTAGTTATAGGAACACAAGTTGACTACTGACAATAAGTTTGATTGGTTTGCATAAGCATGCATTCAAAGCATACTCTCATTTCTTACTCACCTGAGGTGGGATCAGTATAGTTAAGGAAGTATTAGTCATAGAAGTGAGATAAAATTCCATTTTCTTCTCTACAATAATTTTTGAGAGTTGTGTACTTCCCATGACTCCAGGGGATCAATTTGGATGATAAAAGGAATAATGAAAACTTGCCATTCTGCCTTTAAAGCATCGAAATCACACAATATGAGTCCAGCATAAACAGAAAAAAAGAAAAGATTTTCTCACTTACTTAAAGAAGTACAATGGAATTTTTCTTCTTTTAATGAAAAAGCTAAAAGTAAATAGACACTTGAAAATGTTAGAGACAAAGGAATGGAAAAGTGGATAACAAACTAAAAAGGCAATTTAGCAAAATGTAGGACAAAATGATAGACGTTGAGTAAACTGGACACAATATGACATGGGAAAGAGTTCCAGAAGTTCAAGCATTTTTTACCTAGGTGGTAGGCTTCCATGAGTTTATAACTGTATTTCTTTTTGCTGTTTTCTGCCTTCACAGAAGTAGCACACAGCCACAATATTAAAGTATAGATTACTTGCTCTTTTCTCATCAGTCCTTCATCTCCAGCCATTGTCTACTTTCTGTTCTCACTTTTGAACATGGTGTCCTGGTAGAAATGCATATTTTCATAGGACTTTCCAACACAGTTACTTAATTGTCATCACTTTCCAAATAACTCTCTACCCCAAGAAGCATATGGCATTCCCAAGTGCATTTACCAGCCCCCAAAAATCTTAAGTTCAAATAATGTAGAGGTTGATGGAGTACAGGACCTGCTGCCCCAAAGTATGGCACCTTGGCATATTGAATGTTTCAACTGAAGCAGTTTGAGAAAAATGGCAGAAGCAGGAAGGTTACTCTGATCTTCCTACCCACCCTTCTCGCCTGAAACAGTTAATAAAATCTGCATGTGAGGGATGCCCTCACCATACCTGAAGGAAAAAACCATTTTTATCTCTGAAGACTACACTAAACTCTTACCCCTTAATCTGTCATCTTTCCACACAACTGCCCACTTTGAAACTGTGCCCCACAGGGCTAATGAGGTTACAACCAGCAGAAATCTAAAGCTTGTTTTTCAGAGAGCATTTCTCCCTGGTCAGCTATTGTGTCTTTTCAGACCCCACTAACAAATCCACTAGCCATCTCTGCAGAAGCCTGGTCTCAAAGTCAATGGGTATGTTTTCAGCCTGTGAACAAGCAAGACCCTGCATTCCTTCCCCAAGATAACGAGCTCAAGACTCCATCCAGTTTACAGTGACTGTTGAAGCATGCCCATACCTCTTCTTCTTGTCCTAATATAACCTGACTCAGGGGCTGAATTTTATCTCCTTCTGATGTTGCTTTCACCCCAAAGTGCACAAGGAATATATGTTACATACATGTTTGCTCAATGCACATGTTCCATGTTTCCTCATGAATAGTCATAAGTTTCTCTGCCCTTTTCATCAATATGTTTGTAATCTCAACCCCTATGGTTATACAAAAACTTGCTCTCTCTCTCTCCTTGGAGATTTGAGGCTTGCTCTCCTGTCTTTTCATTTGACTGCCTGTCTGATAAATCCTTTCCTTGCTGCATACCTGATGTCTCAGTGATTAGCTTTGCTGTGCAGAGGGCAAATGCATTTGGGTTCAGTTACAACTTTTCATCAAACCTTGCTTGAAAATACACAAATCTGTATCTTTAGGTCTTCATTTCCTTATAGGGGTTTCCATGTCATGTAAAACTTATGTTAATACATTTTGCATGGTTTTTTCCTGTGGATCTTTCCTTTCTAGTTTAAATTGCAGGCATCGCCAGGCATCCAAAGGGTCGAGAAAAACTTTTTCCTCCCCCAACAAGGTCGTAGAAACTCATGAGGGAAAAGAGCATCTTAAAAGCAAAAGATTGGTCTTTTCTGTATGTATATTTTGCACAGTTGATAGAGCCATAGTTAACCAGTTAACAGGTGACAATTGCTAGGAATATGCCTTCCTGGAATAAAGGTGGCAACAAGGACACTTTACTAATTTGGATTACTACAAACCAAACCAAAGCACCACCAACTAGTACCAGTCTCAAATATTCAGAACTGAAACTTCTATTTCCAAAGTAAGCCTCCAAATTGGAAATGATATTTTACATGGAATTTTTAAAGGAAATGAGCCAATAACCTGGGCTCCTTTTATATTGCATGAAAGACTGGCTTGTACATCTTTAAAAAAATAAAGGAGCCATAAAACATTGACACTAACGAAGAAGTTAGGATGTTTCCTCACGCATTATATTGTATGACTAGCGTATTACAAGTAATTATTTGCCAATTTTTAAAGGTTTGTACATGAATGACAATAATATATTAGCTGTGCATACATTAAAAGTATGATTTCCAGGTACATCTTGGTGGTTCAATTGGTTAAGCACCTGACTCTTGGTTCCAGCTCATGTCACAATCTCCCAGCTGTGGCAATCGAGCCTCAAGTCAGGCTCTGGGCTAAGCACAGAGTCTGCTTTGAATTCTCTCACCTTCTTCCTCTCCCTCTTGTTCATGCACACTCTCTTTCTCAAATAAATTAATAAAATCGGAGGAAGAAAAAAAAAATTTGATTTCCACAATGCCAGTCTGAGACTAAGAATAGAAACCACTGGCCGGAAAAAATAAATAAATAAATAAAAAATAAAAAATAAAAAAGAAACCACTGGCCAGGAGCTCATACTTAGTCTAGCAGTATCTTTAAAATTTAACCATAAATATGATTTAAAGCTCAAACTATAGATGTAATCAATTACTTATTGACCTTACTGAGCTTATTTAAAAGAGAAATTTTTCAATTGATCAGCTTTATTTTGTTTTTACGATTTATATCCACAACTAAAATCTAAGTTATGTGTGCTTTTTGTGGAAAGGAAAAGGAGACGTTGCAGCTGATATATCTGAAAGATCAAATCATGTAGGATGCAGCAAACACAGTGCATAGAGGGAAATTGATCTCATTGAATGCATGTATTAGAAAAATAGAAATATCTAAAATCAATAATATAAGTTCTACATTAGGAAACTAAAAAAGAAGAAGGTCAAATCAAATGCAAGGCAAGCAAAAGAAATAATAAAAATGAGAGTAGATATTGATGACATTGAAAACAGATCAGTGAAACTAAAAACTGGTTCTTTGAGCAGATCAATAAAATTGATTAACCTGTAGCCAGGATAACTAAGAAAAAAAGGGAGCGGACACAAATTACTAATAACAAAAATTAAAAGGAGTGGTTTTGTTTGTGATATCTTTTGTCGGTGAAATGTTTTCTTCTTCTGTATGATTTTTTGTCTCTCTTCTTTTTAACCTTTTCTGCTATTTCTTTTTGCAGCTTGCATTAGTAGAGTCTCTAGAGTTTCTGATCTAACCTGGGACTTTTTTTAAGATTTTATTTATTTATGAGAGAGAGAGAGAGAGAGAGAGAGAGAGAGAGAGAGAGAAGCAAAGACACAAGCAGAGGAAGAAGCAGGCTCCATGCAGGAATTTTGATGTGGGACTCTATCCCGGGTCACCAGCATCAGGCCCTGGGCCGCAGGCGGCGCTAAACCGCTGAGCCACCTGGGCTGCCCTAAGCTGGGATATTTTTTTAGTACAAAAGGGGATGCTAACATAATTAGAATTGTATAACTTCTGAAACATTTATTTATTAACTGAAAATTTCATTTTATTACAGTGGTGGGCCATTATATTTTTATATAAAATTCAGTTATATAAAATTAGCTCTTACCAAAAACTATTTCCAAAAGGAAAATTATTTATAAAAGTAAAATTAGCATTATATACACATACATTCAAGCAAAATTATTGCTTTGTACTATTTGAATACTTTAAAATATCATAATAATTAATTTTGATACATACTGATATCATTTAATCCATTTCTTACCTGTATCTCTCTCTGATGTCATATCAACAGTATTTTTTCTTAAATTATTTATTCCACATGGTCTTAATATTTTAACTTCCTCTTCATAAAAATTTGTATTATTTTTTAAAAGATTTTGTTTACTTATTTATTTTTAGAGAAAGAGTACTAGGAGGGGAGAAGCAGAGCAGGAGGATGAGTGAGAGGGAGGGATAAAGAATCTCAAGCAGACTGCACTGAGCATAGAGCCCCCCACAGGGCTTGGTCTCACAACCCTGAGATCTTGTCCTGAGCCTAATACCAAAAGCTGGATGCTTAACCAGCTGAGCCACCCAGGGGCCCCCAAATTTGCATTCTTATGGTTAGTAAATCTGAAATTGTTAACAACTCCAATTAGCTCTTCCTGAGAAGCTACAATATTTTAAATTTAGAAAATTATCTCATAGATTTTGAGGAATCTGGTCAGCTCAAACCCAATTCAACTAAATGAGAATATTTCTACTCTGATTGAAATGTATAACTATTTCACCCTAAATATTTTCACAAATATTCACTTTTTGCCACCTTTCAGAAGATCTATCAAATAAATTTTGCAAGATAAAACATCTCACATAGATGTTTACTTAGGATTACTTTTTAATATGAAACCAACTTTAGATGCCACAAATTGTTGCACATCACAAACTCATTCCATTCCTGGGAAGACTATGAATGTGTCCAGTTCAAATAGTAATTCCACCAAAAGATTCTATTCATGCACAAGTCAACATATTTCAAAGTGCAATTACAGAATTTTTAAATTAAATTGTATACCATTTACACTCAATCTTTCATTCAATAAGTTCTCTGTATTTGTGGGCATTTATTTCAAAATCTTCCTTTTTGCAAACTCGGATCTCAGTAAATCCTATCCAATAAGTTATTTTACCAAAATCTAGAACAATACTCAGGCCAGAACAGACACTCAACCATATATATTTGTGGGCTGTATTAATAAATCAATCGATCAGAATTTGAGTAAGGTGTACAAAGTTCTGTAGCTACAATTATGGATTTGGCCTTTTTAAATTGCAGTTGTATCTTCGTTTTGTATTTTCTGAGGCTATGTAGTTGCATGAAGTAGTTTGACAGCATATTTTCTTGGTGGGTTATATTTTTTATCAATATGAAATTCCTATCTCAGCATTCATTGATTTTTGCCTTGAATACTATTTTGTATTATAAAGCTATACCATCTTTTTTGTTACAATTTTTCCTTCCTCTTATTTTCCAATCAGATCCTTTGTTTTTTCAAATTTGTCTCCTAAAAGGTTCATTTCATTTAATCTAGGACCATCATTGACTGTATATGCACCATTATATAATTTATCTCTGTGAAAGAAAAATCTCTGCTAATTAATGTGTAAATAGGTATATAATAAATACAATGTATAATACAGATAAATATAAGCAAACATAATGTGTAAAAATAATGTATATATTACTTAGATCTATATTTTGTACTTTATGGGGCAACCCTTACAAATCAGTATTTAGAAATTGGTTGTTAACATATCTCAACCAGGTGCATATACGTACATATACGTATTTTTTTTTAAAGGAATATAACCAAAATCAAATGGTAAAGGTATGCCTAAGTGAAAATTTCTTCACATTAAGAATCCAAGACTAAGAATTAATCTTAATCTTTACATTAAGAATCCAAGATTAAGAATCCTGAATGGCTTTTTACTCAGGGATGTTGATATTCACTCTTTCCATATGCTATTGTCCTGTGTGCCATCAAGAGAATGCAGGAGGTGGCGTTTATTAGAGAGTTTCATTCTTGCCTCCAGAATTTCTTTCCAAGCTGCTGACACTTGTTCTGACAAGGTTTGATGTCCATATTTTCTCAAACTTATTCTAAGATGTCGACAGAAGGTTTTCAAACAGTCCAGACTTAGATTTCTTTCAAATGATCCTTAATGATTTGTGGACCAGAACATCAAAGGGTAGCTATTGCCCCATCTTGCCACCACGGATTATAAGCAAGCTGCACAGCCTAGTGACAACTACATCACAAGTGTTGTCTCGATATGCTGACGTGTCTGTCGTGCCTAAGATATTTTGTAGTTTCAGAATTGTCAAAAGTGACAATAATACGCATCTTAGAATCAAGGAAACATATAGAGCTTGGCTTTATTTTCTTTAATGAGTCTGAGAGATTGTGCTACTGGACCTAAATCCATTTCTATGTATAATTATTACTGATATATGTGGACATAAATCTGCCACCAAATTGTGTATATTTAAAATAGTAACAGGAACCTCCAGCCTCCATGCAATTCAACATCTCAAACATGAACTTTCTAAAATCCACTCCTTTTTAAAAATTCCTATGTGTTATAGAAAAGAAATATATGTCCTTTAATTATTTGTTGTATCATAATAGCTCACCACAAAATGAAGTTTAAATTTATGCTTATAAATAAATAAATAAATAAATAAATAAATAAATAAATAGTGATGCAAATTAAAATCACTGGATCGTTGTGTGAGGATGCCGATGTAAAATATGTAAATGGGGGAACCACACTATTCCTGCTTTCAGTATAATGCAGTGTACCTCATAAAACCAAACCGTTGATTTTTCAGAATTGTGTAGTGTCTATATTAAGGTGATTTGTAACAACAAGAATGTGCTCCTTGTAGGAATAAAATTGATTGCTATGAATCTTTACGATGAATCCACTTAATTCGAATAAAATCCCTCCTGAGTGAAATACCTAATATTTCACTTCAAAATGGATTTAATTACCTATGTTACCATTTTTATTTTCTGAATAACACTCATAAAAAGATAAGATTTGAAAAAGGTTATAAAAGTCTGAATTTAAAATTCCAAGTTTTTGGTGCATCTTGGGGAGAAAATGCTATCCACCTGCAAGAGTTATTAGGATGACAGTATTTACTATTTACTTTAAATTCTGACAATGTTTTCCAGGAAACTTTAGGGCAGGAAACAGTAAGACATTATCTTTGAGAAAAATGCAGTTTTACTCTGATGGTTTTCAAACCCAATCTTTCTTCAAAGGAAGAACACTCTGCTTTTAAATGCAGTTCATTACTGTTCTCCTAGAAATGCAAAGAATGGGATGAAGCAGGAAAGGATTATTATTTTTACTTTGACTACTATTTTCTCGGCGTTATGCCACTAAATGTGTGAGAAATGGAAGAACTTTAAGGGACAGTCAATAAATAAATGTGTGAGAAATGGAAGAACTTTAAGGGACAGTCAGTCAGAAAGTGAACAAACCATAATAGAAAACAATATCTTTAGGGTAATTTTTTTTCTCCGAATCAGGATCTCACCAAATTCTAACTTTCATAAGTTTGAGAAGTTAAAAAATGCTTTTTTTCTGTTATCTTACTATTTACCAAATATATTTTATACACTATAGACTCAATAAAACTGAAAGGGACAGAGTCCCCCAGGACAAATAGACAAAACCTTAGGGAAAGACCATTGTCTGTGTTTCTCTACAACAATTTTAAGCACAGGAAATGAAAAACTAATAGGCTGCCTTTCCTTTAATTACTTTAGCCTGTAGAAAATAAGTGGATTGTCTATTTTAGCCCTCAGTGGTATCATATAGATTATGTTTTTAAGCTTGGAGACCGAAAGGGAAGAATAAAGACAAAAATTGTTTAACCTTACATACAACCTAGATATTAAGGATGATATCAAATGGGGGGAGGGGCACTTGGATGGCTCAGTTAGTTGGGTGTCTGTCTTTGGCTCAGGTCATGATCCTGGAGGCCTGGGATGGAGCCCCCTGGTGAGCAGGAATCCTGTTTCTCCCTTTTCTTCTGCCTGTGTTCTCTCTCTCTCTCTCTCTAAGTACATAAAATATTTTTTAAAAAGGATGATATTGAATGGCCCAAATAAGGTATAGTCCCTTCTGTGTTAACTCATTTTCAAAATTCCAGAGTCATCTTGACCTAAGTTATTAAGGAACTCATAATCTGTCCCATTGAATTCAAGGGTTGGTTCACCAAAAACAAAGAAAAATCATACAAGTAGCTCTTGTGAGGCAAGATTTTCTCTTTTTTTTCAATGTATCCCCATTGCCTTGCACAGAGTCTAATTGCATCATTAATAAATGTTTGATATCTATTGTTTACTGAAAGAATTTTTTAAAAGATTTTATTCACTTATTCATGAGAGACAGAGACATAGGCAGAGGGAGAAGCAGACTCCCTGCGGGAAGCCCGATGTGGGACTCGATCCCAGGACCCCAGGATCACTCCCTGAGCCAAAGGCAGATGCTCAACCACCAAGCCACCCAGGTGCCCCTATTGAAAGAATTTTTAACTGAGCTGACCCAACTACCTAGGAAAATGACCTGCCACCTGTCTCCCCAATTTCTAACCCTTTCAAGCACACACATGCACACATATACACACATCAAGGAAGTTAATAATAATCATTTTGCCTTGTTAGTTCTCTCTTCCTTTAAGAGAGCAACTACATTTCTATTTGTCCTCACGTGTAGTTTTTTGCAGTTTTCTAATTAGGCTTCCAGAGAATCAAGGGGAAAGAGATTTGGTTGAGAAGCATGTCTTTCTGAATTGTGCTGTAAATTGCCTCTGACAATGACATTTATACTTGCCAGACATTCAGTTGAGCAATATGACTACTGTGGCAGTATAAATTTATGCTAGCCTATATAATTGCTGATGATGGGAGCAAGATAATTGAGCTTAATATTTGATGAGAAAGACAGAAAAATTACGATCCCTCCTGGTCCCCAATATGCCGAGTTCCCAATTATCAGGATTTGAAGCTGAGTGTCACAATGAAAAGAAATAACAACAGTGGCGAGCCTCATCGAGAATTACAATTTAGCCAGGGGGAGAGATTAAGGCCTGCTAATGATAGGTGAAGAATTGGTCCAGGGATTCTGCTCAGATGGAAATCAGAACCCACAGATAGTGGCTAAATCACAGTCTGAAAGGCAAAACTTAGGCTGTATGACAGGGAGGGTTCAGGGACAGGGCAATAATCAGGGAACAGCCAGCATGCCAGAAAAGCTCCAAGCAGGCAGTTTTGAGCCAATGGAGCATGGAAGGATTTTCATCTCCATTTCAAATGACCAGTGGCCAGTGATCCCAGTCCTGTATGTGCAACAAAACCCAGGATTGACACCCAGCTCCTGGACTTCAGATGTGACCAAATCAGCTTGGTAGGCCCATGAGGGTTTGCCCTGGACACGAGGAGACCAAATCATTCTCATCATCAATGCACTTGGATTGGTTCTTCCTCGTTGCTAATTCAGTCAAGTGACAGTCCTTAGTATTCATGAAGTCTCACCTCCTAAAATAAATACCATTGTATGCACTCATCCATTCAGGTGAGCTTCGCTAAGCCTTTCAGATTTGGAAATGAAAGTTTTGCTCTTACTAGATGGTGCCACATTGGAGGCAGCTTTGTGGTATGAATGGGAGTTTAGAAATAAATAAAATTTAAAGATATTATGTAGTCATGACTGTAGAGACTTATTTTTTCTGAGCCAAGAGACATGCTGGCATACTCATATTTAATCACCACAAATTTGAAAATGCCCATATTTGGTTTTATTCTTCACAAATTCTTGCTAAAAGAAAATCAGATATTGTCTGTCTTTCTCTTGTTATCCTTCAGTTTTTAGTCATTTATCTCCATCAGTTCTGATCTTATCAGAACTTGATCACATTGCCATTCAAGTCAGATTCCATGAAACAGTATCTATCCTTGTTAATAACAAGCTTCCATTTTGATTTTGCGCTCTCTAGAGAATGTGGACAAAGCACATCAAATATGAGAGAACTTCTCAAGAAAATTGGCTAGCAAGAAAATACATCAATTTCATAGTTATTATACCATTTTCTTTCCACCTAGAGCAGAACTGAAATAGTTCCTGTTATGGGGTTCAAGACCTACTTTCTCATGTATTCCTCTGCCTGTAATGATGGCCTCCTGGAGAATCCTGAAATAACAGCCAAGATAGATACAACCCTTCAATCTGAATCTGAAGAAATGCTAAAGATCCCTTGATCTTCCAGCTTTATGGAAATAAGAGAAAGGTCTCTAAAGCCCAGATCAATAAAGTAAAAATTGAAAACCTTAACTGTTCTTCTCTCTTTATCCACTGTATTAGTTTCCTATGACTGCTACAAAAAATTATCATCAACCAGGTAGCTTAGGAGAACAGAAGTTTATTCTCTCACAGAATCCAGAAGTCCAAAATCAGTATCACCAGGCCAAAACCAAAGTTTCAGCAGGGTCATGCTTCCTCCGAGGCTCTCGGGGGTTTTTGTTCTTGCCTCTACTAGCATCTGGTGACTGTCAACATTCTTTGGTGTGATGGTTAATTTGGGTGTCAACTCGCCTGGGCTGAGGGATGCCCTGATAGCTGGTAAAACATTATTTCCAGGTGTGTGAGGGTGCCTATGTAAGAGATTCACATGTGAAATAATAGATTAAAGAAGATTGCTCTCGCCAATATGAGTGGGCATCATCCATTCTACTGAAGACTTGAAAAGAATAAAAAGCCAAAGGAAGAGTAAATTCATTCTCTCTGCTTGAGCTAAGACATTCATCTTCTCCTGCTCTCGGGTATCAGTGCTCCTGGTCCTCCAGCTTTTAGACACGCACCGGATTTACATCATCATCCCCCAGATTCTCACTTGGACTGAATTATAACATGGGCTTTCCTGGTTCTCTAGCTTGCAGAAGACAGCTTATGGGACTTCTTGGCCTCCATACTTGTCTGAGTCAATTCCTAAAATTATTCTATTGGTTCTGTTTCTCTGGAGAATCCCGCTTAATACACTTAGCTCATGGACACAGCACTCTACTCGGCCTCCTTGATCACATTGCCTTCTCTTCTGTGTGCAATCTCCACCTGCCTATCTTTTATTAGGACACTTGTGATTGCAATTAGGCTCACCCAGATAATTCAGAATAATATCTCCATCTCAAAATCATTAATTTAATTGTATCTGCAAATACCCTTTTCCTATAAACAGTAACATTTCCAGTTTCCAGGGATTAGTACCCAACATCTTTGGGGCCATTATTCAGCCAATTTTGTTCACATTGCATAATCTTACAAAATGTTCTTCAAGTTCAACTTTCTTATCCCATAATAAGAGGCACAAATATTATTGAGAGAACTGGAATGAGTAATCTTTGCTCCTGTATCAGAGATGTTTGTCCTCAGAGGGTCCATTTCATGATTTTATCTTTTTTGTATAGACTCTTAGTTTCTTGCAACATACAATTACACCAACTAGATCTGAACCAAACACCACTGGATTCCAGGCACTCTGACATCTTCAGACATCACCAAGTCCCCCTACATTTTTACAATCCTGCAGATCAAATAGTTAAAGGTGAAGCTCCCCACCTCCACCTCAACAAATTCCAACTGTCTAGACTAGCAATTTACAAAAGGTTTGCCCTCAGTTGCTTCTGCCCTCAAATGTTAATAGATACTGATGGGGAGAAATGTGACTCATGATCAAATCAGTTTAGAAAACCCAACATTGAAAAACAGTAAACAGTAAAAAAAAAAAAAAAAAAAAAGGCACTCAGGTGGCTCAGTCTGTTAAACATCTGTCTTGGGCTCAGATCATGATCTCAGGGCCCCACATCAGGCTCCATACTCAGAAGGGAGTATGCTTCTCCCTCTCACTCTCCCCCTCCCATCCCCTATCATGATCTCTCCCTCTCTCTCAAATAAATAAATAAAATCTTTTTTAAAAAATGTTAAACACAATTCACTGGGACACCTGGGTGGCTCAGCCATTGGGAGCCTGCCTTCAGCCCAGGGCATGATCCTGGAGTCCCAAGGTCAAGTCCCACATTGGGTTCCCTGCATGGAACCTACTTCTCTCTCTGCCTGTATCTCTGCCTCTCTCTGTGTGTGTCTCTCATGAATAAATAAATAAAATCTTAAAAAAAACCCCACTATTTACTATGGGCCAACTGAGAGCCTTCAATAAGCTGATGTATGCTGGGATTCTCCTAGAAGGTGGTGGTATGTGTACCACTTCCTGGTCATAGCCCATTTATGAGGGATTAACTTCAGGGGACCAGAAAGGTGTGTAGATGATAGTTTGTGAAAAACATATCTACACAGCACCAAGATTACAAAGCAAGTATGGGGCAGTCATAGTTACAAAAAATGCAAGTTGCTAAGAGAGCTATCAGGCTTCTTTCCAGGAGAGCCTCAGAAAAGGAAGAGAAAAATACTGCCTGGCTTCAGCTTCCATTCCTTAAGCTAGGTATGCTCAACATACTTGCCTAATTTTTTTAAGACACCTATTTCAACTTGGCATATTTGATGGTGTACCTCTGTAAATAATGAAAGTAATCAAGTTCTGCCAATTACAAAAATTTGCTTTATGGCAGATCAGTATAGAGGGCTAGGTAACATCTGAAAAAAAGATTTTCTGAGTGATCTGTAGGGTAGCATGGCTTTGGCTTTTTTTTTTTTTTTTTTACTTTATGGGGCCCAAGAGGATAAAAGTATTCAGTGATCACTGGAAACAGTTCATCTGAGGACTTGCCCACCCAGCTTGGGGAGGTAGTCCAATCAAAAACCACAGGAAAACCAATGGGCTAGCCTTTCTGTCCTGCCTTGAGAAGTAAGCAGATGGGTCTTTCAGACTATAAGGTTATGATGCTAATCAACAAAACTAAGTATGAGGCATTACAATCATTGCAGAAATCTTTCATGTAATAGTTCCTTGAATTACTTGAACAACAACAACAAAAAAAAATCTAATAGACTCATTCAAAAAGACTTAATCCTGAAGTACTTAGAACAATGGCCTTTGTATGAAAGTGTCCTTGGAGCCCTTAAGACTCAGATCTAACCAGTTGAAAAAACCCCATAAAAGTACTCAGACGCATGGGGGGAGAAACAAGGAAAATATGTTATTTTTATTCTATCTACACATTTCAAAAGAAAACAACCTGATAGCAAGGGTGGGATGGGAAAAAATCCTGGTGTAACAGACAGGGCCAGTGACATAATTTCCAAGGCATAGCACAAAATGAAAATGCAGGACTTCTCTGTTCACAAAGCTGGCAAAAAGCTCCCTCCTTGCTCTTGCCATTGTCTCTTGACCAGCCCTGGTATTTTTTTTACTTACTACTAAATTTTGCACTATCTTGGGAGAGTAAAGACCTCACAGCTCCATACAGCTGGAAAGAGGGTGCACACCCAACCACAAGAGGGTCCCTGCACCCACAACCAGGCCTCCTGCTGGGGGCGGCAGAAACAAGGCAGTAACTGGGAAGAGCAAGAGAGCAGGTGCTGGAGCATCTATCTGTCCTGGGGAAGCACCAATGTGGCAGAAGGCAAGCCCTCACCCGAACCAAGGCTCCAGGCCCCCAGCCCATACTTCATTGTCCCATCAGACCTCCATCATCTAGCATAAACTCAAAGATTAAATTATTAAGAATTTCAAGATGGCAATTGCAAAGCATTAAACTCCAAGTCCCTGTATTGGTCACCTGTGAAGCAGGTCCTAGGAACAGAGGGTCATCCAAGCCAGGGCATATGGATTGATTGCATGATGACAAATGAGAGCTGACTGAGGCACGGAAGTGGTGACTCTGGCACAAGAAAATCCTCCTCTCCCTATTTTTTTCTCTGCTCTGCTGAGCTGCCAGGAAAAAAACAAATGAGATTTAACCAAATATGTGATGAAAGGGAGACTTTCCGAGATGTGCTTCGAGTACCTTCATTTTCTCTTTCTTATTGATGACACTTTTAATTAACAGCTTTGCTATTACTGAGTAACTATAAAAATGTTTAGGAAATAAATCTATTCATTTTACTTCATTCTACCTCTTACCCGAACCACTTATTTTTTTTTGTTAGTACCAAGAAGATGCACAAATTTTAATCTAGTTGTGATTAAATTTAGTTCCGCCACACATTGAGAGTGACTGTAAAAAAAATAGTACAATTATGTATTTGGTATGTGGTGACACAATCTGAACAATTTTTCCTTGGTATTTCTAATGTTTTGAAATCTTTTCTGAATTGTTTTCATGTGCTTGGGAAAAAAATTATCGTACAAGGATTGAGACCCATAAATTTCACAAAGAGGGCAGTTAGTGACTTTTTTAAATGTAGCTTCTCGTTGCCAAACTCAGAGGATCTAGAACACATTAAATAAATCATCAAAAAGATGAAGTCCTCAAAGCTAGAGGAGACTGTGGGTAACAAAGGGCTGCTAATGAGAGTAGCAAAGTTTTATTACAACGCCCTGCAGTTCTTTCAAAATTATGAAATGATTTATAAAGTTCTGACAAGGGAATAATACGGCATCGGATGCGGTCTTATTAACTGTAAAGCATCTAATTCTTGAACAGATGCATTATCCCTATTCAACTACCTCCAGGGGCTAATTCAACACCACAGGGTATAATTTGAGGGAAAAAGGGAGTACTTTTCTTTTTCTTAATAATATCATAGTTTCAGCCTACTCTGCTGCAGTCATAGGAAAAGGACACAGAAAAATAGCCCCCTGTTTGAGTCCCAGCAGCAAAAACACCTGAGGGGACGAATCCTTCCCAGGGCTTTTGTCCATTACTATTTTCAGCCCAACTGTAGAGATCTGGAAAGATCAACACAGAGTCTAAAGTGGATAAAAACATAGTGAAACACAGTTTCTAATGGGATGGACATTCTGCAGGAGACAGGATTCATAATCTCCACAGAGCCCAGCTGATAACAAAAGATTCCTGGAAAGAAAAACAGGACTTGTGTTCTTTAGGATGAAATCTTCGAAGCAGGCTTACCTTGTTTTCTTTTTAATTGCAAGCAGAATAGAGCTTTTTTTCAGTATTACTCAGCCTCTTGTGTAAGAAATGTTAACGCTATTGGCAAATCCAGTTAACATACTCCCTCTGCTGGTTAATAGCTGCCTTCCTCAAGCATAAGGGCGTTCAAGTTCATCATCTCTTCCTCACATATGTGGTTCCTTCACACATCAGAATTTCTATTTTACACTACTGTCTAAAGAACCAAGTTACCTAAGTAAGCTATGAGTGAATAAGTAAATAAAAAATTCTTAAAACTATGTTTTTATTGAACTTATTATACACAAAATCTTCCTTCCTGCCTAATTCCAACCATTTTGAAGATTTTGATAACACTATCAAATTTCAACCTACCTCTGTTGCATCTCCTACAAACTAAATTCATTTCCAAAAGCCACTTCTTAAAAACTTTTACTAAAGTCATCCTGCCTCTATGATAACTAACTACATAACCTCTGATATCATAGAATACTTCCTAAAATATTTTCAACATTAAATATAAAAACTAAAATGCACACAGAAAATTATTCATTGCATTCCATTGACTAAAAAACTCATCTTCAGTTACTTAATGAGCAGTATCTTCCTTTTATGGCCTAAATCTCCATGCCTACGGCTGCCTTTCTAGTTCAGATCACCTTCATTATGTATTTACATTTCTCTACTCAGTTCTGTCCTGGCTCCAATTATTTTATTTATACTGCTACCAGGATAATTTCTCTAAACCAGAAAAATGTCCCAATAGAATAATTTCACTCCCCTGCTCATAAATCAACAGTCACTTTGAAACAAACCACTTAAAAAAAAAAAGAAAAAAGAAAGAAACCACTTCTGTGCTATTTCCTCCATTAGCTTTTAAAGAAGTTGTAAATCTCTACAATTAAATACAAAATGTTGTATTTGTATGTGTGTGTATTGCTCTGGAGAAAGGGTTGCACCGCTTTCATTAGCTTCTCTAAAGGATTCATGCCACCCCCCCTCCAAAACATGAGAACTCACTTCTTCTATGTGTCTACATAATACCTGCCCCTCTACACAAAGGTTAATATATACCCCTCATTGGCCCCTTTGCTCTGCTGGATCCCACACCCAGAATTGCCCCCTTTTCCACATGCCTCTATGCAAGTTCTGTCTTCCTCCAAAGGACGACCTCCTCTAACTCTTTACTGAATTTCTATCTAGCAGCTCTCTCTTTAGCACTTAATCATTCTTTAATAATTTCCAATTATGATCGAATAACCATCTCTTAATATTTGTGCCATGCATATTGGTTTTATTTTCCCATCTAAGCTGCATTTGTCTCTATTGTATTGTTTAGTGTATTTTTTCATTCATTCGATGGTGAGCTCCCTGAGGACAGGAAACTGTATTTGTATAAGCTTTCCCAGTATCCAGCATTGCACATGGTATAGAGATTCCCTAATGTTTGAAGAATACAACTATTAATGCTCTGAAGGAAACAAAATAGCTCAGTATTTTGCTTGCTTGGATTAAACCAGTACCCCAAATTATACTTAGTTATGGATTTTTTAAAAAGATTTTGTAAAAATATTCACAATCTAAGCTCTTCCTTACTTGGAAAAGAAAAAATAAAAGGGCTTCACTTTAGAGACACAATGGCACATCTTAGAAGTTATAGGCCTCAATACTTCAGTCTCTAAGGAAACACATAGTCCACTACAAAATATTTGGAATTATATTTTCTTTGAAAATGGATGGCAAGAGACAAACTAAAATCCTGGTTTTATGGAGATTATATCCATATGTTAAAACCTGGTGGTAAGTGCTTTGGTTACAAGGTACAAAGTAATGTCTGATCCCATTGTTTTTCCATTTGGGCCTCCATGAAGCAATATGCCATCTCATTAAAGTCTGTCCTGTATAATATAAATTTTTGCATTAAAAAGATATGTAAAGCAACAACGAAAAAGGCATAATGCAAAAGATCTCAGTGCTACTTTAAAAACTTGAATGCATTAATAACAAGTACAATTACCTAGCTATTCTCAACCCTGAATGCCATTAGAATCAACTGGAAAGCTTTCAGAAGAATACAAATACTAGCCTCAGATTGAATTACTCTGAGGCGGCAATTAGGCATTTTTTTCTAAACTCCCCCAGATAATTCAAATGTAAGGTCAGATTTGAGAAACTCTGCCCTAAACCTAATCAAAATCATATCCAAACAGTGCTTATTGAGACAAATTATACAACTCAGTAAACTAAATTCTGTAATACAGATTCCAGGCATGAATGAGAAAAAAGAAAGGCAGGAAGTTAGAAAGGAAAACAGGGGGAAAGATTGGAATTATCACAAGGGAAAGGAAAGATAATAAGGAAGATGTGACATTGTAAAACCTTGCTTCAGCCATCTTCAGACCAACAATTAGAAAAAATACTGCTCTAGACCTCTATAGCCTCCCAGGTGTTAGCTTGAGGTTTATTAGCCCTTAAAAAAAATCATTTCATTAAATTATTTCACAAATATTTTCTCCCAAAGTTCCTTGATTTTATATAAGTTCTCAAACGTAGCTGAATCATCAGATTTAATTTCAATTTTTTGGAAATACAGATTTCTTGTCCTCCCTCCAAAAGCTTATGATTCAGTAAAATTGCAGTGGGGTTCAAGATTTTATATCACTACAAGTTTTCTACGCATTTCCTAGGACCAAGAACTACTGATCTCAATTACTAAACTTCTTCAGGGCAAGAGCATGCCCATTGCAGAGATACCCAAATCAACTTTTTCAAAATAACGCACATTCAGACTCAACCCAAGAGATACTCATTTGGCAGACAAAGAGTTTGGGCTGAAGCACCTGTATATTTTAAAGCACCGTAGGTTATACTGAAGGACCCAGAGTTGAGAAGCTCCAACATAATACACGATAAAATTTCAATGAGTAGTTGTTGAATACATCAAAGAATGATTCAGTGTAAATCTCTGTGGCTTTTGCCTCCTTTTAATCTTACAACTCACATTGCTTTTGATGGTAATTGTATTTTTATGACTTTTTCTCATTTCAGGGACAGGATGCTCCTTCAGAAGTATTGGTCTCCTAATTCTTACGAAGACTTGATAGAAAAAAAAAGATCAATATGGCATGCATGGATATTGTCTTCATGAAGCCAGGATTCCAAATAGCAGTGGATAATATCATGCCTCAATCCTACCTGAAAGATGTATTACGTTCTTCAGTGAAAAGACTGAAGAATCTCAACTTTAGTAGACACGTTGGAACAAGGTGTGGGACACCTCAGAAGTGTGGGACAGGAGGGGGAGGGTATCCTGGGACTGCGTATTTTTAACAAGCATTTACACATGGCTTTATAATGAGGCAAGATTTGGAAACGCTGGAAAAGAAAGAAAGTAAAAATCAGCCAAGACATGAGGAGAATGTAGGATAAACAACCTGTGCTTAATCCAGTAAATAAAAGAAGGCAGCTGGTAATCACAGCACTTAATGTAGATTGCAAGGTGTTAGAAGCATGTCTCAGATGTAAGAAACAAGAAAGACAGTATGTCACCCCAGCGGGCATGGAAATAGTAGTTAAGAAGCACAGCTTTTAAAAGTAACTACTGGGACACCTGGGTGGCTCAAGTCATGAACCCAGGATGCTGGCATCAAGCCCCATGTTGGGTTCCCTGATCAGTGGGGAGCCTGCTTCTTCCTCTCCCTCTGCCACTCCCCCCCCCCCCCCGCCCCCAGCTCATGCGCGCTCTCTCTCTCTCTCTCTCAAATAAATAAATAAAATCTTAAAAAAAAAAAAAAAGTAACACTCAATCTCATTAAGCCCATTCTTTCCACTTCAAGAAATGATTTGGACTGGCTAACAAACTACAAGTACATGGATATTGAATAAAATAAAAATGTTAGGGGCACCTGGATGGCTCTTGGTTTCGGATCAGGTTATGATCTCAGGACAGCAAGATCTAGCTCTGGCATTAGGCTCTGAACTCAGCATGGAGTCTGCTTGTCCCTCTCCTTCTGCTCCTCCCCCTACCCCCACTCGCTTGGGCGCGTGCTCTCTCTCCTCAAATAAAATCTTTTAAAAAAATTAAAGATTCAAAAAATTAAAATACCAATTTATAAGGATGGAAGGTAGCATTTAATATCCATAAAATACTGACTGATGAAAGCTAAAACAGCTAAACTCAAAGGTTTGCTCTGAACCTCCCAGCAGCCTAGGAAAGTTTGATATGTTTATATACCTCTCCCACCTAGGGAAAGAAAGCACATCAGTTCATCAGGCAAAAGAAACTTTTTCTTAAATCTGAATTTAGGAAAAGTTTGTCCCAAAAGTCTTTTTATAAGGACCATTGAGAATGTAATGGGCTGTGAACTCTAAAGCAGTAAAGAACAAAGAACGTCATCCAACACATGGCTATTTTTAATATCAAAGCCTCCATGAAAGCAAAGAGCATAGTGCTAATGATTTTGTACAGGTAGGTAGACTTCTGGTAACTTCCTCCAGTGGAAGAATTGCTAGTATCGATTATGCTCAGAAAAGCTTGGGAAATTAACAAATCCATTAAGCCTGTGTTTCCCTAAATTAATAATTTCTAGGAATCACACAGGAGCTGGCAAGAGTATAAATTCCTAGACTGCTCCCTACGATCTCTGAGCTGGGACCAGGAATCTACATATAGAACAAATGATCCTCTTGATTGTTGAAAACCACCTCTGAGAACTCCCACTTTCAAAAATCTATGGTCACTGCTGGAATTGTTCTGATTCAAGAAAAAGAAACAGGAAGGGTCTGGCAGGTACACTGGCTGAAAGTAAGGGAAACCATGCTCTCTAAGATCAGTTTGTCCAAGTATGGCTCATTCCCCTTAATAGCTTGCTAAAAATACATACAAAAATACATGCAAGAGCAGGAAAATCCCCTTCTTCGTGATAGAATACAGGAATCTGCATTTTAACTAAGACTACTGGTGATTTTGTGTACAATAAAGCTTGAAAAACTTTGTCCTATTGGACATACAAATGAAAGAGAAATGACTTTTTAAAATATATGCTTTATTATGTGAAGTAAAATCCCCAAGTTGAAATATGGCCAGAGTGGAAGATATGGAGCTCACACAGGTCATCCAAGATTTCTTAGAGAGCAATTTCAGATCTGTTCCAGTGCTTGAACCAGAAGTCAACTGAATACTGCACTAGTGATGATGAGTAATTAATCTAAAATTTCCAGCAACATTCAGCTCTAGGAAATGTCCTAATATAGCATCAGTTGGCATTGCAGACCTATGCTTCCAAATGTAATCATTCTTCCTCTGAAACCCTTCTTAAACAACAGCAGAGCCAGAAGACTTTTCAATTTATCTAATTAAATTCTCTCAATTTGCGAATGGAAAAAGCTGAAGACCAGAGTTCATGTCTGAGGTGACATGGCTAATTTTAGCACATGTACCTCAAAAATCTAGGCCCCTTGGTACTACCATTAAACAATGCCTAATATTACAAACTTGTTAATGCAAACCAAAGTTGTTATTGGTTGAGTTTGGTTTGTTTAAAGAAAGGGTTAACTTAAGTGGCACCTGGGTGGTTCATTCAGTTGAGTAGTTGAGCGGGAGTTGAGTCTGCCTTTAGCTCAGGTCAGGATCCCAGGGTCTGCTCAGCTGGAAGCCTGCTGCTCCTCCTGCCCTCCCCTCCCCCTGCTCATGCATGTGCTCTGTCTCTCTCAGATCAATAGATAAAATCTTTTTTTAAAAAAAAGAGTTAATTTAAGAGTTATGAAAGCAAGAGCTTAATTCTCTTAATATGCTCTTTTTCACGTACTAAGACCCTGACTCATCCTCTGTAAATGTTAATTTTTTTTTAAGAAGAAAGGACTTGATTTGGTTTTGGTTTACATTTATTCTTTGTTATATTTTGTTTTGTTTTCAGAGATGATACTTTTGTTGATCTAGCTATTCTTTTCACCCAGACTCTATATTTTTTTAAGATTTTATTTATTTATTTATTTATTTATTTATTTATTTATTATTTATTTACTTATTTACTTATTTGCTTATTTATTAACTAGAGAAAGAGAGTACAAGCAGGGAGGGGGGCAGAGGGAGATGGGGAGAGAGAAGCAGACTCCCCACTGAGCAAGTAGCCCAACACCGAGCTCCAACCCAGGACCCCAGGATAATGACCTGAGCCTAAGGCAGACACTTAACCAACTGAGCCACCCAGGTGCCCCATCAGACCCCATATTTATAAGCTTCCTACAGTGAGTAGGGATAAAATCTGTACTTTTGAACAAACTGACCCCAATGGTCTATTGTTAATCCTATTACTTTGGCCATCATGGTATAATGTGGTTCTTTTTAAGTTTTTATTTATTTTAATTCCACTTAGCTCACATAGACTGTTATATTCATTTCAGGTGTACGATATAGTGACTCAATGCCCTCCTTAATCCCCATCACCTATGTAACCCATCCCTTGGCCCCTCTCTCCTCTGCTATCAGATTGTTCTCTATAATTGTCTGTTTCCTGCTTTGTTCTTCCTTTCTCTTATTTTTTCCCATTGTTTATTTTGTTTCTTAAATTCCACATATGAGTGAAACTATATGGTATTTGTCTTTTTCTGACTTAGCATTCTACTCTGTAGCTCCACCCATGTTACAACTGGCAAGATTTCATTCTTTTTTATGACTGAGTAGTATTCCATCATATTTATATATCACATCTTTTTCTTCATCAGTTGATGAACATTTTGGGCAGCTTCCATATCTTGGCTATTGTAAATCATGGGGCTATAAACATGGAGGTGCACGTACCTCTTTGAATCAGTGTTTTTATATTCTTCGGGTAAATACTCGGTAGGGCAATTCCTGGATTATAAGGTAGTGTATTTTTTTTTACTTTTTGAGGAACCTCACTGTTTTCCAAAGCGGCCACATCAATTTGCATTCCCACCAACAGTGCCCAAAGATTCCTTTTTCTCCACATTCTCACCAATACCTGTTGTTTCTTCTGTTTTGAGTTTAGCCATTCTGACAGGTGTGAAGTGATATCTCATTATAGTTTTGATTTTCATTTCCCTGATGATGAATGATGATGAGCACAGTTTCATGTGTCTGTTGGCCACTGGATGTCTTCTTTGGAGAAGTGTCTGTATTTCTTCTGCCCATTTTTTTTTTAAATTTTTATATATTTATGATAGTCACACACAGAGAGAGAGGCAGAGACATAGGCAGAGGGAGAGGGAGAAGCAGGCTCCATGCACCGGGAGCCCGATGTGGGATTCGATCCCGGGTCTCCAGGATCGCGCCCTGGGCCAAAGGCAGGCGCCAGACCGCTGCGCCACCCAGGGATCCCTCTTCTGCCCATTTTTAATTGGATTTTTCATACTAGTTCTTATATACTTTGGATATTAGCTCTTTATTGGATATGTTCATTTGGAAATATATTCTCCCATTCCACAGATTACCTTTTAGTCTTGTTGTTCCCTTCACTATGCATCTTTTTATTTTGTTGTAGGCCCAATAGTTTATTTTTGCTTTCATTTGCCTTGCCTCAGGAGACATACCCAGTAAGAAGTTGCTATGGTTGATGTCAAAGAAATTACTGCCTGTGTTCTCATCTAGGATTTCTATGGTTTCCGGTCCCACATTGTCCATTTTGAATTTATTTGTGTGTATAGTGTAATAAAGTGATCCAGTTTCATTATTTTACATGTTACTGTTCAGTTTTCCCAATATTACTTGTTAAAGAGCCTATCTTTTTCCCACTGGATACTCTTTCCTGCTTTCTTGAAGACTCATTGACCCTATAATTGTGGATTTATTTCTGGATTTTCTATTCTTTTCTATTGATCTGTGTATTTATTTTTGTGCCAGTACCATACTGTTTTGATTACCACAGCTTTGTAATAGAATTTGAACTCTGGAATCATGATACTTCCAGCTTTTCTTTTCTTTTTCAAGATATTTTTGGCTATTCAGGCTCTTCTATGGTTCCATACAAATTTTAGGATTGTTTATTCTAGTTCCATGAAAAATGCTAGAGGTATTTTGATAAGGATTATATTGATTTCAGTTTGCATAATTTGGGCAGTACAGACATTTGAATAATATTTGCTTTTCCAATCCATGAGCATGGAATGTCTTCCACTTCTTTGTGTTATCTTCAGTTTCTTTCCTCAGTGTTTTATAATTTTTAGAGTACAGATATTTCACCTCTTTTGTTGGGCTTATTCCTATGTATCTTATTATTTGGGGTGCAATTATAAATAAGATTATTTTCTTAATTTCTTTCTGCTGCTTCAGTATTACTGTATAGAAATGCAACAGAAAACAAAGAAATGCAACAGATTTCTGTACATTAATTTTGTATCCGGCAGCTTTACTGAATTCATGTATCAGTTCTAGCAGTTTTTTTGATAGTCTTTTGAGTTTTCTATATATAGTATCATGTCATCTGCAAATAGGGGGAGTTTTACTTCTTTACCAATTTGGATTACTTTTATTTCTTTTTCTTGTCTTATTGCTGTGGGTAGGATTTCCAGTACTATGTTGAACCAAAGTGGTGAGAGTCCTTGTCTTGTTTCTAACATGAGGGGAAAAGCTCTCAGCTATCGTTTTTTCCTATATGGCCTTTATTATGTTGAGGTATGTTCTGTTTGAACCTACTTCATTGAGGGTTTCTTTACCATGAATGGTTGTTGTACTTTGTCAAATGTTTTTCTGCATCTACTAAAATGATCATATGGTTCTTATACTTGCCCTTATTGATGTGATATATCACCTCGATTAATTTGTGAATACTGAACCATCTTTGCAGCCCAGGAATAAATCCCACTTGATCACGGTGAATGATTTTTTTAATGTATTGTTGGATTCAGTTTGCTAAATTTTTATTGAGAAATTTTGCATCTATGTTCATCAGGGCTATTGGTCTATAGTTCTCTTTTTTAGTGGTGTCTTTATCTGGTTTGGTGTCAGGGTAATGCTGGCCTCATAGAATGAATTTGGAAGTTTCCCTTCCTCTTCCATATTTTGGAACAGTTTAAGAAGAATAGATATTACTGTTTGGTAGAATTCACCTGTGAAGCCATTCAGTTCTGGACTTTTGTTTTTTAGGAATTTTTTTATTGCTGACACAATTTCTTTGCTGCTTATTGGGATAATCAAATTTTCTATTTCCTCCGATTTCAGTTTTGGTAGGTTATATGTTTCTAGGAATTTATCCATTTCTTCTAGGTTGTCCAATTTGTGATATATGTTTTTCATAATATTCTCTAATAATTTTATTTCTGTATTGTTGGTTGTTTTTTCTTCTCTCTCATTTGTGCTTTTATTTATTTGAGTCGTTTTTCTTTTTTTTTCTTGATAAGTCTGGCTAGAGGTTTATCAATTTTATTGATTTTTTTCCCTAAGAATCAAGTCCTAGTTTCATTGATCTGTTCTATGGTTTTTTTAGTTTCTATATCACTTATTTCTGCTCTAATCTTATTGTTTCCTTCCTTCTGATTGTTTTAGGTTTTGTTTGTTGTTGTTTTTCTAGATCCTTTAGGTGAAGAGGTTAGGTTGTTTATTTGAGATTTTTTCTTGCATCTTGAAGTAGGCCTGTATTGCTATCAACTTCCCTCTTAGAACTACTTATACTACATTCCAGAGGTTTAGGATTGTTGTGTTCTTATTTTCATTTGTATCATGTACCTTTTTATTCCTTCTTTGATTTCCTAGTTGACCCATTCACCATTTAGGAGCATGTTATTTAACCTCTATGTCTTTGTGGTCTTTCCAGATTTTTTCTTATGGTTGACTTCAAGTTTCATAGTGTTTGACTTCAAGTTTCATAGTGTTGTGTTTGGAAAATATGCATGGTATGATTTCAGTCTTCTTAAATTTATTAAGGTTTGTTTTGTGGATTAATATGTGGTCTATTCTGGAGAATGTTCCATGTGCACTTGAAAATAACGTGTATTCTGCCATTTTAGGATGGATGTGATATACTGTTTTAAAGCCAGAATGGCCCTGGATCCCTCAGGAATCTGCTTTTTGTGAAAACTACTCCCTCTTGACATTTTCTAACAATACTACCCAGCTTTCTCGATATAAAATTAATCCTGCCTGAAAATGAGGTTAGCCCCCCTAAAAAACAAATATAGATCTAATTATGAGAATACACATTTTGACTTTATATTCAAAAAGAACTTTAGCACCGCCTTCAGCCCAGGGCATAATCCTGGAGGCCTGATCAAGTCCCACGTCAGGCTTCCTGCATGGAGCCTGCTTCTCCCTCTGCCTGTGTCTCTGCCCCTCTCTCTCTCTGTCTCTCATGAATAAATAAATAAAATTTTTTAAAAATAAAAACAAAAAGAACTCAGAAAGAAATGATGCTTTTTCTCTAGAGTTTTTATCTGCAACTATGTTATCCATAAGTCTTCCTAATGATCTACAAATCTGATTTTTTAAAAATATCTTCAAAGGGAAAGACTCAGAGTAAACACTAATTATTTCCCTGAAACACTTGAGAGTGTTTGTGCATTATTTTTGTACACATTTTCTTTTTCCTTTTAGCTTCATCTGAGCAAGGCCTTGTTAGAGTTTGATTGGAGGGGTCCTAAAAGCCTGCTAATGGCAGCTCTGAGGAAGAGAAGGCATTATTAGCACACATTTCAGGAAAACAGGCTTAGCAAACAAGTCCCTGCACTTAACAGAGGATAAGATGTTCTTATACCAGAAACACTATTTTACCTGAGACTCTACTGAAGGAAAGAATATTTTTAGTAAAACTTAAAGAAAAGATGTTGTGATCAGATATTCCTCGTTTTGATTTATGGAATATAAGAAAACCTATCGAATAGAACAATCATGATTAACAAATCCTGCCACCAAAAGAAATTTGAACTCTGACATGATTTCTGTAGTCTTGATGAAAACATTTGTCAAGTAAGATAAGTGGAATTTATTTTTTAAAAGCCTCAGTCATTATGATTACATTTTTTAAAAAATCCATTTACATTTCAGGGGACCTAGCCCAAATAGACGTTTTACATCCAGTGTATGATTCATCGATTATTTACTAGTTACCATGGGCCATTTACCACACTGCCAATGGAAAAGAATCTTTTATATTCACTCAACATTTTTTGTAAATCTTTTTTGCTTCTGGGACTAGGACTACAAGGAAAAATAAGATCGGAGCTCTTCCTGCTAAGAGCCTGTTGACCAGTAAGAAAATAATTACAATTCCTTGTGGTAACTGTTAGATGTTTAGATGCTAAGAAGGCCCTTGAACAACCAAGTTTTTTCCTGGGATGAAAACAGATTTATTTCAAAGCCCTCTCAAAACAAAACAAAACAAAACAAAACAAAAGCAAAGCCCTCTCCAAACTGAGGTTTATAGCATAAGGAATTGATCAGGATATATGCAAATCCTGGAAGGCTGTCCCAACAATGAAAAAACAGTACAACAAATGTAAAGGCAGGATCTTTAACTGGATTAGTATGTTCAGAAGACCACTCATACTTTGGCATGTATACCTGCACTGGGGAAGGAGGTGGTAAGAATGGAAGGAGATTAGAACAGAAGCACAGGAAAATGCCAGGTTATAAAGGACTTTATATTCTATGTAATGAATTTTTTTAACTTTACTCCATAAGTTCTGGGGGATCAAGGAGAACCTAAACTAAAGTAGTGAGGATAAAGAAGATTAAAAATATGTATGAAGGAGGGGGAGGGGCAAGATGGCGGCAGAGTAGGGTCTCCAGGTCACTTGTCCTCAACAAATTACCTAGAAAACCATCCAATCATCCTGAAAATCTACGAATTCGGCCTGAGATTTACAGAGAGACCAGCTGGAACGCTACAGTGAGAAGAGTTCGCGCTTCTATCAGGTAGGAAGACGGGGAAAAAGGAATAAAGAAACAAAAGGCCTCCGAGGGGGAGGGGCCCCGCGAGGAGCCGGGCTGAGGCCGGGGCGAGTGTCCCCAGGACAGGAGAGCCCCGTCCCGGAGGAGCAGGAGCTGCACCGACCTTTCCCTCGGAAAGGCCTCCCGGGGAATTGGAGCAGGATCCCCAGAAAGGCGGGGATGCCCTCGGGCTCCCGGGGACAGTAACAGAGAAACTGCGCCCCGGGGAGATGCGCCGAGCTCCCTAAGGGCTGCAGCGCTCGGCGGGACCCAGAGCAGCTCGGAGGGGCTCGGGCGGCGGCTCCGCGGAGGGGGCTGCGGGGCGGGAGCGCGAATCCAACAGCGCAGGCCCCGGGGCACAGGGCGCCGGGACACAGCCCAGGGCGCCGGGACACAGCCCGGGACAGGCAGAGGCCGGGAGGGCCCAGGACAGCGAGGACGCTCCTGTCCCGAGCTGAGCAGATCAGCGGCCCCGCCCGGGAGCCCCCAGGCCCTGCAGACGGAGAGCCCCGGAGTTACTGCGGGGGCTGACTTCAGGGTCCCAGAGCTGCCCCCGCCACTGGGGCTTCCTCCCGGGGCCTCACGGGGTGAACAACCCCCACTGAGCCCTGCACCAGGCAGGGGCAGAGCAGCTCCCCCAAGTGCTAACACCTGAGAATCAGCACAGCAGGCCCCTCCCCCAGAAGACCAGCGAGACGGACCAGTTCCAGGGGAAGTCAAGGGACTTAAAGTACACAGAATCGGAAGATACTCCCCCGTGGTTTTTGCTTTTGGTTTTTTTTGTTTTTGTTTTTATGTTTTTTTTTGTGTTTTTTTTTATTTGTTTGTTTTGTTTTGTGCTTTTTTTTTTCTTTCTTTCTTCTTGATTTCTGATTGCTTACCCCGCCCCACCCCCCTTTTTTTCTTTTATCTCCTTTCTTTCTTTTTCTTTCTTTTTCTTCTCTTCCCCCCCCCTTTTTTTTTCTTCTTTCTCTTTTTTCTTTTTCTCTTTTCTTTCCTTCTCTCTCTTTTTCTCCTTTTCCCAATACAACTTGTTTTTGGCCACTCTGCACTGAGCAAAATGACTAGAAGGAAAACCTCACCTCAAAAAAAAGAATCAGAAACAGCCCACTCTCCCACAGAATTACAAAATATGGATTACAATTCAATGTCAGAAAGCCAATTCAGAAGCACTATTTTACAGCTACTGGTGGCTCTAGAAAAAACCATAAAGGACTCAAGAGACTTCATGACTGCAGAATTTAGATCCAATCAGGCAGAAATTAAAAATCAATTAAATGAGATGCAATCCAAGCTAGAAGTCCTAACGACGAGGGTTAACGAGGTGGAAGAACGAGTGAGTGACATAGAAGACAAGTTGATGGCAAAGAGGGAAACTGAGGAAAAAAGAGACAAGCAATTAAAAGACCATGAGGATAGATTAAGGGAAATAAATGACAGCCTGAGGAAGAAAAACCTACGTTTAATTGGGGTTCCTGAGGGCGCCGAAAGGGACAGAGGGCCAGAATATGTATTTGAACAAATCATAGCTGAAAACTTTCCGAATCTGGGAAGGGAAACAGGCATTCAGATCCAGGAAATAGAGAGATCCCCCCCTAAAATCAACAAAAACCGTTCAACACCTCGACATTTAATAGTGAAGCTTGCAAATTCCAAAGATAAGGAGAAGATCCTTAAAGCAGCAAGAGAAAAAAAGTCCCTGACTTTTATGGGGAGGAATATTAGGGTAACAGCAGACCTCTCCACAGAGACCTGGCAGGCCAGAAAGGGCTGGCAGGATATATTCAGGGTCCTAAATGAAAAGAACATGCAACCAAGAATACTTTATCCAGCAAGGCTTTCATTCAAAATGGAAGGAGAGATAAAGAGCTTCCAAGACAGACAGCAACTGAAAGAATATGTAACCTCCAAACCAGCTCTGCAAGAAATTTTAAGGGGGACTCTTAAAATTCCCCTTTAAGAAGAAGGTCAGTGGAACAATCCACAAAAACAAGGACTGAATAGATATGATGACACTAAACTCATATCTATCAGTAGTAACTCTGAACGTGAACGGGCTTAATGACCCCATCAAAAGGCGCAGGGTTTCAGACTGGATAAAAAAGCAGGACCCATCTATTTGCTGTCTACAAGAGACTCATTTTAGACAGAAGGACACCTACAACCTGAAAATAAGAGGTTGGAGAACCATTTACCATTCAAATGGTCCTCAAAAGAAAGCAGGGGTTGCCATCCTTATATCAGATAAATTAAAATTTACCCCAAAGACTATAGTGAGAGATGAAGAGGGACACTATCTCATACTCAAAGGATCTATCCAACAAGAGGACTTAACAATCCTCAATATATATGCCCCGAATGTGGGAGCTGCCAAATATTTAAACCAATTAATAACCAAACTGAAGAAATACCTTGATAATAATACACTTATACTTGGTGACTTCAATCTAGCTCTTTCTACCCTGGATAGGTCTTCTAAGCACAACATCTCCAAAGAAACGAGAGCTTTAAATGATACACTGGACCAGATGGATTTCACAGATATCTACAGAACTTTACATCCAAACTCAACTGAATACACATTCTTCTCAAGTGCACATGGAACTTTCTCCAGAATAGACCACATACTGGGTCACAAATCGGGTCTGAACCGATACCAAAAGATCGGGATAGTCCCCTGTATATTCTCAGACCATAATGCCTTGAAATTAGAACTTAATCACAACAAGAAGTATGGAAGGACCACAAACACGTGGAGGTTAAGGACCATCCTGCTAAAAGATGAAAAGGTCAACCAGGAAATTAAGGAAGAATTAAAAAGATTCATGGAAACTAATGAGAATGAAGATACAACCGTTCAAAATCTTTGGGATGCAGCAAAAGCAGTCCTGAGGGGGAAATACATCGCAATACAAGCATCCATTCAAAAACTGGAAAGATCCCAAATTCAAAAGCTCACCTTACACATAAAGGAACTAGAGAAAAAGCAACAAATAGACCCCACCCCCAGCAGAAGAAGACAGTTAATTAAAATTCGAGCAGAACTCAATGATATCGAGACCAAAAGACTGTGGAACAGATCAACAGAACCAGGAGTTGGTTCTTTGAAAGAATTAATAAGATAGATAAACCATTAGCCAACCTTATTAAAAAGAAGAGAGAGAAGACTCAAATTAATAAAATCATGAATGAGAAAGGAGAGATCACTACCAACACCAAGGAAATACAAACGATTTTAAAAACATATTATGAACAGCTGTACGCCAATAAATTAGGAAATCTAGAAGAAATGGACGCATTCCTGGAAAGCCACAAACTACCAAAACTGGAGCAGGAAGAAATAGAAAACCTGAACAGGCCAATAACCAGGGAGGAAATTGAAGCAGTCATCAAAAACCTCCCAAGACACAAGAGTCCAGGGCCAGATGGCTTCCCAGGGGAATTCTATCAAACGTTTAAAGAAGAAATCATACCTATTCTACTAAAGCTGTTTGGAAAGATAGAAAGAGATGGAGTACTTCCAAATTCGTTCTACGAGGCCAGCATCACCTTAATTCCGAAACCAGACAAAGACCCCACCAAAAAGGAGAATTACAGACCAATATCCCTGATGAACATGGATGCAAAAATTCTCAACAAGATACTAGCCAATAGGATCCAACAACACATTAAGAAAATTATTCACCATGACCAAGTAGGATTTATCCCTGGGACACAAGGCTGGTTCAACACTCGTAAAACCATCAATGTGATTCATCATATCAGCAAGAGAAAAACCAAGAACCATATGATCCTCTCATTAGATGCAGAGAAAGCATTTGACAAAATACAGCATCCATTCCTGATCAAAACCCTTCAGAGTGTTGGGATAGAGGGAACTTTCCTCGACATCTTAAAAGCCATCTACGAAAAGCCCACAGCAAATATCATTCTCAATGGGGAAGCACTGGGAGCCTTTCCCCTAAGATCAGGAACAAGACAGGGATGTCCACTCTCACCACTGCTGTTCAACATAGTTCTGGAAGTCCTCGCCTCAGCAATCAGACAACAAAAAGACATTAAAGGCATTCAAATTGGCAAAGAAGAAGTCAAACTCTCCCTCTTCGCCGATGACATGATACTCTACATAGAAAACCCAAAAGCCTCCACCCCAAGATTGCTAGAACTCATACAGCAATTTGGTAGCGTGGCAGGATACAAAATCAATGCCCAGAAATCAATGGCATTTCTATACACTAACAATGAGACTGAAGAAAGAGAAATTAAGGAGTCAATCCCATTTACAATTGCACCCAAAAGCATAAGATACCTAGGAATAAACCTAACCAAAGAGGTAAAAGATCTATACCCTAAAAACTATAGAACACTTCTGAAAGAAATTGAGGAAGACACAAAGAGATGGAAAAATATTCCATGCTCATGGATTGGCAGAATTAATATTGTAAAAATGTCAATGTTACCCAGGGCAATTTATACGTTTAATGCAATCCCTATCAAAATACCATGGACTTTCTTCAGAGAGTTAGAACAAATTATTTTAAGATTTGTGTGGAATCAGAAAAGACCCCGTATAGCCAGGGGAATTTTAAAAAAGAAAACCATAGCTGGGGGCATCACAATGCCAGATTTCAGGTTGTACTACAAAGCTGTGGTCATCAAGACAGTGTGGTACTGGCACAAAAACAGACACATAGATCAATGGAACAGAATAGAGAACCCAGAAATGGACCCTGAAATGTATGGTCATCTAATATTCGATAAAGGAGGAAAGACTATCCATTGGAAGAAAGACAGTCTCTTCAATAAATGGTGCTGGGAAAATTGGACATCCACATGCAGAAGAATGAAACTAGACCACTCTCTTGCACCATACACAAAGATAAACTCAAAATGGATGAAAGATCTAAATGTGAGACAAGAGTCCATCAAAATCCTAGAGGAGAACACAGGCAACACCCTTTTTGAACTTGGCCACAGTAATTTCTTGCAAGATACATCCACAAAGGCAAAAGAAACAAAAGCAAAAATGAACTATTGGGACTTCATCAAGATAAGAAGCTTTTGCACAGCAAAGGATACAGTCAACAAAACTAAAAGACAACCTACAGAATGGGAGAAGATATTTGCAAATGACATATCAGATAAAGGGCTAGTTTCCAAAATCTATAAAGAACTTATTAAACTCAACACCAAAGAAACAAACAATCCAATCATGAAATGGGCAAAAGACATGAAGAGAAATCTCACAGAGGAAGACATGGACATGGCCAACAAGCACATGAGAAAATGCTCTGCATCACTTGCCATCAGGGAAATACAAATCAAAACCACAATGAGATACCACCTCACACCAGTGAGAATGGGGAAAATTAACAAGGCAGGAAACAACAAATGTTGGAGAGGATGCGGAGAAAAGGGAACCCTCTTACACTGTTGGTGGGAATGTGAACTGGTACAGCCACTCTGGAAAACTGTGTGGAGGTTCCTCAAAGAGTTAAAAATAGACCTGCCCTACGACCCAGCAATTGCACTGTTGGGGATTTACCCCAAAGATTCAGATGCAATGAAACGTCGGGACACCTGCACCCCGATGTTTCTATCAGCAATGGCCACAATAGCCAAACTGTGGAAGGAGCCTCGGTGTCCATCAAAAGATGAATGGATAAAGAAGATGTGGTTTATGTATACAATGGAATATTACTCAGCAATTAGAAACGACAAATACCCACCATTTGCTTCAACGTGGATGGAACTGGAGGGTATTATGCTGAGTGAAATAAGTCAGTCGGAGAAGGACAAACAGTGTATGTTCTCATTCATTTGGGGAATATGAATAATAGTGAAAGGGAATATAAAGGAAGGGAGAAGAAATGTTGGGAAATATCAGGAAGGGAGACAGAACATAAAGACTCCTAACTCGGGGAAACGAACTAGGGGTGGTGGAGGGGGAGGAGGGCGGGTGTTGGAGGGGAATGGGTGACGGGCACTGAGGTGGACACTTGACGGGATGAGCACTGGGTGTTTTTCTGTATGTTGGTAAATTGAACACCAATAAAAATTAATTAAAAAAAAAATAAAATAAACAAACAAACAAAAAAAAATAAAATAAAATAAAATAAAATAAAAAAAAAATATGTATGAAGTATTTATATATCTGGTGGTAATATGGGATAAATTAATTAGTTTAACAACAAATACAGCTAAGTTTCGAAAATTAACACATCTGTTAACAAAGGCAAAGTTGACATTGTTAAACGGGGTAAATTTGAGGTAACTCTTTTACTTCTATTCTCAGTAGTGAATTTACTTTAAAACTATAAATTTGGGGTTGTTTTAGGGACAACAAATGACAGCTATCATGTGCTGAATCTAATTTTTTGCATTCATTGAACTTAGGTGGTTCTATCCTTTTATGCCTATCTCAGTTCCACATGTTTATCATTTATATTCTGACTTCCACTAGCATTCTATTGCAGTCTGGCTTGAATGGGCCTTAAATCATCAGTCTTCCTTAGCAGCATCTAGAGACTTCCTCTGTTAGGCAGTTCAGGTGAATGTCAAGTAATCACTCATCTAAAAACAAAATAAAAATACATAATATAGTGAGAGCTTTGAAAATTGAACTGTAAACACCCAGTACCAAAACAACAAAAATACAAAAATGCAATTTCATAAGGGTTTTTCAAGGTCTTAGAGAAGTAATTATGGAATACAGATTGATAAAAATATTGACTTCCCGTCAGACCATTCTAGGCCTATTTCAAGTTTCACCATAGATAATGGATCAGTTATAGATGTCAATGCCACCCAACACACACACATACACACACACACACACACACACACAGACACACCTGCGAGAGGTTATCTCCTCTCACATCCCCAATCATGTTTGTTAGCATGTTCTCCTGGCTCTATCTCCAGAATATATCTGAAATCTGACCTTCTCTCACCATTATGAAGGAATCAGGAGAATAATAAATAGAGGGATGTCAAGAAATGAAGTTTCATGATGGACATATAGTTTCTAGAAGGAAGGTGCTGCAAAAAGGGGAAAAAACTACCATGGGTGGGAAATAATAGATGAATAAAGATTTCAAGAGTTAACTGTGTAAGTTTTATCTCCTTCATAGTGTGTGGCAATATAATAGATACTTTAATTACTTTGATTTAGACTTAATGAACTGCATGTCTTTGGATAATTATTCTACTTCCTGTCTAAACCATACACAAGGTCTAGCTTAGTAGAAGAACTATAGAGTCTCCGTTGATTGTTTTCAGTCAGTTCTCTCTTTGTAGAGGAATCTATTTACACCCCTAGTCCTGCTTTCTGTCCTGGGCACCAATTTTGTATTTTAACAGCCTTCTCCTCAAATACAACATCTTTAAAATTTGCCAGTTTCTTCTAAACTTTCCCCTGGTCTTCTGGTCTGTGTGAACAACTTCCATTCCCCTAAACAGCATCCACTTTGTTGCCTTCCGTCCTCTGCCCTTGACATTCAGACAGTTGCCAAGTCCTATCTTTTCTTCCTTTGCATCATCACATCAGTAATGTATTGAGATGAGCACACTCAAATTGGGCAATTTGAGGAGAGGTTAATAAAGGCATCAATACAATATTATGGAGAGAACCCATTACTACCCCCAGGACTAAAGGACTAACAAAAGGATAAAAAATGATAATGGAAAAAGGAAGCCACTTGGAAAAGGCTAGGTCTAACAGAAACTATAGGCTTGGGCCACAACAAGTCTATGATGATCCCCTAAAAGAGAAGCTGGTGGGGCAGCCCGGGTGACTCAGCAGTTTGGTGCCGCCTTCAGCTCAGGGCCTGATCCTGGAGACCGGGGATCAAGTCCGCATCAGGCTCCCTGCATGGAGCCTGCTTCTCCCTCTGCCTGTGTCTCTGCCCCCCCGCCCTCTGTGTGTGTGTGTGTGTGTGTGTGTGTGTATCATGAATAAATAAATAAAATCTTTAAAAAAAAAAAAAAGGAAGCTGGTGGAGGTAAGGGGCAGGATATAAATATCCTGATCTCACATTCTATCACTCCACTGATGTCCAGCCTTCACACACATCATTGTCTGAGCATAGCTGGAAGCCAGAGAATAAAAAATACCCATTAATGTAGTCCAAGCTGTTTGGCTTCTGGATTCTAACACTTCAGAACAGGCTACAAAGGGACAAATGGAAGATGTATAGCACAATTAGTATCCTCTCTCTCCTTTGTTACTCCACTAATTCAGGACCCTATTTTCTCCTCCCTGATTTGCTGTCTTCTAAATATCTGCCTCCTTACTCTTAGTACACTGAACAATACTACCTTTGACACTAGAAGACACTATCTCTCTCTTCCATGGATGTTCACTGTACATTCTTAAAAATAGTCCAGAAGAATCTTGGTCCTCTCAACAACCATCTTTCAGAGGTCTGGTCCTTGGCCCGTTACGCCACACAAAGATCCCCACACATCTCCTCTCTTGATTTCCATGGTATGCTCAATGCCTTTGGAACTATCACAGGAAGAGACCACTACTTGGTACGTGAAATTAAAAACTGAATTTATTGCTTACCTAAGTAAAAGAGAGCTATGTTGACCAGGTATAGTCTTTTGGGCAAAGGAAGTTGCTTCCTTTATACAGGGTTTTGAGAAAGCATTCAGTTTCAGAGTTGTATTAGTTATGTCAGCAGGAATGAGTTGATGTAAACATGTTTTTTGTTACAGAGATGAGACTGAGTTAACATCAGGGACTGAGTTACATCAGTCTTACATGTATATTCATTGGAATGAGTTCACCATCAATTGTCTGACTCTCAAAGTGTGAAGTTGTCATTTGTGGCTAGATTTTAGATTTGTGGTTAACTCAAATGGTTAGTCATTAGTCAACTAAAGAAATTTAAACCAGGTCTGTTGGTTACTACAATAGCTATAGAACTATCATTGACTGATTAAACAGATTTAAAACCAATTTTTTTGGTTTACTAGTGACCTTGAATATACAACCATAGCCTTTTCCCTAACTTTATTAAAAAAAAAAAAACCTGCTCTTATAAGACTTTTGGCTATGTGACCTCCCAAATCACATCACTATGGGCCAAGTGCCCATAATCTTATCTCATATCTGAGAAATCCTTTTCTAAGCCTCAGATGTGATTGTATTTCTTTCCTGTCATCAAACTGATGAGAGCAAATGAGTTAACTTCAAATGAAAGAAACAGCTCTAATTTAACTCAAACTACTAGCAAGTCTACTGTGCCATCTACTTGCCCATGGTACAAATCAGAACCTATGCCAGATGATATTCCCTTTCGTGGCATCTCTTGGTCCCCAACTCCAATATATCAAATCCTCTGATATTATTCTGTCCATCTCAACCTTCGTTCAATCCTTAGAGAGCTAAAGTCTCTGACAAGAAGATAAATGGACTGTATTTCAGCAAGTCTAGGAGAGGCATAGTACCACAATAGATAGATCTCCCAAAAGAAAGGAGGCCATAAATCAGAGAGCAATTCTGGAGTGATGTACATCTCAGAACATCTGCTTTTTATAGCCCTCATGGAGTACAAATGCTTGACTAAATTATGGTGTTCTGCCTCAGGTTCCCTTCCATCTTCCCCCTGCCTCCTGATCATCCCCTTGCATAACCTCCTGTGACCCTCCGGGTCTGAACCTACTGGGATTTTCCTTTATAGTTACAGTTCTTTCATAGAAACTTCATTATAGAATATTGAGAATCTTAATAGGGCCATAAGTTGTAAAATGGGTTTTTGAGAATTTTAAGATTTTGAATCCTACCCCTTATCACTTTCTTTCCATTCTTAGGTTATTAGTAAGAATAAATTAAGTTCTATAAATCTTTATAAACTCTTACTAGCTTATCTTGCCAATTCATAACCATTAAGTGTCCTTATATACTTCATAGCATAGGAAGGACTAAAGTTGTTAGTGGACATAACCCATTATTTAAAAAAAAAAAAAAAAGCATCAGCTAATTGAATCCTCCACTGTAGATCAGTGTCCCAATATGTTGGCTTCACATTTAACATCTTGCTACAGGTGATGCAGAGACCTCAGCTAAAACCTGATGGTGAGTGATAAGAAAGAAGCACCATAAAACAACTATAGAAATGGAACCCTAAGCTGAATTATTCTTAAATCCATTGTGCTATTTCCAGAAGCCTGAGCATAACTATGAGTATAATCATGTGCCATGGAGTTACTCAAGTGAAACGGAAAGCACATTTTCTGGTCTAAAGCAGTATATAATTTGATATGGAAAAGTGAATGGACAAGTAAAAAACTAAATAACATACGAAAAGAAAACGTAAGTACAGCTAAACATAATTACCCATCCTTCAGTTCTCAAGTAAATGGCAGTCACATTTTCCTGACTACAATCAATTTGGTTTTGTTTTTAGAGCATTGTCGGGGCAGCCCGGGTGGCTCAGAGGTTTAGCGCCACCTTTAGCCCAGGGCCTGATCCTGGAGACCCGGGATCAAGTCCCACATCAGGCTCCCTGCATGGAGCCTGTTTCTCCCTCTGCCTGTGTCTCTGCCTCTCTCTCTCTCTCTCTCTCTCACACATACACTTTCTCTCTCTCTCTCTGTCTCTCATGAATAAATAAATAAAATCTTAAGAAAAAAGAGCATTGTCATAATTTCCTTTATTTGATGAACCCAGTTGTTAACTTTTATGTATGTGTGTTATTTGATGAATACAAATACAGCCAGCACACTTCTGTGCTGGTTTATAATCACCAGGTAGGTGGAGCCCATACCTGTTTTTTGCTCACTGTTTTACCCCCAAAATCTCATCTATTGCCTGGAATCTACTAGTACTACTCAAGAAATATTTCTGAATGAATCATTGAGTATAAAATGCTTCCATTAAATTTTTATCAGTAGTTATATCTTCAAAAGAGTATTCAGTGGTGAATATAGTCCACTATTGAACTGACACTAACTTATTCATAAACCCTGAAAATCTCTCTCTATCTCTCTCTATCTCTATCTCTCTATCTCTCTCTCTCTTTACTTGTGTTTCCACAAGTAAAATGGTGATTAAAAACATCTAACTTGGGTAGCCTGGGTGGCTCAGCAGTTTAGTGCCAGCTTTCAACCCAGGGCCTGATCCTGGGGACCCAGGATCGAGTCCCACGTTGGACTCCCTGCATGGAGCCTGCTTCTCCCTCTGTCTGTGTCTCTGCCTCTGTGTGTGTGTGTCTCATAAATAAATAAATAAATAAATAAATAAATAAATAAATAAATAAAATCTTTTTAAAAAATCATCTGAGTAACCTATTTTTCCTTATATGGTTGCTACATAGCAAACCAAAACTTAGAGATATAAACCAATGATTTTATTATGCTCACAAATTCTGTAGGTCAGGAATTCAAATATGGCAGAGTGGACTCTCTTGTTTCTGCTCCAAAATGGATACCATTTCAGCTGGGAAGACTCAAAAACTGGAGGTGACTCAATGGCTGGAATTTTCTGAAGGCATCTTTACTTACATATTTGGGAATTGGTGCTGGTTGTTGACTAGGAGCTCCACTGGACTATTGGATAGAAAACCTACAAGTGGCCTTTCTAAGTGGGCTAGTTTTGACTTCCTTGCAAGAGAGTAGCTGAGTTTCAAGAGGAAGCATCAAAAGAGAATCAGGAAGGAACTATAGCATCTTTTATGACCTAACTTCAAAACTCACATAGTTTCACTTGCACCTTTGCAGTCTCAAGTCTTCCAGGCTCAAAGTGATGGAGATTATAGACCCAATCATTCAATGGAAGGATGGTTATAGGAAGAGAATGTAGATGGGAAATATTGTTCTGGTATTTTTAGAATCTGCCACAGCTGCTTTGATGATCCAAAAGGGTTCCAGGAGAAATGCTAAACTGCATCTTCAAGTGTTCGTTTTTGTCTAAATCTTGACTCTTTCTTAATCTAACAATATTTTGAATCATGCATTTCTGAGGTTTCCTCATGGTCCCTATTGGCACTCTTATATTGTTGTACTGGTTCTTGATGGAAAATCAAGGAAAAAACTGAAACTCTAATTTAAAAAACAATGGAGAGACACAAATCACCATTGGAAGTGAGAAAAATATGGTTAATTAAACACAGGGAAATCATTAACAAGTATTTATTATCCTGGGGGGCAAAAATCAAGTAGTGGCTTAGCTATTTGGTCATTCTGGCTCAAGAGTTCTCATGAGGTGTCCATCAACTTGCTGACCAGGGCTGCAGTCATCTGAAGGCTGGGCTAGGCCTGGAGAATGCTTGCAAAATGACACATTTATATGACCGCTTGCTGGAGGACTCAGGTCCCTGTTGGTTCTTGGAATATGGCATCAACTTCTTGCCACGGGAACCTCTCCTTGGGGCTGCTTAAGTGTTCCCATGGTATGGCACCTGGCTCCCTCAGAGCATGCTGTCCAAGAGATGGCAAGGCAGATATAGCAATGTCCTTTCTGACTAACCTTCATTTCCGTAATATCATATTGGTTTATACAGGACTTTCCTATTCATTATGGAAGGGACTCCTCAAGGGCCTAAATACCAGGAGGGAGGTATTGGAATAATTACCAATAAATTAGTATAACCACACTGGACAGCAACTTTATAATATGTATCTAAAGACAAAAAATGTTTCAGAGCACAAAGTTGGCTTTCAAAAAATATTTTTTGCAGGAATGATTAAATAAGCAAATAACCCAGTAGTTCCAGTCCTAGGAATCAACTCTACGGAAATAATAAGGTAGCAATGACAAAGATTTATTTATCAACATGTTTATTAATGCATTATTTGTGACAGGGATAAAATAGAAATAAACCATCCAAATAATAGGTTCATTAAATGAATTATATTATATCTTGATTGTTTCTGTTATTAAAACTTAATTTTCAAGGAATTTTAATGAGATGTTCCTGATACAGCATAGATGAAAAATGCACAAATAATAAAAAACAATAATTAAATATGATCCTAATTAGTTGCATTCATATCTGAAAATAAAGAATACTGGAAGGAAATATAACAAAGAGTTAACAAAAGTTATTTCCAGGTTTCATGTTATAGTTTTTGTTCCTTCTACTTCTCTATACCTTCAAATTGTCTATATTGCCCTTTTATTATTTTTATAATCATCAATATTACTTTTCTGATTCTGATTTATTGCTCTTCCTACACACTTTTTTCTCATCTGCTCATGCAGTCCCACATAACCTTGACAATAAGGTCATAGCTAAACTTTTGCACTTTTCTACTGTTAATATTTTAATGCTATGCAAAGGGAGAAACTAACCATAAAACTTATCTTAAGATCTACAATCACTAGAAAGTCAGCAATACATATAGCAACTTATCAGACTATATTTTTGGCTCCTTTAAATCTGGGCCACTTTTTATTTCTATGTCACAAAATTATCTATTCTGGAAAATATTGCTATTTAAATCATAGAAATCATTGAGTAAATATACAATGAATGCCATTTGGAGACAAACACAATTTTTGTTTTGTTTTTTCTTTCTTTCCTTACTAATTATACTTAGACAATTCTTGTGACTTTAGACTATACAAATAATCAGTTTGGCATTTGACCTCAAAGCAATTCTGAAGGTCACTGTGCTTGTTCTGTCTGCCTCTTATAGAGACCCTAAAGTCTTTCATCCAGAAACGAAATCCTTTCACAAATGCTTTATTAAAACACATAGCCCTACAGGGAAATGAAATAATTTGATTGTACAAGGTAAGGCAAGCAAAACTTAAATGACCAACAGAACTTCCAAAGCAATTTTTTTTTTTTTTTTGAGAGAAAGAGAACAGGGGGTAGAGGGCAGCGGGGAAGGGAAGAGGGACAGGGAGAGAGTCTCAAGCAGACTCCAGACCCAGCATGGAGCCCTTCACAGGGCTGAATCTCACAACTGTGAGGTCACAACCTGAGCCAAAACCAAGAGTCAGAGGCTCAACTGACGGTGCCCCCCATGTGCCCCCAAAGCAAATTTAGAAACGTCCTGGAAAGAAAATGCTTTTTTTTTTTTTGGAAAGACTAGGCTTTTTTGTCAAAAGTCTTTTATATCATTGTCCTCCCTTGCAAATAACCATAAATATAAGAAAGAGCTTGAACCTTTGCACTAGAATATCCAGCATGTCCCAAATATCTCAATACAACACATGAAAATTTCAGTTTTCTTAGAAATGAGAGCTATCATATTCCATCACATATTAATAAGATCATTTTTTATATTTCTTTAAAAATTAATTAAAGTCAACCCATTCTTTTGGAAAGAAATAAATACATAAATAATACAAAATAAATACAAATAATACAAAATAAATACAGTTTGAAACATGTTTGATTTCAAAAGAGGAAGCTGTATCTTCCTCGTTTGAAATCAAACATGTTTCAAACTAGAAACCAAGTTCAAAGAAATTATAGTTCAGACAAGACCAATGAAATATCTCATATGTACATTTTGAGGTCTTTAATATATTATCTGTTCCATCATTAAGCTCAGAACAAGTCCAATCAAATATGACATTAATTAAAATGTTCCACACTTCTATTAGTGTTGATTAGTTATTAGAATGAAATTGTTAGCATTTTTATGAAACAGCTTAAAAATTCACCTCCAAAGAAGGTGCAAACCACGTATTTAACAACAAATGCCAAGTGTGAGATTATCCTCTCTTTAGAGGCACAATGCACCACTTAAAAAAAAAATAAGAACCAGAGAAATGATAAAAAATACTTTTCTCCACTGGTCTTTCCTGTCTTCACACATAAAGCCTGAGTATTCATATTACAGTAAAACTGAAGACAGGCTATTTATTGGTGAATTAGTAAGTTATCCAAAAGCTTTTTTGGCAAATTGCCCACCTTATAAGGGAAAATGTGTGAGTTTTGCTACATAACCTAAAATCAGCTAATCTAACATGTATAGAAGTCTTCATTTGAATTCTACATACAGTATGAATCACCTATTTACATTTTCAACTGCATTTCTGATAAACACCTCAAAACACAACATTTATATTCAAAAAATATAAATGCCTATCATTTTAGAGGCATTTGAATAAGCAGGTGTAAGATATCTCTACCCTTTTAAAAACAAATCAAAGAAAGACATTTAAAAATTTATCTCCCATCATTCCATTTTAAACATGCATTATCCATCCCTAACTCAAATGACACACTATGTTGAATAAACAGTTATTAAAAGCTATCTAAGGGCCAGAGAAGCTGCTGCTTGTCCTCACATACAACATAGAATTTCCAAATACTATCTAAATTTCTTCATGAACACCAGAGGCAATGGGACTTAGCCACTAAGAGCATAGACTGTGTGGTCATGTTGCCTAGTGGGATCCAGGCTGTTATCACCTAAGAGTTATGTCCCGTGGAGAAATTACATGACCTCTTGCTCAGTTTTCCTATCTGTAAAAATGAGGATGATTATAATAGTACATACCACATAGACAATTTCTGCAAGGAGTAAATGAATAATATAATAAAAGAATAGTGTCCCACATCACAATGGATCTGCATTAGCTATTATTTTTTTCTGATCATTTCTGTTCTTGCTACCACAACTTTAATTAAAAAAGAATATTTATGTACTCCCAGATTGCTTCACCATCCCATCAACTTCTCTCCTTGCCTTCTCTATTTTCCACATCTAATATATTTTTTTAAAAATTGAGGTATACTTGAGATATGGTATTATACTAGAATCATATGTATAATATGATGATTCATTGCTTGTACCCATCGAAAAATGATCACCACATTTAAGTCTACTTACCATCTGTCATCATACAATGTTACAACATTTTTTTTCTCGTGATGGGAACATTTAAGATTTACTCTCTTAGCAACTTTCAAATTTGCAATAGAGTGTTATTGACTACAGCCCCCTGGTATACATTGTACCCGCATGACTTATTTATCTTATTTTTAAATTTCTATTCTTTATTTTTTAAGTAGGCTCCATGACCAGCATGGAGCCTAACACAGAGATTGAACTCATGATCCTGAAATCAAGACCTGAGCTGAGATCAAGAGTCAGGTGTTTAACAGACTAAGCCACTCAGGCACCCCATGACTTATTTATTTTATAACTGGAGGTTAGTACCTTTTAAGCTCCTTATTTTCAAGAAATTAACAAATAAATGAACCTATTCACAAATGCCCTGCTCAAATAATTTTGATTTCCAATTTTCTCCAGAATAAAGAGCAAATATCCCATCTTCGTGGCCTCCCAAAATTTGCCCATAACATGTGTCAATATTATCTTTCTCTGTCTGCCATTCACAGGAGGGCAAGGGGATGGCCTCACTATATTCCTTCAGCCTTCCAAGACTGCTCTGCTGTTTCTCCTTTTAGAATGACTTCCCAACCACCACTCCATCTACTGAGTTCCTGTTCATTCTTCAAAGCCATTGAAGTTAATCCATTCACAGAAACTTCCTCTCTAACCACAAACCCACAGTGATGTAACCTGCTATGTACACATAAATCTAAAATTCCTTATCTGGGATGCTCATTGAGTCCTTTGTCATGCCATTACCCTAAGCTTCAGTATTTCAAGGTATAATTCCCGTGTAAATATAAAACAACAGCATATCTAAATTTAGGCATTCCTCCCAAACAATTAGCCTGCTTCTCTGAGGATCAGAACTGTATTTTACTCATTTTTAATAGAACTACAGCGAGGCACATAACAAGCACTACATGGAATTGATTTGAATATTTATGACCCCTGTCTAGGCCAACATTAGCATATTAGCATATTAGCATCTTGTAACTGACAAAAAAAAAAAGAGAGGGGTAAAGCTCTGAGGGAAAAGTTCATAAAAGAGTGCACAAAATTCTCGAGTTGACTACCCAACATTTGTATCTGGGGCAAGAGGAATCTTATTAGAGCAAATGCAGCAAACTTGAGCTGCAGCTGCTGTCTTGGTGTCCCATAAGGAATTCCCAATGGTCTGGATTTCACCTGGTCCAGGTATACTAATGCCTGCCCGAGGCATAAGGCTATGACTGTTCTAACTTATTGCTGTCAAATTGCTGATTTCTTTTCTATCCATTAAGTGGGTCATGTTTGGCCAACTGGATTAACAGTGTTGAAATTAGGATGCTGGCCCCTTTAGGTTTTGCCTGTGCCCTATCTGCAGGCCTGGAAGGATATTGGGGAAAGCCCTGATTTCCTAGAGTGTGTTCAGACTGCACCAAAAAGATGAGTGGCCACTACCATCAAGATTATTTTTTGTAATTGAGAGATCAGATCCAATGGTGGAGTTTGTAAAAAAGGACTAATAGATGGGGATTTTTTTAAATCATTATTGTAAAATACATTTGTTAAGTCACAGTTGCCATCTATCTGTCCAGACAACCAATGTATCCATATCCCTTCCTAGAAGGCTTTGGGGCCACCATTTCAATTCTACATAGTTCAGTAATATGTATCAACATTTCCCCCACTTTACTACTTTTACCATTTGGTTTCTCTTCTTCACTACTGTTTTTTGTTTTATTCAGATGGCCACTACTGGCCATCTATAATCCCTTTGCATCCTCAACTCCCTTTAAAGTCTTAAATGATAACTTATTTCTGGAACAATCTTTCCATCCAGGAAGACCCATGCTTGAGGTATGGGACCATGTCTGCCAGCTAGCCATTATGTGGGTCTAAGGAGGACACCCACCTAAGGCAAGGCAGAAGGAGTCCTGCAGCGAGTAAGATCCCATCTCAGTGAGATGTGATAATGAAGCATGTAGACCATCAAGTGATGAAGAAACCAAGAGAGTCATAATAAGAAGTCTGATCACTCCAGGAGATTCATACAAGGTGGTCAAGAGTAGGATTACAGTTACTTTCCGGAATTGGAACTGGACAGGAACCATCTAACCCTGCCACCCTTTAAGAACATCAGGTTCAATTCCCAACTGGATGCTCATGCCCTGGAGGAAGCACTCACTCTTTCACAGAGTAGGACCAAGCAGCAGCTTGGCCACCCATTGCAGGCATTCAAGGAGAACCACCTGAGTGATGTCCATCCTCAAACACCACCAAATTTCCTTGTGCCTTTGCTCTGTGCTTTCATGTAAGCTATCTACAATGCCTAGCATTCCAAACTCCACTCCTTAAATCAGGAAAACTGCTCTTACCTTTTAATGTTAAGTGTAACTTTCTCCCTCCACCTCATAGGTAAGATGCCTCGCCCTCTGCACCCAGCCATAATTGTATTGTTATGAAATGACATATTCATTACCCCCAACAGACTGAGAATTCCTTGATGTCAGAAATTATATGTTGTTCCCAGAATTGTGTCTCCAGAATTGCCTTACTCATGTTGATGAGCAAATGAGCAAATACACAAATAAAAGAAAGAAAGGATGAGCACATTCCTGAGCATTTGTGGTTTTGACAGGGAGACAACTATCAATTATTGAACCCTGCTGGCACTGAGAGCTTTGGTAAATGGGTGAACCAATTGTATGGAATTATGGAATTCCTCCCTCTCTTTGGGAGGGCTGGTGGGATGGACAATTGATGACCTGAATGAGAGGCAGAGCTGCCTCCCGACACCAGGGTGGCACATCAGAACATCAGAAACACAGGGATGGCATTTGTAAAGATACAAGTGCTGACACCACCTCTAATAATAATATTTCTCAGGGAACTAAAATCTCATTTCTTTTCTTCCTGCCTCCAACCAGAATCAAGGAATGAGTAACTGCACACTGCTGATATTTCTCATTAGGGTATTTTACACTGGCATGGACATTCCTGCCTTGGAAATAAGCCCTTTAGGGAAATGACTACAACCATATTCTGTACAGCAGAAAGCACGTTATCACCATGAAGATAATAGCATGCCACCTCTAAGGCTAGTGATAAGAAGTTAGTTTAAACTTTTCCTGAGAGAACTGAGATTAAAGAAAAGAATAATTACAATATTTCAGGGCAAATCTGTTCCACAAGTTTGAATAAGAGAACAAGAAAAAAAATCGCAACTCAAGTCTCTGTAGTCAGTGATTTCAAGTGCAGCAATGGTGTTTTATCCTTATCAATAAGTTTATTCTCACACAATGTATAAAGCTATAGAAAAATCGCTGAGTTTTGTAAGGAAGAGAAGGGAAGATTGGTACCAAAAAGCAACCTATTTCTTTCTTACTTACTAGTTTGCTCAAACAATATTTCTTAGAAATCATACTTAAGAATGTCTCATCCAACCCCCCAATCACCCATTTTGTGCTTTCAAATGTCAGCTGTCAGACCACATCAGAGAAGTTAACAAGTCTAGCAATACTGTCAAGCTTAAATAATATAAATTAATTAATGATATTATTGGACCTTATAATTTGCATATATTTTATTTTTCCATGAATGAAGAAATAATTTGTTTAAGTCTAGTATTATAACTTAGAACATAAAGAATGAATAGCTATGCAAAAGAATGAAACTAGACCACTGTCTTACATGATACACAAAAATAGACTCAAAATGGATTAAAAATCTCAATGTAAGCTGAAGCCATTAAACTCTTAAAAGAAAATATAGGCAGTTATCTCTTAGACATTGGCCTAGCAACTTTTTTCTGAGTATATCTCCTCAAGCAAGGGAACAAAAGTAAAAATAAACTATTGGGGCTATATTGAGCCAAAAAGCTTTTGCACAGCAAAGGAAGCAGCAAGCAAAACAAAAAGGCAACCTACTGAATGGGAGAAGATATTTGTAAATGACATATTTGATAAAGGGTTAATATCCAAAATAAAGATTTTATATTAACTCAACATCCAAAAAAAAAAAACCAATCTAAGTAAAAAAGGAGGCAGAGTAGGCATTTTTCCAAAGACATCCATCTGGCCAACAGACACGTGAAAAGATGCTCAATGTCACTAATCATCAGGGAAATGGAAATCAAGACCACAAGGAGCTATCACCTCACACCTGTCAGAATGACTAGAATAAAAAAGACAAGAAATAACAAATGTTGGTGAGGATGTGGTAAAAAGGGAACCCTTGTAGGAATGTAAATTGGTGTAGCAACTGTGGAAAATAGTATGGAGTTCCCTCAAAAAATTAAAAATAGAAATACCTTATAATCCAGTAATCCACTACCGGGTATTTAGCCAAAGAAAACAAAAACACTAATTTGAAAAGATATATGCACCTCTACATTTATTGCAATATTATTTATAATAGTCATGATATGGAAACAACCTAAGTGTCCACAGAATGGATTGGGAAGATGTGAGATAGATATATTTATATAATGGAATATTACTCAGCCATAAAGTAAAATGAAATCTTGCCATTCATGACAACATGAATGGAACTAGAGAATATTATGCTAATTGAAATAAGTCAGAGAAAGACAAATGCAATATGATTTTACTCATATGTGTAATTCAAAAAACAAAATAAATAAGGGCGTCTGGGTGACTTAATCAGTTGAGTATCTGATTATTGCCTTTAGCTCAAGTCATGATCTCAGGGGTCATGAAATCAAGCCCCATTTTGGGCTCCACTCTCAGCAAGGAGTCTGCTTGAAGATTCTCTCCCTCTGCTCCTCCCCCGACTCTATCTCAAGTAAATAATTAAATCTTTAAAAAAAGAATATTTCTAAAAACGAGCAAATAAACACACACACACACACACACACACACACACACAAAACCAGAAATAATCTTACCAATACAGAGAACAAACTTGTCGTTGCCAGAGGGGAGGCGGCTGGGAGCGATGGGCAAAATAGGTGGAGATTAAAAAGTACAAACTTCCAGTTTTTAAGTAAATAGTTACAGGTATGAAAAATACAGCATAGGAAATATAGTCAATAATACTGAAATTACATTGTACAGTGAAAGGTGGTAACTACACTTACTGTGCTGAGCATTGCATAATGTCCTGTTTATTGGTGTCTTCTTTAACAGATTTGTCCAGTCACTGGACAAATTAGTCGTACATTAGTCATACACCTGAAACTAATATAACATTATATGTCAATTATACTTCAGTTAAAAAAAGAACCTATAGCAGAGTCTAAATGTAACACACATTCTTCATTTCCAATTTAAAACACTCCCTAAGTGAAATAGACATACACGTGTCCTTGATTATAACAACAAGAAAAAAGTAATTCCAACATTGTTACCTTGTTTTACAGGTTAGAAAGTTCAGGCTCAGAATCATGAAGCATGATGTTCAAAGTCATAGCTCACCTACAGTAGAACTTAGATTTGAACTTTTGTCCTTTGCATTAATGACACAAAGGTAAATAGGGAATTCTGGTAGATGGATAAATCAACTTTTATTTATTTTTTTATCGACTTTTATTTGACTACAGACATTATTCAAATTCTCTACAGTCTTTTCCTTCAAAATAAATAAGAATATGATGTATCATAAATGTGAAAAATGACATAAACAAATTTCCCCCAAATGATATGGAAAAGCAAACAGGTTTAAAGAAAGGCTTTGCAACAGCAATGACAACAAAAATAAGTATATCCCTTTGGGCAGTATTTTCTAAAGCGTGCTCTCTAGGACCACAGTTTTACAGGATTTTTAGGGATATTATATGAGGGAAAGAAAGGATTCAACAGAAATCAGTTGCATTTCTATACATTAACAATAAGAAATCCAAAAAGGAAATTAAGAATACCATTCCATTTAAAATAGCTTCAAATTGTGTTAACTAGCCTTATTGAGGTTATCATTTCATAGTATATACATCTGTCAAATCGTCACCTAGTACACCTTAAATTTACACAATGATATATATCAACTACATCTCAATAAAGCTGGGAAAGACATTTAAAAATAAAAAATAATATGGCATCACAAAATAATTAAATACTTAGCAATAAACTTCATCAAGGAGGCAAAGACTGAAAACTGTAAGATGTCCCTGTAAGTGGTTAAAGAAGACACCAATAAACAGGAAAGACATCCATGATCACGGATTAGAACACTTAACAATGTTCAGCTATCAATACTACCCAAAGCGATCTACACATTCAATGCAATCCCTTTCAAAATGCTAAAGACTTTTTTTTTTTGCATAAATAGGAAAATCCATTCTAAAATTCATATAGCATCTCAAGGGTCCCCGAACAGTAAAGTATGTGATTTTTGATCGCAGGGTAGTGAATATGAGCCCCACTTAGGGCAAGAAACCTACATAAAATTTTTTAAAAAGAACAAACTTAGAGGCCTCACACATGCTGATTTCAAAACTTACCGCAAAGCTGCAGCAGTCAAAGCTGTGGTGGTGGTGCTATCATAAAGACTAACATATAGGGGTGCCTGGGTGGCTCAGCCAGTTAAGTGGCTGCCTTTGGCTCAGGTTGTGATCCCTGGGTCATGGAATCAAGCTCTGCATCAGGCGCTGCTCAGTGGGGAGCCTGCTTATCCCTCTCTCTCTGCCACTCTCCCTGCTTGTGTTCTCTTCTCTCATTCATTTATTCAAATTAGGTCTTAAAAAAAAAAGAAAGACAGACATATATTCCAATGCAATAGAATAGAGAGCCCAGAAGACATACATGTCTTCCTATATGTGGTCACATGATTTTGACAAGGACCATTCAAATGAGGAAAAGGCAGTCTTTTCAACAAGCATTGCTGGGAATACGGGATATCCACATGCAAAAGAATAAAGTTGGACCCCTACTTTATACTATATTCAAAAATTAACTCAAAATGGATCAAATTGCTATTTATCCCATCTCACTAAGTGGCAATCTCATCCTACCAGTTGTTCAGACCAGAAGCCTCAGTTATCTTTGTCTTTTCAATGCCACACTACATGTTAGCTCCAACAGAAGACCCATCCCTTATCCTTCTAAATACATCCTGAATCTGACAACTTCCAGTATTTCAAAGATATAGTTGCCTTCTCTGCACAAAACTGCTATCTACTTTCCCTTTTCTCTTCTCATCTTTATATTTTTTCCACATTGTAGGGTCATGCCTTTAAAACGAATCTGATCATACCTCTCTTGTGGTCAAAACCCTGCAATGGATTCTTCTCTCATCCTAATTTAAAGCCAAAATCATTACAGTTTTTAAAGTTCTACATCATCCACACCCTGCACTCCCCAACACAACCTTTCTGATTCATTGTATGTAATTCCCCATTCTGTACCAGCACACCTGCTTCATTGCTTTCTCTGGACAACCCAAACTGTTCTACTTCAACACCAAGACACTTGCTATTTTTTTACCTAGAAGTTCTTCCATGTACCTGAAGGCTTGTCCCTTCCTGTCCTCAGGTCTAGAGTCTAATTCCTTAGACCTTCTATGACCATCAAATATAAAACACATCTGGGGGTGCCTGGCTGGCTAAGTCAGTAAAGCATGTGATTCTTGATCCTAGAGTAGTGAGTTTGAGCCCCAATAAGGGCATGAAAACTACATAAAATAAAATAAAGACAACAAAATAAAATAAAATAAAATAGGCCTACCTACAGTGTTTTTAGCTTACTTTTTATTTCACTGTACAATCTGAAATTTAAAATTTTATTTTTTTTAAAAAAATTTTTATTTATTTATGATAGTCACACAGAGAGAGAGAGAGAGAGGCAGAGACACAGGCAGAGGGAGAAGCAGGCTCCATGCACCGGGAGCCCGACGTGGGATTCGATCCCAGGTCTCCAGGATCGTGCCCTGGGCCAAAGGCAGGCGCCAAACCGCTGCGCCACCCAGGGATCCCTAAAATTTTATAAATGTATATGTTTATCATGTAGCTTCTATCTCAATCCACTAGAATATAAGTTGCATTAGAGTAGGGACTTTGTTTTGTTCACTATTATATCCCTTAGACTAGGGCCTGCCTGCCACATGCAAAAACTCAAAAAATATTGTTATGAATATGAATATTGTTATAATGTGAATTAATGAATGAATGAACATAATTACTGCTACATTTACACACATAATTAACAACTCGTGAAATTTACAATTTACTTCATTGCTCCAATTAAGTCTTTAAAATTGAGTATTATCATTTTGGTCATAAATTGTCATAGCTCAATTTAGTGAACAAAAATTAGCTTTTAAATTATAATGCGGGGGCAAGATGGTGGAAGAGTAGGGTCCCCAAGTCACCTGTCCCCACCAAATTACCTAGATAACCTTCAAATCATCCTGAAAATCTACGAATTCGGCCTGAGATTTAAAGAGAGACCAGCTGAAATGCTACAGTGAGAAGAGTTCGCGCTTCTATCAAGGTAGGAAGATGCGGGGGGTGGGGGGGAGAAATAAAGAAACAAAAGGCCTCCAAGGGAGAGGGGCCCCGCGAGGAGCCGGGCTGAGGCCGGGGCGAGTGTCCCCAGGGCAGGAGAGCCCCGTCCCGGAGGAGCAGGAGCTGCACCAACCTTTCCGGGGGGAAAGGGGCCCGCAGGGAGTTGGAGCAGGACCCAGGAGGGCGGGGATGTCCTCGGGCTCCCTGGGACACTAACAGGCACCTGCGCCCCGGGAGAGTGCGCCGAGCTCCCTAAGGGCTGCAGCGCACGGCGGGACCAGAGCAGCTCGGAGGGGCTCGGGCGGCAGCTCCGCGGAGGGGGCTGCGGGGCGGGAGCGCGAATCCAACAGCGCAGGCCCCGGAGCACAGGGCGCCGGGACACAGCCCAGGATCCGGCCTCCCCCGGGACAGGCAGAAGCCGGGAGGGCCAAGGACAGGGAGGACGCCCTGCTCGGAGCCTCCAGGCCCTGCAGACGGAGAGCCCCGGAGTTACTGCGGGAGCTGACTCCAGGGCTGCAGAGCTGGCCCCGCCACTGTGGTTGTTCCTCCAGGGGCCTCACGGGGTAAACACCCCCACTGAGCCTCACAGTGGCCTCACCTGATAAGCAGCTTAAACATCTTTCACTGAGCCCTGCACCAGGCAGGGGGCAGAGCAGCTCCCCCAAGTGCTAACACCTGAAAATCAGCACAACAGGCCCCTCCCCAAGAAGACCAGCTAGACGGACAAGTTCCAGGGGAAGTCAAGGGACTGGACTTAAAGTATACAGAATCAGAAGATACTCACCCGTGATTTTTTTCTTTTTCTTTTTTTTTCTTTTTGATTTCTGTTTGCTTCCCCAACACTTTTTTTCTTTCTCTTTTTTTTCTTTTTTTCTTCCTTTTTTCTTTTTTCTTTTTCTCTTTTCTTTCCTTCTTTCTCTCCTCTCTTTTTCTCCTTTTCCCAATACAACTTGTTCTTGGCCACTCTGCACTGAGCAAAATGACTAGAAGGAAAACCTCACCTCAAAAGAAAGAATCAGAAACAGTCCTCTCTCCCACAGAGTTACAAAATTTGGATTACAATTCAATGTTAGAAAGCCAATTCAGGAGCACTATTATACAGCTACTGGTGGCTCTAGAAAAAACCATAAAGGACTCAAGAGACTTCATGACTACAGAATGTAGATCTAATCAGGCAGAAATTAAAAGTCAATTGAATGAGATGCAATCCAAACTAGAGGTCTTAACGACGAGGGTTAACAAGGTGGAAGAACGAGTGAGTTGCCATAGATGGCAAAGAGGGAAACTGAGGAAAAAAGAAACAAACAATTAAAAGATCATTAGGATAGATTAAGGGAAATAAGTGACAGCCTGGGAAAGAAAAATCTACATTCAATTGCGGTTCCTGAGGGCGCCGAAAGGGACAGAAGGCCAGAATATGTATTTGAACAAATCATAGCTGAAAACTTTCCTAATCCGGGAAGGGAAACAGGCATTCAGATCCAAAAAATAGAGAGATCCCTCCCTAAAATCAATAAAAACCGTTCAACACCTCGACATTTAATAGTTAAGCTTGCAAATTCCAAAGATAAAGAGAAGATCCTTAAAGCAGCAAGAGACAAGAAATCCCTGACTTTTATGGGGAGGAATATTAGGGTAACAGCAGACCTCTCCACAGAGACCTGGCAGGCCAGAAAGGGCTGGCAGGATATATGCAGGGTCCTAAATGAGAAGAACATGCAACCAAGAGTACTTTATCCAGCAAGGCTCTCATTCAGAATGGAAGGAGAGATAGAGAGCTTCCAAGACAGGCAGGAACTGAAAGAATATGTGACCTCCAAACCTGCTCTGCAAGAAATTTTAAGGGGAACTCTTAAAATTCCCCTTTAAGAAGAAGTCCAGTGGAGCAATCCACAAAAACAGAGACTGAATAGATATCATGATGACACTAAACTCATATCTTTCAATAGTAACTCTGAACCTGAACGGGCTTAATGACCCCATCAAAAGGTGCAGGGTGTCAGACTGGATAAAAAAGCAGGACCCATCTATTTGCTGTCTACAAGAGACTCGTTTTAGACAGAAGGACACCTACAACCTGAAAACAAAAGGTTGGAGAACTATTTACCATTCAAATGGTCCTCAAAAGAAAGCAGGGGTAGCCATCCTTATATCAGATAAACTAAAATTTACCCCGAAGACTATAGTAAGAGATGAAGAGGGACACTATATCATACTTAAAGGATCTATCCAACAAGAGGACTTAACAATCCTCAATATATATGGCCCGAATGTGGGAGCTGCCAAATATATCAATCAATTAATAACCAAAGTTAAGACATACTTAGATAATAATACGCTTATACTTGGTGACTTCAATCTACTGCTTTCTACACTCAATAGGTTTTCTAAGCACAACATCTCCAAAGAAACAAGAGCTTTAAATGATACACTGGACCAGATGGATTTCACAGATATCTACAGAACTTTACATCCGAACGCAACTGAATACACATTCTTCTCAAGTGCACATGGAACTTTCTCCAGAATAGACCACACAAGGGGTCACAAATCAGGTCTTAACTGATACCAAAAGATTGGGATCGTCCCCTGCATATTCTCAGACCATAATGCCTTGAAATTCGAAGTAAATCACAACAAGAAGTTTGGAAGGACCTCAAACACGTGGAGGTTATGGACCATCCTGCTAAAAGATGAAAGGGTCAACCAGGAAACTAAGGAAGTATTAAAAAGATTCATGGAAACTAATGAGAATGAAGATACAACCATTCAAAATCTTTGAGATGCAGCAAAAAGCAGTCCTGAGGGGGAAATACATCGCAATACAAGCATCCCTCAAAAAACTGGAAAGAACTCTAATACAAAAGCTCACCTTACACATAAAGGAGCTAGAGAAAAAACAGCAAATAGATCCTACTCCCAGCAGAAGAAGAGAGTTAATAAAGATTCGAGCAGAACTCAACGAAATCGAGACCAGAAGAACTGTGGAACAGATCAACAGAACCAGGAGTTGGTTCTTTGAAAGAATTAATAAGATAGATAAACCATTAGCCAGCCTTATTAAAAAGAAGAGAGAGAAGACTCAAATTAATAAAATCATGAATGAGAAAGGAGAGATCACTACCAACACAAAGGAAATACAAACGATTTTTAAAACATTTTATGAAAAGCTATACGCCAATAAATTAGGAAATCTAGAAGAAATGGACGCATTTCTGGAAAGCCACAAATTACCAAAACTGGATCAGGAAGAAATAGAAAACCTTAACAGGCCAATAACCAGGGAGGAAATTGAAGCAGTCATCAAAAACCTCCCAAGACACAAAAGTCCAGGGCCAGACGGCTTCCCTGGGGAATTATATCAAACGTTTAAATAAGAAACCATACCTATTCTACTAAAGCCGCTTGGAAAGATAGAAAGAGATGGAGTACATCCAAATTCATTCTATGAGGCCAGCATCACCTTAATTCCAAAACCAGAGACCCCACCAAAAAGGAGAATTATAGACCAATATCCCTGATGAACATGGATGCAAAAATTCTCAACAAGATACTAGACAATAGGATCCAATAGTACATTAAGAAGTTTATTCACTATAACCAAGTAGGATTTATTCCTGGGATGCAAGGCTGGTTAAACACTCGTAAAACAATCAATGTGATTCATCATATCAGCAAGAGAAAAACCAAGAACCATATGATACTCTCAATAGATGCAGAGAAAGCATTTGACAAAATACAGCATCCATTCCTGATCAAAACTCTTCAGAGTGTAGGGACAGAGGGAACATTCCTCAACATCTTAAAAACCATCTACAAAAAGCCCACAGCAAATATCATTCTCAATGGGGAAGCACTGGGAGCCTTTCCCCTAAGATCAGGAACAAGACAGGGATGTCCACTCTCACCACTGCTTTTCAACATAGTACTGGAAGTCCTAGCCTCAGCAATCAGACAACAAAAAGACAAAAAAGGCATTCAAATTGGCAAAGAAGAAGTCAAACTCTCCCTCTTTGCCAATGACATGATACTCTACATAGAAAACCCAAAGACTCCATCCCAAGATTGCTAGAACTCGTACAGCAATTTGGCAGTGTGGCAGGATACAAAATCAATTCCCAGAAGTCTGTGGCATTTCTATACACTAACAATGAGACTGAAGAAAGAGAAATTAAGGAGTCAATCCCATTTACAATTGCACCCAAAAGCATAAGATACATAGGAATAAACCTAACCCAAGAGGTAAAGGATCTATACCCTAAAAACGATAGAACACTTCTGAAAGACATTGAGGAAGATACAAAGAGATGGAAAAATATTCCATGCTCATGGATTGGTAGAATTAATATTGTGAAATTATCAATGTTACCCAGGGCAATTTACACGTTTAATGCAATCCCTATCAAAATACCATGGACTTTCTTCAGAGAGTTAGAACAAATTATTTTAAGATTTGTGTGGAATCAGAAATGACCCTGAATAGCCAGGGGAATTTTAAAAAAGAAAACCATAGCTGGGGGCATCACAATGCCAGATTTCAGGATGTACTACAAAGCTGCAGTCATCAAGACAGTATGGTACTGGCACAAAAACAGACACGTAGATCAATGGAACAGAATAGAGAACCCAGAAGTGGACCCTCAACTTTATGGTCAGCTAATATTTGATAAAGGAGGAAAGACTATCCATTGGAATAAAGACAGTCTCTTCAATAAATGGTGCTGGGAAAATTGGACATCCACATCCAGAAGAATAAAACTAGACCACTCTCTTGCACCATACACAAATATAAACTCAAAATGGATGAAAGATCTAAATGTGAGACAAGATTCCATCAAAATCCTAGAGGAGAACACAGGCAACACCCTTTTTTCTTTTTTTTTTTTCTTTTTTAAGATTTTATTTATTTACTCTTGAGAGATAGAAGGAGAGACAGAGCCAGAGACACAGGCAGAGACAGAGCCAGAGACACAGGCAGAGGGAGAAACAGGCTCCATGCACCGGGAGCCCGACGTGGGATTCGATCCCGGGTCTCCAGGATCGCGCCCTGGGCCAAAGGCAGGCGCCAAACCGCTGCGCCACCCAGGGATCCCCGGCAACACCCTTTTTGAACTCAGCCACAGTAACTTCTTGCAAGATACATCCACAAAGGCAAAAGAAAGAAACCAAAAATGAACTATTGGGACTTCATCAAGATAAAAGCTTTTGCACAGCAAAGGATGCAGTCAACAAAACTAAAAGACAACCTACAGAATGGGAGAAGATATTTGCAAATGACATATCAGATAAAGGGCTAGTATCCAAGATCTGTAAAGAACTTATTAAACTCAACAGCAAAGAAACAAACAATCCAATCATGAAATGCGCAAAATACATGAAGAGAAATCTCACAGAGGAAGACATAAACATGGCCAACACGCACATGAGAAAATGCTCTGCATCACCTGCCATCAGGGAAATACAAATCAAAACCACAATGAGATACCACCTCCCACCAGTGAGAATGGGGAAAATTAACGAGGCAGGAAACTACAAATGTTGGAGAGGATGTGGAGAAAGGGGAACCCTCTTACACTGTTGGTGGGAATGTGAACTGGTACAGCCACTCTGGAAAACTGTGTGGAGGTTCCTCAAAGAGTTAAAAATAGACCTGCCCTATGACCCAGCAATTGCACTGCTGGGGATTTACCCCAAAGATACAGACGCAATGAAACGCCGGGAACACCTGCATCCCGATGTTTCTAGCAGCAATGTCCACAATAGCCAAACTGTGAAAGGAGCCTCGGTGTCCATCAAAAGATGAATGGATAAAGACGATGTGGTTATGTATACAATGGAATATTCCTCAGCCATTAGAAATGACAAATACCCACCAGTTGCTTCAAGGTGGATGGAACTGGAGGGTATTATGCTGAGTGAAATAAGTCAATTGGAGAAGGACAAAAATTATATGGTCTCATTCATTTGGGGAATATAAATAATAGTGAACGGGAATAAAGGGGAAAGGAGAAAAATAAGTGGGAAATATCAGAAAGGGAGACAGAACATAAAGACTCCTAACTCTGGGAAAAGAACTAGGGGTGGTGGAAGGGGAGGAGGGCGTGGGGTTGGGGTGACTGGGTAGCGGGCACTGAGGTGGGCACTTGATGGGATGAGCACTGGGTGTTATTCTGTATTTTGGCAAATTGAACACCAAAAAAAGATAAATTTATTATTAAAAACAAAAAAAAACAATAAAAACAAAAAAAAAACAGAAAATAAAAAATAAATTATACTGCAGCCCACTAACAGAGAAAGAAATCCTATTGCTCCCTGTATATTGTCTTACAATTAAGATGAATCCCTGATCCAGTGATGTCTTGGTCAGTTGGACCACTATCTAAAAAAAAAATCTTACCAGTCATTAATATTTTCTTCATGGCTTAATGACAAACAAAACTGACAAATGTGGCTCTGACTTTACTGATTTGGCACCATTGTTACCATAGTCATGTTTCTGTGTTGTGTTAAGTTTTTGTTCAAGTAAATTTATTATTCTTCTACCAACACTGAATATACACTATGAATCAGTAATATCTCCCTAAACTTCCTCCAACCCAAGACAGAAAAAAATACTTAAAATCATTTCTTTTTCCTTGCAGGTTCTTTCCATGTCTGTGCAAAACTAACCTCCATACAAATTGTACAATGTGTATGCTTCAACCCAATAATAGTTTTTATACTGCACATGAGGTGTCTTCATGACCCTTTGGGTGTTGACTCTCATACAAGAGCCTGTGTTCAGTGTCAGCCCACAAGCTGGGTTTCCCAGGGCAAGCCTAGGTTCAAGCACTCACTGTCTTCTCCATTCAAAATGTTATTTCTCATATTTTGACTAGAACTAATAAGCTAACTCGTTCAGGCCAAGGTTAATAATGAATAATAATTTTGCATGGACATTTCAAAGTGAGAAGTATTTTTCAGCCCTACTCCAATCATACCACATCGGGAATTATTTAATATAATTTAATATGTTAAGTGCCTTCTCAGTAAGCAAACAAGTGTGACTGAATCCAGCATGAGAGAAGTAGTTAGGCAAATTAGAGCCATCCTGAATGGAATATTGTGATCATTAAAAATGATATTTACAAGATTACACAAGAATATGTGAAAAAATATATAATTTTAATTTAAAATCATAGATATAAATTTGCATGTGACATGATTATATCCATCAAAAATATGTATGGATTGAGGTAAGAACTGGAAAAAAACATGAAACATAAATGTAATTTATGCATCAGAATGTTCCAATTTCTTGCTTTAAATTTTTCATTAATTTTATAGCTATTTTATGTTTAAAATGATTTAATTTTATGGAATGTGTTATAGTAATATAGTAATATGTTCTGTCCTGGGTTTCCTTCTGAGACTATTCTTTATATTTTTCAAAGTTAAAAGTCTCATATGAGGATATTTTGAGCATTCTAACTTATTTTATGATATATCACAAGAAGTCTAGGAAAACCTCATCTATTAAATGTGAAATATTTTTAATGAATGAAATAGCAAAAAAAATCTAATTTTTACATTAATTTTGTAATTTATGATAATCACATGGAGAATTTTAATCATCTTACTACTGTAATATTTATTCCATTTAGGACTTCCATGCCATTCTCTTTCATGATACCTTTTACTGAAAACAATCTTTATCTCAAATAATTTTTAAAATTATTATTTATTTCAACAGTGGCACTCACTGCTAGAGAAGAACATATATTTATCAAATATTAAAAATTATCTATAATTTTTCTATCCTCAGGATTTATTTGAAATGGCAGATTTAATTTAATTTCTGTCAAACTGTACCTTGAAGAGATATACATCACAAAAAATCCTATGAAATCTTGAATTTGTAGCAGTAAAATGTATGCCTCTGACTGACATTTTATTTTGCTGCAAATGATTTTGATAAGCACTAAATATCCAATGAAAATATCGACTTCAAAGTCAGATTCAGAAAATTTGGCCACAGAGAAAATACTTCTAATATATCCTTGTTTTAGAGCATTTTAAACACCTTCCCCCAGCATCTTCCCATATAATAACAAAATAAGGATTCTATAAAACTAGGTTCCAGAAAATAATTATGGAATTGAAAATAAGTCCTTCTCTCATGAAGAGGTGACCAAAGGGTACTGGTCTTGTTCAATCCAGGATCCAAAAACTGTGGAGTAGGAGACAAGTTTCACAGCAATCACCTTTCTTGCAGTGCTGGATTGGTTTTTCTACTATAACTCTAGCAAATAGCAGGAAGAGACTCTTTTAGCAAAGAGCATGTGAAATGACCTTGCATTACCTGTATGAGCTCAGCCGGAAGAATACAGAATTCTCAGGATAGTCATAGTGTTGATTAATCGTATACCCACCCCAGCACTGTATAGATTACAAATTAGAAAAGGAAATGCTTCCAACCAATACCATAAAAGCTATTTCCCATTTCTTCTATTCATTCATTAAAAACAATACCTATTGAACACCTGCCATAGTCAGGCACTCCTCCAACATTCAGACTATAACTGCAAAAACAAAGGCAAAATCCCTGTGACCAGAGACCCTATATTCTATTGAAAAAAGGCAACAATCAAGCAACTGAATCAATAGGTAATACTGATATGTGCTCTAAAGTAAAGAAAAGTGATGAGGAAGGACACTATATCATAATTAAAGTGTCTATCCAACAAGAAGATTTAACAATTATAAATATTTGTGCCCCTCACAGCAGCCAGTTATATAAGCCAATTAATAACAAAATTAAAGAAACACAATGATAATTATACAATAAGAGTGGGGGACTTTAACACCCCAATCACTGCAATCGACAGATAATCTAAGCAGAGGATCAATAAGGAAACAAGGGCTTTGAATGACACACTGGACTACATAGATTTCTCAGATATATTCAGAACATTCCATTCTAAAGCAGCAGAATACACATTCTTCTTAAGTGCACAGGGAACAGTCTCCAGAATAGATCACATACTGGGTCACAAATCAGGTCTCAACTGGTATCAAAAGATTGGAATCATTCCCTGCATATTTTCGGACCACAATGCTTTGAAACTGGAACTCAATCACAAGAGGAAATTTGGAAAGAATTCAAATATGTGGAGGCTAAAGAGCATCCTACTGAAGAATGAATGGGTCAACCACAAAATTAAAGAAGAATTTTAAAAATTCATGGAAACCAATGAAAATGAAAACTCAACTGTTTAAAACCTTTGGGATACAGCAAAGGTGGTCCTAAGAGGGAAGTATATAGCAATACAGGCCTTTCTCAAAAAACAAGAAAGTTCTTAAATACACAACCTTACCTTATACCTAAAGAAGCTGGAGAAAGAACAGCAAATAAAGCCTAAACTCAGCAAGAGAAGATAACTAATAAATATTAGAGCAGAAATCAGTGAAATAGAAACCAAAAGAACAGTAGAACAGATCAACAAAACTAGGAGCTGGTTCTTTGAAAGAATTAATAAGATTAATAAACCCCTGGCCAAACTTATCAAAAAGAAAAGAAAAAGGGCCCAAATAAAATAATGAATGAAAGAGGAGAGATCACAACCAACACCAAAGAAATACAAACAATTATAAGAACATATTGTGAGCAACTATATGTCAAAAAATCAGGCAATCTGGAAGAAATGGATGCATTCCTAGAGATGTATATACTAACAGAATAGGATAAAAAAGGAATTAAATAGCTGGCAGAGCACCTATGTTTGAGGGAGGTTCAAGGAGGGACTCTTGGATTAGGTGGTGTGGCATTGGATAGAAAACCTATATGAACTAGGACAGTGAACCACGAGGCTATCTGGCAAAAGTGCTTCTGACAGAAGCAACACCATGTGCCAAGTCCCAAGTGGATTTAGCATGATCGTGGATGCCACAAGGAGGTGAGCTTGGCTGAAGGAGAATGAGTGAGGCCAAGATTGGGAAGAGATGGAAAGAAATAAGTAAAGGTGATTTCATTGAGAAGGTTATTTGCCATGGTAAGCACTTGGAATTTCATTCTGAGTGAAACTGCAAGTCATTATTGGGGCAGGGGAAGAGGATGATCACAGGGCAAAAGGGGAAACTGGGAGACAATTTTGAAACCTATTGCAATAGACCAAGTAAGAGATAATGGTGGCTTGAAATATAAAAATGTTTCATTGATTGCCCAAAATTAGGATCCATGTTGAAGGCAGAGCTGCTGATATTTTAAAATATGTAGTTTAAAGAAAAGGTAGATACTTTTTGAGAGTCACATCTCTGGGTCAAGATGAGATAACCCAAGTGAGTGAATATAGACAGAGAAGAGAAAAGATCCAAAGACTCTATCTTGAGAGGCTCCAATATTTGAGGTCACAAAGCTGAGTAGGACCCAGCAAAGAAAACAGTCCAGTGAGGCAGAAAAAAAGCATAAAGGGAATGATATTCTGGTGACCAAGTGCAGACACAGTTTCAAAGAAAAAGGAGCAACCAGTAATATCAAATGGGGCTGCTCAGTCAGCAAGATAAGAAATAAGGATTCACCACTGGATTTAGCAACATGGAGGACATTGAGGGCATGGATAAGAAACAGTTGTGGAATGAGGGGAAAGATTGGAGTGGATTCAGTGGGACATGAGAAGACAGAAAGTGTTGACACTATTTCGAGGAAGTTTGCTAGTGAGGAAGATAAATTAGACAGGAACTGGTGGGATATGAGGGGTCAAGAGAAGGTTTTTGGATAGGAAATATTTCAAACATCTTTTATGCTTTCAAAGATGAAAAAAGATCCATCCATATGTATCCCTTTGGGAAATATCAGAGTTATATAGCTGAATTATCAAATCATTCACAAAAAAAAATTAAAAACACCCAAGTATTTTTCTCAGTCCTACAATTTTCATGGCAATCTTTAAAGCACACTTTCTAAGGAATCCTTAAGGTATACTTCCTTTTATAAAAATGGCAGTCTTTTGAAGAAAATGTATTTTAATTTTTTTTAAGATTTTATTTATTTATTCATGAGAGACAGAGAGAGGCAGAGACATAGGCAGAGGGAGAAGCAGGCTCTCTGCAGGGAGCCAGATGTAGGACTCGATCCCAAGACTCCAGGATCACATCCTGAGCCAAAGGCAGACACTCAACTACTGAGCTACCCAGGCATCCCTATTTTTTAATTCTTGATATAAGATGAACTAACTATAAAATTTAACATTTGGGTTCCCTCAAAAAAAATGATAAAATTGTTTATGAAATGGGAAGTAAAAAAACTATTGTTGCCCTATTGTACTTTTCATTTTCAGTAGAAAGAAAATTTCCTACTAATAATTTTATTAATAATATTTAATGATATGATGAATATTGCTAAATGCGTGTATCTTCCATAACAATATATTCTATGTAGCTTTTTTATGATAATCTTCTTTAAAAAACAAAAATGCTGGGCACTTGGGTGGCACAGTCAGTTAAGCAACTGACTCTTGATTTTGGTTCAAGTTGTGATCTCAGGGTTGTGAGGTTGAGCCCTCCACTGGCTTCATACTGAGCACAGAGTCTGCTAAAATTTCTCTCCAGCTCTGCTCCTTCCCCCTCCTCACTCATATGTGTGCCTTCTCTCTCTCTCTCTCTTTTCCTCTCTCTTAAATAAATAAATTTTTTAATGTTTAAAACATTTGTTATAATTATTTGAGTAAATTTCTACAGTGAACTAAAGTAATCCAAAGTATCAGTCTAACTTTCTGGTGATATTACATTAGAAAATCCAGAAAATTAACAATCAACTTATCTCTTGGGCCATACTTTTTCAGACTCCTACATGTCCCTCCGAGGGTCTTGAACAAGCCTATTTACAACTGGATAGGACCACAGACTTAGTATCTCTCCATAACTTCAACTCCTCTGTGGTAACACCAGCTGAGAAGAGCCTTAAATTATGACTCTCAAACATGAATTGTTTTAATCTGTCTTTTGAGACAAAAGGACAGTAAAATCCAGACCAGACTTTCTGGCAAGTACCTAAGATGTAGAATAAAGAGATCTCATTTGCTTTAAGTACCTGATATGCCAGGAATGAAGCTGGATTGTTGCTATAAAATTTTAGAAATCTATCTAAAATTCTTCTTTATGAGAAAGAAAACACCAAAAGCACCTATAACCAGAGAGAAAGCTGTCCTCATGTAGCAGCTTCCGATAGATTCAAACGCTAAGATTAAGGGAATCAACAAGATGATCTGTTGGGATTACAGAAAAGAATATTATAACTTTTATTCACATTTGTTATTGTTATTTCATCAGTTTGCAATTTCTTATTTGTATAGATTTTATAATAATGATAATATTTAGTACAGTTATACATTTGTATACTACACACATACATATATTTTAGAAGAGGTGCTCAAAAATATCATGGCATGGTGTTCAATCAAAAAGTTTAGAGATGACTGCTTAGATGTGATCTTAAAACTACCTTGGCTTGGGAATGCATAGGGGTTGGTGTTAATCACCTACCACCTTGGCTGAAAGTAATCTCAATGTTGGCACTCTAAATGTCACATTTTTGAGGAGCATCATGTTCCAGCACATCTACCTTTGGAGAGGTGCCAGTGCTTCAAAGACTTGTAAACCCAGTGGAGAGAGGTACAAGAATTCTCATTACATCCCAACTGCTGTTTCCATGTACTGCTATATTCCACATACTTCCACTGCTTGGAGGAGTGTCTGGCAAGTAAGTGCTCAATAAATATCACTTCCAAAATTTTTCAGTGAACATTTTATTGAGAACTTCCTGCACACCAGGCACTGTCCTAATACAACTGTTCATGAGAACACTTGAGAGGAAATATATATATATATATATATATATATATACACACACACACACATATACATATATATTATGGAAATTTGATGCTGATGCCTTTTACCAAAACATTTCTTTCACCATAATTGGATTTTGAAATACTATTTGGGAACAGTTTAAAGATCACTTGCGTTTTAGAAACGCTTTCTTTCAGGTTTATCTGCTTCAATGTTCTTCATTCAGCATAACACCTCAAAAAAAAAAAAAAGCCAAACTCATATAAACAGTAGAAAAGTTGTAGCCAGGGGCTGGAAAAGGGGGACTACAAGCAGAGGTTGGTAAAAGGGTACCAACCTTCAGCTATAAGAAGTAAGATATAAGATGTAAGATAAAAGTTCTACAGATCTAATATATAACACGGTGATGATAGTTGATAATATTGTTGCCTAATTTAATATTTCCTACCAGAGTAAAACTTAAATGTTCTCCCCAAGAAAATTAAATAGATAACGATGTGGGATGTTGGGCATATTAATGAACTACATGAGGAGGATCTTTTCACAACATGTATGTATATCAAATCACCACAATGTACAGTTTATTTTTTTAAATAGTACCTACCTTTTTTTTTAAGATTTTATTATTTATTCATGAGAATATACAGAGAGGAGACAGAGAGAAAGGCAGAGGCACAGGCGGAGGGAGCAGCAGGCTCCATGCAGGGAGCCCGATGTGGGAATCGATCCGGGGTCTCCAGGGTCACGCCCTGGGATGAAGGTAGGCGCTACCGCTGAGCCACCCGGGCTGCCCCGATGTGCAGTTTAAACATTGCAACTTTGTATGTTTATTATACCTCAGTTAAGCTGACATTTTGCGGGGAAACAGCCTGATTGTTGGACCGATTCTCAATGGAATTTAGCAGCCTCCTCAGTGATCATCTGCTTATCCTTCCACACCAATGATAATTTCTTATGATGGTACCTCTTTTATTGAGGGCATCAAAAGTTATCTCAAAACAAAATTCTGTCTCATTTTCCCCAAAATGAACAACTATTAAACAAAACTTTTATTTTGCTATGGAGAGTATTTTTGTTCGTTTGTTTATACCCTATTCTAGAATAATGCACATATGCCTCCTACACTCTCCTTTTTCTCCGCAAGGCTTATAACAATGGGAAAAAAATCTTTCACTTAACTTTTGAGAACCACATCATTTTCCTCCAGAAAAGAAAAAAAAGTGAGCACCCAACAAACCACAAAGCCTTTCAAATAAATTATTTTACTAAAATGAGAAGTGAGTCTAAAAGAGAAATATGTGCAGCCATGTACTGTGTGCTAATGAAGACTCCTAATTTCAAGATTCCCCCCAAAATAAGTTTATTTTGGAATACCCAGCTTGTGCTGGGACAGATAGTTGTAGAATGAGAAGGTGACACGAAGGAAGGATCCTGCAAAGGAAATATAAAGGATGAGAAGGCTACGAGAAAACTGTTATTTACACCCCTAGAACAAAGCTATTTCTAAGTCCAGTGAAGCTAAGAGCACCCACAAAAATGAAATACCATCAGTGCCCAGAATTTAGTCAAGTATATTTTATCGAGTTCTACTACTCAGTGTGAAATGAACTCACAGAGGAATTACAATCCAAGCTCAGATGCTTTAGATCACAAATTTTCTCCAGTGCTGGGAAAAGACACATTCTTTATAATGTTTTACATTAGAGGATTTTACAAATGTGCAGTTTCCTAGGAAGCTTGGGCTTCCACATTTCTTCACTATTAACATACACATATATCAAATAGAGAAAAAAATCATTAATGAGAAGCAGCATCTATCATTTAAAGAACAAAACAAATTGTTTCTGGATTTTGTACTGTCTAGAGGAATAAACATGTTCTGTCAGTTAGAAATGATGGATGGTCTTGGTTCCTTAGGACTCACTTGGTTGTAACCTAGTTGTTCATCCATCTTGTGCCTTAGCCATGGCATAACTGCATGTGCATGCAAACACACACACACACACACACACACACACACACACACAACTTAGTATATCCAACATCACATGCTAAATTTCAGAGCATTCTAGGACAACAAAAACAAAAAGACCATATATGGGAAATTATTGGATTCACATTTAGAAGGTTAATATAAACACAAATGGTAAACTGTTAAAGAAGCAATTCTATTAAAGTATTACTTGGAAAACCCACAAGTTTTTATGGGCCTTGCAAATAAGGGGATGCTTGTAATGGGCCAAGACAGTAATAAATAGGTGCTGTTGTTTGCAGGTTTTTCTCTAAGTATTAGTCATATTGGTATGTCCAATAGTCCCTTACAAAGTGAGCATCGTAGATATTCAATACTTTTTTAAGTTGTAGGGAATAAAATCAATAACAACATAAATCATTTACAGATCATGATGTTCATTTGAGAGAAGCCAAATAGGCCTGAAGAATCAAGGATCAAATTCAAAACCCAGCAATTTGTGAACATTTAATAATGTAAATGCTCATATCTTCTTTTGATCACAAAATCATATCTTCATGAGAAGATGGCTGAGATCCACACTTTGAGAACTTTGCTGTCATGGCCATGGACAGCATTACAGACAGTTTTCACATGGATAAAGGTATAAAGCACTTAGCTTCAGCCAACACTGTTCCTGGTGATCTCTGGGCTCTAAAGGGCTATCCACACTTGGGCAGACTTCTCACCCCTGCTACTGGGAGACTGCAAGTAAGCAGTTTAGATGAGATCTTTGTGATTGATTAGATGTGTACATCTGAGCCTTTGTTGAGTATCTTAAGTCAGGTTTTCATCATTTCTGTCTGGAGTATCAGATCAGCCTTTCAATTATACCCCTCCCACTTGCCCTTCAGTCTCCCCACACACTGCACCAAGCTTATTTTTCACACATGCACACCTGGACTTATCATACTCCTACTGATGGTTGCAATTTTAATTGGGTAACAGGAATGGACTCACTGAGAAAACAATATTTGAGCCAAGATACAAAGAAGAAAAGGCAGAAAGCCACTGAGGTTATAGCAGTTGTTGTAACACAGGAAGCGATTGTAGTAATCCAGGTGAAACATGATACATGGCTTGGATCAGAGTGGTAACAGTGGTAGAAGCAGTCAGAACCTTGACATAGTTCAAATACGAACCAATAAAATTTACTCATAGATTATACTTGGGATGAGAGATTAAGAGAGGAGTCAAAGATGAGGGAAAGACAGGAGTCCAATATTTTTGGCCTGAGCAACTGGAAGGATTTGCATTTAACCTGAGCCCAGAAGACTGAGATGATCAGGCCCTGGGGAAATCAGGAACTCAGTTTAAGAAATGTAAAGTTTGAAATCCAAGTACAAATGCCATGGAGGCAATTAAACATAAAAGACTGTGGGCAAGATCTGGGCTGAAGATACACATTTTGTAGTTTTCAGCATAATATTTCAACCACAAGACTATATGAGCTCTCCAAGGGAGCTGATGTAGCTGTAGAAGGAAAGAACCAAGGACTGAGTCACTGACATTCCAATTCTCAAAGGTCAAGGAGATAAGCAACACCAGGTAGGTAAGTTGGAAAGGAAAGCCAGTGAGGGTGGAGCAAACCAAGACAAAAAAGAAATCAAGTAAAGTGCTTTTCAAAGATGGAGGAGTAATTAACTTTAGCAAGAGCTGATGACAGATCACTTAAAAATGTTTTAACCATTCTCTTTCACTCTTAGTAGAATACCTGATATGTAATAAAAATAAATAAATATTAACTGCTTAGCTCCTTGAAGCTCCAGCTTAGTTCACAGAAAAGAATGGGCTGCATCAAACAATCCTCCATACAAATCACTTGTCTTCAATGGGGCTTGGAAAAATGCTAAAATAATACTAAAATATTAAAAATATTAGGTCTTGTGAACTGATTCTTTGCATGCCCCCTTCAGGTGAACATCTGTCCTAACTGTCCTATCTATGATGGCCTTATCTGGACATCAGAAGCAGAAGTTTTCAAAATACAAAATGCAAACAGAAGTATTCATTCATTTAAAACTATCTCCAAAAAAAAAAAAAAAAACTATCTCTAGCAACAGAGCAATAGAGGGACTCCTCTCAGGAAACACGATTCCTTTCTCATTGTTCCTTTTCTCTTTTTCTTACAGCTTTAAGCCTAAGCTGTAGGCTCCTGTAGTCCTTGTCCCACAAATAAACTTCGGATGACTCCAAATTAGAGAAGTTAATTTTTTGAGTACCTATGTAACAGTAACCACACATATTCTACTTGATACACATAACCCTGTTTGATGAGTAATATTCAACTTATTTTATTTTTTTATGGCTATTCAACCTATTTTAGATTGGAGCTATTTAAAATTTACAGAAATACAATTTTTTTCTTCTGTTACTACATACCGTTAAATAGTAGAGCCAGACTTAAACTTCCAAATCTATGCTCATTCCACATGATCCAATATTGCTCTCCATGTTCCTTATTACTTTCTGTTCAAAGGTTTTGACTACGCATATCCAAACAAGACGTGCTTCTTCAAAACTGGAACCTGATATAAGCTCATGCTCTTCTTTAATTTTCTGTTCAGAAATTTAAAGTAAGGCTTATTAAAACAACACTTTTTTCAGGAATAGAGCTGGATATAAAATTACCATGCATCGAAATTATGAATGCACAACTAACAAACTTCAAAGTGCATAGCAAGTTGTCACATAGAAATGTCTTATTTAAAGAAAAAAGTAAGAATCTCATCCAGAATGGCCCATAATAAGCTATAAATTCAGAATTTCCTTCTTTATTTACAAACATTGAGCAACAAATACGTTTAGGACATTGGTAGCAGTATCAAAAATAGTATAGACATATAAATTAGTTCATTACAAATGTTTATATAAATCTTTTGGAACTAAAAGCAAACTGCTTATTTTATTGATGTATGTGTTTGTGTGTATAATCAATTTTATAGGCTAAGGATACAGTTATATACCTGAGAGATGTAGAAAACAGCTAAAATTGGCACATATAAGCCAAATATAGGACTTTGGCAAATGCACATTAGGAATGCTACAGCTCAAATTTGGTTAACCCCATCACATTATCTGAATTCAAAGGCTTTATAAAATAAGGTAAAATGATTATGAAGTCAAACTAGATATTAAATTCCAAAATATTGAGAATAACTTGTCTATTGAATACACTTAAAATTGGCATGAGTTGAATAATGATCAAATTAAAACTTTTTACCTGTAAGATATGTCATTTCTGAAATATTTTTTTCACCAACCTAGAGGAAAGAAATGAATTGTTTCTTTTTCTTCTAATATCGTGTCTCAAAAGATTTTCATCACAGCTACCAAATTTTCTTCTTGTAATTTGAGATTATCCTTGAAATAAAGATATGTTTTTTAATGTGAACTGTTAAGAAATCACGTACTCTTTGCAATAATGTCTCTTCTTCAATGTAAAAGTCTTTGGCTTTGTTGCAATCTTGTTGAAGTAAACCTGAGATTATTCTATACCACAAAAACAAAATCTCTCCAAGATTTTCTAATGTGTTTTGTGTTTATAAATTCTTTTTCATGTCCCCAAAACAGTTAGAACCTGAGGTTTATAGTGTTTAAGGGATAACTGTTAAAGAAAGAATTTAAATTGTAATAGATATATCATAATGCAATTTTTAAAATGGAGTCATCTGGGGGATCCTTGGGTGGCTCAGCAGTTTGGTGCCTGCCTTCCGCCCCTGGATGTGATCCTGGAGTCCTGGGATCCAGTCCCACATCAGGCTCCCTGCAGGGAGCCTGCTTCTCTCTCTCTCTCTCTCTCTCTCTCTCTCTCTCTGTGTGTGTGTGTGTGTCTCTCTTGACTAAATTTTTTTAAAAAAATCTTTTAAAAAGTAAATAAATCTTTTAAAAAGTAAATAAAAGGCGCAGCGGTTTAGCGCCTGTCTTTGGCCCAGGGCGCAATCCTGGAGACCCGGGATCGAATCCCACGTCGGGCTCCCGGTGCATGGAGCCTGCTTCTCCCTCTGCCTGTGTCTCTGCCTCTCTCTCTCTCTCTGTGTGACTATCATAAATAAATAAAAATTTTAAAAAGTAAATAAAAAATAAATGAAGTCATCTGTATCGTGAAGTTCCATTTTCTGATAGTACAAACTGGATTCTGTAGCTGATCCTCCAATGAAAACAAATTAAAATGCTAAATCAGGTGTATTTGTAAATCTTTTCAAATACCTATATCTAACAAGACAGTAATACTCAGAGGCCGAAATATAAGTGAGGGCAGAAATTCAGCAAGGTAAATAGAGAATTTAAAATAGGTTATTCCTTGGAGAAAGCCAATTTCTGAGCTTAGGAATTTGAAGCCTTGGCTTTCATGGTTTTAAAAGGAGCAGAAAACAATGCCCCATGCATGCACAAATAAGAGTTGAATAGAAGGAGAGGGGAAAGAGAATGAACCATGAGAGATATTTGAATAAACAATGACTTAAAGTTTCTAAAACTTACAGAGGACCTCTCTCCACAGATTCAGAAAGTATCATAAATATCAGGTATGATTAAGAAAGAGAAATCCACATCGCAATGAAACTATCAAAAACCAAAGAAAAAGAGAAGTTCTAAACAGAACCAGAAAAAAGGAGGAGGGGGGAAGACAGATTACTATAAAGAAATAATAGTTGTGTTAACAGCTGATTATCATTTGTGACAGTGGAAACCAGAGATGGTGGGCTTATATGTATGCTGCAAGAAATCAGCTACCAGCATTCTAAATCCAATTAAAACGTGTAATCCAAATGTATCAGTGTATAATATATTGAAAATGAACTGCAAGCATATAATGCGTACAATTTACTCAAGCCCCTCCGTTGTACATCCCATCCTTTACCACTGGCACCAGACAACCACAGATAAGATATTTTTGCCAATAGAGCATTTTATGTTCTTTTTTGCATGAATGGCATCATACAAAATGTACTTTTTGTATGGACTCTTTCACTTAGCATAATGATTTTGAGGATGATTCATGTTGCATTATGAATCAGTATTTCATTGTTTTTTTTTTTTATTTTGGAATAATATTCAGTTGAATAGATTTGCCAAATTTTTAAAAATTCATTGACAGACATTTAGGTTGTTTCCATTTTTTGGCTATTGTGAATAAAACTGTTACAGACATTCACTTTTGTGTGGATATTTTTTTTATTTCATACCTCAAATAAAATGCCTGGATCATGAGGTAGGTATTTGTTTACTCATTAAAGTAAGTGTGGGCGTCAAAATGGCTCAGTCAGTTAAGCATCTGCCTTTGGTTTGGGTCAGTATCCCAAGGTTCTGGAATCAAGCCCAGCATTGGGCTCCCTCCTCCATGGGAAGCCTGCTTCTCCCTCTCCCTCCACATGCTGCTCCCCCAGCTTGTGCTTTCTCTCTCTCTCTGTCAAATAAATAAAATCTTAAAAAATAATAAAAAAAATAAAGTGTTAATTTTTTAAAGTACTTGTAAGCATATGAGAGTTTCAGTTGCTTCACATTCTCATGAATATGTGTATCTTTGCTAATTTTAATGTCAGTGTTCTACTGGTACGCAGTGGCATCTCATGGCCTCGACTTATATTCTCCTAATGATGTCAAACCTCATTTTATGTCATAATGACCACTGTTTTCTAAAGTATCTATTGAAATTCTTTGCTTGTTTTTAAATTGGGCAGTTCATGTTCTTATTTTTTAATTAAGAAAGCCTTTATATATATTCTAGATATATTTTTTGTCAGAAATATGTATTGCAATAATTTATTCAAGTCTGTGGCTTATCTTACATTTCCTTAGTGGTGTCTTTTGAGGAGAAAAAGTCTGTAATTTTGATAAGGTCCAATTTACCAATTTTTTTCTTTTGTGGTTCATGCTTTTTGTGTAGTATCTAAGAAAAAGTTTCTACTCAAAATTGCAAAAAAAAAAATTCAACTTAAGATTTCTTCTAGAATTTTTTTACTTTTAACTTTTCTATTTAAGTCTATAATCTACTTCAAGTTGATTTTTGTGTATAAGGTAAGGTAAGGATTGATGTTTACTTTTTTATATGAATATCCATTTGTTCTCACAGTATTTGTTGAAAAAACTTTCCTTTCTTTAATAAATTGCCTCATCACCATTGTTGAAAACAAGTTACTACATAGGTATGAGTCTATTTCTGTATTCCTAATTCCATCCCATTGATCTATATATCTATCCTTTCACTAAAACCATTCTATGGGTAAGACACCCTGAAACCAATAAATAAAACAAAAGAGGTTATTCAAAATACATTAATAACTTAAAATTATATGGACTAAATGTTTCAATTTAAGAAAAAGAAAATGATAAACTATTTAATTCAACTATATCTTATTTATAGGAATTATATCAAAAACATATAGAAAGTACAAAAGCATAAAAATATAAATTTATATGCTAAGCAAATACTAACCAAAGGAAAGCTTGCATAATTTCCATTAATACCAACAATTCATTCATAAACTAAGAGCATTACTAGAAGTAGGTCAACACATTATGATAAAAGTTTCAATACACACAGAAGAATATCAGTTCTAAAATAATATGCAACTAATAACACAGTTTCAGTGAACATAAAGCAAAAATTACATAAATACAATTAGAAATAGAAAAACCTACCAATATAGTAGAATGTTTTTAATATACCTTTCCCATTAATAAGACAACTCAGGTACCATATAATAATATAGCCCAAACGAAATGCAAAAAGTGTTCTTAAAACGCATAGATCAAAAGAAATCCCCTCAAAATATTCCCACCAAATATTCCACATCCAAAAATATCTGTAGCCCTCCACCCTCATGGATTTATCACCTCATTACTCTCTTACCAAAAATTCCAAGCTCTTAATATGCCTGAAAGGTAAAGAAATATGATTGTTTCTATTTACATTAGGAAAAGTAACACAGATTCTACAACAAAGAAACCTAATAAATTCCAGTTACTTTAACAAAATAAAAGTTTATTTTTTTATTCTCATTATAATCCAATCGAAGGTTTCCTTCCATATGATTCAGGGACTCAGGTAGCTTCTACTTAGTAATTCCAGTTAAGTCCACAGAAACTTAAATCTGTTAGTGGATCTTCTGCATCCAACCAGAATTTGTGGGAAGAGAAAGAGTAGAGTTTAAATTTTTATGGACCAAACTTGGAGGTGGCATGAAAACTTCTACAGGATTTAGTCATATGACCAGACATAATTGCAAGGGAGGCTGAAAATTATCATCCAATAGTGTGCCCAGGAGGTAAATAAAATGGTTTTAAGATACACATAGCAGTGTCTTTCACAATACCACACCATCCTTCTTAAGTATAGAGCAAATGTTTCTATTTCACTCCATAAACATTTTCTTTTCTTTTTTTTTTTAAGATTTTATTTATTTATTCATGAGACACACAAAGACAGGCAGAGACATAGGCAGAAGGAGAAGCAGATTCCCTGCAGGGAGCCAGCCCCGTGTGGGACTAGATCCCAGGACTCTGGGATCACGCCCCGAGCCGAAGGCAGATGCTCAATCACTGAGCCACCCAGGCATCTCTCTATAAACATTTTCTATCTGTAATATCATTTGTATGATATGATTATATAATTCCTTTCTTAACCTCTTGTGCTCTTTTCCACTCTATGTCCTTGATACTTTCAGAGAGAGTGATGCAGTAAGAGAACAACTAAATACAAATTATTACCTTTTTTTATATTAAGGAATGATCTCCATATAGTAAAAATCTCATTTTAGTGAACAGCTTTGAGTTTTGACAAGTACATACAGTTGTTCAGTCTGTACCACAATCAAGATACAGAATAATTCCATTGACCATCCTTTCCCCAAAAAATTCCCCTTTGTGTTTGTGGTCAACTTTTACCCCAACTCCCCTCCTCATAACTACTGATATATTTTCTGTTAAAAACTAGCATACCAATTTTTAGCAGCTTTATTCATAATTGCCAAAAACTAGAAATAACCCAAATGTCTTTCTACTGGGCAATAAACAAAACTATTATTTTTCAATGCTAAATTAGGCCATTTATGAGCACATAATAAGGGTTCTAAAATGTGGTATATGAGCAAGTTATATCATATTAAGCTATAGTCTTAGTTCTACACTACTTTTTAGAACTAAAGTTTGCTATTTTGTTGTCGTTTTCGGATTTCAAAGAACTATCAGTTCTCTTCAAGGAGACAATGGAAAGAGAAGAGAGCTGATGTCTGTTTGGCGAATGTGTGAGATTGAAATATCTATTAGGTCAAAAAAAGATTGTGAGAAGATTACTCCAGATGAGACAGTCAGTCGTTGGCGCTAAGCAATTTCAGCTGTGTCCTAGATTCCAAAAGCAAAGTCAATACTGAGTATAGTGCTTCTTCAAAACCTCACGAAGGTCTTATTGATGGCTGGGCTCTCACAATGAATATCCATTTCCCAGTCATTAGGCAAAAGTTTCAACCAATACATTCTTAGTAAAATAGGCCAGTTTTAAAGACAATATTACGTGTGAACCATTCAGACTTTCAACATGCCTAGACATAAACCTAAAACTACTTGGTTTTAAAGAAATGCTTGTTACATGCTATCTCTCTCACCTTATATTTATTCTATTTTTTTCATTGAGATGTAATTGACATACATTATATTAGTTTCATGTGTATAACAATGATTTTATATATTATAAAATGTTTGTATATATATTTGTGTATATATTTGTATATATGTATTTGTATACATTAAAAAATGATCACCACAATAAATCTAGTTGCCATCTGTCACCACACACAATTACAATTATTTTTCTTGTGATCAGAAGTTTTAGGATTTACTCTCTTAGCCATTTTCAAATACACAATACAGTATTATCAACTGTAGTCACCATGCTATACATTATATCTCCAGGACTTATAACTGGAAGTTTATACGCCACCCTTAAATTTAATGTTTTATTTTGAGTTTTACCTAATATTTAATTGTTTCATGTGTAACTCTTTTATAATTAGGTTCTGATTTTTTTTCTCTAATTGTTATAGAACATTCCCAATTTCAAAAGACATGAACAGAAATCTCACAGAGGGAGACACAGACAATGCCAACAAGCACATAAGAAAATGCTCCGCATCACTGGCCGTCAGGGAAATACACGTCAAAACCACAATGAGATCCCACCTCACACCAGGGAATGGGGAAAATTAAGGCAGGAAACCACAAATGTTGGAGAGGATATGGATAAAGGGGAACCCTCCTGCACTGTTGGTGGGAATGTGAACTGGTGCAGCCACTCTGGAAAACTGTGTGGAGATTCCTCAAAGAGTTAAAAATAGATCTGCCCTATGACCCAGCAATTGCACTGCTGGGGATTTACCCCAAAGATTCAGATGCAATGAAACGCCGGGACACCTGCACCCCGATGTTTCTAGCAGCAATGGCCACAATAGCCAAACTGTGGAAGGAGCCTCGGTGTCGCTCGAAAGATGAATGGATAAAGAGGCTGTGGTCTATGTATACAATGGAATATTACTCAGCCATTAGAAACGACAAATACCCACCATTTGCTTCGATGTGGATGGAACTGGAGGGTATTATGCTGAGTGAAGTAAGTCCATTGGAGAAGGACAAACATTATATGGTCTCATTCATTTGGGGAATATAAAAAATAATGACAGAGAATAAAGGGGAAAGGAGAAAAAAATGAGTGGGAAATATCAGAAAGGGAGACAGAACATGAGAGACTCCTAACTCTGGGAAACGAACTAGGGGGTGAGGGAAGGGGAGGTGGGCGGGGGGTGGGGGTGACTGGGTGAATGGCACTGAGGGGGGCACTTGATGGAATGAGCACTGGGTGTTATTCTATATGTTGGCAAATTGAACACCAATAAAAAATAAATTTACAAAAAAAAAGAACATTTCCAATTTAATTCTCCACAACGTACTTAGAGAAATCTACACTATACCACTGACAATGAAAAGCTTGATACCTATGTGTTGTAAAAGCTTTGACAAGACCTATGTCTAATCTGTTGACAGGATCCTAGGAAGGTGATTTGCCAGAAATATAAGGGAAAAAATCACCAAAATCCAGAGAAATGCGGCTGATGCATGCTGGAGGTTTCTCAACCATGTTTGAGAACCATCAGAAAAAAAAAAAAAAAAAAGAGAACCATCAGAATGGTACGGGGGATCAGTTTTACATTCTAAAAGGAGTGTCCACAACAGAAGGAAAGTGTGAAAAAGATAAAGGTCATTATCACCCATTGCAGTAGACTGAAGCCTGAGACACCCACACAGAGGCATCTGGCCCAGGTATGAGCAGCTGGGTTAGCCTGGCATCAGAGCAGGATTAGTGAACCACTGGTATAGTTCTAGGCTTCAGATTCTTAGGGAGTCCCCCAGGCAAGCATTTCAGAAGTGCGACGACCCAGATAATCAAGTGCAACAAGAAGATTCATGATAGTCACATCTCAGGCACCACCTATTCCACTTCACACAGAGGAAGAACGTTACAGAGGCTCGGTTCCAGTGACCCCTGGAGGAGCATGAACTGAACTGCAGAGTGCCAGCGTCAGCCTTAGGGGATTCTTAGGCTCAAAACCTTGTGGCCAGGAGAAATAGGTGTTAGTACAATAATATTCCATCACTATTTAGTATTCAGCAAAAAGCAGACAGTTCATTCATGTATTTACTTTGACTAAATACATGGTAAATAGCTCTCAGAGAATGTCTTCCAACACCAGTTTGGACTTTTCCTCACATCTAAAAGAAATTCAAATTTTAAATGGGATAGCATCCAGAGTTAATTTTCCACTGTCACTTCTTATATTCTTATTTCAACTTCTATAATGCACTGAAAACTAATGGCATTTTAATAGTAAAAAAAATGAGTCACAGGTAATCAATTCTATTTTGTCAGGTTGAAAACACATTTGTCGAGAGCATACAATGAACAGTAAAGGTTAACACACTATTTTGAACTCTTTTCGAAATCAACTGCAATGACTCAGGGTTTCTCCACAGATAAAACAGCAGATGTTTTTCTACCAAGGTTAACTTTCTCTTGGAATTTACTGGGTAAAACCACACAAGTAAATATAAGCGGAATTTTCTTATTTTCTTATATTCGGAATTTATTCGGAATTTATTCGGAATATATTCAGAATTTTCTTATTATTAATTCTCTTATTGGACCAAGACTTTGGAAATAAAAATGGAATGTCTCATATCATCAGAAGAATTTGAAATCTACTCTAAATTGCATCCATGTTCTAAAAATAGTATTTGGAAACATGGATCAACTGAATGATTCTTTTTTTATTGGTTAGAATCTTCAGAAAAACATTTTGAGGAAATAATAAACCACAGTGGTTGATGACAGTCCTTTGAAGTCAGTTAATCTGAGTTCAAATCCCACCTCTAAATCCTACCTTAAACTGGGGTATGTCTTCTTTAGCAATCAGCTTCTTTTCTGTTTCACCTTCCCCCCTAGCAAGGAGACAACACCAATACCTCCCTGCAACTGAGCGGGTTGACCAATGTTTGTGGACTGCAGCTCCTCCAGCTGTGAAAGTGAGCTGTTGATCCTGGTCTCACAGCCTTATTGTAAGAACTGATGAAACTTGCTAAACACATTAAATGTGAGGAACTATATAGATCTCCTGATTAGGGGGTGCCTGGGTGCCTCAGTCAACCATTGCCTTCTGCTCAGATCATGATCTCTGGGTCCTGGGATGAAGTGGAGCTCTGCTCAGCAAGGATTCTGCTTCTCCCTCTCCCTCTGTTCCTCCACTAGCTTGTACTCTCCTTCTCTCAAATAAATAAATAAAATCTTTAATAAATACACAAATAAATATTCTCATTAGGTTGCTTTGTATTATTCGTGGACCACGGTGGTGTACGAATAATCCATACGGATTAGCAAGTAATTAAATAAATATATCATTAACATAATTTGTCAGGAGAATTATCTAGTCAATTGTCAAACAGGGTCTCCGGCTTTTAGGCAAATTAGAAAATCACATTTGGAAATGGCCTGATTTACCCTCTCTTTGCCTTTGTGTCACTGAGTGGGTTCATTATGGAGATAAATGGCCACCAGGCATGACCACACAAACCCATTTTACCTCATGACCTGGTCAAATCTGAATGCAGGTGGGCATGTGAGATAAAAATGCAGCTGAACCTCAGCACTATTCTTACTTCATCAGTTTTCAGCTCGGGGTTTCTTCCAGAAGAGAGTTTATTTTTTATTGCTTCACCTCGGTCTCTCAAACCCTAGAGTATAACATTTCTAGAGATTTCTGCACAGCAATGAGGATTTTTCCACACAAAAACAATGTCTCAGACTTTTGCCATTGTTCTGACATATTCCTTATGTCTTTTTCTCCTTCAGACCCCAATGCTAAACTCCAAGGGTAGCTTATTTAAACTTGTTTTCACATCATACAGTCATACAGGAAAGTTTAATACAGTTGCAATATCTCTGAAATCTCCTTTTGTTAATGTCCTCCAAGTGATAGCATTCACTATTATCCCTTTTTTTTACAGTTGTTAAGGATTAGAAGTTATTCTTTTTTATTTTTTTGAAGACTTTATTCATTTATTCATAAGAGACAGAGAGAGAGAGAGAGAGAGAGAGAGAGGCAGGGACACAGGCAGAGGGAGAAGCAGGCTCCATGCAGGGAGCCTGATGTGGGACTCGATCCCGGGTCTCCAGGATCACGCCCTGGGGGGAAGGCAGGCACCAAACCCCTGAGCCACCCAGGGATCCACCTATTCTTTTTTTTAAAACAGAAGATTTATTTGAGAGAGACAGAGTAAGAGCATGGGTCAGGGGAGAGGCAGAGGAAGAAGCAGACGCCCTGCTGAGCAGGGAGCCCAATGCCAGGTTTGATCCCAGGACTCCAGGATCATGACCTGAGCCGAAGGCAGACACTAAAGTGACTGAGCCCACAGGTGCCCAAGGAAGTTATTCTTAAAGAGAATTTTAAGGTAATAACCAGTAACCTTACTATGGACCTCAGAATTCACAGCACTCAGGAGCTGGAAGCTTCTTGACATTTAAATATATTTAAGTGTCTCTGCCTGGGCATACTGTCAACTTTGGAATTTGTATAAGGCAGGTGTAATAACATACATAAAGACAGAACACTTTTAAATTTCTATAATGAAATATCTAATATATACAAATAGTAGTATGCAGGCTAACTTCTTTCACTTGGTGGTAAGTAATTAAGTTTCCTCCATATTTTTTCATGACACAATAGCTCATTTCTTCTTAGCACTGAATCATACTCCATTGTCTGGATTTACCAGTTTATTTGTCCAGCTTGTTAATCCTGAAGGGCATCTTGGTTGCTTCCAAGTTCTGGCAATTGTGAGAAAAGTTTCTATATACATTCATGTGCAGGGATTTGTTGGGATATACCTTTTTAACTCATTTAGGTAACTGCCAAAGAGCACAATTACTGATGATAGGGTAATAGAATGTTTAGTTTTCCACCAGTATTTGGTCTGTTAGCATTCTGGATTTGGGCCACTCTAGGAGGTCTACAGTGGTATCTCATTGTTGTTTTCATTTGTAATTCCCTAATGATGTATGATGTTCATCATCTTTTCACACACTTACTTATCTTCTGTCCATCTTTTATTCTGGAGTTGGGACAAATAGAGATGTACCATGGTTCAATTTTACTCTAGGTGGATAACAAATCGTGGTATGGGAGCAGAGAGGCAAGAACAGAAGTAGGTGGACCACCTGGGAAGAGTGTACAATAGTTCATGCAAGAGATTTATGATGACCTGGACTGGGAAAGAAACGATGGTGAAGCTGCCAGATTCACTATAAATTTTAAAGTTATGGGCTCATAAGATTTGCCAAAAGATTGTATCTGGAGAATGAGGAACAAGAAAGTGTAAGGAAGATTCCTCCTCCCCATCATCATCATCATCATCACTACTATTATATTTATTGTGTGTCAGGCAGTATGCTAGGTTCAGTTCTTCACATGCATTTTCCCTTCCTGTTCCTCACAATAACCCTTGAAGTATTAGTATGATATCTGTTTTATAGGTGAGGAAACAGGCTCAAAGAAGCTAAGCAACCCAGTTAATAAGGAGAAAAGTCAAGTTTTAAATTAAGTCCTGCCACTAAAGCCCAAGCTCCTCCCTCTGTGACCCTGACTCTCATCCTGTTACCATGTCTATGGTGTCAGGCTCATCCTTCACTCAAGCAGTACTTGCTCAGCCTTCCCCGTTACGCTGAGTAATCATAGGAAATCATTTTGTTTCTTATTTCAGTTTTTAATAAGTCATTTTATGCAAGAGTCTTGTGATATAGTTGAGCATCATAGTTTTCATTGCAATTTCTTATTTATCCATTTATCTTGCTTAGGAAGAGGTTTTTATTCACACTCATTAGGTGCCAGCCTATTTGGAAAAGCTCCCTATGTTGTACTGGCCAAGATACAGTCTTAAATTGGTAATATGAACAATATGAACTGGTGTTGTATTTCAGTTTGTCCTCTTTTTTTTATGATGCCGAGAAAGAGAAAAGCAGTCCCTGGCATCCACAAGTTGGCCTGGCACTCTCACGTAGGACTTGGTGTACTTCTGGGTGCAGGGGCACCTATGTAGCTCAATCATTTAAGAGTCTGCTTTCAGCTCAGGTCATGATCCTGGGTCCTGGGATTAAGCCCTGCTTCAGGCACCCTGCCCAGTGGGGAGCCTGCTTCTCCCTCTCCCTCTGCCCCTTCCCCCCACTTGCGCTCACACGATCTCTCTCTCTGCCTCAAATAAATAAATAAAATCTTTTTTTTTAATGATGTTCTATGGCCGTGATGGATCAAGATAAAAACAAGATCACCATGTGTGTCTAACACAACAAAACATGAACATTGGCAAAGCCACATTAAGGACCAAAGATCCCTATCCCAACTAGTATGAGTAAATACCTTACCCTAGTCTGAACTTCTGGGTAAGATTATTTAAGACATTTCTTATGGGATGAACTGTGACCCATCAAGATTCATATGTTGAAGCCCTAAACCCCAGTATATCAGAAGTAACTATTTTTGGAGGTAAGATCTCTAAAGAGATAAGTTAAAATTAGGTCACCTAACTCAATATGATAAAGTCATTATAAGAGAATATTAGAGTAGAGAGACAGAGGGAAGACCATGTGAAGACGAAAAGAGAAGATGGCCATCTACAAGGCATGGAGAGAGGCCTCAGAAGAAACCAACCCAAACAACATCTTGCTCTTAGACTTCTAGCCTCTAGAATTGTGAAGATATAAATCCTGTTTTTAAGCCACCCAATTGGTGATAATTTGTTATAGCAGCCTGTGGTATAATAGGAAATATATTTGGTCTTCATCCTGGTTTCTGACACAGAACTAAAATTCTAGTGGTCCCCTAAGTGACAGTGTGTCTTGCCATTCATAGCAAGACACACTTTGGAGCACACTTGAGGTTATGCTAATGGGATGACTTAAGATGGGGTCCTTACATAGGCTTAGGATGGAGCTGGTCACTAGAAAGACCAAGTGATTATAGGGTTGGAATTTCAGCCCCAGCCACCAACTACTGGGAAAGGTAGGAGAATGGCAGGCAGGAGGTTAAACCTAAAAGGCTCAAGAACTCTTCAGCAACAAGATTTGATGAGCTTCTTTTGTGGTTCATGCTTTTTGTGTAGACAGGAGCTCCTGCTCTTGAGACCCTTCCAGAACTCACTCTCTGTACCTCTTCACTTGGATGTCCACCTGTATACTTTATGATAAACTGATAAAGTAAGTAAATGTTCTCCTGAGTTTTGTGCGCTATGATAGCAGGTTAGCAAACCATAGGAGGAAGCTGAGGGAAACCGATTTATAGTCAGTCATTCAGAAATACAGGTGACAATTTGAATGGCATCTGAAGTGGAGTCAGCTTTGTGGGACTGAGCTCTTAATATGAAGTATCTGATGCTGTTTCCATAAGGATGGTGTGAGAATGAAGTTAAATCTGTAGGATACCCAGTTGGTGTCCAATGAGAATTGGAGAATTGCTTGGTGGTGTTGGCAAATGTTAGTCATAGACATCTCCCTCTTTACACCAACACCCTCTCCCTGACAGCAGCAGATCTAAAATAAAGCTCTGCTTTCTTAAACCATCCCCAAATCCTTAGGACAGCCCCAAATGCTATAAGTCCTTCCTTACTACTTCTTACTGAGACACCACACTGTCCCCAAAGTGTGTGTCCCTGCCTCCATCTAAAGATGTGTATCTTGGTCGACTTTGGTTGAATAGCATTGACAGTGTCTTGAGTTCATTGAGAGGTTTCCTTTGTTACATACTCTTGGATGTTTATAATTATCAGTTTCACTGAAGTACCAAATATTTTCCCACCCAAATGATTCCAGTGCAAATCAAGGGGACACACAGTTTAAAGGCACACCCCACCATCTTACACCCCATCTAACAAAAGACAGGGCTCTTGCATCTTGAAAAGACCCTCAACACTCTTGGTCAGGCCTCCCTGCACTATTGAGCAAGATGCCAGGTACTTCATACAACTGATTTTGTTTAATAAATGCTTTTATCCGCCAGGTGAACAGACATTAGCTTCCTCGATTTTAAGTAAAGGCTACACTGATGAAACCAATGCTAAGCCAGAATTTCAGTTCAGTTCTAGCTCCATCCAACTGCAGGGATTTCTATAAGACTTTGGTAACTTAAAGCATCCTATCCAAAGGACACTTCCAAATTTAGGGAAGTCACCCACTTATTAGGGATGATTTCCATCCTCAGGTTGCTCCAGACTGCACTGAAGAAAAAGCAAAGGGAATGGAAAAGACAGTATATGTGGTCACTGTTAACAAAAAAGTTCCTTTCCCCCTTCTTTTCCTATGCATGGGTGTGTATACTACTTACAAAGGCACCATGTTGGGTGAAAGAAAAACAGATATAATGCATTGATATGTAAACCACTTTCATAGATTAGATATTTTATAGATTAGACTCGCTATTAGAAGCTTCCATAAAATGAGCATTCAGTAAAAATTTTTGAAAGAATGAATAAAACGTTTTACATTTTCCTCCTCTATCCTCACAAAAATCCTCTGAGGTAAGGAAAGGAAAAGTGGCCCCAGGAGTGATTTTTTTCTGATCAAGAGATGTTATCTTTTAATTTAGTAAGAGTAAGGAATCATTTCTAAAATTTTTGCTTCAAAGACAACGGCATTTATTTTTCCCATTTTACAGTATAGCTTCTTTCATATCAAACAGACATAAAATTTATCATTTTATAATGTAGTGCTCTTTTCTTTGATCAGCTTACTTCTGAGCTTCCCAGAAAGGATTAATAGAATGATACTTGGGATATAATAAATGACATCAATTATCTGATTAAAAAGCCATGAATTTTCTATCAAAATGAATTTCAGTATGCATGCTTATATATTTATGAAGTACAAAATAATAGTGGTTTAATAATAAATCATTTTATAGGATTACCGAGGTTTTCATCAGAAAACCTTCAGAATTACAATGGTGGATAAATATCGGTCTGATTGCTATTTGCTGGTTCCTCAGAGCACATCATATCTTGCAAATAATTAGAGACTGAGTAAGCCCTCCAACCAGACCACTTGCCCACATGGTTTGCTCATGACTCAGGTCAACATCTCAAGCTAGAAGGAGAGTCCACCTATTTTTGAGAATACCTGAATATGCGGTGGGCCTGATTCCAAAAATCGTGATTAGAATTTCAGATTTGAGAGGAACAAACACAGAATAAGTCACTGAAGTTCCCTCAGATATTTTTCAGGCATGAGTTCAAGCATAGGCGGGTTCTCTCACAGAGTGAGCAAGTCCTGACTGACACCAGAGAAAACTCACTCCCTAGCAGCCTGACAGTCACTTCAGCTTCCAAATATGAGTAAATCACTCCCAGTCTTACACGGAGAAAATTATAATTGATAGAATTTCATGTTCTGAGATCTGATAAGTAAAGATTTTTATTTTTATGGAGAGCTTTGATATTTCTAGATGGATTCTGAAGTACTGTTATTTTTTTTCTTAAATTTGCTACTTTAAATGGAGTCAGTTTCTAACAGGTCCCTGAGCCACTAGATAGCAGGTTTCTGCCTCACTCTGTCCCTTCTGTCGGCAGAGGTCCGACTGCATATTAATCTCATCATGGGGCACGTGGTGGGCTCAGTGGGAGAGCATCTACCTTTGGCTTGGGTCGTGATCCTCTCATAAGTAAATAAATAAAATCTCCTTTGAAAAAAATCTAGCCACATTGAGAATGGTATTAGAAAAATCATCTCTGGTTTGACCAAGTTCCCCTATATCTACTCAAAACATCATGATTTATAACATGATTTCATAGGATTATTGAATTTGTAGTCTATAAATAAATTAGTGCATGCTTTCTAAGATTAAAATAGTCTATAAAGGGAGACTATGACTAAGGAAATCATGTTTTAGACTGAAATTTTCAATTTAAAAAAATATAAAGGAACTAGAGATTTCTGATACAATAATTGGGCCTGTGCAAAATAGGCCTGTAAGTTCCAGAATTCTGGGGTAAGGAGTGGGAAAAATGGACAAAGGTGGTCAAAGAGTACAAACTTCTGGTTAAAAATAGAGAAGTCCTAGAGATGTAATGCACAGCATTATCATAGTTAATAATACTGCATCTGAAATTTGAAAATTGATAAGGATAGGTCTTAAAAGTTCTCATCACAAGAAAAAAATTTGTAACCATGTGTGGCGATGGATGGTAACTAGACTTACTGTAGCAAACATTTCACTATACATACAAATATTGAATCATCATGTTGTAATCCTGAAACTAATACAATGTTATATACCAGTTATATCTCAAAAAAATTGTACCATTCTGAACACCAGTTTCTCATGGATGGTCCGTATACGAGGGCATGCATACACACACATCTTTCTCTATCTCTCCCTCTCTCCTCTTCCCTCTTGGCTCCCAGAGAAAACAAGCAGAATTAATTAGCAATAGGTTCAAAGATCTGTTCAAATAAATTTACAACTTGTTAGAAAGCTCAGTAAAGGGGATTATTCTCACATTGGCCATGTAAAATCTGGAAAACAGCAAAAGTTCTCAAAGAAATGAATACTAAAAAGTAGGGAAGTATAGTTCTTAAAAGTCAGATTATTCACTTTTGTGAAGACTTTTCTACACTCTCCAGGTCCTGTATATTCTCTGGGTTCTGTGAGGCATAAGTAGTTACAGTGAAGTAGGGAATGACATGGTGATGTGGACATTTGAGACTAAGAAGGTGACAAAATCTTAAATCCCGAAGCTTGACCAAAGCCAACTGGCAACTGGGTCACTGAGCACAGCAGAGCCTTGCTATGGATTCCAGTGAGCCAGGGAGCAGAGGTGTCCCCAGAGCAGCAGGCACGGATCCGCACTGTTAGGTCACTTTCAAGGATAGCTGGCATGGAGAGAGCTTGAGTGACAGTGTGGGCTTCTGGATGTAGGTCCTTTCTTATCAGATAATAACACCGAGTGAAGAGTCCAAGAAGTGTCCTGGAGAGAATCTCCCATACACATTTGAAGGGGTGTTTCAGCTGATACGTTTTAGTCCCTCTGAAATGAGAAGTGTCAAGAAAATTAAAAGAGAAGCTCTGAAGTGAGACACTCAGTAGAGAAGAATAGTATCAAGGAATTTCAGCTTCTGCTGGCTCAGAAGAGTGGAACTGTTCTTTTTTTTTTTTTTTTCTATTTTAAGTAGGTCATTCTGTTTGATATAAACTCTTTGAGATATATATATCTTTAAAATTCCCACAAGTACAAAAGAAAAATTCTCTAAACATCCAAATTGACCCAAAGGTTACATAGCTCTCAGAAAAGAAAAAGTGTGTGTTTCTTATCTATTATTGAATTGGATGTGTTGTTTTCCCATCTTATCTTCCTGGGGTAAATATCAAGTTAAAGGATAATATCAAGTTATATTCATGAAATCTGATTTTCCTCGTGTCAAGGCAACTCCCTGAATGAAGAGGCTTGGATTCTTTCAGGCCTGAAAAATCCTCCCTCATGTTTTTTTTTAAATTAATATGTCATCTGCATATACCAAATACACCAACTGAATTAAAAGAGTCGTAAATGTATCTTGGTACTAGAACAATTCATTCTAGCCAATAAATTAAAGATTTTGAGGCCAATGCTCCAGGAAAATAAGCATCTGATGTTTTATAAGGAATTTCCAATAAGTACTTGTGACTTTTCACAAAATAGTATTACACACACACACACAGTTCAGTTATTTGAAATTTTGACAATAATTAAAGTTACAGGGTCCCCTAAACCATTTATTACCAAACCCTGTGTATCCAGGTTAACAGTGTTTTTTTTCACTTACAATGAATGTCCGGCTTGGGTCGGACATTCACTGACTTTTAAATAAGAGTAAAAATAAAAATGTTTTTCCTGTGCTTACAGTGGCATAAAAGAACACAGAAAAATATCACCTCTTTAAAAGCACTTCCCTCACACTTTTGACTTCTCATACTAGTATCTGCCCCCAAAGATGACATTCTGTCTTCCTTTACTTTAAATTGTTTGCCATCACAATGTCCATCAAAAGCAAGTTTATTCCCAAGACAGATGCAAAGCATAGCTTTTCCATAGTGTTTTCAAGGGCAATGAGTCATTTGTCCATCAGTCAAAATCTACATAGTCATATTCACAAAGCAACGGGAACTGTTTTTTGGAGTCTCTGGATAGCCAGAGTTACTTTCAACATAGCAGGATCGATCGATCATCAATTTACCAAGCCATAGAAAGACTTTTACTACCTATTTTGCTCCCTTGTTAAAGTCCCTTGGATTGTCACCACCTCAGGGAAAGTGGGAGAGCTTTCTCACCAAAAGCGTAGCATCAGCAAAGCCATCCAGCAGCGTATCTTGCCCTTTTAAAAATCTCAGACCCCTCTAGGAATCCAAGAAAATTTCTTGGACAAAAAATTTCTCCAGAAATAAATACACGTGGGAATGATCACAAACATGTGTTTCAGGCATTCCCACATTTCCAAGTTCAGTCATGGATCCTAGGTTTTAAAAGGCTTGCCCATGGCTTTTGAAAAGGGTTCAGTTGCCCAGGGAGGTTATTGTTTGGTAGTTCTGTGCTACCCGTGTCTACATTGTGGCTTAAGATGGTGACCAGTGGACAGAAAACATTCAACTCTAGGGGCACCTGGGAGGCTCAGTAGTTAAAGATCTACCCTCAGCTAAGGTCCTGATCCCAAGGTCCTGGGATCAAGCCCCGCATTGGGCTCCCTGCTTAGTGGGGAACCTGCTTCTGTCTCTGCTTCTCTGCCCTGTCCCTTGCTCATGCTCTCTCTCTCAAATAATTAACTAAACAAGAAAAAAAAAGAAACCATTTGACTAAGAAAAGAAAAAAAAGAAAACATTTGACTCTATTAACTGCTATCCAACAATGGCTGGAGTTTTATTTCCTCCCTACACTATATTCCATTTCTCCCCCTAATTAAAGACCACCCTTGAGTTAGTCCCTTTCTCCCTCTAAACACAACCTCTATTTTTAGAAACGTTTTCTCCCTTTCAGAAGACTCTTAGCATCTGTTTTAGCCACATGTTACTGCCTAGGCTACACACAAAGAAACTCGCTCTCCAACACTCCAGACATCTCTCTATCACTGCATCCCCAACCCTTTCTTTTGTCGGAAATTTTTCTTATTCCATATTAAATGCCGGTTAAACACACAAATTGGCTCCCTCACCATATGCCTCACATTCTTCAGTTTCCCTGGTACATTTAGAAAGCATCAGAGTCACTGCCAGGCTCTCTGTCAATGTCCCTTCGGGTTACAGGCCTATCTCTTGGCATCAACAATGAGAATGAGAATTCTCTGGGCTAATCTATACATTACGTCTACCCTCCAACTCATGTTGAACTCCCTTCTATCCCTCTTTTTAATTTGTATTTTATTTAATTAATTAGTAATTTATATTGTCTGGCTGACTAATCTGAAGAGACCATATTCTTAATGAACCAGTAGCTTTTTTTTTTTTTTTTTTTTTTACACAAAGGTCTACTCTTACTAGGTCAGAGGCCAGAAGAACCTAATCTCCTAGGAGTTGGTAATGGTAATTGCCAATCTCTCTGTAGAGAGAGAGACAAACTAGTTGAAATACATCCCCTTGGGGCACCTGGGTGTCAGTGGTTGAGCATCTGCCTTTGGCTCAGGTCGTGATCCTGGAGCCCCAGGATCAAGTCCCACATTGGGCTTCCCACAGGGGATCTCCCCTGCTTTTCCCTCTGCCAATGTCTCTGCCTCTGTCTCTGTGTCTCTCATGAATAAACAAAATCTTAAAAAAAAAAAAGAAAGAAATACATCTACTTTACTACTGTGCAGTTTCTATGGGTTGTCAATGAACCAACTAAGAAAAGAAGAAATAATTTATTAATATATTCATTCATTCAAGAAATATTTACATGACTCCAGACTGTTATCAATCCAGAAGTATGGAAGGAAAAGAGACAAACAATGCTTCTCCTCCATCAAGTTACATTCTTGTTGAAGGATGACAAAAAGTAAACAGAGGATTGAACACGATAACTTCAGATAATGAAAAATAGTATTAAAAAAAATCTGGGTGACATGATGTACACTGGGATCAAAGTTACCCTTAGGTTTGAGAGCAAAGAAGACCTTTCTTGGGAGGAGATACATTTGAGTGGAACCTGATTAAGCAGCCAGTCATGCAAAAATCAGGGAGCAGAGGTTTCTAGGCAGTAGGAATAGCAACTGTAAGGCCGTAAGGTGGGTATGTAGCAGGCAGTTTATCTAGAAACAGAAAGATGTCTGTGTGATTGGAACCAAGTAAGCAAATGGGAAAGTGTCATGAGATAAGGCTGGTGAGAAAGGGCTCATTCCTTCCAGCTCCATGTCACAAGCAAGGGAGTTCAAATTTTAAATATAAGAAAACCAATGGGAAGTTAAGCAGAGGGTGAAATAATCCTATTTACATTTCTGGATTACTCCAGTTGTTATCTGCAAATAGAATGTAATGGGCTAAGAGTAGAAGCAGGAAATGAGAGAAAACCAAACATCAGCACTCTGTACTAAGGACAAACGACTATTCCTCACACAATTTGTGAAAAGTGATTTTGCTTTACCTCTAAACAATACAAATCCTTACAACACAAGTCACAATGTAGTAGAATAGTCCTCTCTTATCCAGGGCTTTGCTTTCCACAGTTTGTTATTCAAGGTCAACTGGGTCTGGAGGCAGATGATCCTCCTCCTGATGCAGCCTTATAGCAGAAGGTCAATGGTAGCCTAACATTACATCACAAAGCTTGCGTCATCAGCTCACTTCATTCCACACGCAGGTGCTTTGTCACCTCAAAGCATCCCAAGAAGGGCTAGAGCCCTACAATAAGATATTTTGAGAGAGAGGGACACCTGGGTGGCTCAGTGGTTGAGCATCTGCCTTTGGCTCAAGTCATGATCCTGGCCGGGGTCCTGGGATTGAGTCCCACACAGGGCTCCCCAGAGGGAGCCTGCTTCTCCCTCTGCCTCTATCTCTGCCTCTCTCTGTCTCTCATGAATAAATAAATATCTTTAAAAAAAAAAACATTTTGAGAGAGAGAGGTCACATTCACATTTTATTCCAGTATATTGTTATAATTGTTCTATTTTACTATTAGTTTGGGTGTTCACCTCTTACTGTGCCTAATTATAAATTAAGTCTATCATAGGTATGTATGTATAGGAAAAAAACTAAAGTATAGATAGGGTTGGGTACTATCCATGGTTTTAGGCATCTACTGAGGGGTCTTGGAACATGTCGCCTCAGATAAGGAGGAACGATTATAAAGATAAAAACTCTAGCTGGCACCATTGTCTAATGAAATGTTTTTGAATGTCAAATCAAAACAAGGAACCATTTTTGCATGACCTTGTTCTTTGTACTTCTTGGAACATTGAAATCTCAGACGCAGAGGATTACCTAAAGTTAATGGTTGCTTCAGGTTTAATCAATTTATTCCTTTGAAAGAAAACATACATAATATGATATTTTAGTTGTGTTTTGACTACAGCTTTGAAGTTTTAAATAACAGTATAGTACTTATAATATTATAGAATACAAATTTTTGGAAGTGCCTGGGATTTTTGCAGAACTGATCCATGTCTGGGTAAAATGATTTCTCCCACTATCACTATGCTTTCAATCATATTAATTGCATTTTATTATTTTATTTTATTTTATTTTATTTTATTTCATATTATTTATTTTTGAGAGGGAGAAAGAGAGCATGTGGTAGAGAAGGAGCAGATCAGGGTGGGCAGGGGGAGAGAGAGAATATTAAGCAGGCTCTACACCCAGTATGGAGCCCAGTGGAGGCTCAATCTCAAGATCCTCAGATCACAACCTGAGCCGAAATCAAGAGTTGGATGCTTAACTGATTGGGCCAACCAAGTGCCTCCTCTTTTTTTTAATGCCTTTTAAAAAGAAGAAACAGCAAGTTCAGCTAGTAGTAAAAAAGAAAAGAAAGAATACAAAAATATATTGATATGATACAATGACCTATTTTTCATTCATCCCCCCTGAATATCTGAATCTTCCAGAGCCAATGGAATCTTCCATTCCAAGAGAATGAGCTCTTTCTTTGGAATGTTCAGCATATTTATTTTTGCCCCTCCTTCCACTTCCAGCAGAACTATTCCCATCTTTGTAATCATTGTCCACTGCCCAGTGCACATGCCTTCTATTTTAGTGGGTTTTTCTCACTGTGGTGGGAGAAGCAATTAATCTAGAGTTGTTGTTTTTTTAATCTAGAGTTTTAATAGCTATTAATGTTTAAGATATTTCTCTGTCTTGATGGCAGGGGAATTCAGAAATCCAAATAATGATGCAAAGATATAAATTTCATTCTAATGGGAAAAACTGTAGACAACACTGAATGCTCTAGAAGCAGAGTGATGCAGGCAGGCTCTCAGGCTCTGCACAAATCCTATCACTAAAGCCCTAAGTGAGTCCCACGTGGAAGCCTACCTTATGGATTGCCGTTGCCATCACTATCATTCCCACACACGGAAGATGCTTAATATTTGAACAGACCAGCTGGGGAGAATCAACCATGTAACAAATACCACCAGATTTTTCTTCCCTAAAGTTCAATTTTCTGTAAAAGTGCTAAGGCTTTGTAACTTTAATGACTTCTTCCTTTTACCCAGGCCTTTTCCACAGATCCTCTTTCTAAAATCTCAAGTCTTACTATGCCAAACAGCAAAAGGCACACATTCAGCACTGTAAATTTTTTAGCTAATTTGCTAGCTATTTTCATCATTCAGATTTGACAGGCCCAAATAAAAAAAAAAATCAATTTCTGTCTCTGATGACAGATAAGAAAAGCCTAAGTATGGCGAAATGGTGTCTTTGTCAATGCTTAATGAATACACTGCATAAAAGGAATAGGCCTGATACATTTTTTTCTCAGAAATCAATAGGAACGCTCTCCATTTTTATATTAATCCACTCTGCATTAAAACCTAGAATTGCAGATTAAGCTTTCATGTCTCTGTACTCATTTCCCAACCCGCCCTATTTGGTGATGTGTTTTTTTTCTAGGCATTGAGCAATTGTCCATCACCCCTGCATTTCACCAGCTCCCTGCAAAGAAGTTATTTGCTGACATGCTGATCTATTAAGCAACATACGAAGAAATCCACAAGCTTGTGTTTCATTGAATCACAATCACAAGAAACTTGAGGAAACCCAACAAAGGGTGGTGAGCAAAGGGAAACTTAATTAGTTTAAGTGAAACTGACTCAGACAAATATGCTAATTTGCTAACTCCACCAGGATCTGGTTTTCTCTATACTCTGTTTTAACTTTCAAGCCACATTTGTGACTGTAGACTATCACAGACCCAGACTTTCGGAGCCAAAGTTGGCATGGGTTTGGTGACAAAGAAGACCAGCCAGGCAGGAAAGCCAGGCCTGGCTCAACTGGGGCTGTTCTCCCAGTCAAGTCAAACAGGGCTCCTAGTGGAGGGGGGATTGTCACCAGTTCCCACGGAAGCAGCTGAGAAGACATCGCAAACAGATGGCAGAGTTGGTCCTAATCAGGGTGTCGAAGTGCAGGTGTGAGCTAGTTGGCAAAACCAGAAAAAGGGTCAATGTGGGGCAGGTTGTATGCCTTTTAGATGATGCTTGAAATAAAAGGTTTTCTTCCTCCACCAACACTGAGATGACTTCACGTAACCATTGGTCAAGTGAGAATTATATTTTGGCCTGAAGGCAATCCTTCCCCAAAGCTTTGAAGCAGTGCGTGCCTGCCTCATAAGCAAAAGTGTCTCAGGGTGACTAATAATAGAAATCCTGGGACCCCTGAGAGGCTCAGTTGATTAGGGGTCTGCCTTTGGCTCAGGCCATGATCCCAGAGTCCTAGGATCGAGCCCCCCATAGGGCTCCCTGCTCAGTGGGGAGTCTGCTTCTCCCTCTCTCTCTGCTCCTCCCCCTTCCCGTGCACACTGTCTCTCTCAAGAGTGTTCTTTCTCTCCCTCTCAATTAAATAAAATCTTTTTTAAAAAAGAAATAAGAGAAATAGAACATCATTAGAATTTTACAATAGTTATTATTGCCACAGGGAAATTCCACTGATGGATGCTTAACTTAGTGGTCAGAACTTTAAGGAGAAATAGGATATTAGCATAGCCTCAAAGTATCACCCATAAGTAAGTATTGTAAGCATTGTGGTGGCTCTTAATTACTGTGGTTCTGGCAGGTGGAGCCTAATTACCCTTTTTTAGAGTTTTATTATCAAGGTCTCACATTCAAGTACAGATTTCTATGAAGTCTGACTCCCCAAGAAAAAGGGAAATAGCAAGGGTTGGCTGTGTCCCCTCGCTGAGAGGGCCTACCCAAGACCCATGACCCCACAATGGGCAGGCAGGTCGGTACCCTTTTTTTTTTTTTAGAGTGATCTGGATTTAGTGACTGGTTTCTAATGAATAGAAAATGGAATGGGAAAAATTAGAACTTCACAGGGGAGAATCCTGACAGCCCCTTAACCAAATGATCAAGGGTAACATCATCTGTATGAGTCATATTGCTATCATGTACCCATTTATATGTCAAGATGAGAAAGCCAATTTGCTCCTGTGGTATTCTTCTCAGAAGCCCATCATTCAAATCCAACTAATAGTAAGATATCATCAGACAGACACAAATTGAGAGCTACTCTACAAAATACCCACCTGGTATTCTTAAAAGTGTTGAAGTCACAAGAAACAAGGAGAGACAGAGAAACCACAAAAGATTAGAGGAAATCTAGGAGACGTGACAATTAATACAACGTGATAGGCTATGTTGGATCTAGAATAGAAGAAGGGCATTAGTGGAAAGCTGGTCAAATGCCAATAGAACTGTAGTTGAGCTAAGAGTGTTGTTCCAATGGTAATTTCTTAGTGGTCGTGTACCATGGTTATGTAAGATTGTAACATTAAAGAAAGCAGGGGGAAAGGTAAAGGAGAACTCCCTGTGCTAATTTTGCAATCCTGTACATCTGAAATTATTTTGAAATGAAAATGTTTTTTAAAAGACTAGAAAAACAGTCTAGCCACTTAATATTTTAGAGAGGAAAAATAAGCCCCACAATCTTCTCTAGCTGCTCAAATGCTATTTCTCGTCACATTATTGTGATAAGTTTCTAGTTAAACAATTGTTTTTCCTATTTCAATTTTTTTTAACTTGAAAGATTGACCTAGGTCAAGAGAATGAGAATACAAGCCACAGACTGAGAGAAATATTTGCAAAGGACATATTTGATAAAAGACTGCTATCCAAAATATACAAAGAACTCTTAAAACTCGACAATGTGAAAACAAACAAACCTATTAAAAATGATTAAAGGGGGCAGCCTGGGTGGCTCAGTGGTTTAGTGCCTACCTTCGACTCAGTGCGTGATCCTGGAGACCCAGGATCAAGTCCTGCATCGGGATCCCTGCATGGAGCCTACTTCTCCCTCTGCCTGTGTCTCTGCCTCTCTCTGTGTGTGTCTCTTATGAATAAGTAAATAAAATCTTTTAAAAAATGATTAAAGGAACTAGATACCTTACCAAAAAAGATATATAGATGGCAAGTAATCATATGAAAAGATGCTCAACATCATACATCCTTAGGAAATTTCAAATTAAACAACAATGACACTCCACTGTATACCTATTAGAATGACCACAATCCAGAACACTGACAACATCAAATGTTGACAAGGATGTGGAGCAACAGGACTCGTATTCATTGCTAATGGGAATACAAAATGGTACCCCCACTTTGGAAGACAATTTGGCAGTTTCTAACAAAACTAAATATACTCTTAAAATGTAATCCAAGAATTATACCCTTTATTATTTACCCAAATGAATTAAAAGCTTGTATGCACACAAAAGCTTACACACAGATCTTTATAGCAGCTTTATTCATAATTACCAAAAACTTGGAGGCAACCAAGATACCCTTAATAAATGAATGAATTAATAAACTGTGGGACATCGACAAAATTGAATTTTTTATTCAGTACTAAAAAGAAATGAGCTATCAAGCCATGAAAAGATATGGGGGAACCATAAATACATGTTACCGGGTTAAAGAAAGTAATCTGAAAATTATATATATGATATGATTCCAACCATACAACATCCTGGAAAGGACAAAACTATTTGGAGACAGTGGTTGCCAGAGATTGAGGGAAAGGAACAGATGAAAAGGTAGAGTTTAGAGGATTCTTTTTTAATAGACTTTATTTTTTTAGAGCACTTTTCATAGCAAAATTGAGAGGAAAATACATAGATTTCCTACATACCCTTCCCCCTACATATGCACAACCTCCCTCACCAGAGTGGCACATTTGTTACAACCAATAAACCTATATTAACACATCACTATCACCCAAAGTCCATGGGTTTGTCCAAGTCCAAGTTTGTATTAGGGTTCAGTCCTGGTGTTGTATATTCTAAGGGTTCAGACAAGTATATAATGATATATGTATCCAATTCCTTTCAACGTGGGTTCATTAACTGTAACAAATATATCACATTTGTGGTATATGCTGATAGTGGAAGGCTTGCATGTATAGGAAGGGAGTGTTAGGGACCCTCTCTATATTTCTGCTCACCTTTGCTATGAATCTAAAATTGCTCTAAAATAATAAAATTATATTTCAGAAAAAAAGAAAGAAAGATTATCCTGGAATAATGAGTGAAGACAATTTTCCAAGTACAGAAAACAACTTCATCCTTACGGATAAAAGAGTACATTCACTGAAACATGGAATTTGCCATGTGTCAAACATATTCAAATAGCTGTGTATACATAATTTAATAATCACAGCAATTCTATGAGGTAGCTACTTTTATAATCATTCCTTTACAGATGAGGAAACAGATTCAAGGAGGTTAAGTAACTTGCTGTGAAGACAAAAACATGGCGCACGGCGGGGAATGTGAGGGAGGCTGGTTCTTACTTTCTGGGCATGCGAAACCCAAAAACTGGGATGCCTGGGTGGCTCAATGGTTGAGCATCTGCCTTTGGCTCAGGGCATGATCCTAGGATCCTGGGATTGAGTCCCATATGGGGCTTCCTGCAGGGAGCCTGCTTCTCCCTCTGCCTATGTCTCTGCCTCTCTCTCTCTATCTCTCTCTCTATCTCTCTCTCTCTCTCACTGTGTGTGTGTGTCTCATGAACAAATAAATACAATATTTAAAAAAAAACAAAACTGAAGTCCATTAAAATTTATAAGAGTTTAAAAAAATTATGAGTTTATTTGAGCAAACATCCATTTAAATCAGGCAGCACCAAGCTGAAATTAGTTAGGAGCTTTCTGTGGATGGAAGCTAGGAGGAAGGCTTTTATGGGGCAGATGCAGAAACAAAGCAAAGAAATTATTTGATTGGCTCTAGCTTCATGTGCTGCTCTATTGGGGAAAACCTAGCTGGCTGTTTGTGATAAGTTAGTCTCAAGTTTTGTTTTCTTAAATTCAATTGCATTGACTCTGGTTTAGTTTGCCTCCATGCGTCCCCAAGGTATCAGAGTCACCTCGGTCTAATGCTCTCCTGGTTTATTACTTTAACAGAATATAGCTAAATTTGGGGCATTAAATAGAGTTCTACTCATAACATGCAACATGAAATTTTATATTTCTTATACAAAACTGTAATGCTGACTGAAGAATCAAATTTACATGGAAGTACAGTAGTCTCAGCAGAAAATCACATTGTTTCGTATGGATACAGAACACAAATTTTTGGGCAGCCCGGGTGGCTCAGCGGTTTAGCGCCGCCTTGGGTCCAGGGCATGATCCTGGAGACCGGGGATCGAGTCCCACATCAGGCTCCCTCCATGGAGCCTGCTTCTCCCTCTGCCTGTGTCTCTGCCTCTCTCTCTTTCTCTCTCTCTCTCTGTGTCTCTCATGAATAAATAAATAAACTCTTAAAAAAAAAAGAACACAAATTTTTCCATATGTGTTACCTTAAGCTTGTGCTTATTACAGATTATAAATACTCAAAAAGGTAGCACTATTTCTAAAGAAAATGCCTGTTTTATGCTACTATCAGCCAATATCCACTAATTAATTTACATTACCAACATTTGACCCAAGGCAAATTTGATCTACGATGTTTTTATTCAAAACTAATCACTGAGGAGTGCTTAGGTGGCTCAGTTGGAGGTGTCAGGTCATGATGCCAGGGTCTTGGCACTGAGTCCAAAATCATTATCATCTGGCTTCCTGCAAAGCGGGGAGTCTGCTTCTCCCTGTCCCTCTGCCCCTTCCCATTGTTCCTGTGCTCAAACTCTCTCTCAGATAAATAAATAAAATCTTTTAAAAATAAAACTAATCAGGGATCCCTGGGTGGCTCAGCGGTTTAGCGCCTGCCTTTGGCCCAGGGTACGATCCTGGAGTCCCGGACTCGAGTCCCGCCTAGGGCTCCTAGCATGGAGCCTGATTCTCCCTCCTCCTGTGTCTCTGCCTCTCTCTCTCTCTCTCTCTCTCTCTGTGTGTGTGTCTATCATAAATAAGTAAGTAAATAAGTCTTTTAAAAAATAAAATAAAATAATCACTGAAGAAGCTCAGGTCACTAGAATATATATTATAAAGAATGTTCCCCTTGCAGCTGTCATTTAGAATATGTAAATGTAAGTTAGGATCTCAGAGAATAATAAATCACCTTAACAGAAGACACAGTACTCCCTGTCCAGAGGGAGTCGTAGCAAGACTAATGTGAGGCAGAGGGAAGGGCTAGGTAGGGCTGACCAACTGCTTTAATGAAAAGCAACCCTTAAAGAAGGAACAGAAGAACGGAACAGAAAGAGAGAAGAAACAAGGACTGATTTTGTCCCTTTTTGTTTAAACTTCTTGAGTGCTTATTATCAGTAAAACAAACTCCAAAGCCTTAGTATGTCATGCTAGTTTTTTTAGCAATCACTAGCCCCTAGGCTGCAATTGCCAGGCATGATTCCCTAGATTCCAGTTCCATAGACTCATTCTTCACTTTCTGGCCTCTGAGCCTTTACTCACGTATCCCTGTACCTTCAAATCCCTGGGTGGCGCAGCGGTTTGGCGCTTGCCTTTGGCCCAGGGCGCGATCCTGGAGACCCGGGATCGAATCCCACATCGGGCTCCCGGTGCATGGAGCCTGCTTCTCCCTCTGCCTATGTCTCTGCCTCTCTCTCTATGTCTCTCATGAATAAATAAATAAATAAATCTTAAAAAAAAAAAAAAAAAAAAAAACAGAATGCAGCAGTGCCTGGGTGGCTCAGTCATTGAGTCTCTGATTCTTGGTTTGGGCTCAGGTCATGATTTCAGGGTCATGATCTCAGGGCCATGAGCCCCGTGTTGAGCTTCATATTGGGTTTCCCACTCACAGAGAGTCTACATGAGATTTTCTCCTTCTCCCTCTACCCCTCCCCCTGCTCGAGTTCTCGCTCTCTCTAAAATAAAGAAAGAAAATCTTAAAAAGGAAAAAAATGGAATGCAGAGGCCAAGATGGCTGAAAAGCTCTCCCAAATCATATTTCATTCTCCAACTGAAATTTTTCTTTCCTCTCTCTTCCTGTATTACCAATGCTCCTTATACATCTGTAAGAGCATATATCATTCTGCCTACTGTGGCAGTTAGCTGTCCAATCTCCTCTGCACGGCTGTAATCTGAGAGCAGAGACCACATCTCTTCATTCGTACTCCCCAGCACACCTATTGCAATGCCTGACATGTAAAAGAATCCTAGAATCTCAAACTCAGAGTTAGCAGGAAACTCAGAGATGAAATAGGACACATTTGATATAAGAATGATAGAGGAAAGATTGAGGGGAAAGGTTAGGAAGAGAAAATTAGAAAGGGCAAGAGTAATAATAAATATTTCTTGAGAATTTATTACAGGCCACATGATTCCAAGCTCATTATATATATATATATATATATATATATATATATATATATATATATATATATATTCTCTCATTTAATTTTATAACAATTTGACAAGGAAAGTGTTGTTATCATTCTCTTTCTATCAGAGAAGCAAACCGAGACACAGAGGTTAAACAAATTGCCAAAGTTGAGCAGTTAAGGAGTGATGGAGCCAGAACTCCAGCCCAGGGAGTTTGGCTCCAATGTTTGCTTGTCAGTAAAACAAAGCCCAGTAACGGAGCCTTACACACATATCACAAGGAGAAGGAACCTTCAGGAATGGGCACCTGCAACGTACTTTCCATCTTGCTAACCTCTAGATGTCCATGCTATGTACACTGGGTGTAATTATCTTGAAGTTCAAAAACCTTACCCAAAATGGTCAGCATTCACAAAATACTATAAAACATTCATATAATACGACACTTTCAGAAAGCACCTTTCCGTGATTTTTAATGCACAAATCCCCATGAAAGGAAGACATTTGGTAACCAGCCCAGGCATTGTAGCCACAATAGAAGAAATTCAGTGAGTTTAATCAAAAGCATGTACCTAGCCACCAGGGCCCCTTTGGGAATGCTTGCTAGAAAAACCACATGTAGCTTTCAGTTTCTATCATCTGGCCCTAACACAGCCCTTGTTTTTTCTGCTTAGTAATAATTCAAAGTAGGTTGCCTGCAGGAACAATTTTTAAAAGACTATTTTTTTATAACTTCAATGTTAGGCAAATTTTTCAAATTTTCCCATTACAATCAAAGCTTAATGAAATATTTATGAACTACTGAGGTTGATAGTTTGTTAATTTTCATTTTCTAACCAGAATGGGATAACACGGAGCACTGATGTCACATACATTCTCTGAGGTCACATGGACAGGTTGTTAAGTCTCTTTGACTTTCAGAAATAAGTGGGTCAGTTCAGGTTGCAGAAACCTCCTTAAACTCAGTCTAGTGTAATAGAAGGGCACATTTTAAAATTGACCAAGGAAATGCCTTGGAAACTGCTGTAAGAAGTATTTGACAAAGAAGAAAAATATGTCCTCAGTTTGTCTTCAGTTAAACACACACACACACATACACACACACACAAAATTCTCTTCCCACCATGGTGTTGGGTACTTCTGGGGACACCATTCACATTATAGTCTAAATAAGCACTCCTACCTGTGTTCTTCCCTTTCTTGCTGTAGTTTCTTCTATTAAGTGGCTACAAAATGCCCCCTCCTGGGAACACCAGGTCTCTTGCCTTTCATTCAATTATACAAATGCCACTACTTATTTGAAGCTTAAAGATCCAGCCTTTATTCACGTTAACAGGAAGGGGGAAAATGCTTTGACAGGATTAGAGCCTAATGTTTGAGGCTGTGGAATTTCAGACATCAGTTAGCAAATAGCAGAAAAGATCTGGGACTACCCAAGCAGCTCATCCTTAATACATCACATTGATGAGCACCTTGACCTCTTATATTAAGCTAGTCCTTCTTCCTATTGTTCATGGAACTTCAGGGTCCTTCATCCCCTGTGTTGCTGTTGGTGAGCTGGCAATGTAGTGTAGCATAAAGAGACGTGGATGGAGAAGTAGGACACCCAAGACTAAAGTCTAGCATCATGCTCATCAGCAGTGCTAGCTTCGGCTTCCACTTCCTTGGGCATTGTATGGATACTTGACTTATTCAGCCATCCCTGTTTATAGAGCTCCAAATGGAAAGGGGCAATGCTCCCATTACTTCTCACAGGGCTGTGGTAAGTTTTCAGAGTTCGCACAAGTCAACATGGAGCACAATCCTTGTGGCACTCAATACACGCTAGCTAGTACGGTTAAATATCTCTAAAGCTAACATGAAATTCAATCCCTAAAGAAATCACTCCACAACTTCTTGTTTACAGAAGCTCACATTTACTCCTTCCCGGAATTTCATTCCCGTCTCTCTCACCAAGATGACAGGACTCCAGATGTTGTTTCTCCTTTCTCAAATTACATAACACCTTTGATCCCTCACTTTCAATCAGGACTAATAGGCTCTAATTGCAGACATTATCAATGCGAATGGTGCTAGTTCCTGATAAATGAGCTGCTGGCACAGGGTGTCCTGCCATGACATGTAGATGAGCGCAAGGAAAGCACTGCCATTCCACAAATCACTCAGCACCTGGGACTCGGGTTGGTGGCACCTGGCAGTCTCCTTGTTTCAGGGCACACAGCCTTGCCAGCCGCTGACTGTCATCAAACAACACACTCTAATATTATTCCATGGTTTGCTTTTAAAGAGATCCTTCCTAGAACAGGCCAACTGATTCATTTCCAAGCCACCGGCAAACATAATCACATAGTGCAGAGAGAATAATAGAACATTTTGGTGGTTTGCATTTTCTGGCATAAAATTAGGAAAAATCAAAGACCATGTTTTGCCTAAAGTTTAAGAACAAGAGTTTCCAGGGTCAGAGGATGGACACGCATACAACGTTATGGTGGTATTTTTTTAACAAGGATTTTGAGTGAATCCTTTGATTAACATTTATACTGTAAATGTAACATCATCATTACCACAGAATTTATTCTACAACTGCTTAAAGCTTCAGCACTTAACTTCTCAGCTTCCCCAATATGTTAATATGTCACCGATGATTCTGAAAAATTAAAATGGCCAGGAATGTACTTGACTTGCACCAAATACCATAAGCTCAACCATCAGTGAAACCTGAAAAAGTGAAAATAATGCGTTTGATCAAGTTCATTTTACAGAATATAGATAATACGGAAGCAAGCAGTCAGAATCTGAAAGGAAAATATTCTCTAATTTTGCCTGTTGAATTTGGAAATCTTTAGTTCGCGAATCCATCATTTCCGCAAAGTTTCTCTGACTCTACGATGTATTATCAAGGTTAGGCCCTGAAAGACCCACCTGCCTCCAGCCACACTGGTCTGATTTCAGTTCCTACAACTAATTCATCTCTTTTTCCATCACCTCAGAACCTTCACCTTTGCTGGTCCCCCACTGTGGAACATTCTCCACACCCTCCCCCATCACCACCCGCTTACCCTTCAATTTCAACTTAAAAATCATTCTCTCAGAGTGATCATCCCAGACACCACGTCTCCTCAACCCAGTTCTGGTTCCCTCATATCCCTAAACTACCATTTCTTGCCCCCCTGGTTCCTTTGTAATGCTCTTCACATAATTACTCCAGCATAGCTCTTTCCTGTGGCCTCTACAGTCTCTGATAGAGAGGGGCTTATCTTTTTGTCCCTACCACTTACCAAGAAGCCTATCACATATCAGGTACTCCATACATATTTATTGAATTCGTTGATTAGCATATGGATGAATAAATTCAGGCATTCTCATGCATTTTTTTAGGGTAGGCATGGATTGGCACCAGGAGACTATTGCTTTTTTGCAACATGACATCAGAGGGCTTTCAGAGTCTCCATAGAGTATTCCATGTTTAGACACACGGTGTACAGATGTGGCCTAAAAGATAAAAGTGAAACCAAAGGCCCCCCTTTTGTCCCAGGTTGTTTCCACACCAATCAAGACTAAGAAATCATGGGGCAATCCCACCATCCTCTAATTTCATGTTTAGCCAGGATATTAAGGGAGGAAATCAACCAGAAGTAAAACAGTTTGCTTCTACTTACATTCCACTGGACAGAACTATCCACATGGTGAATATAATTGTAAGATAAAATGAGAAATGAAGAGTTGCACATGGGTATGGGTGAGTATAAACAAGGTGTAGTTTGGTCTTAACAAGTAATTCTCCTTTTTGACACCTGGTCTTCATGATTTAGCTAAAAGGACTAATTCCTTTATGAAAATTGGATTCAGCCCAGACACATTTTAAATATACTCTCAAAAGCCCATAGCTTTGCATTTATATTGTCTGGCATTGTGCTCCAGGATATACTTAAGGTATCAATTTATGTATTTCCATATCACAAATTACCTCAAAAGTTAGCAGCTTGAGACAGAAAACACTTGTCTTCTCAGTGTCAGGAATCAGGAATTTAGATATGGCTTGGCTGTACCTCTGGCTGAAGGTCTTTCCTGAGTTTGCAGTCACACTGTGGCTAGGGGTGAGGACACATCTGAAGGTTTGTTTGGAGCAGGATCCACTTCTTAACCCACTCATGTGGTTATGGGCAGGATTTGGTTCCTCACAGGCTGTTGAACTGAGGGCCTAGTTCCTCACTGGTTCACTGGTTCCTCCCTGGCTATGGGCTGGAGGCCTCTCTCACTTCCTTGCACAGGTGCTTGTCCACAGGGCAGCTTACAGCATGGCAGCTGGCTTCTCTCCGACCAAGCGAGCAAGAAAACAAGAGGTAGCTGCCAAAGCTGGAAGCCAATGTTTTGTAACCTAATCCAGAAACGGCCGTCATCCCCTGTTCCTTAGAAGTGAGTCTCCAGGTGCAGCCCACATTCAAGGGGCAGGGTCACACAAGGACATGAACACGAGGAGGCAGGGATCATTGCGGATTGTCTTAGAGACTACTTACCACTGATGTTCTTCTAGGACACATAATTGTTGGCCATCCTTGTTAAACTGTTTTGTTTCTGATTTTCTTCCCAATATTTCCTTTAAGATTTTATTTATTTATTCATGAGAGACAGAGAGGCACAGACAGAAGCAGGCTCAATTTGGGACTCAATCCCAGGACCCCAGGATCACAACCTGAGCCAAAGGCAGATGCTCAACCCCTGAGCCACCCAGGTGCCCTCTTCTCAAGTTTATGATGTTGAAGATGGCCCATAGATGATGGACATTGTGGACAATCAACTTATGAAAATTACAGTAGATTCAAGTAGTACAATCATCTAAAAAGAAAGAAGTATAGCCTTTGGTCAGCTATCTAGCACTACATTAGTTATATTGTATATACTTTCCTAGTTAATCCTTTATAGGACTAGCTAGGTTTTTTTTTTTCTTTTCTTATTTTAAGATTGATTGATTGATTTGACAGAAAGGGCACAAATAGGCAGAGTGACAGGCAGAGGCAGAGGGAGAAGCAGACTCCTCATGGAGCAGGGGACCCGAAGTGGCGCTTGATCCTAGTAACCCGGGATCATGACCTGAGCTGAAGGCAGACATTTAGCGGATGGAGTCACCCAGGCACCCCAAGACTAGCTAGTTTTTCAAATTCTATCTGATACTACTCTGTCAATTAAAGTGTCTTTGGAGGGAAACAAACTACGGGTGGTGGAAGGGGAAGAGGGCAGGGGGTGGGGGTGAATGGGTGACAGGCACTGAGGGGGGCACTTGACGGGATGAGCACTGGGTGTTATTCTGTATGTTGGCAAATTGAACACCAATAAAAAATAAATTTATTATTTAAAAAAAATAAAGTATCTTTGGAGAAGTGAAATGGACTTACAGGGCTTCCTATCTGCGAAGAGTCAGGAAGTTCAATTCTTTCACAGGCTCAGGGTATAGAAGAACCAGAAACATTTGCAAACAATGCTAATAGCCCTCCCCGCTTAACCTTACCAAATATGAGTAAATCTTTTATTTCCAAGTTGAAGGTCAAATAATCCTATTCATATGTTCATATTTGGGTTTATAATGATATTCTTTCTTAATACCCTACATATTCTTTTTTTAAGATTTTATTTCTTTATTCAAGAGGGACACAGAGAGAGAGGCAGAGGCATAGGCAGAGGGAGAAGCAGGCTCCCTGCAAGGAGCTCAATGTGGGACTCAATCCTGGGACCCTGGGATCACGACCTGAGTCGAAGGTAGACACTCAACCATTGAATGACCCAGGTGGCCAATACTCTACATATTCTTGGAACTGCATCCAAACTGTTCTGACCTTCAGGTCCCCAAATATAGATTCTGGTGAAGTCTAGACATATTTGTTTGTCACCAATAATCTCCAACTGAGCATCATTGATATTTGTGCAAAGTCTGGTAAATGGGGCCTAGGTGTTTCTTTTATGTCTCTTATTATCTAAATTAAGAAATCACTGGTTTTTACGTTTTCTTTTTTTTTAAGATTTTATTTATTCATGAGAGACACAGAGAGAGATGCAGAGAGACAGAGACAGAGGCAGAAGGAGAAGCAGGCTACATGCAGGGAGTCCAGTGCAGGACTCGATCCCAGGACCTTGGGACCACACCCTGAGCTGAAGGCAGACGCTCAACCACTGAGCCACCCAGGCAACCATGTTTTCTAAATTCTAAAATGTTATATGATATATAGATATTAAACAATACAAGGGCTAACTAGTTTAGAATTTCTTTTAAAATACATAAAGTTTTAATCACTGGGAATTTTGACAATAGTATATATAGTTGCACAGAAAGTATAAAAAGAAAATATATTGCTTTATAATAATTTTTATCACTCTTTACAATAGAGTTTTATTTCCTAGTCTCCATACTTAATCTAGTTCTCTCTTTGGCCTACACTCTCTCAGTGTGAATATTTTATTTTAATTTAATTTAATTTTATTTTATTTTAAATGATTTTTTAAAGATTTTTATTTATTCACGAGAAACACAGAAAGAGAGGCAGAGACACAGGCAGAGGGAGAAGCAAGCTCCATGCAAGGAGCCTAATGTGGGACTGGATTCCGGGACGCCTGGATCACACCCTGAGCAGAAGGCAGATGCTCAACCGCTGAGCCATCCAGGCATCCCATCAGTGTGAATATTTTAACACAAATTCAGATTGTTTCATTGCTCTGTTCACAACCCCCAATGTCTCCCAAAAAGCTTTGAATAAAAGCTAAAGTCCTTACCATAATGTTGTATCTGGCTACATCTGTAATTTGTTATCTTAACCTTCCCTGTTAGGGGCTCATTGGTTGAATTCCACAGTCTCCTAGGTGGGTGCTGTGTTCACCAAGCACATGACCTATTCTCTGGTTGCCTCCTTTCTCTCTACCCACCAGTCTTCACAAAGATCTTCATTCATAGCTCTATTTAAAGTTCCAGAAAAGGGATGCCTGGGTGGCTCAGTGGCTGTCTGCCTTTGGCTCAGGATGTGATCCCAGGGCCCCAGGAGTCCCACATCGGGCTCCCCGCAGGGGGTCTGCTTCTCCCTCTGCCTGTGTCTCTGCCTCTCTCTGTGTGTCTCTCATGAATAAATAAGATCTTTAAAAATAAATAAAGTTCCAAAAAAGAAAAAAAAAAACAGAGAGAACTAGCCTTTCCCTTCCTATTATCTTCTGCTTTCCTTTATAACATGCATCACTGACATTGTACTGTAAATTTAGACATGTATCCCTCCCTCTTAAATGAAAGCTTTATGAAAGTAGGAACTGTGTTTTACTGTTTTAGTCACTGATACATCCACAGCACCTAGAATACCAGCTGGCACATTCTGGGAGTCAACTGGACTTAGAAGATCAAATAAAGAAATGTTAAAGGACCTCAAATCTAAAAGGAACCCCCAGGACCATGAGAATATTCTTTCCCCAGCACTGTAAACCGTGTACCTAACAAAGTGCTCTGCTGTGTAATAGTCTTTATGGAAGTATCTGTAGTTGAAATGAATGAACAAATGCCTAAATTGAAAAGAATCAGTGCTATTGTTTCTCAAACTGTGAATAAACTATGTTTTTTTCTCAGCTAATAATACTTTCCAGTGCATGCCAACCAAAAAAACAAACCAAAAATAAAAATACAAACTGGAGAAAGCCTGGCAAAGCTTTCTGAAAGGCATACCTGAAAGCCTATGTAAAAGCCATGTATCACTGAATTCCCCTGAAGAAATGACCCTGAAATCTCTCTGACATCACAGCCAGAAGTCAGAGGAGAAGACAAATTCCTGTTGTGCTTGTCCTTCTTCCCCATTCTTCCACCATGACAGAAAAGGCTCATCAATCACCTCGTCTTCCCTTCTGAATGCAGACTTGGCCTCAGAATGCCCAGCAAGGCTCTCTTAGAAGCCATAACTGCATATACTCCAGACAATGTTTGTCACTGTTGCTTGTATTCATCAGTTGTAGGCAAAATTACCAGACACTGAGAAAGCACAGATTTTATTACTCTTGTCTGCTATCTAAAAGAAGGAATAGAGAATTTGGACCTCAATGTAAGCAAACCTAAAACCCACATATTGGTCTTCATTACTTTATTCATATTAGTGGATAGAGTAACCTTCATTTTGGAAACATGAGATCCAGGTTTTCTGTGGAGGAAACCTGATCTCTCTCAGAAAGATTAAACTTCAGCTCTTGAGTGTATCTCTTGAGATGTTTCACATCCAAGCTTTGAATGTGACCTGTATTCAAGTCCATTCAAATTCATAAATATTTACTGAAGGTCTGCTCTCTGGAAAATGTATTCCCTGGTAGGAATTGGTTATTAACAGATGGAAGAAAGCTAATAGATCCTCTATGGCAACTGTATTCAGAGATGACATCTCATAATATCACAAACTCTTAGAAAGGTTGCTTAAGGGGCTAATATAAACCTTATCTTTCAGACGTGACCAATCCAAAATTCCTAATAACAGGTAAATCTATTCTAAAATTTGTTTTTGAAATTTCTGTGAGAAGAAAATATGTTACTAAGCAAATTTGCAATATACGGGCAAATGTAACAGCAGTTTTAATCTAGATAAAAGAATAATTTCCAGGGACTCCAGCAACATTAATTAAGTAGCGACAATAAAGGCCAACAACTTGACAACAAGTCTTATCTGTCCATTAAAGCCAGTCTTTTTTTTAAGATTTTATTTATTTATTCATGAGAGACACAGAGAGAGAGAGAGAGAAGCAGAGACACAGGCAGAGGGAGAAGCAGGCTCCTGATGTGGGACTCGATCCCAGGTCTCCAGGATCACGCCCTGGGCTGAAGGTGCCGCCAAACTATTGGGCCACCGTGGCTGCCCCATTAAAGCCAGTCTAGCAGGATCTACATTTTGGCAAAATAATAAGCAATTGATTCAAAATAATTTAGTAGCTTAAGAACATCAAAAATTTTGGATTTTTTAAAAAAAATTCATTGTTCAGATTTTCTCCTAATGCACCTTGCTTCTTTTGCCTGTGACTTTGAATTGGTCAGGTATTATCTGTACAAAAGAAATTCTTAGACATATATTGAGTCTTTCGGTTGAAAGATTACTAAGAACTTTCTGCAATAGGAAATCTTCAATTAAATGACCAAAAGGATTCAACAGCGCAAAACGAAATCCTGTTCTGCCATCTAGAGGACACATACTGACTGCCTAGGAAATATCTTAAATCTTAATGGCCCCTGAAGTATAAAATATACAGATATTCTGTTTAAAAGAAGGGGGCTGGCAGGGGTACGGTGAAAGAGATTGTTTTTTCTTTATGAAGCTATCAGATTTCACCACACAGGGCAGCCCGGGTGGCTCAGCAGTTTAGCACCGCATTCAGCCCAGGGCCTGATCCTGGAGACAGAGGATCAAGTCCCACATCAGGAGCCTGCTTCTCCCTCTGCCTGTGTCTCTGCCTCTCTGTCTCTCTCTCTCTCTCTCATGAATAAATAAATAAAATCTTAAAAAAAAAAAAGATTTCACCACACAGAAAAAATAATTTATTTTAAAAAGCACTCTTTTAAAAACTGTGCATTAGGCATGTATCAAGCTGAGATTTACACCTTGCCAAGTTTGCTGGGCTCAAGCCTACCTTGGGTATATCTCCTAAGAACACTGTCCTGGCCAGTTTTTGTTGATGCTTCAGCTTAAACTGAAGCTTCTTTTATGATGGTTTCCACTGAATTTTCAGTCCCACATTTTAAGATTTTCTAAATTACCTTAATATATGTATATACATATTACATTAATATGTATATCCCATGCTAACCAATACTATACATTGCAATACTATACATTGGCATTTTACAGGTACAAAGTATTTGCTTTTTGGAGTATACTACAGACTAATACATACTTCTTTAAATAATCAGGAAACAGACGGCCATCCATATAATCAAAGAGCTTCATAATTAAAGGGGAAAGCAAAGATAATCTTCAATCTCTTCATCTTCAGTGGAAGAAAATGAAGTCAATAAAGATTCTATACTCTGTTCAATGTTATACATTGGTTATTGGTGCTTTCACTATCACCCACATTGCTCAATGTAAGTCCAGTTTTTTTTTCCAGGTCATTTATCCATTCATCCAACAGGTATTTAATACATGCCAACTATGGGCTAAGCATTGTGATAGGCACTGAAGGGAAAATGCCACATGAAAAAGACACAGTCCCTGCTCCCTAAGAGCTCATAGTCTTCTGGGCTTGAAGCATTCATCAGTCACATAGAATTATAAAAATATAAGGGACTAACTAAGAAAGAGTTTAATGGCAGCAGGACTTAGTCTAGTCAAGAGGTCAGGTATGACTTCTCTAAAGAAGTTATTTTTAAACAGAGATCCAAAGGATGAGCAAAGCAGAAAGAAAGAGCATACCCAGCAATGCCAAAGGCCTTGGATGGGAGAAGGCGTGATGCTCTTGTGGAACTAAAAGATTAGTGGAAAACGAGTATGGCTGAGCCTGCAAAGGCTGCCTGGGGTCTAGTCATCTGGAGACAGATGACAGACAATGAGCAAGCTATGAAGAGTTTCAAAAGAGAGAATCAATCAGATTTGTGATTTTGAAAGATTGCTCTGGATCCAGGCAGTGACTGAGAGAAAAGAGCCAAGAATGGGCTGGACAGAAGACCAATTAAGAGGCCACATGTGATAACAACTTGTTGTACAGCAGTGTCATGGCAAAAGACAAGTCCCCCGAGATTGTGGTCTGTGTCAGCCATGTCTCCTGGTGTTGGGCGGTACACTGCCAACACTGCCATACTTCAGTCCTGGATGGTGATAGAGACTTTGTGCCCACCCTCCCCAAAATTCATATGCAATGGTATAAGGAGGTGTGGTCCTTGGGAGGTCATGAAGGTGGAGCCCTCAGAAATGGGAACTGTGCCCAGTAGGAACACCAGAGAGCTCCTGTACCCTTTCTACCCTGTGAAGACACAGTGAGAATATGCCATCTGTGAACAGGAAGCAGGTCTTCAACAGACACCGAATCTGCTGGGGCCTGGTCTTAGACTTCCCTGCCTCTAGAACTGTGACAAATAAATGTTTGTGGTTCAGGTGACTCCATCTCTGGCTATTTTTTTATAGCAGCCTGAACGGACTAAGTCTCTGGTTAGTCTCTGCTATTTTTTTATAGCAGGCTGAATGGACTAAGACACATAGGGACTTGGTCATCAACCAAGAGGGGGCTCTCTGTTGCTGTCAAAATGACCTTTAGTTGTCTAGCGTGTACAACCAGATAATCAGGCCATTTACTAAGATGAAAAATCTGCAAAAAGATATCCTCTGGAACATCTGTACGATAATGATGGATACATGACATCATGCATTTGCCAAAACCCACAGAACTGTGTGACACAGAGTGAGCCCTAATGTAAACTACAGATTTAATTTAATAATAATGTATTGGCATTGGTTACTGAGCTGTAACAAATGTACCACACCAGTGCGAAGTGTGTAGGGAAAATTGTGGGAAGTGCGGAGAGAGAATATATGAGAATTTTCTACGTTTGACAGAATTTTTCTATAAATCTGAATCTACTTTCAAAAATCAAGTTGATTAATTTTTTTAAAATGTTCTTGGGAAAAATCAAGGTAGCCCTCTAACTGGTAATAAATAAGAAAGCAAAAGTTATTTTCTGTGGAACAAGGTTGAGAAAAGGACAGGTCTTAAAAAAAAAAAAAAAAAACTTTTATTAAAAAATGCCTGAGAGATGCTTGGGTGGCTCAGTGGTTGAGTGTCTGCCTTTGCCTCAGGTCATGATCCCAGGGTCCTGGGATAGAGTCCCACATCGGGCTCCCTGCAGGGAGCTTGCTTTTCCCTTTGCCTGTGTCTCTGCCTCTCTCTCTCTCTCTCTCTCTCTCTCTCATGAATAAATAAATTAAAAAATTTTAAAAATGCATGAAAAGACTATGGTAAAGATATCACAGATTCCTTTTTTTTAATATTGTATAGGTAGTTTTTTGTTAGTTTGTAGAAACATATCTTTATTTTATTTTATTTTTTATAAATTTATTTCTTATTGGTGTTCAATTTGCCAACATATAGAATAACACCCAGTGCTCATCCCATCAAGTGCCCCCCTCAGTGCCCTTCACCCCCACCTCCCGCCCACCTCCCTTTCTACCACCCCTAGTTCATTTCCCAGAGTTAGGAGTCTTCCATGTTCTGTCTCCCTTTCTGATATTTCCTACCCATTTCTTCTCCTTATCACTCTATTCCCTTTCACCATTTGCCTTCTTGGATGTATCTTGCAAGAAGTTGCTGTGGCCAAGTTCACAAAGGGTGTTGCCTGTGTTCTCCTCTAGGATTTTGATGGAATCTTGTCTCACATTTAGATCTTTCATCCATTTTGAGTTTATCTTTGTGTCTGGTGCAAGAGAGTGGTCTAGTTTCATTCTTTTGCATGTAGATGTCCAATTTTCCCAGCACCATTTACTGAAGAGACTGTCTTTCTTCCAGTGGATACTCTTTCCTCCTTTGTCGAATACTAGTTGACCATAAAGTTGAGGGTCCACTTCTGGGTTCTCTATTCTGTTCCATTGATCTATGTGTCTGTTTTTGTGCCAGTACCACACTGTCTTGATGACCACAGCTTTGTAGTACCACCTAAAATCTGGCATTGTGATGCCCCCAGCTGTGGTTTTCTTTTTTAATATTCACAGAGGGGATTCTTTTTGAAGTTTTTTACTTTAGTAAATGGCCCAACTATCTATGGGAGAGGGAAGGATGAATAAGTAAAACAGGAAGTGCAACCATCCTGTAGGATACTATTCTGGTGGGTACATGTCATTATATTTTTGTCAAAGCTCATAGAATGTATAACACCAAGAGTGAACCCTAAGATAAACCACGGACTTTGAGTGATAATGATATATCAATATAGGTTCATCAACTGTAGAAAGTGTAGCACTCTCACACAGGATACCAATGGTAGGGAAGGTTTCGCATATGTACACGGCAAGGGGCATATGGGACATCTCTGTACCTTCTACTCCATTTTACTGTGAATCTAAAACTACTCTTAAAAAAAATCTACCGAAGCTTATTTATCAGGGACCTGCCAACATGGGCTGTGCTCACCCCGAAACTGTAAAAGTAGCAGCCTGGGTCAGCATTGAGAAGTACTACATGTGCTTGGACAACGATTTTCACACCAACAAGCTCATGTGTGAAGAGATCACCAACATTTCCAGTAAGAAGCTCCTCAGCCAGCCAGCAGGCTATGACACGCATCTTGTGTCTTGCTGCTTTAAGGACTGTCTCTTTATCTTTGGAATTTGCAAGTTTCACTATTAAATGTCGATGTGTTGAACGGTTTTAATTGATTTTAGGGGAGGATCTCTCTGTCTCCTGGATCTGAATGCTTGTTTGTCTCCCCAAATTAGGGAAGTTCTCTGCTATGATGTGTTCAAATATGCTTTCTGGTCTTCTGTCCCTCTTGGCATTTTCTGGAACCCCAATTGCACGTAGATTTTTCTTTCTGGGGTTGTCATTTATTTCCCTTAACCTTTCCTCATGGTCTTTTTTTTCCTTTTTTCCTCAGCTTCCTTCCTTGCCATCAACTTGTCTTCTATGTCACTCACTCTTACTTCTACCTCATTAACCTTCATCATTAGGACCTCCAGTTTGGATTACATCTCATTGAATTGATTTTCAATTTCGGCCTGATTAGATCTAAATTCTGCAATCATGAAGTCTCTTGAATCCTTTATGCTTTTTTTCCAGAGCCACCAGTAACTTTATAATTGTGCCTCTGAATTGGTTGTCTGACATCGAATTATAATCCAAATTCTGTAACTCTGTGGCAGAGGGTACTGGTTCTGATTCTTTGTTTTGTGGTGAGTTCTTCTTTCTAGTCATTTTGCTCAGCACAGAGTGCCTAAAAAGTTTTACTGGAAAAAGGAAGAAGAAACAAAGAAAATACAAAGAAAACAATAAACAAGGAGGGGTATCCTCTGGTTCTCTATACTCTAAATCCCTCGACTTCCCCTGGAGCTTTCCAGCACTGTGGGGTCAAAAACTTACTCTTCCCCTGTCCTTCCAGCTGGTCTTCTGGGGGAGGGGCGGGCTGTGCTTATTCTCAGGTGTGTGCACCTGGGGGAGTTGCCCCACCCCCTGCCAGTTGCCAGGCTCAGGGGAAGCCGTTCATCCTGTGAGACCCCTGTCCCCTGGCAGCCCTGCTCCGTCCCAGGCACACGGTGACACCAGAAAGAACAACACTGGCGGCAGCCAGGTCTCCAGCCCTGGAGTCAGCTCCCCACAGTAACTACCGCAGTTTCCCAGTCCCCACTGGCCTGGATCCTCCTGAGGGTGAGGGGCACCGATCTCCACAGCTTGGGGGTGCCAGGCAGCAGGAGAGTCCTCATTGTCCTGTGCCTTCCCCACCTCCACCTGTCCGAGGGAGGGGGGCAGCGCAGGATCACCAGCTGTGCCCCTCGGCGCCCTGGGATCCAGGGCCTCTGCTGCTAGAATCGCGCTCCCGCCCGGGCTCCCAAAGGCAGCAGGGCATAGCCCCCTCCGTCTGGAGGTGCCCGCTGGACCGACAGGCTTCTCCCCGCGGCCCTGCCAGGTGCACTCCAGCCCTTTACCGAGCTCGGCCCAGTGTGTGGTGTGCTCTCCCCCAGGCACACTTCCTCTGTTAGTGACCCCGGGTAATTGGAGGCTTCACCGCCCCTCCTGGGATCCCTGCTAAGCGCCTTTCCTTCCAGGAAAAATCCGGTGCAGATTTTAAAGTTCCTGCTTCTCCGGGCCTGGGCTCTCCTGTCCTGGAGGTTTCCCCGCAGGCCTTAGCCTGGCTCCTGCGGTGGCGTCCCCACTTGATTCCTTTTTTTATTTTCTTCCATCTTCCTATCTTGGTAGAAGTGCAAACTCTTCTCTCTGTAGCATTCCAGCTGTTCTCTCTTTAAGTCTCAGGTCGAATTCATAGGCTTTCAGGATGACTTGAAAGTTACCTAGGTAAGTTGGTGGGGACAGGTGATTTGGGGACCCTACTCCTCTGCCATCTTGCCCTGCCCCTATATATATATTTATATACATATATATAAATGTATATATGTGTCTATATATATATATATATATATATATATATATATACACACACACACACACACACACACACACACACGATGGAGTATTATGCAGCTATAAAAAATGAAATCCTGCCATTTGTGATAACACAGATGGACACTGAGGACATTAAGCTAATGGAAGTAAGTCAGAAAAATAAAAACACTGTATGATCTCACTTACACATGAAATCTAAAAACAATGAAAAAGAAGCAGAGAGTAGAATAGTGGTTTCCCGGCATTGTAGCATAAGGGAAATGGGGAGATGATAATCAAGGGTATACATTTTCAGCTATACTAGGAATAAGTTCTGGGAATCAAATGTATAACATGGTGACTATAGTTAGTACTGTATTAGATACTTGAAAGCTGCTATGAGAGTAGAGCTTCAATGCTCTCACCATAACAACACCAACAACAAAATGGTAATTATGTGAGTTACAAGATGAATAAACTACCCTTATTATAGTAGGCATTTCACAATATATATGTATCAAGTCATTTTGACCACCTTAAAACTTACATGTGTATCAATTATATATCAATAAAGCTGTGAAGGGCAGCAGGTGGCTCAGCGGTTTAGCACTGCCTTCAGCCCAGGGTGTGATCCTGGAGACCCGGGACTGAGTCCCACATCAGGCTCCCTGCATGGAGCCTGCTTCTCCTTCTGCCTCTCTCTCTGTCTCTCATGAATAAATAGATAAAATCTTTAGATAGATAAATAAATAAATCTGTGGAAAAAGTTTAAGAGTATGCACATCCACCCCCTAGATTTTTAAAAAGCTATTTTTCAAAGTGATTGATCCAAAGTAAACCTCACTCAGTGTATATATGAGGAGTTCCTATTGGCATATACCCTTATTAACACTTAATACTGGCATACTTTTTAACTTTTGACAGTCTGAGCAGAATGAACCAGTTTCTCATTGTGGTTAACTTGCAATTCCTTGATTATTCAGTCTTATTGGCTATTTAGATTCCTTCTTTGGTTAAATTCCTATTTTTCTCCTGTTTTATTGAGATAATTGTCCTTTTTTCTGGATTTAAAATAGTTCTTTATGTCTTTTGTATACTAATCATTTGACAGTTTTATGTATTCAAAATATCTTTTTCCACTATGATTTATTTCAAAATTTCCTGATAGTATGTATTGACAAACAAATTTTTAATTTTAACATAGTCAACTTTATCAAGTTTATCCCTTATGACTGTTATCTTTTATGTCTGGTTTTAAAAATTATTCTCTTGCCACATAGTAATGAGGATATTCTCTTAAATCACCCAAGAAAAATAGTTATCTAATACCTTTTGTATGTAGGTGTTTAAATGGCAATGAGTTAATTTTGAATATGTTTTATTTTCCCCATATAAGTATCAATTATCACATTACCACTTACTGAAAACTCCATGTTTTCTCAACTTACCTGTAATCCCATCTCTGTCATATATCATGTACCTAAATGCATAGGTCTGATTTGGGGCTTTGATGCTATTCAGTTAGCCCACTTGTCTATCTTTACCCTGTCTTAATTATTATAGCTTTATAATAATAATCCTTTCATCTTGGAAAATTTTTTCTAATTTTATTTTCACTATTATCCAAAAAGATGAACTTCACACAGATAAATTTAATGAAACCTTATAAGAACTTTATAAAAAACTATAAAGCATTGCAAAAATAAATTAGTAAAGACTTAAAAATGGAGCTATGAACAATTTTCATGTAATCAAATCATCATCAACTTAAGAAACTAAATGTTTGACTTTGAGTTTATTTTTCTGTATGGCATAAGAAAGTGATCCAATTTCATTCTTCAGCATGTGGCTGTCCAGTTTTCCTAACACCATTTGTTGAGAAGACCTCTTTTCTCCATTGGATATTCTTTCCTGCTTTGTTGAAGATTAATTGAATGTATAGTTGTGGGTTCACTTCTGGGTTTTTCTATCCTGTTTCAATGATCTATGTGTCTATTTTGTGTCAGTACCATACTGTCTTGATCACTGCAGCTTTGTAATGTAACTAGAAGTCTGGAATTGTGAAGTCTCCAGCTTTGCTTTGCTTTTTGAAGATGGTTTTAGCTATTCCACTTCTTTTGTGGTTCCATACAGATTTTAAGATTGTTTGCTCTAGCTCTGTGAAAAATGTTGGTATTTTTTTTAAATGTTGGTATTTTGATAGGAATTGCATTAAATCTGTAGATTGCTTTGGGTAATATAGACATTTTAACAATATTTGTTCTTCCAATTCTAAACATGAGACAGGAAACCATTAAAATCCCAGAGGAGAACACAGGGAGTAACCTCTACATCAGCTGTAGCAACTTCTTACTAGACATGTCCCCTGAGGAAAGGGAAACAAAAGCAGAAATAAACTATTGGGGCTTTATCAAAATAAAAAGCTTCTGCACAGAGAAAGAAACAATTAACAAAACTAAAAGACAACCTTTGGAATGGGAGAAGATATTTGCAAATGACATATCTGATAAGGGTTAGTATCCAAAATAAAGAAAGAAAGAACTTATAAAACTCAACACCCAAAATGAAACAATCCAGCTAACAAGAGGGTAGAAGACGCGAATAGATATTTTTCCAAAGAAGATATTCAGACAGCCAACAGACACATAAAAACAATCAGCACCCTCATCATTGGGGAAATGCAAATCAAAACTACAATGAGATATCACCTTACACCTGTCAGAACAGCTAAAATGAACACTACAGGAAACTATTGATGTTGGCGAGGATGTGGAGAAAGGGGAACCCTCTTACGTTGTTGGTGGGAATGCAAAATGGTGAAGACACTCTGGAAAACAGTATGGAGGCTCCTCAGAAAGTTAAAAATAGGGCAGCCTGGGTGGCTCAGCAGTTTAGTGCCGTCTTCAGCTCAGGGCGTGATCCTGGAGACCCGGAATCGAGTCCCACATTGGGCTCCCTGCGTGGAGCCTGCTTCTCTCTCTGCCTGTGTCTCTGCCTCTCTCTCTCTCTTTGTGTGTCTCATGAATAAATAAATAAAATCTTTTTTTAAAAAAAGTTAAAAATAGAACTACCCTATGATGCAGCAATTGCATTACTAGGTATTTACCCAAGGAATACAAAAATACTAATTCAAAGTGATACATGCACCCTGATTATCAACCAATAGCCAAATATGGAAAGGACTCAAATGTTCATTGACTGATGAATGGAAAAAGATGTGGTAAGTTGATAGATGATATGTAGGTAGGTAGGTGGGTAGGTAGGTAGGTAGAGATAATAGAGATAGATACAATGTAATATTTCTCAGCCATTTGCAATGATATGGATGAAGTTAGTATTATGCTAAGTGAAATAAGTCTATCAGAGAAATATGATTTCACTCATATGTGGAATTTAAGAAACAATCACAGGAGGGTGGGAGAGGAAAAAAAAAACAAGAAATAGACCCTTAACTATACAGAACAAACTGATATTTACAGAGGGGAAATGGATGTGGGAATGGGTTAACTCAAAATGGATCATAGATTTAAATATAAAATGCAAAAATATAAAACTTCTAGAAGACAATATAGGAGAAAGTCTAGGTTTCATTAGGTTTGAAGGTGACTTGTTAGATACACCAAAAGCACAATCTAAGAAAGATAAAAACTGATAATTTCAACTTCATTAAAATTATGAAGTTCCATTCTACAAAAGACACTAGTAAGGGAATGAAAAGAGAAACTATAGATGAAGAGAAAATCTTTTTATTATTTATTTATTTATTTATTTATTTATTTATTTATTTATTTTTATTCAGAGGTGAAGAGAGAGAGGGGCAGGCAGAGAGGCAGAGACACAGGCAGAGGGAGAAGCAGGCTCCATGCAGGGAGCCCAACGTGGGCCTTGATCCCGGGTCTCCAGGATCACACCCCAGGCTGCAGGCAGCGTTAAACCGCTGTGCCACCGGGGCTGCCCCAGATAAAGAGATAATCTTTGCAATTATCTGACAAAGGGCTTGTATCCACAATATGCAAAGAACACTTAAAACTCAACAATAAAAAACAACCCAATTAAAAATGGGTAAAATATCTGAACAAATACCTCACCAAAAAAGGCAAAACATATCTTAAAAATTCTGATCAGGTATTACAAATTAAAACAATGATATACCACTAAACAACTTTTAAAATGGCTAAAATCCAAAATTCTGACAACACCAAATGTTGACAAAGATAAAGAGCAACAGGAATTCTCATTCTCATTGTTGGTAGAATATGAAATGCAAAAAAAAAATGATGCAAAAAAAAAAAAAGAAACTCGTTGCAAAAGAATTTGGCAGTTTCTTACAAAACTAAACATACATGTATAGTATGTATATGATCCAGCAATTGCACTCCTTTGTATTTACCAAAATGAGTTGGAAAAACATGTCCACATGAACAAAACTCAATTTGCAGCAGCTTTTCTGTAATTGCAAAACCTTAGAAGAAACCAAGATGTCCTTCAATAGATAGATTAAACAAACTATAATACATCCACACAATGGATTTTTATTTAGCAATAAAAAGAAATGAGTGATAAAACCACAAATATCATTAAGCAGGAAACTTAAATACATATTACTAAGTAAAAGAAAGACTGTAAGAGTCCAAATATATGACATTTTTGGAAAGGCAATACAACAGAGATATCAAAAAGATCAATGATTGCCAAGTACTCAGGTGGATGGTCCTACATAGGAGGGCCTACAATAAATTGGTAGAACATGAGATTCAAGACAATGAAACTCTTCTGTTAATACTAAAATGGTGGATACATGACATTATACATTTGTCAAAAGCTATAGAACTCTACAGCACAAAGATTGAAAACTATGTAAACTATGGACTTTAGTTAATAATATTGCATCAATATTGGTCCATCAATTTTAACATATGTAGCACATTAATGCGAAATGTTAATAAAACTTTGTGTAGGAAGTAGGAGGCAAAGAATGGGTATATGGGAACTCTGTACTTTCTGCTCAATTTTTCTATAAACCTAAAACTGCTGTAAAAAATCAATTCCATTAATTATGAAATGAAGCAGCATCAAAATTAAACAGTAGTATAATAACAGAGTGGAATTACAAAGGTAGCTTTTGTCTTATTGATGAAACTAAGGCATAAAATAGAATTTAGAGAAGGGGAAGAGAAGAAAGTTTGTCTGGAGAGGATGAAAAAGGATACTTCTGACAGAAAAAGAGAGTGTATACAAGTAAAACTGAAAAATAATGAATCAGTAGATCTATACCAAGGGAGCCCAGGGACTGAGGCAGCTGCCATGGAAGAAAATAGCTCATGGATACAGAGAACAGATCAGCAGCTCCCAGAGGTGGCGGTTGAACTGGGGTGGGTAAAAGGGGTGAAGGTGGTCAAAAGGTATAAACTTCCCATTATAAATAAGTTGTAGAATGTAATATACAGCATTTATAGTTAATAATGTTGTATTGCATATCTGAAAGTTGCTAAGAGAGTAGATCTTAAAAGTTTTCATCACAAGAAAAAAATTCTTGTAGGGTGTGGTGATAGATGTTAACTAGACTTATTGTGATGATCATTTTGCAATATATACAAATATCATACACTTGAAATTAATGTAATGTATGTCAAATATACCTCAATTAAATGAGTGAATGAAGAAAGAGATAAAGTGACAGACAAAAAGAACATTTTTAAGTCATCACTAACATTACTACTATTTTATTCTCTTGGGTTTGGTAGGAGGTTATGTTCCATCAGCCTATATGTGGGCATAAAGATCCCTGGTTTTGTCCATGGTGGAGCACCAGGGACTAAAATCATCCTTTCACCTTAAGCCAATTAAAATATGGACAAAAATATGCGAAAAAGCAATATTCGGACATTGTCAAACAAAAGGTGCAATGGAGCTGGAGCTGGAGAGCCTCCGAGGGGCTGATGGTGGATGGTTTGGAGGCAGACTCTGTAAGCCATAGCAGTTGGCCACGCTGAAGGGGACGGAGGACATAGGAAGGAGAGGAACGGGATCTCCTGAGCCTGGCCCAGACCTGAGACCAGGTGCTTCAGCCAGGTGGGAAAGAGCCCTGTGGAATGCAGCCTCCCTGCCAGGCTGTGGTGACTCCTGGTTGCAAGGGCTCCACCCTCCCCGCCTCTGCATGATGAGAGAATGTATAATTCCCTTTGGAGAGTGTGTGATTTAATCACAGGGTGAGGTATCGAGAATTCATCATTAGGTGAGATTAAGAAACAGCTGTTTAACACTGTCACTTCATCAGGATAATTGGTCATAAAATATGTCAGAACTTCAATATGGAGTTTTCATGTAGTATATTAAATTGTATTTTCTAATTTCTAGTTAAACTAAATTATTGCCTCGACTATTCACCTATTCTGCTTCAAAATAAATACACTATATTTGCTAAAAAAAAAAAAAAAAAAAAAAATCATCTCTGACAGAAGGGAAACAAAGGAACAGACAGAGCCCTTTGATAAGCCCGTCTTCCTTCCTGAGGTTTCTAGGCCACAGCATAAGGAGGGGGATCTAAACAGAGTCTGCTATTCTCCTGGAGTGCAGAGACAAAGTTTAGAGTTTTGGAAGCCCAAAGCAGCTAGAATTCACAGGGTACAGTAGTAGAGAAGACAGCTCCACAGATAGCTCCACAGATGTGCAGGGGGTTTCCCTTGAAGTAGAAAGAAACTTTCACTATCCACTCTGCAGCTCTAGATTTCTTTCTATCCAACTAGTCATTCAGGATTCTCTTGGATCAAAGGTATCTACAGAACTTGGGTGTGCTGTGGCACCAAGCTGCCCTTGGCTTTAAATATGGCAACATTAGAGTTTAAATCTGAGGTTGAAAGAAGACAGGATTCCCATCAATCATTTCCAACCAAATCTTATTTTCCACTTCTGAATTGTATTCTTTTTTTTTAGATTTTATTTATTTATTCATGAGAGAGAGAGAGAGAGAAAGATACACAGGTAGTGGGAGAAGCAGGCTTCACACAGGCAGTCCGACGTGGGACTTGATCCCGGGACTCCAGGATCATGCCCTGGGCCAAAGGCAGGCACAAAACTGCTGAGCCACCCAGGGATCCCTCTGAATTGTATTCTATAGCATACATCACATGAGGGCTTCAAAATTCTTTCCAGGACTAAGGCATAAGCAAGGTAATTTCTCCTTTACATTGATAAATAGAAGTTTAACATACTAGTTCTAGTAGCTCTTTATATTTATGCACTGACAGCTACTCAGCTGTTTTCAAGGAATCAATGCACATAAGATCATCTGTAATTCATAGAAACAAAACCTACAAATGACCTCTTAAATCCATCACTATTCATCTCAAAGGCTTAGCACCTCTAAAATATTTCTGTAGCATATTCTAATCAAAACTAAAAATCCTCCAATCCAAGTGATAGCAAGGTATTCCTCAAAAATTAATCTGTCTTATGTAGCATGTAGCTCTAGCTAAGAATTTCAGTACTTGCTAGCCAGCTCAACTGTTTATCTCCAAACTCCAGGGAATCTATGTTACCACCATAATAATAACTTTAAATAAAATTATAGAAATTAATACACTCAACAGAAGTTATTAACATCAATAATGCTTAGACAAGTAAAAACTTATGTGGATCAGTTGCAGAAACATCTGTAAATTCTTCAGTTGGGTGGGTTTTTATGAATTCTGAAATAATAGTAAGTTTGTCATATATTTCAAAATCAATTATATGTATTGAGCTTAAATTTCATAGTTTTTTTTTCTAAATAACTCATTCAAGAGAAAGAAAATTCTAAAAAAAATAATAGAGCTGCCAACACTGGAGATCCTCCCAATCACACAACAAATGGTAACATCTGAATTAAAGTATAGAACAACTAAGTGACATGAAGTCATCATTTTCTCAACAACACTTGTTTTTCCTCTCCTATCCCCTTAATGTTACTATGATTTACTCTCCCTTCCTTTCATATCCAATCACCAAGTTTTGCCCAGTAAATTTTCTCAAATCTGCCTCTTTTCTTCTTATTTGTACTCTAATAAAAGCACTTATCACACACCTAAAACAGAGCAATAATTTCCCTTTTCCATTCCTAGTCCCCAAATCCAGCTTCTACAAATGGCCAGAATAATCTGTCAACAATTGAATCCAACAATGCCCCTTCCCTACAAAAAGTCTTCAGTGATTCTCTATTATATATGGGGGAAAATAAAAAAAAAGTTCCTTAGCACACCACCTAATCCCTCTGCTGAGGCTCTCTCTTCTTACCTCATCCCTACTTACTAGCTTCAATTCTAATACCATTCTACTTGTAATTCCCTCTTCATGCTGTTTGTTCATGCTATATCTTCTTTGTAAAATACCAGGTATCTTCCTTCTTCACTTGACTAAATCCTATTCATCCACTAAGGTTGTATAAAATCTTCCCAACTTCCTTGGGTTGACCAAATTGGCTATCTGTGGACTCACTGCAAATTATATATAACTTTTATCATGTGTCTCGCTATATATTAAAGTGATGCATAGGGGATCCCTGGGTGGCTCAGCGGTTTAGCTCCTGCCTTTGGCCCAGGGCATGATCCTGGAGTCCTGGGATCAAGTTCCGCGTCGGGCTCCCTGCATGGAGCCTGCTTCTCCCTCTGCCTGTGTCTCTGCCTCTTTCTCTCTGTGTCTCTTCATGAATGAATAAATAAAATCTTTTTAAAAAAGCGATGCATAATGTGCTTTTGTCCTTACTAAGTTATGTATTTAATGGTGGCTAACAACCAAGGTTTATTTGTTTTGTACAACTCCCAGAATCTGAAACATAAGAACTTTTATTGAAAATATCAAACTCACTACTGAATATCTTTTTAAATTTGCTACTGTATTATTTAATGGCTATAAATTTTTAAACCGTAATTCTCAAAATGTTAACGTACTGTAGGAAACCCAATAAATGCTAAACATGTATAAGATATTATCACCTTCAATTAACTGCTGCTGTACAGCTTCATAACTCTGTACTGCCTCTGGTGAACTTTCACTATCCCTATTAAAATTTTATTTTTAAATTTTTTAAAAGATTTTTTTAATTTATTTATTTATGATAGACAGAGAGAAAGAGAGAGAGAGGCAGAGACACAGGAGGAGGGAGAAGCAGGCTCCATGCCGGGAGCCCGACATGGGACTCAATCCCGGGACCCCAGGATCACGCCCTGGGCCAAAGGCAGGCGCTAAACCACTGAGCCACCCAGGGATCCCCCTGTTAAAATTTTAATAAGTACAACATTTATTTATTATCAAAAAATAAGAGTTTAAATTACACTGAAGAAATAGAATATATGCTCTAGTTATACGTAGTTTGTAAAATAAAATTTAAACTATTCTTTAACCTTTATTCAGACACTAAGGTAAATTAATTAGTAAAATTGCAAGCAAATAAGTATAAAATTCACACTATGTAATTCTATGATGCTATATAACCCATGAATATAATTAGGTATAACAACAATATTAATAACAAAAAATAGCAAAAGTAAGTTGGGTAGAAGCATGTGATTCCTTTTAATGATGTCATTGTTAAGAGTACAAGTTCTAGAGTCAAACTGCTCAAAATTTGTTTTACCCACCTACTAAGTATATGACCTTGGGCAAGTTATTTAATCTGACTTCATTTAATAAAATTGGGGTACTAGAGCACATATCTTGTAAGATAGTGGTAAGGATCCAATAAATGTAAAGTTACTAGGAAAATATCTGTACACATCAGACACTTAAATTTCAGATACTACTATTTAATATATGGTCTGAAACTAATTTTTTGCCTCACAATAGCTCAAGTGAGTCTATCTGAGCCTCTGAACCAAGGATCTAGTCATGCAGCACCTATTGGAGCCAATTAAAGTGCCACTCCTTTCATTGCTTTCAGTCTAGTCATTGACAGATGGAGATATGACATAAGTGCATAATAAATAGTAGTCCCTCCCAATTACTTTCTATTTTAACATTATAAAAGGGTTTTATATTTAATGCAAAAAATGCCTATAAATATAAACTTTTATTCTGAAAAGTTACTATACCAAATATAGTAGAATAATAGGGGAACAAATGAGTTAACTTAATTCAGGTATTCATAAAGTTACACATATTTATTTACTGTTTACATGTGATAAGAAATATGTAGATGTGTGTGACTTATTCTGATGTTAAGGAAATAGTCTTTTCAGAAAGACTTACACATAAATCACTAATTCATAAACAAAATTACAAGGTACAAGTGTACATTATTTTATTGTTTTACTTTACTACACTTCAAAGGCTATATTTTTTACAGATTGGTTTGTGGCAACCCAGGATACAAAAAGTCTATTGGTGTCATTTTTCCAACAGCATCTGTTCATTTTGTGTCTCTGCGTCATATTTTGGTACTTCTCATAATATTTTAAAACTTATTATTATTATATTTGTTATTGCTGTAATCACTATCTTTGATGTTATGGTTAAAATTGTTAGGGGGTACCATAAACCATGCCCATATATGGCAGCAAACTTAACAATAACTGTCGTGTGTGCTCTAACTGCTCCACCAACTAGCCTGTCCTCCCATCTCTCTCCCTCTCCTTGTGCCTTCCTATTCCTGGAGACATAACAACATTGAAATTAGGCCAGTTAATAACCTTACAATGACCTCTCAGTGTTCAAGCTAAACAAGGAGTCTCACGTCTCTCACTTTAAATCGAAACTAGAAATGTTTAAGCTTAGTGAGGAAGGCATGTCAAAAACCAACATAGGTGGGCAGCCCAGGTGGCTCAGCCATTTAGCATCGCCTTCAGCCCCGGGCATGATCCTGGAGACCTGGGATCAAGTTCCACGTCGGGCTCCCTGCATGGAGCCTTCTCCTTCTGCCTGTGTCTCTGCCTCTCTCTCTCTCTCTCTTTCTCTGTCTCTCATGAATAAATAAAATATTTTTAAAAAAACAAACCAACATAGGCTGAAAGCCAGGCCTCTTGCACCAGTTACCCAAGTTCTGAATGCAAAGGAAAAGTTCTTGAAGGAAATTAAAAGCACTACTCCAGTGAATACACAAATGATAAGAACACAAAATAGTCTTATTGCGGATATGGAGAAACTTCTACTGATCTGAATAGATCAAACCAGTCATGTTATTCACTTAAGCCAAAGCGTAATTCAGAGCAAAGTCCTAATTCTTCAATTCTATGAGTGCTGAGAGAGGTAAGGAAGCTGCAAAAGAAAAGTCTGAAGCTAGCAGAGGTTGGTTCATGAGGTTTGAGGAAAAGAAGCAATCTCCATAACATAGAAGCACAGGGTGAAGCAGCCAGTGCTAATGCAGAAGCTGTGGCAACTTACCCAGATCTAGCTAAGAGCATTAATGAAGGTGGCTACACTAAATGATAGATTTTTAATGGAGACAAAACAGTCTTTTATTCAAAGAAGATGCCACCTAGGACTTTCATAGCTGGACAGAAGTCAGTGCCTGGCTTCAAAGCTTCAAACAACAGGCTGATTCTCTGGTTGGGGGCTAATGCATATGGTGACTTTAAGCTAAACCAATGCTCATTTACCATTCTGAAAATCCTGAGGCCCTTAAGAATTATGCTAGAAGTTGTTGGAAGATGACAGCAGAGTAGGAGGACCCCTAGGCTCACTTGGTCCCATGACTACAACTAGATAACAATCAAATCATCCTAAATACCCCAGAAATCAACCAGAACACTGTCAGAACAAACCCTCTAGCACAACGTCCAAGACCTTTGGGATACTGTGAAAACAGTTATAAGGGGCAAGTATATAGCAACAAAAGCCTACCTCAACAACAACCAAAAAATCTCAAATAAACAACCTAACCTTGCATCTACAGGAGCTAGAAAAAGAACAACAAAACCCAAAACCAGCAGAAGGAAGGAAATAATAAAGATTAGAGAGCAGAAATAAATGATATTGAAACTTCAGTCTGTCTCTGAGAATGGAGACCTGATGCTGAAGCTTGTCCATTTCAGGACTGGGACTGGCATCTCCAGGATTTCCACCCATATCTTCAAGTTTGCACCTTGATCCAGACATCAACCCTGTCTCTCTAGTTCTTTTTGTTTGTCTGTTTAAGATTTTATTCATTTGAGAGAGAGAGAGAGAGAGAGAGAGAGGATGCAGGAGGAGGGGGTGGAAGGGTGGGGGCCTGAGGGAGAACAGGGAAGGGAGCAGACTCCCCTGCTGAGTGTGGAGCCCCGGATAAGACTGATCCCAGGGCCCTGAGATTATGACCTTAGCAGAGGTCAGATGCTTAACCAACTGAGCCAACCAGACGCCCCTGTACCCCTAGTTCTTGACGCTAAAAATGACACCATCTGCCCCACCGAAGCCCCAGACCTGGACCCCCCCCTCATCCAGGTTCACTGCTACATTCAGGGTCCTGGCCACCAACCCCACGGTGCCTCCTGCACCTGCCAGCCCTCTCTGGCACTTCTGCCCGGCTTAGGGTCAAGCCTTCTGCCGCAGCTCTGGACAACCCAGCCCTGCCGCACCCACACAGCAGGAAGCCCCTGTCCGACTGCAGCGAGAAGCCAGCTACGCTGCGCTGACTTGCGGTCAGTCGTTCACCCACCGCTGCACACTGGCCCAGCACTGCTGCATCCAGGCATCCACACCGGCTGGTGGCCCTACCCGAACGCCTTCTGCGGGAAAGCCTTCAGAAGCACTGCGGCCGCAGCCACAGGAAGCCGCAGCACCGCGGGGGTGCTGCAAGGCCTTCAGCGTGGCTTGCTGCTAACTCAGCACCTGCGCATGTCCCCTGCACAAGTGCTGGGTGTGCACCAAGGGCTTCAGCCAGGCCTCAGCCACTGAAGCACCTGCGAGCGCACACTGGCAGGCTAGCAGCCATTCCCATGCCTGCAATGTGACGAGGCTATCAGCCAGAGCTCGGCGCTGCTGCAAAGTGCCCGTACCACGGTCCCCATTGGCCCAAGGCCTTCAGCCAGAGTCCAGTTTGCTGCACAACCTGTGCATCCACCCGGCAAACAGTCCTGTGCCTGTCCCGTCTTCAAGACCTTTGGTGGGGCCTCTGCAATGCTGTAGCATCTGCAGGTGCATTCCGGAGTGTGCCTCCTACCGCTGTCAGCTCTGCGGCAAGGCTTTCTGACAAGCCTCCAACCTCACCAAGCACAAGTGGGCGCTGCCCCAGGCCCCGACCTCAACCCTGCTTCAGTGTTGAGGCCAAAGCAGGTCTCCCTCCTGGGTCCCTCCCTCCCTCTCTGTTCTTGGCTCTGGCCTCAACTCTGACCCTAACTCTGGCCTCGGCCCTGACGCTGGCTCTGTGCAGGGCTCCCTCCCTAATCCCAGCCCCAAATCTGTCTCTGGCTCTGAATCTACCCTCACCCCTAATTCAGTCATATATTCTGACCGTAAGCCTGGTCACAAGGCCAATCCCGGCCTGTGGCTAGCCTTGACCATGGATCTGGTCCCAGCCCCAATCAGCATCCAATTTTATTCAACACACTACTAGAACACCTAGCTGCCATGGCAGTAAGAAACAAAAAGAAATAAACAGCATCAAAATTGGATGCTGATTGGGGCTAAAGAATAATTAAAACTTTCACTATTTGCAGATGACATGATACTCTAAATAGAAAACCCTAAAGACTCCACCAAAAAACTGCTAGAACTGATAAATGAGTTCAGTAAACTCATAGGAAACAAAATAACTGTGCAGAAATCTGTTACACTTCTATAGCCTAATAATGAAACAGCATAAAGGGAAATTAATAAAACAATACCATTCATAATTGCACAAAAATAATGTTACCTAGGAATAAACCTAACCAAAGAGGTGAAAGACCTATACTCTGAAAACTGTGAAACACCAATAAAAGAAATTGAAAACAACACAAAGAAATAGAAAGATATTTCGTGCCCATAGATTAGAACAACAAATTATATCTCAACAAAGTTATATCTCAAAGCTAAAGTAACCAAAATATGATGCTGGCACAAAATTAGACATGTAGATCAATAGAAAAGAATAGAAAACCCAGAAATGAGCCCACAGTTACCTGGTAAACAATCTTCAACAAAGCAGGAAAGAATATCTAATGGGAAAAAGTCTCTTCTACAAATGGTGCTGGGAAAACTAGAGAACAACAAGCAAAAAAAAAAAAAAAAATGAAACTGGACAACTTTCTTGCAGCATACATAAAATAAATTCAAAATGGATTAAAGACTATTATGAGACCTGAAACCATAAAAATCCCAGAAGAGAGCATAGGCAGTAATAATGTCTCTGATACTGGCCATAGGAACTTCTTAGAAATGTCTCCTGAAGCAAGGGAAACAAAAAAATAAATAAATAAACTAGGGGCACCTGGGTGGCTCAGTCAGGTACCTACCTTCAGCTCAGGTCATGATCTCAGGGTTCTGAGATTCGGCCTGCTTCTCCCTTTTCTCTGCTCCTCCCCCAACTTGTGCACTTTCTCTCTCTCTCTCTCTTTCTCTCTCTCTCTCAAATAAATAAATAAAATCTCTAAAATATAATAAAAATAAAAAAAAACAAAAACTATTGAGACTACATCAAAATACAAAGCTTCTGCACAACGAAGGAAACAATCAACAAAACTAAAAGGCAACTGATGGAATGGGAGAAGATATTTGCAAATTACATATCTGATAAAGGGTTAGCATCCAAAATGTATATAAAGAACTGATACAAATAAACACTAAAAAAAAAAAAAAAAAACAAATAATCCAATTTAAAAAATGGCAGAAGACACGAACAGACATTTTTCCAAAGAAGGCATCCAGACGGCCAACAGACAAATAAAAACATGCTCAACAGCACTCAGCATCAGGGAAATACAAATCAAAACTACAATGAGATATCACCTCACACCTATCAGGATGGCTAAACTCAACAACACAAGGAACAACAGGTGTTGTGATGATGTGAACAAAAAGGAATCCTGGTGCAGTGTTGGTAGGGGGAATGCAAACTGGTATAGCCCCTATGGAAAACAGTATAGAGATTCCTCAAAAAGTTAAAAATAGAGCTACCCTGTGATCCAGTAATCCCACTACTGGATATCTACCCAAAAAAATCCAAAAAATTTCAAAGGGATACATACATACCAATGTTTATAGAGCATTTACAAAAGCCAAATTATGGAAGCAGCTCAAGTGTTCATCTACTGATGAATGGTAAAGAAAAAGTTATATACACAAAATGGAATATGATTCAGCCATCATAAAGAATGAGATCTTATCATTTGCAATTATATAGATGGATCTAGAGAGTATAATGCTAAGTGAAATAAGTCAGTAGAAAGACAAACACCATATGATTTCATTTATATGTGGATAAAGGAAACAAAACAAACAGGAAAAAAGAGAAAGAAACAAATTAAGAAACAGATTCTTAATTATAGAGAACAGACATGGTTACCAGAGCTGAGGAGGATGAGCGGATGGGTGAAATCAGTGATGGGATGGCAGAAGAGTAGGGTCCCCAAGTCACCTGTCCCCACCAACTTACCTAGATAACTTTCAAATCATCCTGAAAACCTACAAATTCAGCCTGAGATTTAAAGAGAGAACAGCTGGAATGCTACAGTGGGAAGAGTCGCACTTCTATCAAGGTAGGAAGATGGAAAAAAAATAAAGAAATAAAAAGCATCCAAGGGGGAGGAGCCCCTGCGAGGAGCCGGGCTAAGGCCCCGTGACGAGTGCCCACAGGACAGGAAAGCCCCGCCCGGGAGAAGCGGGAGCTTCACCAATCTTCCCCAGGCGGAAAGGCTCTCGCAGCGAGTTGGAGCAGGATCCCAGGAGGGACGAGGGTGCCCTCAGGCTCCCAGGGGCACTAACCGAGGAGGTGCGCACAGGAGACAGCACGCCACACACAGCAGCGAGCTCCCTGAAGGGCTGCAGCGTGCCCGGCGGGCCCCAGGAGCAGCTCGGTGGCAGCTCCGCTCCGAGGGGGCTGTGCGCCCCAGGAGCGTGATTCCAGCAGCACAGGCTCCAGAGCCCAGGGCATGGGGGACACAGCCCAGGATCTGGTGCTCCCCCAGGGACAAGCAAAGGACGGGAAGACACAGGACAGCGAGGACGCTCCTGCCGCTGGGTGGCCCCGAGCTGTGCAGAACAGTGCCCCACGTCCCCGGAGCATCCAGGCTCCTGCAGACTGGGAGCTGCAGTAGTTACTGCAGGAGCTGACTCTAGAGCTGGAGAGCTGGCCGCCAACACTGTTGTTCCTCCTGGGGCCTCACATGATAAACAGGATAAATAACTCCCACTGAGCCCTAAACCAGGCAGGGGGTTGAGCAGCAACCCCAGGTGCTCATACCTGAGAATCAGCGCAGCAGGCCCCTCACCCAGAAGACCAACTAGAAAGGAGAAAAGCAATTTATTGACCAAGCAGCACTGGAAAGTTCCAGGGGAAGAGGAGGGATTTACAGTATATAGAATCAGATGAAACTCCCCCTTGTTTTTTGTTTGCTGTTTGCTTCCCCACCCTTTGTTTTTCTTTTCTCTTTTTTTTTTTCTTTTCTTTTTCTCTTCTCTCTTTTTCTCCTTTTCCCAATACAACTTGTTTTTGGCCACTCTGCACTGAGAAAAATGACTAGAAGGAAAACTCACCTCAAAAGAAAGAATCAGAAACAGTCCTCTCTCCCAGAGAGTTACAAAATTTGGATTACAATTCAATGTCAGAGAGCCAATTCAGAAGCACAATTATAAAGCTACTGGTGGCTCTAGAATAAAGCATAAAGGAATCAAGAGACTTCAAGACTGCAGATTTTAGATCTAATCAGGCAGAAATTAAAAATCAATTAAATGAGATGCAATCCAAACGAGAGTTCCTAACAACGAGGGTTAACGAGTGAGTGACATAGAAGATAAGTTGATGGCAAGGAGGGAAACTGAGGAAAAAAGGAAAAAACAAAAGATCATGAGGAAAGGTTAAGGGAAATAAATGACAGCCTCTGAAGGAAAAATCTATGTATAATTGGGGTTCCCGAGGGCACCGAAAGGGACAGAGGTCCAGAATATGTATTTGAAAAAATCATAGCTGAAAACTTTCCTAATCTGGGAAGGGAAACAGGCATTCAGATCCAGGAAATAGATTCCACCCCTAAATCAATAAAAACCGCTCAACACCTTGACATTTAATAGTGAAACTTGCAAATTCCAAAGATAAAGAGAAGATCCTTAAGGCAGCAAGAGACAAGAAATCTCTAACTTTTATGGGAAGAAATATTAAACTAACAGCAGACCTCTCTGCAGAGATCTGGAAGGCCAGAAAGGACTGGCAGGATATATTCAGGTTCCTAAATGAGAAGAACCTGAAGCCAAGAATACTTTATCCAGCAAGGCTCTCATTCAGAATAGAAGGAGAGACAAAGAGCTTCCAAGATAGGCAGAAACTGAAAGAATATGTGACCACAAAACCAGCTCTGCAAGAAATACTAAAGGGGATTCTGTAATAGAGGAAGTCCAAGGAACAATCCACAAAAACAGGGACTGAATAGGTATCATGATGACACTAAATTCGTATCTTTCAATAGTAAACTCTGAATGTGAATGGGCTTAATGACCTGATCAAAAGGCACAGGGTTTCAGACTGGATTAAAAAAGCAAGACCCATCTATTTGGTGTCTATAAGAGACGCATATTAGACCTAAGGACACTTCCAGCCTGAAAAAGTTTGGAGAACCACTTACCATTAAAATGGTCCTCAAAAGAAAGCAGGGGTAGCCATCCTTATATCATATAAACTAAAGTTTATCTCGAAGACTGTAGTGAGAGATGAAGAGGGACACTATATCATACTTAAAGGATCTATCCAACAAGAGGACCTAACAATCATCAATATTTATGCCCCAAATGTGGGAGCTACCAAGTATATCAATCAGTTAATAACCAAAGTTAAGACATACTTAGATAATAATACACTTATACTTGGTGACTTGAATGTAGCGCTTTCTACAATCGACAGGTCTTTTAAGAACAACATCTCCAAAGAAACAAGAGCTTTAAATGATACACTCGACCAGATGGATTTCACAGATATTTACATAACTTTACATCCAAATGCAACTGAATACACATTCTTCTCAAGTGCACATGGAACTTTCTCCAGAATAGACCACATACTGGGTCACAAATCAGCTCTTAACTGATACCAAAAGATTAGGATTGTCCCCTGCATATTTTCAGGCCATAATGCTTTGAAACAAGAAGTTTGGAAGGATTTCAAACAGGTGGAGGTTACGGACCATCCTGCTAAAAGATGAAAGGGTCAACCCCCTTCCCCCAAAAAGTAACTATATAAAATGGAATAAAAGTCATAGAAAGTATCCTGTGATGATTATTATTCATCTATTTAATTTTAAGACAGCTAAACCTCAAATACCAAAAGTTAGTGTCAACAAGTTAATAAAAGTATCATTGTAATCATTATTTGAATCTTCCTCCCATCTGTCAAAAAAAGGTTTTCTCAACTAAAAAGTAGGAAATTATTCTCTGGAACATATCCCTGTCCCTTTGAAATTTTTAGTAATGCTTATTTTTTATTGGTGTTCAATTTGCCAACATACAGAATAACACCCAGTGCTCATCCCGTCAAGTGTCCCCCTCAGTGCCTGTCACCCATTCACCCCCACCCCCACCCCCGCCCTCTTCCCCTTCCACCACCCCTAATTTGTTTCCCAGAGTTAGGAGTCTTTACGTTCTGTCTCTCTTTCTGATATTTCCTACACATTTCTTCTCCCTTCCCTTATATTCCCTTTCACTATTATTTATATTCCACAAATGAATGAGACCATATAATGTTTGTCCTTCTCCGATTGACTTATTTCACTCAGCATAATACTCTCTAGTTCCATCCACATTGAAGCAAATGGTGGGCATTTGTCGTTTCTAATGGCTGAGTAATATTCCATTGTATACATAGACCACATCTTCTTTATCCATTCATCTTTCGATGAACACCGAGGCTCCTTCCACAGTTTGGCTATTGTGGACATTGCTGCCATAAACATTGGGGTGCAGGTGTCCCGGCGTTTCATTGCATCTGTATCTTTTGGGTAAATCCCCAGCAGTGCAATTCCTGGGTCATAGGGCAGGTCTATTTTTAACTCTTTGAGGAACCTCCACACAGTTTTCCAGAGTGGCTGCACCAGTTCACATTTCCACCAACAGTGTAAGAGGGTTCCCTTTTCTCCACATCCTCTCCAACATACCACCCTTATAGACATAAAGAGGTACAACATATCCCTGGAAGATGGCTTTTCCAAGGACTACAGAGGATGGCTTCCCAATGTACTGCCATCATGGGCAGCTTTCCAGTAAATCCCAGTTCCACCAGCATGGCACCCCAGCAAACTTCTCTGCCAATCAGTGACCACAGCGTCTCCTTCTTCCCAAGGTGTGGACCTTAACCCTAGGTTAGGGAAAGGGTAAGGACAGGGATATTAAGCTTTGTTCCTTCCTTAAGCGCTTTGCTTTCATACTCTCAGTAGAGGCTGCTCCTTATACCTTCTATCCTTGTATTCTTTAGAGTTGTCTTTATCACTTTAGTAGGTATTCTCCAGTTATAATGATTCTTTATGTTAAACTTTCCCTATTCAGATTACTCTATTTCCCATTAGGAATTCAATTTAAACATAAGTCCTTTCTGGGAGAAGACATGACGTTGCAAAACTAAAGGAATATGGACTAGACAATGAGATAGGCTATAAGATTTCATCAAAGGGACATAATGGGCAGAGGTTCCAGCAGAACAACTCTGAAGGGCATAGCCTACATACTTATCCTACATTTTTCGGCTGTGGCTTACCATATGTTATGAAGGCTTCACCATGTATTTCTGTTAATGCAACATGACAGGCATAAGCCTCACCAGCATGTACTAACAATAAAATGTGTCAGCAATTAAAACAAGATTATTCCATGATTCTCAAATGTTAGTATACATAATAGTCCTCTAAAAAATCCTATTTAAAGGGCAAATTCCTACTATACACATAAAAGAAAACTTTAAATCAGTTAAGTCTGACATGCAGTTCTGAAATGAGCATTTTTAACAGGTATCTTGGTATCAGGTATCATTTAAACATGATCTGTCAAATATATTTTAAGAAACATTTATAAAAGGCAGAAGATATGGGCACCTGGGTGGCTCAGTGGTTGAGCCTTTGGCTCAGGTCGTGATCTTGGGGTCCTGTTATTGAGTCTCACATCAGGCTCCCTGCATCAGAGCCTGCTTCTCCCTTTGCATGTGTCTCTGCCTCTGTGTGTCTCTCATGAATAAATGAATAAAATCTTTTTAAAAAGAAGCAGAGGATAATAAAAACACTTTGGCAATGTATCTTATACACCAAATTAAATAATTATTCAAAAGAATTAATTATGGATGTAAAAACTGAGAAATTGGGAATTCCAGATCAGAAATTTAGTTGTGTGCTGAAGATTCATATCCTGGTGAATATGAATGCATAAATCAGGATTTCAGGATTTTACCAGAAATGATGGTAACTGGCACTAAGGTATAAATAATAGATACAGAGAAAAGTAGACACATAGTATTTTTATATATATATATATATTATAATATTTATATATATTAGTATATATTTATAATAGTATTTAAGGTAATAATTGATAAGATGGAAATCTTTAGTTCAAGAATTAGTTCTCTGAATTAGTGATTTTTAAAATAAAGCAATTTGGTTAACAATAAGGTCTAGAGGACAATTGGACATGAAGGCCCAAGGCAAAGAAAGACACTAGAACTGGGGAGATGAGTCAAGGAACTGAGAGGCTAGGATTTAGGGTAGGTCTCCACATTGACAGGACAAAGTATAAAAAGAAAGGAGAGAGACAAATTCAGGAATGAAATAGAATAAAAAGAAGTTGGTAGACGAAAATAAGAAGGCAGAGGCCAGCTAGATGATTCACATTGCAAAGTATGCATTTTACAAGAGGGTAGAACAGTAGACTTCATGTCAATCCCACATCTCTGCAAAGATAATGACCAATCTACCATAGTAAAAGAAAAGCTACTAACACTCTTCCAATGTTAGCCATAGCTATCCTAAAGCAAAGAGTATAAGGACCATAGAAGTCTATTCTGGAGCCAAAGGTATGATAATAAGAAGGTGTTAGCAGACAGTTACAATTTCTATCTTTATTTTTTAATTTTATATCCCAAATAAATGAACTTATTTAATTTAAAGTGCCTGGGATTCAAGAGCGTTTAATTGGACTAAACCATAAGCATAACCAAGGGAGAATCACAATGATTCTATAAATCACTGATGCTACTCTAGAAATCATCCTGCTATGTTAATAGCATAAAGTCTTTCCCAAAATAGAATTAAAAACCCTTAACGTTAGAGATCACCAGTTTTTAAAATGACCAAAAGACCTCTGAAAAATCTAAAGTACAAAAAAATTATTAAAATAACATTAGGGCAACCCCGGTGGCGCAGCGGTTTGGCGCCGCCTGCAGCCTGGGGTGTGATCCTGGAGACCCGGGATTGAGTCCCACGTCAGGCTCCCTGCATGGAGCCTGCTTCTCCCTCTGCCTGTGTCTCTGCCTCTCTCTCTCTGTGTCTATGAATAAATAAATAAAATCTAAAAAAAATAACATTAAATTTAAAGAAAATCAATATATAATTTTATAAGTAAGTATATTATCATATTATATATGCTTTTTTAAATACAGGAGAAATGTTTAAGTTGATAAGTTTTCTCTTGTCACTTACTTTTATGTCAGGATAGAAGGATAATTAAAATTTCCATTATTTAATTTTAGGAGAAAGAATGTGTCAGACTCAGAGCATTCCAGATACATGCATGAATGCAGTGTGTAATCCCTGGGAAACATTTTGTCCTACCCATTTTTTTTCCTTCTCTACCTAAATTAAAAGATTGCAAACGATGATTATTCAAACACTTTTCACTTCAAATTGATTTCCAAGTGAGACAAAATATCAATTTAATTCACAATTAAGAAATGTTATACTTACCTCTTCTATCTGATTGACCTGTCACTGAAACCACTTTGAAAAGAAAAAAAAAAGAAAAGAAATACTTATTGACAGGTTATTTAAACATATGGGTACACATGCATGCATTTGTGTGCATGTATCTTCATCTATCACATATTAGCCCTGAGCCAAAGATCATTTATCTTAGGGTTCAGAATAGGGCTAATGCAACATAACTGGAAAATAACCTTTTTAACAATATATAGTAGCAAGTTTGGAAGTTCTTTTTACTCCTCAAAACTTAGAAACCTCTTCTTCATTAATATGTATTTCTGTACTAAATGTTAGTAGGCTTAAATAGGCTTAAACTGCAATATATTGAACATACCTTAAAAACAGATTCCAAAATCTGGAAAATAAAGTTTTATTTAAAACATTTTTTTAATTTGTCATAATATACGTGATAAAATATTTAAGTCTAATTCTCAATCAGAAAAATGCCCAAATCACTAAAACTATAAATCTATAATCCAAAAATCATAATTTTTATAATACATAGTTTTATTCATATACAGCCATACACAGTTTTAGTATATGTTACATAGATAACTCAATTCTAGAAAAATTTCTGTCATTATAGATCGATATTAGAATATCCAAAATAATTCACATATATGATTTCATATATTTTCTTAATATAGGTAAGGAATAAACTTAAGATTCCTTTTGAAAGAGATTTGTTTATATAGCAGAGAGTACAATAATGAAAAAGCATTATCATAAGAACATTATTTCTTCAACATAACTTTGCTCTGTTAAAGGGCCTAAAAATCAAGATATAAAATATTATACTACTACTTGATATTTTTAATGGAAATTGCAAATAACTGGTTTGGGAGATTGTGACAGAAATTGAATATCCAAAATGAATCATACAATCCAAAATACCAATATTTAACACTTAAAAATGTAATATTAAAATGATTATGTTTGCCACACACACACACAAAAAGCCCATTCTATCACATCCAGATAAACGTTTTTAATTACTTTATTAAGTAAAAATATTACTACATTCATTCAGGCAGTAAAGAAAAGTTAACTAACTAAAAATCAGGCTAGTCTAAAATTTCCCTTCTGCCACACTAACCCTAAATCAATGGTTCAAAAAGTGTGGACCCATAGTCAAAAGCCTCAGCATCACCTAAACAAACATATTCATTGGTAATATAAATTCTTAGGCCCCATCTCAGTCAACTGGATCAAAAACTGTGGGAGTAGGACCAGCAATTTGTGTTTTAACTAGCAGTCCAATTGATCTCATTGTATACTAAAGTTTGAGAATCACTGTGCTAAATAATAAGAAATCAGAAATCTGAGGAAAAGGCTGACATCCTCAAGAAAACATACTAAAATTAAATAAACATCCATGTCTGAAGGAAAATATTTTCAGCTATATAAGGATTTAAAATGTAATATTCGCTGAGGCATACTACCTTGGAATAAACTTGTTCTTTCAATCATAAAAAGAGATTCCAAGGTTCTCAAAACCACCTTTCCTATCTTAGAAGATGATGGGAAACCATCATACATCAATTCATCCATTCATGAGAGCCAGAGTTCAACAACTATTTAAGCCACTAAAAGCCTGGAGAACAAAGGCTTTCTCAACTACTGAGAAAAGTCACATCAGTTCTAGTAATGCTGAATATAGAACAGTATTAATAAACATGGAAAATGAAAACTGACCATATGTGAGAAAATCAATTTCAGGCAAACACTAAACAATGAGAAAATTCTGTGAAGATGTGGAAGAATATATCTAAAGTTCCCCAGGAAAATATTAAACTTCCATTCTAATTTTAAAGATATCATTTAAGTGTAAAGCCAAAATAAAACTATTTTCAGAAATAGTTTTCTATTTCTATTTCAAAACTATTTTCAGAAATTCAAAGGCTCAGAAATGATTTCACCACACATTCTAACCTAGCAAACAATAACAAAATTAATTCCTAGAAAAGTAAACCCAAGAAAAACTACAAGCAAGGTAACCAGGAAATATCCTACTCTTTTTGTTTGTTTCAAGTTTTTATTCAAATGCCAGTTAGTTAACATATAATATTAGTCTCAGGAGTAGAATTTAGTGATTCATCACTTATGTATAACTCACTGTTCATCACAAGTGTCCTCCTTAATACCTATCACTCATTTAACCCATCTTCCTGCCTGCCTCCTCTCCCCCTCCAGCAATCCTGTTTTGTTCTCTATAGTTAAGAGTCTGTTATATGGCTTGCCTCCCTATCCCCTTCCCAAGTTCATCTGTTTCATTTCTTAAATTCCATATATGAGTGAAATCATATGGTATTTGTCTTTCTCTGACCGACATTTCATTTAGCATAATACAATATAGTTCCATCTATGTTATTGCAAATGGCAGAGTCTCATTCTTGTTTATGGCTGAATAATATTCCATTGTATATATACCATAACTTCTTAATTCATTATGAGTCAATGGACATTTAGACTCTTCCCATAATTTGGCTATTGTTGATAATGCTGCTATAATATAAACATCAGGATACACGTATCCCTTTGAATTAGTATTTTTGCACTCTTTGAGTAAGTACCTAGTAGTGCAATTGCTAGATCCTTGGGTAGTTCTATTTTTAATTTTTTGAGGAACTTCCATACTATTTTCCAGAGTGGCTGCACCAGTTTGCATTCCCACCAACAGTGTAGAAGGATTCCCTTTTCTTTGCATCCTCACCAACATCTGTTGCTTCCTGTATTATTAATTTTAGCCATTCCATCAGGGGTGAAGTGATATCTCATTATAATTTTATTTGTATTTCCATGATCATGAGTAATATTGAGCATATTTTCATGTGTCTGTAAGCCATCTGAGTTAATACCCTACTCTTAAAAAATTGTGGTTAATGGGCCTGGCACTCAATGCTGCTATCATAAAAAGCTTCCTAATAAGAAGATGGCATAATATTTTTTAAAGTGAAATAATCTGCAACTAACATTCTAGATAGGCATATTATATCACTGGAGCCAAGAGAAGTCCTGAAGCAGCTTTTGCCTTTTTTTGTCTACCTCAGAACCCTCTCAAAGCAAAACAAAACAAAACGAAAAAACAACAACAACAACAACAACAACAAAAAAAAAAAAAAAACACCAAAAAAACCCCAGCTAAGTGGAGGGCATTCCTCAACATTGAAAGGCAAATAAATAAGCCATAGTTCCCTGGAGAAAAAGATTGCAATTGCGGCAAATAATAGGCATGTCAATGGCTTGGAAGAAAAAGCTGGGGTGAGAGTTACTTTGGAAAATAAGGATTTTGAAAAGATCCCATATATAAGGAGGAATCTTGTCAGCCACACACTTGCCCATGCCAGGACTCATGCTCAGAAAATTTCTGAGTGGACATTAAACTTCCACCTTTTTTTATCTTTGGCTCAAGGGGAAGCAGAAAAGGAAGGCTAACTCAAGATTTGTAAATAGTCTGGCTAAGCTTTGAAGGAGTCTCCCAAAACAGAGCCAATCTTAAAGGAACAGGGGGAAATTTTGTGTGTGTGTGTGTGTGTGTGTGTGTGGCTCAAGGCTTTTAAGGAAATCTTTATCAAATCCACCAGCTGACCACAAGCAAATGGGAACAGAGAGCTGAGAGACAAAATACATCATCAAAGAATACAGACTTCTAAAATAAAATTTAGACTTCTGATTTCCAATGTGACATGGGAGGAACCTGGATTAGTCACTCTGACCTAACAATTAAAGCTGAATGAGCTGAAAATCAACAACTCTTCTTATATCTATCAAAGAATCAAGGTCACAGAGCAAATCACAGCACCAAAAATTGGAGAGATAAACAGCTGATACTAAGAATCAGAAATTATCAGAGCAGAAATCCATAAGAACAAACTTCCACAGGAACTAGCAGTGGGATAAGAAAACCCAAACTACAAATGAATTGCAGGAAGCTCAGCATGGACAAGTTCAAGTTAAAAAATTCAATGGTGATAAGTTTTGAGGAGTTTCTTTAAAAACTAAGCCTACTCTTACTATATTATCTAGCAATCATTCTCCTTGGTGTTCACCCAAATGAGTTGAAAACTATGTCCATACAAAAACATCTGCACACAGATGTTTATAGCAGGTTTATTCATAATTGTCAAAACTTGGAAGCAAACAAGGTGTCATCCAGTAAGTGAATCAATAGACTGTGGTACAACTACACAATAAATTGTTATTCTGCATACATCCAAAAAAGAACTGTCAGTCCATGAAAAGACATGTATAAATCTTAATTGCATGTTGCTAAGTGAAAGAAGCCAATCAAAAAGAGGCTATGCATATTGTATGATTCCAACTATAAGACATTCTGGAAAAGGAAAACTATAAACACATAAAGAGATCAGTGGCTATCAGGGGTTAAATAGGGAAAGGAAGATAAATATGTGGAGCACATAGAATTTTTAGGGCAGTGAAACTATTCTGTATACTATAATTGCACATACATATCATTTTACATTCGCTAAAACCCATAGAATGGACAACACCAAGAGAAAGCCATATGTAAACTATAGACTTTGGGTGGTGATGATGTGTCAGTACAGTTTCATAGATCATACAGAGATAACAGTCTGGTGCACTGTGTTAATAGGGAAAGCCATGTATGCATAGAAATAGGGGAAATATGGAAACTCTCTGTACTATATGCAATGAACATAAAATTGCTTTAAAAATGAATATTTAAAAAATAATAGCTTGGAAAACTCACTAAACAAAAGTAACCACAAAATTTAAGGAGAAGGAAAAATCTGATATCCAGAGTTATCACATATTCAAAATATCTAGTTTTTAACAAAAAAAATTATGAAGCAAGCATTCAATGAAACAGTAAATTGTGACTTATTTGAAGGAAAAAAAATAAACAGATACTGTCCCTAAGAAAGCTTACACACTGAACTTAGTAGACAAAAACTTTAAATCAACTGTCTTAAATACATCCAAAGAGCTAAAGGAAATCATGCACAAAGAATTAAAGGAAACAAAAAAACAGCATTCTAACAAATATAAAAAAGATATAGAAATTACAAAAAGAAGCCAAATTCTAGAAATTAAAAATTCAATAAATGAACAAAAGGAACTATAACTGAAATTACTATAACTATAACTGAACTTTACTAGAGGGTTTTGAAAACAGATTTGAACAGGCAAAATAATCAGTCAATTTAAAGACAAGTCAATTGAAATGATCCATTCTGAGAGGAAAAAAAGAAAAATGAATGAAAAAAGGACTAACAGAACTATGGGACATCATCAACATTATCAACATAGACATAACAGGACTCCCAGGAAAATAAAAAGAAAAGAGGGTAAAAAGAATAAGGAAATAATGACTGAATATTTCCCAAATTTGAGAAAAAACAAGGATTTATATGTCAAAATCCTAGAAGAATAAATGAAAAAGATCTATATGAAGACACATTATAATAAAACTGTTGAAAACCAAACACAAATATAAAATCTTGACAGCAACAAGAGAGAATATGTACAAGATATCTTCAATAAAATTAACAGCTGATTTCTCTTCAGAGACTATGGAACCAGAAGGTAGTGTGATGGCATATTTTAAATGCAATTAATGACAGATAGGAGGGGGAGGGGCAAGACGGCGGAAGAGTAGGGTCTCCAAGTCACCTGTCCTCAACAAATAACCTAGAAAACCATCCAATCATCCTGAAAATCTACGAATTCGGCCTGAGATTTAAAGAGAGACCAGCTGGAATGCTGCAGTGAGAAGAGTTCGCGCTTCTATCAAGGTAGGAAGACGGGGAAAAAGAAATAAAGACACAAAAGGGGATCCCTGGGTGGCGCAGTGGTTTAGCGCCTGCCTTTGGCCCAGGGCGCGATCTTGGAGACCCGGGATCGAATCCCACATCAGGCTCCCGGTGCATGGAGCCTGCTTCTCCCTCTGCCTGTGTCTCTGCCTCTCTCTCTCTCTCTCACTGTGTGCCTATCATAAATAAATAAAAATTAAAAAAAAAATTTAAAAAGAAAAAAAAGAAAGAAAGAAACAAAAGGCCTCCGAGGGGGAGGGGCCCCGCGAGGAGCCGGGCTGAGGCCGGGGCGAGTGTCCCCAGGACAGGAGAGCCCCGTCCCGGAGGAGCAGGAGCTGCACCAACCTTCCCCGCGGAAAGGCCTCCCGGGGAATTGGAGCAGGATCCCCAGAAAGGCGGGGATGCCCTCGGGCTCCCGGGACAGTAACAGAGGAACTGCACCCCGGGAGATGCGCCGAGCTCCCTAAGGGCTGCAGCGCTCGGCGGGACCCGGAGCAGCTCGGCGGGGCTCGGGCGGCGGCTCCGCGGAGGGGGCTACGGGGCGGGAGCGCGAATCCAACAGCGCAGGCCCCGGAGCACAGGGCGCCGGGACACAGCCCAGGATCCGGCCTCCCCCAGGGACAGGCAGAGGCCGGGAGGACCCAGGACAGCGAGGACGCTCCTGCCCCGAGCTGAGCAGATCAGCGGCCCCGCCCGGGAGCCCCCAGGCCCTGCAGACGGAGAGCCCCGGAGCTACTGCGGGAGCTGACTCCAGGGTCCCAGAGCTGCCCCCGCCACTGTGGCTTCCTCCCGGGGCCTCACGGGGTGAACAACCCCCACTGAGCCCTGCACCAGGCAGGGGCAGAGCAGCTCCCTCAAGTGCTCACACCTGAGAATCAGCACAGCAGGCCCCTCCCCCAGAAGACCAGCGACACGGACCAGTTCCAGGGGAAGTCAAGGGACTTAAAGTATACAGAATCAGAAGATACTCCCCGTGGTTTTTGTTTTTGTTTTTGTTTTTGTTTTGTGTTTTTGTTTTGTTTTGTGCTTTTTTTCTTTCTTTCTTCTTGATTTCTGATTGCTTCCCCCACCCCACCCCCCCTTTTTTTTCTTTTTTCTCCTTTCTTTCTTTTCTTCTCTTTTTCCCCTTTTTTTTCTTCTTTCTCTTTTTTCTTTTTCTCTTTTCTTTCCTTCTCTCTCTTTTTCTCCTTTTCCCAATACAACTTGTTTTTGGCCACTCTGCATTCAGAAATTTTGCATTCAGAAAATTTCAGAGGATCTAGGAATACTTTCCAGCTCATTCTGTGAGGCAGCATTACCCTAACACCAACACCAAAGACATTATAAGAAAACTTTAGGTCAATATCCCACATGAACATATATGCAATAATTGTTTATAAAATTTTAGTAAGTTGGACCAAACAATATATAAAAAAAATAGTAGTCATGACCAGGTGGGGTTTATCCCAGGGATACAAGGTGGCATTAACATATGATAATCAATGGAATTTATCATATTGACAGTCTAAAACCCAGAGATGCATGAACACACGTATGATTATCCATCCAAAGAGGGGCTGAAGGAGTAATTGACAAAATCCAGTATCCATCTCAGATTTTTTTTTTAACCTGAAAACATGAAATGGAAACTTGAAATAAACCAATGAAAAACCTACAGCTAACATCATACCTAATAGTAAAGAATTATTTCTTCCTCCCATGATAAGGAATAAGGTAAAACTCTCTGCTCTCATTACTTCTTTTCAACAATGTACTTACAGGAAGTTCTAACCAATGCAAATGTCAAGGAAATGAAACAGCATTCAAACTGGAAAGGAAGAAAAATGAAATGTTTAACAAAGAAACAAAATGATCAATGTAGAAAATCTGATGACACCTTCAAAAATTAATGCATTTAACATTGCAGGATACAAGATCAAAATATACAAAAACCAACTCTGTTTCTGTATGCTCTCGATGAACAATGAAGGAAGTAAAAGAAAATACATACTATTTACTGTGGCATCAAAAATATGAAATATTTATGCATAATGCTGAAAAAATGTGCAAAACTTCTGCACTGGTAACTACAAAAAATTGCTGAGAGAAAATAAAGATCTAAGTACATGCAGATATACCTTGCTCTGAATTAAAAGATTTAATAATGTTAAGAAGGCACCTTTCTGCTACTTAATCTAAGAATTCAAAACAATCTGAATCAAAATACCAGCAGGCCTCTCTGAAGAAATTGGCAACCTGATGCTAAAATACCTTTGGAAATGAAAAGAACCTGCAATAACTGAAACAACTTTGAAAAACAATAAAGTTGGAGGCCTTCAAGTAAAAACCATAGTCCCAGATGAGTTCCTGGTGCCCCTGGAAATAAAATCTTGTTTATAGTTGTTGAGCAACACCCCCTTCCCAAGTGGCACCTATAGCACTTATAGTGCACACAGTGGCAGCAGTTCTGACATGGCCTCCCAGCGGCTGATACACCTTAGGGTTCTTTCTTCTGTTCAAATCATTGAGAACCCTTATTTTTGGAGGGACTGCAAAATGGCAGTCCAATCTGTTCTGTTTACAATAACAGTTGGGTGGGATTTGTCCATCCCATGAAATAACAGGTATGGGAATGTCTGTGAGGAAGACAACAAAAACTTTCACAAGATTTTGCATAGGAAGTGAAAAGCGGGGGCCATTTACTGCTATTTCCAATACTGAGAAGAAAGATTAAGAGAATAGCATTCAAATTGTAGTCAAAGCCATCTGGCAGGTAGCAATTCAGAAGTCAGTTAAATTCAAGGAACTTGCGTAAGTTTGGGAGAGCTGGACCAAGGCATTGTCCTTGGGAGGGAGGGTCCAGAAGCTATCCTAAAAGGCAAAAGAATATTATTCATCCATTTCCCAGTACCTCCCACTGTTTAAGGTATTCTGTCCCTAGGTGCTTAGGTTTTCTCCCCATCCTAATAATTGCCACAAAATAATGTGTCTCATTACTATAACTTCTTTCCAATTAACCTCTAGTCTCACCCAAATGTTTCATCTAAAAGAATCAGTCAGAAATAAGAGATCCAAAGGGGATTTTTATAAAGACCCATTAGGTTCCATTCTTTCTGCCCATGTGGGCCAGTATATGGGAGTATAGACCCAAGGCAGGGCAGTAAGAGCCTGAATACTGCACAGTGAATTGTCTATGATTTCCCATGGGATTTTCTCTGTTTCAAGGAAATTTCAGTAAGAGGGCCAGAGTGCCTTTATGGCCAGAAAAAAAGCATTTCAAATAACTAAGAGACTTTGCACTCTCATCTTTGAAATCAAACTGAGGAGCAGTTGAGCCATAAGGGGCCAAACTATCATCTTTCTTCTTCAACAAACATTATGTGTCCCTCCTGTCATCTCCTAAGCGAACATGCCAGAGTTCTAAAGATTTGCATGATTTCTCCCCACAGAGGTCACAAATTTCCTTCCTTTTGCATTTGGTGTGTATGTGTGTATCGGTAAGTGTTGTCTAAGAAGGAGCAGAACCTTCCTCTAACCTGGGATGGATCTTCATACTAGTTGTTTCAACAGGGCAAGTATGAAGCTAATCATCAAACTGTCCTTCTAGCCCCCACTCCGATGAGTAGGAACAAAACAAAGTCAGCTACCATTCAGGCAGCTACCTTTCACCCTGCTTCCCAGTACACAGCTTGCAACCCTTTCCCTAATTCCTCTTCAGCAACAGGGAACAAAGTGGAGGCTTACTTATTGCTTGACTGATCAACTAATTGAATAATACGACTGTTACTAAATCCCAAGGACATCCCTCAAATCATGTTAAGTGCAAAGGCTCTTGTCTTGCCTATTCCAGAAAAGCAAGTCTTGTCAGTATTCCATCTTTTTCACTGAAACTGTTAAGAACTATGAAAGGTCTACAATTTTCCTTATTTTATGGAAAACAAATTAGCTTGCCACAATATCATAGACACTGGCATAACATTTGATATTCCTGGGGCAAAGACAAAGGACCATTTATTAATCACTGCTATAGCAGCAACCAGAGTAACAACATTTGTGCTGGCTCCCCAAGCCCTAACTCCTACAAAGCAAAGCAACAATGGCTAGGTGATACAGGCACACTCAGTGAGTTGAGGTCTCTGAGAGAGACCCTGATTAGGAAGCTCCAGTCTTCTCTAAAAACACTTCTAGCATATCTTCTCTTTTCCCCTGAGAGATATGGTCTTTATTATCATGAACAGCCAACAAATCTCCCCACTGTCCCAGGGAGAGATGCTCTAGTGTCCAAAGCTGTTTGCTGTACAAATATCCTTGAAAAGGTATCCAGAACAAAATCTATCAGAAGATATGCAGAAACATGAGAATCTCATAGAGAATTATCTCCCAACATCACATTAACTCCAAATGGATTGTAGGCCTTGGGATCCCTGGGTGGCGCAGGGGTTTGGCGCCTGCCTTTGCCCAGGGTGCGATCCTGGAGACCCGGGATTGAATCCCACGTCGGGCTCCCGGTGCATGGAGCCTGCTTCTCCCTTTGCCTGTGTCTCTGCCTCTCTCTCTCTCTCTCTCTCTTTCTCTCTCTCTGTGTGTGTGTGTGTGTGTGACTATCATAAAAAAAAGAAAAAGTCTGGATTGTAGGCCTAAGTGTAAACCTAAATCTATAAAGCTTCTAAAACAAAACATAGGAGTAAGGACAGCCCTGGTGGCTCAGCAATTTAGCGCCGCCTTCAGCCTGGGGTGTGATCCTGGAGACCCGGGATCAAGTCCCACGTCAGGCTCTATGCATGGAGCTGCTTCTCCCTCTGCCTGTGTCTCTGCCTCTTTCTCTCTCTGTGTCTGCCATGAATAAATAAATAAAATCCTTAAAAAAAAAAACCATAGGAGTAACCAGGATAACTTTATAGCCAACAAGGTCAATAGTCCAAAGAGCTTGACCCACATAGACATGAACAGGGTTGTGAGGCATCTCACGTGGAAGATTTAATGAGGCACTTACTCTCAGGTCCTGAGCCTATACTTGCACAATGCAGAAAGAACCTCCTTAAATTTGTTATTATCTACTTGGATTTGCCATAATCTCCACACTGCATCTTCTTCTATCATTGATAGTTCCAAAACCAGATACGTCAGATTGTATTGTCCAAGGACCAGTACAGCTTACATCATAGCCTTAGACCTACTACAGAACTCTTTTCTTCCCCAGGCCCAGCTCATATGACAGCCTTCCATGTCCATACATTATGTGCTGGATTAGTACTTGGCAGTGTGGAATGTTATCTACCAGAACCCAAAGAGATCCACCAAATATTGGATTTCCTTCTTCATAGCAACTGAATGAGGAGAAAAATCCAGAGATTGGTTTTCAGATGGGTTGTCTAAGTATGTGGAATCAAGACAAAAACAGGTGGTGGAGATGACGGAGAGAGAGAGAGAGAGAGAGAGAGAGAGAGAGAGAGAGAAGAGATGGTAGCTCCTATAGCCATTGTTAGGGATGATCTTAAATGACAGTGTTGAAGGAAATTTTTCCTAATGCAAGAAGTTATGAGCAGGGTGTCTGGCTTATCCACTCCACAAGAAAGAAGTGGCTCAAAATAAGAATATATAGGGACTCATGGTGGTGGCAAATTGCTTGGCCTGCTGAGCAAGGGCATAGAAGAAAATAAACTGAAAGATCAGAAACAGATACTAAGTGGAGGCATATGGCATATGAAATTTTCCATATTACATGTAATTGCCTACTAGAAGACATCACCACAGAGGAGGCACTGAACAACTTAGTAGATAAAATGATTTAGCTAATTGATGTTAGCCAACCATTGTCCTCATTTATACTGAACCTGGCACATTGAGTACATGAAATAAGTGGTCACAGTAGGAGAGATGGAGGCTACACATGAGTCCAAAATCATCAATTTCCTCTTACCAAGGCCAATCAAACTACTGTTGCCTCTTAATATCCACCATGATAGCAACAGAGGCCAATAACCTGGTGTGACACTATTCCTTAAGGAGACCACTTGGCCATTTGGTGGTAGGTGGATTAAATTGTGCCCATTCCACCCTGGAAGAACCAGTGAAATACATGGGTCTGGAAACCAAAGGATGGAAACAGGAGACATCCCAGTTAGCATTATTCCTTATAGCCACTAAGGAACCTTGTGCTTTTCTTCCTGCAACTCTGGACTTGAAAATTTAAAAGTCTAGATCCCCAAAGGGAACAGCAAGCCTCTATTGAACTATAAGCTACAGCTGCCATGGCTGCCACCTAGACACCCCATGTCCTTGTACCCAGGAACCAGGAGGTCGGAAGAGTTCTCACCACATTAGCAGGCATAAATAATACTGATCAACAGGGAAAACTAGACCTAATGTCACACAATGGTAGCAGGGAGGAATATATGAAATTCAGGTGATCTTGAGTGCTTCTTGGTACTCCCTTTCCCAATTACAGCTGTGAATGAGCAAATGCAGCAAACCTAGCCTAAGAATTGTGTAGGCCCAGGGCTCAGACCACTCAGGAGTTTGGATCACACTATGAGATAAGTTGTCATGACCAACAGAGGGGATACCTGAAGACAAGGAAATTTAGGATGGATGGAGAAGGGATATGATGCATAGGAGTTTCAACACCAGAACTAACTGCGTCAATGAAGAATGCAATTTGACCCAGAAACCTCCCTCTTTTAAGTTTATTCTCTGGAAGAAAGGTTCATAAGAACTATGGAGGAACTGTGCCTGAAATGTGTAAAGAGAAATACGTGTGATGTAAAGCCTGAATTGTGGCAGCCATGAAGACCACGCAGGTGCTGATCATGTTTTCCTTCAAGAGGGAACCTGAAGCAAAGAGTACAGGTTCATGATCCCTGGGTGGCTCAGCGGTTTAGCGCCTGCCTTCAGCCCAGGACATGATCCTGGAGTACCGGGATCAAGTCCCACATCGGACTCCCTGCATATAGCATGCTTGTGTCTCTGCCTCTCTCTCTCTCTCTCATGAATAAATAAATAAAATCTTTTTTAAAAAAGAGCACAGGTTCCTGAAAGCCTCCAGCTGTGGATGACTTCAGGCTCTGCCTCAGCCTTTGAGCTGAGTCCACTTGCCTCCTGAGCATCCCCCAGCCCATGATGATTGAACACACTGTGCTATAAATATTTGCTGTTTTGGCCAGTGTGGGACTCCTCCATGGGCATTCTTTGTACTTGAGATCTCCAATGGGCTTTCCAAGACTTTCTCTCAGCTATGTCACAGCCTGATATTCTTTCTATGTAATCCTCCATCCTTCTCCCTTGCTTTTCATAGAGATCAGCTCAGCATCATCTGAAAGCTTTCTCTACCCATTCTGCTCCTTCTCCCCTTTAACTTTCATAGTTGTAACTCCTATAAATCTCTTTGATTTATAACTCATCTTGGCATCTGCTTCCTGGAGGGCCCAGATGAACAGAGACCAAAATGTAAAAACAAAAACCATAAAGCTAGAAGGAAACATGAGAGAACATATTCATGACCTTGGTATAGGCAAAGTTGTCCTACACAAGACACAACTATAATATGAGTTGACTAGTATTTAGACAAGTACTATGTATTAAAAAAAAAGAAATTGATAAACTAGACTTCTTCCAAATTTAAAGATAAAGTAACTTTCAACAGATAAATATGTAAACAAGCTATGGTGTATCATTATAATGTAATACAATTTGGATGAATCTCAAAGGCATTATGCTCAGTGAAAGAACCCCATCTCAAAAGGTTACATATGGTATCATTCCATTTATATGATACTCTCAAAAAGACAAATCTGTGGTTAGAGAGAACAGATCATTATTTTCCAAGGGTTAGAGGTGGGGGAGTGTATGATCATAAAAGGATAGCATGAGGGAGTGTTTTGTCATTATGAAACTGCTCTTTATATATATTCACAATGGTTATATCCATGCATGTGTTAAAATTCACAGAAATGTACACCAAAGGGACGCCTGGGTGGCTCAGCGGTTGGGTGTCTGCCTTCAGCCCAGGGTGTGATTCTGGAGTCCTGGCATCAAGTACCATGTCTGGCTCCCTGCAGCCTGCTTCTCTCTTTGCCTATGTCTCTGCCTTTCTCTCTCTCTCTCTCTCTCTGTCTCTCATGAATAAATAAATAGAAACTTTAAAAAAATGTACACCAAAGAAGTCAATTTTACTATATGTAAATTTTTAAATACAAAAATAACCCCCCACATATCAATGCTTTGCTTAAAATTATTTAATGGATGAATGTTTGGGGCTAAAGTTGCTGGTGTATGGTAAGGGTGTGTCTACTTTTGTCAGAAGCTGCCAGGCTGTTTTCTAGGGTGTTCTATATCATCATTAGGGTAGTGGTTACAGCTATGTACCTTTCTCAAACTCATCAAACGGAGCACTTAAAGTGGCTGCAATTTACTTGATGTAAAATATACTTCAACAAAGCAGATTAAAAAGAAAATATTTTATATGATCCCTACATGTCAATAATAAAAAGATTTGAACAGGCATTTCATAAGTGAATACATAGCATCAATAACATTATTTTCCATTAAGGCAATGCAAATTAAAAGTGTAGTGAGATACCACTAGCACATAACCACTAGCATGGCTAAATATCACTGAATACCAAATGTTCTAAGAATATGGAACAACTGGAACTCTCATACATTGCTCGTGTGTGAAATGGCACCATAATTTTAGAAAACATTTTGATCATTCCTTACAAGTTAAATATAATCTTACCCTCTGACTGAGCAAATCCATTCCTAGGTAATGAAACATGTACACAAAATGACATAGACATGGAATGTTTAATCATAATAGCACCAAATTTGAACCATACAAATATCAACAGAATGACAAGTAATCAAACCATATCACATTGATATGACAGCATGCTAATCAGCAGCATAAATAACAATCACTGCCACACTCAATGACATAAACCTCACAGACAGTATCTTAAGCAAAAGAAGCCAAACACAAAAATACATGTACTGTATGATTCCATTTATGTGAATTTCAAAAAAAAGTAAGACTAATATATAGTGATATAGCGCTTGGTGATCCTTGTCTTCTGGTTTTCATCCCCTCCTACACTGAACCATGTCTGGCCATGTGACTAATACAATATCATAAAATGACAATGTGTGACTTCCAGAGTTAAGTCATAAAATACATTGCAGTTTCTGCCGCAGCCTCACTTGAATTGCTCACTCCCGGAAGCCAGCCACCATGTCATGAGCATCTTGCTGGCCCTGAGAATAAGCTACCTTGGAAGAAGATCCTCCAGCCCCATTCATACATTCAGCTCACTGCAGTCCTGGGCCTTGCTGACACGTGACAGTCTCATGAAATACCCTGAGTGAAACAATCTAAACAATGGAGTCTCAGAGTCCTGACCTGCAAAACTTATAAGAGATAGTAAAAATTTCTATTTCAAACCACAAAGTTTGGGGAAATCATTTAAACAGCAATAGATACCTAAGACATGATAAAAATCAAAAGGATATTTGTGGGAAGGGGCATATTCACTAAAAAGCACAGTGTAACTTCCAAGGGTAATAGAAATGTTGCATATCTTAATTTGATGATGTTTTATATGGATGTAGTCATATGTCAAATTTTGAACTGAATGCTTACTATCTATGCATTTTATTGCATTTAAAATATATCTGAAAGGAGCACCTGGGTGGCTCAGTGGTTGAATGTCTGCCTTTGGTGCAAGTCATGACCCCAGAGTCCTAAAATCGAGTCCCTGCATTGGGCTTCCTGCAGAGATCCTGCTTCTCCCTCTGCCTATGGCTCTGCCTCTCTGTGTGTGTCTCTCATGAATAAATAAATAAAATCTATTTAAAAATTAATTAATTAAAAATTTGAATTTAATTCTTCTCTGAATAAAACATGATTCGGGGAAGAAAAACTTATTCACAGTAGTAACTACATTATAATATATCTAGAAACAAACATTAAAAATGTGCAAATTCTATTTTAAAAAAAGACTGTAACTCCTTGGAGAATAATACCAAGGGAAAAAAAAAAAAAAGACCTAAATAAAAAGAGAGAAACACCATGTTCCTAATAATAAAGGTAATTAGAACAACTAACATTTATTGAGTGTTTTTAATGTTACAGGCTCTGGTTCTAGTAGTACACATGGATTACATCATATTATACCTTAAAATAATACATGAAGTTATTTCTATTTCATGGACAATGAAACAGGTTGAGAGATTAAGTCAATATTGTCAATACGTCTGTTCTGCACATATTAATCTTTAAATTCAGTGTAATACCAAGCAAAAAGTCCGACACCATTTTTATGAAATTTGGAGAACTAATTCTACAATATATATGGAAAAGAGAAACAATAGTGACAGGAGGATTTGCTTTATCAAATCATGCAATCAAAGTATGCAAAATAAATAGGGACTTAAACGGGGAAATTTGGAAAAGACATTAACAAATAAATAGGAAAAGTGAGTATGAAACCCAGAAAGAGATCCATAGTTATGGACATTTCTAGCTGTAAAAATTTGATATTTTCACTGGTGAAAGAATATGTAATTCAATAAAATGATTTGGATATATATCTACCATTTGGGGAATAAATTACATTGTATTTCTACCTCATATCATGTAAAAGGTTATAAATGGAATAAAATATAAAATGCTAAGCAACCTCAAAGTATTAAAGGAAAAGTAATATAAATTTTTATAACTTGGGATAGGAATGACTTTACTAAATAACACTCATAACCAAGGGAAAAAATGGAAAGATCTGATTACATGATTTTAAAATTTTTATTGCATGATATCATAAGCAAAAATTAAAAATATTTGCAACATATGTAACTGACAAAGAATATATAAAGAACTTCTAAAAGGCACCTTGACAGAAAAATGCACATTGAATATATAGTTCAAAGAGGAAATTTAAATAGACAATAAGCATATGAAAAAACGTTCAACTTTCCTATTCATTGTAAAAATGCAGCCTAAAATAAAAGGGAGATGTCATTTTATACCATCAAACTGGCAAAAATTAAAAATATTGATTATGTCCACTGTTCACAGGATTTGGGGCAAGGAACAATCTTATGCATTCTTCATGAGAAAACCAATTAACAAAGTCCTTTTGTAAAACAAATCAATATTACTTTTCAAAGTTAAAATTTTACATATTCTTTGGCCAAGTAATTTTATATCCATAAATTTATGCTATAGAAATGTCCAAGCATGGGCACAAAGATATTCTAACAAGGATGTTTATCGCAGCATTATTTATAATAGTGAAAAACTTTAAATAATACATGTCTGTCAATACAGAGGTTAGTTTACGAATTGGGATATATTACAAAGTAAAAATACTATTTAATGATATGCAACTCCTAAGAGTAAGAAATTAATGTATCACCATGGAACAATTACTAGGACATGTTCATTGAAAGCTTTATAATTATGCATAAAGTATTATTTCATTTGCTCAAAAAATCTACATGTATTTCTGTAGATATATGTATATAGATAAATGTGTATTAATGCAGTGAAAACTCAACAGGTACAAATCAAAATATGTATAAGGTAGAAAATGAAGATAAACTTTGAGTATTACTCTGTTCATGCACAACTGAGTCTTTTATAAAAATACAATAATTTATTTCTACTACGTGCACAAAAATACAGAAAAATATAATTATGAAAAACCCATCACATTTACAATACACAGTTTATTAAATGTAAGATTCTGTGATAATTTGAATGACAGGTAATATTACCAGACTTTTAAAATAGTTTTTGAGGTCAATTTTTCACATTTTATTTAGCAAATATTTATTTGAAGTCACTAAGCACTGTGAGCACTGTGTTGATTACTTTGACACAGTAGCCAAGAGAAAATATAGCCAACTGCCCTCATAGAGTTCACAATCTATTTGGAAGTACAGACAATTAATAAGTAGTTAAATGAAATACAATGTTAAAACTAGGGAAATATGGGGTACAAGAGGAAATTGCAAGAAAATCTAATTTAATCTAATCTAATGCTGACTCAAAGAGCACAAAAAGCTCTAAGACAAGAGCTATGCCTTCCCAGAAGAGATGGTTCCATTAAAACTGAAATGTTGACTTGGAGCAGCCAGGCAGACTAGGAGGGAGTGCCATCGCGGGGGAAGGAAAAACCCACAGTGAGAATGTTTGGAGTAGAAGCAATCATCATGTGCAAAGTAGAAATGGTTGGAATGTAGCAGGTGAGGGTTGAGTGGCAAGAAGTCCGTTCGGAGCGAGAGCCCAGGACTTGAGTGAAGTTTCTAATTCGCCCTGGTAAGAATGGAAGAACTTTATCCAAAAGCCAATGAGAAGTCATTTAACAGTTTTAAAGCAGGAGCGCAAGAGGCTCAGATTTTTTTTTTATAAACTTATTTTTTTATTGGTGTTCAATTTGCCAACATTTAGAATAACACCCAGGGCTCCTCCCGTCAAGTGCCCCCCTCAGTGCCTGTCACCCAGTCACACCCCCCCCGCCCTCCTCCCCTTCCCTCACCCCTAGTTCGTTTCCCAGAGTTAGAAGTCTCCCATGCTCTGTCTCCCTTTCTGATATTTCCCACTCATTTTTTCTCCTTTCCCCTTTATTCCCTTTGATCACATTTTTGAAAGCCCGCATCAGTGACTGCGGAGGGAGGACTCAAGGGCTACAGAAAGAGCCATCAGATGCAGTTCCGGGAACCCGGGCGCTAACACACGGAATCCGGTGGGACCTAGTGAGCGGGTGGATGTGCGGGCACAGGGGGAGGAAAGAAGGAAGCCCGGGGTCAGCCGGGGCAGGGCGGGCAGCGCGGGGCTGGGCCGCAGGCAGAGCGGGAGGGCGGGCTGGGGGCGCTCCAGGAAGGACAGAGGGGTCCCGAGAGGGCGAGGGGGCCCCGGGGAGGGCAGGAGAGCAGGGGGACCCGGAGGACGGGGCAGGGACCGGCTCCTGACCGGCTCCTGGGCCTGGGGAGCGCCAGTGGCTCCGAGAGGACAGAGGACGAGGAGGCCGCCAAGCTGCGCTGAGTGTTCGCATCCTCGCCTGGGGAGGAGTGGGCCGGGGCCCTCCCCAGCCTTGGCCGGGAAGGAGCGGGGGTCCGCAGAGGAGAAGGTGGAGCCAGGCCCCGGGGGCCACGGGAGAAGCTGGAAAGAGAAGACACCCAGGAGCAGGCACCCTGCTTCCCAGACACCTACCGGGCCTGGGCACTGAGAGCGGGGCTCCGACTCCGTCTGGTCCCCGCCCTGCGATGACAGGCGGCTCCACAGGGCCTGGAGCCAGCCCCCAGGGCTGCTGGGGGGGGTCGGGGGGTAGAACCCAGCTTCCAGCTGAGGCCCATCTTCCGCGGCTGGGAGCTGGAGGGCAGGCCTGTGGGAGCCCTGCTAGCAGGCCCGCCAGGCGCCCCAAGAGGGGTGAGGGAAGCACGCACCTGCCTGGGAAGGCCCCAGGAGACTTGGCTGTGGCCAAAGACAGCTATTCCTATTTGACTCACTCTTTGTACTTAAACTTATTTTAAGGGAGGAAAAAAAGAGAATAAATTCCAACTGTCTATATACCCACTGGTCTCTCTACCCACATATCTTCCTATTAATTTTATAAGTCATACTCTTTTAATCACTTTTTAAAACTATTTTCTTTTTTTAAAAAAATTTTATTGGAGTTCAATTTGCCAACATATAGCATAACACCCAGTGCTCATCCCAAGTGCCCCCCCTCAGTGCCCATCACCCAGTCACCCCAAACCCCCCCACCCCACCCCCTCACCCCCACCCACTTCCCCTTCCACTACCCCTTGTTCATTTCCCAGAGTTAGGTGTCTCTAAAACTATTTTCTAGAGTTGTCTGGAACTATTTCCTTCTTTGAGGAGGCTATGGTTTACTTCATTATCTTCCAGAATTATATACTTGTAGTGTATGTTTCTTCTGAAAATGGATTTCTATTCTAGGGATTAAATAAAATTATCTACTATATATGTAAACTTCTGAAAATTATAATAAAGAATGAGCTACAGGAGAACTGTTCTCTAATACAAGAACGTAAGTTTGCAAACAAACCATTAGGTTGGGTTATATTTTTAGTGGATCAATAATCATCAATTTATGTTTCAGTTAGATGCAGTGGTAGGTTGAATAAACCACCACTCCATCCCAAGATATCCATTTCCTAATCCCTGGAACCTGTGAATGGCAAGGAGATTTTGCAGATATGCTTAAGTTAAAAACCTTGAGATAGGGAGATTATCTTGGAGTAACCAGGAGGCCCCAATGTAATCACAAGGATCCTTATAATAGGGAGTTTGAAGGGTTGGAGTCAGAAAAGGTGATGGAAGCAGAGGCACGATCTGGCCTTGAGCCCACCTATGCAGGCAGCCTTTAGAAAGTGGACAAGACAACATACAGATTCTCCACCAGAGCTATCAAAAGGAATACAGCCATGCAGATCCGTTTTGGGCTTCTGAGCTGCAGACAATAAGGTAGTAAATTTGTGTTGTCCTAAGCCACTAAGTTTGTGTGACTTGCTACAGCAACAAGAATCATACAGGTGATCTTGGGGCACCTGGGTGACTCAGTTGGTTAAGCATCTGCCTTCCACTCCGATCATGATCCTAGCACTGAGTCGGGCTCCCTGCTAAGTGCAGAGCCTGCTTCTCCCTCTCCTGCTCCCCCTGCTTGTGCTCTCTCTTTCTCTGTCAAATAAATGAATAAAATCTTTTCTAAAAAAGAATAATACAGATGTTCTCAAAAGCGATGTATCAATCTGGGATCTCCTATACAACACAGGTAATTTTACCTCAACTTTTGATAAAACACAAGTGATTATTCTTGAGTTTCTTGAATCCAGAGCTCTTATACACCGAAAAACTCTGTGTGTACTCATAACCTCCTTTTCCTCAAACTGGGAAAAGACTTTCTACTTTCCGAAAATTTATTCTCTTCACTGGTCCTTATTCACCTGGGTCTTACCCTATCAGTGATCTCTGTCTTGTGTCTTTATGCTCCCCTTCTCAACATCTTCTACTGATCAGTCTATAACCAGGTTCAAAAAATAATCACACACCTACTGAGCTTTTTCTATGAACCAGACATTAAACCATGGTCTACTTCATTACAGCACTGAATCCTCTGAGATTGAATTTTATGAGTAGTGGCAGATTTACTGTGAGGCCTTAAATTTAAACCTTAAACTTCAAAGCATTCAATTGCACAAGTCATATCCAAAGCATATCTAATTTTATATATTTAATTTTGTGTTCCTTTTCTTAAAAAGTCTCCCCAAATTGTATGAACTTCAGAATTTCACAAAACCATGATTTATACCTACCTGTGAGGTAAATATTATTATTGTCCCCACCTTACAAATAAGAAAACTGTGCTATGGTAAGGTTTTATAATTCATCTAAAATTATATAAGCAGTACATGGCATAGCAATATTTAAACCTAATTATTTCTGACTCTTAAGTCTAGAAATTGATAATTTCTAGAAATTGATAATAATTAAATTATTCTGTCTCTTCAAGGAATTTCTTACCTTAACACATCCCTTCCTTTGCAATTTCAGTTTTCCTCTAGTTAGTATTTTATCTTTTTCATTTAATAATCCGAAGAATAATCTATATCTACCAGCTCTAGTTTCTTAACTTCTCTTTACTTTTAAGTCACCATAACCCAGTTTCTACCCACCCCCACTAAGACTCTTACTATCTCCAATAACCTCCGATTCACAAAATTCAATGGATGGTTTTTTATGTAGCATACTTGAACTAACTGGACCATATTCAAACTACTCCTCCACTCCTAAAGCTTTCTCTTTCCTTAATTACTGAAACATACTTTCAAGGTGCCTCAGTGGTGCAGTTAGTTGTGCATCCAGCTCTTGGTTTCAGCTCAAGTGTGAACGCAGGGTCCTGAGATTGAGTCCCATATCTGGATCTGTGCTAAGCACTGAGTGTGCTTGGGACTCTCCCTCACCTTCTCCCCCTTCTCTAGAATAAATAAATCTGTAAATAATAATAATAATACTTCCCTCTTTCTCTCCCTTCTTCTAAGACTGTGCCCTCTTTTTTTTATTATGCTTCTCTTTCATTTGTCCCACTTTCTCATCACCACTCTTTTTTTTTTTTTTAATTTTTACTTTTTCTATTTAAATTCAATTTGCCAGGACACCTGGGTGGCTCAGCAGTTAAGTGCCTGCCTTCAGCCCAGGGTGTGATCCTGGAGTCCCAGGATCGAGTCCCACATAGAGTCCCACATCAGGCTCCGTGCATGGAACCTGCTTCTCTGTCTGCCTGCGTCTCTGCCTCTCTCTCTGTCTCTGTGTCTGTCACGAATAAATAAATTAAATTTTTTTAAAAAAAGCCAATTTGCCAACATATAGTATATCACCTAGTGCTCGTCCCATCAAGTGCCCTCCTCAGTGCCTCATCCCACTCTTTAAATATCAATGACATTTCCAGTATTTTTTTCTTCTACCCTCTTTTCACTCATCTCGTTTCCTTCTGCTTATCTCATTTTCACGTTCTACAGCTTTAACTAGGCTCTAATAGTCACAAATCTGTACCTCTATCTTAGCCATGTATCTTGAATTAAAGACATACCATTACCCACTAGACATCTTCATCTACATACACTACTTCCAATTTAGCAGTTCTAAATCTAAATTTAAATCTAAATTAGCTCGTCCTTCTGCATAGCCCATCTATTCAATCAATCCAAATCCCAGGAATCTTCCTCATACTCTCATATTCTAGAGAATATTTTCTCATATTTTCTCATATTCTATCTGTAATCTTAACCAAGTCTTTGTGGCTCTACATTTTATCCCCTCTTCTTTAACTCCACAGGGATCGCTTCAGCTTAGACTATCACCATACCTGACATCATTTATCATAAAAATATTTATAATTTCTCTTAGTACTCTGTATTTAACCCCCTTTACACACACACACACACCACTCATACCACTTGCACACTCCTAAATAGTCACTTCCTCCAGGGTGCTTTTCCTAAAATGCAAATCAAATCACATTACTTCTCCTATATAAAGCCATTTCCATTGTCCTATTGCAGAAGTGAACATATTCAAATGTGTCACATGACAAACCAATACCCTCATCTGTCCCTAATTACATGTGACCTTAACTTCCAAGGTTTCTGTTTCAAATCCATACTTGAACCATTCAAACTTTTTGTAGGTATTAAACTATGTTGTTCCATATCTCTTTCACACATATGTCATTCTCTCTGGCAAGCTTCTATTTCTATGGTCCTCAGTACAAATTCCTTAAGACTCAACGTAGTCATCTCCCTTACCTTATCATGTAACATTGACTACCTCCCCATATTGTGCTTTGTTATTTCATTTTGTATATTTCTGTATAATATTTAATATACAAAGATAGAATCTACACTATCTGAGATGCAAAACACACTGGATTGATTAATGATAGATTATACATTGCAGAAGAATAGGTTAGGGAACTTGAAGACCTAGCAAAGGAAACTATTCAAAATACAGAGACAAAAGACTGTGGGGAAAAACCCTCATGGGGTTTTAATTCAAGATACAAGGCTAAGATAGAGATACAGATTTGTGACTAGTTAGCATCTAGTTAAAGCTATAGGACCTGTGAAAATGAGATAACCATAAGAAAATGAGACAAATGAGAAGAGCTGTGGGACAATTTCAAAAGACCTAGTGTTTATGGTATTGAAATCCCCAAAAGTGGTGGGAAGAGGGGAGGAATTTGAAGAAATAATGGCCAGAAAAACTTCCATATTTGATTAAAACAAACCCACAGAGGCAGGAATTTCAATGAACAACAAGCACAAAAAAATTAAAAGGAAACCTATACCCATACACATCATAATCAAATTGGTTAAAATGAGGGAATAAGAGAAATCTTGAAAGCAATCAGAAAAACAAGACATTACTTATGAAGGAACAAACTTGAGGATGACAGCAGACTTTTTGTCAAAAACTAGGCAAACCAAGAAACAGGGAACCAACATCTTTAGAAGTATTAAAAGAAAAAAATGCCAACTCAGAATTTTTACTCAGTAAGGTAATATACCACATCTCAGTGAGATTCTTTGTCAAAACAAAACAAAGAATTTTTCAGAGACTAGATGTCATCAAAATAGTGACGTAAGTCATTCCTCCTCACTGAAGGCTTCATATCCATAGACAACACTGTGAAAATCCCAGAGCCCAGAAGGTGAGGCTGAAGCACCATTCTTGAGAAACTGAAAAGAAACACATTAGAAGGGTAAGAGAACTGATATACTCTGACTGCATCAGCCCAGCACAATGCTACACGGGCAGGGTCTCCCTGGGCCTACAGTTTCTCTAGTGAAAAAAGATAGTCTAAAGTGGATATCCAGCTCTCCCAGTGTTGAAGAACACTTCCCGAGAGGTACCTCAGGTCTTGATTCATTGAGAATCTGCAGAGATCAACCACTGGGGATCAGATTCAGATAGAATGGGGGCATGGTCTGCAGCAATCTGTGCCAAGATCTTGGTGGACAGCAATCCTGCTTGCAGCAACAACAGAGCAGAAATCCCAGCCAGCAGTTCTGCTCATCTACAGAACTAAGCTGGAGGCTCCATCTGGCCAGGGTGCTCAGCGAACAGTTCTAGCTGATTTGGGTCCCCAGCCAACAAGCAGAACTAATCATGGAGTCTGTTCTATGGCCCCATCTATTCAGGGAAGTAAATTCATAGTTCTGCCCAACAGAAAACCTGGCCAGTTAACCAAGGCAAACAGAGAGCTCATCCTACAGCCTTGTTTCTGGAAAGAGCCAAAACAGCAGCCCTGCTCTACTGTTAAATATAGCCTCTGGCCCCCACATAATCAGGGAACCTAAAGAGTGACCGTGAGCATCCTCAGAGCTCAGCCTGTAGTATCATCCAGTCAAGAAGCCCAGCCTATACTCCTGCCTATAAAAAGAGCCCAGCCTATGATCCTGCTTGATTGCTGAACACTGCCTAAGGTCTGGTCTAGACAGGGAGCTCAGTCAGTGACCTTGCCTAATCATAGAGAATATCCTGAGGCTTCACTCAATGAGTACTCGAGTACAGATAGCAACCCCACCTGCCCATGAAGCACAGTGTCTAGCCCCACCCAACCGGGGGATACAGGTGTAGGCCCCTGCCAAATAGGTGCCAGTCAGAGACCTTGTCCAATAGCAGAACACAGTAAGCAGCCTACCTGATTGCAAGATCAACCTGAGGCCCCACCTGATCATAAAGCTCTGCCTGCAGAACCACATGAATACAGAGTCCCAAAGCTATCCTGTTTTATATAGAATCAAAAAAAAAAAAACAAAAACAAAAACAAAAAACAGATTAGCCAAAGCAATCAAGGAAGAAGAACAAAACTGAAGACATCCACTTCTTAATTTCAAACTATACTACAAACCTACTATACTCAAAACAGTATGGTACTGCATAAAAATAGACACATAAACCAATAGAACAGAATTGAGAGCTCAGAAACAAACCCACACATATTCAGTTAACCCACACATAACTAATATTTAACAAGAGAGCCAAGAATACTTAAAGGATAATATCCAAAATCTATAAAAAAAAAAAAAAAAAAAAAACTCAGAAAAATCCATAGCAAAAAAAAAAAAAAAAAGATCTGATTTTAAAAATGGGCTAAGACCTGAATACCCATTTTTCCAAAGAAGACATACAAATAGCCAACTAATATATGAAAAGATGCTCTACATCAATGATCATCAGGGAAACACAAATCAAAACCACAATGAGATCTTATTTCATACCTGGTAGAAAAGATATCATCAAAAAGACAAGAAATAACAAGTCCTGACAAGGATGTGGAGTAAAGGAACTCTTGTACAGGGTTGTGAGAATGTAAATTACCATTTGTGACACCAGGGATAGACCTAGAGGGTATTATTATAAGTAAAATAAGTCAGAAAAAGATGAATACTATATCACCTAATTTATATGTGGGATCTATAAAACACCAAACTCATAGAAATAGAGAGCAAGTTGGTAACTGCCAGGGGTAGAAAGGGAGGGGCCAGAAAGGGTAAAAGTGAAAGTCAAAGGAAATGAACTTCCAGTTATAAGATGAATAAGCTTGGGGGATATAATGTATAGCATGGTTAACTATACTTACCAACACTGTATTGCATATTTGAACACTGCTAAGAGAGGCGATCTTCAAGTTTTCATATTTTCTCCAAAAAAGAAAAAACTATAACTATGTGAGACGATGGATGTGTTAGCTAACTTTATTGTGGTAATCATTTCACAATATATACATGCCTCAAAGCATTACATTGTATATACCTAAAGCTTACACAAAGTTATATGTCAATTTAATCTCAATAAAACTGGAGAAACAAAAGAATTTTTAATAATAGAGAACTGAAAGACTTAATCATCTGCACATCCCATCTTGCCTGAAATGCTGAAGGAAATTTTTCAAGAAGGAAAACAAAATCAGACAAAAAGCCCAGTCTATACAAAGGACTGAAGAGTACCAGAAATAGTAACTATGTAGGAACATATAAATACATTTTGCATATTATTTAAATTGCTTTCAAAAATGACCAACTGTCTAAGGCAGAAATAATACTATATGACAGAGCATGAAACATATGTAGAAGTCAAATGCATGACAATAATAGTACTAAGTCCAAGAAAGGAGAAATAAAACCTTGTATACTGTTACAAGGTTCTTTTACTATACAAATAGTGGTATAATTACCTGACAGTAGACCATGTTGCATTAAGGATATCTATAATATAAATGCTGAACTGTCCACTATTACAATACAACAAAGACATAGCCAATGTGTCAACAGGGGAGATGAAGTAAATTTTAAATAATCAAAAAGATGTCAGAAAAAGGAAATAAAGGAAACAAAGTAAAGACAAGATCATTAAAAAATGGATAACATGATGGTAGATGATCCCATTAAATATAAATATTCTAAACAGTTGCATTAAAAAATGGAAATAAACAGATTAGATATAAAAACAAGATCCAGCTATATGCCGCCTAAAGGAAATTCACTTTATTTTTCTTTTCAATTTGAAAATAGTTATTTATTAACTTACCAGATTACAAAAGTAATCATAGTAGATACCTTAGTTCATCCTTCTAATAAGCCTATTGATCTAGACCTCCCTGTTGTTAACATCTCCACCTCCTAGAAAATGAGTAGTCTTTTTCTTCATGCCTCCTCATGGAAAAGATAATCTGAAGGGCCCTAAAAAGTTGTTTGCTTCTTTGAAACATTTTCCAACAGTACAGACCTTGTGAATCAGATCCTCCATGCTGATGATGCCATGTTTACCAAGAGATTGAGCAATCAATGTGTTTTTCTCTGTCAGGGCAATTTGCTTCTTGTTGATTTGGCCATAACCATGCCTGTAGATCAATTCATTCACCAACTTCAGGTTTGGGCACCTCCTGCTATATATGGTTCCACAATCCTTAGCATGTTATCTGAAGTTTGTCGATCTTAACAAAGGTGCCAGTGAAGTTCTGGCAAAGGCAAAGAAGCTGTAACACCTTTTGAGCCTCTAGGCTCACTCCATTGATATCCTGTTAACAAATGCCAATTTGGATTCTGCAAGTACCTAGAAGTTGCCAGTTTTCTTGTCATCCTAGCAATTTGAATCTCAGTTCTGTGCATCCCCCCCTTTATTCCTTGTGGTGATGCTTAGATTTTTCATAGATAAGCCTCCTCCTTGCCTTTCAAAGCATCTTTTGGGCAAACTTCTTTCTCAGATCCTTGATCTTCAACACTGCAAAATTTCTTTGTTTTTTTCTTAAGGATTTCTAGCACAGCAGGAACCTTCTTTTTCTTCTTTTCATGGAACCCTCCATGGTTCCAGCCAGAAAAGAGAACAAGGAAATTCATTTAAATATAAAGGCACAGATAGATAAATAGTAAAAAATGGGATGCCGGGGTGGCTCAGTTGGTTAAGCGGCTTCCTTTGGCTCAGTCATGATCTCAGGGTCCTGGGATTGAGCCCCAAGTAGGGCTTCCTGCAGAGCAGGGAGTCTGCTTCTCCCTCTGTCCCTCCCACCACTTGTTCTCTCTCTCTCAGATAAATAAATAAAATCTTTAAAACAAAATAGATAAGTAGTAAAAGAATGGAATGATTGGTCATACTAACATTAAATCAAATGAAAGTTACAGTGGCTATATTAATAATTAGCTAAAGCAGAGTTTAAACCAAAGAATATTGCCAGAGTTAAAAAGTGTTATATCATAATGATGAAATCAATTTATCAAAAGAACATAATCTGAATGTTTATGAACTTCATACAGGCCTTCAAAATATATGAAGCAAAAACGGATAGGATTGCAAATTAAAGTCAGTTTTTCAATAATTGATAGAAGAAGTAGACAGAAGATCAGTAAGGATGTGGAAGATTTAAATAATACTATGAACTGGGATGCCTGGATGGCTCAGCAGTTGAGCGTCTACCTTCGGCTCAGGTCCTGATCCGGGGACCTGGAATCAAATCCTTCATGGGGCTTCTTGTGGGGAGCCTGCTTCTCCCTCTGCCTGTGTCTCTGCCTCTCTCTCTCATGAATCAATAAAATCTTAAAAATAAATAAACAATATTATGAACTAACTCAATCTAGGTGACATTTGTGGAATACTCTATCCAACAACACAAGAATGTACATCTCTTTCAAGTTCACATGGACCACTGAGCAAGATAAATGATTTTCTGTGCCACAGAACAAGTCCTAATAAATTTATAAAAATTCAAGTCATGCAAAATTGTCCTCGGATCTCATTAGAATAATACTGGATATCTATAACAAATAGATATCTGGGAAAATCCCCCAATATTTAGAAACCAAAATAATGCAAATCCAAAAGAGGAGGGGAAGAAAAGAGGAAAGTATAAATATCTTAAGTTAGGGATCCCTGGGTGGAGCAGCAGTTTGGCGCCTGCCTTTGGCCCAGGGCGTGATCCTGGAGACCCGGGATCGAATCCCACGTCGGGCTCCCGGTGCATGGAGCCTGCTTCTCCCTCTGCCTATGTCTCTGCCTCTCTCTCTCTCTCTCTGTATGACTACATAAATTTAAAAAAAAAAAATTAAAAACAAAAATAAATATCTTAAGTTATTAGGAAATACACAATTAAAAATTTGTAAGCTGCGAGTAAAGCAGGAGAAAGTAGGACTAACTGCATATTAGAAAAGAATATATGTCAAATCAATGCCCTCAGTTTCCATCATAAAAAAAATGAAGATTAAAACTTAAAATTAACAAAAAAAGAAAATAATGGCAATCAGACAGAAATCAATGAACAAGCTGACATATAGAAGATATTAATAAAATCAAAAGCAGGTTCTCTGGAAGTATAAGAAAAATAGATATTTAGCCATATGATCAGAAGAAAAGAGAGAACACCAATTACTAAGTCACAAATGAGAGAAATGACAGAACTATAGATACAGGGAAAATAAAAGAATTATAAATAAGCAGTGGTTAATTATCTTTATATCCATAAATTCAATGATTTGGATGAATAGATAAATTCCTTGAAAATTACAAACTACCAAAGCACAATCAAGAGAATGAAAAACAGGAGGCGGGTCAAGACGGCGGAGGAGCAGGGTCCCCAAGCCACCTGCCCCACCAAATTACCTGGATAACTTTCAAGTCACCTGAACACCTATGAAATCGACCTGAGATTTAAAGAGAGAACAGCCTGGACGCTACAGAGAGAAGGGTTTTCGCTTCTAACAAGGTAGGAAGGCGGAAAAGAAAATAAAAAATAAAAAAGAATCAGTGGGGAGGGCCCCAGAGGAGCCGGGCTGAGGCCTGCGGGGAGAGCCTCCCGGACGGGAAAGCCCAGCCCTGGACCAGCGGGAGCTTTACAATCCTCCCCGGATTCCTCCCCATGGAAAGGCGCTCAGCAGGGAACCCGGGCGGGATGGGGGGAGGGGGGCACCTCCAGGTCCCGGGGTCACTGACAGAGGAGGGGCGCCGGGGGAGAGCGCCCCCCACACCCGTCCATCTCCGTAAAGGGCTGGAGCGCCCCGCGGCCTCGGGGAGCAGCGGGTGGGTCGGGCGGGGCTCCGGGCGGAGGGGGCTCCAGCAGCGCAGGCCCCGACCCCAGGGCTCCGGGGACACAGCCGGGATCCTGCGCTCCCCCGGGACAGGACGAGGCGGGGAGGGCGCAGGACAGCGAGGACGCTCCTGCCCCGGGGAGCATCCAGGCCCCTGCGGGCTAGGAGACAGCGGGAGTCACTGCAGGGGGCGGGGGGCGCCCTCCAGGGCCAGGGAGACCTGGCCGCCGCCGGTGGGGTTGTCCCTCCTGGTGTCACCCTGTGCCTGGGACGGAGCAGGGCTGCCAGGGGACAGAGGCCTCATGGAGTAAACAGCTACCACAGAGCCCGGCATCTGGCAGGGGGCGGGGCAGCTCCCCCAGGTGCACACACCTGAGAATCGGCACAGCCCTCCCCTCCCCCAGAAGACCAGCTGGAAGGACAGGGGAAGAGCAAGTTCTGGACCCAGCAGCGCTGGAAAGTTCCAGGGGAAGTCGAGGGATCTATGGTATATAGAACCGGAGGATACCCCTCCTTTTTTTTTCCTTCCTTTTTCCAGTACAACTCGTTTTTAACCACTCTGCACTGAGCAAAATGACTAGAAGGAAGAACTCATCACAAAAGAAAGACTCAGAAACAGCACTCTCTCCCACAGAGTTACAGAATTTGGATTACAATTCGAGGTTAGAAAGCCAATTCAGAAGCACAATTATAAAGCTACTGGTGGCTCTGGAAAAAAAGCATAAAGGATTGAAGAGACTTCATGACTACAGAATTTAGATCTAATCAGGCCGAAATTAAAAATCAATTAAATGAGATGCCATCCAAACTGGAGGTCCTAACAATGAGGGTTAATGAGAATTAAAAACAAATTCTTTACAAGCTTATCTAGAAAATTTGGGGAAGAATATATCTTAACTCATTTTTTTAGCCCACATTACTCTTTAACCAAAACCAGATAGATACTATTATAAAAGAAACGTAGACGTTCCCTCATGAATATATGTGAAAAACTTCTAAAAAATTTTAGCAAATTTAAATTCAACAGTGTACTAGGAGAATAATTCATCATGAATAAGTAGGGTTTATCCCAGCAATGCAAAATTTGCTTAATATTCAAAATCATACAATGCAATTCAGAATATTAAAAAGAACAAACCATATAATATCAATTAATATAGAAAAAGTTGCCAAAATCCAACATCCATGACTAATTGTTTTAATTCTTGACAAACTAGGAATAAAATGGGACTTTCTTAGCCTGATTAAAGGTATTAATGAAAAAACTATTTAACGAATGCCACTTGTAATAGCATCAAAAATATTAAATACTTAAGGATAGATCTGGTAAGGTGTGTGCAATACCTTCACATTGCAAACTATAAACTATTCCTGAAATAAATTAGACTATGTTAGTCTACTTGAACTGCTTATAAAAAAAAGAAGAAAAGAAAACAGATTGGATTGCTTATAACCAACGAACACTTATTTCTCATACTTATGGAGTCTGGGGAATCCAACATCATTGCCTTGTTCGCAGGGGACCACTTTCTCCAAGAGATTTTTATCAAATGTTAGAAGAGATAGGGTGTGATTGACTAGGAAGGTCAAGGATTTCCTCATAAGGCTGGCAGGTCTAGGGTAAAATAAGCTAGCTAAAGCCGAGTTAGTGGATTGTGACTTGTGTATGTTAGGTTTTCTTAACAGGTGTTTCCTGTAAGTGCAGGCTGACTTAGGTTTAGATTTGTGATGTGAGTAGGCCTCCACTTTGTGGGTTCTGATACACAATTTAACTTTATCAGATTTCATACAGAAATGAAGAATGTGTTATTGAACAATGGAGTAGAAGTGATCCTTGTCACAAAGTGGCAAAGATCTTGGCTGAATTCTGTTAGTATCCTGTTTTGTGGATGATAGAACTTGTGAGTGATAAATTTAAATATCTGGCCAAGGAAATATGTAAGCAAAGTGTTGAAGGTGTGTCTTGGCTTCTATTGACTGCGTATAGTAAAATGCAAGAAAAGAGAAATGACAGAATTGTTGATCAAACTGGAAGCAAAATTTTAAGATTTGGAAAATTCTCACTCTATCCACATTGGGAAATAGAACAAATCCTATTAGGGAGAGAACAAAAAGGGTGTAGCCAAATTAGATAAAGAGATTAGGGAGCTCAAGTGCTGTTATGGAGGGAAATTCACTGCAGAGAATTGCTGAAGGGATAAGCACAGGGACAAAGCTGCCCCAAGGCCTGGCCACTCAGAGCCTAAGGGCAGGGCTGTCCAGAGCCTTGGGGGCCCAACCTCTGCCTAGTGTGCCAAAAGACAGGACCTCTGCCTCTGTGGCTTTTGAGGGTAGTGCATCCAGCTAAAGATTACTCTAAAGCCTTAAGGTTTGGGACTTGTTTGGGGCTTGTTACCTCTTTCTTCTTTCCTATTCCTTTTAGAATGGGAATGTCTATACTATGTCTGTCCTGTCGCTGTATTCTAGAAGCACAAAACATTTAATTTCACAGGTTCACAGCTGAAGGAGAATTTGCCTCAGGATGAATTTCTTTTTCATATTTTGCATGTGAGAAGACACGAATTTTGTATTTTGCATGTGAGAAGACACGAATGTGGAAGGCAGGAGTTGAATGATAGGATCTGAATATTTGTCTCTCTATAAAATTTATACATTGAAACCTAACCCCCAGGTGATGGTATCAGGAGGTAGGGTCTTTGGGAGGTGAATAGGTCATGAAGGCATGACAGAACTGTGAGAAATCAGTGTTTGCTGTTTATAAGTCACCAAGTCTATGAAAGATTTCTTAGATACTACTTCAAAAGCATGAGCCATAAAAAAAAAAATTAGTAAACTAGAGTTCATCAAAATTTAGACCTGCTCTTGGAAAAATACTGTCCAAAAATGGAAAACTAAACCACAGACCAAGAAAAAAATATTTATAAGTCACATATCTGATGAAGGACTTATATCCAAAATATATATAAACTCTCAGAAGTTAATAGCAAGAAACAGGCAATCCACTAAAAAATGAGCAATAGATCAGGTCATGATTTGAGGGTCTTCGGATCTAGCCCTCCATTGGGCTTCACACAGCAGGATCTGTTTAGGATTCTTTTTTTCCTCTCTGCCCCTCCCCCCACTGGCACAGGATCTCTCTCCCCCCCCCTCTCAAATAAATAAATAAATCTTTAAAAAAAAAAATGAGCAAAAGATTTGAACAGATACTTCACCAAAGATATATGGGTGGCAAGTAAGCACTTGCTTAACATCATCAGTCATTGAGAAAATGCAAATTAAAACCACAACATTTAGGATATCTAATTAAAAAGACTGACTATACCAAGTGAAGGTATGGATGCAAAATAACTGGAAAGTCCACATAATGCCAACAGGGAAGTATATCTGGTTTTTGGAGTTTTTTAAAAAAGTAAAACATACATGACATATAATCTAACCATTTCATTCCTAGATAATACTCAAAAGAAGTGAAAGCTTGTACATGAATATTCACAGAACTTAAAATTCTTTGCAAAATAAGCAAGATTAAAGATGGCACATGCTGTATGATTCCATTTATATAAAATTCTAGAAAATGCAGAATCTGCAGTTCCAGAAAGCAGACAAGTTGTTGCCTGGAATGGCAGAAAGGGCAGGGAGGATGGAAATGGACTATTTCAAAGGGGCACAGAAACTTTTTGAGTGATTTACATTCCTTGCCTTAATTGTGGTTAGGGTCTTATTGGTATATAACTAATTGGATTGTGTAATTAACATATATACACATAAACAAATTATATACTTTATGGCAGCTTATTGTATATTAATATTTCAGTAAAGATGTTTTCAAAAAGAAATAAAAATTAAAAAATACCTCCCGAATCATATTTTAAAATTCAAATAAAGGGCAGCCCTGGTGGCCCAGCGGTTTAGGACCACCTTGGGCCCGGGGTGTGATCCTGGAGACTGGAGATCGAGTCCCACGTCGGGCTCCCTGCATGGAGACTGCTTCTCCCTTTGCCTGTGTCTCTGCCTCTCTCTCTATCTGTCATGAATAAATAAATAAGATCTTTTTTAAAAAAATAAATAAAACTTCAAATAAAAACAATTATTAACAAAAAAATTATGGAATTATGTATCCACTATAGGCCAAGGACTGTGCCAGTTGCTTTGGAGGAACACAAAACCATAGTAGAGTCCTTGCATTTAATCACATATTACAACCAAAATATGCACAAGGCAGCATATATCAAGAATATCAAACAGCTTTTGATTTTATTTATTTATTTTTTTAATTTCTCTGTCATGAGAGACACAGACAGAGAGGCAGAGACACAGGCAGAGGGAGGAGAAGCAGGCTCCACGCACAGAGCCTGATGCACGGCTCGATCCCAGGAATCCGGGATCAGGCCCTGAGCCAAAGGCAGACACTTAACCGCTGAGCCAACCAGGTGTCCCAGCTTTTGATTTTAGATGGCAAAGTAGGAGGATTCTAAATTCATCTCTCCCATAAACATACCTAGATAACAGCCATATCAGTACTGCCAACCTAGAAAATGACATGAAGATGGGCAGAACAGACTTTCTACAGTTAATGATAAAAATGAGGCCACATCAGAAAGAGTAGGAGGGGCAGAGCCACGACTGGGAACCAAACACCTGACAAGACTAACCACAAACAAGTAGGATACCACAAGCACAGAGAACAGAGAGGAGCAGACCAGCCCCCCACCACATGGGGGACATGTACATAGAAGATGAGTCCCCACAACATCTGGCTTTGAAAACCAATGGGACTTAACTTGGGATAATTTTTACAGCCAGCAGGTCTTAATTCTGGGTACTTTAAAAATCAGCAGGCTTAGCTCTAGGAGAGCTAGAGGTAATAGAAATCTGAGTCCCTGCCTTCAAGAGACAGCACAACAACCAACCTCCCACCCCAAGATACTGCATGGAAGGAACAGGTCAAAAATCACCTGGGGTCTATGCGAAGATAACCAGCGTTAGAAGGTCAGGATGTTTAGAAGATTTCTCTAAGAACAAAAAAGTTGGCAGGCTCCATTTTTCTGCCTACATTGCCACCCCTACCCCAAGCCCAGATAGTCTGGACATTTGCAGGAATCAACACAAACACTCTTAACTACTTTGATAACACTGTGTACCCTGCCCCCATATTCTCCAGAGGATCTGCCCATCCAATCCACCCCACTTGGCAGGAGTGCTTCCAAAGTGGCTCCTGCTGTGTCTCATCCTGTAAGCAACCCTGGCAAGGACCAGAGCGACTCCAAAGTGACTCCTGCCCCGGGGAAAGGGGAAGATAATCACATACACCAGTTCAACTGCAGATCCAGCAAATGAACTTTATAAGTGGCCGTGCAGAGAAATGCCCAGCCAATCAGTGCATCTGTAGCCTGGGCAGAAGGCTGATCTAACTATGGGCCCTGCTCACCAACAAAAACCTCTAAGAGCAGCATAAGGAGAGAACCCTACAGTTCAGGATCACTGCAGCCCCAGCAAAACAGCTGAGGGCAGACTGCTATTCTGATTGTTGATATTACAGGCCAACAATGGCCCAAGACTGGCCCCTTAACTGGAGAGGAACAAAATCCAGGCCACAACAGGCAAGGTGGGCCATTATAGCCTACTGGACTGAAGGCAAATGTGGCTCAGCCACAATAGTAGGATGCATGCAACCTACACAGGAGAAACCCCTAAAGCACCAAGTTCTGGTGAACAGGGGACACTGCACTGCAGGGCACAACAGGACCTCTTCTTCATAAGGACACTACTGGCAAGAGCAGGATATGTAGCTGTCTTTCTGAATATAAACAATCAGAGACTTAGATAAAATGAGGAGACAAAGGAATATGATCTAAATGAAAGAATAGGACAAAACCACAGCAAGAGACCTAAGCAAAACAGATAAGTAATATGCTTGATACATAATCATAAAGATACTCACTGGATTTGAGAAGAGTACAGGGTCAGTGTGACCCTCAACAAAGAAAAAATATAAAGAAGAACCAATCAGAGATGAAGAAATCAATAACTGAAATTAAAAATACACTGGATGGAATGATTAGCAGATTAGAAAAGGCAGATTTATCAGTGATTTGGAAGACAGAGTAATGGATAGCGACCAAGCTGAACAGCAAAAAGAAAAAAAAAATACAGTAAAAAATGAGACTAAGTTAAGAGAACTCAGTGGCATCACAAAGCATAACATTCATGTTATAGAGATTGCAGAAGAGAAAGAAAGAGGAATAGAAAATTTATTTGAAGAAATAATAGCTGAAAACTTCCCTAAACTGGGAAAGAAAACAAACATCCAGCTCTAGGAAGCACAGAGAGCTCCCAACAAAATCAAACCAAGGAAATCCAACCAAAATGCATAATCAAAATGGCAAAAAGTTGTCATAAAGAGAGAATTTTAAAAGCAGCAAAAGAAAACAGTTACATACAACAGAAAGCCCACAAGAATTTCAGCTGATTTTTTCAGCACAAACTTTGCAGGTCAGAAGAGTGTGTCATGATATATTCAAAGTGCTGAAAGGTAAGTATGTGAATCATATTTACATATTACATATTTACATAAAGAATATTCTACCCAGGAAGGCTATCATTCAGAACAGAAAAAAAGGTAAAGAGTTTACCAGATAAACAAAACTTAAAAGAGTTCATCACCACTAAATCAGCCTTACAAGAAATGTTAAAGGAAATTTCTGAATGGAAAGAAAAGGCCATAATCAGGAGTAAGAAAATTATGAAAGAAAAATATTTCACAGGTAAATGCAACCATAATAAAAGTAGATGAGTCACTTATAAAACTAGCACAGAGATTAAAGCACATAAGCAGTAAAATTAATTATATCTACAAAAATTAGTCAAAGGATTTACAAAATAAAGGATGTAAAAGCAAGAGCAAGACATTATATACACAAAATGGGAGGGTAGTGCTTTTAGAATTGCTCAAACTTAAACAACTATCAACTTAATATACACTGCTATATGCATAAGATGTTATAAATGGATGTAATAGTAACCACAAATCAAAAACCAGTAATAGATACACAAAAAATAAAGAGAAAGGAATCCAAGCATCTCACTAAAGAAAGCCATTAAACCATAAAGGAAAAGAAAAAGAGGGACACCTGGGTGGCTCAGTGGTTGACCATCTGCCTTCGGCGTGGTCCCAGAGTCCCTGCATGGAGCCTGCTTCTCTTCCCTCTGCCTATATCTGTGCCACTCTCTCTCTCTGTGTCTCTCATGAATAAATAAATAAATAAAATCTTTAAAAAAAAAAAAAAAAAGGAAGAAAAAGGAGCAAAGAGATACAAAAACAACCATAATGCAAGTAACAAAATGTCAATAAGCACATACCTATCAATAATTACTTTGAATGTAAATGGATTAAATGTTCCAATCAACAACATGTTGACTGAACCAATAAAAAAGTAAGGCCTATATACAGGCAACCTAAAGGAAACTCTAGAAGTAAAGACACATGCAGATTGAAATGGAAAAATATTTTTAAAATGGAGGCAAAAAGAAAGCTAGGGTAGCAATGCTTATATCAGATAAAATATACCTTAAAACAAAGACTGTTGGAGCACTTGGCTGGCGGAGTCGGTATAGCATGTGACTACTGATTTCAGGGTTACAAATTTGAGCCTCACATTAAGCATAGAGATTACTTGATTAAACAGTTTTAAAAAATACTGTCACAAGAGACAAAAATCTAAATAATGATAAAGGGAACAATGACAAGAGGTTATGACGATTATAAACATTTATGTAGGGATCCCTGGGTGGTGCAGCGGTTTGGCGCCTGCCTTTGGCCCAGGGCGCGATCCTGGAGACCCGGGATGGAATCCCACATCGGGCTCCCGGTGCATGGAGCCTGCTTCTCCCTCTGCCTATGTCTCTGCCTCTCTCTCTCTCTCTCTCTCTCTCTGTGTGTGTGTGTGTGTGTGTGACTATCATAAATAAATACAAATTAAAAAAAAAATTTTATGTACCCAACATGGCAGCACTAAATACATAAAGCAACTATTAACAGATATATAAGAGGATAAATTGACAGTAACAAAATAATAGTAGGAGGCTTTAACACCCCATTTACATCAATGGATAGATCATCCAGACAGAAAATGAACAATGAAACAGTGGCTTTGAATGATACATACATTGGACCAGATGGTCCTAACAGATATGTTCAGAATATACCTTCCTAAAACAGTGGAATATACATTCTTTGCAAGTGCACATAAAAATTCTCTAGATTAGATCACATGTTAGGTCACAAAACATATCTCAGTAAACTCAAAAAGACTCAAATCATACCATACAATATTTTCTAACCACAACTGTATAAAACTAGAAATTGATCACAAGAAAAAATCTGGAAGTAACACAAAAACATGGAGGCTAAATAACATGCTAGTAAATAATGAATGGGTCAACCTAGAAATGAAAGAGGAAATAAAAAACCTTGTAGGACAAATAAAAATGAAAACCCAATGATTTAAAATCTTTGGGATGCAGCAAAAGCTATTCTAAAATAGATTATAATAATACAAGCCTAACTTGAGAAACAAGAAAAATCTCAAATAAGCAACCTAATCTTTCACCTAAAGGAGATAGAAAAAGAAGAACAAACAAAGCCCAAGGGCACTAGTAGAAAGGAAATAATAAAGAAGAATGCAGAAATAAATGAAATAGAGACTAGAAAGAAAAAATAAAAAGAGCAGATCAAGGAACCCAGGAGCCGATTCTTTGCAAAGATCACCAGAATTGACAAACCTTTAGCCAAACTCATCAAAAAAAGAGAGGACTCAAATAAATAAAATCAGAAATGAAGGAAGAGAAATAATAACTGATACCACAGAAACAGAATTATAAGAGAATATTATGAAAAACTATATGCCAACAAACTGGACAACCCAGAAGAAATGGATATATTCCTAGAAATATACAAATTACCATAACTGAAACAAGAAGAAATAGAAAATTTAAACAGACTGATACCAGCAAAGAAATTGCCAATAAACAATAAACTCCTGACAAACAAAAGTCCAGGACCAGATGGCTTTAGAGATTAATTCTATCAAACATTTAACTCTTCTTTAAATCTATCTATTCTTCTCAAACTATTCCAAAAATTAGAAAAGAAAGCTTCCAAATTCATTCTATGAGGCCAGCATTACCCCAATACCAAAATGAGATAAAGACTCCAGAAAAAAAAAAAAAAAGAATTATAGGCCAACATCTATGATTAACATAGATGCAAAAATCCTCAACAAAATATTAGCAAACTGAATCTAACAACATATTCCAAAAAATCACTCACCAAGATCGAGTGGGATTTATTCCAGGGATGCGAGTGGTTCAACATTTGCAAATCAGTCTACTTGACACATCACATTAAAAGAGAAAGATAAAAATCATATGATTGTCTCAACAGATGCAAAAAAGCTTTGACAAAGTATAATATCCACTCATGACTAAAAACTCTCAACAAAATATACCTGAACATAATAAAGGACACATATGACAAACCCAAAGCTAACATCATACTCAGTGGTGAAAAACTAAGATCCTTTCTCCTAAGATCAGGAACAAGACAAAGACGTCCACTCTCACCACTTTTATTCAATGTACTACTGGACCTCCTAGTCATTGCAGTCAGACAACAAAAAAGAAATAAAAGGCATCTAAATTGGTCAGTAAGAAGTAAAATTTTCACTATTTTTAGAAGACACGATACTATATAGAAAACTCTAAGACTCCACAAAAAAACTATTAGAACTGATAAATGAATTCAGTAAGGTCGCAGGATACAAAATTAACATAAAAATCTGCTGCAAACCTATATTCCAGTAATGAAGTAGCAGAAAGAAAAATTAGGAAAACAATCCCATTTGCAGTTGCACCAAAAATAACAAAATACCTAGGAACAAACTTAACCAAGGAAGTAAAAACCTATACTCTGAAAACTATAAAACATTAATGAAAGAAATCAAAGACAACACAAAGGGAAAGATATTTCAGGCTCATGGACTGAAATAATAAATATGGTTAAAATACCATATTACCCAAAGCAATCTACAGATCTAATGCAATTAAAATACCACATTTTTCACAGAACTAGAAAGAAGCATCCTAAAATTTGTATGAAACTACAAGAGACCCCCCAAGTAGCAGAGCAATCTTGAAAAAGAAGAACAAAGCTGAATGTAACACAGTTTTCAAGATACACTATAGCAAAACTATAGTAATCAAAACAATATGGTACTGTCACAAAAACAGACACCGAGATCAATGGAACAAAATTAAGAATTCAGAAATAAACCCACATTTATATGGTTAATTAATCTACAACATAGGAGGCAGAAATATACAAGGGGGGAAAGACAGCCACTTCAACAAATGGTGTTGGAAAACTGGACAGCTACCTGCAACAGAATAAAAACTGGGCCACCTTCTTACAGCATCCATAAAAACAAGATGTATTAAATACCTAAGAGTGATACCTGAAACCATAAAACTCCTAAAAGAACATATAGGCAGTAATTTCTTTGAAATTGGCTGTAGAAATATTTCTGTGGATATGTCTCCTGAACAAGGAAAATAAAAGCAAAATTAAACTATTGGAATTACAACAAAATAGAAGGCTTTTTATTGAGCAAGGAAATCATCAACAAACCAAAAGGCAACCTATAGAACAGAAGAAGATATTTGCAAATGATATATCTGATAACAGGTTAATATTTAAAATATATAAAGAACTTCTACAACTCAACACCCCCAAAAAAACCCAAATAATTTGGTTAAAAATGAGCAGAGAACCTAAAGAGACATTTTCCCAAAGACATGCAGATGGCCAAGAGACACATAAAAAGATGCTCAACATCACTAATTATCAGGGAAATGCAAATTCAAACCACAATGAGGTATCACTTTATACCTCACAATGGCTAAAATAAAAAACACAAAAGTAACTAATATTGGTAAAGATGTGGCAAAAAAGGAACATTTTGCACTATTGATGGGAATGCAAATTGGTGCAGCCACTGTAGAAAACAAGGGGTTCCAAAAAAATTAAAAGTATAATCACCATTTGACCCAATAAATTCCACTACTGGGTATTTAACCAAAGAAAATGAAAGCACTAATTTAAGAAGATATATGCACACCCATGTTTATTACAGCATTAACTAAAATTGCCAAGATAGGAAAGCAACCCAAGTGTCCATCCACAGATGAATGGATGAAGATGTGCGTACATACATATATATGTACAGGTATATGTATATGTACATAATGGGATATTATTCAGCCATAAAAAAGAATGAGATCTTGCACCTTGCAACAACATGATTGGACCTAGAGGTTACTATGCTAAGTGAAAAAGTCATAAAAAGACAAATACCATATGATTTCACTCACATGTGGAATTTAAGAAACAAAACTAAAAAAGAGAAAAAAACTATACTGTCCATGCAAAACCAAAAAATCTCAGACAACTGGGAAAATTTATAAACTGACAAAATATTTTATCAGAGGAAAGACATATTTTATTTTTATTCCATTGGAACAGAATCCAATTGTTTATAAGTGAATATAGGGGATTTTTTTTCCTCTAAACTCTCCTTTGTAGAGTTTCAGAAATTTTGAGCACAAAATTTCAATAAAAAGAGTATACTCGGTTTAATGTTTGTATTGCAATTCTTCAAGATAATTGAACATTATCTTTGAAGAATTAAACATTACAGATTTGAGTGGAAAAAACCCATACTTTTTTTTAAAGATGTTATTTATTTATTCATTCATGAGAATACACAGAAGAGAGGGGCAGAGACACGGGCAGAGGGAGAAGCAGGTTCCATGCAGAAAGCCCGACGTGGGACTCGACCCTGGGTCCCCAGGATCATGCGCTGGGCAGAAGGCAGCGCTAAACCACTGAGCCACCTGGGCTGCCCACCCATATTCTTAATATAGAAAATAAAGTGGTGGTTGCCAAAGGGGAGGGAGGATAGATGAAATAGATAAAGGGGACTAAAAGTCCATTTATCTTTTTTTAAAAAATATTTACAGTTTTAATAAAATTCTTATTCTTTCAACTTAAAATTCTAAGTTTAAATCAATACTCAATAAAAAAAACTTTTAATAGAATAAGATTCATTCATTCTTTAATATGCTGTATTTTCTTAAAATATGACAAACATTTTAAATGACAACTACTTATAATTTCTGAACACAAAATAGTAATATAGATACAATTCAATCTTAATTTCTATATTTACACTTAATCTTTTGGATAAGACAATAATGTAAAAAAAAATTCCATTTCCCATATCCAGGATTGTAGTTGCATACTGATTGGAGGGGTGTTGAACTGGGTCCCAGCATTCCCTTCTTCCCACCATTTTTCCCTTTTGGCTCCTAAGCTATAAGGACACCTGACTGGGGAGGTAGCAGCCATTGTCTCTTCACATAGTTGGAGTCTGTCTGTAGATTGAGTCATTAACTCAGCACTTAATGAAAGACTAGCAGAGGGCAGAAATGACCTCTGGTATTGCTTAAATCTGTGGCTGTGCTTGAGTCAAGACCCATCCTGAATCCTAATTGCATGAACCCAGATATTTCTTATTTAGCCTAAGCTAAATTGCTGTTGGATTTTCATCTTTTTTTTTTTTTTTTTGGAGTTCAATTTGCCAACATATAGAATAACACCCAGTGCTCATCCCGCCAAGTGCCCCCCTCGGTGCCCATCACCCAGTCACCCCAACCCCCCACCCACCTCCCTTTCCACTACCCCTTGTTCATTTCCCAGAGTTAGGTATCTCTCATGTTTTGTCACCCTTACTGATATTTTTCACTCATTTTCTCTCCTTTCCCCTTTTATTCCCTTTCATTAATTTTTATATTCCCCAAATGAATGAGACCATATAATGTTTGTCCTCCTCCGATGGGACTTATTTCACTCAACATAATACCCTCCAGTTCCATCCATGTTGAAGCAAGTGGTGGGTATTTGTCGTTTCTAATGGCTGAGTAATATTCCATTGAATACATAGACCAAATCTTTATCCATTCATCTTTCGATGGACACCGAGGCTCCTTCCACAGTTTGGCTATCGTGGACATTGCTGCTAGAAACATCGGGGTGCAGGTGTCCTGCCCTTTCATTGCATCAGTATCTTCGGGGTAAATCCTCAGCAGTGCAATTGCTGGGTTGTATGTAGGGCAGTTGTATTTTTAACTCTTTGAGGAACCTCCACAGTTTTCCAGAGTGGCTGCACCAGTTCACATTCCCACCGACAGTGCAGGAGGGTTCTCCTTTCTCCACACCCTCTCCAACATTTGTTGTTTCCTGCCTTGTTAATTTTCCCCATTCTCACTGGTGGGAGGTGGTATCTCATTGTGGTTTTGATTTGTATTTCCCTGATGGCAAGTGATGTGGAGCATTTTCTCATGTGCTTGTTGGCCATATCTGTGTCTTCCTCTGTGAAACTTCTGTTCATGTATTTTGCCCATTTCATGATTGGATTGTTTGTTTCTTTGGTGTTGAGTTTAATAAGTTCTTTACAGATCTTGGATACTAGCCCTTTACCTGATACGTCATTTGCAAATATCATCTCCCATTCTGTAGGTTGTGTTTTAGTTTTGTTGACTGTTTCTTTTGCTGTGCAGAAGCTTCTTATCTTGATGAAGTCCCAATAGTTCATTTTTGCTTTTGTTTCTCTTGCCTTCATGGATGTACCTTGCAAGAAGTTGCTGTGGCCAAGTTCACAAAGGGTGTTGCCTGTGTTCTCCTCTAGGATTTTGATGGAATCTTGTCTCACATTTAGATCTTTCATCCATTTTGAGTTTATCTTTGTATATGGTGTAGGAGAATGGTCTAGTCTCATTCTTCTGCATGTGGCTGTCCAATTTTCCCAGCACCATTTATTGAAGAGACTGTCTTTTTTTCCAGTGGATAGTCTTTCCTGCTTTGTCGAATATTAGTTGACCATAAAGTTGAGGGCCCACTTCTGGATTCTCTATTCTGTTCCATTGATCTATGTGTCTGTTTTTGTGCCAGTACCACACTGTCTTAATGACCACAGCTTTGTAGTACAACCTGAAATCTGGCATTGTGATGGCCCCAGCTGTGGTTTTCTTTTTTAATATTCCCCTGGTTATTCAGGGTCTTTTCTGATTCTCAATCTTAACTATATGCCTGACTGGACTACAGAAAGACTCTCCAAATTTCTCTGCTTAAAAATAAAACAGAAGTAAAAGTAAAGAAAAACAATGGCTCTTTTTTTGCAACCTGTTCTTTTTTGTTCCTTCCTCATCAGCATTATAATTTCCTTGTTTATGTGAATTTGTAACTTATACAAAGTCCATAAAACAATGGTACAACCTGGAGTGCCTGGGTGCCTCAGTCAGTTGAGCTTCTGCCTTTGGCTCAAGGTGTGATCCTGGGGTCCTAGGATCGAGTCCCACATTGGGCTTCTGGCTCAGTGGGGAGTCTGCTTCTCCCTCTGCTGTCACCTTGCTCATGCTTGCTTTCTTTCTCTCTCCCTCTTTCTCTACCTCTCTATGAAATAAATAAAATCTTTTAAAAATATAATGGTTCCAACTTAATAAATAAAGTGAACATATGTACCCAGTACTGGTCATTGTCTTCATCTATGCAGTGTTTCTCCCCGAGAATGGCCACTTTCATGTGGTTATGGCCACTTCTGGCATTGGACGTTTTCAAGACCATTTTCTGCCTTCGAAGGGTAGGCTTAGGGCTATGACTGATTCTCCCCAAAAGAACCCACAGAGCTCCTCAGAGATGGGTTTGCACATTATCATGATAAGGGAAAATCTGTCAGAGAAGAAGCTTTAATCTTTCATCTGTGTCTTTTATTTCCTTGTTCCTGGGGTGTAGAGATTGTTCAGATTTTAGCTAATAAGGAAAAAACAAAGAATAAAAATGCAAAAAAAAAGAGAATAAAAATGCAGCACTGATATATTTTACTGAATGGTATTTTAGTTTAGTGAAATCTTCAGCAGCAGTGGATGTTAACGCCAATGACATATAACTTCCAGTGACACTGATGAGTCCCCCTTTGTCCCTGCATTTTTAATGGGCGTCCCTTAGTGATATCTTCCACTAAGAGATTTTGATGCACTTTCTTGTGGGAGAAGCTCTTCTTTTGAAGAGGGAAGAACAATCTATGTGCTCCTAAAGGTGAGAATAAAAAGGTTTTATGCTCCAGAGTCAAGAAATAGAGACTGTCCTTTTGCTATGATCCCATAGGTCAACACAAAACTAAAACCAAATCCAGTCAATCAATGACACCATCACATCAGTGCATATGTCTTTGACAGTCAGTGATGGCTCAAGGCTTTGGAAATCAGCCAATCAATAACAAGCAGTAACCACGCTTCCACACAGGAGGAATTGGGTAAAGAGTCTGAAATTCTGCCAATCTCTGAATTCCACCTGGACTTACTTAAGATCATATTGTGCTTTGTTCATAGAGACTAACCCTTAGCACAGTTGTTCCCAGTGCATTGTATTAGCATCACCTAGGAACTTGTTAGAAACACAGACCTATCAAATTAGAAACTTTAGAGGTTGGGGCCTAGTAATCCATGTGTCAACAAGGTCTTCAGGTGATTCTAAGGCAAGTTAGAAAACCACTGCCTCACAAGTCAGATTCTTCCTTGCTTTGGAAGAAATATGATTCAGATATTGAGTGATGACCTCTTTCTTCATCAAAGTGAGAATGTTAAAAAAAAAAAAAAAAGTGAGAATGTTAACTATTTCTGTAGGAAAGGCCAAGAAGAGCATATGGAGGGGAAAGGGTGGAGCTCATCTTACTAGGGATGGAAGTCAACTCCAGAAAGGGAAAAGGGTTGCCCCATCATAACTTGGACTGGGAATTCCTATCAAAAACATGAGCATGGGCCACCACAGTCCAAGCTTCCTAGAATCAGTACAGGAAAGGGAGTTAGGCTGGCAGATGCCTGAGAGTCTGGAAAAATACAATGTCTAGGCTTTGAGGTGACTATCTCCAGGCTATGATGAGAGTGAATGGCAACAAACGTTACCCAACAAGTGGAGTGACTAAAGGTGGGTGAAAGCCTTGTGTGTTCCCAGCAAGCAGGTATGATGGAATGTAGAATCTAACCATTGCCAGAAGTAGCCCTTTTCTTTCTTTTTTTTTTTTTTTTTTTTTTGAGAAAGAAAGAGAGAGAGCATGTGCTCAAGGGTGGGGGAGGGAGGAGAGAGAGAATCCTAAGCAGGCTCCACTCCCAGCTCCGGGCCCAACTTGGGGATGGATCTCACATCACTGAGATCATGACCTGAGCAGAAATTGAGAGTGGGACGCTTGAGTGAGCCCCCAGGTGTCCAACCCTTTTCTCCTTCAATGAATTTGTTGTTGTCTGAGGTTTATTGAAAATATTATAAGCACAGCAGGAAGAGTCAAATAGCCTCATGTGGGGTTTTGAAATTCATCCCAACTGTAGACAGGGACCAACAGGTTGGCTCCACTGCCAAAGCCCAGAAGCTTCAGCAGTTCTTTGGGGTCATGATCTACCACAGTGACCTTTTTCTTTTTTCCTTTTTTTCTTAAAGAAACTGTGGAAGGAGCCTCGGTGTCCATTGAAAGATGAATGGATAAAGATGATGTGGTCTATGTATACAATGGAATATTATTCAGCCATTAGAAACGACAAATACCCACCATGTGCTTCGGAAATCAGCCAATCAATAACAAACAGTAACCACGCTTCCACACAGGAGGAATTGGGTAAAGAGTCTGCCTACTGAATATGAGACTCTGGTGACCAGGGTGGATTGTGTTTGTGAGCCCCACAGGTATAGAATAATTGGGGAAACAGTATGAGAGATAACCAAACACTAAAGCAAGGTTATAAATAAAAATGGTCTCCCACACAGGGCCACACCTCAGGACTAGAAGAGGTAGCTGTTTCACCTAACACAAAGACATACATACAAAGTCAGGCAAGACGAGGAAACACATAAACATGTTGCCAATTAAAGACCAGGATTAAACCCCAGAAAAACTCAACAAAGTGTGTATAGACAAAATGTACCTCAAAATATAAGGCCATGTATGACCAGTCCACAGCTAGCATCATGCTCAACAGGGGAAAGTTTCCTGCTTAAGATCAGGAACAAGGCGAAGATGCTCACTCTCACCACTTTGCTTTAACACAGTATTGGAAGTCTCAGCCACAGCAATTAGGCAGGAAAAAGAAATAAAGTTGGAAATAAATTGGAAGGAAAAACAAATAAATTGTAAAGGGAGAGTAAAACCATCACTATTTGTAGATAACACAATTTTATACACAGAAAACCCTAAAGACTCCATGGAAAAGACCGTTAGAACTAATAAATGAATTCAGTATAGTTGCAGGTTCAAAACTGATATACAAAATTCTGTCGCACTTCTGTACACCAACAACAAACTATCAGGAAGAGAGACAAAGAAAACAAATCCCATTTAAAATTGCATGAAAAAATACCCAAGAATAAATTTAACCAAGGAGGTGAACGATCTATACTCTGAAAACAGAGAACAGAGAGACACTGAGGAGAGACAATGACACTAATAAATTGAAAGATATTCCATGCTCATGGATTGAAGAATAGTGCAAAAATGTCCATACTGACCAGACCAGTCTACAGAGTCAAGGCAATCTCTATTGAAATTCTAGTGGCATCTTCTACAAAACTACAACAATCGTAAAATTTGTATAGAACCACAAAAGATCCCAACCAGCCAAAGCAAATCTTGAGAAAGTACTAGTTTGAGACATATACTCCTTGAATTCAAGCTGTAGTATCTAAAAACTAAAGTAATCAAAATGTATGGTATTGGCATAAAAACAGACACACAGATCCGTGGGACAGAAAAGAGAGCCCAGTAATAAACCCAGGCATATACGGCCAATTACTTTACAACAAAAGAGGCAAGAATATACAATGGAGGAAGACAATCTCCTCAATAAATGGTGCTGGGATAACTAGACACCTACATACAAAAGACTGAAACTGGACCATCATCTCATACCATACACAGAAATTAACTCAAAATGGATTAAAGACTTGAATGAAAGACCTGAAATCATTAAACTCCTAGAGGAAAACATAGGTGGTAAGCTCTCTGACATCGCTCTTGGAGATTTTTTTTTCTTTTTGGATCTTATGATTCCAAAGGCAGTGGCATCAAAAAGCAAAAATAAATTAATGAGACTACATAAAACTAAAAAGCTTCTGCACAGCAAAGAAACCAACAACAAAAAAGGCAATCTGCTAAATGGAAGAACTGCCAATTCTATCCAATAAGGTGTTAACAGCCAAAATATATACAGAAATTCATATAGCTCAGTATCAACAAGAAACAAACAATTCAATTTTAAAAAATAGAGGATCTGAATAGATGTTTTCCCAAAGACGACATACAGATCACCAACAGGCACAAGGGAAGATGCTCAACATCACAAATCATCAGAGTAATGCAAATCAAAATCACAATGAGATATCGCTTCACACCTGTGAGAAAGGCCAATATTAAAAAGACAAGAAATAGCAAGTATTGAGGAGGCTGTGGGCAAAGGGGACCCTAGTGCACTGTTGGTAATGTTGTAAATTGGTGCGGCCACCACAGAAAAGAATCTGGAGAACAGTCAAAAACTTAAAAATACAACACTCACATGATCCCACAATTCCACTTTTGGGTATTTATCTGAAGATTCAAAAAGATACATGTACCTCGATGTTCATTGCAGCATTATTTACAATAGCCAAGATATGGAAATAACCAAAGTGTCCTTTGAGGGATGAATGGGAAAAGATTTACACACACACACACACACAAGAATACTATTCAGCCATAAAATAAATAAAATAAAACCTAGCCATTTGCAACTGGCATGAACCTGGAGGGTATAATGCTAAGTGAAAAAAGTCAGAGAAAGACAAATATGGTATGATTTCACTTATACCTGAAATATAAAAAAAAAAAAAAAAAGTCAGAAATACAGAGAATATATGGGTGGTTGCCAAAAGAGAAGGGGGTGAGGCTGTATGGGTAAAAATGGATAAAGGGGATCAAGAAGTACAAACTTCCACTTATAAAATGAAGTCATGCACAGCATGGTGACTATAGTCAATAATAACGTATTGCAAATTTGAAAGTTGTTTTCAGAAAATACGTCTGAAAAGTTCTTACCACAAGAAAACAAATGGCATGACTGCATGCAGAGAGATGTTAACTAGACTTACTATGGTGCTCATTGTGCAAGGTATACAAATGCCAAATTTTACGTTGCACGCCTGAAACTAGTATGTCATATGTCGATTATAATTTAATAAAATGAAAAAAAAGAAAGGAAATAAAAACATGTACTGATACACAGAAAGACATAGTTTGATAGCCACAAACCCTCAATACAGGAGATTCTAGAGCTTTTTTACTTTAAACAGGTGAAAAATCAGCCTGAGTGACAAGGCTGAGCTGGATGATGGACAGTAGAACAAACAAAATGGTGGTTATACTAAATGAATACTGACGTTGATGTAAAGCAAAATAAGGATGTCTTCAAGGTTGTGAGGGGTTTTTGTTTGTTTTCTAGAGAGAATTAAAATACAGGACATAAAAGCACTTATGTTGGCAGGAAAGTATATGTGGCAAAAGCGTTCTAAGATCTCTGGATCTTTTCCAGATGACAATAGACAGATTAAAATAGGATTTTACAATAAAGGATTCACATCATAATTTCTAAGCCACTAAAAGAACAGAAAGAGACTTCACATTAACTATTAATGTGTATTAACTTCACAACTGTATGCAGGGAAAACTCTAACCAATCCAAAAGAAACAAAAAAAAATCAGGACAAGAAAACACAAAATATGTTAGATTTTAAATTTTAAAAATCATACATTTTAATGAACTGTACTGAAGATATTCTAGTTGAAAGTAAAGACTTTGACTTGTTACCTCAGAAAGCTCCAACTGTAATTCATAAAAGCTATAATAAAGCAGGAATACAGAAGAGTTGACAATAAAAGGATAGGAAAAGATATCATGCAAATAGCAACAAAAATGTATATACTTTAAAATAAAGTCTATTAAAAAGTATAAAGTGTAGTAATTCACCCACAAAATAACAAATTTATATTTAATAACAAATTTAAATATATGCAACAAAAACTGAACAGAGGGTGCCTGGGTGGCTCAGTTGGTTAAGCACCTGCCTTCAACTCAGGTCAGGATTCCAGGGTCCTCGAATCAAGGCCCACATCAGGGTCCTTGCCTGCTTCTCCCTCTCCCTCTGCCTGTCACTCCTCCTGCTTATTCAGTGTCAGATAAAATAGTTACCAATATCCTTATCAAAAAGAAAATGTCCAGGTCCAAGTAACCCGACAAGTCAGTTCCGCTAAAGGAAAAACTAACTTCAGTCTTTCATAAACTTATCCACAGAAGAATAGAGACTTCCACCTCACAACATAAGGCTACCCAGGATATTGTGAAAATCTGATGAGAGAGAACAAGAAAGCAAAATTATAGGCTGAAGTCTCATAAAAGGAGACATTAAAGTTATAAATAAACCATGAGTAAACTAACTCCAGCAGATTATATGAGAAGGATAATAAATCATGAACAAATAAGGTTATCTCAAATAATGGTACAATGATAGTTGAATAGTCAAAAATCAGTAAAAAAATGTCAAAAAACAATGAACTTTGCTATGTTGACATTGACAGGAAACAAATCATATGATCATTACAATAAATAAATAAAAACCACTTGACAAAGTCCAATGGCTAGTCACTTAAAAAGTCATTTTACAAAGAAGAAAACTTCCTAAATTGAGTAAACAGCAAATACGAAAAAAAAAAAATCTAGAACAAATATGACAAAGAAAAAATGTTGAATTTCTTTTGAGATCCAGATTCACACGTTACAAACAAAAGTCCAGAGTAGCGAAATCAATGTGAAAATGGAAAAGGGAATAGCTTTTTGGTCATAAGTAAGGAAATGTTTCATGAATACAATTCAGAAATCACTAACCTAGAGGAAAATGGTGCTCGACAAGTAACTTCTGCATAGAGAATAGGGGCGGACAGAACAAAGCATGAGATGACAAGCTATAGAAGAAGAGAAGGTGGTTGTAACACAGAACTACTCCAATTCATATGGTATAACCAATCCCATGTCTGAAGTTCAAAAATAAGGACTTCAGCTATAGCGCCTGGGAGCTTTCATAAATCATAAATTAGGTTTTATGTCTAGTGTAAAACAGGAATCTTTTTTTTAATGTCCACCTGTAAGGAGGATGAAGAGACTGTAAATGGGAAGAAATACACAGGTTGCTTTCAGGATGCTTGGTTTCTTGAACCAGATGGTGATCACATGGCTACTGACATTTTAATCAATTTTAAAACTTTTAAAAGTTTTACATAAAAAATAAATAAATGTTTCATGTGTATTTCTGTATGTATATTTCATGTTGTAAGATGTTTGAAAAAAATCAATTAACTTATACAACTAAAAGTCACAAAAGTACTATGCACAAAAGGAATGATTCCATAAGATCAGATGAGGAAATTGCAATAATGCTAAGTGGTCACTGTGAAGTGACAGAGCTCAACCCAGGTTGAGCTGCCTCCTGAGGTCATGCTCTTCCTAAACACATAGGCTTCTCTTAATAGAGTGGTGAATAATCACTCATAAATATTGTACTTACAGGGTACTAGGAAATCGATGCTTCTGGGGATGAGTAGGAGACCGTGACCCAGAGGAGTTAGAGTAGATTGGGTGAGTGTAAATGGGAGGAGATAGCATCAGGTTGTAATAGGCCGTGGGCGCTCTCGGCCCTAAGATTCAGAAGATGAGAGCAAGGGGATCAGGTCATGACATCCTACAGGGGGTATGTACTTGTGCTGGTAGCCACTCTGCCAGCCACGTACCAAGGTGAGGTCTCCCATTCCGCAGAGAAGCTCCTGCTCAGCCTGTGTAGATCCTATTATTACTATTCTTTCGTAACCTCTATAAACAGCAGGGGGCTTGGACCCCTGGCCCTCGAGATCGAGTCACATGCTCTTCAGAGTGAGCCAGACGGGCGACCGAGAATAACTATTTTTATGCCCATTTTTGTGGATGAGGAAATTGCGATAAGGCTAAGTGGTCACGGTGAAGTGACAGAGTTCAACCCAGGTAGAGTTGCCTCCTGAGGTCTGCTCTTCCTAAACACACAGGCTTCTCTTTTAATAGAGTGGTGAATAATCCCTCATAAATATTGTACTTCCAGGGGCTTAGGAAATGGATGCTTCTGGGGATGAGTAGGAGACCGTGACCCAGAGGAGTAGAGTAGCTTGGCTGAGTGTAAAAGGGAGGTGAAACTTGTGAATGTTTCCTTTAATTTCCCAGAATTTATATTGTGCTTCTTGGTGTAGTGCTGACAGGCTGCACAATGGAAAAAACAGGCATGTGCGACTGTTTTGCACTGACACGGTGCTGAGACGAGTCTTCAGGACATAAAGGGCAACACCGCTCACAGTTATGCGGCCTTTGAGGAAAATGTGTCACTAGAGAATCTGTTTTTATACAAAGGAAATACAGAGGCCAAAAACAAGGTACATACCAACTTTTTTTTTTGCAAGTAGTTGAGATTATAAATTATATATATATGTATATACATTCAAAAGGTTTTATTCTATATATATATATATATATATATATATGTATTTATGAACAAATCGACACCGAATTTCATACATCAGGTCCTGTCATCATGGAACAACTCCAAAACCAAGGCAGGAGTAGGAAAAGAAAAACGTAATGCATATAGACAGGCAACATTCTGTGCGCTAGCCACCCTTCCACCCCAGAAAGAAAATATTTCCTTTTGTGCTTTGGAGTAGATGCTGCGCTCAGGGCCCACAAAGAATTGAAGGCCTTGGGGGGAGTGTGGTGAGGATGATAGCCAAATGCTGTGCAGGGTCTTAGGAAATGGATGCTTCCAGGGATGAGTAGGAGACCGTGACCCAGTGGAGTAGAGTGAGTGTAAAAGGGAGGTGAAACTTGTGGCAGGTTTCCTTTAAATTCCCAGAATTTGCATTCTGTTTCTTGGTGTAGCAGAAGAGTTGCACAGGTCTGCTCTTTCCATTGTATAGCCTGTCAGCACTACACCAAGAAACAGAATTTTTTATTGGTGTTCAGTTTACCAACATACAGAATAACACCCAGTGCTCATCCCGTCAAGTGCCCCCACCAGTGCCTGCCACCCAACCAACCCCACACCGCGCCCTCCTCCCCCTCCACCACCCCTAGTTCGTTTCCCAGAGTTAGGAGTCTTTATGTTCTGTCTCCCTTTCTGATATTTCCCACATTTCTTCCCCTTCCCTTCTATTCCCTTTCACTATTATTTATATTCCCCAAATGAATGAGAACATACACTGTTTGTCCTTCTCCGATTGACTTACTTCACTCAGCATAATACCCTCCAGTTCCATCCACGTTGAAGCAAATGGTGGGTATTTGTCGTTGCTAATGGCTGAGTAATATTCCATTGTATACATAAACCACATCTTCTTTATCCATTCATCTTTCGATGGACACCGAGGCTACTTCCACAGTTTGGCTATTGTGGACATTGCTGCTAGAAACATCGGGGTGCTGGTGTCCCGGCGTTTCATTGCATCTAAATCTTTGGGGCAAATCCCCAACAGTGCAGTTGATGGGTCGTAGGGCAGGTCTATTTTTAACTCTTTGAAGAACCTCCACAGTTTTCCAGAGTGGCTGCACCAGTTCACATTCCCACCAACAGTGTAAGAGGGTTCCCTTTTCTCCACATCCTCTCCAACATTTGTTGTTTCCTGCCTTGTTAATTCTCCCCATTCTCACTGGTGGGAGGTGGTATCTCATTGTGGTTTTGATTTGTATTTCCCTGATGGCAAGTGATGCAGAGCATTTTCTCATGTGCGTGTTGGCCATGTCTATGTCTTCCTCTGTGAGATTTCTCTTCATGTATTTTGCCCATTTCATGATTGGATTGTTTGTTTCTTTGGTGTTGAGTTTAATAAGTTCTTTATATATCTTGGAAACTAGCCCTTTATCTGATACGTCATTTGCAAATATCTTCTCCCATTCTGTAGGTTGTCTTTTAATTTTGTTGACTGTATCCTTTGCTGTGCAAAAGCTTCTTATCTTGGTGAAGTCCCAATAGTTCACTTTTGCTTTTGTTTCTTTTGCCTTCGTGGATGGATCTTGCAAGAAGTTACTGTCGCTTGGTTAAAAAAGGGTGTTGCCTGTGTTCTCCTCTAGGATTTTGATGGAATCCTGTCTCACTCACATTTAGATCTTTCATCGATTTTGAGTTTATCTTTGTGTATGGTGAAAGAGAGTGGTCTAGTTTCATTCTTCTGCATGTGGATGTCCAATTTTCCCAGCACCATTTACTGAAGAGACTGTCTTTCTTCCAGTGGATACTCTTTCCTGCTTTATCGAATATTAGTTGACCATAAAGTTGAGGGTCCACTTCTGGGTTCTCTATTCTGTTCCATTGATCTATGTGTCTGTTTTTGTGCCAGTACCACACTGTCTTGATGACAACAGCTTTGTAGTACAACCTGAAAACTGGCATTGTGATGCCCCCAGTTATGGTTTTCTTTTTTAAAATTCCCCTGGCTATTTGGGGTCGTTTCTGATTCCACACAAATCTTAAAATAATTTGTTCTAACTCTCTGAAGAAAGTCCATGGTATTTTGATAGGGATTGCATTAAATGTGTAAATTGCCCTGGGTAACATTGACATTTTCACAATATTAATTCTGCCAATCCATGAGCATGGAATATTTTCCCATCTCTTTGTGTCTTCCTCAATTTCTTTCAGAAGTGTTCTATAGTTTTTAGGGTATAGATCCTTTACCTCTTTGGTTAGGTTTATTCCTAGGTATCTTATGCTTTTGGGTGCAATTGTAAATGGGATGGACTCCTTAATTTCTCTTTTCTTCAGTCTCATTGTTAGTGTAGAGAAATGCCACTGAATTCTGGGCATTGATTTTGTATCCTGCCACACTGCCGAATTGCTGTATGAGTTCCAGCAATCTTGGGGTGGAGGCTTTTGGGTTTTCTATGTAGAGTATCATGTCTTCGGCGAAGAGGGAGAGTTGACTTCCTCTTTGCCAATATGAATGCCTTTAATGTCTTTTTGTCGTCTGATTGCTGAGGCTAGAACTTCCAGTACTATGTTGAAGAGCAGTGGTGAGAGTGGACATCCCTGTCTTGTTCCTGATCTTAGGGGAAAGGCTCCCAGTGCTTCCCCATTGAGAAGGATATTTGCTGTGGGCTTTTCGTAGATGGCTTTTAAGATGTTGAGGAATGTTCCGTCTATCCCTACACTCTGAAGACTTTTGATTAGGAATGGATGCTGTACTTTGTCCAATGGTTTCTCTGCATCTAATGAGAGGATTATATGGTTTTTGGCTTTTCTCTTGCTGATATGATGAATCACATTGATTGTTTTACGAATGTTGAACCAGAGTTGCGTCCTGGGGATAAATCCTACTTGGTCATGGTGAATAATTTTCTTAATGTCCTATGGGATCCTATTGGCTAGTATCTTGTTGAGAATTTTTGCATCCATGTTCATCAGGGATATTGGTCTGTAATTCTCCTTTTTGGTGGGGTCTTTGTCTGGTTTTGGAATTAAGGTGATGCTGGCCTCATAGAACGAATTTGGAAGTACTCCATCTCTTTCTATCTTTCCAAACAGCTCTAGAAGAATAGGTATGGTTTCTTCTTTAACGTTTGATAGAATTCCCCTGGGAAGCCATCTGGCCCTGGACTTTTGTGTCTTGGGGGGTTTGTGATGACTGCTTCAATTTCCTCCCTGGTTATTGGCCTGTTCAGGTTTTCTATTTCTTCCCGTTCCGGTTTGGGTAGTTTGTGGCTTTCCAGGAATGCGCCCATTTCTTCTAGATTGCCTAATGTATTGGTGTATAGCTGTTCATAATATGTTTTTATTTTTTTTACTTTTTAAGGATTTATTTATTTATTTATGATAGACATAGAGAGACAGAGGCAGAGACACAGGAGGAGGGAGAAGCAGTCTCCATGCCGGAAGCCCGAAGTGGGACTCGATCCCGGGACTCCAGGATCGTGCCCTGGGCCAACGGCAGGCACCAAACTGCTGAGCCACCCAGGGACCCCCATAATATGTTTTTTTTTTTTTCCATAATATGTTTTTAAAATCGTTTGTATTTCCTTGGTGTTGGTAGTGATCTCTCCTTTCTCATTCATGATTTTATTAATTTGAGTCTTCTCTCTCTTCTTTTTAATAAGGCTGGCTAATGGTTTATCTATCTTATTAATTCAAAAAACCAACTCCTGGTTCTGTTGATCTGTTCCACAGTTCTTCTGGTCTTGATTTCATTGAGTTCTGCTCGAATCTTTATTAACTCTTCTTCTGCTGGGTGTAGGGTCTATTTGCTGTTTTTCTCTAGCTCCTTTATGTGTAAGGTTAGCTTTTGTATTTGGTTCTTTCCAGTTTTTGAATGGATGCTTGTATTGTGATGTATTTCCCCCTTAGGACTGCTTTTGTTGCATCCCAAAGATTTTGAACGGTTGGATCTTCATTCTCATTAGTTTCCATGAATCTTTTTAATTCTTCCTTAATTTCCTGGTTGACCTTTTCATCTTTTAGCAAGATGGTCCTTAACCTCCACGTGTTTGAGGTCCTTCCAAACTTCTTGTTGTGATTTAGTTCTAATTTCAAGGCATTATGGTCTGAGAATATGCAGCGGATGATCCCAATCTTTTGGTATTGGTTCAGACCTGATTTGTGACCCAGTATGTGGTCTATTCTGGAGAAATTTCCACGTGCACTTGAGAAGAATGTGTATTCAGTTGAGTTTGGATGTAAAGGTCTGTAGATATCTGTGAAATCCATCTGGTCCAGTGTATCATTTAAAGCTCTCGTTTCTTTGGAGATGTTGTGCTTAGAAGACCTATTGAGTATAGAAAGAGCTAGATTGAAGTCACCAAGTATAAGTGTATTATTATCTAAGTATTTCTTCACTTTGGTTACTAATTGATTGATATATTTGGCAGCTCCCACATTCGGGGCATATATATTGAGGATTGTTAAGTCCTCTTGTTGGATAGATCCTTTAAGTATGATATAGTGTCCCTCTTCATCTCTCACTACAGTCTTCGGGGTAAATTTTAGTTTATCTGATATAAGGATGGGTTAAGGATGGCTACCCCTGCTTTCTTTTGAGGACCATTTGAATGGTAAATGGTTCTCCAACCTTTTATTTTCAGGCTGGAGGTGTCCTTCTGTCTAAAACGAGTCTCTTGTAGACAGCAAATAGATGGGTCCTGCTTTTTTATCCAGTCTGAAACCCTGTGCCTTTGGATGGGGTCATTAAGCCCATTCACGTTCAGAGTTATTATTGAAAGGTATGAGTTTAGTGTCATCATGATATCTATTCAGTCCTTGTTTTTCTGGATTGTTCCACTGAACTTCTTCTTAAAGGGGAATTTTAAGAGTCCCCCTTAATTCTTGCAGAGCTGGTTTGGAGGTCACATATTCTTTCAGTTCCTGCCTGTCTTGGAAGCTCTTTATCTCTCCTTCCATTCTGAATGAGAGCCTTGCTGGATAAAGTATTCTTGGTTGTATGTTCTTCTCATTTAGGACCCTGAATATATCCTGCCAGCCCTTTGTGGCCTGCCAGGTCTCTGTGGAGAGGTCTGCTGTTACCCTAATATTCCTCCCCATAAAAGTCAGGGATTTCTTGTCTCTTAACTGCTTTAAGGATCCTCTCTTTATCTTTGGAATTTGCAAGCTTCACTATTAAATGTCGAGGTGTTGAATGGTTTTTTATTGATTTTAGGGGGGGATCTCTGTATTTCCTGGATCTGAATACCTGTTTCCCTTCCCAGATTAGGAAAGTTTTCAGCTATGATTTGTTCAAATACATATTCTGGCCCTCTGGCACTTTCGGCGCCCTCAGGAACCCCAATTAAACGTAGGTTTTGCTTCCTCAAGCTGTCACTTATTTCCCTTAATCTATCTTCATGGTCTTTGTCTCTTTTTTCCTCAGTTTCCCTCTTTGCCATCAACTTGTCTCCTATGTCACTCACTGGCTCTTCCACCTCGTCAACCCTCGTCGTTAGGACTTCTAGTTTGGATTGCATCCAAACAGAAGACCAACTAGTCGGACAAGTTCCAAAAAGAGTCAAGGGACTTAAAGTATACAGAATCAGAAGATACTGCCCCGTGTTTTTTTATTTTTCTTTGCTTTAGGATTTGTTTGCTTCCCCCACCCTTTTTCCTTTCTTTCTATTTCTCTTTTTTTTCTTCCTTTTTTCTTTTTTTTTCTCTTTTCTTTCCTTCTTTCTCTCCTCTTTTTCTCCTTTTCCCAATACAACTTGTTTTTGGCCACTCTGCACTGAGCAAAATGACTAGAAGGAAAACCTCACTTCAAAAGAAAGAATCAGAAACACTCCTCTCTCCCAGAGTTACAAAATCTGGGTTACAATTCAATGTCAGAAAGCCAATTCAGAAGCACTATTATAACGCTACTGGTGGCTCTAGAAAAAAGCATAAAGGACTCAAGAGACTTCATGACTGCAGAATTTAGATCCAATCAGGCAGAAATTGAAAATCAATTGAATGAGATGCAATCCAAACTAGAAGTCCTAACAACGAGGGCTGTGCCGGTTGTGCTGATTTTCAGGTGTTAGCACTTGGGGGAGCTGCTCTGCCCCCTGCCTGGTGCAGGGCTCAGTGGGGGTTGTTTACCCCGTGAGGCCCCAGGAGGAACAACCGCAGGGGCGGGGCCAGCTCTGGAGCCCTGGAGTCAGCTCCGGCAGTAACTCCGGGGCTCTCCATTCGCAGGGCCTGGAGGCTCTGAGGCGGGGCCGCTGATCTGCTCAGCTCGGGGCAGGAGCGTCCTCGCTGTCCTGGGCCCTCCCGGCCTCTCCCTGGGGCTCTCCCTGTCCCCGCGGGAGGCCAGATCCTGGACTGCGTTCCTGGCGCCCTGTGCTCCTGGGCTTGTGCTGTTGGATTCGCGCTCCCGGTGGCCCAGCCACCTCCGCAGAGCCACCACCCGAGTCCCTCCGAGCTGCTCCAGGTCCAGCCGTGTGCGTGCTGCAGCCCTTAGGGAGCTCGGCACACTCTCCCCTGGGGCGCAGGTGTCTGTTACTGCCCCAAGGAGCCTGAGGGCACCTCCGCCCTCCTGGGGTCCTGTTCCAACGCCCTGCGAGGCCTTTTCCCCCGGGAAGGTTGGTGCAGCTCCTGCTCCTCCGGGACGGGGCTCTCCTGTCCTGGGGACACTCGCCGCGGCCTCAACCAGGCTCCTCGCGGGGCCCCTCCCCCTTGGAGGCCTTTTGTTTCTTTCTTTTTCCCCGTCTTCCTACCTTGATAGAAGCGCAAACTCTTCTCACTGTAGCATTCCAGCTGTTTCTCTCTTTAAATCTCAGATCGAATTCGTAGATTTTCAGGATAATTTGAAGGCTATCTAGGTATTGTGGTGGGGACAGGTGATTTGGAGACCCTACTCTTCCGCCATCTTGCCCCTCCTCCGTTTCCATTTTTCTAGATTTTAATTAATGCTATAAGGAGTGCCTTTTATTTTATTCTGTTTCTACATTTTTGGTTACCTGGAATAAATTCTGTAAAATAGTATTGTTGGGTAAAAGTATAAAACTTTTTAGCGAAGTCTCTGATCCATATTTTTAAATTGTTCTCAGGAAAGTTTATATTAATTTACATGCCCACAAACAGTGTGTAAAATTGTCGATTTTTCTCTAGACAGAAATTTTTTTTAAACTTCAGTTTATTCTTAGCATATGCAGGGATTAAAAAGCAAAAAGGAAAATGATTAATGGTTAAATTTTTCCAACATTTCTCTCCTATTTAAAGAAAATTAATTCAAAAATCTATGCTGAAAGCACATATTACTTTTTATTCTTTACTTAATATGGATCCTGTGTTCTAAGAGAAGTTTTCAAATGACGTAAAATGTATAATAATCAGCAAGTTGAGAATATTGAAGAAGAAACATAAAAAGTATGGGGCAATAGATATTAGACTCCCTAGTCTAAGCTGGATCAGTCATCTGCAGGTGTATGTTGTGTAAACGACATCTGCTGATGCCAGTCTTACACTGCAGATCATTTTTAGAGGTACCTGTGACATTTTGTCAAGTAAAAATCTTTCTAGTGAATTTATAAACTTGTTGATAAATAGCAACTTCTTTTTAATTAGTAACTCAGTGATCTGTCCTAATTGAAGATAACTTACGACTATGTGGGAAAATGGTAATTTTCAACTCTAACTTCCCCGAATAATTTCAGAATTCCTTTCCTTCCGTCATCTACCAGTTATTACTGACTAAACCTTACTAAGTGACATAATGCTTTCTCATTGCCTCTTTTCAACTATATTTGGGAGAGATTGAAGTGAGAAATTAACAACCGAAGCCCTAGAAAGGAAAAAAAAAATTGACAATAGAAAAATTTCATTTTTGGATAATGAAACAACATATGTGGAACCAGATTATAAAATAAGCTTTTTATTGCTAACAAAACAAATTTTAAAATGAACACATGCATTTGCAGATTGACCTTAAAACAAGAACAAGAAAAAAGAAAAAGTGCTGATATGTTGTATGAAAAGGTTAGGGAGCAATTAAGAAGAGTAATATAGTAAAGTTGAAATGAAACAACTTGAACTTAATCTTAGAACACTAGACCTGGAGTTGAAGAGTGTAAAAGCTTATTTGAAAGCAGGTAAATTTTGGACAAAAATTTGTGTATTTCCATATTATTTATAATGTCCCTTTGGTTTAATCCATTATTAGATTTAAAATAGATTAAACGTTTAATTTTATCCTAATAGGAATATCCAAGGAACTATTATATTTGTAGCTACAGTTACTACCTTTTTGGAATTCTTGGCTTCTCATATATGTTCTATGTATATTTTCTGAACAAAGGGATAGAAGGTAAATTGAGATAAATGTGAATATTGGTTTTCTTTTTCTTTGTTTTTTTAAGAATTTATATATATTTTTAGACAGAGCGTGGGCAGGGTAAAGGAGTAGAGTGAGAGGGACGGAAAGGAATCTCCAGCAGACTCTGGTATGAGCACAGAGCCTCACTTGGGGCTGAATTTCACAATCCTGAGATCATGAGATCATGACCTGAGCCAAAAAAAAAGAGTTGGACGCTTAACCCACTGAGCACCCAGGTGCCACAGTTTGGGATTTTTTAATGTTAGAGGCTAGATTGCCTTGAGATGATGATGAAACAGGTTAAAAGTTTTATAAAGAAATTTTTTTTTCTCAATACTGTCCACTTGTATTTTTACTCTATGACAAATTTAGCTGTCATTTAAATGAAAATTTGAGTTATTCATGCAGGATGAATGAAAATCCTTATTTTAAAAAAAGTCTACTTTTGAACAGTTTTTTAACTTCTCTTAAGGCTTCTGACCTTTTTTTTTTTTTAATGATATGATCCAAAATCCTAATGAAAATGTGTCTCTAGGTTATAGAAGAGCGAAATGAAGTTCAGAGGCAACTTTCTTAAGAACCAAATGCCAGAATATTACAAGATGGAATTCTGAACAATCAACTTTGCAAATGGAAGGAGATAGAAATGTCTCCTACTAAAATGAATTCTGAGGTATTTTCCTTAGTTATTTTGAATTACATGTGTGTATAAATTTGTATGTATGTATATTACATTTTTGGAATTATTTTCTTCATGTATGTATATATATTTTAAAAACCAACACTGTACATCATGGAAAGTACAGAGGATTTTAAAAGAATATATATATATATATTTTTTTTTTCTTATATATATATTGGGGAGTGGCGTTTTTGGCCCATTAGTTAATTTTAGTGCATTTGTCTGCAAGGGTCAAATAGTGACATTCATAATGTCCTTATCTGAAGAAGTTTTTATTATTTTGGAAAATAGTATGGAATTTATGAGCTTTCCATAAGCTCAAAACTCGTGCTACTAACAACATATGTTTTAGTTTTTGGCAATTACTTGACCACCTCTATATTAATAGAGAGGTTAGTTTCACACTTCCACTGATAAACAGGAGGAAAAGTGTAGCCCGTTCAGAGATCTTACTTCAGATGTTGTCTCCTACTTTTGAGAAGAGTAACAATTTGCTCCAAGTAGTATCCGATTTCATTACAAGGAGCTTTTGAAACAATCATATGCTGTAATATACACTTACTAATAATTTATTGATAAGTCTTTTGTTAATAAAATAGCTCAGTGTATTTTCCCCTATTTTACATTTATTGCTATTTTAAACATCTGAAGAGGAAATAAAATTTGTTGCAGCCACAGATAATCTCATGATTTTTCTAGGAACTACCTAAATTTTACCTGAGTTAGCATTGGTATTTTGAAATGTAAGGCTGATGCTGCTTTTGTTTTTCTTTTTAAGAAATTTTATGGATTCATTTGACAGGGAGAGCACAAGCAGGGGGAACGGAGGCAGAGGGAGAGGGAGAAGCAGGCTTTCTGTGGAGCAGAGAGCCTGACATGTGACTTGATCTCAGGACTCAGGGACCATGACCCCAGCCGAAGGCAGAGGCTTAACTGACTGAGCTACCCAGCCACTCCTGAAATATAAGGCTTCTTTTGTATTTATGACTCACACTAGAGAAGTAGCTGCAGTTAGATGCCAGAACAGTAGTAGTGGAGTACCAAAGACCTGGGGAATGTCCTGCGGATCACTTAGTATTTTTAACCTCTCCATTCTGGAATGCTGGTAACTAAAAGAGATCATCAATATGTACAGAAGCGTTTGTAGTACCATGTCTAGATTTATTAGTTATCAGTAGATATAACTGACTATAGAAATGTTAGAGAAGTAGAATATCATGGAATATTCTCAGGAAAAAAGTAAGGTTAGGAAATTGAATCTGTCCAAATATATCCAGAGCTAAGGATTTTCCTGTGGACTATGTTAGATATCAGACTGTAAACTCAATTTTAGTGTAGTCAGATGTATTAGTCTTTCATTTCAGGCCTTCTGGGTTTGTTGTAAATCAGAGAAGGACCTTTCCAATTCTGAGATTCTTAGGATTTTGTCATGATTTCTTTTTCTTTCGTGCATTGTCTTCAATTAAATTTTTGAACTTTGGGGAATTTATGCTTGTATAAAAGTTTAAGGCTTGGATCCACCTTTATGTTTTTCCACTTAACTACAACCTCTTCCTTGTATAAACACAGGTTATTCTTTAATTTCAGAGAAAATCATGATAATGTCATTTTATTGAGTTCCAGCTAAAAGACTCTTGTTTTACTTAGGTTTCTCATACTCATGAAAAAGAAAAAGTTCTGCTACATAAAAACCACATGTTGCAAGATGAAATTGCCATGCTAAGACTGGGGATAGACACTATAAGGAATCAGAAGCAGAAAAAGGAAAAGAAATATTGTGAAGACACTGAAATTGAAAAAGAAAAGAACGAGTCTTCAAAACGCCGTAAAACTGAATGAGGTAACATTAACAAATACACTATCCCAATCTACTGGTCAGCTGAATGTTGTGACAACTGAGAATACCATAATGAACTCTAAACTGCAGGATGAAAAGCTAAACAGAGGAAGACTGGAAGCAAAACTTCAATCATACCGAGCTAGACTGGCTATTGCTAGACAAGATCATGATCAAAGTCAGGCATGAGAAAGAAACCTTAGCACTTGATTTCCAGAGAGCAGAAGATGAGTGGTGTCATTTACAGGACAAAATGAACTTTGATGTTCTAACCTAAAAGATAACAATGAGGTGCTTTCTCAGCAACTTTCTGAAGCTGAAAGTAAATTCAATACCCTGGAAATTGAGCTCCAGTATACAAGAGATGCTCTCAGAGAAGACTTGGGCTTTAGAACATGTACAAAGAAACCTAAAACAAACACAGTGTCAGAAAAAGGAAGTTGAACAGAAATATCAAAATGAACAAGGTAAATGAATAAATACATTGGAAAGCAGAAATTCATAGAAGAGAGATTATCTCAACTACGAAGTGAAAATATGTGGCTCTAAGAGCAACTAGATGATGCCTACAGCAGAGTGCAGTGTAAATAAAGACTGGAATTGATCTCCAAGACCAGGTTCAGGTTATTGCAAGAAATCTTCAAGCTGAAAGTGATAAACAAAGTCTTATACTGCAAGGAAGAAATCGTGGGACCCAGGAAATTTAACAAAAATCCCCTACCCCTGGACAAGCAGAGCAGGACTAACTCCATTTTGTGCTACACCTGCCACCTCCTGTATCACCCCCACATGACCTGCTTATTGCTTAAGGTGCTGCCCCACCCTAGTCAAGCCGCTGGGCACACCCTAATCGGAAACCGGCTCATAACAATGTAACCCTGCTTTGTGCCTGCCAAAACCGCCCACCAATTCTGACCAAAGTAATAGGCAAGCTCAAATGGATACTATAGGGTAAGGTGTAATTCAATTAGCCACCTGCATGTGGACCGACATGACTGTGCAACTTTCTGTGTATCCCACTGGCCACTGGCCCCTATAATGCTGCTACGCCTCTTAGTCTCAGGGTCCAAGTCCCTGCTCCGCTGTGTCGGGTACACTTGGACCCAAGCTCGAGCTTGTAAATAAACCCTGTGTGTTTGCATCAGTGTCGGCTCCTTGGTGGTTTCTCGGATTCGCAATCTGGGGCACAACAGATGCAGGGCTTGATGCCAGGACCCCGGGATCGTGACCTGAACCGAAGGCAGATGCTCAACTGCTGAGCCACCCAGGTGCCCTCATTGCCTAGATTCCTCAGGCTGTGCCTTTGACTCCCGTGAATTATTCATCACGTAACTAGGAGCCTGTGTCTCCCATGCCCCTTCACCTATTCTGCCCATGCCCCCCACCCACCTCCCCTCTGGCAACCATCAGTTTGCTTTCTGTACTTACAGGCCTGAGAACCAGTACTTTTTAAAAATGTAAATTCATGGACCCTTTGAGAAACTATTAACACAGAATGTGAGCGGGCTTGAGGAGCTATGCCTTGCATTTTTAAGGCCCCTCAAAAGAAGTAGCTTAGTGTGTGACTAAAAATAACATTCGGTGTGTTGCATTGACTGTCCTGAATCTGGCTTCCCCAGTGCCATCTGTAAACAGCTGAGATAGCGGTCTTCAGTGTGGGCAGTGACTAGCACCATGATTTTAACAAAGCTGAATGACAAATTTGGAAATCTCATTCTTTGCTCTTTCAAGCGTATCTATAACTTATCTTTGGCAGGTTTTGGTCTCATCTTTATCCATCAATTATTTTTTTTCCACTGTTTCCACTGAGGATTAGTTTTCTGTAAGAAGTGATTTTGATTTTCAAATACATAGAAATCTTATTTTTTTTTCCTCAAGACATTACCATGGAAGCCAGTCCTTCAGAAAAAAAAAAAAAAATTCGTTTTAGGTTTTATATAGTCCCACATTGTGTTCTAGTATATAAAATAAATGATTCAACTTTCTATAATGGTTTGGGAAATTACAGATAAAATTTGAGCCATAGACTTACTACAGTTGTATAATGAGTAAGTTTTATGCTATTTGCCCCAGTTTAATGGAGTGCAAAATATTGCTGCTTACATCTATCTCGAGGAATGATTAGAATGGAGTACTTCCTAGTGTCTGGGGCAGTGGAAGGGTCATCATGGAAACAGCTGAGGCTACTCTGATTTGAAAAGGACTTTCCACACATAGCTGGCTCACTTGGTGCAAATCTAAAGTGCCTGTGTGACTCACACCTGGCTTGGTGATATTTTTGACCTGTGTGTCCCAACCAGGGTTGAGTCCTGTTCCAAGAATCACTGCATTCAGGGAAGCTCCAAAAGCATGGTGCACACATGAGATGCTTATGGTTCCCTGTAGCTCCTTGCAGACAAGCTGCAGTTTACGGGTCAGGGGTCATTCTTCTACCCCAGGTAGTGTTGCTTGGCACTGTCGTCTCCGGAGTACAGAGCGAGAGAGCATGCTCCTCATGCAGCAGGAGAGCGGCCACTCCAACGCACATAGTGCTCAGGAGCAAAAATGCTTTCAAATACTTTCCGGGTGAAACATACCATTTCTCCCTCTTCCCCTTTCTACTTATTTCACTAAGGAGAAAAAAAAAGTTTAATTACACAAGTAATACATTGTCAAAGATGCATAAATAAAAAAGGAAAAGAATTCTTTACCTGTTTTTCCCTTGCCCCCAATCTCATTTCTTTCACCGTTTGACGAGTATCCTTCAAGAATGTTCTGTGCATTAAACACTTACATAGGGATGTGCATAAACATATTGTTTAATACATCGAGCACTTCTAGATGGATATGAATAAATATATAGGGATGGACATACAGAAATCTAGGTCTTTTTGTTCCTTTTTAATCATATTCTGTCCTACTGCGGATTGTTCTATAACTTTCTTTCTAGACCAAGTAATGTGTCAGAGCTGTATTTCCATGGTGTGTGTGTGTGTCTGTCTATCTAGATAACCTTTCTATACATACATCTGTATCTCTATGTCATTCTTCTAAACTAAGGCATACTCTTCCATCATATCACAGCTCAATGAACTATAGTATCATAATTCTGTTGATGAAAACCTCAGCTTTGCCCCTTTTGTATATTTTGGAAGAAAAGATGTAAATATTAAATGGATGTTAGTTATCAAATTGTCCTCCAGAGGGTTTAAAGCACTTGATGACCATGGACAGTGCACTAAAGATCTTTCTCTTGTAATTTTTCTGAGCTTCGGTATTATAAGCCTTTATAATTTTTATCCGAGGGGTAAAACATGGCGTCTTAAGTGTTAAATGTGCATTACCACTCCTATTGAGCCTATTTCTGAAGAAACCCCCCCCCCCCCCCCCCCACACACACACACACACCCGTGAGTGGGACCAGGCCTAACCCTGAGGCAGCCCATCCAGGTGCCTCCCATAAATTCAAGCAATAAAAACATTGTTTTTCCGAGATAGGAAAACTATCCCCCCCCTCGCCCTGACTGGAAAAGTCCCTGAACAATGGTCATGTTGACCTTCAAAGAAATCAATCACGTCATAACCCGAATGCGATGCTACTCCCGCGTTTTCTTTGCCTTTAAAATATGCCTGTAATTGCTAATTGGGGCTCTGCCACCTCTGAGGCGGAGAGCTCGTTTGCGCAAACGTTCAATAAACCCTCTTGCTTGTTGCATCTGCCTGTCTGGGGTCTGAGTCTCTGGGGCGTCCACCGGGACACGTTGGCATCCGTGAGCCAGGGTCCAACATTTCCACTTGTTTGATGGCTATTTGTTCCATGATTTGTCAATTCATCTCCTTTCCCATTTTTCTATTGATTAGCATTTTCTTATGTTTTTTACACAATTTCTTTGTGTTTTGTATATGATGGGGCATTTTAGGTTGAAACACCATTTTTTTCTGGCCACCCATTTGTCCTCTTTTTTCTTAAATGGTATTTCTTTTATTGAAGTTGGTAACTTTTATGTGGACAAATCAATCTTTTCTGTAGGGTTAATGCTTTTTTTCTTATGCTTTCCTACCTACTGCAAGATCATGAAGCTATTCTCTAAGATTTTCTTCTGATAGTGTAAACTGTTTTCACATATTTGAATTTTAGTCCAATGTCATTTATATGTGGAGTGAAACTGTAATTCAATTTTATTTCCCATGTGAACAGCCAGTAGTCCCCAGATCACTAAAGCATAGACTACTCAGTCGGATAGTCTACGACAACCCAGTAGTTTATCCTTTAGACATAAATTTATAATATCCTCTTTTTTGTACACCAGTATTACATATGTTTTGGGTTTTCTTTCTTGGCTTTAAAAAAAATAATAATTTTAATGGACCTTATTTTTTGGAGCAATTTCAGATCTATAGAAAGATTATGAAGATAATACAGAGTTCCAGTATGCCTTATACCTTGTTTCCCTGATCACTAACATCTTCCCTTAGATTGGTACATTCATTTCAGTTAGTGAATTGATATTGATACACTGTTATTAACTATAATCTATACTTACACTTCATTCAGATTTTCTTAGTTTTCTGCTAATCTGCTAATATCCTTTTTCTTTTTTTTTTTAACTCCAGGATCTCCTCTTACATTTAGTTGTCATTGTCTCATTAGGCTCCTCTCAGCTGTGAAGGTTTCTCAGACTTTGTCTTTGGTGACCTTGACCGTTTTTAGTCATACTAGTCAGGTGTGTTGTAGAATTCCCCTCTATTGGCATTTGTCTATCTAAAGTACCATTTTTATCATATCAAGGGTACATACTATCAACTTGATTTGTGACTGTTGTTATTAGTCCCCAGGGTGAAATAGTCTCTGTCAGGTTTCTCCACTGTAAAGTTGTTCTCTTTTCCCATTCTTTGCATACTGTATTGTTTGGAAGGAGGTCTCCATGTGCAGCCCACACTAGAGTAGTGTGTTATGCTCGCCCTCCTTTAGAAGTTAAAGTACCTCTGTAATAAATTTGGAATATTTTCTTTTTCCTATTTATTCAGTCATTTCTTCATATCAGCATGGACTGGTGAACGTTTATTGGTATTTGGCACTCTAATCCAGTACTAAATTAATTTGTTGTTCACATTGTTCCAGTTTTGGCTGTCAGGAGCTATTTCAGTTGGGTCCCATCAATGTGGGCTTCCTCGTTTCATTTTAACAGTTTCTTAGTTTGGTACTGCCAGGTGCCCCAGGCTCATTTTACAGTGCTCCGTTCCTGGGAATCAATCGTTTCTCCAGGGAGCCCTCATGCCTTTATTTGTCTGTTTGCTTCTTTTAATATTTTATTTATTTATCCATGAGAGCCACACAGAGAGGCAAAGACACAGGGAGAGGGAGAAGCAGGCTCCGTGCAGGCAGCCCGACGTGGGACTCAAACCCGGGTCCCCAGGATCATGCCCTGGACTGAAGGCAGCGCTAAACCGCTGAGCCACCTGGGCTGCCCACCCTCATGCTTTTTCCGGGGCAGTGAGATTCGATCCCAGGATCTGGGTGATGATCTGTACATTGCTACCAGAGTGTTGTTTATTGTATGTCCTCTCACCTGACAAAGAAATACATATATATATATACACTAACCCATGTAGATAATACACATTGTCAACACTTTTTTGTGCAATCAGCTGTAACTATAGTGAGCTAAAGATGAATTCTTACTGATGTCACTAACTCTTAAGTCATTAACAAATGGATCGTTTAAGCCTCCTTCCCTTGCTAGTCAGTTCCCACTCCCAACAGTAAGAAGCCTGGCTGTCAACATCCATTTACTCATTCAATTCCAGCGTACACATGAAGCAATATCAGAATCGTTAATCTACACCTCATGGAAAACAGCTTGTATCAACCAGAGTTGATGTTGTTTTTCTTCCTCGGATAGTATTATTCTGTTTTTCATCGACAAATATGGGCATAAAAATAGTTATTCTCGGGTCGCATGTGACTCGATCTCGAGGGCCAGGGGTCCAAGCCCCCTGCTGTTTATAGAGGTTACGAAACAATAGTAATAATAGGCACTACACAGGCTAAGCAGGAGCTACTCTGCAGAATGGGAGACCTCACCTGGGTACGTGGCTGGCAGAGTGGCTACCAGCACAAGTAGATACCCCCTGTAGGATGTCATGACCTGATCCCCTTGCTCTCATCTTCTGAACCTTAGGGCCGAGAGCGCCCACAGCCTATTACAACCTGATGCTATCTCCTCCCATTTACACTCACCCAAGCTACTCTAACTCCTCTGGGTCACGGTCTCCTACTAATCCCCAGAGGCATCCATTTCCTAAGCCCCTGCACAGCATTCAGCCATCATCATCCACACTCCCCTCTAGGCCTTCAATCCTTTGTGGGCCCTGAACGCACCATTTACTGCCAGGCATGAATGGGAAGATTTTCTTTCTGGGGTGGAAGGGCAGCTAGCAGACAGAATGCTGCCTTTCTATATGCATTACTTTTCTCTTTCCCTCCCCCTGCCTTGGTTTTGGAGTTGTTTCCATGATGACAAGACCTGATGTATAAAATTCGGTGTCGATGTGTTCATAAATACACGTATATATATAGAATAAAACCTTTTGTATCTATCTATCTATATATGTATATAATTTATAATCTCAACTACTTACAAAAAAAAAAAGTTGATGTGTTCCTTGTTTTTGGCCTTTGTATTTCCTTTGTATAAAAACAGCTTCTCTATTGACACATTCTCCTCAAAGGCCACGTAATGGTGAGAGGTGTTGCCCTTGTTGTCCTTAAGACTTTTCTCAGCACTGTGTCGGGGCAGAAGAGTTGCACAGGTCTGTTCTCTCCGTTGTATAGGCTGTCAGCACTACACCAAGAAACAGAATGCAAATTCTGGGAATTTAAAGGAAACATACCACAAGTTTCAACTCCCTTTTACACTCACCCAAGCTACTCTACTCCACTGGGTCACGGTCTCCTACTCATCCCCGGAAGCATCCATTTCCTAAGACCCTGCACAGCATTCGGCCATCATCATCACCTCACTCCCCTCTAGGCCTTCAATCCTTTGTGGGCCCTGAGCGCACCATCTACTCCCAAGCACAAATGGGAAGATTTTTTTTCTGGGGTGGAAGGGTGGCTAGCGCACAGAATGTTGCCTGTCTATATGCATTACATGTTTCTTTCCTTCCCCCTGCCTTGGTTGTGGAGTTGTTCCATGATGACAATACCTGATGTATAAAACTCACTGTCGATATTTTCATATATATGTGTGTGTGTGTGTGTGTATATATAGAATAAAACCTTTTGCAGCTATATATATATTTATAATGTCAACTCCTTTGTAAATAAAAAGTTGATATGTACCTTGTTTTTTGCGTCTGTATTTCTTTGTGTAAAAAACAGCTTCTCTACTGATACATTCTCCTCAAAGGACGCATAATGTAGAGCAGTGTGGCCCTTGTTGTCCATAACATTTGGATCAGCATCGTCGCACATGCCTGTTCTTTCCATTGTACACCCTGTCAGGACTACACCAAGAAGCACAAAGTAAATTCTGGGAATTCAAAGGAAAGATGACACAAGTTTCACCTCCCTTTTACACTCACCCAAGCTACTCTACTCCTCTGGGTCACGGTCTCCTACTCATCCCCAGAAGCATCCACTTCCTACGCCCCTGTCTGCACAGCATTCAGCCATCATCATCACCACACTCCCCGCAAGGCTTTCAATCCTTTGTGGGCCCTGAACGCACCCTGTACCGCCAGCCATGAATGGTAAGATCTTCTTTCTGGGGTGCAAGGGAGGCTAGCAGACAGAATGTTGCCTTTCTATATGCATTACTTTTCTCTTTCCCTCCCCCTGCCTTGGTTTTGTAGTTGTTTCCATGATGACCAGGACCTGATGTAAAAATTCGGTGTCGATGTGTTCATAAATACGTATATATATACACACATATATATATATATATATATACACACATATATATATATATATATACATATATATATATATAGAATAAAACCTTTTGAATATATATCTATATATATATATAAATATATATAATTTATAATCTCAACTACTTGCAAAAAAAAAAAAGCTGATATGTACCTTGTTTATGGGCTATGTATCTCCTTTGTATAAAAACAGCTTCTCTATTGACACATTCACCTCAAAGGCCACAAAATGGAGAGAGGGGTTGCCCTTGTTGTCTTTAAGACTTTTCTCAGCACCGTGTCAGAGCAGAAGAGTCGCACAGGTCTGTTCTTTCCATTGTACAGCCAATATGCACTACACCAAGAAAGAGAATGCCAATTCTGGGAATTTAAAGGAAACGTGCCACAAGTTTTCCTCCCTTTTACACTTACCCAAGCTACTCTACTCATGTGAGTCACGGTCTCCTACGCATCCCCGGAAGCATCCACTTACTAAGCCCCTGCCTGCACAGCATTCGGCCATCATCATCACCACACTCCCTGCTAGGCCTTCAATCCTTTGTGGGCCCTGAACACACTGTGTAGTGCCGGGCACGAATGGGAAGATTTTCTTTCTGGGGTGGAGGGTGGTTAGTGGACAGAATGTTGCCTTACTATATGCATTACTTTTCTCTTTCCCTCCCCCTGCCTTGGTTTTGGAGTTGTTTCCATGATAACAGGACCTGATGTATAAAAGTCGGTGTCGATCTGTTCATATATATGTACATATATATATATACAATAAAACCTTTTAAAGCTATATATATATATATATACATATATATATATTTATATAGTCAACTACTTTGTAGAAAAAAGGTTGATATGTACCTTGTTTTTTGCCTCGGTATCTCCTTTGTATAAAAACAGCTTCTCTACTGACACATTCTCCTCAAAGGCTGCATAACGGTGAGCGGTGTTACCCTTTCTGTCCTGAAGACTCGTCTCAGCACCGTGTCAGTGCAGAACAGTCGCACAGGTCTGTTCTTTTCATTGTGCAGCCTGTCAGCACTACACCAAGAAGCACAATATAAATTTGGGAATTTAAAGGAAACGTGCCACAAGTTTCACCTCCCTTTTACACTCAGCCAAGCTACTCTACTCCTCTGGGTCACGGTCTCCTACTCATCCCCAGAAGCATCCATTTCCTAAGCCCCTGGAAGTACAATATTTATGAGGGATTATTCACCACTCTATTAAAAGAGAAGCCTATGTGTTTAGGAAGAGCAGACCTCAGGAGGCAACTCTACCTGGGTTGACCTCTGTCACTTCACCGTGACCACTTAGCCTTATCGCAATTTCCTCATCCACTGAAATAGGCATAAAAAGAGTTAATCTCGGGTCGCCTGTCTGGTTCACTCTGAAGAGCATGTGACTCAATCTCGAGTGCCAGGGGTCCAAGCCCCTGTTGTTTATACAGGTTACGAAACAATAGTAATAATAGGAACTACACAGGCTGAGGAAGAGCTACTCTGCGGAATGGGAGACCTCACCTTGGTACGTGGCTGGCAGAGTGGCTACCAGCACAAGTAGATACCCCCTGTAGGATGTCATGACCTGATCCCCTTGCTCTCATCTTCTGAACCTGAGGACTGAGAGTGCCCACGGCCTATTACAACCTGATGCTATTTCCTCCCATTTACATTCACCCAAGATACTCTAACTCCTCTGGGTCACGGTCTCCTACTAATCCCCAGAGGCATCCATTTCCTAAGACCCTGCACAGCATTCGGCCATCATCATCCACACTCCCCTCTAGGCCTTCAATCCTTTGTGGGCCCTGAGCGCACCATCTACTCCCAAGCACGAATGGGAAGATTTTCTTTCTGGGGTGGAAGGATGGCTAGCGCACAGAATGTTGCCTGTCTATATGCGTTACATTTTTCTTTCCCTTCCCGTGCCATGGTTGTGGAGTTGTTCCATGATGACAGTACCTGATGTATAAAACTCACTGTCGATATTTTCATATATGTGTGTATGTATATATTCACATATATATAGAATAAAACCTTTTGCCGCTATATATATATTTATAATGTCAACTCCTTTGTAAGCAAGAAGTTGATACGTACTTTGTTTTCTGCGTCTGTATTTGCTTTGTATAAAAAACAGCTTCTCTACTGATACATTCTCCTCAAAGGATGCATAATGTAGAACGGTGTGGCCCTTGTTGTCCTTAACATTTCGATCAGCACCGTGTCAGGGCAGAATCGTCGCACATGCCTGTTCTTTCCATCGTACACCCTCTCAGGACTACACCAAGAAGCACAAAGTAAATTCTGGGAATTTAATGGAAACATGACACAAGTTTCACCTCCCTTTTACACTCAGCCAAGCTACTCTACTCCTCTGGGTAGAGGTCTCCTACTCATCCCCGAAAGCATCCATTTCCTAAGACCCTGCACAGCATTCGGCCATCATCATCCACACTCCCCTCTAGGCCCTCAATCCTTTGTGGGCCCTGTACAAACCATGTACTCCCAGGAACGAGAGGTAAGATTTTCTTTCTGGTGTGGAAGGGCATCTGGCAAACAGAATGTAGCCTTTCTAAATGCATTACTTTTCTCTTTCCCTGCCTTGGTTTTGGAGATGTTTCCATGATGACAGGACCTGATGTTTAAAAGTTGGTGTCGATCTGTTCATATATACGTACATATATATAGAATAAAAACTCTTGAAGCTATATATATATATATATATATACCTAAAATGTCAACTATGTTGTAGAAAAAAAGTTGATATGTACCTTGTTTTTTGCTTCTGTATCTCCTTTGTATAAAAACAGCTTCTGGAGGAGGCGCAAGAAGGTGGAAGAGTAGGGTCTCCAAATCACCTGCCCCCACGAAATTACCTAGATAACCTTCAAATTATCCTGAAAATCTATGAATTCGGCTGAGATTTAAAGAGAGAACACTTGGAATGCTACAGTGCGCTTCTATCAAGGTAGGAAGATGGGGGGGAAAAAAGAAATAAAGAAACAAAAGGCTTCCAAAGGGGAGAGGCCCTGCGAGGAGTCGGGCAAAGGCTGGGGCGAATGTCCCCAGGACAGGAGAGCTCTGCCCTGGAGAAGCAGGAGCTTCACCAATCTTCCCAGGCGGAAAGGCCTTGCAGAGATTTGGAGCAGGACCCCAGGAGGGCAGGGATGCCCTCAGGCTCCCTGGGACAGTAACAGAGCAACTGTGCCCCGGGGAGAGTGCAGGGAGATCCCTAAAGGGCTGCAGCGCGGGCATGGCTGGACCCAGGAGCAGAGGGTGCTGCGTGGCCCGGGAGCAGCTCACAGGCGGCTCCAGCAGAGGAAGAGGCTCCGTGCAGAGGAGGCTGCGCCACCACGGGAGCAGCTTGGGGCGGGGGGGGGGGGGGGGGCACCTCCGGCAGTGGCTCCACGGAGGGGGGTGCGCCACCTGAAGGGCAAATCCAACAGCACAGGCCCCGGAGCACTGAGCGCCAAGACACAGCCCAGGTTCTGGCCTCCCCACAGGACAGGCAGAGGCCAGGAGGGCCCAGGACAACAAGGACTCTCCTACCCCGCCCTGAGCTGAGCAGATCAACGGCCCGCCCCTGGAGCCTCCAGGCCCTGCAGACGGAGAGCTCCATAGTTACTCCAGGAGCTGAATCCAGGGCTCCAGAGCTAGCCGCGGCCACTGGGGATGTTCCTCCTGGGGCCTCACGGGGTAAACAACCCCCACTGAGCCCTGCACCAGGCAGGGGGCAGAGCAGCTCCAAGGGCTACCACCTAAAAATCAGCACAACAGGCCACTCCCCCTTAAGACCAACTAGACGGACAAGGTCCAAGGAAGTCAAGGGACATAAAGTATACAGAATCAGAAGATACTCCCCTGTGTTTTTTTTTCTTCTTTTCTTTTTGATTTGATTGCTTCCCCCACCCTTTTTTTTCCTTTTTCTTGCTTCCCCCACCCTTTTTTTCCTTTTTCTTTCTCTTTTTCTTCCCTTTTTCTTTTTTTTCTCTTTCCTTTCCTTCTTTCTATCCTCTCTTTTTCTCCTTTTCCCAATACAACTTGTTTTTGGCCACTCTGCTCTGAGAAAAATGACTAGAAGGAAAACCTCGCCTCAAAAGAAACAAACAGTCTTCTCTCCCACAGAGTTACAAAATCTGGATTACAATTCAATGTCAGAAAGCCAATTCAGAAGCACTATTATATAGCTACTGGTGGCTCTAGAAAAAAAGCATAAAGGACTCAAGAGACTTCATGACTGCAGAATTTAGATCCAATCAGGCTGAAATTAAAAATCAATTGAATGAGATGCAATCCAAACTAGAAGTCCTAATGACGAGGGTTGACGAGGTGGAAGAACCAGTGAGTGACATAGAAGACAAGTTGATGGCAAAGAGGGAAACTGAGGAAAAAAGAGACAAACAATTAAAAGACCATGAAGATAGATTAAGGGAAATAAACGACAGCCTGAGGAAGAAAAACCTACATTTAATTGGGGTTCCCGAGGGCTCCGAAAAGAGACAGAGGGGCGAGAATATGTATTTGAACAAATCATAGCTGAAAACTTTCCTAATCTGGGAAGGGAAACAGGCATTCAGATCCAGGAAATAGAGAGATCCCCCCCTAAAATCAATAAAAACCGTTCAACACCTTGACATTTAATAGTGAAGCTTGGAAATTACAAAGATAAAGAGATCCTTAAAGCAACAAGAGACAAAATCCCTGACTTTCATGGGGAGGAGTATTAGGGTAACAGCAGACCTCTCCACAGAGACCTGGCAGGCCACAAAGGGCTGGCAGGATATATTCAGGGTCCTAAATGAGAAGAACATGCAACCAAGAATACTTTATCCAGCAAGGCTATCATTCAAAATGGAAGGAGAGATAGAGAGCTTCCAAGACAGGCAGGAACTGAAAGAATATGTGACCTCCAAACCAGCTCTGCAAGAAATTTTAAGGGGGACTCTTAAAATTCCCCTTTAAGAAGAAGTTCAGTGGAACAATCCACAAAAACAAGGACTGAACAGATATCATGATGACACTAAACTCATACCTTTCAATAGTAACTCTGAACGTGAACGGGCTTAATGACCCCATCCAAAGGCGCAGGGTTTCAGACTGGATAAAAAAGCAGGACCCATCTATTTGCTGTCTACAAGAGACTCGTTTTAGACAGAAGGACACCTCCAGCCTGAAAATAAAAGGTTGGAGAACCATTTACCATTCAAATGGTCCTCAAAAGAAAGCAGGGGTAGCCATCCTTAACCCATCCTTATATCAGATAAACTAAAATTTACCCCGAAGACTGTAGTGAGAGATGAAGAGGGACACTATATCATACTTAAAGGATCTATCCAACAAGAGGACTTAACAATCCTCAATATATATGCCCCGAATGTGGGAGCTGCCAAATATATCAATCAATTAGTAACCAAAGTGAAGAAATACTTAGATAATAATACACTTATACTTGGTGACTTCAATCTAGCTCTTTCTATACTCAATAGGTCTTCTAAGCACAACATCTCCAAAGAAACGAGAGCTTTAAATGATACACTGGACCAGATGGATTTCACAGATATCTACAGACCTTTACATCCAAACTCAACTGAATACACATTCTTCTCAAGTGCACATGGAACTTTCTCCAGAATAGACCACATACTGGGTCACAAATCGGGTCTGAACCGATACCAAAAGATTGGGATCATCCGCTGCATATTCTCAGACCATAATGCCTTGAAATTAGAACTAAATCACAACAAGAAGTTTGGAAGGACCTCAAACACGTGGAGGTTAAGGACCATCTTGCTAAAAGATGAAAGGGTCAACCAGGAAATTAAGGAAGAATTAAAAAGATTCATGGAAACTAATGAGAATGAAGATCCAACCGTTCAAAATCTTTGGGATGCAGCAAAAGCAGTCCTAAGGGGGAAATACATCACAATACAAACATCCATTCAAAAACTGGAAAGAACCAAATACAAAAGCTAACCTTACACATAAAGGACCTAGAGAAAAAACAGCAAATAGACCCTACACCAAGCAGAAGAAGAGAGTTAATAAAGATTCGAGCAGAACTCAATGAAATCAAGACCAGAAGAACTATGGAACAGATCAACAGAACCAGGAGTTGGTTTTTTGAATTAATAAGATAGATAAACCATTAGCCAGCCTTATTAAAAAGAAGAGAGAGAAGACTCAAATTAATAAAATCATGAATGAGAAAGGAGAGATCACTACCAACACCAAGGAAATAAACGATTTTCAATACATATTATGAAAAAAAAAAAAACATATTATGGGGGTCCCTGGGTGGCTCAGCGGTTTGGCGCCTGCCTTTGGTCCAGGGTACGATCCTGGAGTCCCGGGATCGAGTCCCACGTCGGGCTTCCGGCATGGAGACTGCTTCTCCCTCCTCCTGTGTCTCTGCCTCTGTCTCTCTATGTCTATCATAAATAAATAAATAAATCCTTAAAAAGTAAAAAAAATAAAAACATATTATGAACAGCTATACACCAATACATTATTAGGCAATCTAGAAGAAATGGGCGCATTCCTGGAAAGCCACAAACTACCCAAACCGGAACAGGAAGAAATAGAAAACCTGAACAGGCCAATAACCAGGGAGGAAATTGAAGCAGTCATCACAAACCCCCCAAGACACAAAAGTCCAGGGCCAGATGGCTTCCCAGGGGAATTCTATCAAACGTTAAAGAAGAAACCATACCTATTCTTCTAGAGCGGTTTGGAAAGATAGAAAGAGATGGAGTTCTTCCAAATTCGTTCTATGAGGCCAGCATCACCTTAATTCCAAAACCAGACAAAGACCCCACCAAAAAGGAGAATTACAGACCAATATCCCTGATGAACATGGATGCAAAAATTCTCAACAAGATACTAGCCAATAGGATCCCACAGGACATTAAGAAAATTATTCACCATGACCAAGTAGGATTTATCCCCAGGACGCAACTCTGGTTCAACACTCGTAAAACAATCAATGTGATTCATCATATCAGCAAGAGAAAAATCAAGAACCATATGATCCTCTCATTAGATGCAGAGAGAGCATTTGACAAATACAGCATCCATTCCTGATCAAAACCCTTCAGAGTGTAGGGATAGAGGGAACATTCCTCAACATCTTAAAAGCCATCTACGAAAAGCCCACAGCAAATATCCTTCTCAATGGGGAAGCACTGGGAGCCTTTCCCCTAAGATCAGGAACAAGACAGGGATGTCCACTCTCACCACTGCTCTTCAACATAGTACTGGAAGTTCTAGCCTCAGCAATCAGACGACAAAAAGACATTAAAGGCATTCACATTGGCAAAGAAGAAGTCAAACTCTCCCTCTTCACCGATGACATGATACTTTATGCAGAAAACCCAAAAGCCTCCACTCCAAGATTGCTAGAACTCATACAGCAATTTGGTAGCATGGCAGGATACAAAATCAAAGCCCAGAAGTCAGTGGCATTTCTATACACTAACAATGAGACTGAAGAAAGAGAAATTAAGGAGTCAATCCCATTTATAATTGCAACCAAAAGCATAAGATACCTAGGAATAAACCTAACCAAAGAGGTAAAGGATCTATACCCTAAAAACTATAGAACACTTCTGAAAGAAATTGAGGAAGACACAAAGAGATGGAAAAATATTCCATGCTCATGGATTGGCAGAATTAATATTGTGAAAATGTCAATGTTACCCAGGGCAATTTACACGTTTAATGCAATCCCTATCAAAATACCATGGACTTTCTTCAGAGAGTTAGAACAAATTATTTTAAGATTTGTGTGGAATCTGAAACGACCCCAAATAGCCAGGGGAATTTTAAAAAAGAAAACCATAACTGGGGGCATCACAATGCCAGATTTCAGGTTGTACTACAAAGCTGTTGTCATCAAGACAGTGTGGTACTGGCACAAAAACAGACACATAGATCAATGGAACAGAATAGAGAACCCAGAAGTGGACCCTCAACTTTATGGTCAACTAATATTCGATAAAGGAGGAAAGACTATCCACTGGAAGAAAGATAGTCTCTTTGTAAATGGTGCTGGGAAAATTGGACATCCACATGCAGAAGAATGAAACTAGACCACTCTCTTTCACCATACACAAAGATAAACTCAAAATGGATGAAAGACCTAAATGTGAGACAAGATCCCATCAACATCCTAGAGGAGAACACAGGCAACACCCTTTCTGAACACAGCGACAGTAACTTCTTGCAAGAGACATCCACAAAGGCAAGAGAAACAAAAGTAAAAGTGAACTATTGGAACTTCATCAAGATATGAAGGGCCAGGGGTCTAAGACCCCTGTTGTTTATAAAGGTTACGAAACAATAGTAATAATAGGAACTACACAGGCTGAGTAAGTGCTACTCTGCGGAATGGGAGACCTCACCTTGGTACGTGGCTGGCAGAGTGGCTACCAGCACAAATACATATGCTCTGTGGGATGTCATGACCTGATCCCCTTGCTCTCATCTTCTGAACCTTACGGCCTAGAGCTCACAAGGCCTATTACAACCTGATGCTATCTCCTCCCATTTACACTCACCCAAGCTACTCTAACTCCTCTGGGTCACGGTCTCCTACTAATCCCCAGAAGCATCCATTTCCTAAGCCCCTGCACAGCATTTGGCCATCATCATCCACACTCCCCTCTAGGCCTTCAATCCTTTGTGGGCCCTGAGTGCACCATATACTCCCAGGCACAAAAGGGAAGATTTTCTTTCTGGTGTGGAAAGGCGTCTGGCAGACAGAATGTAGCCTTTCTATATGCATTACTTTTCTCTTTCCCTCCCCCTGCCTTGGTTTTGAAGTTGTTTCCATGATGACAGAACCTAATTTATAAAATTCAGTGTCGATGTATTCATATATATGTACATATATATAGAATAAACCTTTTGCAGCTACATATGTATTATATATATATATATTTATAATGTCAACTACACTGTAAGAAAAAAGTTGATCTGTACCTTGCATTTTGCCTCTGCATCGCCTTTGTGTAAAAAGCAGCTTCCCTATTGAGACATTAATTATCCTCAAAGGCCACATAATGGAGAGCGTTGTTGCCCTTGTTGTCCATACAATTTGGATCAGCACCGTATCAGAGCAGAAGAGTCGCACATGCCTGTTCTCTGCATTGTACAGCCTGTCAGCACTACACAAAGAAACAGAATGTAAATTCTGGGAATTTAAAGGAAACATGCCACAATTTTTTGTCATTTCTAACGGCAGAGTAATATTCCATTGTATACATAAAACACATCTTCTTTATCCATCATCTTTCGATGGACACTGAGGCTCCTTCCACAGTTTGGCTATTGTGGACAATGCTGCTATAAACATCGGGGTGCAGGTGTCCTGGCGTTTCACTGCATCTGTATCTTTGGGGTAAATCCCCAGCAGTGCAATTGCTGGGTCATAGGGCAAATCTATTTTCAACTCTTCAAGGAACCTCCACACAGTTTTCCAGAGTGGCTGCACCAATTGACATTCCCACCAACAGTACAATAGGGTTCCCCTTTCTCCACATCCTCTCCAGCATTTGTTGTTTCCTGAACAGGCCAATAGCCAGGGAGTAAATTGAAGCAGTCATCAAAAACCTCCCAAGACACAAAAGTCCAGGGCCAGATGGCTTCCCTGGGGAATTCTAAGAAACGTTTAAAGAAGAAACCATACCTATTCTACTAAAGCTGTTCGGAAAATACAAAGAGATGGAGTACTTCCAAACTCGTTCAATGAGGCCTGCATCACCCTAATTCCAAAACCAGACAAAGACCCCACTGAAAAGGAGAATTATAGACCAATATCCCTGATGAACACAGATGCAAAATTCTCAACAAGATATTAGCCACTAGGATCCAACAATATATTAAGAAGATGATTCACCATGACCAAGTAGGATTTATCCCCAGGACGCAACTCTGGTTCAACACTCGTAAAACAATCAATGTGATTCATCATATCAAAGAGAAAAATCAAGAACCATATGATCCTCTCAATAGATGCAGAGAAACCATTCGACAAAATACAGCATCCATTCCTGATCAAAACTCTTCAGAGTGTAGGGATAGAGGGAACATGCCTCAGCATTTTAAAAGCCACCTACAAAAAGCCCACAGCAAATATCATTCTCAATGGGGAAACACTAGGAGCCTTTTCTCTAAGATCAAGAACAAGACAGGGATGTCCACTCTCACCACTGCTATTCAACATAGTACTTGAAGCCCTAGCCTCAGCAATAAGATAACAAAAGACATAAAAGGCATTTACATTGGCCAAAAAGTCAAACTCTCCCTCTTCGCCGATGACATAATACTCTACATAGAAAACCCAAAAGACTCTACCCCAAGATTGCTAGAACTCATACAGCATTTCGGCAGTGTGGCAGGATACAAAATCAATGCCCAGAAGTCAGTGGCATTTCTACACACTACCAATGAGACTGAAGAAAGAGAAATTAAGGAGTCCATCCCATTTACAATTGCACCCAAAAGCATAAGATACCTAGGAATAAACCTAACCAAAGAGGTAAAGGATCTATACCCTAAAAACTACAGAACCCTTCTGAAAGAAACTGAGGAAGACACAAAGAGATGGAAAAATACTCCATGGTCATGGATTGAAAGAATTAATATACTGAAAATGTCAAAGCTACCTAGGGCAATTTACACATTTAATGCAATCCCTATCAAAATACCATGGACTTTCTTCAGAGAGCTGGAACAAATTATCTTAAGATTTATGTGGAAAGGTAATTTTTTAAAATTAATGTGGCTACAAACTGCTGCCATCCTTAACGTCAGAAAATATATTCCTTCTAATTTTTGCTGTGACCATTCATCTACTCAAGTTAAATTCCAGCTCATGAATATTGTCCATTAGGAGCCTAAACCTTCCTGCTATTATTTCATATTCTTCCTCTAAACAAGGGCAGGCACACGTTGGCTTCATTAGTGCACACAGCCAGATCACCACCATTAAGGGAAATCATCTAGGTATTTTTGGTAGAATCTTTAACAACTTCCATGCCCGTCAGGGAAGTGGAACAAGGCTGTTTTGTTCTGCCTTGCAGAAGGCAACAATTTGATCTCTGGTTTATGAGACGGTGCTCAAAATATTTTTCCATGTTTTCCCACCAAGAGAATCTGACATCAGCATGGTTTTACCTTTACCAGTGAATGCAGGCTTTTCTCACCAAACATATCCAAGAGGAAGGTCAGGTCTTCCTGGCTGTCCACACGTGGCCCTAGCTGGCCTGGCACAAGAGCCAACAGCTCATACAGACCTGGAAAGTGAAAATAAAACACAAAGCGTAATTGTAGAGTGATCTCATTAATTTCACTTAAGGTGTGTGTGAAGGATGGCTGGAACATGTCGTTTTTACTGGATCAGTATTCTGGGCCATCAAGCAGAATGCTTCTCCGAGGAAGCCAAGGAACCTTTTTGATTTTTAAAGCCCAAATACGCAGCATCAACAGGCTAGTCTAACCTTTCCTTTGTCAACATTCTCCAGGCATCCTCGTGGACACAACCCGAGGCAGAAAATGTGTACAAGCTTTCAGAGGAAGAAGAAAACTAAGTTGTCACTACATTTGCCTCAGTGTTAGCCAAAGAGCAAAATGAGTCATGAATAGGAAAAACTCCTTAGAAGAGCAGAAAATTGATAGAGTGGCCCATTAAAAAGGTTTTGTGGTTTCCAAAGAGTTCCTAATGATATATAGCTTCAAAACCATTTGCGTTATCTACATCCAAATTCAAGTTCCAAAAAGCTAAGGCCTATTAAGCCATACGTGGTGTTGCTTTCTTGTAGCTGCTCATTTTTCAAAAGCAACAACCACAAGCTACACAGAACTGAGTTTACCTTTAACTCCAATCTGGGCGTATGCCGTACCCTCTGAAAGATTTAAGGAAAAGGAGGCAGGTTCCTAGGGGCCCTCCTCACTAGAAGCTTCCTGGGGCTAGACAGTAGTGCCCTGTTCCACCAGTAGCCTGTTGCAGAAACCCTCCACCTCCTTTGGGGGCCATCAGACTCCTGTCCAAGAACTGTTATGACAGTGCCTGCCCGGGGCCTCTTCAGGGAGGTGACCTAGAAGAAGTCAGTATCAACTCTCAGCACACATTTTACTCTCCAGTGGGATTATACGAGGTAAAAAGAGAAACTTCCTTTTATTTCTGTCTGCTGTCTACAAGAGCACCGAAACCTCCTGGGATCTACGACACAGGAGCGTATTGTTATTCCTGCTCTGAAGTGCTGCTGTTCATCACAGGGACAGCTTTACAAGATATGTAACTAGCAAAGAATAGTAAATTATGGCCTGCTGATTAGTATATCTATTATCTTCCTAAAGTATTATCATATTCTGATAATATTCATATTCTGATAATTACTGATCATTCACCAAATGTATTCGCTTTCCCTTGGAAAGCTGGATCTGTAACTTGAGACATTAAACTCAAACATTCAAAAAAAATAAAAAATAAAAAATAAAATAAATAAACTCAAACATTTCTGGGACTGCATGTGGCCAAAAAGATCTACTCTACTTTAGGGGGAAAAAATGTCTCCCTATTACATTCTTTTTTTTTTTTTTAATTTTTATTTATTTATGATAGTCACAGAGAGAGAGAGAGAGAGAGAGAGAGAGAGAGGCAGAGACACAGGCAGAGGGAGAAGCAGGCTCCATGCACCGGGAGCCCGACGTGGGATTCGATCCCGGGTCTCCAGGATCGCGCCCTGGGCCAAAGGCAGGCGCTAAACCGCTGCGCCACTCAGGGATCCCTCCCTATTACATTCTTAAGTATTCTTGATGATTTACACTTATTCTCTTAAAAACCTGGCATCGTGCCTAACCTAGCTCTTATGATTTCATAAAAGTATTGTAAGGTGTACCAACATAATTCGATGTATAATAATACAGGTCTCACTTTACACATACACAGATACGCACACCTTCAAAAACATGACAATTGCCAAGATCAGTGGTTAAGGTCAGAGGTTCAAATTGAACATTATGTAAAAAGGAGGTAGAATTTCACTATTTTATTATTGATTTCAGGAGCAGTAAAGGGAATTCCTTGTTCCTTGGAAATATGGTTATTTTAATTAATAATACTAGTTCAACTATAACATAATTTATGAGGCATAGTTCTTGGGGGGGGGGGTTAACTGAAGTAATATATTAGAACAGCCCCGGCACATGGTAAATAGTCTATTTCATATGTAACTCAGTGAGCTTCAGCTATTGTTGTTATTATTACTGTTATTCATCAAGACTGGTTGTTTTTTTTTTAAGATTAATTTGTTTTACAGAGAGGCAGGGGACAGGGGCAGAGGGAGACAGAATCTTTTTTTTTTAATTATAGTCACACAGAGAGAGAAAGAGAGAGGCAGAGACATAGGCAGAGGGAGAAGCAGGCTCCATGCACCGGGAGCCCGACATTCAAGCAGGCTCCATTCAATCCCGGGAGGGAGACGGAATCTTAAGCAGACTCCATGCTCAGCATGGAGCTTGACACGAAGCTCCAAATCATGACCCTGATCATGGCTGGAGCTGAGACCAAGAGTCACTCAACCCACTGCACCACCCAGGAGTGCCCATCACTACTGCTATTGAAAAATCAAAACTCTGAGTCAAACAGACCTAGATTCAAACCAGGTCTATACTCCATTTACCTCCCATAACTTACCTCAGCCTTCTTTCCATCAATATGTTCAAAAGAAACGCTAATCTACACGTAGTAAACTGGACAGGAAAAAATACACAAACGTATCCACATACACAAGTGTGTGCATATAATACAGGTAAAATCTGAAAAAGCCTAAGGGACTGCATCAGTGACGATGTACCCACGTGGTTACCATAACTATGCGAGATGTCACCACTGGAGGAAGCAGGGTCAAGGGTACACGGGATCTGTATTACGTCTTTCAACAGATGAATCCAGTTATCTCAAAGTACAGTTAAAGCAAGAGGAGAAGTGGTGGTTAATATGATTGTTATAAGAATGCAACAAGGGAACAAGGCACGTAGTCCTGTGGTTGGCACAAAAGAGGCATTTGATGAATTTTTTAAAGATTTTATTTATTCATCAGACAGAGAGAGAGAGAGAGAGAGAGGCAGACATAGGCAGAAAGAGAAGCAGGCTGCATGCAGGCAGCCCAAAGTGGGACTCGATCCCAGGACTCCAGGATCACACCCTGGGCTGAAGGCTGACACTTAAGCACTGAGCCACCCAGGCGTCCCTGATAAAAAGGTTTTAAAAATTGGGCAGCCCGGGGGGCTCAGCAGTTTAGCACTGCCTTTGGGCCAGGGCTTGATCTTGGAGACCCAGGATCAAGTCCCACTGTGGGCTCCCTGCATGGAGCCTGCTTCTCCCTCTGCCTGTGTCTCTGACTCTGTCTCTGTGTGTCTCTCTTATGAATAAATAAAATCTTTAAAAAAAAGAGCTTTAAAAAATAATAAAGTGATTTCTTAAGACTTCCTCAAGTGGTAACTGCCCCTTACTAGAATTCTGTCTATACCTCTTCACTTCAGAAAGTTTGGTTCTCTAATGAACAACCAAGAGGAGCAGAGGAATAAGCATCCGCATAAAACACATAAAGTGAAAGATCCCTAGAATTTCTAATCTGTGGATAAAACCTGAAAGGAGTCTGGGGGACTAACCAAATAGCAAATCACTTCGAGACTGATGACATATGCCTTATTATCTAAATTAAAATAGAAAACACAGGGACACCTGGGTGATTGAGAAGCTGAGCGACTAACGTTGGCTCAGGGCTGATTCCGGCCCAGGATCCAGCCCCACAGTGGGCTTCCTATGGGGAGCCTGCTTCTCCCTCTGCCTGTGTCTCTGCCCCTCTCTGTGTTCCTCACAAATAAGTAAAATCTTTTACAAATAAAATAGAAAACACATGTAAGAAAATCAACTTCTGAAGATGATCGATTTTTTTTTAATTATACGGCCCCGATATTTAAACTATGGCTTTTTAAAATCATAAACAAGGAAAAAAATTTTTAAAGCAACAGATAAGCCCTAGGAGATCAGGAAAAGCAGCCCAGCGCAGCCCGCCGCACCCACGCCCCGGGAGCGCAGGGTCGGGGAACCCCCGCCGGCGAGGCGCCCAGCCCCGGCGAGGGAAGAGGCCGCCGCGCAGCCCGCGACCGTGCGCCCCGGCTGCTCGGGGTCCCTGCCCGCCGCTCGCACCTTCCTCAGCGCAGACATCCTCCGGCGCTCGGAGTTCAGCAGGCGCAGAGCGACATGGCGGGCGGCCATACCGCCCGTTAGCCCGCTGGGCCGCCGCCGCGCGCTCCCACCGCGCTCCAGCCCGGCGCACGCTCGGAGCCCCCCGCCGGCGCCTGCGCACTCGGCGCTCGGGAGGCCTGGCGCGCTGGGGGGCGGCGGGCGCGCGGAGGCATCTGGGGAGGGGCCGGGCCCGCCGCGGAGCCCAGGCCACGCGCCGCGCCCCCGCCGCCCGACAGCGCGCAGGCCCCGCCCCGGATGCCACCTGTGGCGGGTGCCCGCCGGGCGCCTGAGGCGGCGGGTAGCCCGGGGCGCGCGCCGCTCGCCGGCAGCCCCGCGGTCCCAGCGCCGCCCGCGCAGCCGGTGCCTCAGCGCCCGGGTACGGCGCCCCGCATCCGGAGGACAGGCCCGCAGCAGGTGCGGCGGGCGCGTGGCCGGAGGCTCCCGAGCCGTCCAGGGACCGGCCGTCCTGCCGCTGGCGCTGCCCCAAACCCGAGCCGCTTCCGCTGCGCCCGTGTTCCGTCGCCGCTGCCCCGCGGGAGCCGGACGCCGCCCCCTCCTCAGCCCCCGCAGCTCCCCCAGCCCGCCCGTCCGCCCCGCACAGCCGGCGCCGCACCCACGCCCCGAGAGCGCAGGGTCGGGGAACCCCCGCCGGCGAGGGAAGAGGCCGCCGTGCAGCCCGCGACCGTGCGCCCCGGCTGCTCGGGGTCCCTGGCCGCGCCCCGCCCGCGGCCCCGCGGCTCGCACCTTCCTCAGCGCAGACATCCTCGGGCGCTCCGGAGTTCAGCAGGCGCAGAGCGACATGGCGGGCGGCCCGACCGCCCGTTAGTCCGCGGGGCTCAGAGCCCCCCGCCGGCGCCTGCGCACTGGGCGCTCGGGAGGCCTGGCGCGCTGGGGGGCGGCGGGCGCGCGGAGGCATCTGGGGAGGGGCCGGGCCCCCGCCGCGGAGCCCAGGCCACGCGCCGCGCCCCCGCCGCCCGACGGCGCGCAGGCCCCGCCCCGGATGCCACCTGCAGCGGGTGCCCTCGCCGGCAGCCCCAGAGCCCCTGCACCTGTGTTCCAGGCTGTAACTTAGGTCCTTCACTGCATCTCCTGCCTTGAGTGCAAAGACAAGACAAGAGCAAGCACACACCATCCCAGGAGGGTTTAAAAATAATTACAAGCACAACGCTTTTTTGTTGCCCAATTTTTTTGTTTGTTTGGTGTACCTCACAGATACCTTAATTCATGTCACAAAGGAAATGGCATGTTTACAAGTTTACAGCAATGCTCCATGTTCCCATCTAACAGAGCTTACTGAGATTTACAGCCCGACTGATGTTCCATCTCGGGTGTGTTAACTTTTTTTTTTAAATTTTTATTTATTTATTTATGATAGTCACACAGAGAAAGAGAGAGAGAGAGAGAGAGGCAGAGACACAGGCAGAGGGAGAAGCAGGCTCCATGCACCGGGAGCCCGACGTGGGACTCGATCCTGGGTCTCCAGGATCGCGCCCTGGGCCAAAGGCAGGTGCTAAACCGCTGCGCCACCCAGGGATCCCCCTTGGGTGTGTTCTAAGTAAAGCTGCTTAGTGATGACCATGAGCAGGTGCAGGGCTCGAAGCTGTCAGAGCTTTACTTCCTTTATCAGCACTCCTAATTTTATAAATGATGAAGCCCATCAAACCCATTCCTACTCAAATCTCCTGATAAACTTGGGTAGAATAGGGCTTCATGGGGACCCAAATATTTTTAAAAAGACTTTGAAACATCTGGTATAGGACGGCGCATGCCTCAGGGATCTGCCCGGCCAAGGACTCGGAAAGGTCACTGGGTGCCACATTGCCCAGTTCTTAAAGCACAGACCCTGAATGAAGGCTCAGGAACCCCACGTAATTGAAAATCCAGTAGTCAAAATGTCCAGTCTTTTGTAATTAGCAAAGTTGTGAACATGACGTGAGGTTAATTAGTTTTCCTATCTAGAACTTGAGCCTGTGGCAGATGGTTTGCAGTGGGAGAGTGAATATAGTTATTAAAGCTTCGCTATTTTTCATCTCCCCTCCTTCTCACTATTCTGTAGACATTTTAGGGGGAAAAAACCCTGTTATTATGTTCATTATATAGCTTGATGAATTTTCACAAAGTAAAACAATGTAAAAAGTCATGTAATGCAGATTCTTTGGGTGTTGTCCATTATGAAATATCTTATTTTTTTCTTTCTCTTTTCCCTCAATACTTGAAATACTTCCCTCCACTCCTTTTCCTGCTTGCATGGTTTCTGAGTAGGATGTGATTCTTATCTTTGTTCCTCTATAGATAATGTGTTATTTTGTTCTCCTGCTTCTTTCGAGATTTTTTTTTTTTTTTTTTTTTTTGGTCTTTGATTTTCTTTGGTTTGAAGATGATATTCCTAGGTGTAGATATTTTGACATTTATTCTCTTTGGTGTTCTCTGAACTTCCTGGAGCTGTGGATAGGTGTCTGACATTAATTTGGGTAAATTCTCAATCATTATTGTTTCATATTTTGTTCTGTCCCTTTCTTCTCCTTTTGGTATTCTCATTATGTGTACGTTACACCTTTTGTAGTTGCCAACAGTCCCTAGAATTCTGTTCCCATTTTTCATCTTTGTTCTCTTTGCTTTTTAGTTTTTGATGTTTCTATTGCTATATCCTCTAGCTCACCGATTCTTTCCTCAGTTATGTACAGTCTGTAAAAACTTATGAAAGTCATTCTTCATTTCTCTTACAGTGTTTTTTTTTTTAATCTTTTTTTTTTATCTCTAGCATTTTGGGAGGTTATTAGAATTTTTATCTCTTAGCTTACATTGCTCCTCTGTTCTTGTATGCTTTCTACTTTATCCATTAAAGTTCTTAGCATATTAATCATAGTAATTTCAAATACTCAGTCTGATGATTCCAATATCCCTGGCATATCTGGTGCATTTCTGGTGTACCAAGCATCCTGGTGCTTGTTCTGCCCTTTCAAACTGTATTTTTGCCTTTTGGTATATCTTTTAATCTTTTCTTGATAATCACACATGGGTACTGGGTAAAAGCAACTCCAGTGAATAGGCCTCTACTGGTGGAGAGGTTTGGGAAAGGGGAAGCATTTTAAGGTCGGTGATTAGGTCTATCTCTCAGTGATCCTGTGTTTCTGGGCAGTGAACTTTGCAAGGGCTTTTCCGTTTCTTCTTCCCATTTAAGTGAGACAGGATGACACCAATGAACTAGAGTTGGGTATTGTCTTTTTCCCAGGCAATTTAGCCTTTGATAATACCCCAGCAGCTTAGGTTCTGGTTAACTAGATTTCCCTAAGAACAGGCCTGTGAAGAACAGAGTACTCTGGTTTATTTCAAAATGGTTCCTTATTCTCTTTCCTTGCAGGAAGCCTGAGGGATTGATTTTTTCCCAGTATTTACTATGGGAATCTGGTTGAGCTCCTAGAGGTGAATCTCACAATGTTGTGGATCTTCCCTCTGCCTTGGTCCCCTTGGAGTTTTTAACTCTGAGAGTTGTCTACACTGAGCCTCCAGCAATTCTTTCAATTACAGTTCAAAATTTCTTACCCCAGCACTGGTTCTTGTGGCAATTTCTTCATGAGTCTCTGCTCTGGGAAGCTCTGGTGATCTGTGTTCACCCATCTCTCCAGTGTAGGCAGCAGTTTGTCTTTTGTCTTTCCCTCTCCCCCAAGGAGAGTTGTTGATTTTTTAGTCTGTTTAGTTTGTACTTGTTGGAACACAGTGGTGACTTCCAAGCTCCTTAAACTTTCACCATCATTATTGATGTTCACTTGGTATAGAATTCTAAGTTGTATTAATTTCAGTAATTATATATATTTTTTAAGTTCTAGACTTTCCACTTAATTTTTCACAGATTCAGTTTCTCTGGTGAAATCATCATCTTGATTCAGTTTTCCTGAACATACTAATCACAGTTATTTTATTTTTTTTAAGATTTTACTTATTTATTCATAGACACACAGAGAGAGAGGCAGAGACACAGGCAGAGGGAGAAGCAGACTCCATGCAGGGAGCCGGATGTGGGACTCGATCCCAGGTCTCCAGGATCACACCCCAGGCTGCAGGCAGCGCTAAACCGCTGCGCCACCACCGGGGCTGCCCAATCACAGTTATTTTAAAGTCCGCGTCTGGTAGCTCAAATATCTGGATCACCCATGGGTCTGTTTCTGTTAATTCTTTTTCTTTTGTGTCTCTTTATACACTTGGTAACCCTGAACTGAATGCCACACATTCTGTTAACAAATATTAGAGTCTATGGATGCTGTTATATTTTTCCATAAAAGATTTTGTTTGTTTTCTGGCCAAATAATTAGCTGATTTAAGGCTGAGTTTCTAGTCCTTGTAAGATCTGGTCCATTTTTGCTTTGTTCTAACTCTGGAGTGTGATCCTGCAGAGATTCTGCACTGAAGTGGACATTAAACTTCTGATTTTTTCCCCAGTGTGATGTAGTGCCATAAGATATGCTTAGCTTTTCTGTTTCCCAGGAGCTGCTTTCTGCTCTTGTCTCTCCAAATTTGGCCACTTTGTCATACACATTGGTAAATGATTAGATTGATGGAAGTAGTATAGAAAGTCATGCTCACTTCAGGGATTTGTTTCTGCTTGGTAGCATCATGGTTTTTTTAAGTCCCATCTCCCCAAATAAGTGCCATGCCTTCTAACATCTTTGATGGCTTCAAAGAGATTGTTTTTAGTTGTTGTTTTGTTTTGTTTTGTTTTTCCATTCCATCTAATTTTTCTAGTTGTTATCATTTGAAGAATTGGTCTGCCAGAACTAAGACATTAGATCCGGAAGTGTTTTAGATGTAGTATACATCATATTCTTTCAGATTCTATTGGCCAAAAGAGATCTCATGGCTCCTCCTAGATACAAGGTGGGCTACAAAATGTAGTCTTCCTATGTGCCCAGGAAGAAAATTAAGTAATTTAGTGAAAATATAACATGTTTTTCTGTTGTAGGCAATGACTTAGGGATTTATTATGTATTTGGAGATTTCAGTGTGATCTTTATGCATTTTCAGCCCAATTTTAAACAAATGCTTAAAGATAGGGAAAGGGGCCATAGAATAATCTGTGTATATATTTTTTTAAAAATTCAGTACTTATTAAATTTATTTTTTGTTTCGAGCACTATGCTAGGCACATTCACATCTGTCCTATTCTTGAATCCTCATTTGGATCCTGCAAAGTACATGTTACTATTTTCCACATTTGTATATGGTATGTGTGAGATTGAAGTGGTTAATTTGTGCTTTGTGATGTGGAGTAAAGACTGATTAATTCATTCCATAAGATAATTTTTCTTTTTTATTGTTGCAAGTCACTCTTATTACATCTAAATGCAAGATAATACAGTAATTGAAACCAAGAGCTCTGGAACTAGGCTGCTGGGTTTTAGTCCTGTCTCTACCACTTCCTGATTGGTTCAACCAGCAGAAAATTTACTTCATTTCCCTTGCCTCGGTTTCCTGTTCTGTACAAATAGAGATAATAACAGATTGTTGCATTGAATAAATTAGTTTGAAAAGAGCCCAGGAAGTGCCTATTATATAATAAACACTCAATAATTATTAACTATTAACATTATGTGGAAGCAGATGATTTCATTGCTATTTTTATTACCTATTTATATAATGCATTGTAGCTTTATAAGAGCTGTCCTAGAATACAAGTCCTGTGAGTTCAGGGACTTTTTTCCTCAGTAGGAAGTACAACATTTGGCACCAATTAAAGATGCAGGTTATTGAATTTCAAATCATAAAAGGAGAAAGGTTTGGCTGCCTTTTTTCATCTAGCTTTGTCATTTCCAGGTAATAGTGTCTATCATATATTTTCCCCTCTTTTATTTGCCTCCTCCCCTTTTTTGGCAAAGAACCTATTTTCCCCAGTATTAAAGTCCTAAATAGCTCTGAATATATCAGTTATAAACTTATCTCTCTTGAATTAGAGATTACTACAAATCATGATTAAAGAGTTGAGAGGAGCACATATAATTTGGATGAGGTAGTAGATACCTACTTGCTAACATGATGTAAAATGTATGCATTTATACTGTCACAAACCATCTTGTACTATGACTTGTTTCATAATATCTGTACTCAATACCATGTACTTTTGACAGTTCTTTCCTGTTTCTGACAGATTTTTTTCCTTTTTAGAAGTAAAGAAGGCACACATTTCTTCTGTACTTTGCTTCGCTTGTAGTATCATTTATCTCTTATCATACAAAATATAGTTATCTGTCAATCAGTATTTACGAAGCACTTAGTGCATCTCTACATACATATCCCTGCTAGGGTCTAATGATTGGAAAAAGAGCACAAAAGCAGAAGAAAAGAATCTCATCTTAAATTGTTGGAAATGTGTTAACCTATGCAAAGCACATTGAAAATAAGTGAGATCTTGTTTTATTATTGTTAATATCTGGTATATTAATTTCTTAGGGCTGCTATAATGAATTACCATAAACTGGATGGCTTCAGACAACAGAAAGTAATCCGCCTTCAGTTTTGAAGACCTGAAGTTCAAAATCAAGACGTCATTTGGCTTGGTTTCTTCTGGAAGCTCTAGGAGAATCTGTTCCATACCTCTCATGGCTTCTGATGGCTGTGGATAGTCCTTTGCATTGTTTGGCTCACTGACACTTGGTACTAACCTATGCCTTTGTCTTCACATCACCTTCTCCACTGTTTCTACTCTTCTGTTAGTATCTTCTTCTCTTATAAAGGCACTTGTCATTACATTTAGAGCCCACTCAGGGGCGAGGATGATCTCATATCAAGATACGTAACTTAATTACATCTCCAAAGACCATTTCTTTTTCCACATATCATTACATTCACAGGTTCTCAGTAGATGTATCTTTTATGGGACCATCAATCAATCTACTATGTTAGGTATATGTTATTTTTCCCTGAGTTTCCCTTGTTTCAAGTTCATAGAAATCTCCCTCAAGGACAAGGAACGTATCTTATATCTTTTGGGCTCCCTACAGCCCAGTCAAGTGCTCCACCCAGTAAAACTCTCTTAATGTATTAGGATGTATGTGTATCTTAATGCATTTTAAGAGCTATTAAAGGAATGGATAGTACACACATTCAAACAATCTCAAGACATGTAATGACATAGAGATTAGTGATAAGATTACTGAACAGGAAAACAGAGTGTGTTTTATGAGTGGTAAGGGCTATGATATGACTAAGTACATATAGAAATTCATCTTACGCTAGTCTAGGGAGTGCTAGAAAGGCTTCCTGGAGAAGGAGGCATAGCTAATGAATTTTGAAGGACTGAACAGTAAGTGACCTATGAGAACAATGAGGATGTGTATTCTAGGCACAGAGAACAACACATGCAGAGATTTCCAGTGTGAAGCTTCTGGAACCATCAGGAAGTATTCTGTGTGGCCAGAAGATATGATCCATGAGGTGGGGGGCTGACTCATCAGAGTAGAGGATAAATGGCAAGAGATAACACTGGGGTTTCATGAAGGCTGCATCATGAAGGATCTTATATGCTCTAACAAGGAGTTTATATTTATTCATAAAAATAAGAATGAATTGAGACGGTGGCTTAGACATTTCAGATTAACTTTTCACAAAATGGTGGTAGTTGGGAAAGAGATTGGGCATTAGTGAGACCAGAGGCAGGTTGGTCCATTTTACATTGCTGGAATAATCTGGATATAAATGATGGAGTGATGGTTGCCTAGGTTATGACAGTCTATGCAGAGGGTAGGGTATGTCATCTGAGCATTATGAAAATGATGCAGGCATGGTGGCTGATTGGACTTAGGCCATATGGAAAAGAGAGAGGTCAAGGATGATTTTCAAATGTCTGCTTTGTTTGACTCTAATAGACAAGTAATGGTATCATTTATGGCAACTGAAGACAAAGAAGGGGGAGCACTGAAACTTTCTGTGCCTCATTTCCCTCATCTGTACAATGACTAAGTAAACCCTACCCTCCCTCTCTTGTAACATTAGCAACAAATAAGATATAACATTTTAGATATCTTTAAAGTTTTTATTTCTTATTTTTTACACAAAGAGAGAGGCTGAGACAGAGGCAGAGGGAGAAGCAGGCTTCCTGCAGGGAGCTGGATGTGGGACTTGATCCCAGGATCCTGGGATCATGCCCTGAGCTGAGGGCAAACACTCAACCACTGGCTGAGCCACCCAGGTGTCCCTTCACATCTTTAAAGTTATAAAGCAAGCTCACAAATTATTCTTTAAGACTGATTTACAGGGCGGCTCCCGTGGCGCAGCGGTTTAGCACCGCCTGCAGCCCGGGGTGTGATCCCAGAAACCCGGGATCGAGTTCCATGTCGGGCTCCCTGCATGGAGCCTGCTTCTCTCTCTGCCTCTCTTTCACTCTCTCTGAATAAATAAATAAATCTTTTTTAAAAATTGATTTACATTTAACCAAAATTTATAATTAAAAAATTGTAGGGATCCCTGGGTGGCGCAGCGGTTTAGCGCCTGCCTTTGGCCCAGGGCGCGATCTCCAGGATCGAATCCCACGTCGGGCTCCCGGTGCATGGAGCCTGCTTCTCCCTCTGCCTGTGTCTCTGCCTCTCTCTCTCTCTCTCTCTCTCTGTGCGACTATCATAAATAAAAAAAATAAAAATAAAAATAAAAAAATTGTAAAGGAGTATATATAGCTATATAAGGGCAAAAGTATATTTTTAAATAGACGGCTTATTTTTTGAAGATGACAAGAAATATGTATCTACAGTCCAGACTCTCCTTTCCCTCTCTTTGTTTTTCTATCCTACACCGTGATCTCATCATGCCACAGAGTGAAGAAAAAAAAATCCACAACCATACTCTAATGCCTGTTTTCCTCAAACCAAGACTCTGCAGCTTCCCACTCAAGGTTTCTTGATCACCAAGTGACCATCCCAACTCCACCCTGGCATCGGCATGGCCCCGCTGCCCTCCATGTGCGCGGGCGCACACACACACAGGAATTGAACTCAGTAATCCCCAGGTAAAAATCTTGGGCACCATATCAGTGTTCTCAGCTACAAAATGGGTGTGATTTTTATCTGTTTCACATGACTGATGACCAGATGAAATTAAATATATACAACATGGCAAAGCACTCAATACAAACTTTGCAGACAGATCTACCTTACCCTTGGAAATCCTTTCTGCTCTGCAACTTTATAAATTACTGGAAACCCTGATGGGCTTTGATCTCTGCATTTGAACTAACCTGCTTCATGGATCACTTGTTTCCCCTACTCTACTCTACCCCCCATCCCCCACCTCGTCTTTCTGAATTCCCTAATAGTTAGGGTCTGTTTCATAACATTCAATACTAAATCATTGCATGTCTGCTCTGTGTTCACTTTTGTTTTGTTTATTTTTTTGAGTGTAGATGACACATAATGTTATATTAGTTCCCATTATACAACTTAGTGATTTAACAAGTTTAAACAGTATGCATGTTCACCAGGAGTGTAGCTACCATCTGTCCTGTTACATGGCTATTACTTCACTTTTTCTTTTTAAAGTAGACCCAGAATTCTTCAGGTGGATGTATTTAGCACAGTGCAGGGCACCCTCAAGATACAGCAAATTGGAAGTTTGAGAATCAACACATATTTCTGATCTTCACCTACCAGTCTCTTCTATGGGGGTCTTCTTGAATTTTTACTGCCCAGCCCTCTCTCTGTATATTTAAGTCAACCATGCTTTAAATGAAGAGAGAAAGTGAAAAAATGAGGTGGGAGATACCCTTTTTTAAAACTTTGATCTCAAAATGGGGGAGAATGTTGGTTTTAGAACATTTTGATCTCCTTGGATTTATTTTTATTTTCATTCTCTGACAATTCAAAAATTGCAATGATAATTGCATTGTTCTCTAAATGCCCTAGTTAGAACCAGAGCCAAGATTATTTCATCCTACTTAGGAAAGAGCTGTAAGAAGGAGCCCATAAAACATCATTGTTTTCTTGATGAGAATGCAGATCACTTCACTGCTGGAAGAAAATCAGCCTCAGGCAGTGGAAGTGTTGGCCAGACTGCACTGAATGGCATCAGCAAAATGCCTGGAGCAACAGAATGGTGGCACTGAGAGGTTGCTTGAGATGGAAGTGATTTATGTGACAACTCTTTAATTTCATTTTGTAATTCTATTCATGGAATCTAAAGGTTATATAACTTCAGGAAAATACTCAGGCAACCTTTTGAGTTCAGGCTCTGGTATATTTAATAAGAGCAAATTTGCTTATCCTCTTCAAGCTCAGTTCTCTTCTGTGTGAAATGGGAATGAAAATATTTTCTTCCAAAGAAAACATTTAATATCTTTCTACGTAGGTATTTGGAGAGTAATAATAATAAGACAACAATCTGTCTCTGAGGTATTTGAGCACTGTAAGCTACTCAAATATTTTGGCAACTCTTCCAGTTTTCTCCCAAAGTATAATTTAAAAAAATTTAAAACATGACTATCATATCAAAGACTTATTTAACTCATTAACGAAAGAAGCAGCAGGATATTAAAGCTGATTCAATGAGAATTTGAAAAGCTAAGTATACACAGGCTCTGAAAGAATTACTGCTGAAATAAGATTGCTAAATTTAAATATAAAATTGTTCACTTCCTACAGGGCAATAAAACTGACAAAATGGTAAGAATATAAATATTAAAAATGATAACTTTTGGCATAACTGTTTCTACCATTCAGATATAATTTGTATTTTTATCAAAGATTAAAGTTAACATTTAACGTCTAAGGTTATGAGTTCTAATCGATGGTAAATAGTCAAAGACACCTTCTCCTAGAAAATTAAGTAATCCTGGGGAAAACCTGCTAGACAATATTCCTATGACATCCAAAGGACATGCGGTCATTTTTTAATCTTGTTACCATGTTTTGAAAATATATTTTAATATTAACTATTTATTTTCAGTTTTTCTTTTCATCTCATTCCTGATTGGTAGATTCACTTCTTCTGTTTTATACTTAATTTTCTTCTGTCTGATGCTGTAATTCTACATGTCTCTAATTCTCTTTTTCCCATCAGTCATTTATTGCCACATTATATCCTCAGATCTTTTCTGATTTTGCTCCCTAATTAAGCTATTATTTGAGTCTGCTTTATTTCTTACATTAAAACCTGACTTAAACCTAATTGGTGATGCACAACCATTCGCTTCCTTTTAGTATTAGAGATAGGTAATATTTGTGATTCCACTCTTGGTATCTTAGTATGGTATAAAGAAAACAAGGGTGGAAGGAAAGCTAAAATTTTTAAAACTTCCTGTTCATGTAAGAGTAGGAATATATCAGCTGTATTTGAGCCCGCCCTTGTATCTTGGACACCATCATTTTCACTAATGAAAGCCCATATCTAATGTCCATTATGCTTATTAACAAGCCATTGATTTCACCAATGAAAATCTATGTATAATATTCATTGTGCTAATTAACAAACTTCTGTGTTGATCAGACATAGACCTAGCTGAAGCCTTAAAGATACCATCTCTCAGGCATTGTCTTCTGAATAAGTGTCTGCTAATCACCCCTAGAATATCCTCAAATAGGGAAATTATACTCTGGGGGCCTAGAGGCATCACATTCATTTACATTACATGACCTAGGTTGCAAGTAGTTTAAAATAAAATGTAGTCTATGTCACAACCGGTACTTGGCCTGTTTCTAAATGGAGTTAACACAACCTAGCAGTCTTTGTGGAAGGCAGGGATGACTGGTACTTGCTACCTTGCAAGTTTTCTGTCTCTAAGCTCCAGAAGCTGGGACACTGGCAACACTTTTTTGTAAATATGGGTTCCATTGACCAAACTGGCCACAGGAAGTTGAATAGGAAAGCACTGAAATCTGAACTTTCCCCTGGAGGATTGGGATATTCCCCCAGGAGGAGACCTCATCACCCCACAATGGCCATGGCTATTGGCTACTGGGAAAATATGAGGAAATGCAGCATTCTGACTTAGTAAAAAGAAACAGTATCTTTTTACATTGCTCATTTCTTTTGGGCACCAGTGTCTGTTAGAGCTAACTGGAAAAACAAAGACCAAAAGCAACTCTGGTTTAAATTCTGTTGTAATTGTGTCAGGTTTTATATTATGATAAAATATGAGCCTCCTTACAAGGAGAAGGAGGTTAAATCCCTAGTTGATTCAAAGTGAATTTAGTTTCTCCAAAGATGAGCAGGATGAGACAAAAACATGACCCATTTTTTTTCTCCTCAGAGTCCAAATTTTTGCTCTATTTTGTTCTTCTCTCCTCTATCTCAGGACGGTTTCTCACAGCCAGAAGTGCGGAGGCATGCCCTTGCTGCTTGCAGAGCAGAAAGATTCATGGCTTCCTCTAACATATAAGATCCTGTATTATTTTAGACAAAAAGAACAGCCCAGAGTGATTCATTGGGCAATGTGCATGTTGTGCCCTGGCCAGAGCTGTTACCTATTTATGAGAATATAATTATATTTGCTTTTGGAGATGCACTTTATGCCCTATCTGTCAGACTAACCCAGAAATATGTCCACCAGGCAAGATGCTTAACCTCTTCCAGTGATCTACACTGCATAGAGCCTAATGGCAGGAGTAGCATTGGCAGTTGATTTTGATTCTTCTTTGTAGAAGTGAAGGGGTTGCAACAGTTGCTGGAACTCCCCAAATTTGTGGTTATGAAATTTCTGAGTCCATGCTATAGCATGATCGGCATGCAAGGATTTATACTGCCTACATTTGGAAACACAGTTTAAGTGATTATTTAAATAATGTTCTAATGTTAGAACCATTTTTCGCCACGTGAATGGTGGTATACAGTGTCTGGTTTTTGTGTACTAACCCTACCCTGGGTCTTACCTTACTTTATTCCACATTTTTCCTATTTTCTAAGTCCTTAAAAAAATTAACTTAATTCTTAAAGATTTTACACATACGAATGAATTTAATGCAAACATAATGAACCCTGATGGATGCCCCCTTCTACCCTTATTAGATCATGGTATTTTCCCAAAGGATACTAATTCCTTTCCTTCGTCTTCCTCTCTAGAAAGAGCTATTAGCATGAATGTGATATTTATTTATTCTCATGCATGCTTCCATATTTTAATACATACTTTTATATCCATAATAAGAAATAGTTTTGCTATGCAGGTTTTAAATTTTTATAACTATTGTGTCATTTTCTTTTGTATGATTTTGCCATAATTTATTTATCCATTTTCTTAGGGTGTCTCCAGTATTTCACCATTACAAGCAATGCTGCAAAGAACATTCTTAACCATGTTTCCATGTGTAAGAGTTCTCTGGAGGAACAGACTACAATGGAATTGCTAAGTTTTTGGATATGAATATCTTCATCTTTATCAAATATTGCTGAATTGCTCTTCAAAGAGAAATGTTAGAGTTCTTTATATATTCAGGGTTCTAAAGTATTGTTGGTTATATGCACAGTAAATATATTTTCCTGTCTGTGGCTTGCCTTTTCCTTTTCTTCAGAGTGAGTTTTAAAAGTAATGTTAATTTTGATGTATTCAAAGGTATGGAGTTTTTTTTTAATGTTTTGTGCACATTGTATCTCATTCTAACGATCTTTCATTTTACGTGATCGTAAAGGAAACTCATCCTCTGGTTTCTTAGTCTATGTGAGCACACTTCATGGATTACCCTATGTTATATGAGTACTGGTTTAAACCATGCTGATCTAGGTGTAAAAGTTACCCCCTTGATATTCTCAAATTCCTTAGTGGGCAAAGTGGTTTTTATGATATTGACAAAGGAGGAGTTCACATCTACTCCACATTGGAGAAAGCAACACCTCCTGTTAGCTTTTCTGTTTTCTCTCTTTGTTAAATCTTGACCTTACCAGTACTTTCTCTACCAGAATTAGTTCACTTTTTTCTCCCTTTGGGGAGCAAAAAATAACTCTTCACTTTGTTTCATGAAAAACTCCACCTGTTTTGCGATAAAATATGGGTAACAGTTGACTTATAAATTAACAAGCAAGAATATAAAAGTGTCATCTCAATAACAGTGGGTCTCTCACTCTAAGAAGTTATCACAATCATTTATTTAGTCATATCTATTAAGCATGAACTAAGTGTCAAGTATTATGCAAGATACTGAGTGAACAATGTCCTAGATGGAAAAGATGGTGGAGGGAGATTTTCGAAGGCTTCTCTGAGGAAAGGATATTTAAAGTGAGGTAGGAAGAGTAAGGAACTAGCTATTCTAAGGTGGGGGAAAATATTTAACAGGAGGTTACATGACAAATGCAAAAGCCAAATGCAATGAAAAGAGCTTGGCATGTCAGGGGAACCTGAAAGAAAGCATGGCAATTATAGCTAAAAGGAAATTTTGAAGGAAGAAAGGGATATGGAATGTGGATAGAGAGCATAAGAGTGAAATAAGGGTTTAGGACAGAAAGCATAGGGGTGAAATTTTAAGCTTTCATAAACAGAGGCTAATTATTTGATTTTGGATTTTAAAATATAGCATTGGCTGTATTTAGTACATAGACTAGTACCCAAAAACAGAAGAAGGAAACCATGTAGGAAGCTGTGGCTGGGGTTCAAGTGAAAGGCAGTGAAGACCAAGATTAGTTTTGTAAAAGAAACATAGAGAGATACACTTAGAGGGAGAGATAACAGAGCTTTCTGAAGAGATACATAGAGTAAGGAAGAAAATGTAACCAAAGATGGCTCCTGGTGGTATGGCATGGATCAGGATGGGTGACAAACACTGACATAGTGACAACTACCCATTGAGGTTTAGGGCAGGAGAGGGATGGCGCAGGTAAGAGTTTTGTCTTTTGCACATCATTTTCAGATGCCTGTGAAACATCCATGTGGAGACTTCTGAGTATTTAGTTGGATTGGAGCTCAGAGAAGAGGTACATTTAGGAGCATCAGCTAGTAGAAAAAGACTTTTATATGATATGAAAAAGGAATGAAGCGAGATCTTTCTTTAGTTTCAACCTAAACTTTACTTTAGTTTCAACCTAAACTTCATATTCCCATGACTACTAGCCTTAGCCTTGAGTTTCTGTGCATGGATAGGGATCTTAGACGGTTTTTCAGAAAGCCCAGGGAAAGTCAGAAGTGGGCAATCATCCATTTGTTCCCATTTACAAATCTCATTGCTTCTCTAGTTTTTTGGTTTTTAGAATTCTCAGAATTAAGTGCTAGGAAGTACTGCACCAGTGTACTACAAAAGTAATGAGGTTGATTGCACACTTTATTATTTTTTAATTAATTTTTTATTTTTTAAAAAAGATTTTATTTTTGAGAGGGAGAGAGATGTAAGCTTGATCCCAGGACCCTGAGATCACAACCTGAGCTGAAATCAAGCTGCTTAACACACTGAGCCACCCAGGTGCCTCTGATTGCACACATTAAAGGAAAAATTGAATTATATTATTGGAAGTTTGAGAGTTTTGTATCATAGCAGATCTCTGTTAATAGGCAGCAAAACTGGCATGCCTGTTCTCTGCAACATTAACAGTTCCAAAATGTTAATTTGGGGTTCTATTACTATTCCTGAAGTAGATTTGTCAATTATTTCTGTGTAGTCGACGGAGTTTAGTACTTCAGTAGATTATGCTTACTTTTTCTCGTTGCAGGTAGAATGTTGACTAGCTGAGGTTCTCTGGCAGAATGTTCTATATGGCCATAGATAAATTTGCAGCTTATGTTTTATGTTTATTATCAATGTTTACTCCACTTATATTTACCTTCAGCTGCTTACACACAAAATCCTGGTTGTCTAGTGGTTACTAAGGACAAGTACATCTATTGGGCAGAAAATATTGGGTACCTACTATGAACCAGCTGCTGTGGTACCCATGAGAGTTACCAGAAAACTAGGTCATCATTCTTGAGTCCAAGAAACTTACAGTCTGGAAAAGAAACAGGTTTGTAATTACCTACATACATTGCAAGATAGAATGGAAAAACGGTTATAACAGATTGAAAAAATATATGCTGTGTCACTTCTGGATAACAATGACTGCATGGCATGACTTTACAGAATATCCCTAATGAAATGAATGAAAACTAGTAAAAACTAGCAAGTAAACAAAAAGCAGATCACTAGTAGAAAAAAATAAGAAAAAGGGAATAATTGCCCTACATTTCTCAAGTGGCAGCTAAGAAAAGAATTAAAATATTGTAATGTGACACGACAGGTCACTGAACCACAGCTATGAAATTCAAGAAACAATACTGGTGAATGTATTCTTCAGGGTAAGCTAATAGTTGAAACATGCAATGCTAAAAGCTCAGTGTTTTACATGCTATGGGCAACTTCCTTTTTCGCTCATCATGTACCCAAATGGTTATTCTTGTGAGGTAGCTACAAGGTTCTTTCCATCTATGGATTCTTCCTCTTATAGATCCTCAAAGTCCTCTCACTAAGAGGAAGTAGAGAATCAGAAATGACAAATCTTTATGGAATCAGCTTAGAAGTAGCTAACTTCACCTGGCCAGACCTCCTTAACCACCAGGGAGGTTGGGAAAGTCAGTCTTTCTCTGTGCCCACCAGGAGACAGAAAGGTTTTGGTGACCATAACAGTCTCTGCCACAGAGTCCAAACAATCTCTGTTATTTCCATTAACCATCCTCAAACTGGAAAGAAATAAAACAAAGAACACCCTGCCCCTATTTTCCCCTCTTTTGACTGGGTTGAGGGTAGTATAAAAGCTAAATGAGAAGCGAGCAACTGATGATGACCCTCCCTGGAGAAGGAAAGGCTCCAGGGCTTCTCCATCAGAGCCCAGTCTGAAGACCCAGCACAGCTCCCAGGGCCTTGGGATACACTGTTATGTCGGTGTCATGGGCCCTGGTTTAGAACGGGCATCTGTCAAAATCAGGAAACTCTAGAGAATCCAAGTCTTGTAATAACAGCTGCTTACTTCCTCCGCTGAGCTCTCTTTCATTCTCTTTTAGCTCTTCCACTCAAGCTTGCTAGACCCACCAAAAGGAAAACAAAAACAACTAGCTAGGACCTGGGATGCCCAGGCTTTATTTGTAGTTTAGACAAATATAAATAGGCCTCAGTGGAAAAGAACTTAAAGGGAACTCACTCACTCACACTATAGTGGATCAAATAGAAATTCTGGACAAGTGTCTCATGATAACCATGAGATGAAAAAGAAAACCACATGGAAGCTGTAAAACGCTCTACAGAGGGGGAAAAGGCATAACAGGAAAAGACAAAGAACCTAGTCTAAAAGAAAACTATAACTCAGGGAATAAAAGCAAATCCCATGCATATGCTTTGTGTTATAGAAGAACATAATAGGATCGAAGCAATTAAAAAAGAACTCAAAAATGAAATCACAAGGTCATGGGGTGTGGTTAAAAGGGGAAGGGGCCGTGGGTGGTGATAATCCCACTCTCAGTCCCCAAGGCACAGAGCAGGACAGAAGACAGCAAAGACTCGACCTGAGGGACAGAGAGGCAATAATCATCATGCTCTTCCAGGTATTAGAAGGAACTAAATGTTTCCTGAAATCAAGGACAAGAATAAAGCCAGGCTGCCAGGATAGAGCAGAACTGAAGCTTGGGAAGCCCCCAGGACTCACACTATTTCTTGCTTTTGCTGCTTTGTTGTAAAACTTCTCTCTCTGAAGAGGCTTCACAGGTTCTTCGTCCACATGGAAGAATATGGTTTATGCTCTGCTCCCAGCAACAAATAGACTGACTAGCCGGCTCTGAGTCACAATGCCAAATTCCCAGGAGAAAAATCTGATAGATCCAGCTTATGTTATGGCCAGTCAGCTATAGAAGAGAGACATAAAATCATAAAGCAATACTAGTTTACAATTCCTGAGTGTGAACTGGGTGTCAGCCACTGCCAAGTGCTTACGATGGGGCATCTCATACAACCGACACGTGGGAGAGATAGTACTTATATCATTTTTTAATTGGATGCTGCTGTTGTAGCTCAGAAAATTTAAGTTGCTTATCCCGTGTCACACAGGTGTCTTGTCTCAGAGTGAGGTTTCAAACCTAGGTTGTGAGCTCCAAAATCTGCCCTCAACCTTTGTGCTGTATTACCAGTACACCTGGGAGCCAGTTATCAAAAGGATAGTCAGTGGGTTAGACAGATCCCCTAAAAATTGACCATTATTTTCCTAAAATTTTCCTCAGGTTAGATACTAACAAGAAGACTTACTGGGTCATGGGTTCTATTGCCCAGTAGCTTTCCCGAAAACTTACTCCAATTTACATCCGTGAGAAGTGTACAGAAGTGTTTCTCTCATCATATTATTGCCAACATTGAGTAATAACATTTTATTTCATCTTCGCCCATGCAGTAGGAGCTAGATTTGGAAGAATTTATTCTGGCTGTGGGGTTGGGGAAATTGTCACAGGGGAGGTCCATGAGGGTATATATATATATATATTTTTTTTTTTCATCTTCCACCTCCCCTCCCCTCCATACAATCATTTTCAAACAAGTAACCGTTTTGTTTAAAAAATGCTGATGAGGTTCATATAGGATTGCTTGTAGTAGGGTAAAATAAATTCACTAACAGGATGACAGGAACAAGGGGTTTTCGGCTTTGAAATGTATTTGACTAGCGACATTTGCATTCTATGAGAAATCTATGCTAATATAACATTCACACTCAGAGGAGAACTTTAAATTGCAAGTTTTGAAAAGCTTGAAGTCAGTAAATAATATTTTGGGGAGAGGGGTGGTAATGCCAAGGCGAAGTCAGGGAGCAAGGCTCAATAGAAGGTGTGCATTTGCTGGGTGTGAACTCTCTGGGAGCTGCAATTGCTTGGGAAGCCTGGCCCTAGTGAACTCCGCTCCTCTCAACAGTGGATTGCATACCTTAGAGTGCATCAGAATCACCTGGAGAGCTTGTAAAACCCAATTGCTAGGTGCCCCCCACCCCTCGCCCCCGGAGTTTTTGACTTAAGAGGGTTGGGAGTCAGTGGGGAGGAATTCACATCTGGAAATTCATTCCCTGGTGATGCCTGCCCAGGGGGCTACACTTTGAGAGCACCATTGCTCTAAGAAAATCTGAATAGCATATTTGCTGGTCAAAACAGCAAAGAGAATCACCAACTAATAGTAATAACGAAAGGCTCTGCCAGATTCACTTAAGTCCGGCTTTTCTCCACTTTGAAAGGGTCCTTTACTTCTGGGAAGGGCCTGACAGAAGGAAGAAGCCAGGGCAAGAGGCAAGTAGGGAGAACTCCCTCACCCTCCTGGGGACCGACCCTGGCCCCAGCTCCTCCCTCTTCCTCAGAGCTACTAGTTTGGAGGAGAGAATCAGAGCAGCGTCCTTATGCCAGCTTTCCCTGGCAGCTTCCTTTTTTTTTTTTTTTTTATTTAATGATAGTCCCACAGAGGGGGGAGGGGGGGCAGAGACACAGGCAGAGGGAGAGGGAGAAGCAGGCTCCATGCACCGGGAGCCCGACGTGGGATTCGATCCCGGGTCTCCAGGATCGCGCCCTGGGCCAAAGGCAGGCGCCAAACCGCTGCTCCACCCAGGGATCCCTGGCGGCTTCCGACCCAGCCAGCCGCTCATCCCCTCACCCCAGGTGATGATGTCAGCACTCTTGGCTCCATCCCACCTGGCTGAAGGAATCAGATAAGCTCCACAGGAAGAGACCTGAGGAAGGAGCACAGTCTTTTTTTTTTTTTTTTTTTTTTTTTTAATGTGGATATTTTATTATTTTTTTTTTTTACTTTTTATTTTTTTTATTTTTATTTTTTAATTAATTTTTATTGGTGTTCAATTTACCAACATACAGAAAAACACCCAGTGCTCATCCCGTCAAGTGCCCCCCTCAGTGCCCGTCACCCATTCCCCTCCAACACCCGCCCTCCTCCCCTTCCACCACCCCTAGTTCGTTTCCCAGAGTTAGGAGTCTTTATGTTCTGTCTCCCTTCCTGATATTTCCCAACATTTCTTTTCCCTTCCTTTATATTCCCTTTCACTATTATTCATATTCCCCAAATGAATGAGAACATACACTGTTTGTCCTTCTCCGATTGACTTATTTCACTCAGCATAATACCCTCCAGTTCCATCCACGTTGAAGCAAATGGTGGGTATTTGTCGTTTCTAATTGCTGAGTAATATTCCATTGTACACATAAACCACATCTTCTTTATCCGTTCATCTTTCGTTGGACACCGAGGCTCCATCCACAGTTTGGCCATTGCTGATAGAAACATCGGGGTGCAGGTGTCCCGACGTTTCATTGCATCTGAATTGTTGGTGGGAATGTGAACTGGTGCAGCCACTCTGGAAAACTGTGTGGAGGTTCCTCAAAGAGTTAAAAATAGACCTGCCCTATGACCCAGCAATTGCACTGTTGGGGATTTACCCCAAAGCACAGTCTTGACAGGTGAACCAAAGACGCTCTTGTCTTCTGGGCCGGGCTGGCAGCCAGCTTTGTGGATTTGTCAGTCAGCTGGCTGCTACACTGGCCTGCCTCTCTCTTTTCCCAAAAAAAGAAACCATTAGAGATTTGCAAAGCTGCTCCAGAGCACATGGGGCTCTAATGGGAGACCGGGATCGAGTTAGGATTGTGTAGCCAGCTCCTGGCTTTGGTGGGAAGCCACCTTTGGGAGTGGAGCTTATGAACTCAGGCAGCCAAGGGAGCCGGGCAGGTAGGCAGACGCCTACTTGGCAGTGACAGTTTGCCTGGAATCTTTTCGTAGAATTCCTGAGCAGTGCCCTTCCAGGTGCAGTGTGGGCTGAAAGTGTCCCCAAGAAGCAGCTGAGCAGCAGCTATATGTTCAATCCCTCAGGGCACGTGACTCACTTGGGATGGTTGTCCTGTCAGATGCGCTCCCCCCCCTACTTGGGACCCCAGTGATTTTTTTTTTTTTTTTTTTTTTTACCCATCATGGTTGTTACTCTTTATTTCTAGTGGAACTCACAGTGGCATCTTTGAGAGTTAGAGTCTTTAAGGAAAATGTTCTTTGTGTTAGAGGATTCTCTACTCATTTTGAATCAGCCCAGGTGGCAATAGGCTAACCTCAGCATCTGGTTTTATTTCTCACCCTGTAGTTTGTTGGGTGTGTGAGGATACAGAGCAGAGCAGTGGCAGGGGAGGGTGACTTCCTCTCTGGCTATGATTGATTCACACATTAGACAGTTTGTAAAGGGAGGATTTTTTTCTTTTTTCTTTCATTTTCATATGTCTTTCTTTTACATTATTACAATTGTTTATAGGCCGAGAATGGTCTTAAGAATATTCTCCTTAGGGAGAAGAATAAGAGCGCCAGGGTATATATCTTTTCTGTGTGCAAGATTGAAGAGTGACTTGAGAGACTTACTATGAGTTACCTGGACTAACAGCTGGAACTACGGTCTATCTGGTCCTAGCAAGAGGGGCTCACCCCAACCTCAGCTTCTCACAGGACTGTGGCTTCTTCTCCTCCCAGGGAAGCTGCATGTTCCATGGGCCCAGAGCCTCCAGGTGCTGGGCAGATGGTGCTGAGATAACTCTTGTAAATAGCTGACATCCAATTTGAGACTAACTAGTACCAGAGTGGTCTGATCATCCTCCACAGAATTGTTCTCGTGCTTGCTCTATGACATTTCTCAGCCTTGACATTACTGATGTTTGGGCCCAGGCAATTCTTTGTTGAAGAGGGCTGTCCCATGCACTGTATGATGTTTAGCTGTACTCTGACCTTAATGCATTGGATGCTAGTAGCAACTCTCATCCCTAGTTGGGACATTTGAAAATGTTTCCAGATAGAACCAAATGTCTCTAAGGGCTCAAAATTGCCTCTAGTTAAGAACTACTGATCTATAAGGATCTATAAGGAACATGGGTGGGAATTCCCCAGTGGAACAAATAACAATTGCTGCATGACCATGTGATGGTTCAGGATCCATAGTGAGAGTGGGAGGGTAGGGACTTCTGCCTTCTCTTCCCTCACTGACCCAATGCGTTTGTTCTATTTTGTCCAAAAGCAGAGCCCAAGATATGGGTTAAGGTAGTTTATTGGGGAGAACAAGGAAACAGGTGAAAAGACAGGAAAGCTAATAAAACATAGGTTAAATAATAGGTTCCTGCTGTGGAAAAATGAGATTCAATGACTCTGGGACCTTCTGAAGAACAATATAGAATGCCCATCAGTGTCCTTCTGAAGAATGGAGAATTGGGAGTTTATCCATTCACTCCCATCCCACAACTGGTAGGGACTGTCCCAGAGGATGTTAATTCCCCTGCATTTCTCAGTTGCAAGCTCAGGTGGTGCTGGGAGAAACCCCTTAGGCAGAGTTGAAGAGAGATGGCAGGGGCTTGAGGTGAGAAGCTCTCAATGTGCTGGAAACTGTCTAGCACAGCCATAGGCGAAGTCAGGTGTTCTAAGAGGATCAATAGGTTGGGACCTCAGCACCATCTTCTATAGCCTGTCTGTGTCTCTTTCCTCAATAGAATCTGTTTCTCAACCCATGGCATATGATATGGAAGGAATTTGTTCCAGTTCCTGATACAAGAGAAGTAGGGCACATAAAAGGACCCCACTTGCAAGACATTCTCTGTCATTCTGTTTGCTAGGGAGATGGTTTTCAGAATCGACCCTGATTAAAGATACCAAGAACTACAAGTGGAAGCAGGGAAGAGAGAAACTCAGTGCTTTCTGAAAATGTCAGGGTGTTTGAAAATGTTTTGCTGGTGGCCTACAAAGTGTTAAAATGAAATGTTTATTTTTTTTCTATGTTATCTGTCCTTAAAGGGGTTGGTGATCATCGAGGACATGCATGTGTTAATTGGAAGTCCCTGAGACTTAGTATGCAGACAGCATGCTTGCTAGATACTCTGTATTCTAGCAAGTCTGATGAAAGATGAGAATTAGAGTTATTGCTGTCTTCTCTGAATGAGGAAATTGAGACGCAGCGTGGAGGGTCCAGAGGGATTTCAAAGACCTCTGGTGTTGTGAAAGGCCACAATGCCTAGGATTATTACTCTTGCTTATGGGCAGACAGGTTTGAATGCCAAACGGAAGGGTTTGGATTAGATGACAAGCCACAGGAAGCTTCCGAGGCTTGCCTGGTAAGGAAATGACATGATGAAAATGGTGTTGGAGGGCTTCATTCTCACAGCTGATGGAGGACAATTATTCCCATAGCTGCCTAGCTGCAGAAAGGGCTGGAGTGGGAGAGATATCCAAGAAGCTGTTACAATAATACAGGAATGAGATGGTGAAGACTGTAGAGTCAAATCTGAATCTAGATAAGATTTTCAATCTTCTGGCAGCCCTTTCTAGATCTAAAAATAGTGAGGCAATATCAGACTGTCCTGTTATTAATGTAGAAAATGTTCTCAGAGAAGTCTCCCTGTAAGCCATGGAATCATTTCCTGTTGTAGTTGGAAAGATCCAGGGTCATCTACTCCAGTAGTGGCTAATTTGGATGCCTAAAAAGCCCAGAGAGGGGAAAGTAGCATGTGAAATAGGTATATGGGTTTGATTCATGTACTTACATTGTGTGGGTGCAGAGCGTTGACCATTGTGTGGTGGTATGCTGGAACCAGCTTGTTACCAGCTCATGAGAGCCAATTGTTAACTTTTCAGGAAATGTGTAAGATGGATGATGCTCCAGTGGTGGCTTGCAATCAACTATAGCAGGAGTATTTATACCATCAAAACTGGCAAACACTACCAGTTAGGGGTCCCTCCCTCCCAAGGGCTGGTGGTTAAAGATTTCCAGCAGCCCACAGTTTGCTCTGTGACAAACTAGAGCATACATGACCCAGTATCTGCTACTCTACTTTAGCCTCACCCACCTCAGTGGCGTGGTGGGCTTATTGTTCTCAGATGTTCTAATTTCTCAGGAGCCAAACACCTTCATGATGTGATGCAGGCCTAGATGAGTGTGGCATATTTGAGGAAAGCTAGGAGCCCACAGTAGAGGGGCTGAGGGTAAGGCACAGTAGTCAAACAGCATACCATTAAAGGCATTCCCACTTCTCTGTCCTTTGCTGTAAATGAGTTGAACAAATGGCACGACACAGAATAGGAAAAAGAGAAGAGATCATGGTATTCTTCTTCAGCCTAAGTATGTAACATTTCTTCTGTATTACCATCAGGTTAAGCGTGCATAGCTGAAGAACTGACAAGAAGTGATCAGAGGCTACCAAGTAACTGAGGGCAGTGCTGCTACTTTAAATACTTGGCTACTCTCACTGCAGAGCAAGTACAATTGCAAAATATAAGCAAAATTAGATACTTTGAGGTTTGACTTTTGAGTGGATCATCACTGTTCTTTTTTTTCCTTTTTTTTTCATCATGGTGCTTAAATTCCTTCTATATCCATGGAAACAAATTGTCAATTTCTGTGATCTCTCTTAATTTAAACCTGGAGGACAATTTTGTATGGCTCATGTGGATGGCTTATGCTTGCATTACTTCAATACTATGTCAATAGACATAGATTGTGATCTCTTAGATCCCTCCCCTCCACCTTATTCAGAACTTCTTGTCATTCTAGGCAACTCACAGGCAAGTGGTGAAGGATCCTAAATTTAGCTAATCTCATAAGCAAGGATCACTTGCTTTAGCAGTGAAGTGTACACTTCAGCAGCTACAAACATGCTGAATAGCAAAAGAAGGCTCTCCTAATTGGCTGTTGTGTGTGTGGAAGGTCCTGGGGAAAGAAATAACAATTAAGTTAAAAGCTACCTTTGCATCATAAATCTAAGTACCTTGAAAGAGATGACTTATTTTAAGTCAATTGCAAAGAATTTTTGTGATACAGAATTTTGAAAGACTTTCTTCATAGAATAATATAAGCAAATAGTGAGATTCTTTCTCTTTACTTGGGAACTTTAATTAAGGTTTTTTGTATTCCATAACCTTGTCAGATCACTGTCCTGGCTCAGTCTTAAAATAAGTTTTATGGCCTTCCTGACCTTCATTTACCTTAGAAGTAGACACAAGCCAACTTTCTCTTCCTCAAAGTGAAAGTAGAAAAGGTCCATAACACTTGAAAATACTGCAAGCTTACATGGCTGATGACTTGGGATTTAACAGTTCTTCAGAATTCTCTTGGAAAAGCTTGCTAGCTCATTAACCACTGCTATACCCTCTTTAATTGCTATCTTTATGCCATTAGAAGTTCTGCCCTTTCCAAAACCGGTTTAACACAAGAGGCCACCAGAAAGGGAGTGATTTCATTGACTGAGAACAGTCACCAGAGCCACACACTATCTGTGGATTAGATGAAGTCAGGCCTGAAAGGAAGGACAGGAGTTCTTCCACAGCCAAGTCTCTCCTCTGCTGAGCACATGGGACAGCACTTCTTAGACCCTTGGCAAGTCCAGGCCTATGAGCAGTTCTAATCAGTGAGCTGTGAATGGAAGTGACAGGTGCTACTTCTGGGGTGGAGCATTTTTTTGTTGTTGTTTTTATTGAAGTTCGATTTGCCAACATATACTATAGCACCCAGTGCTCATCCCATCAAGTGGCCTCCTCAGTGCCCATCACCCAGTTACCCCAACCCTCCGCCCCCCTCCCCTTCTGTAACCCTTTGTTCATTTCCTAGAGTTAGGAGTCTCTCATGGTTTGTCTCCCTCTCTAATTTTTTCCCACTCAGTTCCCCTCCTTTCCCCTATAATCCCTTTCACTATTTTTTATATTCCATGTATGAGTGAAACCATATGATGATTGTCCCTCTCTGATTGACTTATTTCACTCAGCATAATACCTTCCAGTTCCCTCCATGTTGAAGCAAATGATCTTTATGCATTCATGTGTCGAAGGACATTGTGGCTCAATCCACAGTTTGGCTATTGTGGATATTGCTGTTATGAACCTTGGGGTGCAGGTGTCCCAGTGTTTTACTACATCTGTATCTTTGGGGTAAATCCCCAGCAGTGCAATAGCTGGGTCATAGGGTAGCTCTATTTTTAACTCTGAGGAACCTCCACACAGTTTTCCAGAGTGGCTGCACCAGTTCACATTCCCACCAACAGTGCAAGAAGGTTTCCCTTTCTCCACATCCTCTCCAACATTTGTTGTTTCCTGTCTTGTCAACTTTCACCATTTTCATTGGAGTGAGGTGGTATCTCATTGTGGTTTTGATTTGTAATTTCCCTGATGGCAAGTGATGTAGAGCATTTTCTCATGTGCTTGTTGGCCATGTGTATGTCTTCGGTGAAATTTCTGTTCATGTCTTTTGCCCATTTCATGATTGGATTTTTTGTTTCTTGAGTGTTGAGTTTGATAAATTCTTTATAGATCTTGGATACTAGCCCTTTATCTTACATGTCATTTGCAAATATCTTCTCCATTCTGTAGGTTGACTTTTAGTGTTCTTGACTTTCATTTGCTGTGCAGAAGCTTTTTATCCTGATTAAGTCCCAATAGTTCATTTTTTTCTTTTGTTTCCTTTGCCTTTAGAGATGTATCTTGCAAGAAGTTCCTGTGGCCAAATTCAGAAAGGTTGTTGCCTCTGTTCTCCTCTAGGATTTTGATGGATTCTTGTCTCACATTTAGATCTTTCAACCATTTTGAGTTTATCTTTGTGTATGATGTAAGAGAATGGTCTAGTTTCATTCGTCTGCACGTGGGCTGGAGCATTTGATTGCTGATGCTAGAACCTCTGGAACATTCTCACTCTGATTTGGCAGTTACTGATGAGCAACATTGAGATCAATAGCTGAACACTCAGCTGGGCCACTGAGGGAGTGACTTTGAGAGAAAAGTGCCTCTATCCCACTCCTCCTGATCCACAATGGCTATGTAGGAAAAGCAAGGAATGATTTTGGGAAAGTGAGATTTGGGGTTTATTGTTACTGCAGCATAATCTATCCTGTTCTGGATGATACATTTTTCCAGCAGGCCTGTGATACTGAAAGAAGTGTCTCAAAGTGGAAGGAAGTGACTTTTATCTGGTGTGCTTTGTTTCTGCCCAGTCATTTGATAACTAGGGTGTGTAAGTTCAGAGAGCCCTTCAGTCGTGTAGAACACTGACAGCCACTTTTGATGACCATTACTAGAACTGCCATCTTTTTCTCTGTTTTTTTTTTTTTTAATTGATATTTGAGCTAAGACCTAAGAGGTGAGAAGAAGCCAATATGTTTATGGTCGAGATGAGGTAATATTTTCAGGCTAGAACAGCAGGTGCAAAGGCACAGGGGTGAGGAAGTTTGATGTGTTAGCTTGTATGAGAGGGAAGGAAGTTTACTGTAATGGATGCCATGGGTGCCCCTCTCAGACCATTCCCATGACAGTACTCATGCATTGATTGCTGACAGCTCCCAGCAGCCACCTTCTTTGAACATTGCCCTCCACCATTTGGAGACCAAGGAAAGAAGGTCATAGCCCCCCTTACCTCTGCACCAAGGAGGGATAGCTGATGGCCAATGACTGGTTGACTTTGGCAGCAAAATGCTGGCAATGTAATTGCTTTGTAATTATGTCTCAGAGCTTCTCTTCATCCCCAGTCAGGCAAAAGCTGGACTCTCTAAAACTCTATCCTTACATGGCCCCTTTGCTCTTTTCTATCCTGCCCTCATTCTGCTATGTTTTTTCAATAAACTGCATGCATCCAGGTCCCTTCTCAGGCTCTGCTTTTTGAGAATTCAACAGAAGACATGGACTAAGATAGGAAAGGGTCCCATGGGCCAAACATATGGTGGAAGCACTGGATGTTATTGACTTCTCTTGGAAGTTCCTTATAAATATTTGGGCACTAAATCCTCTTAAGTCCTACAACAGGGAAATTTGTTTAACCTCAAATAACCTACACAACTTTGTGAAATTAAGAAGATTGGACACAGAGTTGGGACTCTTAGTTTCATACCCCCTTTTCTGTTATTTGTTGTGTAACATTGGGCTAAGTACCCGATTCTGCTTTATCTCCCGCTCCTCTCAGGAAAATGGGAATCTGTTTACTGCTGGTGGAAAGACAGGTATGTAAAATGACATAGCCCCTTGGGAAAAGAGCCTGGTAGTTTCCTATAGAGTTAAACATAAACTTATCCCCAGTTCTACTAGGTTTTTTTTTTTTTTAAGATTTTATTTATTTATTCATGAGGGACAGAGAGAGAGGCAGAGACACATGCAAAGGGAGAAGCAGGCTCCATGCAGGGAGCCTGATGCAGGCCTCGATCCCAGGACTCCGAGGTCACACCCTGAGCCAAAGGCAGACATTCAACCACTGAGCCACCCAGGAGTCCCTCTACTAGGTTTCTACCCATGAAGACAATTGATAATTTATGTCAACATGAAGACACATGCATAGCTTGTCATTGTAGTGCCATTCATAACCACACCCAAATGGAGACAACCCAAATGTTCACCACCTGTGGTTTAACTATATGATGGAATAGCACTCAGCAATAATAAAGAACTGACACATGCTACAAAATAGACCTCCCAAACATTGTGCTACATGAAAGAAGGCAGGTGCATACTGAAGGCTATATACTGTATGATCCTACATATATGAAATCTCTAGATCAGGGGTGGCTTGGGCCTTGGCCTGGGGGGTGGGTAAGTGGGGATTGACCGTAGACGCCAGGGAACTTTTGGGGGTGATGGAAATGTTCTAACATGGGATTGTGGAGGTAGTTGTATACTATATACTTTTCCTAAATGTCATTTGCATTGTTTACTCCCAGTGACCAAATTTTATGGTATGTACGCGATACCTCATTAGAGCCACCATATAGAAACCCTTTGAGAATATAAATGTATGTGTGCTTTCTTACTCTAACATCCCCTAGAAATATTATTTGGAGATCTGGGAATATGTTCCTTATACATGAAAAGACAAGTTCTATAAGATAGTGAAAAGAAGTGGGGAGCCTGCAATAGTTACCTTCTGGGGTTCCTGTGAGGATTACCTGACATTCAACACACGTCAACTGTCAATGCTATTTTTGTTGTATCCGAGTCAGCATTTCCTCACAGATTTTTAAGAGGAAAACTTTTTGTTGTTGTTGTTGTTGGAATGCTGACAATGGGTTACCTTCAGATCTGTTGTAGGAGACTTTCTGTCCATATGCTATTTGCCCATTTAACACTTTAATTTTTTTTCTTATAACTTGAGAAGGGTATATTTAATTTGAGAAAAGCTTTTTTTATTCCCTGTGTACAGGTCAGGTTACAAAACCTGGTGATCTCTCAGTATTTCAGAGGCGATAAAATGTTAACTTGTGGCGTCTAGGAAGGACACAGAATTCTCTGACAGGCATTACATTCTGATAAAACTCATATTATTTTTGAGAAAATTGAATACAGTATGTTGGGCCAAATGTCTCTGAAAAACCAATTCATACATTCCCTTTAGATCTCTTTGACATTGGACACAGAAAAATCCCACCTAGATGACCTTGTATTTTCAAAAGGCAACTGTATTTGCTGGTGTGCTGTTTCTGGCTTAGCCAGAAATGATCGTTAATTTTGCCCTTAAAAAGGCAGGTTACCAAAATACATTAGTGTTTTGGGCATGTGCAGTATAGACCAATTTGGCCCAAATTAGCCATCAGAGCAAGACTGCACCCAAACGGAAGTGCTTATAGAAATGAATTGATGACTCCAGTAGTTTTAAATCAATGCATGCTGGGCAATCAGACTCCCTTATCGCTCCCCAAAATGACCTGCTTAAAGAAAATTGAAGCACTGTTATAGTTGAGACAGCTGTGCAATCCACATGCTCAAAGTGGTGATCACCTTCAAATTCAAGCACTTAATTTAAGAGTTCCAATAATTTTAAATTGCTATGTGCCACAAAGAGTGACAGATGGTTACCAGAGTGCACCAGTATTTTTAAAACACTTCAGTATTTGGTGCAGTATATTTCTGTGGAAAGGTTCACAGCAAGTTGAAGCAAATTTCCAAATTAACATTGAAAAATGAAAAGCGACATTGCAACAAACTTCAGTTTGGTTCTCTTTTATCTTTCCCACCCCCTCCCCACACTCCCAGCCAAAAAGAAGCCTAGTCACTCATCTTTCTGTTTCGGATTGAAAAACCTTGAGGATTTGTCAGGAGCTAAAAATAAGTCCGACTTTTTAAGTATGGAACCTCCTGGCGAAGATGCACTTGGCACTAGAATAGCTCTGTAGACAGAAGTAGGGAGTATGGCCCATGGAGCCAAAGGAAGAGGGACAACTTGCATATTTAGAGTTTAGAGTTCCCTACAGGAGTTTTGAAGCATTGAGGGTGGGAACTAGAAGCCAGCCTGCAGGGTGGTGAAATGTAGAGGATCCCATCTGGTTGGTCCAGGAAAACAGAGGCAATGTCTGGAAGCGTCTCTGTATTCAGATACCTCATCTCTCCTGTCCTGAAGTTCTTTAGCATGTCAGGTTCCTTGCATGGAAACTCAATCTACCCCGCCACCCTCCCCCCCTTCCCCTGGAGATTCTGCGCACCTGGCCAGGGCCCCACCCTCTATCTGCCTCTTTATCCTCTTCTTGCCTCTTTCTGCTTTTTTCTCCCCTTCACAGGAAAGTCCCTTGCACTCTCTCTGTGTATCTAAATCGTGAATAATGGCTCAGCCCTGGTCCCCCCTCCTCCCCACACTCTCTACTTTTAGTTCTATCCATCTCATCCCACAATGTTTGTCCGTTTTCTAATTGAGTTGAATTTTAGCCCCCTATAATTGGATGCACAGTCAACAGACACTTTCAACTCTTAATTAAAAACTGAAGCCTTTAAAAAAAATCAATTTTATTTTGCTATACTTATATATAATAAACTACACCTATTTTAGGTATACAATTCAGGTTTTCTTTTATGAATGTGTGTAGCCAGGTGACCACCACTATTAGCAAGATGTAGAATATTTGTCACTCTCCAAATCATGTCCCTTTGTGGTCAGCTCCTCTGATCCTGGCCTTGGGAAACCACTGATCTGTTTTCTGCAGATGAATTGTGCCTGATTTTTTGCCAATGAAAGGGCTAACAACACCCACCTCACCTGTCGTCTTGAGGGTGAATGGGGACCTAGTGAATGTTTCCCAGCAACCCTAAAGGCAACAGAGAGAAACTGCCTACCTCTTAGCCCCCAAGAACCTGAAATAGGTTCCTGTGGGACTGAATTTCTCTTGAAGTTTTTCCCCACTTTTACTCTATTTATATCCTCATTTGTTGTAATTTTTAAAATGACGTTTTAAATGCCTTATCATTCAGTAAGAATGATGCTCCTGGAAAAGATACTATATTTATTTACTCTGCAGTTTCCAGCGTGTTCTAACACACTGAGACTCCCCAGAGTGAGGGGCTATCTTGGGGAGCTATCTGAAATGTTCCTTCAGGCTAAGCCTGCCACAGAGCTGTCACTCGGGATTCTTAAGCTCCTGTTGAAGTCATGACCAAAGCCTTGTCTAGCAATGTGGGCTTCCCAAAGCAGTCCTTTGGGGAGGAATATAGCTTGAGAAAGCTTTCAGTTGGCGACATGGGTAGAAGGCAGGGAGGAACCTCATCTGCAAGCTTTACATGATAAAGGCTACCTCTGCATGTGGAATTCTTGACTTTGTGTTTATAGGGTTTATTCAAATATTATTCTTATTATAATTAAGCCACCTTTATTGAATTTCTTCTGTGCACTGGGCACTCCGTCTAGGTGCACAATTGCTTTCTTTGTATTTAGTTTTATAAGATGATTCTGCAAAATAGAAGCTTATGTCTTCTTTCTGCTGATGAAGAAACTAAGTCCCTCAGAGGCATTTAAACAAATTTGCTTAAACCTGTAAAAGATCCCACAGCAAGGAAGGGGTAAAATTTGGAATCACATTAGACCCCAAACTTGTCTGTGAGTAGTGTTTCTGGATTAAAAAAGTATCTGACACACGAAAGGTCAGAGTCTAATGAATTCCTCTGAGTTGGAGGGCCTTTACGTTGTGGGGTGAGATACTTTTGCCTGGAGTCTTCAGTGACCCTCTGTGTGTATACAACCCCCTCTGACCTTCCCTCCCTGCTCCATTTCCCTCTCCCTTCCTGGCTCAAAACTGGAGAAGGATGGTTTTCTCTGAAAAGCCAGAACCCTAGGGAGGGCAAGTGGCTTTGGTCTTCCATAAGAACAGGATCCTGGAAGATGAACGGGTGAATGATGAACCATGAGGCTGGACTGCAGGGCATCCATCAGGTCACGGTGCTCGGACCCCCTTGGTGTGGGCTGAAAGGGGTGATGGATGCCAGTTAGAGCAGAGAGGGCATAGGTAGTACTCCTTGATTTGAGAGGCTTTCATTCTGTTGCAGTCAGGTAACACAGAAATAGACAGGGCTTGGCTTCTGTGGAATGTGGGGGCAAGGGCACAACATGTCCTTGTTTCTGGAGAAGGATCTAGTTCCAAATGGAATCTGAACATCTCCCTGCCTCCTAGTTCCCTGGCAGCCCCTCCAATCCCCATAGAGGGAGGGTGACTTTTCATTTGGAACAATGCTAATGGAGTCATTCAGGTCAGTGTCTCTGAGATAAAATCTGTCACTCCCTTCTGCAGGCTCATTATTTCTACCTTCAGGCTGCAAGGAGACAGCAGAACACCAAGGGGGATAAGGCTGTTTGCTCTTAAGGCTCTCAACCCCCCTCCCACATATGTATATATGTGACACACACATATATACACATACACACATATCAACGTATATATACACACATACACATTTTTATGTGTGTGTATTTATTTATTTATTTATGAATGACTGTGGTTTTAATGATGTGATGAATTCTGGGCAAATCTTAAAGAGGATGTCAGTGTTTAAACTCCTTGCATAAATTTTGTTGCCCTGAAACTCTACCCTCAGTCACTCTTGGATATGCTTGAGTATTGCCATTTAACAATGACAACAAAAAAGAGCTGCATACAGGGCTGGACTTGGCCTGGAATTACACCCCACATAGTTCTAATTGTTCAGTAATTTAAACAGAAGAGTGGCATTGTGTTGACTCGGTGATTTAAAATTATGCTAAAACAGGATTTTGCCAGCTGGATCCTTGGCCTTGTTCAGGAACCTACTTGGCTGTGTGCAACAGGGACCGCTAACCCATGAGGGTAGAGAAAATGAAATTTTTTTTATTTCTTTCTTTTATTCTTTTTTTTTTTTTAAGGGAGGCAGAATTACTAGAAGCCAGCAAACAATCACCAAAGTACTAGAACTTTAGGAAGAGTATGGAGCTATGGTAATTCAAATAGTATTAGGAACTTATACTTTATGAGAGAAAAGGGGGCATCTCTGAGCTCAGCTTTCATTCAGAAGCAAGAGGCAACTACCTTCATGTAACCACAGAGGCAAGGGCACATAATCTGGATTTTTCTTCTCCAGTACTTTTATACATACTTTCTTGTCAAACAACATGGCTCAGGCCTACACCTTCCTATCCAGTATACCAGGGGAAATGTTGACATTATAGTACCATAGTCTTGTGGATCTCTTGTTTACAGCCATTGGAACTCAAATGGTGGGGATTCCTGTCTATAGGCTGCCTGGGGAGTGCAATGAGCTGAAGGAGCTGAAGAGCCAGGGGCCAGTGGTCTGTCTTCTATCATGTGAATCCATGTCACTGATAATGTGGCCGCAGTAATGACCACCATGCCCCCACCTTCCTCCCCTCCCACCGAGAGCTGATTTTTGTAAGGTGTGAGCATCTGGACTCTGTGTTGCCAGATCGTAATAGTTTTCTTTCTGGATTATAATGTAAAATTTCTCAGTATTTAAAAATAGGCAGCTGACCCACCCACAAAAAAAATGGACATTGTGTAGGCCAGAGAAAATGCTTCTGCCAGCCAGATGGGGCTAGTTGACCTCTACTTTTGACACCCAGTCTCCAGGGTCTTGGATTCCCATAATTTGCTATGTGTCTGGGGTCTTCCCATCTTCCCAGGAAGGATGTGTCTTTCCTTCTCTAGGAGGGGGCTCTCGCAGGGGGTGGGAGCATGTAGTTGGCATTAGAATGGCTTTAGGTCAGGTCAAGCTTTGGCACCTTCTGGCACTGTGGTCATCAACAAATGGTTTTTGCAGTCTGCACCCCACTTGGGTGCTCCATCAGTGAAATGTGAGTGAGGGCTGGCCTTGCCCATTTCTCGGTGTCTTTGTCAGGGTTTAATGCAGGATGGAAGTGAAGCTACAATACTTTGTAAACTCTTGAGCACAACAGAAGGAAGCAGCCTGGGCTGGTGACCAAAGATGGGGGCTGTGTCCTGTTAAATATACAACTAACCAGCTGTGAGATCTGGTCAAATTGTATGACCTTTCAGAGCTGCGGGTTTCCCATCTGTAAAGACCAGGATTTTTTAGGGGAGGCAATGGAGTGAATAAGAGAAGGCAAACCTGAGACCAAGTTGAGGCTTCAGCAGTTATTTCTTGTGTGATCTGGGTCAGTCATGTAATCCTTTGTGTGGTCTAGTGGCATTTTCATCTCCTGGGGATTGTTAGAAATGTAGTTTGGGGCCCTACCTCAGACCTGTAAAGCACAAACTATTCCTCAGGGCATTTGTAAGCATGTAAGAGTTCAAGGCACTTGGACTTAATATAGTGCTACTGAAAATGTGGTCCTGGACAAGCAACATCCTCATCTGGAAAATTGTCAGAAAAGTGATCTCTCAGGGCCCTCTGTTAGACCCACTGAATCAGTCCTCTGGGCCTGGAGACCAGGAATCTATTGTTTACCAAAGACTCTAACTTAAATTACCTCTTCATTTCCAGTACTTTTGCAATAATATAGGTATATCATCAGGGTGTTTTTAAAAAATATTTTATTTATTTATTCATGAGAGACACACACGGAGAGAGGCAGAGATATAAGCAGAGGGAGAAGCAGGCTCCCTGTGGGGAGCCTGATAAGGGACTCAATCCCAGGACCCCAGGATCATGACCTGAATCAAAGGCGGATGCTCAACCACTGAGCCACTCAGATGCCCCTAACATGAGGGTGTTTTAAGGATGAAAAAATATGGTGTAGTATTACAGAGTGTAATATCATAGAATATAAAATAACACATATTATAATGTGTTATAATGTGTGTATATATATATATAGAGAGAGAGAGAGAGAGAGAGAATGATGAGCAGAACTTGGTAAATAGTGTGCAGTGAAGAGTAGAAAAGAAATTGGAAACAAGGTAATTAGTAAGAGTATGTGTCAGTTATGGTACTTTGGTTTCAAGCCAACAGAAACTAACCCTAGCTAACTTAAGCAAAGTGGAACTTATTGGAAGGGTATGGGATAGAACATAGAATTAAATTTAAAAAAAAAAAAAAAAAAAAGAGCCTCCGTGCATGGGAAAGGCAACTATGAGGGTAGCTTCAGGGAACTAAGACAGTTTTAGAATTTAATAAGTGGGTCTCCTCAGGGCACCTCCATTGATATGAATCACCTCCAACTGCCCTTGGGCCCTTCCACTCAAGATCCAAATTCTTGATGAAGAAACTGTCTGGCAGGCTTGGGTCACCCAGAGGACAATGCACCTGAACTGCTGAGCTTAGTGGGGGTAGAGGAGTTTCTCAAAGGAATACCCTTTTGCAAAAGAAAGGGTATATGGGAACTGGGCAAGCAAAGCCAAAGGCACCCACTGCAGCTATTTTGAGCTCCAGTATTCTGGAGTCTAACGTCCTGCATGGTCCTTGGACTTAGCACTGTGGTAAGAAATCCTGGAGCAGCAGGCTGAAAGACAGGTGCTTGGTCTTTCAGACAATCTCCTGGCTGTTTCCTTGCACAGTGCAGCTGTAGGTCTTTTTCTTTATATCTGCGTTGGGGTAGTTTTGCCTCAGTGATTAGAGGAGCCGTGTGTGCCACCAGAACTAAAATGTACCTTCCTGTGCACAACTGTGGCTCACATGCCTCCCTGTTTGTGGCAAAGCTTTGAGGTTTTCCTCGAAAAAGTACAGCCTCTGTCACTAAAGAAGCCATAATATACAGCAAAGCACTGGAGAAGGACACACTGGATATCTTGTGCTTTTCTCCCACAATTTTATGAGTGATTATTTATAAAAACATGCTCATGTCTGAAATTTGCCATATTGGCTCCATGCTCTGTTTGTTTTTATGAATATTTTGTGCAGGTGGGACAAATGGCTATGCATGGCTTGAGTTCGGGCTCTATTATTTTTTTTCTCCTTTTGCTTCTACCAGTTAATCACAAAAATGACCCTTTTGTGTGTGGGGATTTTCCCTGGCGTGTGTCTGTGCCATGGTAACAGTGGCTGGTAATAGTTTGTCTATGAGGGGAAAATGGTGTGAACTTAATGTGCATGTGAGGGAAGAAGGGGTTTCAAGAGCCATTTACAATGATTGTACTGATGCCTTAAGGGTAATCTAGTGCCTCAGAACATTTGCTAACCAAAGCACAGAGACCTGGAGTGGCGGAGGTCCAGTGGTTACAGTGCTGGCCCATCAAACACTCTGGTCCCAACACTGGCCACTCCCAGGTAATTTGGTATTTCTTTCACTGCACCTTACAACAGAAGTCTAATAATCAGTGATATAAACAGTGATTATACCATAGGATTTATTTATTTATTTATTTATTTATTTATTTATTTATTTATTTATTTTAAAGATTTTATTTATTTATGAGAGACACACAGAGAGAGAGAGACAGAGACAGAGACACAGGCAGCAGGAGAAGCAGGCTCCATGCAGGGAGCCTGAGGTGGGACTCTATCTCGGGTCTCCAGGATCACGCCTTAGGCCTAAGGCGGCGCTAAACTGCTGAGCCACCCGGGCTGCCCCCATAGGTTCTGTTTAAAATTGTAGTAGACCAAGGCCAACATACCCAATATCAATTCAAAAAACAAATTGGCTTTGATCTGAAGTTGTAGGGAGGAGCTCCTGAGCTCAGTATTAAAGATGTGTTTACTTCTACAGAAGCTGGAAGGCTTATGGAGTGGTCTGTTGAGAATAGATACAGTGGTGTCTCCTCTTATGAAAGGGTTCTCATTCCAAAGCCCTTATGGAAGTTAGAAATTGCATACAGGGGGATCCCTGGGTGGCTCAGTGGTTTAGTGCCTGCCTTTGGCCTAGGGTATGATCCTGGAGTCCTGGGATTGAGTCCGGCGTGGGGCTCCTGGCATGGAGCCTGCTTCTCCCTCTGCCTGTGTCTGCCTCTCTCTCTCTCTTTCTCTGTGTATCATGAATAAATAAATAAAATCTTAAAAAAAAAAAAGAAATTGCATACAGTCAAGAGTACCCTTGAATATCTCTCAAATTTCAAATTAATTTCAATGTCTATGGTTCTGTATATATACATTTATGCAGCAACATAATAGTACATATAATATCACTATAAAGCAATTATATAATGTGAATATGTTTATATAATTATATATGTGCATATAATGTGTGATGTATTTAATATGTAATATATAATTTATTCTAAACATGTAATATATATAATGTGTTATATACAATGTAATATGTTATATATTTATGTATTATACATACTAGTAAATATCATACATTTATAACAAATAAAATAATACAGAAATATAAGTAATGCATGTAAACACATATTTATAATATGATATATATTATCGATGTTTATATTATATATGCATTGTGCAAGTTTATAAGCTTATATATGTGTATATATAGCATCTATAGTTGGATACATGTTCAAAATATAATTTTATAGAATCTTAATTATGTAAACAAATAGACATATATTTGAAAATCTCGAAGTTATGATGCATGTGATTAACTTCTTTTCACCTCTATGTCTTGCTCTAGAGTAGAAAGTGTCATCTGTTCGTTCTGTTTGGAATTTCCTCATTTTACCCCTGCATATGCGTATAATAATCTGAGTTTAGCACTTGCTATTATTCTGGCTTTTCAGCCCAAATGCTATGAATTCCAGCTCTGCATAAATATAAAGCATGGATCATATTTGAGGTCTAGTTGTCTACCAATCTTAGTTTTGAACCTGAGTAATTTGGGATTGTAAGAAACCAAACACATTGCTGGTCTGCAAGAAATGCCTTCAGGAATGGCGATTGTTTAATTTCCATTCAAAGAAAAACTAAGTCTTCCAGGCAAGTGGATGATATTTGAAATCCTCATAATAAATTTACTCTTTTTTTAACCATCATAAAAATGGTAGTGTATCAATTATACATGAAACTGAATATTAGAAAGCAGAGGAGAAGCATGTTGGCACGCACTTCCTTTCAGCCTGGCTACCTCAAATTATGAACGAGTTATTTCTGTCCCTCTGCAAAAAAGTACATGTATATTGCATATGTCACATATTATGTAAATTGGTAGTTATCATTGCCCCACACACCATTTTCCTGCAGACTCCAATTCTACTTTCATAAGCAACTGTTGCTCAAAAACAATGTTTAGAAATTCTCTCTCCAATGACCTCTGTTTAATTGAGTATATTATGTACCCTCTCTTTTCATTGTTATGAAACAAAAGAGGCTACCTTGCAAACTAAATTTCTTCCTGTCCTTCTCCCAGAACATGATACAATGGGAGTATTTTATGATTTGCTGGTAAATTTTTTTTGCTCTAATTTGTTCTGGACTGACTAAAGAACTGAAATTTGTTTTTGCATGTGGTTCTTGGAAGCCATCTCATTATATTAGACTTACACTTTGTATTTGGTCATTGAAAAAGTAAATTTGGGGGTGGGTTGGAAAGCCCATTTAAGGAAATGTAGAGAAACAAGTTGTGTTTAAAATGAAATATTCCACTTGCCTCTTGCTAGTACCTGTCTGTGGTGTATTCTAAGGAAACTGCTGACAATAGAGTTAGTGCCTTCTCAAGGTCCCAACTCTGCACAATACCTTCCATTATGACAGGATTCTTCTTAATTTGTCATTTCAGGGTATTCAGAATTACAGGACAAAAACCCCAAACAAGAGTGTTTTTTTTGTGAAAGAAGAGTAGAGTTCATCACGGTTATTAAAATTCTAATGACATGAAAGCCAATTATTGTGACTTCAGGTGGTTATTCTGAATGCATTTAGATACGTGACAGCTGAGGTAAATATTTCAGCCTCAGATAGCTCCATTAATTAATTACCGCTTAGGATTCTAAAGCTTGCTTACATGCTTCAAGGGCCATGTGGAATACTTATAAGATATATAGGGATCCCTGGGTGGCGCAGCAGTTTGGCACCTGCCTTTGGCCCAGGGCGCGATCCTGGAGACCCGGGATCGAATCCCATGTCAGGCTCCCGGTGCATGGAGCCTGCTTCTCCCTCTGCCTCTCTCTCTCTCTCTCTCTCTCTCTGTGACTATCATAAAAAAAAAAAAAAAAAAGATATATATTCCAGGCAAGTCTTTGCCTGTTTTTCCATGTCCTTGTTTGACATTTATTTATGAGAATAAAGCTCAGACTTAAATATTTTACCCTATACTCTCCCTTTTCCCCTATAGAGAAACTTGTATAGAAAAACCTATAGCAATTTAAGAAAAAATAATGTGTCTGAAGAGGGCAGCCTTTCCATAATTTCTTGAAATTTACTCCAGTTCAATACACATTGCATTGGGCAGTTAATTTTTTTGTGATTTAACGCTCGTGAATGCTTTTACATGTGTTGGTCCTAAATCTCATCTCTTAAAATTAGGCTTAATTCTTCACCTCAGCCCCCTCCTCATATGTTTTTAAAAAGGTTTCAAATAATGTAGATGGCAACACAATTCTTCCAAATAGAGGGCTGTACTTGGAAGAATTAACTTCACTCCCAATTTACTCATGAGTACTTTGATGGGATATGGTTATTGCTTTATAAAGTTTTAAACTTTACAGTTGTTTCTTATTTTAAGAATTATGAAATCTTCAGTTTCCTAAAGAGAGGAAAAATCGAAGTACATTTTTCTGATTCTTTGTGTCTTTTATGCCCACAAGAAGGATCAGCCACATGAGGACTTGTCAGAAAGAGTCATAAAAGCATTCTCTCTGACCTATTCCATCCAGTCACGGAGCAAAGACTTCAGAAGTTTTCTACTTGTAAACATACTCATCCTGGAAAGTGTGCATGCCAGGAGTGTTTTGTACTTGGCAATTAGCATGGGGGACAAACTTGATTCATAACAACATTGTGGCCGTGTTCACCTTACTACCCAGAACTATATGGCTAGATCAGAGCCTTGTCACAAGTGCCCATGGTTTGTAGGATCGTTGCAGTTGAGGTGGCATCTGGTGCTATGTGTGCAGAGGAGAATTTAGTCTTCCCACTGTTTTGTGATAAGATGAAGAGGTGGGAGGAAATCCAAGATAATAATGGAGGGTTGTATAGTGTCCTGAGATATGTTTTTAAAGGAGAAACTTCTGAGAGTTACTTGTCTCCCTATGATGAAGGAAAGTTTGGGACACAGGAAGAGCAAGCTTTAATCTGATGGACAGTTGAACAAACCACTCTTAAAATTTATCCATCACTACCCTCTGCTCAGGCTTTGAAATGTCCAAGCTTTGAAAAGCCTTGTAGATTATAGTACATTGGTAGTATCTAAGCTCTGGAAAATCTGACTGTCCTGAGGATTTCAAGGCCTCATGGCCTTCAGGAAAAAATGATTGGGTTGGAGTTCCAGGTTAGGGGTAGCCCCACTCTGGGAAACTTGATTCTAGCCAGCTTGTGACCAGGCAGGTCCTTTGCACTTAACATTGTCCACTGTGTGGCATCACTGATATGAATATGTATTGAAAATATTTAAAGGAATGTGTGGATATTGATAGATTCACATTTCTACAGCAGGTTGGAATTTAGTACAACCTCCCCAATTTTTAAATGAGCATAAATGACTTGGTTAATGCCTTATAAGTAGTATCAGATCCAGAAGGGGAAGAATCCACTTGCCCAATTTCTTTCTACCTACGTTATGTGGCATGTAGCCTCTAAGATGTTCTCTGATGATCCTTGTGTCCTGCTATTCACATCCTGGTGTGGTCCCCTCCTATATTATTCCAGAATTGATCTATTTGGCCAATAATCACCAATAATTATAGGCTACTAATGGGAAAATTCAAGGTTTCTTTTGTGTAAAAGAACTCTGACAATCTCTGATATCACTATGCATGTTTTTCTAAGACACTTTGGCAGAAAATCATTAATTTGCTAATGTGGCCAATGAAATTAACTTTGAGCTCTAAGTTTCAGATATGTTAGTGACTTGATATTTACTGGAGGTAATGACCTCATCCGTAACTTCCTAATAGATGGTTTTTATACCACATGCTCCTAAAGTAACAATCACTGGTAGCGTAGGGATGAGGGGAGGTAGAGAATGCAGAAAAATGTGGGAAGGAGTCAGCCAGTCAGTTTTCCACAACACACACACACACACGACCTCAGATACTTTTTAAATTTTCTATCTTTGGGACTATCCTATGTTTGCAAGTCAAAGTTTTACTTAAGATGTTCATTGACACTCTAAGTTTTGAGCTAGTTTTCTAAAGAGTTAGAACCAAATTGTTCACTCGGATTGATATATATGGCTATTTAGGTGACTCATTAATTCCCCAGGGAGGTATTATGGAATACTAGGTCCCTGAGATATTAATAAATATTTGGTGAGAAAATAAAGTGAGTGAGAGAAAAAGGGAGGGTAGCAAGAAAGAAATAGTTAAATAGATTCTTTGGACAAGTAATGTTGGGACAAACTGATACACAGATGGGTCTTTGGAGAATTTCTTCTTTTATGTGCCAAAATGTACAGTGATTCTCCAAGAGAGAGGTTGGAACAGTGTCCTCTGTGTTAACCTTTCTGTTTTCCTGGTACTTAAACATTCCAGTGAAGGACAAGAACACTATAGAAACTCTAGCCTGTGGGCCAATATGAACCACACCCATCTTTGCAAATAAAGTTTTATTGGAATACAGTCACATTCACTCACTGATGTATTCTCTATTTCTGCTTTCATGCCACATGACAAAGTTGAGTAGTTGTGAAGGAGTATGGCTCACAAAGCTTAAAATATTTGTACTCTATGGTCCACTACAGAAAAAATCTGCTGACCCCTGGGTTGAGTCATTTGGGGAATGTAGCATTTCCCAAAATTGATCTAAGAACTGTTTTTCAGTAAGTCATTCTGTGGGTCCAGTTTCTATATAACACAGATGAGGGAACACTGAATCAGCTCAATCTTTTCTTTGGGTCTGTGGGAGCCTCCCCTCCCTTCCCCTTAGAACCTTGAAAGCAGAATACTCTACATTGCCCTGTTATGCAGCTGCTACAGAGGTGGATTTCTGTTTCTCTGAGATGTGGAGTGGCAGATTGAGCCCAGTAGCTAAAGTGAATCGGTTCTTTGTTGTAAGATACAGCAAGATCAAGTTGAGTTACAGAGAGAGCTGCTTGATAACAGGAAGCTTATCATTTATTTACTGAGCATCCTGTTCACTGTTTTGAGTCTTGTACAGGAAGGGAGCTGGGTTACCTTGAGCTTGTGTCTTCAGGGATTTACAATTCTCTGTCTCCTTGAAGAAAGTGAGCCATGTTAAATAACAATGTGAAAATCAGGAACTTAATTTTTTTTCAAAAGAAAAAGACCTGAAGGAAGAAAAATTCTGAAACTTTTTAAAAATAAATCAAAGAATAATGTCTTCCCCCTCTGTTCAGTAGGATTCACAGAATACTGTAATGCTTTCTACAGACTTTCATTTGAGTCATGAGAAGAGTGGAATAGTTTTCTGCTAATAATATGAATTAATTAATGTATTGCTGTGTAACAAATTCCCCCCAAGTTTAGCAGCTTAACAGCAAACCTTAACTATCTTGGACAATTCCTGAGGGTAAGGAATAAGTTAACAGATGGGCTGATGGTTCTTGATCAGGGTCTCTGTTAAAGTTGCACTCAGGCCATTATCCAGGGTTGCAGTCTCTGAAGACTTGATTGGGGCTGAAGGATCACCTTTCAAGCTCACTCATGTGGCTGTTTACAAGAGGTTTCCATTTCTCACCATGTGGGGCTCTTCCTAAGGTGGCTCATAACATAGTTTCTGTAGTGACATGGCTTGGATCTATGGTGATCCAAAAATGATAAACCAGACCCAAGATTATAACTTAACTTACAAAGTGACATATCTTTAATTTGACTATATTCTATTGGCCCAATGTATCAACCTTGGTACATTGTGGAAGAGACTACATAATGGAATGAATATCACAAAGCAAGGTCTTTGGAGGCCATCTTGAAGCCTGGAGACCATATTCTGGTTATTTAAAGAGCATCCGTTGGTGAAGAAACTGGTTGTGCCCTGACTCCTTGCCCCTGGTCTAGGTAGGATACTCAGAGCCTAAGGCCCGGGTTGGGCCTAATATCAACTCTACCTATGTAAGGCCAGTGTTAGCTTCTAGAGCAGCCTTTTATAAATGAGAATAAGGTATGCCCTGTAAGATAGTTTATTTCCACCTTTTTTTAAAAAAGATTTATTTATTCATGAAAGACAGACTGAGAGAGAGAGAATGGCAGAGGCATTGGCAGAGGGAGAAGCACGCTCCCCTTAGGGAGCCCGATGTGGGACTCGATCCTGGATCCCGGGGTCACGACCTGAGCCGAAGGCAGACCCCCAACCACTGAGGCACCCAGGCGTCCCAGTTTACTTCCACTTTTTGAAAAATGATCCTAATATACCAATTTCATTACAGCAAGACATTTTACTATGTCTGCTGGAAAGGGGTTGTAATATACCAACATATGATTTTTGTGTGTGTGTTGTGAATGGCTCCCTCATGCAGTACATGCCTGCCCAGCCTACATATGTGGCTGAAGGAGCAGCACTTCTTGCAGTAGAGTTGTGTAGGTGTTAACCACCCTCACTGGACTATAAAATCTTTGAGCGTAAGAACTGAGTTTCTTCCTTCCTTCGTTTAATCATTCAATGCATATATACTAAGACATCGCTGTGTTCATAATACAATGATGGTTAAAAAACACACAAAAAACAAAGCCGGTTTTCCTAGTACTTATATTCTAGTGAGGGACATGAACAATGTATAACAAAACAAGTATATGAACAAGAGAATTTCAGATAGTGATAGGAGCTGTGAAGAACTTACAACAGGGGTTATGTCTGGTTGGCTCAGTGGTTGAGCATCTGCCTTTGGCTCAAGTCATGATCGGGGGTCCTGGGATCAAGTTCTGCATCGGGCTCCCTGCAGGAAGCCTGCCTCTCCCTCTGCTTATGTCTCTGCTTCTCTCAGTGTGTCTCTCATGAATAAATAAATAAAATAAAAAAGAGAACTTACAATAGGGTAATGAATAAAGAGTGACAGGGGATGGGTTTACATGTGGTTCTTTGGGGCAGGGTGGGAGGGCAAGGAGAAAAGAAATTCTCTAAGGAGAATTTCACCCATCTCTGCAACCCCTTACTAGCAGAGTGCTTTGCAGGTACTAGATGTGCAACAAAATGTTTACAAAGTTAAAGTATAGTGAGGGGCCAGAGAACTAGCAAATAAGAACCCTGGGAACACCACTTTGATTTCAGTAAACATATGTGGTATTTTCATGTGTAGAGACAGATGGAGTCTATTATTCTACATTTGCTTTTTGTAAGCACAACACAAAGCCTTGGTCAGGTCTCCTTAAACAAGATTCTTCTTCATCAAGGGAAATAAGACCAAGAGGCAAAGCCTATTGACCATAATTACTAAGTCAATCTTTATTACTTGGAATTGTGTTGAGATTTTCTTCTTTTTATTTTTTGTGTTGAGGCCAGCTTAGATTTCTTTTGCATTTCTGTAATAGGATGAGGACTCAATGAGGAGTAAATCATCAGGTTTCAGATTTCACGACTTGAGAAGGCAGACCATGGAGATTTTGGAGGTGGCCCAGAGAAGGGCTGTGAAATGACTGACTGGCTCAAAACTAGGGCACACAGAGAAAGATTAAGCAGAACTGGTTAATTTATTTTTTATTGTTTTTATTACAACTTTATTTATTTATGAGAGACACACAGAGAGAGGCAGAGACATAGGCAGAGGGAGAAGCATCCTCCCTGCAGGGAGCCTGATGCCAGACTCAATCCCAGGACCCAGAGATCACGACCTGAGCAGAAGGCAGATGCTCAACCACTGAACCACCCAGGAGACCCTATGACTGGTTAATTTAATCAGGAAAATAATTCACGTTTTAAAAAAAAGGAGAATATGTGAGCTGCTCATATACCTTCATGATCTGGGCTTTTATTGAAACTGGAAAGATTTGAGGTCGGTTTTTAGCTACCATTCTTTACCCAACTATGAGGATTCTCTGTAGCATTGGGAAAGTGACAGGAATAACTGGTGATGATGGTTTGGTCCAGAGTTCTGGAATCCCATAACTGAGCTCAATGATTTCTTATTAAAATGGGAGTATTTAGTCTGTGATTGTTTGCAAAGGATGGGGAGGGGAGGGACTGTTTCTTGTGTGTCTCATGGACACTAACAGTATAGGCCCTTGGTAAATGCTGAATCCATGTAGCAACACACACTGGAATACATGTTCCAGAATTCTGGGAACAATAAAAGGAAATCATGCTTTCTTTCTTTTTTTTTTTTAAGATTTTATTTATTCACGAGAGACGGGGTGGGTGGGGGGCGGCAGAGACACAGGCAGAGGGAGAAGCAGACTTCATGCAGGGAGCTTGATGGGGGACTCAATCCTGGGACTCCAGGATCACACCCTGGGCACTAAAACTGAGCCAGCCAGGCATCCCTGAAATCATGCTTTCAATAGCAGAATTGAAAAAGAGATTCCAGAACTTCAGCCTATACCCTTCTTTCTTTATCAATTTCCTTTTCTTAGCTTGCCTGGTGGGTACATTTGTGAGGTTTTTTTTCTTTGTTTGTTTGGCTTTTTTTTATCTGATAGCTCCTTATCAAGGTATGTGTGGATAGAGCCTTTACCACTTATTCTTTACAAAGTTTCTGGGCCGGGTAAGGTTTTTGAGTCAGCCCTTCAAACCTTACTTATAAAAATGTTACTGCTGTCTAGGTCCTTTGCTGTTTGGTCTTGTTTCTTGCATGATTCATCTCATTGGGGTTGGAAACATGATTTTCCATCTGAAATTAAAATCCCCAAAGTCATGTCTGTCATCCAGAGTTCAGTCTGTCTGAATGACCTGTGTTGGTTCTTGGATCGTGTTTGTCAATGACTTTTTGTGCCACGATGTTAAATGCAGATGTCTAACTGGCACCTTCCAGGACCATTTATTGGTTCTTCATTTCTCGTTCTTCAAATATACTCAAGGCCTAATGCAGGAAAGACTCCAGCTACTGAAAAATGTACATGTTTCCAAAGCTCCTTGTCTTATGCTGATAGGCAATTAGACTTGAAGGAAGCTGGCCAAGCAAAGGACAGTTGTGAATGAAGTACAGCGGCTGGCTGGCTGGCAGGCTTGCTGCAGCATCTGGCAGCCTTCCTCACTTATGAGTTGCCATTGAATTTGGTCTGCCTTCCAGGTTTCTGTGTAGCATCCCCCCACCCCCACCCTTTGTTTAATAGAACACTCTGTGTGCTTTGTCACTAAAATGTTTCACACCCTCCTCCTCCTGGGTTCCCTTCTCTGATATAAGGAAACTGGTTCTGCACAAGCCTCACAACCTGGGGATGGAAGGGAGGGAAGATGCAAAGTAGGGTGTGTATTTTTGTCTCAATGCTTCTTTGAATTCTAGCTTTTCGTGGCTTTGGTAGATCATCTAGTTCTTTTGCAGTTACCTCACAGCTTTCATGAGACATTTTGTGTGTAATAACATGTACCCATTAACAAAAGCTCTCAACTTCTGTACAGTGTCTGCCATTTTCCTTATTTCTTGCCCTCCTGACTTTAACAATTGGAATTTTCTATGAAACCATATCAGGGAACTCCCTATCTTAATATCTTGACATCTGGGCCAATGGTGTTACCCTTTCTAAGACATTATAGTAGCCATTGGGCTCTGGAATTCTATCAGTTTTTACTGCCTTTGTCCTCAGACTGTTGGTTCAATTATCATAGTCTCCTATTCATACTTTCCAAACTTGAATAGGGTTAAGTTTACTGAACCTATTAATGAATTTGATGTTTACTGATCACTTACTATATTTCTAGCATGAGAATGCCTAGTTATATGAGTAAATGAAACCCAGCCTCAACTCACTCTCATCCTCCCTTGTAAGCTTGTGGAATATACAGTCTACAAGAGAAAACTGCATTTAGAAGGCAACTATGAGAGAGTATAATAGAAGTTTTTGCTAAGAGGCAAGTGTAAATGTGCTGGAAACATAGCAAGATGGTAGCCTATTCTTGGTATTCAGGGAAGGTTTCCTAAGGGCAAGAATTGGATATCTAAACTGAAACCCTTAGGAGTCATTTAATTGGGCTGTGGTGGTTCAAGGTTCAATCTATATCAGTAGATTAAAAATTAGATTTTTTTTTTTCCTCAAGCATCTTCCCCTAATTTCCAGAAATATTTCTCTGGAGTTTGAGAGTTCATTTTATCTGTTTAGAGAAGAGTATTATCAATAATATCCTTGAATCTTCATACCTCTACTCATCATCATCCTTGTTCTTCAATGGATGCATATAGCAGTACAAGTGTGTGCTGGAAGTATTATGGGATGTTTCCTTGCTTCCAAGATTAAATATGAATCAACTGAAGAGCCTCTTAAAAATGTAAATTGCTGGATCCCACTTCCAGAGATTTGTAAATTCCTGGGGTCAAAGAATTTGCATTTTAAAGCAGCATGCCTCATTATTCTGATCTGGATACTGCTCTGATTAACCACTGGTTGCTGAGGACACTAGGATGGGGAGAAGGAGAGATATGATAAATTACTTATCTGGTTTGTCAAGTGAGTTTGTTTTCATCCAGGCTGAAATACAAACCATGCAGATGGCTAGTTCATTCAAAAAGGTAACAAGGAAACCCAACCAGATTTTGTGTTTTGTGCTATGAAACTGGATTTTTGAATATAGTCACATCCATCAGAAGCTGTGCTACCATTCTGGGGACATGGTCATGTCTTTAAAATTTGTAACTAATAATGACCATTATTTTGTTGTTTCTCTGGCCTTTTACATTTATCCTTAGCACTAGAAAGGACATGAAATGTGTGAATCACAATGGACTGCAATTACCATTACACAGTTAATTATACTTGTGTCAGTGCTAAAGAACAGTGTGACCTTTAGGAGAAAGTTAAGCGTGGGCATGGAAGTATTGTGACACTTACCAAGAAGGAAGAGTTGTACACTTCACATTGTTTTTTTTGTTTTTTCGTTTTTTTGCCTTCAAATCTACAAATGCCCATTTAATCTCCTTCCTATGTCAAGTTTCCTTAATAATTTGGTTCAGATGCTGCAGGTCACACATCTCACTTTTCTTTAAAATATTTTTTGACTATTATGCTCGTGTCTTGAATTTGATTACCATAATTTTATTTTGATTAGAAAACCAAATCTTTCAAGAAGAGATAATAAGTGTTGGTTAGGATGTGGAAGAAAGGGCACACTTGTGCGCACTGCTGGTGGGAATGGTGCAGCCGCTATGGAAAACAGTATGAATTTTGCTCAAAAAATGAAAAATAGAACTTCCATATGCTTTAGTAATTCCACTTCTGGGTATACATCCAAGAAGAAAAAAAAAAGGAAAACAGGATATGGAAGAAATATTTATAGTTGGTGTTTATTGCAGAATTATACACACTAACCAAGATATGGAACTAACTTAGGCATCTGTCAACAGATGAGTGAATAAAGAAGAGATATATTTGTTATATATAACATACATATTTTATATAAAATATATACAGTATAGTGGTAACCATATTACAATATTAGATGTAGCAACTCTGATACCTTAAACTTATGTAATGTTATATGTCAATTATATCACAATTAAAAAAAAACAAAGTTTTATTTTCCTGATAATAGGTATAACAATTATTGTTACAGTTTTAGAACCTGTGTTGTGGTTTATAAGTAGGATAAGTTATCTTCTTAATAAATGATGTCTCAAAAATTAGTCTGAGGGTGAATTCCAAAAGCTTATGATTTAAGAAGACTTGAAGAGATTTGGGCTGAAGCCCAAATTGTTGGGCTAGAAAAGCAGCCAATGGCCCCTTCCTAAAAATGCAGGGAAGCTGGGAGCTGCTATAATATTCAGGCAATGGGCTCTTCTGGATTTGTTAACTAGCATTTTCTAGTTAACAGAGGTTTCAGATATTTCTTTGGTATTTTAGATACATAACACTGAAAGCAATCAAATCTTTCCATGGAAATTCAGTGTTGCCACTATCATTAGTAATTTATGTACTCTGAAAGTGTAGAATAATTTAATTTAATAGATTTGGGGCTGGATAAGGAGGGAGCATGGAGACTATCTAAATTATTCTTATTTCACAATTAGGAAAATGGCATTAGAGAAGGTACATGGTTGTGCACTGGTAAAGTCTGATACGTTTGAAATTCATTGCTACTGCTTCTCATTGAGGGAATATGATTAAACTTTTAGTTTAATTTCCAGCTACTTATTTGATAGTGCTCCCTTTATCCAAGTTGAAATCAGAATGCTTCTCACACTGTGCTATAGAGTCCAATCCCATCAGCCTCAGTGGGGCAGGAGGGCTGATCCCGACTCTGCCTCCTCTGATGGGCAGATGCTAGAGGGAAGTTGAATTGAACAGACAGACCACAGCATTTAGCTAGTAAGCCAACCTCCCTGTGGCAGAGATTCAGGAAAGCTGTCGGGAACAGCATAGAAATTACACAGGGGTTCTGAAAGGCAGATGCAATGCAGTGATGGGGAGTATAGGAGTTGGCAGTACTAGATTGGTGTATTGATCATCCCCCAAACATATCAATCATTTCACTCTTCATGCCTCTGCCATTAAGCATCCACAACTTTCCGTAAGTGATAGAAAATGTGATTATAGTCAGTTACACAAGGAGGATTTAGGCAAAACTCCTGTGGCTGTGGTTAAGCTGCATAAGAAGACCAATTAGAGTTAGCACCTCTGCTCTTCTCTTGGCCTTTTTTCCTCACAGTCACAGAATGGTTGCTCCAGCTCCATGTAGTGTATCTGTATTTAGAGGGAAGGAATAGTGGTGGTGTAGACCCAAGCCTTATTTTTTTCCTTTTTATCAGAAGAGCAAAGGGTTTCCCAGAACTCTTTCACCTCCTGCCCCTCCAAAATTATATTTCTATTTCATTGGCCAGGAGTACAGGGAGAGAATACCGAAAAAGTGTTTATATGGGTTTTTTTCAGCCTCTGTGGTAGAACCAGACAAGAAAAATAGTGTTAAGAATGGCTGTGGATGAGCTAATCTACAGTGAATTTGTGGCATTTTACAAGCTCATGAAACTGAGCATGAAACTGGTAGCAATAATATGGTCAGGTCTTTCCCAAGATGAACAGTCTCTATGTAATAACTGACTCAAATAACCTCATTGATTAATGTGGATATTTTTATACCAGTTTGGTTTCACATAGAAGCTTAGAATAACATGCCTTATTTTCTGCTTATAGAATTAAGGCCCATATGTGGATAGCACCTTAACTGTACAAAATGCTTCACACCTATTACCATATTTGATCCTCACAAGAATACCATGACATGAAAATTATTATTCTAGTCTCATTGAAAAGAAAGTTGAGACAGAGAGAATTCAGGTGACTTGCACCAGGTCAAACAACGAGTACAAACTGAGAGTTGAATCCAGATGTTTTGGCTCTAGTGTTTATATTATTATACTTGCCGAGGAGAATGTATTTTAAAAGAAATGAAACAGAGAGTAAGTTGAGAGAGAGTCTAAGATTGTGGTAATTTTTGGAGCTGCAGACACTGAGTAATTCATTTAGAGAAACAGAAAGTGAATTCAGTTTGTGTGACAACATGAAATATTTTTTTCCTTCCCTCTTTCAGAGAACCTCAGCCAGCAAGTCTTCGGGTGCTCCTTCCTATAGCAGATGGTCCAGTTCACAGCCATATCAGGTAACAAGCTCTTTCTAAGAATCTTGATGTACTTGGTCTCCTTGAATTGTGCTTAAACGTACAGTTATTTTGTCATTGGGCAAATGTGGAGGGCATCAGGCTCTTGCCCGTTCTCACCTTGAAGTGGCCCTTTGGCAGAAGCCTGTGGACTTCCTCATTGATTACTACTCTCCACCTCGGGTCTCATGAGGGGGACAGTGACAGGCAGGGAAATGCCGAAGTCCTGCCTTCAAAGCCCTCCCCAGTGCCTGACTAATGAAGTCAACCTGGCAATTAGGAAGAATAGATTTTGCCTTGTTTTCTTCAAACAAATATTAGCCTTCTGTCCTTTCTATTCTAAGAAATTGTATATGTTCCCATGTGTGTGCATATGTATATATGTGTGTGTGTATGACATACAGTGTCTCTAAGAGTGCATACACTAATATATCTGAAAATGTACTAATACTACAAACAATAACTTTTTTGCTTTGTTACTCAGGGCGATTAAACTATCCATTCAGATCAGACAATGCTGAATGTAATTTAACCTCTTTTGGGGGAAGTTAAGCCAGCATAGCACTGTTCTGTCTCTCTGTGTAAACAAAACAGTATTTTTTGCTTGGTGAGCCATTTTCACAGGTGACTCATGGGGTTCTTTTTGAAACTGCACATGGTGAGAACACTAACTTTATACTCTAAAAACTGGGTAGGGCTTGAATTCAAGCTGCCTTCTTCTAGTTATGAGACCAACAAGAAATTTTGTTGTCTTTTGCTCTATTGGTCAGAAGTCTCTGAGACTTTTCAGGTCACTTGGGCAGGCTGCAGTGACTAGCAGATGCACGTTATCAATGGTTTATATTCACGTTTTCTCCCGTGTATTATTGACTCTCTGTAGACACTTAGTATTGGTGATAATTTACTCCAACATTAACATAATGTGAGCAGTCTTTGTATACTCCCTTTCATCCTTCACAATTTATTTGTAAGAAATTGATACTTATCAACACAAATATTAATTTAATAAGAGAAAAAGAAATTCTTCCATTATGCAATATTTTATCACAGTCTATTTTTTCTTAAAGATTTATTTATTTATTTATTTGAAAGAGAAAGAGATATCATGCATGAGAGAGAGAGAGAGAGAGAGAGAGAGCGCACATGTGCACACATTGGGGGGAGGGGCAGAGGCAGAGAGAGAGGAACTTGAGATTCCATGCTGATAGGGAGGCCAGTGTGGAGCTTGATCTCACGGCCCTGAGATTATGACCTGAGCCAAAACCAAGAGTTGGTTGCTTAACTGACTGTGCCACCCAGGTGCCCCACAGTGCCTTTTTTTATATTGATTGGTTGGTGAGAAAAAGTTGAGGTGATGGTTCTGCCTCCATTGGCATCAGCATTGCATGGATGCTGTGGTTTCTGTTAACTTTGGAAGGATATACTGCTTTGTTGAGCTAAGAAAAAAGGTGACCCAGAAATATGGGCAGTGGTACTGGTTTAGGGAGATTGTTTCGAATAGCCAGTTTTCTTTTACTTCTTCCACTTCCTAAAAATGCACACTGGGTTTTAATCAGTGTTTTTGATATCTATTCTCATACCTCTCAAAGACTGGGTTGAGCAAGTCACAGGTCACATCTCTGCACTCACCCTAAAGATGGAGAGTGGTTCTAATCTAATCTAGGAAAATGAGACACAGAGATTAAGTTGTCCAAGGTTATGTGATTTCAGTTGGTCTACAATTCCCTGATTTTCCCCCACAGAACTTATTCAGTCTTGTAAGCCAGTACAATCATTTTGAGATTTTCCATTTTGAGATTTCCACCTTTTCCAGTGTGTTCTCTGAATTCTTACCCGTCTATGAAATACAGGAGCAGAAGAGCTACCAAAAATGGGTTTCATTTTTGTCTTCTCATCTTTTGAAAGAAATGTGGTTATATTGGCAGACTTTCAATCTTAACAGTGCCATTTTGATTAGAAGGCTTAATTTGATGGTGTTTCCAAATGGTAGCCTGATAAAACTGATATTGGTGATATCTCTTTTGTATTGAGGATCCCCTTTAACCGTAACTAAAAGGAGCAGTACATTTTTTATATTAGGTAAATTTCCTTATTGTGCTGATCATTTGTTGGTTTGCTTTCAGATCTACTCCATGGGCATCTCTTGCCATCTGCTTTCCCAGGCTCCCTTGTTAACTGACTACTAAATAGGTTCTCCCAGTTGGAGGCATCATTTACAGGTTGGAAAGAGAAAGGGAAAAAAACAGGATGTTTCTCCCCCCTGTTGCTTGCTTTGGGCAATGTATCTCCATGTTCTGATGAGCCTCTGTGTGGATTCAGCTACGATGAGGCAGCCCTGGATTCTGGCCACTATGTACGCTGTCTGTGTTCCCCCATAGCTTCAAGGGCAGTGGCTGTGTTCCTCATTCTTCCCTGTCTTTTTTCACTTTCCTAATAGCCCTATGACTAGTTCCCTGTATTAAATTCCTTCTCTTTGACTGCCTGGTATGGGCTCTCTTTTTCCAACAATTTTTTGTTTTCTGATTGATATACCAATCATGACATGATGCACTTTATTCTTTTGTCATGTAACAGTGGGTTTTAACTTTAGAAATATTATGTGAATATTTACAGGATCACCAGATTTGCAGCTGCTGAAAACTGAGGTTTATTCTATTGAGCTGGCCTAGTGGATGATAATCCTTTTATACCCCTATCCTACACAGAATAATTATTCCTCTTCTTTGTCACTCATGAGCTAATCCTTCTCTTCTAAATTTGTGTTTATTACAAAAACCTTTGTCTTTCATGTTTGCAATATAATAGGCTTATTGGCTTCAGTCTTTGAAAATACCTGCACAGATTTTCAGCCTGAAGTTGAAAGGACCATGGTAACTCCATCCTGGATTCCAGCTTTATGTCTTTTTCTGATTTTTGGCATCAGCAGAACAGTTTAGAAAAGAAATTATCATAGATTTATATTCACTAAGAAAAGTAGACCTTTTTCTATTTGTCTTTGTAACACCTTTTATAGATGTCAGATGGATACAAATATAGCTATTGTAATGAGTGAATTGGTACAGATAGATAACTGCTCATTTGAGAATTAATATCATCACCATTCCTTCTTCATTATTATCATCATATCTAACATTTACTGAATGCTTACTCTGTGGTGTCTGCTAATTTCTTGTCATGCATCATCTCATTTAACCCTCTCAATATCTCTGTGATAAGGAGACAATATTTTATAGGTGAGAGAATTGACAACTTGAACATTTAATTAACTTATCCAGTGACATAGGGTTGATTCTGTTACATTCTAGCACCCTAGGCTTTTTTTCCTGTCAATTTAATTATACTTATTATTTTAAAAATTTCTAATTTAAATTCCTTTTTTTTTTTTTATGATAGTCACAGAGAGAGAGAGAGAGAGAGAGAGAGAGGCAGAGACACAGGCGGAGGGAGAAGCAGGCTCCATGCACCAGGAGCCCGATGTGGGATTCGATCCCAGGTCTCCAGGATTGCGCCCTGGGCCAAAGGCAGGCGCCAAACCGCTGCGCCACCCAGGGATCCCTCTAATTTAAATTCCAATTAATATACAGTGTAATATTAATTTTAGGTGTACAATTTAGTGATTCAACATTTCTGCACAATATCCATTGATCTCACAGCAAGTGCACTCTTTAATCCCCATCACCCATTTAACCCTGTCCCTCCACCTGCTTCCCATCTGGTAACCATCAGTTCTCTGTAGCCGAGAATCTCTTTCTTAGTTTGCCTTTTCCTTTTTCCTCTGTGCTTGCTTGTTTTCTTTCTTAAATTCCACATATGAGTGAAATCATATGGTATTTGTCTTTCTCGGACTTATTTCACGTAGCATAATACTCTCTAGTTCCATTCACTTTGTTGCAAACGGCAAAATTTTATTTTTTGATGGCTGAGTAATATTCCATTGTATATATACCACATATCCATTCATAAGTCGATGGAGACTTGGGCTGTTTCCATAATTTAGCTCTTGATAATGCTGTTATAAACATTAGGGTGTATGTATCCCTTTGAATTAATATTCTTATATCCTTTGGGTAAATACCTGGTAATACAATTGGTGGATTGTAGGATAGTTCTATTTTTAACTTTTTGAGGAACCTCTATACTCTTCTCCAGAGTGGCTGCACCCTAGTCAATTTACTATTGTCCAATAGTGGGCAATACTATCTCCCTGAAGTTTTTAGACTAAGGCCACTGAAAACCATTTTCACCAATACTTCTGTTTTGTACTGATCAGAACACAACTTTTCGGCCTTTAGGTACTATTTGTACTCTGAAATTATTTTTGCACAGTTAACTTTGTTGAAACAAGTGCTTATATCCATTCAAGTATAGGTTGGTCTTTTTGCAAATAGCCAATTTTCAAAACATGGATCTTAATGTATTCATTAATAGGTTGTTTTTTAAAAAAAAAAACCCCACAGATAGATAGATGATAGATAGATAGATAGATAGATAGATAGATAGATTTATTTATTTATTTATTGCACATGCAGGGGGAGAGGGACAGAGGAAGAGGAGAGAGTGTTTCAAGTAGACTTCACACTGAGCCCAGAGCCTGACTGAGGACTCAGTCTCATGACCCTGAGATCACCACCTGAGAGAAAACCAAGAGGGAGCTGCTTAACCAACTGCACTGCCCAGATGCACACACACCATTTGCTTAAGATGTACTAATTTGGTGTTTTATTTGGACTGATTTTAGAACCTATTTGTAAAAAAAAAAAAAGTATTTTCCAATGCTTTCAGTTTGTAAGGAATGCACATAAAGTTTTATATGCTTATAAATATCTATGAAATAAAAGTCATTTTGAATTGAATTTTGAATAAGTGTACAGAAATAAGAATGGTGACTGGTTGACTGTTATCTTCATATCTGAAACTGAAATTGGATGTTTTTATGAATATTATGTACTTCTCTTTAGAAAACTTTTTTATTTCCCATAATATCTTATATCTCCTATTCAGCACATTCCTTATAAATATGAAGTTGGTATCTTCATATGAGTTAGAAATGGAAAGATTTTCCTTTGGATCCAATCCAAGCATTGTGTCTTAAAAGCTTAGTATAAAGTTTTGGTCAATAATAGTCAATCGATTGGCATCTTTTTAGCCCTTTAAACTTTGTAACTTTGTAAGCTTTGTGTTTAGAGTTGTCCTTCACAGGTGAGAATATTAAAATTCATCTCATTGAAAAGATAACTTGTGAAATTTAGGAAAAGATGAAGTATGTTAAGGAGTGACCATTTACGGAAGAGAATTCAACCAGGTATCCCAGCGTCATTTTCTAGCAGCAAATAGACTTAGCAGAAAGCAAGGCTGACAGCAGAAGTTTTGGTTATCTGGAAGTGTTGCTGTTAAATGAGGGAAGAAGAGAACAATGGGTTGTTTCACTGTGTTCATGTGGAAAGAGAAATTAACTGGGTGCAATCCTCTTATAAAAACCTACAGTGAGTATCTTTCCTGGAATGTCTTATATAATTTTTCATACTTGTATATGAAAATCTCTATACTTAGCATGTAGTAGGAGCCCATGAAGTATTTGTTGAATGAATGGAATGAATTATATGACATAACAGTAGGGATAGAATGAGGAAGAGAGGACTTCAAATCCATATATATATTTTTTTCTCTTTTCTCAAAATCATTAGTTTCTACCTTCTCCTTAACTGAGGGTCACATCAAAGCTGATAATTGTGAGTTGACTGAGGTAAATGCATTTCACCTCTTCTCTGCTGTTAGTCCTGATGACAAGCATTGTGGTAGGAGAAGTACAGGCTGCCAGAAGGCAGGAGAGTCCACACTCTGAGTCATTGGTCAATCTGATGCTATGCCTTTATGTAATCTATATTACGCATTTGAGACTAATGTGGTTGCCCTGAGATTTCAGTGATGAAACACCAATGTTGGGAACATATGTTTGGTTGCTTGGTGCTCTGGGGTCCTTGGAGGCAACTGTAAACTTCCAGTTTACTCTCGTTCAGGATTCTGAACAAAATTGACCCCCTTTATCTGTGTGTGCATTTATCCAACTTTGCAATTTAAGTACATAGAAAACATTGCATGTTATATAAAATTATTATAATGCTCATCAACCAGAGACTACAAGAAACACACATGTGTTAAAACAAATTTAGAATTGTTGCTTGTTGTTGCTTGCTGCTCTAGAGCAGACAGCATAACATGCAGAATGAGGGTAAAATCTGAGTGTTGTTCAGATTGAGTGTTGTTGGGTGGGACTTATTGAATTTATGGAATTATTTATTATTCAAGGCTTCTTAGCACCTATACTTAGAAGTCCCATGGTGTCACTTCACTGCTCTCCACTGAGTCATAGGGCCAGCTAAACTGGCCTAATACATTTATATTTATTTATTATGGAATTTAGGCTTGGGTTAGATGATTTTGGTGAGAGATAAGGAAGTAGGATTTGTTTGGGATCGACTACTGTTAGGAAGTAGGGGTAATTATATAATTGGATATCTTAATAATTCTATCCAGAAGATGGGATCAATGGAGCAAGGCTAAAGATGTAGGTGATAAAGAGGCAGCAGTCACATTTGCTACCTGGCTGAAGGAGATGTGTAGTCACTTTTGTGATTTGGACAGTGGTCTTGTTTTTCTCTCTGCTTGGATGTAGTTATGGAGCAGCCTTGTTTTTGTCTTATTCAGTAAAGTTTAGGGTTGTGAAGTAACATGGTCTAATCTGATGTTTATATTCTATAAATTATTTCTGTTAAGTAGAGAAATTCTTGGCCTAGATGCTAATGCCAGGGTATCTACTTTAGACAGCTATATTATAAATATATACAGACACACAGATATGTATACACACATATATACATATATATGTATATGTAAAAACACACAATTTATATGATTGTACATATAAAATGGAGGACCTGTACTATCTTCCCTGATTGTTGCATTCCTCCTGATACTTGCACTCATATATTTGAGAATTTGTCCAGAATAGCAACGTGGCAACATTCTTAACTAGAGTTGACATCCAGTTGGCATCCTAGCAGTATAAATCCAGAGATCAGGGAAGATCTGCAATACCAATTCTTATGCATTTGCAAACTGTCATGTCCCATTTACAGGTTTCTTTTTTTAAAAGGATAAGGCAAAAACTGTGGAAAAGAGAACTTGACATAATATAAACTCATAAATTTGGACTTGCATTTGAAAATGGATTATTCAGAATGTGGAAAATTAGGGTCTGATTAAATGAAATACCTGATTAATGATGGCTTGTCTCCAAAGATGGTGCCACAGTTAACCATGCCTCTTAGTACTCCCACCTTTGGGTTTTTTCCTCTCTTTGGAGCTTAGCTGGCCCTATGACTCAATGGAGTGCAGTGAAGTGACACCATGGGACTTCTAAGTATAAGTGCTAAGAAGCCTTGCAACTTTTGTTTTGTGCTCTTGCAATACTTGTAGGAGAAGCTGACTGCTTTGTAGAAGCCCAACTATCCTTAGAATGCCATGTTACATAGAAGCCCAAGCTAGAATTGTGGAGAATCTGTGTGGAAAGAGAGATACCCAGCCAGCTCCCAGCTGTTTCAGCCATCTCAGCAGAAGTATCAGATTTTTGAGAAAAAATGCCTTCAGTTGATTCTAACCCTAGCCACCATTTGACTGTAATTGCACAAAAGACTCCAGCTGAAACAACCCAGTTGAGCTTAGGTAGTAGTTTGTTATACAGGAATAGATGACCAAAACAAACATTCATCTTAAAATAAGTATTACTATTATCCATAGCCAATGACTAGGAAAATATTGGCAGTTAAAAGGTCAGCTATGTTGGTTTGAATGGATTGTTAATACTCATTTGAATTAATCATGGCTCTTCTATGAAAATGAATAATGTTTAGCATTTGAAAAGAGATAGAGGGGATCTCTGGGTGGCTCAGAGGTTTAGCGCCTGCCTTTGGCCCAAGGCGCGATCCTGGAGTCCCGGGATCAAGTCCCGCGTCGGGCTCCCTGCATGGAGCCTGCTTCTCCCTCTGCCTGTGTCTCTGCTTCTCTCTCTCTCTCTCTCTCTCTCTCTATGTCTATCATGAATAAATAAAAAATTAAAAGAAAAGAGATAGAAATTTCACCCTATAATCTTCTTTTCATTATTAATTTGTTGAACAAATATTTCCAGACATATCAATGATGCTTTAATTCTCATTTAGTGTGAAGCTCAGATTCTAGGATTCTAGGATTGAAGACCTCAGAAATCCTGAGCAGTACTTTCCTTGCAGTGTCCAAAGGAGTGGTTAGGATATAGTAGAAACAGTATGACTAGGTGAATATCCTAGTCATAAATGATTATATTCCATTTGATCCCCTCTGAAGTCATTTGCAAACTGTCATGGTTGCCATGTCGCAATTTTCAGCTAATGAAATAGTAGTGGAAGTGATGTGTCACTCATGTTTTGAGACGATGTGTGATTCTCTAGTCTCTATTGCCTGACACAGGGATAGAGGAAGCCATGTGTTCCAGATAGCACAATTACTGGGTAGCAAAGTCTCCACTGGCCTAGATCCCTTGGGTGAGTGAGGGGAGCAGAGTGCCTTGTTAATCCTTGACAGGCAGTAGCTGGAGCCAGAAATAAGCCTTAGTTGTTCCTAAGCCACTGAGATTTGGAGTTAATTTAGATCTGTAGAACCGTCTAACCTCTTGTGACTAATACAAGAGCTTTAATTTCCCATAAGTTCCATCACATCCATCCCAAGTCATTCAAAATCAACTTTGCAATCTAAATAAAAATAATGCAATTTCTAAGTAAACAGAGCTTTAAGACAGAATTTCTGATTTTTTTCTCCAATTAGATTTATATCCCTAAATCCCTTAATATAGAAATTCTGGCAATAACACTGTTTTTTTACTTGAGTAATTTGAGAACACTTGACACTAAAATCATTCTTAAATCAAGTTGTTTTCCTATTTATTTTTCAAAGTATTTTTATAGCAAATTGTTAATAAAATAATTTATTAGAAGATTTAAGGAATATTTATTCAATGTAATATCAACAAAAACACCTAAACTGTTTTTTTACTTTTAAAAATGGTTGTTATGAAATTTCCAAATATGCATGAAAGTAGAGAGAATAGTGTAATGAACCTCATGTACTCATCTATCCAGGTGCAACAATTATCACCATATGGGCAGCTTTTCAAACATAAATTTTGGCTACCTAAAATTTTATTCTGTTTTGATCATCCTTTCAAAGGTAAGATAATAACTACCCTTTATCCTTGATTCCAAAAATAGATTTGAATTTTCTGTGAACACACTTTGTGGTCATGATCATTATCTTCTGTATTTTTTGCCACCTTTGCCCTGTAGGAATAACTTTAGAATGGTTTGCTAGAATAGCTTATTTATAGAGTGACCATTTCTCTCTGTTTGACTGGAGAGTTACAGGTTGCACCTGTGGTCTTCAGGTATTCATAGCATCCCCTGTTCCCTTGTCGAGTTTGTCCTGTTTTTGCCTTTTTCCATTCCTCAGAGTTGGATTCTATGTCTTGCCATGCAAGACCAAGACAAATCTAAGCCAGTCATAATCAGTGAAACCTTATCTCAACATCTGTGTTTGCTTGCAATATCTTCAGTGTCTGAAATGTCTTTGGTGACCATAATGGCCTACCTAGGACCAGCTACATAATTTGTAGGGTCTGGTGCAAAATGTGAAAAATTATTCAGAATTTCAAGATTGTGACAGCAAAGCATTAAACCAAGTATGGGACCCTGTGCTTGAAAACAAAATACACAACCTACGTATGGCAGCAAAAGTGGCACACCCATGAAACCAGCCCTGGGTCTACCACTCCCACTCCCCACCCTTCACCTAGTTCCCCATGTTCACCAATTCCAGGCCTGCATTCTTGCACTAAACCCTCTGCTGTAGTCTGCAGCAGAGGTTGACTTATTCTCTAATCCCTCTGTATGGGTCGGAACATTGGCTTATCTGTTGTTACCATCTAATGAATATTTATAATTACTAATGAGTGACAGAGCCAGAATTCCAACACAAAGTTGCTTGATTTCTAAGCAAATTATCATAACCTTCTGTTATTCTGACTCTAAGTCTTCCTAGCCTAGCTAACTTTGGACAGAGCTCTCATCCTAGTCTAAGATTCCAAGGAATTGAGTATAGTCATTTATGAACACATATCCAGGAAACAAGATGCACTTTTGTTGCTCTCTGTGTTCTATCAGTCAGCCAGACCTTCTCTCTGACATGTGTGCTGGTTCATCTGTACCTTCTTTCTTTCCACATCCCTTCTCCCTAATTATTGTGCTTACCGAACAAGCCTAAGCTTAAACTTTGTGTATCTCCTGGGCTAAACTCTGCATCTAGCTTAGTTTTACCATCTACTCTTAAATTTTCTTTTCTATCTCACTGGTTGCAGTGTGCCTTGAGCCTGAGCTGGTTTCCTCCAAGAACATTTGGAGTTAAGTGGAACATACAGATTTTAAATGGGGGTGGAGGGTGGGGTTAGCATGCTCAATCATCACTGTTGTGTTTTCTCCAGTACCAGTTTTTCGGTTTGTGGAATTAACTTCTGTCTTTCCAATTACCTTTAGTATTACTGAAATTCATATCTGCTCTAAGAAGTGGAATTAAGAAAAGGGAACCCTTGTGCACTGTTGGTGGGACTATAAATTGGTACAACCACTATGGAATATAGTATGGAGGCTCCTTAAAAAGTTAAAAAGAGAAATACCATGTGATCTAGCAATTCTACTTTTGGGTATTTACCTAAAAGAAATGAAACACTATCTTCAAAAGACATCCACAACCCTATGTTCATTGTGGCATTGTTTACAATAGTCAAGAAATGGAGAGAACCCAAGTGTCCATCAGTGGATGAATAGATAAAGAAAATGGGGTACATATATATGGTACATATATTCAATCATAAAAAAGAAAGGAATCCTGCCATTTGCCATAACATGGATGGACCTTGAGGGCTTTCTGCTATTAAGAAAGGGAGGAAGAAAGGAAAAGTAGGAATGGAAGGAAAGGAACATAGGAAGGAAGGAGAAAATGAAGGAAGAAAGAGGTGAAACTGAGATTGTTCTTGCACGATGGCCATTTTCTTCACATAGTTTCAAGTTTTATTTCAACTCGAAAATGAATAATTCTAGCAAATGTTATTGAAAACAAAGTTGGGAGAAATAGAAGAAAGAGAAGAAAATAATTTAAATAGTGCCATTGGTTCTGCCTGACTTTCTCTTTAATAAGCATAAGCCCTGGTGAAATGAGTTGCTGTATCTCACATTACCATTACTCAATATGGCTCAGTTACCAGAGACCCTACATGAAGTGACCATCATGCTGCCTTCTGTGTGATTTTACTGCTCAAAATGCATTATTTTTGTATAATATGGCTCATAAATGCAAACCATCCATCTTTGGATACTAAAAGAGAAAATCTGTTTCATCTTTGGAAGAAAAGAGAAGTTGTTGGATGTACTGAGAAATATGTATTGATATCCAGTATGATGCCTTACTAAGGAACTTTCAAGTGTAGTTTTGAAGGCATTCGATATTTTGACTTACATACAGACTGTGGAACATAACCTCTGTTAAGATAGGTCTCTGATCACTTCAATATAAATATATTTATTCAGTCAAAAGAACCCACTTGGATTAAAACTCCTATGAGTTTTTTGAAGATAGTTGTTAGTGGAAGAGAGGTCATTGATGGAACTGTGTTTGGCAGCCAAATATTTAACTACTTTGTTTAAGGAATAAGCTCAGATTTCTTCATGAGTCTTTTGTATTATAATAAAGAGTGGGGTTGTTGTAAGATTATTAAAATGTATCATTAATATTGAAATAAAAAATGAGGTGTGGAAGCAGTGAGGCTCTTATACTCTTTTTATATTTGTTCATTTAATCATAAATGGAGATTATAAAGCACCCGTTACTGGATTACCAGTGAATTGGCTATTATGGGAACATTGGTAAGTATTACAGGCCACTTGAGGATAAACAGTTAATGAATAACGTTTCGCTGTGGGAAGAAGTCATAAGTTGAACAAGAAGAGATTGCTGGTTTGTCTGATGTTAAGCCATGATATACAGTCACCCAGAATAGGTGACTCCTTCACTACCACCTTAAGGGAAGCATGGCTACAGCAGTGGTCAGTGGTGCTCTTTAAGATAATCTGTGGACTTAAGACTTATTGAGGTCCTCAATGGGATAAATGTGGAGACATCTTGATGTTTTTTGGGACTGTGGAAAATGAAACAAGTTAGGGAACCCAGTGGTCTTACTTCACCATGATCCACTTATCAATAAAATGCCCATTGGAAAATTATATATGAATGCCTGAGATACAGAAGCCTTCTCTGCTCACATCAAGCAGGGGGAAAGCTAGAAATAAAGAATAAAAGCCAAGTAGTCGTTCTTAGAAATTAGCTATTATAGATATCCTATCTATGTCACTAGCTTGATCTTGGGAATGCTACTGAATCTCTCAGTCCTGTTTTCCTTACCTATAAAATGGGGGAAAATATAACAGCTAACTTATAGGATATTGTAAGTATTAAGTGATACAGTAATACTAAGTGTGATAAAGCAGCAGAATCCCTAGAAATTTGGTTTTCTATGTAAAGCATACCATAATGATAGGCAAGTCATTTCCACAATTTGGTAATAGAATTGTATTTCTGTGCTTAGGGACTGTGATCTGAACAACCACTCATGCCCATAGAGCTAAAGCTTCTATGCAGACAGCCAGAGATTTAGACCAGCATTTATTTGTCACTATTGACCTATAGGTCAAATTAAGTGAATCTTTAGTATGATGGTCATATTAGGTCTAGATACTACTTTTAGTATCATATTAGGTCTGATTACATTAGGTCTGCTACAGAGCATGTCTCCAGGGTAGGAATGTTTGATCAATTATGTTTATATTTGTAACTGAAAAAGGAACCAAAAAAATCTAATCTGTTGGTGAAACTTAAATAGGTGATGCTCCGGATACCTGGAGAAAATCTCTCAACCCCAATACTTAATATCATTCCTAGAGCTTATGTTGGCAGAGTTGGCACTTCTTTAAATGGCCAAGTTGAACATTATAAGCGTTATATGTTCTAATTTATATAAAATGTATTAAATTGCATTTGCATCTCATACTAAACATACTACTTTTTTATAAACACTTGGAAAAATTTTCATTTGTTTTTGCAATCATTTGACTACAAGAGCAAATACAATTGATGAGAGGCTGTCATTCTTGACAATTATTTTACATAGATGAGCATTCTTGCAAAATGAGAAAAATTAAATCTATAAATTATTTTCAAATGCAATGATATTTTAGAATAACTAAATTTAACCACTTATGAAGTATCTCCTTTTAAGTTTTATAGATTTTTGTGGTGTACATTTTGTAGATTTTGTTTTATAATTTTGTTTTCATATTTTGGGACCAATAGCTTGGTTTTTCAGTTCTCATTTTTGCAAGGCCTGAGAAAGGTCATAAGCCTTTGATACTGCATCTACTGTTCTTAATGGATAAAATGACCCTGCTGGTGACCTGTTTGAGAATAAGATGCAGGTTTATGCCAATGCAGGAAAAATATAAGTTGAAGGTTAAGCAGTTTGAACCATCATAAAAGTAAATCTGGGCCTTTGGTTTCATTTTATATATCATGGTCTTTGTTTTAATGCAAGCCCTGTACTCCCATTGTCCAGATATACTTTCAAATTAAAATTGTCTTGGATTTTTAGAAAGTTAAAATAGCACATATTCCATATACTTCAAAACAATCCTAAAAGGGTTTCAAGCCACATCCTTAATCAATCTCATTAGCACTTCTGCAGTGAAACTTATGAATATTCACCCAGTGGGACTAAATAAATAAAAAGCTTCAAATTAGTTCAGGTCAGCTTTTACCGCCAAATCTGTTTATGTCAGATGAAGTTTTTCTGTCAAAACGACTTATGGAAAATCTTTTCCTGCAAGCCTCTTGAATTTCAGAACACTGCTAGGAATTACAGACTCGTGACCTATATGCTATTATGCGCACTAGGTGACTTTATTTGATTTATGAAGTAAAAAGAGAAGAAATTAACATCCCCAGTTGGTGACCGGGCAAATTGGGATATACAGTTAAACAGATGACAGTTTTCAGATGATAGAGCAAGTAAGTCAAAAAATGGAGGTGAAATCAGAGTGCTCGGCCATCACACCCCAAGGATCTTCTCAAATTTGTTAGGGCCTCCGTGGTTATCCAAACAGCTGTTTCACTTGCACCTTGCTTACTCCATGATGGCAGGTGTCTCCTTAGACAGGACTCTGGAGCTTTTCAACACAGCAGTGCTGGCTGCACCTTTGTCAACTCTTAATACATTGGGGTACTGGTTATGAAATTGCTCAAAAAGAAAGCTCTAATGCTTAGACATCAAAATATGCATGTGTAACATTTGTCAGGATGAGCTAAATTAGGTGTATCTGCTCCTTGCAAGGCCCATCTTGTAGGAGTCAGGAGAACTGAAGCAAGCTTCCTGCTCTATCTCCTCCCAGCTCTTAAAATTTCCTGCTCTGTTTCACTGAAGCCACATATGCCAGTACCCAGGGCAAATTTTATTGCTGCAGCTGTTTTGCTGGCCTATTTTTGTCAGTGCAGAGGTTAGTTTCAGAAGTGATGGCTTAAAATAATTCACCTCATGTAGTCTTCTTGGACATCCAAAACTTGAATTATTTTCACAACACCTGAGGACACTGAGAAGGCAATTTCATCACTCGTATCTTTAGCAGAAAGCCAACATTAGAATGCAAGTTTTCTCTTTATGCACAGGCATTCACTCATTCCTTTACTTGTCTGTACATCCAGGAAGCATTATCAAAATTCTCATAGTGAGCTAGTTGCTAAGAAGGTCATATGTAGATCACTGGACAGCTGTCTCTGGAAATATGGTAGGGAAATAATACTTTTCCTCACTGGCATAGCAGAGTCATAAATTAGCCTAAGTAGTCACAATTTTCCAAATAGAGTGAGTCAAGGCATATATTTTTTTTTTTGTAATAGCCACATAATAAGCCAGTCGTGGTAGTTAAATATTGTAGTGGCAGCATTGGGCTTTGGCAACAGGTGGCTTGGATTCAAGATCTGGGAAATTTACCAGGCTGGCTGGTGTGGAGAAGTTACCTATACCATACCTGGTGTACGTTGGAGAGACACCTGACTTTTGGTTTTGTTGTCTAGGAAATGAGAGTGATAGTGTTTTGCTGTGGATCTTGATGAAGCCATGCAGGTGTGTTAATTGAAGCTGATGGTGGTATAAACAGTAAATAGTTTCCTTTGCTTCCATGGCTGTCCTCTGCCCAATTCTGTTGTATCTCCCTCTTCTCTCTATTGCTGAGAGATCCTTTAACTTTTTACTGCCCTTAACAGTAAGGACAGTGTTATTTTCAGGCATCAAAATATTCTAGTCTTCTTTTTTAAAATATTTTATTTATTTGAGAGAAAGAGAGTGTGTGTGTGCACAAATCAGGGGAGGGGCGGAGGGGGAGAGTGAGAATCTCAAGCAGACTCTGTGCTGAGCACAGGGCTTGATGTAGGGATTGATCTCATGACCCTGAGATCATGACCCTGAAATCACAACCTGAGCCCAAATAAAGCTTTGAACGTTTAACCAGCTGAGCCCCCTGGTGTCCCCAGTCTATCTTTATTTAAAACTTTACATTAGATAACCACTAGAAGAGAAGATATTTCAAATATATATATGACAAATGACTCATATCCAAAATATATAAACAACTTCTGCAAATCAGTGAGGAAAAGACAATCCAATAGAAAAATGAGCAAAAGACTTGAACAGACTCTTCATAAAAGAAGATAGGTATCCCAGAGGCTTAATAAATAGATTAAATGGTGCTTAAATTCATTAGTTACCAGAAAAAAATGCAAATAAAACATACAAGGGATACTACTACATAGCTACCAGAATCGTTAAAATAAAAAGACAGAAACTACCATGTATTGAAAACAATACGGAGCAAAAGGAAATTTCATTCAACTGCCAAAAGGAATATAAAGTGATTTTCCCAGTGTGGGAAGAAAACTCTTTGACACTATATGTTAAAACTAGACATAAGCATATACCTGCAGATTCACTCATCATCTCATACCCAACCGAATTACATACGTTCTCAAAAGGCATCCCATCCTCAGGAATGTTTACAGCACTACTATCCACATGAGCCCACAAACTAGAATCTGTGCAAATTCCCATACAATCAAATATTATATGACAATGCAAATTAGTGATTTACACAGCCCTGGGCAGGAACATGGATAAATACCATAAGTATAATAGTGTGTGAAAGAAGCCATCCCCCAAAAGACTACATATTCTCTAATTCAATGTATCCAATGTACAGAAACAGGAAAAAACTGGTCTATAATATTAGAATTTGTGCTTTGGGGGAGATTATAATTGGAAGGGGGCAAAGAGACTCTTGTTTCTTTGTTAGGTGCTGATTTCATAGCATGCTTGGTTTGTGAAGATTTATCAAGATTTATCACTATGCACTCATGATTTGTTAACTATATGTTTCTATATGTTATATTTCAGTAAAATTGTCTTCTTTTCCCCATATCTCTGGAATATTTTTTTTTACTTATCCTTCACTTTGCTTTTTTATACGTTTTCATATCACCTACCCATTCCTTTTGCATTCCTGTTATTATTAACACTGCTTGGGATCCCTGGGTGGCGCAGCGGTTTGGCGCCTGCCTTTGGCCCAGGGCGCGATCCTGGAGACCTGGGATCGAATCCCACATCAGGCTCCCGGCGCATGGAGCCTGCTTCTCCCTCCGCCTGTGTCTCTGCCTCTCTCTTTCTCTCTGTATGACTATCATAAATAAATAAAATTTAAAAAAAAAAAGAATTGGCTTTAACCCACATTTAAAAAAAAAAAAAAAAAAAACACTGCTTGAGCCTTGGGAGTCTATAGTCTAGAAGCGTAGGGAGACCTGTACCAAAGGAAGCTCTTCTTTGCCCCCACCTCTATGCCATGTTTCACATATCCAGGCAGAGCTCTCTTTACAGCCTTGTCTCTGGCCCCTAAAAGCCACTTCGAGGATTCCTCGACATGATATACCTGGCTAGGCAGGTGTGTGGCGTTGTTGGAGTTCTACAGCCCACCCACCTACCTGACCTGGAAGAAATCATGACATGGGCTTACACAAGACTTTTGAGAAAAATTCAAAATGTAATGTATAATCCAATCATCCATAATCAGAATATAAGCAATTCTTTACATCAGAAAACATGCATTCTTCAACAAATTAATTGTAAGCTGAAGAGAAGCATGGTGTGGGTTCTATGAATTAGAGAATACTTAGAAGGGATATTAAGTTAAAACAAGGAGGAAAGAATAAATTATCATGTCTAGGGATACATGTTTGATAAAATTATTTTTAAAAATACAAAAAATGATTATTGTACCATCAGAAGAATAGTTGCTTGCTGGGTGTGTGGGTGGGGAGAGTGGGTTGTGATTGTGATGGGGCCCATGGATGGAACTTTTGGAGTACATTGGTGTGATGGTTCATTCTACGTGTCTAGTTGCCTAGACCACAGCACCCAGATGACCTGTCAAACATTATTCTATTTCTCTGAAGGTATTTTTCTGATGAGATTAGCATTTAAATCAGTAAACTTCAAATAATCTCAATTACCTCCCATAATATGGATGGGCCTCATCCAATTAACTGAAAGCCTTAAAAAAAGACTTCCCTCCCTCAAAGAAGAGAGAATTCTCCCAGAAGACTGTCTTCAGTCTTGAACTTCAGTATCTACTCTTCCCTAGGCCTCTAGGCTGCTGCCTTGCCCTGCAGAATTTGGACTTGCCAGATTCCAATGTCACATGAGTTAAATTTGCTACTGTAGGCTACTATGAACGAGGTAGTGGGCTAATATACAAAGACAAAAAAAGCCAGAAACTTGGAGTTCTAAGTACCTTTCCTTTAAGGATAAATGGAGGTACAAAGTTGATTCACTGCTAACTTCTTTTATTACTATCACCTGAAGGCAAATGGTCTTCTTTTGGTAGCAAGTGCTAAAAATAAAATTATTCCTTTTAGCAAATGTTCACCTAAGGAAAACATTCCATGGTCAATGTCTTTTGTGTGCAAAGGACATAACATTGCTGTCAGGAGGGAGGACTACACATAGGGTATAAAAAGTTAATGTAAACAAAGATCATAGGTTTAACTCAATGCTGGAATTTCTTGGTACCTTACAATTTAGGTGAGATTGATTCCAGCACTGAGGCCATGGGTTTTAGGATTCTAAAGCTCTTCTTAAATGTTCTTTGTTATCTCTGTTCCTATTTGGTGGGAATGGGAATGTTTGTTCTCCATCTTGGGGTTCACACAAATGTGGGACTTCTCCTTGACCCCCCCCAAGGCACTACAAAAAAATAAATTCTATGGCATGTTTTTTTTTTTTAAGATTTTATTTATTGATTCATGGAGACACAGAGAGAGAGGCAGAGACATAGGCAGAGGGAGAAGGAGGCTCCCTATGGGGAGCCTGATGCGGGACTCAATCACAGGACCCTGGGATCACGACCTGAGCCAAAGGCAGATGATCAACTACTGAGCCACCTAGGTGCCCCTTCTATAGCATGTTTTAAGGATCATAGGGAAGATAGCATTCAGCAAATAACTGGAATAAATGAAGTAAATTCTCTGAAAACAGTATTTGCACCACCACCACCATCATCATGTAGTACTGTACCTTGTTTCTCAGTGGCTTTCTGGCTCCTCTGTGAGCCAAGCTAAAAGCCTCTCCTTCTGTTGACAAGTTGATCACTCATCTTTTGTATTCTTGGTTTCTGCCAACCCACATGCCCACAGGGTTGCACACCTTTCACAACAGTGGTGTTGTTTTTCCAAGTAAAGACATTTCCTTCTTAAGTGGAGTCCTGCTACCCACTCTTGGAAATCAATTGCTCACATTCATTACCTAGGATAGTCGCCAAATCCAGCTTTGGAGACAGCTTCCTCCACCCCAGCGTATCTCTATCTCCAAAAGCAACCACCTCCCAAAATATCCTCAAATGGATGCAGAGAAGCTGAGTTTGATTAAATAAAACCTGGCTAAGTTTTCTCAATTATTATTAGAACCACTGGAGTCAGAAATGAAATATCAAAAAATTGTTGAGAAGTGAGACAGGGTTGCCTTCCTCTTGTGCTCTGAGGGGTGGTTTTGCATTTTTGCATTTCTAGTTGTCCCTTCCTGAAATGCATTCCCAGATGTCCCTTCTGCCTTAGAAACACTTTTTCTTCATAATTTGGATGTCTCTTCAGTTATAAACAATCCCGAGAAACCTTGGAAATTTAGCTACAGAAATTTAATCTCTGTCTACCATGATTTCTCCTAGCACTTATTTGTCTCTTCAGTAGAGCAGTTATTTTGAAATAATACAATAGTACAATTTGAGTTTGTGTGACGACTTTTCCTATCCAACTGTGAATTATTTGAGATTTGGGACTATGTTTGGTCATAGGGTTTGTTCTGAAGTAAACGGAACATGAGTTCTAACATATTTCTTAACATGAGTGGCAAATAAGGGCATGATAGCAGTATAACAGAAGCTGTGTTTTATGTGTGAGTTTTCTCAGTGTGCTACTGTTTTGAAATGATCATATGTACACTTTCTTATTATTAAAGAAGAAAATTTAGCAATATATAAAGATCTTAAGAAAATGAAAACTTCCATCAAAGTACCTTCCTTGTAAGTGCAAGAGATAGATGAGTGGCTTAGTGGCTTCCAGGACTAACTTTCCACTATGCTAGTTTGTTGGGAGACAGCAAGTGCAGATGTCACAAAGGCATTCTCCCTTGGGTTTTAAAAAAGTCTTGGGGGCTGAGGGGTATCATAAGATTTGTAGGGGAATTAAGATTTTTCCTCTGTCCTCATGGTTCTGTGGCTGGACCCAGGAAGTAAACAACCAAAGACAGTTTAACAGGAGAAAAGCATACAAAGTTTATTTGATGTTAATATTTCACGTAACATGAAAGCCTTCATAGAAGAGAAGCAAATACCCCAAGAACTGGATAGACCTGAGAGCTTTATGTACCATTTTAACAAAGAACAGTAAATTGTGGAGTCATGGCATGACAAGGGGAAAGGGAGTTTGAGTCAGGGGTAGTTATTAGGAAACCCATGGAGGAAACTAATGGAAGATAAGCATCATTTTTGTAGGTTGGCTTGTACTAATACATTTTGGCATCAGCTTTTTGTCTTTGGTGATCAGAATGTCTCTTCTTGGAGTGCTTGGGTGGTGCAGTCCGATGAAATGTCAGACTCTTGGTTTCTGCTTAGGTCATGATCTCAGCATTATGAGAGTGAGCCCCGTGTCAGGCTCTGTGCTCAGCATGGAATCTACCTAAGACTCTCTCCTTCTGCCCCTCCTCACTTCCGTGCTCTCTCTCTAATGAATTTTTTTTTAATAGTAAAAAGAAATAAAAAAATGTTCTCATTTTCTTGCTGAAGGAAGGGCACTTTTCTCACAGAAAGTGGTAGATCCTGCTTCCAGGTAGAAAGGGAAGTCAGAGGACCCTTCCTGCATCTGCTGCATCTGAAGTGCCTTCAGGTCAAAAGAGTTGATATTCTGAAGTGGCATGTTTTGTGGTGACATGTTCTGATCCCCTTAAGATTATAGTTTTAATTGTGATGAAATTGGCCTTGGTTAAAAGTAAATGTCTCAAGAACCTAGATCTGCAAGGAGGAGTGCAAACCCCAAAGTAGAGGGCTTGTAAAAACTGGTAGGTTCAAATGATGGTAGAGATTTCATTGTCTGATATTTCTACTAAGATTATTATTGCGTGTGTTGAAGTTCTAGACCAAAGTTTCCCTAAGTTTTGATTGACCTGCCACAATTTTATTTTTCCTATAAAATCTTATTTATTTTTCAAATACAAGATGCAAAATTTCTGAATACATTTAATATTAAGGCAAAAATGAATGTACCTGCAATTCCTACCAAGAATAAAGCTCTCAAAAATATTTGCTAAATGGGAAGAAAATATAGCTCTGTGAGTATAATATTCCCAGATCTTTTTTACCTGAGTGAAAACTTACTTATAGAAAACTAGTTAGTTAAAACTGAGCTCACCTTTTCTCAGGTTCCTAAAAAATTATCTACTTCTCTAGTCCTAACTCCTGTGTGAAATATACCATTTTTATTTCTCTTTAGGTCTTATTTCTTTTCCTCCCAATACAAACTTTTAATTACCTGTGTGTCTGTGTTTAGATTGTGAGTTCTTCCAGGCCTGGTACCTCGAAGGTACTCCACAAATGCAAGCCATTGAATGAATGAATCAGGGTTGAATGAATATTTCAAATGCATTGCTTTACAACCGAGAGTGTTCATTTCCTTTGGGAGAGATAGAAAAATGACAAGGTCTGTCCATCAACAATCTTCTGTGGGTCCACAGGGAGGCTATTTCTAATAATGTCTTATATTTATTAAGTAGTAAGTATGGACCAATGTATTAATAGATATAATACTTGCAACTACCATGTCAAGGGGTCCTTTTATTATCCCCACTTCATAGACGGAGATACTGAAACTAAGAGAGATTCCACTATCTTCCCAACATCATATAGCCAGTAAGTAGTGCAGCCAAGGTTCATACCCAGGCAGTCTGATTTCAGAGCCCAGTTCTTAACTAGTGTACTTTCAAACTTCAACAAAATTATTTCACTGTCAGTGTTATGCAAACGTGTATGTGTGAATGCTGTGTTTTGTCACCACTGAAGATATAAAAGGGCCTATAACTCTCCAGTAAGCTGACCTCATTGGATGATCTGTGCGAAGACTTTCTCTAGAAGGAGCAAAGGATTTATTTTAACCAACCATATTCATCTTATGGACTCATTCTGTCTTATCTAGAGTTGTGGTTTGTCATCCTTAATTAGCCTAGCCATCTGAACCACCTAGTGCTTAAAAAACACTGATTCCTCTGCCTCTCTTCTCCTCAGCTATTCTGCAAGTGTTTCTCTGCTGTGTTTTCTCTCCTCTGGCAAGATAATAAACTCAACAAACACTCTCTTCCTCCTGTTCTCTTTTAAAGTTCTGGTGGTCTTTGCTTTATCCTTTGATAATGTGCAGTCCTGTGGGAGGATATTCCAGAGGAATTTCACCAACATTAGGTCCCAAACTCCAGATTTAGAAAGTTTGTTCTTTTTCAATCTTGATTAAATAGTTAGACAAATCTGAAATACCATTATCCCATATAGATCAAAACAGAGAGATAATTATGTAAATTAGTGACAAGATGACTTAAGATCATGCTTTAAATAATGCAGAGCCCAAGTTCTGCACGGGAGTGTACAATAATGAGCTGGTTAGCAAGATTTTGCGTAATGGAATGAGTCCCTTTGGGAGCCTGTTCTAAAGGATAAAATGAAGAAGAAGGACTAGGAATTTGTTTACCAATGGTTTATAACTGATTTCTACTCCAGGGTGGAATGGTGCTAAGCATATTTGAAAATAGGTTGTTCTTTTAAACAAGCTAAAATATACTCCTATGCCAAATTATCTTCCATATCATAACTCCCAAATTATCTGGGTTTTTCCAGTTATTTTCAGAGCCGTATTTTTATGCATAAGCTTTCATTTCATTCTTTCCCAAATAATTGAAAATTAAATATTTGGGACCCCATGTTTTTAGGAATGGAGTTTGTATACATATGTCTGTGAGAGAGAGCAAGCATATAGAACACATGTGTATGTATGTAGTGTGGATTTCTGCATTCTGTTGAAAGGTGTTCTCACTAAAAAGAAGAAAAGTGAGACAACACACTTTTTAGTATATACCTCAGTTACATTTTGACATATTCTTTTAATTTTGTTTCTATGGATTCATTTTTAATTGTATTTCACTATTTGTATTTTTGTAAGCTACTTACAAAAACAGTTTTTTTTTTAAAGATTTATTTTTATTTATTTATGATAGTCACAGAGAGAGAGAGAGGCAGAGACACAGGCAGAGGGAGAAGCAGGCTCCACGCACCGGGAGCCCGACGTGGGATTCGATCCTGGGTCTCCAGGATCGTGCCCCGGGCCAAAGGCAGGCGCCAAACCGCTGCGCCACCCAGGGATCCCAAACAGAGTTTTTAACAGATGAAAAATACCTTATTCAGTGAAATAAACTAAAATTACTGAACTAAAAAAACACAATAAAATAATGTAACTCCCCTCTGCACATTTTAAAGAATTTAAAGAAGTTGTTTTATTTTAGCATGTTTGCTCTGTGGATCTGACCTGATTGATTCATGATAGGTATTCAGGCTTCTTATGAATGTTTGGACTGAATAGATGAGGAAAGACGAGTGCATATAATCTGTGATTTTATGAGAGACCAGAAGGACACTTTAAAGATTTTGCTCTATTTTGGGATGTAGAAGGAAATGGTGCCCTTTACAATTTACTATTCTTTGAATCTGGTATTTTAGAGAGATTTTTTTCCTTTAAATTGGATAATTTATAAATGAATGCTCCCAAAGGAACTGGTGGTTTTTTTTTTTAAGATTTTATTTATTTATTCATGATAGACAGAGAGACAGACAGACAGACAGACGGAGAAGCAGGCTCCATGCCGGGAGCCCACACGGGACTTGATCCCAGGATTCCAGGACCACGCCCTGGGCCAAAGGCAGGCGCTAAACCACTGAGCCACCCAGGGATCCCCTCCCAAAGGAACTCTTAAAATCAAAGACAAAATATGTTGTTTGAAAACTGATTTGTCACCAGTACTTTTTAACTTACATATTTCTCAACTCTGATGATTACTTGATTTTAAAATTCCATATGCTAAAAGTTAAGAATGTGCAAATAATGTGGATAAGAGAAAATGCCATGGTAAGAGTGTCTCATGGGAAATATTTCAGCTGCATCGCTCATATCATCTCATGGACATAGGTCATTACTTCCAGTTACACTTATGTACTCAACCTTGAACAATATGGGGCTAGGGACACTGAGCCCCCACATGATCACAATCCATGTACAACTTTTGACTCACCCCAAACTTAACTACTCATAGCCTACTGGTGACTGGAAGTTTTACCAATAACATAGTCATGTAACACATATTTTGTGTATGTGTTATATACTATATTCTTACAATAAAATAAGTTAGGGAAAACAAAAGGAAATTATGTTTACAGTGCCGTATTTATTTTTAAAAAATCTGAGTATAAGTGGACCTGAACAGTTCAAACAGTTCAAACCTGTGTTAAGGGCCAACTGTACCTCAATTTTAGTATTTGGATTGAATTTGGAAAAGGAAAAAAATAATAATCATGCTGGGACATCTGATCATCAGATCCAATGTCTGGTGTTTCCTGGATGTCTGAATGTGTCTGATTTAATTCTCAAGACAGTCCTGAGAGGAAGGTGGTATCCTGATTTTACAGATGGAGACAAGGAAGCAGAGATCGGGGAAATTGGCACCTTCACAGCAAATCTAAACAAAGTTTTTGTGGCTCTTTCTAACTCCTTCCACTGTAGAAGCAGCTCTCAGACTTAGAGAATGTCAGAATCACCTGGAGGGCTTTTTAAAACAGATTGCTGGGCCCTACCCTCAGAATTTCTGATTCAGTAGACCAGTGGTGAGGCTGAGAATTTGCATTTCTAACAAGCCTCTGATGAGGTTGATGTAGCTGGTTCTAGGGCTGCACTTGGAGAGACAATGCATTATAACATAGAAGAGGTCTAAACCTGTTTCAGTCATGTCCTGTTAATAAAAAGTGAGCATTCAGTGCCTGAGGGAAATCTTGAAAATCTGTGGCCTATTGTGCCATATGTTCCTCAAGTGCACTCTCTGTACCCTTGGGGGGTGAGGTGGTTTGCCTGGGGGTCCTTAAAGCTACAGGGTAAGCATGATGCATCCTCAAGGAATGCCAGTTTTCCTTGATGGTAAGTAGTTTAACATGCCATTTTTATATTAAAACAAACACACAGCTGTGTTATAGAGTAGAATACAAATGCACGTGCATTCCTAAAATAAAGCCCTAGATTTCAAAGAAAGTCTGCCCTGATGGTAGACTGCTTCAGGCTATGCTTCAAGCCTCAGAGGGTGCACATTGGCTCTCCTCTGGCAATGAGCGGATTTAACTGAGGAAGAAAAATGTTATTTTACATCGATATTAAATACCTTTTTGAGCTGAGCCTTTCTATCTCTAGATTCAGATTCTTGTCTTCTTTCTGACATTATAGTGAGCATTCCTCAGGGTCTAGCCTTCAGGACCAGGTAAGTCAACTTTTTTCCGAGGACATATAGAAACCCCAACATTAGGGATGACATTTCTGGGGTGCCTGAGTGGCTCAGTTGGTTAAGCATCTGCCTTGGGCTCAGGTCATGATCTCAGGGTCCTGGCATCAAGCCCAGTTTTAGGCTCTCTACTCAGCGGGGAGTCTGCTTCTTCCTCTCCTTCTCTCACTTTCTCTGTCAAATAAATAAAATCTTTAAAAAGAGAGAGAGAGAGGGAGAGATGACATTTCTGTTTAACGCCAGATGCTATAGACTTCAAATTTTCTTAAAAAAGGAACTTAATATTGTAAATCTTATTGTCTTCATGGAAGAAAAGGATCAAAAATCAGTTTTGGGGGATTTTTTTCCTTCACTATGGGTACTACATACACACACGCACACACAAACACACATACCAGCAAATAAAGCACTAGGTTTTGGCATATACTGGTTCCTAAGTCAGATGCCCATAGTTCTAGGCTGTATTGCCCATTTGAGGTAATGCTTCAAATGCCACGCATGAGTATGGCTCCCCCTATTTAGGCTCCAATTTGTGGTTTTGCTAATGGCAATAGCACTCACCTAGTTTTAGACATTAACATATTATTGTTTTTGTATGGCTCACAAGCTCAGTATGGTTATGTTGTAAATGGTTGAAAAAAATCAAAACAAGAATGATGTTTTGTGAAAAATGAAAATGATAAGAAATTAAAATTTCTGTTGTAAGAAATGGAGTTTCCATAAATAAACTTTTATTGGAATGTAGCCATGTTCATTCAGTTTCTTCTTGCCTATAGCAGCTTTTGGTTCCTTTTCCATTATAAGGGCAGAGATGAATTATGACAGAGACTTTGTAGCCCCAGTCTTAAGTATAGACCATTTGGCAGAAAAAGTTTACAGATCCCTAATCTGGATGGTACCGGAGACAGGTGCATTTTTGCCTTAAGGGACTGTGTGTCATAGATCCAGAATCAGACCACTTCCACCCACCGAGTAAGTTCCTTCATCTATCTGTCTGTTCTTCCTCCAAGGAAACGATTGGTAGCCAGGAGTTGTTTGAATGCTTGGCAACTCTTTGCAGTAAAAACATCAATGTATCTTTAAAATAGAGTGTTCAAGTTCAGAAATCAAGGCTTTTGGTGATGGGGGAAGGAAAAGTACCTCTATTCATTCCTATACCAATATTTTAAATTTTTATGTCAGTAAATTTTATTGTCCCAATTCTTAGTCTTTGAAAGGAAAAGCTCAGAGAAAGTGTATGTGGGGTTTTCCCTTTATCTCATAGATTGGAGAAAGGTACAGGAGATGAATTTGTGAATCAATCTAGGTGATGATGTTGGCAGAGGTATCACCTTTTTACAGTTTTTCCAAAGATAAATAGATTCATTTGCTCATACACAAATGCATTATCTCCATCCTGAATTCTCCCCCAGAAAGCAGATCCTGAATTAGGGCTTGCATTGGCTTGTTTATTACCAAAAGTGGTCCAAGGAATAGGGATGTGGGAGAGGAAAACAAGAACAAAGGAAAAACCAAGGCAAGGGTGCATTCTTTATTTTTTAGTTTCTTCTTCCTCAAAAAGGAAGCCTTATTGGGATATAAATCATGTACATAAAATGTCGCCCCACTTAATACAGTTCAATAATTTTAGTATATTCAGGGTTGTGCATCCATCATCACAGTCAGGTGTTAGAACATTCTCCTTAAACCAAAAACAAATCTTGCTTCCATTAGTAATCACTTCCCATTTTCCTCCAACCCCTTTCCAGATTCTGGTAACTACCAATCTACTTTCTGACTCTAGGGATTTGCCTATTCTGGACATTTCATATAAATTGAATCACATGAAACTGGCTTCTTTCACTTTCCATGTATTTAAGATTCATCCATGTTGTAGCGTGTATCAGTATTTCATATATTTTCATTGTCAGATGACATTCCCTTGTATGAAGAAATCACATTTTATTTATCCATATCAGTTGGTGGACATTTGAGTTGTCTTCACTTTTTGGCAATTATAAATGCTGGGAACATTAGTTTACAAGTTTTTGTGGGGACATATGTTTTTAATTTTCTTGAGTAAATTCCTAGGAAGAGAATGGCTGGATTATATGTAACTCTGTGTTTAATGTTTGGCCTGTTTTCCAAAGTGATTGCACCATTTTATTCCATCTAGGAATGTTGAGGGCTTCAATTTCTCTAGATCCTTAATTAACAACATTTGTTATTGTCTATCTTTTTTATTTTAATAGCTGTGGAGGGTATAAAGTGGTATCATATTGTGGTTTTGATTTACTTTTCCCTGATAGCTAGTGAAGTTGAACATCTTTTGCATGCTTGTTGGTCATTGGTATATATTTGGAAAAACATGTCTATTCAGATCCTTTGCTCATTTTTAATTGAGTTATTTGTCCTTTTATTACTGAATTTTAGGAATGCTTTATATATTTTAGATATAAGTACTTTATTAGATATATAATTTATAATTTTTCCTCATTCTGTACATTGTTTTTTAAACTTAATGTAAGTTTTGAAGGAAAAGTTTTAAATTTTGATGTAGGTCAATTTTTTTTTTGTTTTGGCACTTGTGTTTTTGGTATTACATAAATGAAGGCTTTGTCTATCCCAAAGTCATGAAGATGTATTCCTTTATTTTCTTCTAAGAATTTTATAGTTTTAGTTCTTATATTTGGGTAGGTCTATGGTCTATTTTGAATTCATTTTTGTGGATAGTATGTGAAGAAATTGTGCACTTGATTTTTCTGCATATGCATATCCTGTTGCTCTAGAACCATTTTGTTGACAGACTGTTCTTTCCTTCATTAAATTATCCTGGCACCTTTGTCAAGAATCAGTTGGCTGGATCTATACCCTAAAAACTATAGAACACTTCTGAAAGAAATTGAGGAAGACACAAAGAGATGGAAAATATTCCATGCTCATGGATTGGCAGAATTAATATTGTGAAAATGTCAATGTTACCCACGGCAATTTACACGTTTAATGCAATCCCTATCAAAATACCATGGACTTTCTTCAGAGAGTTAGAACAAATTATTTTAAGATTTGTGTGGAATCAGAAAAGACCCCGAATAGCCAGGGGAATTTAAAAAAAAAAAAACCATAGCTGGGGGCATCACAATGCCAGAGTTCAGGTTGTACTACAAAGCTGTGGTCATCAAGACAGTGTGGCACTGGCACAAAAGCAGACACATAGATCAATGGAACAGAATAGAGAATCCAGAAGTGGACCCTCAACTTTATGGTCAACTAATATTCGACAAAGGAGAAAAGACTATCCATTGGAAGAAAGACAGTCTCTTCAATAAATGGTGCTGGGAAAATTGGACATCCACATGCAGAAGAATGAAACTAGACCACTCTCTTGCACCAGACACAAAGATAAACTCAAAATGGATGAAAGATCTAACTGTGAGACAAGATTCCATCAAAATCCTAGAGGAGAACACAGGCAACACCCTTTTTTTTTTTTTTTTTTTTTTAAGATTTTGTTTTTACATAATTCTACACTCAGCATGGGGCTCGAACTCACAACTTCTTTTTTTTTTTTTTTTAAATTTTTATTTATTTATGATAGTCACAGAGAGAGAGAGAGAGAGGGGCAGAGACACAGGCAGAGGGAGAAGCAGGCTCCATGCACCGGGAGCCTGATGTGGGATTCGATCTGGAGTCTCCAGGATCGTGCCCTGGGCCAAAGGCAGGCGCCAAACCGCTGCGCCACCCAGGGATCCCAGCAACACCCTTTTTGAACTCGGCCACAGCAACTTCTTGCAAGATCTATCCACGAAGGCAAAAGAAACAAAAGCAAAAATGAACAATTGGGACTTCATCAAGATAAGAAGCTTTGCACAGCAAAGGATACAGTCAACAAAACTAAAAGACAACCTACAGAATGGGAGAAGATATTTGCAAATGACGTATCAGATAAAGGGCTAGTTTCCAAGATCTATAAAGAACTTCTTAAACTCAACACCAAAGAAACAAACAGTCCAATCATGAAATGGGCAAAAGACATGAAGAGAAATCTCAGAGGAAGACATAGACATGGCCAACACGCACATGAGAAAATGCTCCACGTCACTTGCCATCAGGGAAATACAAATCAAAACCACAATGAGATACCACCTCCCACCAGTGAGAATGGGGAAAATTAACAAGGCAGGAAACCACAAATGTTGGAGAGGATGTGGAGAAAGGGGAACCCTCTTACACTGTTGGTGGAAATGTGAACTGGTGCAGCCACTCTGGAAAACTGTGTGGAGGTTCCTCAAAGAGTTAAAAATAGACCTGCCCTACGACCCAGCAATTGCACTGTTGGGGATTTACCCCAAAGATTCAGATGCAATGAAACGCCGGGACACCTGCACCCCGATGTTTCTAGCAGCAATGTCCACAATAGCCAAACTGTGGAAGGAGCCTCGGTGTCCATCAAAAGATGAATGGATAAAGAATATGTGGTTTATGTATACAATGGAATATTACTCAGCCATTAGAAATGACAAATACCCACCATTTGCTTCGACATGGATGGAACTGGAGGGTATTATGCTGAGTGAAATAAGTCAATCGGAGAAGGACAAACATTATATGGTCTGATTTATTTGGGGAATATAAATATAGTGAAAGGGAATATAAGGGAAGGGAGAAGAAATGTGTGGGAAATATCAGAAAGGGAGATAGAACATAAAGACTCCTAACTCTGGGAAATGGACTAGGGGTGGTGGAGGGGGAGGAGGGCAGGGGGTGGGGGTGAATGGGTGACGGGCCCTGAGGGGGGCACTTGACAGGATGAGCACTGGGTGTTATTCTGTATGTTTGTAAATTGAACACCAATAAAAAATAAATTTATTATAAAAAAAAGAATCAGTTGGCTATATATATAAAGGTATATTTGATTTTAAGTTATATTCCATTGGTCTACATGTATAGTCTTATGTCAGTGCCACACTGTCTTAAGACAGTGTCTTAGCTTGGTGGTAAGTTTTGAAATTGGGAAGCATGTGAATATTTATGTCCTCCCAAATTTGTATGTTAAATTCTGATGCTCAGTGTATAGTATTTGGAGGTGAGGCCTTTGGGAGTTTCTTAGGTCAGGAAAGTGAAACCCTCATAAATCTGACTAATGTCCAATAAAAGAGATTCTAGAGAGCTCCCTCCCCCTCTTTCCATCATGTGAGGACACAGCAAAAAGAAGGCCATCTTTGAACTAGGAAGCAGGCTCTCTTCAGGCACCTCAGGATTCTAGACTTGTCAGACTTCAGAATGAGGTAATTTTTATTTTTTTATAGGTGTCCAGTCTATAGTATTCTGATATAGCAGCCCAAATGGACCAAGACAGTGGGAGTCTTCCAATGGTATTTATCTTCTTGAAGATTGTTTTGGCTGTTCTGAGACCCTTGGACTTCTGTATGAATTTTAGGATCAGCTTTTCAAGTTTTTTGCACAAATAAATCAACTGGGGTTTTGACAGGGACTGTGTGATTCTGTAGATCACTTTTGTGGGTATTAATATGTTAACAATATTATATCCTGTTTCTTGAACATGGATGTCCTTCTATTTGTTTAGTTTTTCTTTAATTTCTTTGAACAACATTTTGTCATTTTCAAAGTATATATTTTACACTTCTTTTGTCAAAATACTTCATTGCTAAGTATTTTTGATACTTCAAATGGAATTGTTTTCTTAATTTTACTCAGATTATTCATTGCTAGTATATAGAAATACAACTGTGTTTATAAAGTTTCTCTTGTACTGTGCAAACTTGCTAAGCTTGTTTATTAATTCTAATAGTTTTTTAGTGTGTTCCTTAGAATATTATATATATATATGATATATATATCACTTTTTTTCAGATAGCATATCATATATATATATGCTATCTGAAAAAAAGTGATAATTTCACATTTACTTTTATAATCTGGGTACCATTTATTTCATTTTCTTGCTAGATTGCCCTACTTAGAGCCTATTGTATAATTTGGAATATAAGGAGGGAAGGTGAAGATGCTTGTCTTGTTCCTGATCTTAGGGGCAAAGCTCTAATATTTTCACCATTAAGTTGATATTAGCTGTGAATGCCTTTTATTGGATTGAGAAAGTTACTCATAGAGAGTAACTGGTTTGTTCCTGGTTTGTTAAATCATAAAAAGGTCTTAGATTTTGTCAAATTTTTTTCCGCATCTTTTGAGATAATTTTTTTTGCCATTTTGTTTTGTTTTGTTTTGTTTTTGTGATATATCATACTGATTGATTTTCAGATGTTAAACCAACCTTACATTCCTGAGATAAATCCTTGGTCGTGGTTTATGATCCTTTTTATATGTTACTGAATTTAGTTCGATAGTATTTTGTTCAAGATTTTTGCATCTATATGTATAATGGATATTAGTAAGAAATTTTCCTTTTTTGTAATACTTTTATCTGGCTTAGATATCAGGAAAATATCTGGCTTCATAGACTGGGTTGGGTAATGTTCTTTCTTCTTCTGTTTTTTAAAAAAGAGTTTATGAAGAATTGATGTTATGTCTTATTTAAATATTTATTAGAATCTACTGGTGAAATAATCTGGAAGGATACATTCTTGAGTTGAGCAGAAATATAGGCCCCTGTGGCTGGAGATTCTGTCCTCTTCCTCTGAAAGAGAGAGTGTACTCTAGTTCTAATCCACCAGAGGGACAGAAGAGAGGAGCATTTATCCATCAGCTTTCGATTCCCACTAGTCAATAGTTTCTTTGTAAATTATTAGCTTCCTCCCACATTTGGGGATTTCCATATGTGAGTGCTAAGTGAGTTCTTACAGATAACGCACACTGCAGAGTCAGAGAAGCAGCAGTGAGGTGAAGAGGGGCACTATAGTGTACAACTGCAGGTAGAAGCTTCGAGGTAGAAGGTTGTGGAGCATCAGTAGTTCCAGTGAATGGTTTGAGTGAAGATGTGAATTAGGCAGCAAAAACTATTCAGTATATAGTCCATCCATTGAGGCACTTCAGCCTGCTTGTGCACTCCATCGTCTTGAATTTTTCACAGAGACTTCAAAGTTGTGGTCACTTCCAAAATCTACTAAAGACTTAAATGTAAAGGTCAGTGGGGCAGACTTCAGCTCCTACCTTTGCATCTCATTGCCTTTCTCCATCTCTCATTGTGTATTTCCCTCACCTTTACTCAGCACTTCAACACTGACAAGGTGCTGGCCTGGTAGGGTAACGTGGAACTTCATCTTTGAGGATATGAGTCTTCAGTTGTTGTACCTTTGTGGACCATGGTTTTATCCAATTCCCCATTTATAGTTATTACTGGAATCACTAAGAAATGCCCCAGAGAATCCCATAGATACCATATGTATTCCTTTCAGCCGTCCATTGTATAGTAGCAACCCTACCTCCTCATGGTAACAGGATTAATTGCAACTACTAATATTGTAATTCCTCTCCTTGCTTGATGTTCTCTTGTCATGAGGAGCCCAAAATGGCAAGGTGATAGTTGTAAGTTTAGGTTCAGTGATATCTAATCTAGCAGAGCCTTAAGTTTTATGGACAAGAAGAACAAATTCTGCAAACTGGGAACTGGATGTGAAGAACATTGTCTATCTTACCCCTTATTTTTCCAGCCAGTTGGTTCCGGCATTTAGAGACATAGCACCATGAGCATCAGCCATTGTTCAGCTCCAAGTCCCAGAGCGCAGTGTCTCAGACTCAAAGGATGTTGTCTCTGGGGTAGACCTTATTTGAGACTTCAGTGAGCTATTTCATCATGCCATTGATGAAGTCAGAAGCAGGCTGACTGCTTCTGAGTGGTATGATATATGGTAGGACTAGTGGATCAAATGATCAAATACCCATAGTTGTACCTTCATAGTCATAAAAAGGTACTTTATTTGATGATCAGTAGGATAGGTTTCTCTAAATTATGTATACTGTAAGTCTTTGCTGGGAGCTGCTGATGAAGGGACTAGAGGCCAGGGAGGGAATCCCATATCTATAGTAGGTATCAATTCCAGTAAGCAAAATTCCAGGTAGAAGTTGTCTAATAAATTAATCTGCCAGTGAGTGGCTGGCTGGTCTCCTCAGGAGATAATGCCATATTTAGAGTTCGGCATCAGACTCTGCTCTTGGCAGGCTGGGCATTTGGGAGTGACCTTGATAAGAAATGTCCCATGCTGTTTGGCCCAGGAATAGCCTTCGTTCATGTCACCACCTGGGCAACTGTGTAAGGGCTTTTTGTGGAACCTCTGGAGTCAGCGAGTACTTTAGAGTGAACTCTAAAGTGAAACACAAATAAGAGCATGTTTTGTATCTTCTCTAGTAAGTTCAAGCCCCATGTTGGGCTCTGTACTCAGTTTGGAGGCTGCTTGAGATTCTCTCCCTCCCTCTCTCCTTCCCTCCCCCTCTGCCTGCCTGCCTTCCTGTCTCTCTGTCTCAGATTTTATTTATTTTGAGAGCATGAACAAGAGCAGGGGGAGGAACAGAGACAGAGCCAAAATCAAGAGTTCAATGCTTAACTGACTGAGCCACCCACGTACCCCTCGCTTCACTACTTTCAATCAAGGCCACCTCTGACTGGGGCTTCTGTGTGGCGTCACTTATGGTCAGCACCAACATGTAGAGTCAATCCATCAGGAAACTAGGCCCTAGGTGTTTTTCTCCTCTAATAGTTGATTGTAGGGTGTGGCTGTAAGATATGAGTTGAGGGAGATGTATCACTATGACCTAATAGTTCTAGAAGTTATGTAAGTTATGTGTGCCTTCAAGACCTGCTTGTATCTGGTTCTGGATATGCCATTTCCAACATATGACAGATTGCTGCTGTAGCCATCCAACATTATGATTTGATGGATCTGATAATATTGGTTCAAAATGGGCAATTCCAAACATATAATTATTTGGTGTCCTCTGGTTAAGCTATTAAGATTCTATTAGAGGTCCTTAGCACTTCAAGAACAGTTTTTCAAATGGTGAGTAGTTTTCTCCTGCAAAAGGCCTGGCCTTAGTCTAGGACCTGAAGAATATCACTTGACTCTTCTCTTTTGGCTTGTTAAGGACAGTACTCTACATTTTTATTCAATAAGAATATTTCTACTGCTATTAAATCTGCTGGATCATATGGCCTGAGTTGCAGGACAACTTGCAATGCATCCTGGACCAGCTACAGAATCTTCTCTTGCTCTGAATGCCACTAAAAACTAGTACCTTTTTGAGTAAACTGGTAGATGGCTCAGAGCAATACTCCCAAGTGTGATATAAGCTGTGTCTAAAGTTCAGATAGACTCACCAAATGCTGTACATCTCTTTTAGAGCTATGAGGTACAAGGTATGGCAACTTGTTCTTTACTTAGAAGAGGATATCCTGACACACCACAGGCTACTAGACTTCCATCTACTCCTAGGAATACTATGGTCTGTTAGCTGTAGTTACAGATCTTTACAGGTCAAGATACCCTGGTTGCCACTTGGCTTTGCTTTTCCTAACAGTAATTTCATCCATCTTGCCTCTGTCTGTTAAGTAATGCCGCATGACCTCTGCTATTATGCAATCCCCTTGTCCTTATTGAAGCCATAAATCCCAGTTCTGTGTCAGCATCTCCTACTGTTAACTCTGTCTTGCAGAGCATAGCATTAAGGAGCTGTTCTCCTCTTTACCAGTGAAACTTACAGGCCACCAGCCAACTTTAGCCCCTGAGCTTCTCTTTCTGGCTCATTTTGGGGTGTTACATCGTTTTGAATTTTGGCTTCAATTTTCTACCGGAAATGGTAGCTGCCTCCCACTTCCCTAATATGTCAGACTGTGGCTCCCTTGTGCTCAGAAAATACATGGTACTTTGGGAAGGCTCTTGCTTTCAGAAATCTTTGGAATAGAAGCTAGTCAAACCATCTCCTCTTTGAATAACCCATAATTTTAGAAGGACTCATTTCATATACTTCCTTTCCTTTGTGGCTAAATCTAAGATAGATAGAAATGACACTGATTTCTTACTGGTCCTGCTCTCCTTATTTTTCTGAAATCCTCTGTCTTCCTCCCCAGTTCAGAGTTTGTTTAGCTCTCATGTCTTTGTGGGAAGGTGTGGTAGCCATTACTAGTGCTCACTAGTCCTGAGATCCCTTTTCTTCCTGGGCATATGAGAAACAAAACTTTGTAGCCTCCATGCAGTTAGGCAGAGCTGTTTGCCTAGTTCTCACCAATGATCACAGATCATTGTCACATGTGTCACATTTGAGCAAAGGCAGTTGTATCAGTCATTGTAGGCTGTCATAACAAAATACGACAGGGGCACCTGAGTGGCTCAGTGGTTGAGCATCTGCCTTTGGCTCAGGTCGTGATCTCCAGGTCCTGGGATCAAGTCCAGTATCGGGCTCCCCTCAGGGAGCCTGCTTCTCCCTCTTCTTAGGTTTCTGCCTCTCTCATGAATAAATAAATAAAATCTTTAAAAAATAACAACAACAACCACCACCACAAAACCCCAAAACAAAATGCCACAGACTGGGTGGCTTCAATAATAGATGCCTTTTCTCACCATTGTGATAAAAGGTACCAGCAAGCTTGGTTTCTGGTGAGATCTCTTTTCCTGGCTTGAGGACTGCTACCTGCTTGTTGTGTCCTCACATGGCCTTTTCTCTCTCTGTGCATGGAAGGAGAAAGAGAGAGCATGAGCTCTGGTGTCTATGCTTCCTATAAGGGTACCATCTCTATCAGAGTAGGATCCTGTCCTTATGACCTCATTTAATATTACTTACCCCCATAAGGATCCAAATATAAAGGTCTCTGAATATAGTCCCATTGAGGGTTAGAGCTACAACATGTGAATTTTGAAGCCCATAATAGCAGTGAAAACCTTCTGGGCCATTTTCCAACTTTCTTTTTGCCTGCCTTGGCAACACTGGAAGCCATCTGTTCCAGATAGTACATTTACAAGATGGAAGTAAGCTGAACCTTGAGTTAATACTTAGAAGGGTCCAACTTTGGAGAGCCAGTGGAACTACCAAGATCTTTGAGCAAGAAACAACATGTATTAATGGAGATATAGGACTGGCTCATTACTATAGCATGACCCATTCTATCCTGATCCTGAAGGAATACAGGTAGCCTCTTGTATGTCTACACTACCTAATTTCTTTTTGTCTCATCACTAGTACAAGGTCTTTCAAATCTAGGAAATTTTATTTACGTTTTTCTGTATAGGAGTTGTCATAGGGGAACAAGACACACCACTTGAAATCACTTTAAAGGTTAATAGGTTAATATTTTTTATATTACTCCCCCCATCATGATTAAGTTTCCATAAAGATTATCTTATTATATCCACAATATTTCAGTCCAGAAGCAGAAATACTCTAATTTTGAAAACATTCTTTTCATGCAAGTCATTGTTTTACATGTCATTTTTGTTTAGGAGTGAGAAGGCCTTCTACCATTTACATCGAAGATAACTGTGCCTCTCCTGGAGTGAATTATCAGTTTTAAAATACACCTTTATTTTTTATTTAAAATGAAGGTGATATTCAGATTCATCAAACAGTTGTATCTTTAATTTCTTAACACATGACATTTTCCAGGCTCTCTCTGGTGTTAGCTCTCAGGTAGCTTTATTTATGTGCTACTCTTAAGGTATACAGAGCTTTCTCATGGATTGCACTATGTTGAACAAATAACAAAAAAATTCCTGCCCTAAGGAGCTTGGAGTTGGCAGGTAGGTCACCTAATCTAGGATGCAGAATAAAGAACAAGCAGTGTGCTGTGGTTTAGGGTTGTTGTTTCTGGAAAGATCAGCAGCGACGGTGGGTTTTTAGCCCAGTGACACACAATTGATGCAATGGTACAATGATTTATCAGGTAAAATGAAACATTTAACAATAAAACAGGCCATTAGGAAGCCACCTGTGAGTCGGTACAGTAGGCATTTCCGTTTTAAGGATGGCCTCCACCTTGTAGCTGGGCGAGGCAGAGAAATGGCTTACCCTTCAGGAGCCCTCGGCCTGGCTAAGCTATTTTTTACTGCTTTTACGTGGTACCTGAAGGGAACACGAGAGGACAGAGAAACAAATGCAGTCAGCTTCCCATCGCCAGTAGTGATGATACCGTCTCCAATTATAGCCTCCAAGAGATCTCTGAAATTGTATTTCTGAAATGGTCATTTATTAAAAGCTTAAGGCTCTTCTGATAAATACACTGGGAAGTTCTGTCATGCTCCTCACAGGGCCAAAGGAGACTGCGTTCGTGCTCAGAGTGAGAGCAGGGATGGTGTGAGCCGGTGGGGGAGACAGGTGCTGTTCAGGGCTGTGATTCAGCTTTGTGAGTAATGAAGTGACAGGCTGGAAGGCAACTCCATTATCTGTGGCGCAGTGGATCCATCCATCTGCAGCAAGGGAAAGTATATCGAGAAGGCAGGAGGCATATAACGTGAAAGGAAGTGGAGTGTGCAAGTTAAGTGGGTGGTCTTGTGAGTCAGGGAAATTCACTTGGAATCCTGGACTGAAAGATTTGCTACAGGCTACTTAACTTCTCTGAGCCTCAATTTCTCCATCAGTAAAGTGGGGATAAGGATAATGCCTTCCATAAAAACCTTTGTACCTATTGAATAAAATAACTTGGGGAGAACTGAGCATAATACCTGACAAGAATCAAAATAATAACAATCATTCACTTCTGTGGCCACCTGCTAAGGGCTTTGTATATTAAAATATAAACTCTTCTACTTAGAGCCTAATAAAATCCCCACAAGGTAGCATACTCACCTTTGTAGGAGGGAAAACCAAGGGAGAGTGAAGTTCAGTGTTGCCCAGGGATACACATGTAATGAATGGGGTAGCCAGTGTTTTGAGCTACCAAACTGGCCCTCCTTGCACCATGCCATACTGCAGATAGGTTGAATAAATATTTGATGGCCAGGCAGAGACCATTAGCCCAAGAGAGATATTGAAGTAAATATCTTCTTTATAATCTGTGTGGCACAACTTTAGTTTCTGGGCTGCTTGGAATGATGACAGTCTAGGAGGATGGGTCAGGGGGAATAATTCACAATGGGTGTTCCAATATAATATGTAAATTAGGATGGTAAGAATACTTATGATCTGCCTCAAGTATGCTGAGTTCAGTGGAGACAGTACATATATACATTATGACATGTATATACATGTACATTATAACATACTAGACATCATTATCATAGACTAGTGATCATTATTTCGTTGTAGACTTTACAATTTCAGCCAGGTTTTTCTAGAATCAGATACTCTAAACTTCCTTAGTCCCATTCCTTAGTCCCTGGGGTCTGTTGGGGTTACCTCATGGAGCTGGAATGAGTATTTTACCTGAGGATTTCTTCTCAGTGCTCATAGGCCAACGTGGTGGTGTAATAGTACACTTGTGTTGGTTGTGATGTTACCTCAGGGTGTGGAAGATGGCTGGGGCAGGAGATCGCTAGTGGACATGATTTCTAGTCAGAGCTCCATTATTTGTTAGCTGTGTTAGCATTCATTAATAATTTATTCATCAGGGATCCCTGGGTGGCGCAGCGGTTTGGCGCCTGCCTTTGGCCCAGGGCGCGATCCTGGAGACCCGGGATCGAATCCCACATCGGGCTCCCGGTGCATGGAGCCTGCTTCTCCCTCTGCCTGTGTCTCTGCCTCTCTCTCTCTCTCTGTGACTATCATAAAAAAAAAAAAAAATAATAATAATAATAATAATAATAATTTATTCATCAGATTCTGGATCCAAATTTAACTAAGACTTGGTCATTGCCCTGAAGCTAATGGTCTGGTAAAGAAGACAAACTCATAAGCAAGTAACACAATCTTTCCCAGCATAGGCATGGGAGAGTACGTGGTCATTTCAATTTAAAAGGATAAGGTGAAAAAAATAAAATAAAAAATAAATAAAATAAAAGGATAAGGTGAATTACCCATCTGGGAAACAATAAAAGGATTTTAATGGCACCATTTACTTTCACATACATTTTGAAGTGCCTACTATATATTTGGACCTGTGTGATAGAATTATGGGTGGTGGAAAAAAAACATTAAAAAACCCTACAAAGTTATGCCTACCCTGAAGGACTTCACAGAAGAGAATCAGGTATGTAAAAAGGTGAATTGCCATAGAATAGGTTGGATGCAGTAATAGAACCTTGGACATTAGTATCATTGGTAAGACCATTGTATTGTAGGGTTCTTGGTGGCAAGGAATAAAAATTATTTGTGGGTATTTTGAGCAGAAAAAGACTATAGTAGGTAGCTCACCGATTTCCCTAGAATGATGGAAAACCAGGGTGGCAAAAAGGCAGAAGTAACTGAAATCTAGATAACTTGACTGATCCTTCCCACTGAATCAGCCCATTGAAGACAGTCTGGCTGTCACCACCCAGTGTCAGTGCATCATCCTCAACTGTCACCACCGATGGTGCTGGATACTGCTTATGATTGATTCTAGACTCAGTGCCTTTGACATGTACATGTTTGATACAATGTAGGTCTCATGCTTTCTCTACAGTTGCAAAGGCTGCTGGGGAAGTGAGTCTTTGGCACCTTCTATAGTTTGGGGCAATTTCACTTTCCCACTAGTTCTGATAAAGTGAGAAATTCTACAAAGGTAGGAGGGGCAGAAATTGGCCAGCTAAAGATACATGTTGCAAATAATGGAAGGACATATTTTCATCTTTGCTAACTATCTTGTGCCTACTGGTAAAAAACAAGTTGATTTATCATCATTTCACATTTATGGAAGATTATGCATAAAGCTACCATTTCATGCTCTAGTAATTGACCAAAAGAAAATCTCATGTATCTGTACCTCTATAAGCTGTGTGTTTCTTCCTTATTTCTTTCCAAGCCAGGCAAAAGATATACACTTGCACAAGCTCCCCAACTGAAAACATGGCTCTATACAAATAACTAATAAGGAGGCCTAGGGTTCTTTCTTTTGTTCCTTTTTTTATGGAATAATTACTTTTCCTATTTCTTTCTTACCAATTCAGCCAACATACTTTATCTCAAGGAAATTACATTTGCTCACGTAGGTGTGTGAATAAGCAGAATGACAAGAGTTTGTTTCTGCTAGAATTAGATGGATATTGCAATTACTTGGGGGAAAGAACGTTTCCCTAAATTCAGCTATGAATCCTCCACAGATCAAAATAAAGATCACTTGAGAAATGGTTCTCTTGCCTTAATACATATTGCATTTGTGAGCATGTAACAACCTCTTATTATGTGGTAAGATACTCTTTTTGGTCACTGAGGAAAACAAACATATTTTGAACTTCACCAATATAGGGAGAACAGCTAAGCTGAATTTTTTGGTTAAACAAAAAGGGATTAAGAGCTTTTCAAGTATATGTGATAAAGACTGAAAAGGAAGTGTTCAGGATGTTTTTGTAGCTCAAAAGAGTATTAAACATAGAGTCTCCATTAAAGATTTTTTTTTGCAGTGGAACAGGGTAAAGATGGATTTCTGTCAATACCTTATTATGGTCTGCTCAGGCCAGGTTTTATCTTATTTTTAGTTTGTTTGTTTACCTAATGGTTGGTAATCTTGAGGAAAAAGACTGTGTTCTTCCTAGAAAGCTTAGCTCTTACCATGGCTCTTCCAGCACCTAGTTAAGTCAGAAATCAGAACCTCAGAAGGGATGAATGACTTGAACAGAGACACTTAATAGTATTGTGGAATTTAAGTAGATACTTATTTTTTGTGCAGAGTAAATGTGTCACTCAAATAGTAGGTTTTGAGTGCGTTTTACAAGCCTGATAGCATGTTAGGTGTTGTTGCTAGATATGACACATAACAGACATGAATCTTCTCTTTTGGAAATTAGAATCCAGAAGAATGTGCTTTCAGGGACAGATAATGTAAAATTATACATTGCTCAAGGGACAGAGAAGAAGTTCTATAATGCATTTCTGGCCAGAAGATTGTGAATAATCTAACTGAGGAAAGATGTTAATGTGTTTTAATGGAGATGCTGTTGATATACTTAAAGATATTTCTACAGTTTTTATTTAAAATCTTATCTGGTTAGCAGACAATGATGGCAGCTTCATATTCTTTCCTTCAACATTTATATATATATATGAAAAATGACACGTATTAAATTAGGGATGTGGAGGAAAACCACAAACTACAGTATCCTCAAACAAAGAGGAATAAAACAAAAACATTGAAATATCTTAAATGGAGAGCATAAATATTAGGAGTTTTCTTGAGGAATAATCAAGGGTCACTGCAAACAATGGCCAAAGATTTATTTATTTTTATTTTTTTAAAATATTTTATTTATTTATTCATGAGAATACACAGAGAGGAGAGAGAGAGAGGCAGAGACACAGGCAGAGGGAGAAGCAGGCTCCATGCAGGGAGCCTGATGTGGGACTTGATCCCGGGTCTCCAGGATCAGGCCCTGGGCTGAAGGCCGCACTAAACCGCTGAGCCACCCGGGCTGCCCAAATATTTAATTATAAAGAAACATTCTGGGTTGGAAAAGAAAATGGTCCTGAAAATATACATAGAAAAGACTGTTGTGGGTGATTCTAAACACACTGTATCTTTATTTTATTTTAAAGATTTTATTTATTTATTTGAGAGAGAGAAAGAGTATGAGTAGGAGAAAGAGGGAGAGGAAGGGAATCCCAAGCAGAAAGCAGAGCCCCTGCTGAGCTTGGAGCCCAACATGGGGCTTGATCCCATGACCCTGAGATCATGACCTGAGCCCAAACCAAGAGTTGGATGTTCAATTGACTGTGCCACCCAGATGCCCTTAAACACACTATATCTTGGCAATATTTTTAAAAAAGAAGAAAAATCCTCTAAAAATATATATATGGTAAAAAGAATTCCCAATGTATCTATGAAGGGAAAGAAATGAAGTATCATCAGACTTTTAATGGGATATTTCTGAAGCCAATAACATAATACTTACTAATGTCGAAGTAAAAGAATTATAATCCAAGAATTTTGTGAAGCTAGTTTCTTTTTCTTAATGAAGTTAATAGAAACTCATTTCTATTATTTCATGAGTGAGAATTTAGAAATTTGCCACCCACATCCAAACCCTTGGGTTAAACATTTTTAAAAATTTCTTCTTAACTGTGGGATGAATCAAAATTAAATCCTACAATATAGTATTTAGAAAGTACTATTCTTGCTAGGACAATTCTATCTTAACATGGACATAATTTGAAATCAGGTAAATGACTAATATAAATATTTTTATTGTGGCATTATTTATAATATCACAACTTTGAAAAAAGTTAAATATTCAGCATCAGGAGAATGTCCATATGGTAGACTATAATATCTTTTAAGTTATCAAGTAATTTCTATTAGCATAAGAAAATCATGATGCAGTCTTAAGTTGAGAAATATATATGTGTGTATGTGTAGTATATATGGATGTGTGTGCATATAAAAATATGTATTTTTTGCTTCCTTACATAATTTTCCTTACTTTAGGAACTTCTGCAGAATATAAATCATTTTTGAATCATTTTCATATTTAGAAATAAATGCAAAAATATAAAATAGAATTTTTAAGAAAAAAAATTACTCAAAGTTTTGAAAAAATAGAGTAAGAGGCATATGCAAGAATTTTGTCATGAATTTAAAATTCTGTAAGGATTTCTGTCTTGGAAAAAGATTCCCCCCTGGCCTCCCCCTCCACCCCTTCCCAAATCATAATGTAGCTGTATTTGTATCAAAAAAAGGCAGAACTGATATTCTGGGAAACAGTATAATGCTAACAAATGGCATGAATAAAGCAGAACTTTTTCTTTATTTTGTGGAGGAGTAAAAAAGAAAATAAACTTAATTTTTAAAAAAGAATCAATATGCAAGGTTTTTCCCTTTGTTCCTTTTTTTAGAAACTTTTTAGAATCTTATATTTGACTTCTTTGGCAAACTGGAAAGTAGAATAAATGGCAATAAGAGTATATTAGAATTAATATTTTTATGTATAATGTAAATATAAATAATGTAGATATATAAAAGTAGTATATGTTCATAATATATTCTATAGTGTTATTCCAGAAGAGGTAAGATGACAATAAGAAGATACCCAGATACTTCCTTTTTTATAAAGATTTTATTTATTTTTTCATGAAAGACACACACACAGAGGCAGAGACATAGGCAGAGGGAGAAGCAGGCTCTCTGTGGAGAGCCTATTGCTGGACTCGATCCCACCACTCGAGCTGAAGGCAGACGCTCCACCATTGAGCCATCCAGGTGCCCCTAGATACTTCAGATGATTTTTAATATCAAGCCCAGATAAATTGTTCTCTAGAGAAAGGAAAGACTTGAAGAGCAAATAAGAAGAAATAAGCAGGACCCTTGAGGAAAATATATACTATGTAATTTACAAAAAAAAAAAACAAAAAACAAAAAACAAAAACAAACAAACAAAAAACAAAAAGCAAGTAGGGGGGAAAGAGAAATGGATGACAGATGTGCCAGACTGGTAAATTTGATACCAGTAAAACTGGTGAATCATTAACAAATGATTAGTGAATTCATAGAAAACGAGCAACCACTAGATTTCAGATTGTGTTTCAAAAGGTCAGGCACACAAGTTACCCTTGGTTTGTTTTTTAATACATTAATTACTAGACTTCTAAATTGAGTGATATTTTTAAAAATATCTATGTCTTCATTAACTCAGGCAAGACATTTGGCAGTTTTTACTGATTTCCTGTTGATAATTTGGAATGCATGTCAATAAAGAACGTGGTCATCGATTTTCCTTTGAGTCAGCTGGCATAGGAACTGTTCTGCCCTGGTCCCTGTCCCGTTTACAAAGCTGGCCAACAACTTAGATGTGGACTGAAAAGCTATGCAAATACCTGAAACCTGACGCCCACATAATACATTTGGAATTCAGGATGATGTAGGCCAGTTGGAACAAATACCCAAAACCAACCCAACCTCAACATGATTAGATTAAAATTCAGTTGTTCAGGTTAGCAAGTAAAGAACAGAGAGGGAGACCTAGCAGGACTGTTGTTAAAATAAACACGAGCCAGTTTTTATACAACCAGATCTCCTGCAAGGGAATTGTATAAATAGCAAGTTAATGTCAGGTCCAAGGAAGCTGATGGACCTGTCCCAAATTGTGTTTTTCAGTTCACAACAGGGTGTGGTATCTATTAGGTGCTTTGCCCATAAGCCAAGAGGAGAGTGATCAGAGAATTTCCATGAAATTAAAAAACAACACCTCTTTGATGGTACTATGGATATTTGGCTTATGGGAGAAAGATTTTTGGGCCGCCCTGATAAAAATCTTTATTTAAAGGGCTTTTATGTAGAAGAGAAAATAGATTAATTTTGCATTGTTCTAGCAGGTGTTCGAAATAGTTATAAGGATGTGAAATGCAATTCAGTATGAAGAACTTTTCAAACTATCAGAGCGTGTGAAGTTGGAGTGGTGGAAAGCCTTAAGAGGCAATGAGCTCTTGTAATGGTTAGCGCTCAATGTGTAACTGACAGTTCTCCAGGTAAGGGTTTTTATGTGGAGTGGAGGTTGAATTGAATGATAGTCTAAAGACTTCAACTTTTAAGATAGTCTGAGTTTGTAGATTCTGCTTTTAACTCCAAAAGCTAAATTTTAATATCTTGAAAAATCACCCTAATATTGTAAGATGCTTTGGCAAGGAAAGTAAACAGAATCTATTGAGAGGAGAAGAAATGTATTTTGGAACGGTTCTTTGATAGAGGTCTTAGCTGAGAGTGACATTCTCTGTGACATATACCATTGACCCTTGAATGACATGAGTTTGAACTGCACAAGGCCACTTAAATGTGACTTTTTAAAATGAATACACTATGCTACTGTATATATCTTTTCCCTTATGATTTTCTTAATATTTTTCTCTAGCTTTATTGTAAGAGTATGGTGTATAATACATATAACATACAAAATGTGTGTTAATCGACTATATGTTATTGGTAAGGCTTCTGGTCAATAGTAGACTATTAATAATTAAGTCTCTGGGGAGACAGAAGTTACATGTTATAATTTCAATTCTGCAAGGGTCGGAGCTCCAAATCCCCCATATTGTTCAAGGATCAACTGAGGGCCTATCTCTACTTATGATTGTTGCTTTGTTCTGTCATTCTTCCCATATTTTAATTTTTAACTTCCCTAAGAATTAGCTCTAACAAAGAGTAAAAACTTTTCAAGTCATTACATTTTAGTATGCTTTTAAATAACTAGGACACAGATTTTGTATCGAAGTTAAATTCTAATTGTAGGTGCTACACAGATTGTGTTCACGTCAACTTTCACAGCCAAGGCGTGTAGGTAATGTTTGGCAAATGTACACTCTGCATTAGCACTATAATTATGTTCATGCTTATTGAATATTTACCCTTTGTGAGACATATTTATAGTCATTTAATGTGCTTTATCTCATTGACTGCTCAGGAAAATTCTGATAGCTGGCATTTCTATTTATGGGTGGGGGGACCAAGGCATAGAGAGTTTCAGTTATTTGTCATGGTGATTCAGAGTGCAGATATTTACCACTGCACCTTCTATCACTATAGAGTAGTGAGATTTATTTTGAATACTCAAGAATCGGTTCATTCCACTCTCCCTCTCCAACGACCCCGGAGCAGACACTTAAGGAATTTCCTTTTATAACTTGCTTTTTTAAAAGACCAGATACACATGAAAAAAAAAAATCAGGCTTTGTTTTTTGGTCTAATTTCTTCTACTCAGCCTATTTATAAGTTACCTTTCTAAACTTTCAGGACTGCTTCCAAAAGCTAAATTTTAAAAATTATGCACTCAGGTGAGTCTAAGTTTGTCATATTCCCAGCCATCATCCTTCTAGTACCTCTAAAATATCTCTAGGTTTCTCCTAAGATAGTCAATTGGGACTACTCTTTGGAGTCCACAGTAGGGAGAGTCCTGACCTGTTCCCTTGGAGAATAACCCAAGAAAAAGAATATGAGCAGCCTAGTAAAACACGAAGTTATATAAGAACACATTCAGAGGGATATACACAGAGCAGAGTGGGGATGAATTGATTAATCTGTAGGGGGTCAACTAGCTAATCTGCTGTATTTCCATGGAATGTTGACTACTGAGGCTGAGCATATTATTAAAAGTTCTTCAATGCAAATAAAAGTAAAAGACATTCTGCAGTCAGAGCAGATTTCCTATCATTTTATTCGTTCCAGCCATGCAGGATTAGTGATTGATTTCAGCAACAAGGAGCACACAGAGTATTGTCAGCTGTAGTTGATCGCCACTCTTTTTTACTGAGGAGGCTACAGAGGCAGCAAGGTTACTTAGTGGGATGTACTAATTCAGCCAAGTATCTAAATACACAGCCAACCTTATTGAGATAAGGCTGTGACATATCTGTAACAATTGTCTTTGTTCCTCTTGTTTCTATGAGTGAATTTTCTTTCCTCATGGAAAAAACCTTTGAGAGCCACTCTCATTGGATACTCTATTACAAAGGGAATAGAGATGGGTATCTAAACCATTCATTCTTTATTAGTTTGGAGGCTGTAAAAAAAGCACTTTGGACAGTAAAAACCTCCTTTTTTCTGTCTCTTCCTGGTTTTCTATCTCTCTCTGTCTCCTTCCCTCCCTTCCTGCTTCCCTTAGGTATATGTTCACTTTTAGGCCATTTCTCAAAGAGTTTGGTGCAAGTTACCAGCTACTAAAATCACAGAATGGGAAAAGTCCTCTCTGTGCTATAGTTCTTCGGGGAGATCAATCGTAAAGAAAATATTTTGGTGCATGGGCTCCAAATTTCCATTGAAAATCTCTAGCTAAATGTCTCATGCTTATTCAGAGACATGGTTATCTGATTGGATACAGGGCTTGGCAGAAATCACTTCTCAGCTCAGACATGGGATGGCGACAGAGTCTCATTACGTTAATTTTATTTACAGGGCAGCCCCGGTTTCCTGTGCTATGAGCTGGGTGCTTATTCAGCTGCCTTGGCTTAGGTAGTTTGCTGCACGGTGTATTTTTGTTTCTGAACCATATTGGCCCTGGAAAGATGTCTGGCCTCGTTTCACTTTCATAACTCTGGTGAAAGCCACAGAACTTTCCAGGGAGCCAGAGTAAGTTACTTGTGGGGCCCTTCCTTGAGCCATGTGAGTGGCTACTGAAGGGTGGGTTCTAATCAAAGGAAACCCCATCTCATGGTGGTGGAAGGGGAGGTGGGCGGGGGTGGGGGTGACTGGGTGACGGGCACTAAGGTAGGCACTTGACAGGATGAGCACTGGGTGTTATTCTATATGTTGGCAAATTGAACACCAATAAAAAATAAATTTATAAAAAAAAAAAAAGCCTCATCTCTTGAGGCTTTTACCTTTGCAGAAGAAAGGAATGTTGTCCCTGAGTGTGGCAGGACCTCCCTGGACCACACCTCTAAGGCAGGACTTAGGGCCATTTGGGTCCTAAATCTGCTAGTTTCCTTCTTGGTATACACAGATGTAGGGTCTTCTACCTACACTTTCCCTCAGGATGCTCTGTGTCAGTACATACTAAAAAGGTTGTAGAAAGGATGTTGACTTTGAGGCTGCTACTATTTCTTTTTGTTCTATTTGTTCATTCAAGTACTAATAATCCTACACATCACAGGGTCCCTACACTTATTTTCTTTCCCATGAGCACCACAATATGTCGATGAAGGAGGTGGAAGCAGTGATAATATGCCCATTTCATAAAGAAAGGCCAAGTGCTTAATTCAGGTCACACAGCTGCAATTTAAACCTACAACTCTTAACAAGTAATCAGTGAATTTTTTTTTTTTTTACTCAGGAATGGTCCTAATCAAAATTAATATGTTAATTAGTATATTAATCTTCAGGATTATCGAATTTGTCACAACATTGTATTACATTTGGAAAATAATTATAGATTAGACTGTGCTCTGATCATAAGAAGATGGTGATGGTTGGTGAGAAATCAAATCATAACTAAATTTAAATTTATATTCAACAAAAATTAAACATCCTTTCAAAGTATTTGCAGCAGATTTATGTTGGGTGTGGCTGCATTAAATGTGCTATAAATGAAAGGGATGGGGGTCTCTTGACACAAGAGTGCTAGGCTAACAAAGGTCTTCAGACAGTCCTATTTTTAGGATACGAGGTTAGCTGGTCCCAAAAGCGAAAATATTTGCACTTTAGGACTATGAGAAAGCACTTATTTATGCACATGTATATATAGGATTTGAACTACTACTGGACCCCATTCCAAACTAACTCTGACCGATAGTTTCTGTTTACCAAGTCCATGCTATCTATGTACAGTACAAAGTGTTTTGCTTATGTTATTTTGTGATGTGCTCTTCACTACCAGGCAGCAGATTAGGTACCACTTAGTCTGATGAAGACATGGAGACCCATAGAGTAAAGCATTTGCTTAGTAACCAAGAAACAGGTTGGAATGCAGAGATAACTCAAAAGCTCAAGTTTGCACCTAAATCTCCCACAGCCACTGCCCAAGGCATGGAGCAAGATCTCCTGCTACTACAAGCTGTTTCCCTTTGTCTTCTTAGTGGGGGACCAGAAGCTCCTACTCTCGTTACCTGCTGCCTCCCAACAAGAGGGGCAAAATGCAGGTTCCAAGAGGACTTGAAGTATCAGGCATTTATGTTTGTTTTAGCACAGATTTACTGAAATAGGAACTTGCCGTGAATATCTCTATGCTTCATACCCGCAGAAAGAAAAAGAAAATTGGAAAAAAAGAGAGACAAAGAAAAGCAAGCATTTGCTTTAGTGGGTAGACTTTTGAGGGCTAAGATATTTCTTTTATCCTGAAATATCTGGATAATTGTCTCAAATTTCCTCTTATTTCATGTGCAGACATTGCCTCATTTTTTAAAGAGCTTTTGCTACCAATAAAGTTCCAATATATTTGGAGTTTTCAACTGTCTCAAGTAGAATGTAATAAGATATTTCTCTTTGGGGCCTCTTTTAAGTATATTCTAAAACCATCATTAAAATATGCATACTTAAGTTGGCAGTGTTAGCAAATATTCACATCTCTTCAATGGCACCAGCTTGGTAGAATGATAGAAACTGGGCAGCAAGTGAAGGAGTACAATAAGCCATTAACGCTAAACATCAAGCATAAATGCCATTCTTCTGCCCCTATCCCACTTCTTAAAAAAAACTATGCTAGATTTTGCACTAAACATTTCTCAATTATATTAAAAATATAATTATCTTGTTTTCTTTGATACTGGAAATTAAGCTTCCATTTTTCTAGATTTTTAAGGTTGACGAATTAAAACAGGATATTTTAGAATCTATTTCTTCAGCAGAGATTGTTTTCTGTAACATTTTGTTCAAAAACAATTTTCATAGCAGAATCATCAACCAGAAAATCAGGACTGATACAGAGAAAGCTACAGCCAGATGGGAACCACAGTTGGGTGGCAAAGTGTTTGGAATATAAAGAAGAAATAGTCTGTAAATTTCATAACGAGGAAATTGGATGAGCAATACAAATTTATGATCTCAACCCTGTGATTGAGCCAAAGGCAACTGTTGACGCTTGAGTCCCAGTACATCTTCCTTATTCTACTAGATTTTCTGACTTCAGGGAACCCAGCTGGTGAACGGGAAAAGTGATAGTAATAGTCACAGTTCAGATCTGCAACTAAGTTCACCTAGCTTCTCATTATTATCTTAATTTACTTCAGGTTGAATCTGTAGAAATTTGCTTTTATATAGATATTATCTTGACATCGAGAAAATAATGTAAGCTATGTTACTATGTATTCTTATGTGCATGCTATATTGAAATATTTCATCTACATTCAATTCTCATAGATTTTAGCTGATAGAGCTCCAACACATGGCAAAGAAAATAAGCCCTTTCTTATGGGCTAGGAGTTGATGATGGATCTTTGGAAAATTAGCAAAAAGTACTACGGTGTCTTTTTCCTCTTCAAAATGTCATAAACAAGACAAGGATATGGGATGTAGAAAGTGTAGAAGAGTTTGGGTTCTGCCTTCAGAAGCAATAACTGGTATTCAGAAAGACCTGGAGTTCAGTGAGAAGATGGTAAAATAACCACTTCCTACCTCCCAAATGCAAAATTGAGGTCTGACCCAGAAGAGCAGGTGAAGAAATGGCAGATCTGCTGTACCCTTTTATTTCTTTGGCATTAGGTGTCTGTTCATTCATTCATTCATTCATTCATTCAATTATTCAATCATTCAGTCATCTGACAACTGAGTGCCTATTTTCTGCCAGGCACAGTGCTAATTTCTGGGGATAAAACAATGAACAAGATTGAAATAATTCCATTCTCCATGGAATTAAGTGGAAGTTATGGATAAACGGCAGTGCCAAACCTGTGATAAAATCACGTAAAGTGATAAGGATGCATGTAGCAAAACATCTAACACAGACTGTGGAGTGGGAGACGTAAGGAGTCATGAGGCTTTAGTGAGCAAGTAAAGTTTGTCCTGAAACCTGAAGAATTGATCAGGCAAAGGAAGACATGCTTATTGAGGTGGGGTATTGCCTCACCTCCGACTTTTATCTAAAATATAAGACACAGGGAATAGAAGAATGCTGGAATCATCCGTGAGCCTTATCTCTACGAGGAGATAAACTGCCACTTCAGGGCATTTGCTTTCATGTTTTTATGTTTTGAGACATATCCATTGAATTCACATAATGTCCTTGGTAAATTTAGAGCTGCTTTAATTGTAGCTGTTTCTACATGGGGATATTCATCAAATCCATCTTTGTCTGAATTGACTCATTAAAAATTTAACTGACAGTCATATGGACCTTTACCTTTGGTCTTGTGTTTGGGATGGTAAGGATTTGTTCATGCTAGTCCCTGTGATCATCTTAAAATCACTGAAAAATCAGGCCATCTAAAAATGTAATGGAATCCCCAGAGAAGAATTTTCCCTGTCATTGGTTGACACTTTTAAAATGTATTTCAAGTGTAGACACAGTTGGGTTGGGAAGTTTAGATGGAAACATAAATTCTGAAAATGCCCACTATTTCCCATCCTTTCTCTGTATTTGAAATAACTCAAAAAATAATAGAAAATAGAAAAATATTGCATAGTGGTAAAGAAATCAGCATGAAAAAGAAGATTGTCCTATATTTTTTAATTTGTAATTCTGTATCACCTACAAAATTGCATGAATTGCTATTTTACATTTGTATTCACTTGTTCAGCTTTCCATGATGCCATTTCAGGGGCTACATTCCGTGAGTTTCAATCTTCTGCCCAAACAAGCTGAATGACTCACAGCACTTTTGTTGTTGAACATCACATCAGCTTTTAAGTCATACAATAGGATAAATAGGTACTTACTGGAATTATTTAATATGAAAAAAATTAATAGATCCATAGCAAAACCCTAGAACTGTTGCTGAATATGTTGTAAATAGTGGCAAATTTTAAAACCACAGCTAAACTCTAACCTGCTATTTTAGTAAGAGTTCATTAAAATACTACTAAATGGTCTCATGGAAAATATATTTGCTGGGGTCCAATTCAATAAACCTATATTAAGCTCCCACTATGAAAAAAGCACATTACTTTTCAATGTCACTGTTCCACACTTCTGGATCCACTCTTTAAATATCCAGGTATAAGCACCTCTTCATTCAATTGTGGCATTTTAATTCCTCTATCAGAAATTTTATTTTATTTTTTTAATATTTCTCCCAGTTTTATTACATTATATTAAATACAAAGTCATTATGGAAAATTAGGAAAATAAATGATCCATATTCCCAAACTTCTAGTTAGAACCATTGTTATATTTTGCTCTTCTCTCTTTTACCCATATTTTTTCAATATCTAAATTGGGATATTAATATATTTATTATATCTGTTATTTACTAATCAACTTTTTACAGGTAAGCAAATAATCTCCACACCATGAGCATTTCCCATTTCTTATCTTTTTTGCAGGAATATGATTTTCAGTAGCTGAACAGTGTTCTATGAAATGAATGAAATTATTTAGGTAATCCTATAATGTTGGACATTGTATTAATTAGGGTAGAGACCAAGTAGCTGTCTAAGAGACCTTTAGTCATTCAAGTACAATAGAAGTTTATTTCTCTCTCTTTATAGAGCACAGATATAAGCAGGTGGCCTGGCTGTGATGAGTGGCTTTGCTCTGTGAGGTCCCCTAGAAATCCAGATTTCTTCTATATTATTTCTCTTCCATCTTCAAGGTTTTGCCCTTTTTAGTGTGTAGTTGGAATTATTTCATGAGCACCATGTCCTTGCCCTTTATGTGAATGGCAAGTTACTTCCTTATAAAAATGTCAACTGATAAAACCTGGGGAGGAGAATGGTGGTGTTACTACAAAATGAAGGAGGGGAGAATAGAAGGCAGGGAGCAATTAGTTATATCTGCTGTAGGCATCTAGATTTTTCCACCAATTTTTCCATTGTAAATATTATATAGAACTATATTGTGTGGGATCCCTGGGTGGCGCAGCGGTTTAGCGCCTGCCTTTGGCCCAGGGCGTGATCCTGGAGACCCGGGATCAAATCCCACGTCGGGCTCCCGGTGCATGGAGCCTGCTTCTCTCTCTGCCTGTGTCTCTGCCTCTCTCTCTCTCTCTCTCTCTCTCTCTCTCTGTGTGTGTGTGTGTGTGTGTGTGACTATCATAAATAAATAAATAAAAATTAAAAAAAAAAAAGAAAAAGAACTATATTGTGTATCAGTATTAGTGTGTACAACTGATAACTGATTTGAAATAAGTATGGAATAATAGGTAAAAATATAGTATGCTTTTGCAGCTTTTGATCTACACTTTCTGATTGCCTTTTGGAGAGGTCCCATCTTATTATATTTTATTTTAGTCTTTGGCAATTCTTTAGTTTAAAATGGCATTTCAGAGGTGCCTGGGTGGCTCAGTGGGTTAAGCATCTGCCTTTGGCTCAGGTCATGATCCCAGGGTCCTGGGATAGAGCCCTGCACTGAATTCCCTCTCCCTCTATCCCACCGCTCTCTCTCTTGCTCACTCTGTCAAATAAATAAATAAAACCTTAAAAAAATGGTGTTTCATTATGGTGTTCATTTGCATTTATTTCATTACTAGTAAGCTTATTTTTCAGTATTATTGACCATTTATATGCATTTTTTGATTTACCTATTGATATCCTTGGCTAAATTCTCTTAGAATATTTTTTTCTAATTTGTCAAATTCTAATTCTTATTATAACGTATGACATATATTTCCCTATTTTATCATTTTTCTTTTAATTGTATCTTTTTTTTTACAGATTTGTTTATTTTTATGTATTTGGATCTACCCAAATTTTCCGTGATATCTTGTTTCTGCTTTTTTTTATGGTTGTCTTTTTGTTTTGTTTGATAAAGCTTATACAAAGCGGAGTGAGGTAAAAACAATTGCCATTTTTAAAAATTGTTATTTTTATTTTTTCCCTTATGTCTTCTATTTATATTGGGTTGAAAACTAACCAATATTTTTCCTGAACTTTTTTCCTTCACTGAGTTACTCAATAATGTTTTTTACTGGTTGTTGAGTATGTGCCAGGCACTCTGCTAAATAAAGTACCATAGACCTAAGATAGAGATTGTACATTGAACATGGTACCAATGAATTCTGTTTTTCCTTAAGAGTTTGAAATGCCATTTTCTACATATAAAACCTTATATATTTTGGATCTCTCTGTTGGCTTTCTCTTCCCTTAGATTCTGTTACTTTTTACTATGGTATCAATCCTAATTATACTTGGGGAAATATGTTCTAATTAATACAAAAAATCAAGCAAAAGTCAAGACTCAATGAAACAAATCTCACCTAAATTCCTTGTATGATGGTGATAATGTTAATATTTTATTGTCACATAGTCCCGAGGGAGGTATGAAGAAGCAAAACAAGATACGAAAATGTGTGTATTATGTTTTTGTTAAATACGTTTTAATTCTCAATTACTGGTCATTTTTTATTTAAAGAATAAAGAATAAAGATGGTCATTTTTTATTTAAAGAATCCGATATAATAATGTAGTCATCAAACTGTCATCAAAATATGATAGGACCCCAGATAACTGGGTATAATAAAAGTGTAATAATAGTTTATGAGGAGAAATTCCAGCAATTGGACAATTGCTGTTACCTACATAGTTTTTCTGCTTTCATCTTTAATCATTTTTGTACTGTGTAAAATTGCTACATGACTAAGCTCTGATGCATTATGCATATATATGATTAAATATTTGCCCTCATTAATTGGTAACTGTGTTTTATTCTAGTGCCTTATGTAGCTCTTAGAATTTTTTAATGTTCTTAGACTTATATATGCATATTACATAGCCTTCCTATTTACAAATATATACTTGCCCTTTAAGAATTCATTTGATGCATAATTTTATCATCATAATTATATCTGTTGCCAAGGTATTTGAATGTTCTCTGTTACTTGTCCAAGTATTTCAATTTGTTGTTAGATTTCATGTTCTATCATCAGTGACCGTATTGTTATTATACTACATTGCAATTATCTTATTTTCAATCAAATACTATTTACAAAATTTAAAGTCTCATAAAAATGAACTACCATCAATTACAATTTGAGATACATAATCTTGGCTGGATAGATACTGTGTGACTCTTTTTTTGCAGCCATATTTGAATCTGTATCTTAGTGATATATTTTCTGATGATTAATTCTTTGACTTTCAAAATATTAATGATTTTAAGGCAAGCATTTTCTGAGGTGGAGATTTCTATTTAAGTATTTATTTCTTTTTTTGACATTTAGCTTGTTTCTAAATTTTGCCTTATCATTAATGCTGCAACAAATTTTATATTTATAATTTATCCACAGATCTGAAAGGTTTTTTTCTGTCTTGTATTGATTCCTTCTTAACTCTAAAAAAATTCAGTAATACACTATTTTAAGATAGCTTTTAAAGTGACCTAGGACATAGAAACAGAGATAATGGTGATCAGTTATAGATCAGAGTACCAGTTTGTTAAAAGGGCACACCCCTCCCTGCCTTCTCCTGCCTCTGCATAATTCAAACTGATGACTATGGAGAATATTCACTATAAGGTGTAAATTTTAGGGAGATGTTTGTCTTCCTGTATGTATTTAGTCTCTATCCTTTTAAACATTTACAACAATTAAATCTTTAACCTTTAAAGGAAACTCAGAGTGAGTTAAATTCATTTGGTATTTATCAAATATTTATTATGTACATTTAGCAATGAAGCAGATAGTCGGAGATCAGGAAATATAATACAGCATGAGACAAGATTCTTGCTTTCATGTACTTACTGGCTTCATTGGGAAGCAAAGGCATGTCGTTTTCAAACTTAAGAGTAAGTGTTGAATGTCTTAAATAGATAATAAAATTTATTGAATATAAGAGTAAGAAGAAGTAGGGACATCTGGATGGCTCAGTCACTTGAGCATCTGACTCTTGATTTCAGCTCAGGGCATGATCTCAGGGGCTCTGTGCTCAGCCAAGAGTCTGCTTGAGGATTCTCTCTCTCTTTTTCCTTCTTGTCCCTTCCCTGGCCCTCTCTCTCTTTCTCAGATAAATAAATCTTTAAAAAGACTAAGGAGCAGTATTTAAATGACACTGATCCAATTATTGGATGATGGGTTGTAGTCATTGCTATACCAAGAAAATTGATCGCAGGATGGCTTTGTAAATTCCCTTTTATTAATATATTTACTTTTAATTGCTTAAGTAATAACTACATATATTTTCAGAAACACAGAAGTCTTTAGAATAAAATGGATAGGTCTCTGTTTCCTTCTTCAGGAGTAACTACTTTGTATATATTTCAAAACCACATATACACATATGGTTCTTATGGTTCTATTTTGTGTTTTTGAGTTTTGTAATTCTGGAAATTGGACCATACAATATGTGTTGTTTTGCAATTTCTCCATTTATTTTTTTTACTTTTTATTTAACAATAAATCTAGAGAGTCATGTCGGTATCTAAAAGTCTAAGTCAATATTTTACATGTGATTTACAATTTCATGAACTAAATAAATGAGTGTCGCTGGGGATGTTTGCTACTCAGCAGTACATAACGAGATCATCCAATGAGAACTGGATTTTTACAGGGCTCTTAGCCTCAATTTGTCATCTTCAGACTTACACACACACCCATATCATATATATGTTTTCTCCTTGTTTAATAGTTTTGAATAACCAGATATTAAGTAGACCAGAAGAGGTTAGGACTGTAAGAAAGAATAAATTATTCCTGTTCCATGTGATTCATTTTCCTAGACACAGTAAAACAGAGTGAGATGAAAATGATGTTGGGGACTCCAAACCTGTGATCTGGATTTTCTTCTGTGCCACAAACTATGTTTATATGATCCTGTTTGTTTCAGAGAAGGCAGGGAAAGGAGCAGTGGGATACACAACTGTGTTGGTCACAGAGTATGAGGAGGATATATATCTACTTGTAGCAATCTGGATCTCCTTTCCTTTGTCTACTTTGTAAAAGGAAGTGATGAATCCCCCCAAAACTTCATTCTTTTTCTCATAAGTTCTCTCACTTAAACTGCAAAATATCTTGGTTCCCTTTAGTCCCTTTCCACCCAGCCCCACCCCTAACGGAACAGATGAACCTGGCTGACAAGAGAGTTTTACTGTTCTGCAGCATCAGCTTCTAACTCTTGGGATAGATTTGCAACCAGATTTCAGTCATGTTTATGAGCTGGAACCTAGTTCCCCTGAAAAGAGACCCATAAAGGAGTTGGACATGCCTGGTTACTTAGCAGGTGCTGAAGGGAGTACTAATTGTGGACAGTGGTGCACTGATTCAGAAAAGACGGAGGTTTTCTTACCAAACTTCTAGTACTCAGAGCTTCCTTTTACAGCCAGAGATATGCTCCATGGAGAGGCAATAAAGTCATCCCTCAAGGACAGAAATTCTTCCACTGCCATGCTCCCTTCCTTAGGGTGTGATAATCAAAAGTGATAATCCTGCCTTCCTGGGAGCAGCACCATCCACCCCTGCATGGGGCACTTACTTGATGAGTTCATGAGCAAACAATCCTTGAGCCATGACTTGAAGAATTTGACTTGGTGAATTTTTTAAATTAATAAATATATTCAGCTGATTTATTCAAAGTTTTCAAGAAGAGTGAAATAAAAGAAAAATCTGAGGACTTATATCACTGTGGGGACTTTCCAGATACTGGGTAGAGAGCTGGGAAAAATTAAGTCAGTGACAGCCAGAGATCTGGGAAGGAAATGGGGGATTCTACATTCCTTATAATTGTATTGAGGATGGTTGGCTCCATCTGCTCAAATAGTAAATCTCCTACCACTTAATTTCTTTTCCTCCTCCTTTCAAGACTGCTCTCACCTCCATCATAATTCCAGGTTATATTTTTCTCACGAGAAATTTTATTTTGCTCTTTGTAGGTTGTGTCATACCTAAGTACCAGGGGTTAAATAAATGCCACTCTTGGCATATGAAACTAACTGTGGTGTGACGGCATTGAAACTGGAAGTTTGCTCCTCCACTGAGACCTACCTGGTTGCTGATGCTTTGTGCAATTGTTCAGCAGACCCCACTGTTATCATGGTTGATCCTGATACCCCTTCATTTTATCACTACATAGATGCTTTATTTTTTTAAGATTTTATTTATTTATTCATGAGACACACACACACACACACACAAAGAGAGAGAGAGAGAGAGAGAGGCAAAGACAAAGGCAGAGGAGGAGCAGGCTCCATGCAGGGAGCCCGATGTGGGACTCCATCCCAGTACTCCAGGATCACACCCTAGGCTGAAGGCAGGCACCAAACCACTGAGCCACTCAGGGATCCCTACCTAGACGCTTTATAAACTAACAATAGGAATGGCTGCCAAGCATGGTGGAGAAATTTGCCAGTAAAGAAAAAACCACATCTCTCTGTGAGTATCCAGTGGTGAAAGTGGATGGTAATTACTCTCAACTAATCATCATGAGAACCAGTGACTGTACCAAGCATGAGGAATTCACTGACAGGAGGTTGAAGTATTCAGAAATTTACTAGCAGGAAGTTGATTCTTCCCAACATCTAAATAGAGGATGCCTAAAAAATAGGAAAGGTGGTAGAAAAAGAAAAGGACAGAAAAAAAGAAAAAAAAATCAGAGAATAGTAATCTCTTTTACCTATCACTTTGGGAAAATCCATAAAAACAGCAATTTCTCATTTGGAGTGGAGACTGCTAATTGTTCTTGAAGCTCTGCATTCATGATTTTAAGTATGTCTGAGACCCAGTGATGACATTTTGCTTCTAATGAAAGAAGGAGACAGACTCTCTAACACTTTAATTCTGAAGAAAACCAGATAAACATTTCTTGAAACAAATTTGGATTCTTATACTTGATGAATTAAGTGGAATGAAACCTCTTTATCAGCCCCAGCCCATTTACCCCATCTCTTGATGGAATTTACTTGAATTTCTGGTTGTTGACTTAGGTCCCTTCTTTACTTTCTGAGCCAGTCCTCTTTGGGGGATGGAGCTCTGCTCTTTGCCCTTGCATTCTGGTGGGAGAGGAGCATTAAGCCCCCTTTCCAAGTGTACTACTCTGTGAATAAGGACACCAGGGCAGAGTCCCTGAATCCTGTGTATTTCTTGCTGTCCTGCAATGTTCCAGTTCTGATCATAAGATTATGTAGCACAAAGGTACTTTTTAAGCTCACCTCCATATAAGTAACTGCGTTTCCTGTCCCTATCTTGAGTCTGGGTGGCTAAGTCTGTGTTGTCAAAGTTTGGGCATCTCACTATGTTTTCTAGTTAAGCAGATGTCTAGTCGTCTCTAGTACTACCTGCTGCTCATGCATTTCCCATCTTGCTGCATGTTGAGCATCAACATATCTTCATGGAGCATATTTTTTGAAATATGATGTTCTAATCCAAGAAACTATTAAGCAACTCTAGTATGCTAAGGACTATAAAGTTTGTTAAGAATATAAACATCAAATGTTAATAAGACAACGACATTTCTCTCCAGCGGTACAGAGGACCCAACCTAAGTTGAACCTCCAATGAGTAACATTTTTGTATAATTTCCTCCCCTTGAGTGTAGGCAGAACTTGTGACTTGCTTCTGCCAAGGGAATATAGCAAAGGTGACGAGATGTCAATTCCTTGATTAGCTCGTGTCATATAGCAGGGGTGATGTGGTGTAATGCCTATGATTACATTTCGTTGTATGTAAGAAATCCCCTTCTGGTCTTGAAGAATCAAATAGCCGTTTGGTGAACTGTCTATAGGAAGGTCATATGACAAGGAACTGTGGGTAGCCTCCAGAAGAGGGGCCCCTAGTCATACAGCTGCAAGGAAATGAATTCTTCCAGTAATCCAGATAAACTTGAAAGTGGGTTTTTCCCTAGTTAAGCCTCCAGCATAGACAACGCTTTGATTAGAGCCTGTGAGATCCTGAACAGAGGAACCAGTTAAGCTCTGCCTGGATTCCTGACTTATGACAACTGTTTGGTAATACATATATGTTCTCTTAAGCCACTAAAACATTTGTTGATTTGTTAGATAGCAGTAGAAGTCTAATATAGCAGTTTACAGTTTACCATGGAAAGCATAATAACTCATTCAGCACATAGAACAAAATGAAGAAATATTTACTTGCCCGAATTCCTTTTGTTTGGAAGAAAAGATTTGATTAGCTAACTCCCAGGTCTGCATCCAGGGCTACTGTGGAACTCAGAAAAAGATGGTGGTGTTTTCTTTATCAAGAGAAAGGTGTAGGCCTATGGTTATTCTAAAACTCATCAAGATTTTGAGTCCTTCTCTTTTGGGCATGTGCTCCCTTGAAGTTGATACCTCTTCACCACTCTTCTTTATATCCCACAGGGAGGCTACTCCTGGAATCTGCTTCCTATTTGATATCACCAGTGGGGAGCACTGGGAGGAAATTGGAGAGGGATGAGAGATGTCAAGGACTCACTCTTTCCTGGTCCTTCTGTAGCTCTGGTGGCACCTTACACAGCAGCTGCAAGTCCTCCAGTGTTCCTGCCTTCAGGGGAATAGTCTACTGTGGTTTTAGCTTCTAGAGCTACAATGTGCAATATAGTGGTCACTACCATATATAGCTGTATGTAGGTATATAAATTTAAATTAATTAAACTTAAAAGCAACTATTCATTTCTTTAGTTGCACTAGCCACCTTTCAAATGCTGAGTAGCTACATGTTGCTAATGGCTACCATATTGGAAGATGCAAATATAGATAATTTTCATTATCTCAGAACGTGGACAGTGAGTAGAGGAGAGTAATGTGATCTATAGCTTCTGGTAACACCATTTTCTTTTTTTGCCGTTCTAGTCTAAGGGTGACCATGACTGCATCACGCCGCTAACCTCTGGGTTTTCTCACTGTTCTCTAAATTCACAACATTTCTATTACCTGTATAACCAGTCCCCTGCATTGAGTCCCTCTCTTATAAATAAACAAGTTATCTCTTTCCTAATCAGGCTTTGATTGAAATACCAGATGAGGAAAGGAAAGGATAGTCAACATTTCTATATTAGCTACCCATTATTATTTAACAAATTTCCCTTAAACTTAGCAGCTTAAAACAATGAACATTTATCCTATCCCAGTGTCTGTGAGTTAAGAATCTGGGTAGCTGGATGGTTCTGACTTAATCTTTTGTAAAATTGCAGTCAATACGTTGGCAGGAGCTGAAGTCTCATCTGAAGGCTTAACTGGGGGAGGATTTGCTTCCAGCCTCACTTATATGGTAATGGCAGGCCTCAGTTCCTTGCTGGCTGTTGGCTGGAACTCCTAGTCGCCTGGACTTCTTCATAGACTGAGTGTTGCATAGAATGGCACTTGCTTTTTCTAGAGCAGAGAATCCAAGATGGAAGATGTCATCTTGTATAACTTAAATTTGGAAGTGGTATACCATCACTTCCACTGTATTTCACTGACCAACTCTTGTACAGTGTAGGAGGAAGTACACAGGATGGGAATGCCAAGAGACTAAGACCATTAGAAGCCATCTTGGAAGCTACCAACCACAGGTGCTCCAGAGGGGTTGAGTGAATTTGATAATATGGGAGATTATTCCTCCTCTGTGACTTAAATCAGCAAGGGCAGAAGTCCAAACAACTAAAGGTAAAAGAATGCTTTGGCTTAGAGGACTTTGATGAGAAAAGGTCAACACTACAGTGATTCTAGGTCAGCTTTGAATTGTATGTGGAATTCATATGACAGAGGCCAATGCTCACTGTTTTAATTCAAATTCAAGAAATAATAGAAAATTATAAAGCTAATATAGTACTTGCTCTGGAAAATGATTTGAAAGCATTTGGTTTACTTAAAATCAAGATGTGGGGCAATGTCATAATATTCAGATGTAATATTTTCTCCAAAAGGACAAAAAAAAAGCCTGGTTGGAACAGAACTCATAAGCTTTCAGGTTGGCTGTTCTGTTTTCACATTCTTATATGATGGTTTAGCAGAAGCTTTGGAAGCTTGGGGTAGCTCTTGGCTGTGGAGGAGTTTTCTACGAGGAAAAATTCTTAATCATCAGCTGGCAGATGATGGAGTCAGGGCCACATGATGGGGTCAGGATGGAAGCAGAGAGTAGGTTCATCCCAAGTGTGCATGTGATAAGAGCTGAGGCTGCCTGTTGAATGTCAGCTTACTTTTCCCATGTAAGTGAACCTGAAGAGTAGGTGCCATTGCAACTCATGTGATTAGCAGTAGCAACACAGTCTTTGTCGATTCCTGAGGAAAGAGATCCGATCTTATCCCCAGTCACTTATGTTTACATTTAGCTGAACACAATCTGTCTGGGAAATGGCCCAGTTAAAAGAAGTTGCCATTTCAGAGAGATATGCACTATCTACTCTTTAGGATAGAAGGAAGGAATTTCTAACAACCATTTGTTTGTCTTCCTAAAAAGAAAAAGAGTCAAAGGGTAAGAATGAGAAAGAGATTGAGGCTGAAGTAAGTCCAGGATGTAAAGTAATATTTTTTTCCTAATGAACTTCACTGAATAGTTTTTCTCCTTCCCTCTCTCCCTTCCTTCCTCCTTCCCTCTCTTTCTTTTTTCCTTTCTTTCTCTTTCTATTTAAATTGAAAGGCATTTTCATGTTTGAAAGTTTTAAGCTATAAAAATAAACCCTGGAAGTAGATTGCCTGGAGTAAGATTTAATTACACACTATACAGTAAATTAGCATAATTTGATGAGGATCAGCTTTAGTTCCTGGAAACTGCAACAAGCAGAGATTTTAATTTTGTAGTGTCTTTTAAAATTCCAGTGTCTCATCTCTAAAGTGTAGTTTTGGAAAATAAAAATAAACAAGGTATTACCAAGCAGAAAGCAATTTATTAGGGAGATGATGTACCGACAGTGGGATATGAGGAGGGTTTTAATGCAGATACTGAAAGTTTGTAAGAGAAATGGTCCTCCATAAAAAAAAGATATTGGAAAAGGGAGTTGAATTCCTCAGCCTGAAGCAGAGAGGTTATCCAATATTATCATATCTCCCTGGGCTGTGACAACTAGAATTTCAAGCTAAAGCTTTCTTCCTTCCCTCTTCCCTCCCTCTCCCTCTCCCTTTCTCACTTCTTTCTTTCTTTTTTCTTTCTTTCTTTCTTTCTTTCTTTCTTTCTTTCTTTCTTTCTTCTTCTTTTCTTTCTTTCTTTCTTTCTTTCTCTCTCTCTCTCTCTCTCTCTCTCTCTAAGACTTTACAAAAAGATATGGGGAGTCCAGCTGCTATGGACTTCTCGAGATTTTTACAATTAAAAATAAAATTTTAAAAAATAAAATTAAAAACAACAAAAGTAAGGAGAAACTAGTTTCATTTTGGCATATATTATACCCAGTGTTTAAGGTATAAAATTTTTGTTTTGAATTACATATTGAGTGACAAGCTTAAAATGATCTTTTCTCTAAGTACCAGTCCTTTGGTACTTAGTTTTGCATAAGGGGAGTTTTGCATAAGGGGAACTCAAGGCCAGGGAAAGGTTGTGGTTTTGTAGGAAGATCACTCTCACCCTTAAAGAAGCCAAGGGCATCTTTTCTTTAAAGGAGTCCCCACTTTGTTTATGTGGGAAGTTGTCCAGGGCACAGCGAGTCTCTGGCAGGACTTTGCTGGCCTTTTGCTTTCTAATTGGCTGTTGTAAGCAAAAATAGCCCTCTAAGATTCTCTGTATTGAGGTGCCATGTGCAGCTGCATGCACAGGAAGAGGAGAGGGAGAGAGAGAGAAGGGGGAATATTCTAAGTCTTTCCTGGTCAGCTTTTTAAAATGTTAACTTTGGGTTCTCACAACAGGGGGTCATGAACTCAAAGAGTAGGGTGCCCAGCAGCTCAGGAATATCCACCCAATTTTCTTTAAGTCAGTTTATAAAACAGAAGTACTCTAAAATCCATCCATGCAATCATGCATTTTGATGTCCTCCAGTCTAAACTGTACAGAAGGGAAGGTGGGGGATCCCTTTCTGTCTATGGCGTCCCCAATACCCTCTAAATTAGCAAATGGTCTACAGTGGATTTTTAGATCATAATTCTTCACGCTTTCTTTAGATCCCATGGCCAAATCTAGACTAGTTACTTCAGAATACATTTTGGGGTCCTTTAGATGAAAAGCTTTATAACAAACATTTATTTTTAAGAATTGTGTGGCTGTAAAATATATAAGGACTTGAATTAGAGCGGAACAGAGTTTAAGAGCCCAGACACTATAGCCAGACTGCCTGGGATTCTTGTTTTACCTCTTACTAGGTGTGTGACCTTAGGCAATTTTTTTTTTAATCTTGCTGAGCCTCTATTTTCTCTTCTGCAAATAGGGATGATAATAATAGGACTTACCTCATGGGTTTTTGTGAGGTTTAAGAGAGATGATTATTATAAAACCCTTAGAACAGTGTCTGAGAATAGTTACACACAGTAAATGTAAACTGCTATTATGCTGTTGTGTTTGTAGTCATGTGATGTTATTACCATTATTATTATTTGAAGTTTTTATTGGGGGTAACTTAGGTCAGGTTCTCTAGAAGCAGAGCCTGAGAGAGGGATTCTGGTACAAGTATTTAGCAAGGGACCACTCACAGGTGAAATCTTCAAGGAAATGAGAAAATTCAGGATGAATCTAGGCAAAGATGTGGTTTTATCTGAGGTCTAGCCTCAGCTTGATCCCATGGGGAGCTCTGGAGGATAAATCACATCAAAAGCTGTCCTACTCTGAGACAGGGCAACCAACTTTTGTCTCCTTGAAACAGTTGGCCATTGGCTTCGGCTGTTCCCCCAGTGGGGAGATCCTAATTCCTAAGAATTCCATGGGAAGTGGACCTGAGATCTGGATGACTTAGCTAGAAATTGTAATTAATTTGGAATCAGCAGCAAGATTCTATGGGTGCATTTCACTAGAGAAATACTCCCTTTGAAATGGTTGATTGGGCCTGACACTATAGTATCAAAGGCAACCAGGAAGTGCAAAAGGGACAGCCTTTTGTAGACTGGCTCAGGGCTTCTTAGATGGAGATCAGGAGAACTCATTTTGGATTTTCATTAGTATGTAGAGTTTGCAACTTCTTGAGGCTCCCAAACAGCCTCACCGAACTGGGATTGGTGAATAACTTCTAACTGGTGGCCCTGCAGTGACTCATTTGCTTGTATCCCCTTGCTTCTTGCTTCTGATGCTCAGGAAGCATGCACAGTGAGTTGCTATAAGGTGTTGTATGCATCATAGCTCTCAGTGTTTGAGACCTGCTATTTTGGGGCCTAAGGCTGTTTTGCTTTGTTTGCTCTCTTTAGGAATGAGAAAAATTGGATAGTGAGGAGATCAGAACCTGCCACCATTCTTAAAGTGATTGGAACATAAAGTATAATTTTCTAGTCTCCTCCCTGCCTACTGCTGTGGCACCTCCATCCTCCTGCAACTCCTCATGCCATTCATTCCGAGAGACTCTTTCATTTTGCACCATGCTGGGTCAAGTTTTTTTTATTATATTCATTCACTGTGCTGCTTAGAATTGAAGTAGAAAAAATGCTTCTCAAGCCCTATGAATTTTTTGAGGAAATTCATTTTGAGGAAAAATTGAGTTGAGGAAAGCCTCTACTTAGTGCCTGAATCTGCAATTAGTGTGTGCTACTTGAAAGACAACTTTAACCTTGGATTCTTGAATCTAGAATTAACATAAGCTTTGGAGCATATAACTAACTCCTCCCTATCCATGTGTGGCTTGTCCACTTTGCAGGCCTGTTGTCTATCAATATTTAAATCCCAGACACCTCTGTCCATGATGTCTTAACCACTGCTTCCTACCCGCAACTGGTGACTATTCAGTGTGCCAAGGAATTTTAGCTTAAGGTCAAGCAAAATATTAAAAAAAAAAAAGGGAAATCAGGTAAAATAGAAAGAATGCCTTAGTATCTTCCTCAATAAATATAAGGCAGTTTTAAATATCCATGTCATTATCTCTTCCCTTCATTGGTACCTGTTTTTAAAGGTTGGTTGTAAATGCTGTACTGGCCTTTGGTGAGTTAATGATTCACCAAATACCATCAGGGAAACCAAGTTTTTTTTTTTTTTTTTTTAAATTTCATTTGGAAGCTGTGTGTGTGTGGTTTTTAAAATAATTTTTAATATTAACATCTTATGTTAGTATGGTACATTTTCACAGTTAATAAACCAGTATTTTTAGACTATTATTAACTAGAGTCCATACTTTATTTAGAGGTCCTAAATTTTTACTTAATGTTTTGTTTGTTTTGTCCCAGGATCCTATTTAGAATACCACATCATGGGATGCCTGGGTGGCTCAGTCTTTGGGTGTCTGCCTTCAGCTCAGGGCGTAATCCTGGGTGCTGGGATCAAGTCCTGCATCAGGATCCATGTAGGAAGCCTGCTTTTCCCTCTGCCTATATCTGTGCCTCTCTCTGTGTCTCTCATGAATAAATAAAATCTTAAAAAAAAATAGAATACCACATCATATTTAGTTGTCGCATATCCTTAGGCTTAAACTGTAGTGGTTTCCCAGACTTCCCTTTGTTTTTGATGGCCTTGACAGTTTTGAGGAATACTGGTAGATATTTTGTAGAATGTTCTTCAGTGGGGTTCTGTTTGTTGTTGTTGTGTTTTTCCTGATTAGATTGAGTTTATGGGTTTTTGAGAGGAAGACCTCAAAATGTATTCTCATCATATCATATCAAAAGTACATGCTTTACTGATGACATTAAGCTTGTTCACCTGGCTAAAGTAACTTTCTTCATTATAAAGTTCTTCCTCAAAAATCAATCAATCAATCAATCAATCAAGTTACTCCTTCATTTTCACACCATATTCTTTGGGAGGAAATTGCTAAATACAACCCACAGGTGGGGTCAGAGGAGAATGGTGTTAAGCTCCACTACCTTGAAAGGGAGTATCTACATAAATTATTTAGGATTCTTTTTTTTAAAGGTTTATTTATTTATTTATTCATGAGAGACACACACACACACACACACAGAGAGAGAGAGAGAGAGAGAGGCAGAGACACAGGCAGAAGAAGAAGCAGGCTCCATGCAGGGAGCCTGACGTGGGACTCAATCCTGGGTCTCCAGGATCAGGCCCTAGGCTGAAGGCAGGCACTAGAATGCTGAGCCACCCAGTCTACCCTTATTTAGGATTCTTTTGCATAGGAGATATGTCTGCTCTTCTTTATTTAGTCATTTATTTATATCAGTATGGACTTATAGATATTTATAAATTGGACTATAACCCAATACTGTGATTTTTTATTCTGTTATCAGATTGTTCCATCTTTGGCTGTTGAGAGAACTTTCACCTGGATCTTGTGCCTCTTTAACACACTCTCGTCGTTTTGTTTTGTGAGCACTTCCCTACTTTCTAACACTACAGGATACTCCAGGCTCATCTAGTATATTCCTTGCCCTAGCCCTAGAATCAGCCATTTCCCCAGGGAGTCCTGATTCTTTGTTTTGAAGAATGGTGTTAGAAACTAAGATCTGGGCACTAGATGGGTTCATTGCTACTGAATTTTGCTGCTGTAAGGCCCACTCAGCAAACAGAACTTGGAAAGATATGTATGTTTCCTAATCTGTGTATACACACCCATCAATAACTATTCTTATATTTACCCATCCGTATTAAGCTAACCCTGTCTCCAACTAATCCAGCATCCAACAGGATTCATTCTGGTCTCTTCCCCTTGCTTATCTGTAACCTTCTACTCTAACAATGGGAAACCTGGCTCTTACTGTCCACCAACCATCCATTCACTTGTGTATTTAGTTCTAGTATATATGTACATAGGTTTCAGAATTGGTGATCTCTACTCCCATGAGAAAACACTTTATCAGATAACTACAATACTCTGCCTAGATGCAGTTCCCTTTATCTTTAAACACATAGCCTCCACTCATTTCCAAAATTGCTTATTTTCCCCTTCCTACTTCAGTGCAGTTGTCATACATTAGCCATATAGGTAGATTCTATTTTCTTGGTCTCATTTTTTTTAAGATTTTATTTATTTATTCATGAGAGATGCAGAGAGAGAGGCAGAAACATAGGCAGAGACATAGACAGAGGGAGAACCAGGCTCCCTCTGGGGAGCCCAATGTGGGACTCAATCCCAGGCCTCCTGGATCATGACCTGAGCCAAACGCAGAGACTCAACCCCTGAGCTACCCAGGTGCTCCTCTTGGTCTCAATTCTGTTTCAGAAACTCAGAATTTTCCTTTTACCTTCCTGTGAAGATCTCAAATAGCTCTGAGAGTTACCCAATGTTATCAGCGCAAAATTGATTACAGAAATGGTGTAAGGAAATGAGAAAAACACAAAACACGAAATGTTAAAGAAATAATAGTGACTAATAGTGGGGAAAAAAAAACAAAGTCAAATCTTCAGCTTGCATACAAGTCAAGTTGGCCTTAGTTTTCTTATCTTTACAGTTGGGTCCAGTTTCTCTGGATTGTCATGTGAATTGAATTGGAAAAAGAACGTGGATATAGAAATGTTATAACAGACTTTCAAGTACAATTATTACATGAAAAAAGATAAATTCAAAACTTCTTGCAAGGAGGCATCCAGTCACAGATGTGAAATTATGAGTGTTATAGAACTGGCTTATTTATGGTTCTCCAAAGGTTAAACCAAAGGACAGACTGACTTTAGTGACCAGATTATTTTTTTTCCTTCATGGCTACATGCATATGCACACACATGATTGTGTGTATATGTATAAATATATTAATATTTATATTTCCAAGTTAACCTGAGGGATATCTTGAACAAAAATTTGAGGAAACATTGCAAGTTGAGATTTTAAGAATTTAAATATTGTACAAGCCATTTGGACTTTTTTGATTACTTGGCTTCTACTCTTATATACCTATATCTACCTTACTCTTCCTCACTTGGTGACAACCTAAATCTGTTACCATGTCCCTGTTGGCCACATGTCGCTTAAAACTATAACAGGACTCAAAAACCAGAGAGGCTAGATTATACATTCTGATATTTCACAGTTGGAGTAGAAAGATACATGAACTTGAAGAAATGATTTGCTATGTTGGTGTAGCCAAGTTCAGCAACCTTGATAGTGAGGCCCATGAAGGAAAGGATGAGCAGTGTTTCTCCTTAAGGCCACATGTGTGCCATGCACATTTTCAAGGATGCCATTCCTATATCTTTCAATGTGAATGGAACCCCCAGAACAGGATAGTGTGACTTCTCTAGAGATGGAACGTGTTTTGCTATTGGTAAAGCAGAGAAAATACATTTAAAAACAAAAACATATTCACCAAATACCCCTTGACAACTCTGCTTCCTAAAGTTTGACTATTGAAGATTCTATAGTGTATTTTACTCTGTTTCATCTTTTTTTCCCCCTGAGTTTGTCCTTCATTCAAGAGAAAACAGTCCATGGATTGGGGGAGTACAGTGCCTTATAAACAGCAGAGTACTCTTGAGGGATTTTGGGGCCCTGATAAATGAATTAACTTTATCATGGCCTACAGTGTTCTGGGGACTGCTAACAGCTTTTTACATATGTTCACTCATTTAAAACTCATGACCCCTGTGGGATGTGTGTTGTTGTTGCTACTTCTTTGTGCCTTTCCCAAGACCCCTTTGGCAGGAATAGTGTGGCTGGGATATTACCTGCTCTGGAGTCCTTGGGCTCAGGTTCTGGAAGTCCATCTAACATTTCTGGCTTTTTTTTTTTTTTTTTAATTCTCTTAACATAGAGCATGTGAAAATTTTTGAAAAGGTGCTACTTCTGGTGGATGGGCTACTGCCCACCCCCAAGGATACTTCTGGCTTTTTATAAGCCTGATTATCTTCATCTATAAAATGAACTGGAGAGGTTGAAACCACATAAGCATTTTGTGAAGAGCAGCTCATTCTCCATTGATGGACTGTACTGATCCCTGATATCCATAAGCTTCCCAATATAATCACACAAGGCCACAGATTCATCTCTCTTGGTTTCTTTCATGTGTTTACCTTTTCCCTGTGCAGTGTTTCACTGTAAATACCTGTTGTACTTTGATAAATATATTAAAATGAAGGCAATGTTTGTAGCAATTTATTTATACAGGTTTTTGCTTTCTTTCATCTCAGTTGAATCCATAAATAAAAATGTCTTTTCCTTCAAGCAGCTGACTCTAAAAAACACTCATATTTAAGAAAACCTGCAAAGGAATATGCTATCTTTATGATTTATTAAAAGAAGATAAATGAGGAGTTAAAAAAATACCTTTCAGCTTACTATCATGAACTAAAGAAGGAAAATATGTCAACTACTATATATGTCAAAAATGCTGGAGAATTATAGTTTTATTACTCAAGATCTATTTCAAACGAATGGGTGGAGACAAATATTCCTTGTACTTTAAGTGTGATTTATTTTACAAGTAAAGCTTTATCTATGCAACACAGTTGAAAGTTAGAAATTGAATTGGATTGTCAGCTGTGGCCAAACTAAGCAATTCAAACTGTAAAGTAAAACTTTGAGTTGAAATCTCCAGCTTTTTTTTTTTTTTTTAAGATAGAAGACTTCTATAATGAGACCTTCCTACTAAAAATAGAGGCAATTCTTTGCTTCAACTATTTTGCATTCCAGGTTTCCTGGAGTAGACCATCTTAATTTCAGATACTGCCTTCCACTCTTCCTATATGTATATGCTTCATGATTAGAATGCATATCCCTATTGGTTGTTCAACAAATAGAACTACCATATACATTATATAATCAAACTATTTCTGCATGTTAGTTTTCTTGAAGAGACCAACTTATTAGCAAGATTTATCATTTCACTAGTTTTGAAACAACAGCTCCTTCACATGACTATCTCTGGTGGAAAATAGCATGGAATAATATAGATTTTCCTAAACTGAGCTCCCAGGACACTTTTTCCCCCAAAATGTCAATGAGAATTTCATACAAAATGGATTATGTAACTAGATACACTTAGGAAATACTGGGTTAAACAAAAATTAAACAGTTATTTTTTTTGCAGAAATTCCCTAAACTGTTGCTATGGACTTACACATTATGAATTTCTAAGAGAAAAATATGATTTCTGTGTTCTCCAACTTTTTATGTGGAACTTTTTTTTTAATCCCACAAGAATTCTCTTCATCTAGTGATCTACTGCTGTATAGCTGAGAAACCCTGCTTTGAAACAACCTCTGACTGTCTTTCACAATTCAGACTTGACTGGGTTCAGTTGGGTGGTTCTTGCTTGGGATCTCTTGTGCAGCTGTCATCAAACAGAGGCTGGAGCTGGGGTTATCTGAAGATCATCAGCCTGGGCATTTATATGATTGGTAGTTAATCTGAGAGCTCAGCTGTGACTGTCAAAAATGTATCTACCTATGTCCTTTCTCCATGGCTTTGGCTTTTCATAGGATTTCCATGAGGGAGCATTCTCAGAGGGAGCATCTAAAGAGTGAAAATTTGGGATCCCTGGGTGGCTCAGTAGTTTAGCCCCGCCTTCAGCCCAGGGCCTGATCCTGGAGACCCCGGATCGAGTCTCATGTCAGGCTCCCCACATGGACCTGCTTCTCCCTCTGCCTGTGTTGTGTCTCTGCTTTCTCTCTCTCTCTCTCTCTCTCTCTCTCTCTGTCAGTAATAAATACATAAAAATCTTGAAAAAAAATAAAGAGTGAACATTCGAAGAGACCCAGGGCGGGGAGCTGCAAGGCTTCTAATATTTTACACCTGGAAGTTCCAGAATATCACTTCTGCAAGTTTCTTGGTCAAACAAGGCTGAAGACCACCCCAGATTCAAGGAGAGAGATATTAGACCTAACCTCTTGACAGAGCTCAGATATGAGCTTAGAAGGAGGGAAGGAATGAATGGTGGCCATCTTTGCAGATTATCCACCAGACTTTTTAACATCTCATGGGGTGTTGCCATTCTGTAGAACTGTTTAGATAGTGATGAATCAGTGTGTATAGGGTGAGGGTGGCAGGAGAGAACTCTACTCATCATAGAAGCATTCTGTCACTGACATTGTTTGGAATTGCTCGTGTGTGATGATAATAAAAAAAAATACCAAGTTGTAAATAATTTTATTATTGTTTTAAAAGTCTCTACAGGTGGGGTTGTCAGATAAAATATAGGTTGTTCAGTTACATTAGAATTTCAGAGAAACAACAAGTAATTTTTTAGTGTAGGTGTTTCCCAAATATTGCATGGGGCATGCCTATTTTTACCAAAAACTCTTAAAAAAATAAATAAAAATGGTTATTTATCTCAAATTCAAATTTAACTGGGTATCCTGTATTGTGTGTGTGTGTGTGTGTGTGTGTGTGTGTGTGTGTGTGTGTGTACTATATTTTTATTTGCCAAATCTGGCAACACAATCTACAGATAACATAGAAGTGTATTATCTCCTCTACTGTGAATATTATTGTTGGACTCTTCCTTCCCTCCCCCTCCCAAATATTGCTACATCATTGAGTTTGGGGAAAAAAGAATGTAATGAAAAGTCTTAGGGTTTTAGGATCAGAAAGATCCGATTTCAGAGCCTGGCTCCACCATGTACCAGCCTTGTATTTGTAAGTTATTTAACCTCAGTGAATCTTAGCTCCATCTGTTGTGACTGGTCATAATTCCTTGGCAGAACTGCTAGATGCTTAGATAGAAGGAAGTGTGTAAACACCTGGGGCATAACGGATATAACTCTGGAGCATAACGGACATGGAGTTAAAATTATCACTGACTCCTGTTCCCCTAGATAAAGCAGGACCAAGAGAGGAATCCCTTGTAGCTTTGTAGATGGTGTTTATTTGCTGGAGCATGTCCATAGGTAAGAATCTAAGTGAGGTTTTTGTTGGTTTTAATTCTTGCAAAAGAATGGGGCAGTGAGGTATCACCTTGGGAGTTACAAGGTCTTGATTCAGACCTTGATGAGGAAGAAAAAAAATTAAATGATGACAACTCTGCCGTTAGCACCAAGACAGATTCATAAAGTCTATTATGTAATTCTTCTGAATTACCTTCTCAGTGGCATTTTATTTTGATTTGCTTGCATATCTATATTTTTATGTAGATTGTTACCTAAAAGCTGTGACAGTGTAATTGAATATAAGAGTAAATTTCATGGTTGTTATTCAGATTAACCTCACCAAGAAAAATTTGAGGGCAAGTTAAATCTGAATTAGTGCCGTGAAAGCACAGTTTTCTTGGATGAAACTTGAACGTGAAGGGAAATATTTAGTGGACATATATTCTGCTAAAGACTGTGACATTCTCTCCGAAGTGGATGGGCTTGGTGCCATTTTTATAGCTACAGAAACTGAGGCTCAAATTGGCTTCAAGATTGGTTCACAGTTGCAAAGCTAATAGAGGTAAATATGCCCTGCCCATGCACCTGTTGTTATAACCCTCATTCAGGTGCCAGTGGCATCCTTGTCACAGAGTGGAATGACATCCTTCAGTGCTGGTATTAGTTGACCTATCAGCAGCATCCCTCAGTGTTAACCATGACTGCCTATTTGAAAGACTCTATTCTGCTCTCAACAATATTAATATCCTGGATCACTCCTTCTCCAGGCTTTATTCTCCTTGGAGTCTTGTCCTGCTTGATTAGATAACTATGGTTTGTGATTCCTCAAGACCAAGTCTGGGTCCCTTCTCTTCCATCTTCTCCCACCTGTACTTCACATGTACAACTTTGATGAGCACTTGCCATAGTTCTTCTGGTCACACATCTTTCCATTGCCCTCATCAGAACTGTACTTTTATTTTAATTGGTGAATTCATTTTTTTATAGCTTTGTGTCTGCTTTTATTTATCATGAGATGCTAGTGCCTTGTACCAAGTAAGCATATAATATAGACTTGAGAATTGAAAGAAAGAAAGAAAAAAGAAAGAAAAAAAGAAAGAAAGAAGAAAGAAAGAAAGAAAGAAAGAAAGAAAGAAAGAAAGAAAGAAAGAAAGAAACTAACTCAGATAGTATGACCTAAAACCTCTTTTCCCCTCACTTTCCATTCTTCTCCCAAATGACTTTAAAGATTAAAAAAAAAATCTCTAACTTAATTTTGCACATGCAAAATATTTGCTGTTTATCTGAAATTCAGATGTAACTGGGCATCCTATATTTTGTTGTATGTAATTCTGATTCAGAGAGGTTAAAGAATTTCTGCAAGTTACACAGCACTCAGAAACTGGATCTGGGACGCTACTCTCTCAAAGATTGGGGCTCCTGTCTCCCTATAGATTTGATACCAGCTCACTTACATGGTTGAACATACTCATGTGAATGCTAGTTTTCCTTTGCTGGCAGTGAAAAGGAGGTCTCAGGGAACTAGATCACATATCTTGGTTTTACGATTCATTTCTGCCCCTTAGATCTAGCTAAAGTCAGAGGTATGCATCTCTATCAGGGCGTCTGCATTTTTCTCTTTTCCCTTCTGTCTTCTACAGTGACTCAGCATTTTTCCATCACTTCTTTTTTAAAAAATTTTTTTCTTTTCTATGTATCTAAGAAAAATAACAATAACAATAAAATATTTCAATTCGCTGAAATTTAATAGGACTCCTAGAGATTCCATATGCCTGAGATTTGGAGTTCTGTGTTGAAATGCCAAAAAGATTAGTGAAATCCTATACAGCTAATAGGTTTTTCTAAAATTCCACCAAAGGAGTCCTCTGTTTCCATGTAAGAGTCCCCTCACATATGCCATAGTTGGTGGTGTCGTGAGTGGTACCTTTTTAATTGACTGACAGAATAAATAGAGTATCAAGCCAAAATAACTCACCAGCAGATGACTAAGTGCATGTTAAACCTAGCCAAGAGTAAAGGCACTTGTCATTTCAAAACTTTCCTTTTGCTTCCTTTTTTGAGTGGTGATGATGGAGGTATGGTAGGGAAGTGTGGATCGCCAAAGCAAGCAAGAAGGAATGGAAAACATAGCATACATGAGAAATGTTGTGTGTTGTGTGTTGTTTCCTTTCTTTTACAGATTTATGGAATTCTTGAGTGATGGAACTGAGAGACCTCTTAGAAACTCATCTTTCTTGTTTTACAGATTATAGAGATGAGTTTAGGTGGGGTTTCCATGTAGGCTTTTGGTGTCATCTTAGAAGACTTTGTTAGGCATTTTTTAAGCATTGTTCATCCAGTCTTTACAACAGCTTTATGCGTTAGGCATTCCTATTAATATTTTACAGATGAGAAAACAGAGGGCCAAATCCAATTTTTTTTTTCTGTAAGAAGGAGGAACAATATAAAAAGTCTTATAGTTGCTCTTCTGTGCCTTAAAGCCATTCTTTTTTTCTTTTGTATATTTTTTTATTGGAGTTCGACTTGCCAGCATATAGCATAACACCCAGTGCTCATCCCGTCAAGTGCCCCCCTCAGTGCCCATTACCCAGTCACCCCAAACCCCGCCCACCTCCCTTTCCACTACCCCTTGTTCGTTTCCCAGAGTTAGGTGTCTCTCATGTTCTGTCACCCTCTCTGATATTTCCCACTTATTTTCTCTACTTTCCCCTTGATTCCCTTTCACTATTTTTTATATTCCCCAAATGAACGAGACCATATAATGTTTGTCCTTCTCTGACTGATTTACTTCACTCAGCATAATACTTTCCAGTTCCATCCATGTTGAAGCAAATGGTATTTGTCGTTTCAAATGGCTGAGTAATATTCTCTTGTATACATAGACCCCATCTTCTTTATCCATTTATCCTTTGATGGACACCGAGGCTCCTTCCAGAGCTTGGCTATTGTGGACATTGCTGTTTTAAACATTGGGGTGCAGGAGTCCTGCCATTTCACTGCATCTGTATCTTTGGGGTAAATCCCCAGCAGTGCAGTTGCTGGGTCGTAGGGCAGGTCTATTTTTAACTCTTTGAGGAACCTCCACACAGTTTTCCAGAGTGGCTACACCAGTTCACATTCCCACCAACAGTGCAAGAGGGTTCCCCTTTTTCCACATCCTCTCCAACATTTGTTGTTTCCTGTCTTTTTAATTTTCTCCATTCTCGTTAGTGTGAGGTGGTATCGCATTGTGTTTTTTTTTTTTTAATAATAAATTTACTCATTGTGGTTTTGATTTGTATTTCTGTGATGGCAAGTGACGCAGAGCATTTTCTCATGTGCTTGTTGGCCATGTCTATGTCTTCTTTGGTGAAATTTCTGTTTATTTCTTTTGCCCATCTCATGATTGGATTGTTTGTTTCTTTGTTGTTGAGTTTAATACGTTCTTTATAGAGCTTCGATACTAGCCCTCTTTAAAGCCATTCTTTTTTTTTTAATTAATTTTTATTGGTGTTCAATTTACCAACATACAGAAAAACACCCAGTGCTCATCCCGTCTAGTGTCCACCTCAGTGCCCGTCACCCATTCCCCTCCAACACCCGCCCTCCTCCCCTTCCACCACCCCTAGTTCGTTTCCCAGAGTTAGGAGTCTTTATGTTCTGTCTCCCTTCCTGATATTTCCCAACATTTCTTTTCCCTTCCTTTATATTCCCTTTCACTATTATTCATATTCCCCAAATGAATGAGAACATACACTGTTTGTCCTTCTCCGATTGACTTATTTCACTCAGCATAATACCCTCCAGTTCCATCCACGTTGAAGCAAATGGTGGGTATTTGTCGTTTCTAATTGCTGAGTAATATTCCATTGTATACATAAACCACATCTTCTTTATCCATTCATCTTTCGATGGACACCGAGGCTCCTTCCACAGTTTGGCTATTGTGGCCATTGCTGATAGAAACATCGGGGTGCAAGTGTCCCGACGTTTCACTGCATCTGAATCTTTGGGGTAAATCCCCAACAGTGCAATTGCTGGGTCGTAGGGCAGGTCTATTTTTAACTCTTTGAGGAACCTCCACACAGTTTTCCAGAGTGGCTGCACCAGTTCACATTCCCACCAACAGTGTAAGAGGGTTCCCTTTTCTCCGCATCCTCTCCAACATTTGTGGTTTCCTGCCTTGTTAATTTTCCCCATTCTCACTGGTGTGAGGTGGTATCTCATTGTGGTTTTGATTTGTATTTCCCTGATGGCAAGTGATGCAGAGCATTTTCTCATGTGCATGTTGGCCATGTCCATGTCTTCCTCTGTGAGATTTCTCTTCATGCCTTTTGCCCATTTCATGATTGGATTGTTTGTTTCTTTGGTGTTGAGTTTAATAAGTTCTTTATAGATTTTGGAAACTAGCCCTTTATCTGATATGTCATTTGCAAATATCTTCTCCCATTCTGTAGGTTGTCTTTTAGTTTTGTTGACTGTATCCTTTGCTGTGCAAAAGCTTCTTATCTTGATGAAGTCCCAATAGTTCATTTTTGCTTTTGTTTCTTTTGCCTTTGTGGATAGATCTTGCAAGAAGTTACTGTGGCCGAGTTCAAAGAGGGTGTTGCCTGTGTTCTCCTCTAGGATTTTGATGGACTCTTGTCTCACATTTAGATCTCTCATCCATTTTGAGTTTATCTTTGTGTATGGTGAAAGAGAGTGGTCCAGTTTCATTCTTCTGCATGTGGATGTCCAATTTTCCCAGCACCATTTATTGAAGAGACTGTCTTTCTTCCAATGGATAGTCTTTCCTCCTTTATCGAATATTAGATGACCATACATTTCAGGATCCACTTCTGGGTTCTCTATTCTGTTCCATTGATCTATGTGTCTGTTTTTGTGCCAGTACCACACTGTCTTGATGACCACAGCTTTGTAGTACAACCTGAAATCTGGCATTGTGATGCCCCCAGCTATGGTTTAAAGCCATTCTTGATTGCTTTCCTACCTAATCTCCTCTTGTCATACGAATGGGAACTTATGCCGCCTTAGCTATATAATCTCAGAGGAAAACTTTTGATGAAAATAAAACAAAATGGCTTAAATGTTGGCTGAGTTTACCTTTCAGTTCCACTGAAATGAAAATGGCAGTGGTGACCCTAGTTTTATAACTCTTAAGTAATGTTTAATTAAGAGTTGATTCCATGCACAGCTGGTTGCATCATACACACGTGTTCCATGCCCTCTTTTGGTGCTGTTTCCAAGGGACAGCAAGTGGAGATTTCCTTGTTCAGCAGTATTACTGCAGTGGGGTAAAAGGCATCTTGGTTCTTGGTTTTACTTTCTTAGCTGGATTACATGTACAGCACCCCACTGAGAGGGCACTTTGCTCTCAGTTGCTAAAAAGAAACACAGGTAAGTATATGAAACTTGCTTGACATTTATAAGCAACTTGGGCAATTTCAAGAAATGTACTAGATAGTAAATACACCTCCATAAAACGTGGCTGACTGATGGCTTAGCCAAAATACGATACCTGGTAGTTTATGGAAATTTTCTCTAACAGGAGTAGATATTGAATTTATTGCAAAAGTGCCTCAAGAATCCTCCTTAATGCTACTGAGGCATTGCTACTTTTTTTTTTCAAAGCACACACTGGAAGAGAAAGTACTTCAGGCTATAAAATAAGGACATTGTGTAAGTGCGTGTGTGCACGCATGCCTGTGCATGTGCATGCTGCAGGGAGGAGGGCTTAGTTTAGCGTGCTATTAATTTCACACAGATTAATAGACTGCATTTTATTACTTTGTGGAGATTACAAAATCATTACCAGCACAGAATTTGTTAATGAAAAGGAGACTGATTTAAAGAAATTTATTTGATTTCAATAAGCAACTCGTGAGTAATTCCCTCTACAATATTTTAAACAACTATGCCATTAAAAACCTACATCTATTTTTTCAGCACAACTTCTTTCATTCCTCTTTCCAAATTAAGTTATAGAATAGGCAACATAGTACTGGAAGTCCTAGCCTCAGCAATCAGACAACAAAAAGACATTAAAGGCATTCAAATTGGCAAAGAAGAAGTCAAACTCTCCCTCTTCACCGATGACATGGTACTCTACATAGAAAACCCAAAAGCCTCCACCCCAAGATTGCTAGAACTCATACAGCAATCTGGTAGCGTAGCAGGATACAAAATCAATGCCAGAAATCAATGGCATTTCTATACACTAACAATGAGACTGAAAAAAGAGAAATTAAGGAGTTAATCCCATTTACAATTGCACCCAAAAGCATAAGATACCTAGGAATAAACCTAACCGAAGAGGTAAAGGATCTATACCCTAAAAACTATAGAACACTTCTGAAAAAAATTGAGGAAGATACAAAGAGATGGAAAAATATTCCATGTTCATGGATTGGAAGAATTAATATTGTGAAAATGTCAATGTTACCCAGGGCAATTTACACGTTTAATGCAATCCCTATCAAAATACCATGGACTTTCTTCAGAGAGTTAGAACAAATTATTTTAAGATTTGTGTGGAATCAGAAAAGACCCCGAATAGCCAGGGGAATTTTAAAAAAGAAAACCATAGCTGGAGGCATCACGATGCCAGAGTTCAGGTTGTACTACAAAGCTGTGGTCATCAGGACAGTGTGGTACTGGCACAAAAACAGACACATAGATTAATGGAACAGAAGAGAGAACCCAGAAGTGGACCCTGAACTTTATGGTCAACTAATATTCGATAAAGGAGGAAAGACTATCCATTGGAAGAAAGACAGTCTCTTCAATAAATGGTGCTGGGAAAATTGGACATCCACATGCAGAAGAATGAAACTAGACCACTCTCTTGCACCATACACAAAGATAAACTCAAAATGGATGAAAGATCTAAATGTGAGACAAGAGTCCATCAAAATCCTAGAGGAGAACACAGGCAACACCCTCTTTGAACTCGGCCACAGTAACTTCTTGCAAGATCTATCCACGAAGGCAAAAGAAACAAAAGCAAAAATGAACTATTGGGACTTCATCAAGATAAGAAGCTTTTGCACAGCAAAGGATACAGTCAACAAAACTAAAAGACAACCTACAGAATGGGAGAAGATACTTGCAAATGACGTATCAGATAAAGGGCTAGTTTCCAATATCTATAAAGAACTTATTAAACTCAACACCAAAGAAACAAACAATCCAATCATGAAATGGGCAAAAGACATGAAGAGAAATCTCACAGAGGAAGACATAGACATGGCCAACAAGCACATGAGAAAATGCTCTGCATCACTTGCCATCAGGGAAATACAAATCAAAACCACAATGAGATACCACCTCCCACCAGTGAGAATGGGGAAAATTAACGAGGCAGGAAACCACAAATGTTGGAGAGGATGCGGAGAAAAGGGAACCCTCTTACACTGTTGGTGGGAATGTGAACTGGTGCAGCCACTCTGGAAAACTGTGTGGAGGTTCCTCAAAGAGTTAAAAATAGACCTGCCCTATGACCCAGCAATTGCACTGTTGGGGATTTACCCCAAAGATGCAGATGCAATGAAACGCTGGGACACCTGCACCCCGATGTTTCTAGCAGCAATGTCCACAATAGCCAAACTGTGGAAGGAGCCTCGGTGTCCATCGAAAGATGAATGGATAAAGAAGATGTGGTTTATGTATACAATGGAATATTACTCAGCCATTAGAAACGACAAATAGCCACCATTTGCTTCAACGTGGATGGAACTGGAGGGTATTATGCTGAGTGAAGTAAGTCAATCAGAGAAGGACAAACGTTATATGGTCTCATTCATTTGGGGAATATAAATAATAGTGAAAGGGAATAGAAGGGAAGGGAGAAGAAATGTGTGGGAAATATCAGAAAGGGAGACAGAACATAAAGACTCCTAACTCTGTGAAACGAACTAGGGGTGGTGGAAGGGGAGGAGGGCGGGGGGTGGGGGTGAATGGGTGACGGGCACTGAAGAGGGCACTTGACGGGATGAGCACAGGGTATTATTCTGTATGTTGGTAAATTGAACACCAATAAAAAATTAATTTATTAAAAAAAAGTTATAGAATAGCAAAACCCAATCACCTATGTTTAAAATTCTCTCAGGCATTTTAACTACAGAGTCAGAACAATTTTCCAGGCTTCTTCAATGGGCTGCTAGCATAATATGAGTGAAGAGGGTATGCTCTTTTCAGTAAACATATGAGAGAATCCGGATAGGTTTTAATACTTTTTTTGACTGCCATGAATTAACAAGACAACCCTGCAATATATGTGCCCTCCTGATGTTTAAGTCTTTTTTAAATTTTTTTAGAGAGAGAGACACAGAGAGAGAGAGTGGGCACACACACAAGTGTGTGCTTGGGGGAGAGGAGGTACAAAGGGAGAGGAAGAGAGAACATCTCAAGCAGGCTCCATGCCCAGCATGGAGCTCAACACAAGTCTTGCTCTCACGACCCTGAGATCATGACATGAGCTGAAATCAAGAGTTGGATGCTTCACTGACTGATCCACCCAGGGGCCCTTAAGTCTTTATTTTTTAAGTGGAGATTAAAATACCTGTCAAATTTATATCACAGAGTTGAAATAGCAATAAAGTGAGAAAAATACAAATATAGTCCTTTCTGTTTCTGCAGGGCCCTTTGGCCAATTTTGCTCTCATGTGGTATATTTTGCAAATAGGAATTTTGTTTCTAAAACTTGTTAGGAATTCTATGTGGATAGATGTGGGCACTTGTTGACATGGCATTAAGTTCAATGAATACCATGCCTTGCCTTCATCTTTTGAATTTCTTACATTTTAGCACATAGAATGAGAAATAAAATGCTAGAGGGTTGTGTGTGTGTGTGTGTGTGTGTGTGTGCGTGTGCGCACATGTGTGTATCTTGGCAGAGGTGAGGTATAATTCAGTGTCTCCCAAAAAACACTCAAGGCTCAAAACAATAGCCCTTTGATAAAGACAACTTAACTTGAAGAGACAATGAAGGACAAATAATACCTTAGAATATTGTGGATGTCATTCAAGTAAGGAGATAGTGCTGTAGGCCCACTCATGATTAGTTGAAGATGTTTCAAGTTCTTTTTAAGCTCCCAAAATGAATGGGTTAGAGTTAAGGGTTGGGGGGAGGGATGGGAGTATAGTCACTGACAATAAGAAAACAAAATGATCTTACTTGTCAGGTTGAAAATACTTTTGACCATATAGACATATGATTTAGCATAATGGTATTTTAGACCTTTGAACAGTAGTGTTTTCTACATGTGTTTTCTTCTTTCCAAACTGTTGAGAACAAAATGACTTAATGCTTTATATTTTTTAATTGACATATTATTCACATGCTATGAAATGTACCCTTTAAATGTACCCATTCAGTGAATCTCAATATGTTCATATGGTTATACAACGATCCATATGACCTAATTTATTTTCCTTATCCCCAAGGAAACCCTACATGTTGCCAGTCATTCTCATTACCCCTCCCCCTAGTCCTTGGCAACCGATAATATCCTTTTTATCTCTATAGATTTGCGTATTTTGAAAATTTCATGTACATGGATTATAAAAGATATGCCCTTTGGTGTCTGGCCTCTTTCACTCAATTTAATGTTTTCCAGGTTCATTTTAGTTGTAACAAATATGTCACTATGCCACTCTTTCTTACCAGTGAATAATATTCTGTTGTATGGGTAGACCACACTTTGTGTATCTGTGCATCAGTTGATGGACATTTGGATCGTTTTCACTTTGTGGCTATTATAAATAATGCTGCTGTGGAAACCTATGTACAAGTTGGTGAACTTTTTTTTTTAATAATAAATTTTATTTTTTAGAGCAGTCTAAGGTTTCCAGAAAAGTTGAGCTAAAAGTATAGAGAATTCCTAACATACTCCGTCTGCTCCACCACTCAACACCACTCAGTTTTCCTTATTACTACCATTTTACATTGGTATGGTACATTAGTTACAATTGGTGAACCAACATTGTTAAATAATTTTTTAAAGATTTTTATTCATTTTGGGAGAGAATGAGAGAGAGAGAGAAAGTGACGGTAGCGGCAAAGGGGAAGGTAGAGGGATGAGAAGACTGCACTGAAAATGGAGCTCAGCACAGGACTTGATCCCACAACTCTGAGATTATGACCTGAGCCCAATCCAAGAGTCTTGACACTTAACATACTATACCATCCAGGTTTGTGAATACATTATAATAAGAGTTCCTAACTTATGTTAGGGTTTATTCTTTTTGTTGTAGATTCTATAGGTCTTGTTAAATGCATGTCATGTATTCATTTTTACAATATCCTACAAAATAATGGTTTACTGCCCTAAAAAATCTGATCTCCATCTCCCTCCTTTCCTCTTTCCCCTGTTCTTTCTCTTTCTCTCCTTGCTTTTCCCTAACTTCCTGGCTGGTCTCTATTTCTTCTTTTTCTTTTTTCCTTCTCTAGAATATTACATAGTTGGAACCATACAGGCTGTAGCATTTTTAGACTGGCTTCCTTCACTTAGCAATATGCATTTAAGTTTCTTTTTTTATTTTTTAATCTTTTTTAATAATAAATTTATTTTTTTTATTGGTGTTCAATTTACCAACATACAGAATAACACCCAGTGCTCATCCCGTCAAATGCCCCCCTCAGTGCCCGTCACCCATTCACCCCCACCCCCCGCCCTCCTCCGCGTCCATCACCCCTAGTTCATTTCCCAGAGTTAGGAGTCTTTATGTTCTGTCTCCCTTTCTGATATTTCCCACACATTTCTTCTCCCTTCCCTTCTATTCCCTTTCACTATTATTTATATTCCCCAAATGAATGAGAACATACACTGTCCTTCTCCGATTGACTTACTTCACTCAGCATAATACCCTCCAGTTCCATCCACACTGAAGCAAATGGTGGGTATTTGTCATTTCTAATGGCTGAGGAATATTCCATTGGATACATAAACCACATCTTCTTTATCCATTCATCTTTCGATGGACACCGAGGCTCCTTCCACAGTTTGGCTATTGTGGACATTGCTGCTAGAAACATCGGGGTGCAGGTGTCCCGGCATTTCATTGCATCTGCATCTTTGGGGTAAATCCCCAACAGTGCAATTGCTGGGTCTAGGGCAGGTCTATTTTTAACTCTTTGAGGAACCTCCACACAGTTTTCCAGAGTGGCTGCACCAGTTCACATTCCCACCAACAGTGTAAGAGGGTTCCCCTTTCTCCACATCCTCTCCAACATTTGTGGTTTCCTGCCTTGTTAATTTTCCCCATTCTCACTGGTGGGAGGTAGTATCTCATTGTGGTGGTTTGATTTGCATTTAAGTTTCTTCCATGTCTTTACATGGTTTGATAGCTCATTTTTCATTATCACCGAATAATATTTGTTTGTATAGCTATGCAACAGTTTATTCACTTATTGAAGAACATCCTGGTTAGTTCCAATTTTTGGCAATTAGGAATAAGCTGCTATAACCGTTCATGTGCAGGTTTTTATCTAGACTTAGGTTTTCAACTTATCTGGGTAAATATCTAAAAGTGTGATTGCTGGATCATTTGGTAAGACTAGGTTTAGCGTTGTAAGAAACTGCGAAATAGTTTTCTGAAGTACTTGTGTCATTTTGCATTCTTGTCAGCAAAGAATGACAGTTCCTATTGCTCTATATCCTCACAAGCATTGTTCTCCATTTTTTGATTTTAGTTGTTCTAATAGGTGTGGGATAGAATCTCACTAATATTTTAGTTTGCAATTCCCTAATACTATGTGATGTTGAACTTCTTTCTTTTTTTAAAAGATTTTATTTATTTATTCATAGACACAGAGAGAGAGAGGCAGAGACACAGGGAGAGAGAGAAGCAGGCTCCATGCAGGGAGCCCGAAGTGGGACTTGATTCCGGGTCTCCAGAATCACACCCCAGGCTGCAGGCGGCGCCAAATCGCTGCGCCACCAGGGCTGCCCCTTGAACTTTTTTCTATATGATTATTTACCACTTGTAAATCTTGTTTGGTGAGATGTCTGTTTAAATCTTTTCCTCAGTTTTTAATTAGATTGTTTATTTTCTTACTGAGTTTTAATTGCACATATGATTTTAGTTTCCTTGAGTACATACCTAAGAATGGAATCCTGGCTCATATAGTAACTCTATGTTTAACTTTTTGTGGACGTGCTAAACTGTTTTTCAAAGCAGCTTTACCACTGTAATGTTACCATTGACAATGTATAAGGATTCCAATTTCTCCACATCATAGGCAACACTCATTATTATTAGTCTTTTTTGTTATAGCCATCCAAGTGAGTACGAAGTGGCATCTCATTGTGGTTCTGATTTGCATGTAGTCAATGATGTCTTTTCCTTTAAAAAAAAATTCCACCAACCTGTGCCTTTTAGTTAGAATGTTTATTTCATTTACATTTAATGAAATTAATAAGGTATGATTTATATTGATCCATTTGCTATTTGTTCTACATATATCTCATGTCTTTCTTACTGTTCTACATTTTCTCTTGTAATGTTTTACTGTGTTAGATTTTTCTAGTATACCATTTTCTTTGTCATTTATTTTATGTATTTATTATTTTCTTAATGGTTGCCTTAGAAATTACAATTAACATATTAATTTACAACAATCTAGCCAGATTAATACAAACTGAATTTCAATCATACAAATCTTTGCTCCTATGTAGTTCCACCCACTTGCTGCTATTATTGTCATACAAATTATATATTTTTACATTGTATATATTTATAATTTTTGCAGTTTTGTTTTCATTATATAGAGGAAAATATTACAAATAATACTTTTATAGCATCCTTTATATAGTAATACTTATACTGGTGCTCTTCATTTCTTCATGTGGACTTAAGTTACCATGTTGTGTTCTTTTCAGTTCACTGAGAAAGATTCCTTTTGTATTTACTGAGGGGCAGGTCTAGTAATGACCAGTTCTCTCCATTTTTGTTTACCTTGCAATGTCTTAATTACTCCTTTATTTCTGAAGGACAATTTGCTGGATATAGAATTCTTGGATCTATAGAACTGTTGGTTCAGTTCTTGGTTGACAGTCTTTCTTTCAGCACTTTGCATAAGTCAATTCACTGCCTTATGGCCTCCATGTATTTTTAAAAGAGTTTATTTATTTATTCATGAAAGACACACGGAGAGAGAGGCAGAGACATAGGCAGAGGGAGAAGCAGGCTCCTTGCAAGGAGTCTGATGTGGGACTTGATCCTGGATCCTGAGATCATGCTCTGAGCCAAAGGCAGACACTCAACCACTGAGCCACCCAGGTGCCCCAGCGTCCTTGATTTTTGATGAGGAATCAGTTATGAGTCTTATTGAGGATCTCTTGTATGTGGTGAGTTATCTCTTGCATTTGCAAGATTCTCTTCTTGTCTTTGGCCTAGATAGTTTTATTATGATGTATTGAAAAGTTGTTTGCACTTGGTGAGCTCTGAGGTAGGTCAAATGAAAGTGGCTTTCCAGGGAATGGACAGACACATCAAATAATGACAGTTCTTTGGGAATTGGGCTTTTGAGTATCTCCAACTCTGTTCTGCTACTTCCAGGGGGTTATTAAGATACTAGTTTCACTGGGATTGTAAGGCTGTTGGTGTTCAAAACTATAGCAGAGTTGGAAGAGTAGGATAGAAATAGACCAAGTTAAAATACTATAGTTTCTCTCTTCCTACTGAGATTCAGCCATTTTTCTTGAATTTATGTTCCCTATATTGTTACAAGCTTTTTTTTTAGATCTCATTTATTTATTTGACAGAGAGACAGCGAGAGAGAATGAGAGAGTGTGCACAAGCAGGGGGAGCTGCAGAGGGAAAGAGAGAAGCAAGCTCCCCACTGAGCAGGGAGCCTGATGCAGGGCTCCATCCCAGGACCCTGGGACCCTGAGATAATGATCTGGGCCAAAGGTGGATGCTTAACCAGCTGAGCCACCCAAGTGCCCCTGCTGCAAAGTTTTGTGTAATTTCCAGGGTTCTGAAAAAGGTGATTTTTTTACAATTTTTTTTCTAATGATATTACTGCTTTTATCGAAGAGAGAGTTTTGAAAATCTTTACTTCTTCATTCCTATTGACATCACCTCCTGATGCTTTAAAGAGGCCTTGTATATCCTACTGAAGCTTTTTCAGGTGGGATATTGTCTGATTAAAAGAAGGGGTATTATTCAGGATTATGTAATAGATCTGTTTCGCAAGAAGCAGAGCCTGAGATGAGAATCCCTATGCCAGTAATTTATTAAGGAAAGGCTCCCAGGAGAAACCACTGAAGACTGAGTGAAGCAGACCAGATAAGAGAAGGAAGCCCAAGAAAGAGTATGATTTTAGATTAAGTTTCAGCCTCAGCCCTATTCTGCAGAGGGCCTCTGAAATGTAAGTTATGTCTCATTGTTTGTATCTCCTTGGGACAAGTCAGGTCATATTATGGGCTGAGTTGTGTCACCTGAAGTGACACAACTTATATGTTGAAGTCATAACCTTTACTTCAGAAAGTGACTGTTTGGAGATAGTGTCTTTAAAGAGGTAATTAAGTTAAAATGAGGTCATATGGGCAGGTCCTGATCCAATATGACTGCTGTCCTTATAAAATGAGATTAGGACATGGAAACACACATAGGGATAATTATGTGAAGATGCAGGGAGGAGACAACCCAAGGACATCAGGTTAGAAGAACCAATCCCCTGGACATCTTAATTTTAGACTCAGGCTCCAGAATTGTGAGAAAATAAATTTCTGCTATCAAAACCATTCAGTCTGTGATAATTTGTTATGGCAATTCTAGCAAACTAAGATAGTAGTTTTCATACTTCTACACCTGTCAGTCATTTGTCAAGTATTGCTTATGGGAGCATCAGTTTCCAGGTACTACCAGCTCCTTTTACCTGTTTGCAAAGTAGCTTTATAGTCAGAAAGCCGTCCTTCCAAAGAAAGTTGCAAGAGTTGCTTTTAGAAATAAAAGTACACAGAAGCTAGGAGAAGGAATCATGGCACTGGTGAATGGAATCTGAGTAGAGCATGGACAGTGTCTACCACGGGGTTTTGGTTCTAAATAAGAAAAATCAATCCTTACTGTTTTAAGCAAAAAGTAAGCATAGTATATTAATTAGGTCATAATTTCTAGGAAACTAGAGAAAGAGGTACCAGGATCATATAGCAATGACCAGTGTCTCAAATAACCAATGAGAAATTGTCAAGTGGAGATACCACGATAAACACTTTAATACTGGATATTAAGCACCAGCATAGAATTTCTGTTCACTGTTGTCCCTAGAAACTGGGAGTAACAAGCCATAATGAATTTGGGTCAAGGCATCTTTCTTTGTGCTACCAACTTCAAATTCAGTGTTTGGCTTTGATAGGCATGTTCTTAGCTCATCTTTAAGGAAGGCTGCTAAAGTGAGACTTTTATACAAAAAAAGTGACTATGATTTTAGACCAGGATTGACAAAATGAGGAGTTTCCCAAACCAGAAAGTATATTCAGAGCTACTGGGCATCCACAAGGTATGATAAATATCCATCCACCAGAGAAGGTTTTTTCAAGAAGAGTTCTTCACCCAAATTTAAATGAAAAATTGAAGAGACAGTGTAGGTGTTTGTTGACTTATGATGATGAGTTAAAACTGTTGACTAAGACTAAGTTGTAAATGAAGGAGGTCATCTGTTGTGCTCTTTGAGTGACCATGCTCCTTTTCATACATAATTTTTGGGCACACTATTTTATTTTTGTGAGAATTCTTTCAGATTTGCCTTGTCCTCTCACTTGCTCTGTATAAAAGCTTCTAGACCTTCAGGCATTCTTTGCATATCATCAAAGATAATTTCTATTCTGTATTTCTTATGGGAAAACGGGTATCTTTTTCATACATTTCTCTCCAACATCGGGCTGTTTCCTGGTGCCTTCTTGCTATAAATGTTCCCACACAGTGACTGTATCACTTTAGAATAAGAAAATATAGGGAATAGGGGATCCCTGGGTGGCGCAGCGGTTTGGCGCCTGCCTTTGGCCCAGGGCGCGATCCTGGAGACCCGGGATCGAATCCCACATCGGGCTCCCGGTGCATGGAGCCTGCTTCTCCCTCTGCCTATATCTCTGCCTCTCTCTCTCTCTCTCTGTGACTATCATAAAAAAAAAATTAAAAGAAAATATAGGGAATATAATTATTTTTCTCCAAATATTGGGAGGTTTTATTGAGTTTGTGGTTCCCCTCAGCTTCAGGGTAGCATGCTATTCTCAAATCCATCTATTCTCAATTAAGAACTCCTCCTAGATCAGCCCCTCTCCTTCCCTATCACCCTTAAAAACTATGTTTCATACCACATAGCAAGGGCACTGTAAAAGGAATAGGAGAAATGAGTTCCTGATCTAATATTAAATTCTAATTCAAGGGAATTCTCTCCTTAAAATCTCCTGAGATATTGACATTTTCTATATATAGGTAAAAGTTTTAGATGGATCTATTGCTTTTGACATTGTGGCATTAATGGAATCTCCCATGTCGATGAATACCACATTTATATAAAACATACCTATCAAGGGAAAAGGTGAAAGTAAAATAAAATTCTATTTTCTAGTGGTCCTATTTAACCAACAAATGTGAAGGATATTTGTTGGCTACAATGGTGCCCACACCCAGGAAAGATGTGGAAAAATATACCGACTAAAGGGCATTTGATTCTGTATCTTCATCATGTATTCTGGGCCATGTATTCCAGTCACAGTTTATGTTTGTAACATATCCTGGTAAGCTAGAGTTACTTAACTCTATAGATGTCAAATGGATCAAGTCAGTAATAAGCATGAGACCACTGAATAAAAGGAATCAGACATCAAAGGCATGGACCCTGTACCAGTAGAGTATTGAAATGGAGAAGGATGGCCAAGTACATAGTAGTTGGCAAATATGGTGCTGATGGCTTACAGAGATACAGGTTGATTCCTAGGTAGGTGGGCAATAAGAAAGACAGAAGTGAGACACCCAGAGATAGAGAAAATAAAGCCATTTATTTTATCTCTCTGTTGAGATATATTATTTGATATCAAAACCCTTGTTACATGGAATATTACATGTGAGTGTGTTGTAGGACACACAGAGTTCTAAAAAAAAAAGCAGCTTTATGAATGGTTGTTACAGAAATTTGTTCTCCACATTAGTCAGGATAGGTTAGGCTATGCTATGGTAACAAACCCTAAAATACCTGTGGCTTTACTTAGTAAAATATGACTGCTCTCTTCAGTAGCTCTTTCAAATGGTGGCTCAGTAACCTAAAATGTTTCCAGATAGAGGCTATGTCATGTGGAACAAAGGACTCCCAATATAATCACTAAAGGAGAAGAGAGGCTGGGGGAACATGAAGCATGCTTTAAAATAATCTTTCTTTCTTCAAGTTACATATAACGGACCAGAAGTCAGTGAGATGATCCCAGCCTAATAGTGGTAAGTAGCCTGCCCATGTGCTCTGGAAGAAGACATGGAGTCATTATCTCTGCCTCCGTTTTTAAGACTGTGAGGGAAAAAATGCTGTATTGGCATGGTGCATATGTGAAAGTCCCTGCAAAGGCTTCATTGCCAAAATAAAGAAGAATCTTATTGGTGATTGGAGACAGAAGGTTTAACTTTAAAAATATATCAGCACTTGATGTTCTTAATAGACTTATGAACTACTTGAGCTAATGAGCATCTCAGACCTCACATAGAGAAGGATACATGAAAAAAAAAGAATAATTTGGGCCAACACTATTAAAATTCTCATATTAACAACTAATGCATTTTTGCTATAGAATTTCCATCTACTATTGTTACTAACTTTAAATTATCTGAGCTGAAGTTTTAGCCTCTGTAGGGGTTCACATAGCTTCTAAGTTCCTTTCCACTTGTATCATTCACTGATGCCATGCTCTTTCTTTTTCTTTCTTTCTTTCTTTCTTTCTTTCTTTCTTTCTTTCTTTTCTCTCTCTCTCTCTCTCTCTCTCTCTTTCTTTCTTTTGACATTTGATGGTAAATATGATATAAACTCTGTAGTTGACAAGAGAATTTTTATTTGGGAAGAAAATTGTTCAGGGTTGAAACAAAAAATTATTTCCCAATCTTGTGTTTCGTATTTACCAGCATTGGATTTTTAAAGATTCCATTTGCCATCTGTTATTTTCTTTACACCAGTAATCACACATATATATTTTTCCTATTATTGAAATACTAATTTGTTTTTGGAGTGATTTATTCAAAATATAAAATTCACATTCTGAGGAATCCGTATACTCTGTTGTCTATCGTTTTCACTTTATGTTTTTTACTTTTCTTGCAATACTGTTACTCTTTTGGACTTAGAATTTGTAAAATAAAGGTGTATGGATTTTGCATGAGTATGAATCAAAGGTATTAATCCATGAAATGGAAGGCAGATACTCACTTGAAGTTTAACCTAGTTTGTGGATATGTGAGTGTACTCTGTTTCTGTTGTCAGTTCTCTGAACAGACGTGTGGAGTTAATTCCACATTTTATTACTTCTGTGACCTCTTAAATAACTTGTCTCTCTGTGCATTAGTTTTCTCATCAGTAAAATGAGATTATTGTAGTATGTATTCAGTGGAGTAGTAAAGATCAAAGGAGAAAGTGATTGGCAAGTTCTTAATATGATTATTCTGGTTAACAAAAATTAAGTATTATGATGCTAGTCATTAATATCATTTAATTTGATATCAATTAATTGCAAGATGCTAGCTAGTATTATTTTTTGTTAAGCCCAATATAAACATCTATGTTTTTATGGAGAATATGCCAAATTCTTCCACTGCAGCATAAATCTTAGCCCAATCTTTCAGGGGTAAGGGTGGAGACTCTTCCTCTTCCTGGCTCTACCCAGAGGGAGTAGTAAGGACACTGTTGTTACTCTTTTGCCAGATCTGGTTAAAATGATATCTCAGTTTAATTGTGTGTGTTGTGTAAGGTCTTCCCATCTCATATGGCACCAGATACATAACAAGTATGTAATAACTATGTTGAATGAATTGGCACATTTATACCCACTTAGAAAGAAGGAACTTGCTTCTGAAATTATTTTCCCCTGGTATACAATCATATTATCCTAACACTCATTATGTAAATTTAGAAATTCAGCATTCTGGTAACCATAGCTCATCCATCTTGAAAGCAGATCAATCAACTTCCACGTCAAACCCTCCAAGGGAAGCATCATAAAAGAAAAAAAGTGAAAATGGTTGACCTCAAGTGAGCAGAAGAAAACCTACCTTCTGGTAGCTTCAGGTACTCATTGGCTTGTTGATGACCATCGTTGGCTTATAGATGACCATCTTTTTGCTGTGTTTCTTCACATCATCTTTTCTCAGTGCCTGTCTGTATCTTAATTTCCCCTTTTTAATAAGGATACCATCATTTTGGATCAGGACCTCTCTTAATGACCTCATTTCAACTTGATTATCTCTGTGAAGACACAAGGTTACGATTTCATCATATCTTTTGGGGGAGGCATTCACTAATAAATCAGATGTAAGCTTTATGAGTGCTTATTGCATTAGAAGTGATTTAATCCATTGGAAATTGTTTGAAAAGTATATAAGATTTTCACACCTGCAGGGTGTTATCGTTATTATTGTTAGAAGGGGGTAGTCATTTGTTTACAACTGAACCTGAACATTGAATAGATTATATACCACTTTAATTTAAACAAAATGCACTCAGTAAATGAATCTTTAGGCTACTATTAAATCTTTGCCTCATTTTTTCTGCTGAGAAAAAGTTTTGTAATTCTGTTTTCAATAAAGAATAATCAGTCCTGAAAACAAGATTCACGTAGAGTTAATGAAATCTAAATGGAATGAGCTCATTTTGCCACTGTTAAGTTAGAGATATATCTACATGTTCTGCCCCAGTCCCCACTGTTATTCATTGTATTATTTTGCCCATCTTCATAAAGAGATGGCCATTCTCTCAAAAACTCCAGAAACATGACAAAAATGAATATCTTAATCTAATTTTGTTATGATAGTTTCAAATAGAACCTTGGAAAGCCTCAAAGATAGTTCATGATTCTCATTCTGTAACATGATGAGCACAAGTATTAGATCTGCAAGCATGGTTTTTCCCTAATCAAAGTAGGGGAGCGGGAGAAGTCTCTGAAGGCAAATGAAATCCCCCAGCAGTGGTTACAGCTGTGGCTGCATCAGCAGGTGACTTACAATGATAGAACACAGACTTAAAGCCAACAAACAAACAAACAAACAGGACACTGGAGCCTACTTTTGGTGATCCCAGAACTGGTTTTATCCCAACAACATGGTGGTCAGTTGAGGTGAGAGACTAATAGATGGTATTAAGGCTTTAGAGCTCAGAAAACCCCATTAGAAATCCCATTATATTCCTGTTTTGAATTAACCCACAAGACTGAGACCATAACTCAGATAACTCTTGAATGGTCATCTTGCAGTTAATTTTTCACATCAGTTGAACAGTATTTGGAGTTTGTGGCACAGAAGCAAGCACTTCTGTGTTGGCCCTTAAGTGTTTCTATGTTGGCCCTTCTTTCCAGTCTCTTTGATGCTAGAGTTATTAACAAGATGGCAGCTGTGTAGAATCAGGAAGTGTCTACCTTATATATTAATATAATCCAAGAATATACTGAAGCCATCTTTCCACTGGGCAACTCTGCACTGAGGGTCACTCTTCTCTTCTCTCCAATAATGAATGTAATTTGGCTCACAGATCAGTAAAAAAGCATCAATCCATTTGGTCAGAACCAGAAATATGATGTTACTATACTAATTGGGTGGTGTTGCTTTTTAAAGTAAACTCTCAAGAACTATATTTTGGAAAGGATGGGAAAAGTAATTGTGGGTAATCCTTGAGTCTCTGGGCATGGCCTTTTTGTGTTTCCTCTCTGCAAGAGCAGAGAGATTTTAACAGATAATAGGGAATTAAATAGAAACATCATCTAATAAGTATGATGTGTGCCGTCACTGTTAATTCAAACATAATAAACAATGACTGAACAATAATGGTTGCATACAGAGGTCTGCCATATGCTCATTCTGGATGAATGTTGCAGGATGCTTCCTTAAATATGGATGCCATGAGATAGCCAACAGCACTCCAAATAATCAGATTTTCTGCTGCTCTCAGAGTCTCATAGGGATTTTTGCTTTTTCAGTTAGTTGAACCATAAAAATGAAATCAGATCCTAAAGGGTTTTATAGATGGTAGGCAGTGAGAGAAGGAAGGAGGGGGCAGATAAGGAGAGTGGAAGGGAAAGCAACAAAGGGAAGAGAACTAAACCCTAATGCTATTTTTCCCTAGATCAGAAGAAGCATCTTCTGAATTAGAAACAATCTGTTTACCACTCCTTTTTCTCCTCATCTGAAGACAAATTAACTTTGGCTTTTAGAAAGCTAACATGCTAATGGCACATAGTATATATATATATATATATATATATATATATATATATATATATATTGGTATTACATAGTATATTTAAATGGACATTTCTTTCTTTATAACATTCTAATGTCTAATTAAAGTCCAAATTACAATGTATTCTGATATGTAAGTTAAGCTAGATGGATCCATTTATAAGATTCTATGAAACTGGTTGATGCAATTAGTCTAAATGAACTGATGGACTGTGGAATGTTTTCTTATTTGTTCAAAAGTATTGGCTGTTTCATCTGAGAGAAGAAGAGGGATAAGCCCTATTTTGAAGTACAAATGACATTAGATTTTGACAGATTGTATAGGTTGAAGTGTCGACTTTATTACTTTTAGTCTTGAATAGGACCATGAAACACTCAGAAACGTACTTTTTCTTACTCATCTATATGGTAGGGATGCGTGAGAATTCTATGAGGTTATGTAAGTTAAAGCACTTTGTGACCTGTAAGATATTAGACTCTGCTACTCAAAGAATGTGTGTAGATTAGCAGCATTGGCATCATCTGGGAACCCATGAGAAGTGCAGAATCTCAGGCTCAACCCAGAACTACTGAATTAGAATCTGTACCTCAATAAGATCCTCAATTAATTTATATGCATATTAGAATTTGAGAACTATTTTGTTGTGCCTATATTAAGTTTGAGTATATTATAAAAATATTATTCCAAAAGAGTAAAACTTTGGAAACCTAACCTATTTGTTGGGTATAATCTTATAATCTTTGGAAAGAAGAGGTTAATGACAAACGTCATGCAAAAGAAAAAACAGTCTGAACTAAAAGTGATTTCAGGAGGAGGGGCAAGACGGCGGAAGAGTAGGGTCTCCAAATCACCTGTCCACACCAAATTACCTAGATAACCTTCAAATCATCCTGAAAATCTACAAATTCGGCCTGAGATTTAAAGAGAGAACAGCTGGAATGCTACAGTGAGAAGAGTTCGTGCTTCTATCAAGGTGGGAAGACGGGAAAAAAGAAATAAAGACACAAAAGGCCTCCAAGGAGGAGGGGCCCCGCGAGGAGCCGGGCTGAGGCCGGGGCGAGTGTACCCTGCACAGGAGAGCCCTGTCCCGGAGAAGCAGGAGCTGCACCAACCTTCCCTGCGGAAAGGGGCTCGCAGGGAGGTGGAGCAGGACCCAGGAGGGCGGGGATGCCCTCGGGCTCCCTGGGACACTAACAGGCACCTGCGACCAGGGAGAGTGCGCCGAGCTCCCTAAGGGCTGCAGCGCTCGGCGGGACCCGGAGCAGCTGGGAGGGACTCGGGCGGCCAGCTCCGCAGAGGGGGCTGCGGGGCAGGAGCGCGAATCCAACAGCGCAGGCCCCGGAGCACTGAGCGCCGGAGACACAGCCCAGGATCCAGCCTCCCCCGGGACAGGCAGAGGCCGGGAGGGCCCAGGACAGCGAGGACGCTCCTGCCCCGAGCTGAGCAGATCAGCGGCCCCGCCCCGGAGCCTCCAGGCCCTGCAGACCAAGAGCTCCGCAGTTACTGCAGGAGCTGACTCCAGGGCTCCAGAGCTGGCCGCCACTGTGGTTGTTCCTCCTGGGGCCTCACGGGGTAAACAACCCCCACTGAGCCATGCACCAGGCAGGGGGCAGAGCAGCTCCCCCAAGTGCTAACACCTGAAAATCAGCACAGCAGGCCCCTCCCCCAGAACACCAGCTAGACGGACAAGTTCCAGGGAAAGTCAAGGAACTTAAAGTATACAGAATCAGAGGATACTCCCCCGTGTTTTTTGTTTTTGTTTTTGTTTTTGTTTTTTCTTTTTGATTTCTGATTGCTTCCCCTACCCCTTTTTTTCAACTTTCTTTCTTTTTCTTTCTCTCTTTCTTCTCTTTTTTCCTTTTTTTTCTTCCTTTTTTCTTTTTTCTTTTTCTCTTTTCTTTCCTTCTCTCTCTCTCGTTTTCTCCTTTTCCCAATACAACTTGTTTTTGGCCACTCTGCACTGAGCAAAATGACTAGAAGGAAAACCACACCTCAAAAGAAAGAAACAGTCCTCTCTCCAACAGTTACAAAATCTGGATTACAATTCAATGTCAGAAAGCCAATTCAGAAGCACTGTTATACAGCTACTGGTGGCTCTAGAAAAAGCATAAAGGACTCAAGAGACTTCATGACTGCAGAATTTAGAGCTAATCAGGCAGAAATTAAAAATCAATTGACTGAGATGCAATCCAAACTAGAAGTCCTAACAACGAGGGTTAAGGTAGAAGAAGGAGTGAGTGACATAGAAGACAAGTTGATGGCAAAGAGGGAAGCTAGGAAAAAAGAGACAGACAATTAAAAGACCTAGAAGACAGATTAAGGGAAATAAACGACAGCCTGAGGAAGAAAAACCGACGCTTATTTGGGATTCCCGAGGGCGCCGAAAGGGACAGAGGGCCAGAATATGTATTTGAACAAATACTAGCTGAAAACTTTCCAAATCTGAGAAAGGAAACAGGCATTCAGATGCAGGAAACAGAGAGATCCCCCCTAAAATAAATAAAAACCGTTCAACACCTCGACATTTAATAGTGAAGCTTGCAAATTACAAAGATAAAGAGAAGATCCTTAAAGCAGCAAGAGACAAGAAATACCTGACTTTTATGGGGAGGAATATTAGGGTAACAGCAGACCTCTCCACAGAGACCTGGCAGGCTACAAAGGGCTGGCAGGATATATTCAGGGTCCTAAATGAGAAGAACATGCAACCAAGAATACTTTATCCAGCAAGGCTCTCATTCAGAATGGAAGGAGAGATAAAGAGCTTCCAAGACAGGCAGGAACTGAAAGAATATGTGACCTCCAAACCAGCTCTGCAAGAAATTTTAAGGGGGACTCTTAAAATTCCCCTTTAAGAAGAAGTCCAGTGGAACAATCCACAAAAACAAGGACTGAATAGATATCATGATGACACTAAACTCATATCTGTCAATAATCACTCTGAACGTGAATGGGCTTAATGACCCCATCCAAAGGCGCAGGGTTTCAGACTGGATAAAAAAGCAGGACCCATCTATTTGCTGTCTACAAGAGACTCATTTTAGACAGAAGGACACCTACAACCTGAAAACAAAAGGTTGGAGAACCATTTACCATTCAAATGGTCCTCAAAAGAAAGCAGGGGTATCCATCCTTATATCAGATGAACTAAAATTTACCCCGAAGACTGTAGTGAGAGATGAAGAGGGACACTATATCATACTTAAAGGATCTATCCAACAAGAGGACTTAACAATCCTCAATACATATGCCCCGAATGTGGGAGCTGCCAAATATTTAAACCAATTAGTAACCAAAGTGAAGAAATACTTAGATAATAATACACTTATACTTGGTGACTTCAATCTAGCTCTTTCTACTCTCGATAGGTCTTCTAAGCACAACATCTCCAAAGAAACGAGAGCTTTAAATGACACACTGGACCAGATGGATTTCACAGATATCTACAGAACTTTACATTCAACTCAACTGAATACACATTCTTCTCAAGTGCACATGGAACTTTCTCCAGAATAGACCACATACTGGGTCACAAATCGGGTCTGAACTGATACCAAAAGATTGGGATCATCCCCTGCATATTCTCAGAGCATTATGCCGTGAAATTAGAACTAAATCACAACAAGAAGTTTGGAAGGACCTCAAACACGTGGAGGTTAAGGACCATCTTGCTAAAAGATGAAAGGGTCAACCAGGAAATTAAGAAATAATTAAAAAGATTCATGGAAACTAATGAGAATGAAGATACAACTGTTCAAAATCTTTGGGATGCAACAAAAGCAGTCCGGAAGGGGAAATACATCGCAATACAAGCATCCATTCAAAAACTTGAAAGAACTCAAATACAAAAGCTAACCTTACACATAAAGGAGCTAGAGAAAATACAGCAGATGGACCCTACGCCCAGCAGAAGAAGAGAGTTAATAAGGATTCGAGCAGAACTCAATGAAATCAAGACCAGAAGAACTGTGGAACAGATCAACAGAACCAGGAGTTGGTTCTTTGAAAGAATTAATAAGATAGATAAACCATTAGCCAACCTCATTAAAAAGAAGAGAGAGAGGACTCAAATTACAAAATCATGAATGAGAAAGTAGAGATCACTACCAACACCAAGGAAATACAAACGATTTTAAAAACATATTATGAACAGCTATATGCCAATAAATTAGGCAATCTAGAAGAAATGGACGCATTCCTGGAAAGCCACAAACTACCAAAACTGGAACAGGAAGAAGTAGAAAACCTGAACAGGCCAATAACCAGGGAGGAAATTGAAGCAGCCATCAAAAACCTCCCAAGACACCAGAGTCCAGGGCCAGATGGCTTCCCAGGGGAATTCTATCAAGTGTTTAAAGAAGAAACCATACCTATTCTACTAAAGGTGTTTGGAAAGATAGAAAGAGATGGAGTACTTCCAAATTCGTTCTATGAGGCCAGCGTCACCTTAATTCCAAAACCAAAGACCCCACCAAAAAGGAGAATTACAGACCAATATCCCTGATGAACATGGATGCAAAAATTTTCAACAAGATACTAGCCAATAGGATCCAATAGTACATTAAGAAAACCATTCACCATGACCAAGTAGGATTTATCCCCGGGAAACAAGGCTGGTTCAACACTCATAAAACAATCAATGTGATTCATCATATCAGCAAGAGAAAAACCAAGAACCATATGATCCTCTCATTAGATGCAGAGAAAGCATTTGACAAAATACAGCATCCATTCCTGATCAAAACTTTTCAGAGTGTAGGGATAGAGGGAACATTCCTTGACATCTTAAAAGCCATCTATGAAAAGCCCACAGCAAATACCATTCTCAATGGGGAGGCACTGGGAGCCTTTCCCCTAAGATCAGGAACAAGACAGGGATGTCCACTCTCACCACTGCTATTCAACATAGTACTGGAAGTCCTCGCCTCAGCAATCAGACAACAAAAAGACATTAAAGGCATTTAAATTGGCAAAGAAGAAGTCAAACTCTCCCTCTTCGCCGATGACATGATACTCTACATAGAAAACCCAAAAGCCTCCACACCAAGATTGCTAGAACTCATACAGCAATTTGGCAGCGTGGCAGAATACAAAATCAATGCCCAGAAATCAGTGACATTTCTATACACTAATAATGAGGCTGAAGAAAGAGAAATTAAGGAGTCCATCCCATTTACAATTGCACCCAAAAGCATAAGATACCTAGGAATAAACCTAACCAAAGAGGTAAAGGATCTATACCCTAAAAACTATAGAACACTTCTGAAAAAAATTGAGGAAGACACAAAGAGATGGAAAAATAATCCATGCTCATGCATTGGCAGAATTAATATTGTGAAAATGTCAATGTTACCCAGGGCAATTTACATGTTTAATGCAATCCCTATCAAAATACCATGGACTTTCTTCAGAGAGTTAGAACAAATTATTTTAAGATTTGTGTGGAATCAGAAAAGATCCCGAATAGCCAGGGGAATTTTAAAAAAGAAAACCATAGCTGGAGGCATCACGATGCCAGATTTCAGGTTGTACTACAAAGCTCTGGTCATCAGGACAGTGTGGGACTGGCACGAAAACAGGCACATTGATCAATGGAACAGAATTGAGAATCCAGAAGTGGACCCTGAACTTTATGGTTAACTAATATTTGATAAAGGAGGAACGTCTATCCACTGGAAGAAAGACAGTCTCTTCAGTAAATGGTGCTGGGAAAATTGGACATCCACATGCAGAAGAATGAAACTAGACCACTCTCTTGCACCAGACACAAAGATAAACTCAAAATGGATGAAAGATCTAAATGTGAGACAAGATTCCATCAAAATCCTAGAGGAGAACACAGGCAACACCCTTTTTGAACTCGGCCACAGTAACTTCTTGCAAGATACATCCACGAAGGCAAAAGAAACAAAAGCAAAAATGAACTATTGGGACTTCATCAAGATAAGAAGCTTTTGCACAGCAAAGGATAAAACTAAAAGACAACCTACAGAATGGGAGAAGATATTTGCAAATGACGTATCGGATAAAGGGTTAGTTTCCAAGATCTATAAAGAATTACAAAGCTCAAAGACTTTCCCAAAATCTTGGAAATAAAGAGCACCGAGACAGGATCCATATTCTATCTTCTCCAACTTCGAAATCTAATCTTTTCAATACACCATATTCTATTTATCTCACCTTTCTGTGAAAGGGTATCTTGATGTGGCATTTCGGTATCTCTTAGTAGCTACCCATTAAAAAAATACTGCACTTATTCAAACTTGTAATCCATAAATAAAAACAGTATCCTTTCTCCAATGCATTTCTGATAACTCCAAGTTGCCTGAATAGCCAATCATGGCATTACTAATAAGTAGCTAACATAACATAGGAAATCAACCTAGTAGTAAATGTTTCTTTTAAAAACATTTCTCTGTAAGTGAATAAAATTCTCCCCATTATTTCCAGAATTAAGCATCTTCAAGTGATGCATGGTCTATGGGCAAATTTTTCTCTGTGACAGCATAAATGCTTCCATTTATACACCTTAAAATGTTTCTAAGAAGGAAGATTATCCAGTTTATTAAACAATTAATGGCTCCTTTCACCTTTGGAGAGAACATTTTTTTAATGAAATTCCCTGAGACCGTTTATATGTGATGAGTTTGATTTTTAAGAGTTAAAATAAAACCAGGCTTTCTGAATCTTTCAGAGGATTCGATTTATAAAACCCTCACATTTTGTAGAAACTCTGCCCCTTCCCAACCAGGCAACTGTGGCCTCACCTAAAAGTTACCCAGCATCTTGTGCAAAGGTGATCTAGATAGACATGAGAAAGCACAACCCATGGACTTACAGGAAAGGTCTGGATGAAATAAGCCTGTTGTCTCCTTTTACGTAGTAGAGACAGAAAGTTCAGAAAGGCTGAGTGACTTAAGTACAATCTCAAAGACTGTCCTGGTCAATACCAGGTTTAAAAACTGAAATCTGAGGCTCCAGTATCTCAAAAGAGATTTTATTTTTAATTTTTATTTTTACCATGTGCTTGCCAGAATATTAATGCAGAGGACAGGGTTTTATGGGGAGAGGGCGTTAACTGACTGAGTCATCCCCTCCTCTACCTCCCTGACAGCATCTCTACCTCTTTCCACACATAGTGGAACTATTATAAGTCAAAGGAAAAGTGGTCATAAGAACAGGACTGAGCAGGCTCCCAAACTCAAGACGGAAAATGCAGCTGAAATGAGATAAAGAAGATAATCTCTTAGCAGTTGGTATATGAATTCTATTCAAGGTGAGAGGCCTGCCTTGTACTTTGAAGGTCATTCTCCAAGCCGCAGGGAATCCCCTGAAAGAAGCAAGGGAAGAGTTGTGTAGCTGTGCGTCATGGAGTCAACATGATGCCAGAATGCAATGGACAGGCTGGGTGGGTTCCCCCTTAACCTCCACCATTTTGTTCTAAATTATGGTGCCACATTCTCAGCTTAGCTTCTCAGTCTTTTGGGATCTGTCCCCTGGCTTTACCCTTTACTTCACACCTACCACCTACCCCTCAGCTCCCTTCAAGCCATGTTGAAATATTTGCCATTACTCAAATACCTGGTGCTGGTTCACATCTCCTTGGCTTTTTACAGGTTACAATGCTGTCCCTTTGCTTCTTTAACTAACAATCCCACTTGTTCTTTAAAATTCTGTCTAAATATGGGTTCCTCCAGGGGATTTTCCCTGAATCTGATTTTGATGTCCTTATGCTCTCCCAGCATTCTGTTCATGCTTCTATTATAGCACTGATGAAAATGTAATGTAATCATTAATTTGCATATTTATTACTTACTATAAGCCTCTGGAGGTTTGGGGTCTAGTCTCAACTTTGTATCCCTGACACGTAGCACAATACCTGGCCAACAGTTCACACTCAATAAATGATAAATGTGTGAATGAATTAATGAAATGCCAAAAGACAGAATTATCCCATGATTGCCTACATTGGTTGTGACTTTGGGCAAATCACAAACTCTATCTGATCATCCAAAGGTAATAACTCAGAACTGATTGTTAATCAGTGTCAGGGGACAACATTTTCATGCAAAGGAGCTCTGCTTTTGATGAGTTAAAAAAATGAGGAGCTTGCAGTTTGAGGGCTTTAAAAAAGTGAGATATCAGCTGGCTGATACATAAGGCCATTCATTTTCCTGATGTGGTATGTTTCTCTCTCTATTACTAATGCTTGCAGTACCCATGGTAGGACCTTTGGCACCTTTGCGTGACATCATTTCAACTTGCAACTGATTCCCAACTGAGCTCAGCTCCTATATTCTCCATTCACAAGATTTTTAACCACCTATTTTATAAACCCAAAAAAAAGTTAGCTAAATTAAGCCATGAGTGATCATCTTAAGCTGAGTACTGCATAAAATGCAAACTTTTCTTTGAAACATAGTAAATGATACCCAATTGTTATGATTGTCACAAATGCCATTTTTTTTTTTTTGGTTTGTTTTGTTTGTTTTTTTGAGTTGGATTAACAGGAACAGAAGGAAAACAGGATTATTACTACCAAAGACTCGTGGGACAATAGAAAAGTGTTTAACAGGATCCCAAATGGGGTAATTTGATCTCTCCCATTATTATCTTGTATGAACCTACAAATCAGAACAAGAAAAGGAGTTCTTGAAAAAAAATTAACTAAGATGAAATTAGACATTGCTGTATGAGTTCTAGCAATCTTGGGGTGGAGGCTTTTGAGTTTTCTATGTAGAGTATCATGTCATCGGTGAAGAGGGAGAGTTTGACTTCTTCCTTGCCAATTTGAATGCCTTTAATGTCTTTTTGTTGTCTGATTGCTGAGGCGAGGACTTCCAGTACTATGTTGAATAGCAGTGGTGAGAGTGGACATCCCTGTCTTGTTCCTGATCTTAGGGGAAAGGCTCCCAGTGCTTCCCCATTGAGAATGATATTTGCTGTGGGCTTTTCATAGATGGCTTTTAAGATGTTGAGGAATGTTCCCTCTATCCCTACACTCTGAAGAGTTTTGATCAGGAATGGATGCTGTATTTTGTCAAATGCTTTCTCTGCATCTATTGAGAGGATCATATGGTTCTTGGTTTTTCTCTTGCTGATATGATGAATCACATTGATTGTTTTACAAGTGTTGAACCAGCCTTGTGTCCCGGGGATAAATCCTACTTGGTCATGGTGAATAGTTTTCTTAATGTACTATTGGATCCTATTGGCTAGTATCTTGTTGAAAATTTTTGCATCCATGTTCATCAGGGATATTGGTCTATAATTCTGCTTTTTGGTGGGGTCTTTGTCTGGTTTTGGAATTAAGGTGACGCTGGCCTCATAGAACGAATTTGGAAATACTCCATCTCTTTCTATAATTCCAAACAGCTTAAGTAAAATAGGTATGGTTTCTTCTTTAAACATTTGATAGAATTGCCCAGGGAAGCCATCTGGCCCTGGACTTTTGTGTCTTGGGAGGTTTTTGAAGACTGCTTCAATTTCCTCCCTGGTTATTGGCCTGTTCAGGCTTTCTATCTCCTCCTGTTCCAGTTTTGGTAGTTTGTGTACAAAACAATGCCCAGAAGTCAGTGGCATTTCTAGACACTAACAATGAGACTGAAAAAAGAGAAATTAAGGAGTCCATCCCATTTACAATTGCACCCAAAAGCATAAGATACCTAGGAATAAACCTAACCAAAGAGGTAAAGGACCTATACCCTAAAAACTATAGAACACTTCTGAAAGAAGTTGAGGAAGATACAAAGAGATGGAAAAATATTCCATGTTCATGGATTGGAAGAATTAATATTGTGAAAATGTCAATGTTACCCAGGGCAATTTACACATTTAATGCAATCCCTATCAAAATACCATGGACTTTCTTCAGAGAGTTAGAACAAATTATTTTAAGATTTGTGTGGAATCAGAAAAGACCCCGAATAGCCAGGGGAATTTTAAAAAAGAAAACCATAGCTGGGGGCATCACAATGCCAGAGTTCAGGTTGTACTACAAAGCTGTGGTCATCAGGACAGTGTGGTACTGGCACAAAAACAGACACATAGATCAATGGAACAGAATAGAGAACCCAGAAGTGGACCCTCAACCTTATGGTCAACTAATATTCGATAAAGGAGGAAAGACTATCCACTGGAAGAAAGACAGTCTCTTCAATAAATGGTGCTGGGAAAATTGGACATCCACATGCAGAAGAATGAAACTAGACCACTCTCTTGCACCAGACACAAAGATAAACTCAAAATGGATGAAAGATCTAAATGTGAGACAAGATTCCATCAAAATCCTAGAGGAGAACACAGGCAACACCCGTTTTGAACTCGGCCACAGTAACTTCTTGCAAGATACATCCACGAAGGCAAAAGAAACAAAAGCAAAAATGAACTATTGGGACTTCATCAAGATAAGAAGCTTTTGCACAGCAAAGGATACAGTCAACAAAACTAAAAGACAACCTACAGAATGGGAGAAGATATTTGCAAATGATGTATCCGATAAAGGGCTAGTTTCCAAGATCTATAAAGAACTTCTTAAACTCAACACCAAAGAAACAAACAATCCAATCATGAAATGGGCAAAAGACATGAAGAGAAATCTCACAGAGGAAGACATGGACATGGCCAACATGCACATGAGAAAATGCTCCGCATCACTTGCCATCAGGGAAATACAAATCAAAACCATCATGAGATACCACCTCACACCAGTGAGAATGGGGAAAATTAACAAGGCAGGAAACCACAAATGTTGGAGAGGATGTGGAGAAAAGGGAACCCTCTTACACTGTTGGTGGGAATGTGAACTGGTGCAGCCACTCTGGAAAACTGTGTGGAGGTTCCTCAAAGAGTTAAAAATAGACCTGCCCTACGACCCAGCAATTGCACTGTTGGGGATTTACCCCAAAGATTCAGATGCAATGAAACGTCGGGACACCTGCACCCCGATGTTTCTATCAGCAATGGCCACAATAGCCAAACTGTGGAAGGAGCCTCAGTGTCCATCGAAAGATGAATGGATAAAGAAGATGTGGTTTATGTATACAATGGAATATTACTCAGCAATTAGAAACGACAAATACCCACCATTTGCTTCAAGGTGGATGGAACTGGAGGGTATTATGCTGAGTGAAATAAGTCAATCGGAGAAGGACAAACAGTGTATGTTCTCATTCATTTGGGGAATATAAATAATAGTGAAAGGGAATATAAAGGAAGGGAAAAGAAATGTTGGGAAATATCAGGAAGGGAGACAGAACATAAAGACTCCTAACTCTGGGAAACGAACTAGGGGTGGTGGAAGGGGAGGAGGGCGGGTGTTGGAGGGGAATGGGTGACGGGCACTGAGGTGGACACTTGATGGGATGAGCACTGGGTGTTTTTCTGTATGTTGGTAAATTGAACACCAATAAAAATTAATTAAAAAAAAAAAACTAAAAGACAACCTACAGAATGGGAGAAGATATTTGCAAATGACGTATCAGATAAAGGGCTAGTTTCCAAGATCTATAAAGAACTTCTTAAACTCAACACCAAAGAAACAATCCAATCATGAAATGGGCAAAAGACATGAAGAGAAACCTCACAGAGGAGACATAGACATGGCCAACATGCACATGAGAAAATGCTCCGCATCACTTGCCATCAGGGAAATACAAATCAAAACCACAATGAGCTACCACCTCACACCAGTGAGAATGGGGAAAATTAACAAGGCAGGAAACCACAAATGTTGGAGAGGATGCGGAGAAAAGGGAACCCTCTTACACTGTTGGTGGGAATGTGAACTGGTGCAGCCACTCTGGAAAACTGTGTGGAGGTTCCTCAAAGAGTTAAAAATAGACCTGCCCTATGACCCAGAAATTGCACTGTTTGGGATTTTCCCCAAAGATTCAGATGCAGTGAAACGCCGGGACACCTGCACCCCGATGTTTCTAGCAGCAATGTCCACAATAGCCAAACTGTGGAAGGAGCCTCGGTGTCCATCGAAAGATGAATGGATAAAGAAGATGTGGTTTATGTATACAATGGAATATTCCTCAGCCATTAGAAATGACAAATACCCACCATTTGCTTCAACGTGGATGGAATTGGAGGGTATTATGCTGAGTAAAATAAGTCAATCGGAGAAGGACAAATATTACATGTTCTCATTCTTTTGGGGAATATAAATAATAGTGAAAGGGAATATAAGGGAAGGGAGAAGAAATGTGTGGGAAATATCAGAAAGGAGACAGAATATAAAGACTCCTAAGTCTGGGAAACGAACTAGGGGTGGTGGAAGGGGAGGAGGGCAGGGGGTGGGGGGAATTGGTGATGGGCACTGAGGGGGGCACTTGATGGGATGAGCACTCGGTGTTATTCTGTATGTTTGCAAATTGAACACCAATAAAAAATAAATTTATTATTAAAAAAATTAGATATTGCATTCATCACTGAAATTCAACTATAAAGAGGTTAAAGCTGCCCTGTAAATTCCAGATAAAAGGCTCATAGCTCTTTGCCCCTGGAGGGCAATAAGACAAGCTGATCTTTCCATGAGTGGATGGAACAAGTATGGTCTTGTAAGAAAAAACTAAAGGTGAGTAAAACATTCTTCTGCTACCTCTGGAAGATGAACTATGTAGTTTAAGTGATGTGACACTGTATTTGACCTTTTATAGTCTGTAAGGAGAAGTATTCCTTCTCAAATCTTTAGATTGTAAATATATAGTCCCTTTCAAATTGTATAATTTTGTTATATTTCATAATTATTATATCTAGTTACCTTTATTTTCATGTATCTCTGTGTGTATTTTAATTATTTATTGATTCTTGTCTTTTCTTTGCAAATAATAATAGCTTATATATGTTTTGCCTCTGTGGCTTCTGAATGGTTACAAATTCATTGTACATTCCTTAGCCTGTGACACTAAGGATAGATTGAGTAAGACTTTCACTGTCCATGATTTAAAGTCCTTAGGTTCAGATGCAGACTAAAACCAGAGAAAGAGACCAAACAAAACTCATCATGCTACTATAGATCTCCTAAAGAATATCTCATTCAGGGCATATAATGAAATATAAGAGTAAAATATTTAAAAATTTCTTACATCAGATTGTGCCTGCTTTCTGAATATATCATTGTTCGGATCTATCATACCTTAGTTTTGTTAAGCCAAAAACAAATTAGCAACTCCCATAAACTTCTTAGTCAAAAATAAATGTCACAGTATTCAAATTTAATAGGCTTTCTTTTAGACCTACCATATTTTGATCTAGGATGTTTTCATATTGGACTAAATTTTTTTCTAAACTCTTTTTACCTATAAGAAACATTTTGGGGAGAAAAAAAGAGTGGATTTCAAAGAATAAACTAAATCTGGTGCATAAGTAAGGGACTGATACAAGTATAAAACTGTACATCAAATTAGTCTTAGACAAATTTTATTTTGGTATGTCAACATATCCAGTATTTATTATTCATACTAGGATCACTAAAATGTCTCCAGGTGAGTAATAATGGTATTAGTATTTTTCACTCATTCAACATATGTCTCTTGAGTGCATAGGAATTAAAGTTTCAGCCACATAGTCACTTATGCAAGCCTCATTTCTAAAAAGCAGATAGTTCAGAATAGAAGTTTAAAGTTCACAATTAAATAGTGTAGCTCAAAATATAGTAATCAGTAAAATACAACCCAGAGGCTGGCTACCTATTTTTATAAATTTAATTTTAGCAGGACACAACTGTAGCCATTTGTTTAGGTATTATCTATGGCTGCTTTTACATTACAAGAGCAGAGTTGAAATCAGTGGAAAGTCTATGTCCATCGAATCCAAAATTTTATCTTGTCCTTTACAGAAATGTTGACCCCTAGTAAAGGTGATTGTAACTACCACAATAAGTTCAGACAAAATGACAAGACAGTGCATAAAAAGATTACTTCCTTCCTTACCAGGGAGGTATCGTTTGAGATGAGACATCAAATAGGGGTGAGAATTTTGACCAACAGAATCAATGCAAGTAGCAATCTTATTAAAAAAGAATCAGTTGAAAGACATACACACAAGATATGTTTACTACAGTTAAAATATCAACTTGTACAGTTTGGTTAGATGATGAGCTACAGGTAGTAAATTCTAATGGAAGACATATTTCTGTATCCAACTCATTCACACCAGCCTGTCTAGACATACTAGTCGTTTATGGCTGAAATCAGTGGTCATGGCACTGCAGGGTGGTCACCAGTTCTCAATTAGTGTGACTATCTCTCCTAGTTGTACCTATCAAAACCTATAAGACACAGTGAACAGAGTATTCAAAGGGAAATTTATAGCTTAAAATCAATTTATCCTAAAAAAATAAATGTATCCTAAATAATAACATACGAGAAATAGTATTCATCTCAATAAGCTAGAAAAAGAACATCAAAACAAACCTAAAGGACCCTTATACATTGTGGGAAAAGTAAACTGATAGAAATTTATCAGTGATACTGGCAGATGTAGGAGGAGGGGAGTGCATTTATGCTGATCTATAGAAATTTAAGTGTCCCTTTGACTCAGCAATTCCTACCCCTAAAATTTGATTCCATGGACTGCTCCTAGACACATAACAAAATACAGTGATCAGTACGTTCACTGCAACACGGTTGTATAATCAAAATTGTAAACAATATTCTTGTTCACTAAGTTTAATGCCTAAAAATACATCATGATTCTAATATACTGTAAAGTTGGGGAAAAAAACATTGTTGGTAGGAATGCAAATTAGTATGGCCTCTATTGAAAACATATAGAGGTTCCTCAAAAAGTTAAAAATAGGATTCCCATATGAAACAGCAATCCCACTCTGGGTATATATCCAATCAATCAATTTGATATTTTTTAAAATTTCTTCTATTTGAGTACAGTTGACACAGAGTGTTATATTAGTTTCTGGTGTACAACACAGTGATTTAACATCTCTATACATATATCTTATGCTTTGCTCACAAGTACAGCTATCATCTGCCACCATACAGCACCAACACAATATTATCAATTATATTCCCTATGTTGGACCTTATATTCCCATGACTTATTCATTCCATCTGTACTTCCATGTCCATTGTAGAATTATTCACAATAGCTGCAATATGTCTAAATGACCAGAGACAGATGAATGGATAAAGATGACAGTTAACAATACTGTATTATATACTTAAAATTTGCTGAGAGAATAGATCTTAAGTGTTCTCACCACACACACACATACACATACAATTACAACTATGAGGTGATAGATATGTTAATTAGTTTGATTGTGGTAACCATTTCATAATGTATATGTATATCAAAATATCATTTTCTACACTGTAAATACGTATTTTTGTCAACTATACTTCAACAAGCTGGGAAAAAAAGAGTGATTGAACTGTGGTTAGTAGAGCTGGAATGAGGAACCTTTTGGTGTTTTATTCTATATATTTCTATTTGCTTTCTTTTCAAACAGGATGTTACTCTTCAGTAACATAGATAGACAGACAACAGTATGAAGAAATCTCTGAATGTAAACCTCTTTAGGTATAGAATAACTAGATGAACTCTATGAATACTTTAAAGTTATTGATAAATAATGCCATATTGTTTTTCAATTGTATCAACAGAGTCTAATGCATATGTTGTCTTGCTCATGTCAAGTTTCAAGTTAGATTCCAGCAAGAGCTATGATTAGACCAGGAATGGTCACGTTCCTAGGCCTAAAAGCTTCAGACTATAAATATTCAAGCTTTTTCTTTGTGATTGCAGGAATTCACAATTTTTCCCAAGCCCAGATTCTCCAAAGTCAAATGAGATAGAGGATCCAATGCTCTTTTGGCATACTCTTCACTGATTTCATATGCTAGCTACCAGCATCACTTTACCACGCAAAGCACATGCCTTTTATTTTTAGTGGCACTTTAGGAAAGAACAACTCTAGTTCAGAAAAAATCATGTTTGATACATGAAGTTAGGTCTAAAATAATTCCTCCAGTCCATAAAACTCATTTTGAGATAAAGCCTGAGATATGAATTCAAAGTTGAGTTCCTTGACAAGTAACTCCCCAGCAGGCTTTGAAGATATGAAGTCTAGTTCCCCTCCATATATCCTACATACCTAGAGGAAAAAGCAGAATGTAGTGCTGAAAAAGGGGTGGCTGTAACTAAACTAAGGTCTAGGCTCTGCTCTCCTGACTCTTAAACAACTTTATCCTCTAGATATCTTTCACCAACCTCATTCTGTACTGTAGTGCTAGAAATCATGGACTCTGGAACCACATTAACTCCATAAGTCTCCTGCCTTCTGGCTCTATGATCTTAGAAAAGCTACTTAAACATTCTGTACTTCTATCTCCTCATTTGTAAAATTAGGATACTAATAGGATAGTAACCCCTTGTCATGTCTTTTTAAATAGGATCCAAATACTCAATCCCATAAAATATGAGAATGGATTATTGTGAGATTAACAAAATGACCAGAGTCAGCTGGCTGGCTGAGAATTCCAAAGATCTCAGAGACAACTGCCAACTGTACTATATTTGAATCTGTAGGGTACAGTGTCATAGGATTTTTCCACAAAGTTACTATGAAGACTGAGTTAATACATAAAATATCTAGAACAGAGTCTGGCATAAAGTTGGCAATATATATAATGGTGAATATTATCACTCTGACTGCTCCTGTCTCTACCATAACCACCATATGCCACTGTTGCACCACCGCAAAACGGACAAAACCAAAGAAAAGAAAATTTGCCAATGACCAAGCAGCAAGAGCAAGGCGATTTCCATGTATTTGTTCAAGGGTAATCCCTTTAGGTTGTACGGACTGCTCTCCACTCATTCTGAATTTTCCCTTTGTCAAAAACTGTCAACAAATAAACTCTGGGAGGGAACAGGGCCAAAATGTGAGGCTGGCATTCAAAAGAGACTGGACTTATATTAAGCATGCTGTCCATCTATAAACCCATCACCTGCTTGGGACGCACTGCTCGCTCTAAAGGCGAAAGCTATTTTTCCAGTGGGTGTCACGCTGTTATAACAAAATATCGTCAACCTGAAGTTTATGTACCATAAGCAGTAGAATATTATTCCTATGAAAGAGCTTTAGGATTCCTGAGGGGAGAAAAGTATTGCATGTGGTTAGCAAATTTGAGAGGTGGCAGTGGTCCACATCATCCTTATTAATGCCATGACATTTAACGTGACACTCTTGAAAGTAAATCATGTCATCACAGACACCAGTGACCTGTTCCTCAACCTCTCTTGTTCAAGGAAGGAGTCCCAGACTGGAATTTGGAAAAGCTGGCCACCCAGAGCTTTCATGTCCACAGACATGAAAATGAGTCTTGGCAAATCTAGCTGTTGTGGAATTAACTTCATTTCTCTACTGGAGGTGGTAGTTTCATAATACCATGGCAGAAAGAGAGAGATAGAGGGCTGAGGGCAGTGAGGGTTTTTACATGTTTCCTACCTCTGTCTTGTTGTGCACCAAATAAGACCAGATATTTCAACAAAGAAATGAAACCAAAGTCACACTGTGTTTGATTTGTGGGACCACCCTTACTTGAAATGCCAGCTCATCATTCCAAGGTTTGAAAAATGATGTGCATGACAAGCAAGATAAGAAATGTTGAACATTCCTTCAAAAAAGTAATTAATTATATGATCCACAGATGGTAAGAAAATGCCTTCCAGGTCAGCATTGAGAAATGCAGAGATTGTTTTTCAAAGAGTTAGAACCAGGGCATAGTCTCTCACCCCTCCCATGCCTCTGTCCTGAAACCATGGGTTGGGGTGAGAATGGCACTGTAGGAATAGTGAGGTTAAGGGGAAAAGCAGAACTTAACCCATAAAAGCTGAGAGAATGAGAGAGAGAGAGAGAGAGAGAGAGAGAGAGAGAGGGAGGGAGAGAGAGAGAGAGAGAAAGCAGATCAAAAGCAAGGGATTTGGGGATTATCTAGAGGTCCATGGTTTCCAGGGAATAGCATTTTGGCAAAAGGTCAATATAGGGAGTCACAGCATATGCATGTTTAGTTTACAGGAACTCTATGTGTGTGTAGGTGTGCTGGTTTGGGGGAAAGATAAAGGAGAGGAAAGGAAAAAGAGAAGAGAGAGATGAAGGGGTAGAGAGAGGGATGAAGGGACAGAAATAGAGACATACAGACACACAGGAAAAGAGAGAGAAAAGACAGAACACATAAATGTAGACAGAGAGAGAGAGAGAGAGAGAGAGAAAAGAATGAGAAAAACTAGTGATTTAAATTTGTAGACACTTACCATAGTCATCACCATTCCACTAATGAATTTATAACAGAGAGTGAACTCTAGTCAATTCTAGATTTTCAAATTGTTGAAATCTGAATTTGCCTTCCCCTGTTCATTCCTGGTTATTTTAGGCCTCTTTATCACTGAACTTGCTGAGAGCAGTTCAAATATTTAAAAATAGAGCACATATTCTTTAAAAAAAATTAAAAAGGGGGGAGTTTGACCCCTAAATACAAGTTAATTACTTTATCTTATGTTCAATTAAAAAATAGATTATTGTAGAGGAAAAATAATAACTGGCTGTTTTGGATTTTAAATTCCTGATAATTGCTTTATAACTAAGAATGTAACAGTGGAGGTATTATTTTGCAGAAGACTATGTGGTTTCAAAGCTTGGGAAATGGTGGGTTCATCGAATTTAAACAGGCCTTCCACCTTTAGATTTTCTTAAAGCCCTAAACACTTAACAAGGGGCACTGGGTTCTCTACAATGTAGATAAACAATGCAGCTTTTCCCAAAGTGACTTGATCAGAGAGTCCTTTCTTTCTTCAAATACACCTCACATCACAAATGCATCCTGGAACTTTAGAAATCTCGTATCCAATTCAAGCTCTCCAATTTCATGCTTTCTGCTAGCCAAGGGTATATGCCATCATGAAGCAAATCTCCCCAAATGTAGGTTTTATTGCGATATTTCCATGCTTATTACTCTATAGTGGTTTCCAACTGTCCATAACTGTGAATCTCAAACTTTCCCCAAACATTTGGATGAAATGGCCACCCCAGGCATGCATGCCATATTTATTCTCTGGCTTCACTTATCTCCTGGCACCATACCAACTTCCTTTGGTCATTTCTCTATCATGATAGTAGACACACATCTGGAAGATCAAGTACCTATTCCCCAATCAGTCTGGCAGTCTGTGCCTATTACAATCAGACCTCAGCCCACTTTTTCTGTGTCCTTTCCTTGATGCTTGGCTAAGGAGGATAAAGCAGTCTACAGAAACTGTTATTACATTCTTCAAGCCCAGACTGATCGGAGATCTCCATTTCAATTAAGAGAAGAGACATATTAGAGAACCGGAGAATGATATTCTCCTGACACAGATCTCTAGAGATAATGAGAGAACCTCACAAACACACGTCAAATCTGTTTGCACATAAAAAATAATGTCTAGCTTTGCATATTAGCTCTGTTTATCAACCAGCACCTTGCCCAGACCCCATTAACCTACAAATCAGGGAAATGATGTGAAAAGGAATGACTATGTCTTGGACCACAGAAAAGGCAGGGCTCAAGAGTGATAACATAGTGGCAAGGTTGGATATATAACATTAGACACAGATTTGGACTCATTGGGGGTTGCCTAGTGCAAACTAAGAAGTATTGTGTTTTGTTTTGGTTTGCTTTACTTTGCTTTGCCTTACTCTTATCTAAAAACAAAAACTCAGTGGAGATAAAACACTAGTTAATCTATATAAGAAAAACATAATAACACATGACCGCCAGAGCCAAAAGCATGAATAAATATGGCAGATGCGGCTCCTCAAAGAGCCACAGGACCATAAGTTTTCATTCCATCAATTTACCCCATGGAGTCCATCTTGAGTGATTTTTCCCTCCAGCTTTAGCCTTGATAACAGTGAAGGAAGGTGGGGCTGGAGGAAATGACTTCTGTGCTTTCCTTTCTTTCATGTTCCCAAGAAGAGAAAATCTTCCCATAAAACAAACAAACAAATAAATCTTCCTGTGAAAATGTGCACACACAAATATGGTTTATAGACCTCTCATTCTTCACCGTGGTCTTTAGAATGTCACTAAAAATCAAAGCTTTTGAAAAAAATACAGAAGCTTAAAATCTTGGAGTCAGGGGCATTTGAGAATTTCAGTGGAAAGCATCCAATTCCATTGCATGTGTTGCCTGTGCATTTAGTAATAGTTTCCTTGGTTTCAAAATTCCTTAATTATTGGAACTATAAAGCACGAAGTCTACTAGGAAGAAAAATCTGCCTTTGCCTCTCCAGATTTGACCTCTCCCAGGCCCCCCTGGCTCGCTCACAGAAGATGACCTATTTTATGGAGATTAAAGTTTTCAGACATGATCCATTTCTACTTCGTCCAATGCAAAATTTATCTTTGTCCTCATCTGCCCTTTTTTACCTCCATTTTTGTAGGAAGAAGTGGTTATGGATTAGGTTTTCTAAGGCCAACTGTCTCACCTGTACCCTGGATCTGGTCAATATCCACCACATGGATCCAGGATCTATGTTTTATGGTTACCATACTAAGGGAAGGTGTTTTTGTGTAGGGAGGATTGCGTGTGTTTGTGGTCTCAGTCCATGGATGAGGTGGCGGTGAAGGATGGTTAGCCCACATTAGTATCTTCCCATCTCTTAATTTTTGTTCTCAAACTTCTAGAAAAAGTGGGCTATGCTAATGCCTCCAGTTCCTCCCATCCCACTATACTTTCATAACCTACCTTACCTGTCCTCCAGCTGAAACTATTTTCCTGAAGGTCAATACTGAAGTTGAGTTACTAAAAGCAATGCATTTTTTTCTCAGTCTTCAAATACCTAAACTCTTTCCAATGCATGAAATCACTACATACTTTTCTTGTTATGATATTTCATATTCCCTTTGCTATCATAATTCTCATTTCTGTTTCTTCCATATATCTGACCAATTCTTGCTCCTTCACTGGCTGCCTCCTTAATATTCCCTAGGATTCTGTCCTTGATTTTTTTCCTATTTCTACAGTTTCCATTTTAATCTTGTTTCTTCTAAAAGCTGTGGATCACTCCCAAATATCAGCAAAATAATGATAACCATAGTGCCTACCTCATAGGTTGTTGTAAGGATTTAATGAGGCATTAGCTGTTACTGCTTTTATGGTTTTTTATATCATTAAATCTGAATCTTTATTCCCTATCTTGGTTATGACTCCCCCATACAAAGTTCTAACAGACTTCTAGGCTGCTACAGATCACCAAACCCTTCCAAATTCACATGTCCAAAACATAACTCACTGTCAGGTTCCCACAACTTGTGCTTCCTCTCTCCGGTGAGAATGTCCCATCTTCAGGGTCATTCCAGCATGATGCATTTGACTCATCTTTGAAACCTCTCCATCCCTTAGCCCCATTCACCAAACTACCACTCAATTGCTGCTAAAGCTCCCTCTACAATGCCTCTTCACTTTTAATACAACTTCCTGAAGCCAGAAGTTCATGATCTGAACTTACCTGCGGTTACTTTTAACCTGACTTCCTGCCTCCAAGCTCTGTCTTTAGAGTCTCCCTCCTAATCAATACTAGAGTTAACTGTTCAAAACCCTTGTCTAATTATATCACCTACACTGAAAAAAAAAAAAAAAAAGGATTACCGCTCATGTTCTTAATGAAAATATATCAGCATCCTTCCCAAGGCATTCAAGGTGTTCTAGATTCCTGACCAAACCTTCTTTCCCATTTTTTTCCTTCCTATTTTCCACCACTATGCCCTGTTTCTCTCTAGGGCATACTTTCCAACTTAGACTTCTGGCCAAACCATGTCTTCAGACACTGCCACGCAATTCCACACATTCTTTAAAATACATCTCAAACAACATATCCCCCATGAAGTTTTCACCAGTATTTCCAGACTGACAGAATCACTGAACTCTGGCCCTGGTGTGTTTCTGTACCTACTAGACGACTAAATAGATCCTGTATCGCATAGTAGGCATGCATGTTTCTGTCCTAAATTCCTTGCTAAATTGTATACTGTTGTCTAATTTAGTAATTCATCTCCATTATTCATTCAGTGTTGACCGAGTGATTTCTATGCACTAGCTATTATGATAGACTCTGGAAATAAATGTGAAAACAACTCTGTCTCCTCCAATAAGCTAGCCTTTCAACTTAGCAGAGTGCCTGGTACATGGCAAGTACTAAATACATACGTGTAAAATGGAATTGTCCCTAACGTTACAGGTGAGACAAAGGCACCATGTATTCAAACACTTCTCCAATTCTCTATGACAAGCTAAAACTCTATAAGAGTTCAAATCAACATTTATCAATTTTAAACATTCATTCCAATTGCTACAACATACCATCCCACAAATGTTAAAAACACACACACACACACAATTTGATATGACTTTACAGGTTTACAAAAGTGCTTTCACACAAACCTTTAATCTATAAGAGTAAATATATTACATGAATAACAAAAGTGTTCATCAACCAATAATGATTCATACTCTTTTTCTGTACCCCCCAAAATTACAGAGATGCAATTAACTTATAAAAGTTTTTATTTTCCACACTGGTAGAATGAAACTACAGTATGATTATAATACTCTTTTACCCAAAAATGGCATGCTCCTCTGCTCTCCTGAAATCCCAAACCAACGACAACCACTGTCTACTTGTTTAGCACACTGCATGGGGTTTCTGATCTGTTCTGCTCAGGCTTCAACTTTGCACAGAACAATATCACAGTCCCAAGGAATCACAATAATGCACTGTGAGGTGTCACTTAAATCCTCTTGGGTTTCCCTGCTCATTCCCAGCACAATCCTGACCTCCAGAAAATCCCTCTCCCCATATAAACCACCACCATCCTAGCATGGGAAGCATGTAGGATCTACTTTACAAATAGAGAATCACATGCCTACTCATTGCCATATCAGCTATAAATGAATTACTCAAAATATGACTAACACACATAATAATAACTGCTTATAGACAATGCAAAATTGTTTACACTGAAGAGAGCTTGACCTTCCTCCAATCTCTCCCTTTGGATTTCCTCAGATAAAGCATAATGCACTGATTAGTTCTCTGACCAGTTGTGTAAAGGAAACTAATGCAGCTGGAGGCATCTGGTAAGGGGGAGAGAGTAAAAATAGAAAGAAGCAGATGTTTCAAGGCCACCTGTCTGATGAATGAAATAGAAAAAATGACAGCAAACCTAGCAGGCACTTTGAACAAGATTTACAAATGCAACTGTGAATATGTTGTTGTGTTGGGTATTTTTGTTTGTTTACTCATAGTTCTGTGTAATTTTTCCCTTTAATTTAACAAATTAAATTAAAATGTGGCTTTTTGCCTTTCCCCTTGGCTACCCAGTGTACAGGCAACAAGATGAATAAGATTCAATGAAGGACAGGAGAAAGAGATTAATGTAATCGCTGAAACTATAGTTCTAGGACATAGGACGTGAGTAGGGCGTGGAAGATGAAGATGGGGCAGGAAGACCTGAGACAGTCCAAACCAAGGAGGCAGCACAAGCAAAGTCAAGCACATAGAACCTCGAGTGGATCAGCTAAATGGAGAGTCCACATTCTCTAGAAGCAACAAATGCTTCCTTCTTCTGTATACATGCCTATCACGTAGCTCCAATTATGGCAGAAATTCAGAAGGAAGGGAGCGAAAAATCTGACCTTCTGCAATAGGTCCTCTAATACTAAATATCAATTATTTGTCTTATTATTACTCAACATTTTAAGAAGCGTAGTCTATATGAGTTAGGGTCCCACAGTCACAAGTAACAGTAGTTGAATCTTATTAGCCAAAGCAAAAACATCTGACCATTCAAGCAAAGGCAAATGAGGAAACATGCACTTGAGCAGGTAGGAACCAGAGAAGTTCTAGGGAATCTAAGCTGAAGCAGGTAATAGATAGTATCTTTTATTTTTTTTAAGATTTTATTTATTTATACATGAGAGAGAGAGAGAGACAGAGAGAGAGAGAGAGAGAGAGAGAGGGAGGGAGGGACATAGGCAGAAGGAGAAGCATCAGTAGGGAGTCCGATGCAGGACTCAAACCCAGACCCCAGAATCACACTCTGAGCCAAAGGCAGATGCTCAACTGCTGAGCCACCCAGGCATCCCTAGACAGTCTCTTTTAAATGCTAAATGGATAAATCAAGATACATCTTCTTAGGAAAGACCATATACTTTTCTCACAGTGTGTTAAGAATCTACCTGGTATTCAGGTGACTTGCCCCTTGATAAGCAATTGAACCAAAATCCTAATAGGAGAATAGTTTTCCAATAAGAACGCTGGGGTGCAATTATGAATGCAGAGGAGAATGGATGCTGGACTGGCAACATCAGATATTCACACCATGCAAATTTCCACACAGCTTTCTAAAGGTGTGTGTGTCATTGCTTCTTTGTGTGTCTTTAGAACAACTGATGAATACTCCCTGGCTGGGTGAATTTCATGCTTCCTTCTGACCACTCTTGACTACTGAGTTCTAGTGGGACCCAAACTCTGGATCTCTACAAGTTACTATTTTGATGAATTCCTTCAGATGTTTTGTTTTTTTAAAATGAAGAGCAAAACTTCCCGAACCAAACAATTTCTTTTGAAAAATCACTTTCCTTAAAGAAAATATAGGTAGTTTATTGCAGGTACCATCAATCTAGTTTTGGTAGAACAGAAACTCAGAAACAACTTTAAGGATCAATGATGAACACACTGCTTGGTCTCATGCTCAGCTAAACCGGTGGTACCTCCTGTAAAACTATGAGGATTCCAAAGCTGTGGCAGGCACAGCCAGCAATTTCCAATGTCTTCCTGGCCAAGGAAAGTGGGTGAAGCTGGCCAATATATGTGAGGTAATGATACATTATTGTTATCAGAGACAAAAGAACCATGATACTGGCATATTATCTGCCACGGGGACTGGGGGAACAGAGCCAAAAAGAGAAATAATTCTGAGAAGCAGCTTGGTACTCACTCAACAAATATTTATTGAGCACCTACTACATGCCAGCCATTGTTCTAGCTCTGAAGATATAGCAGAGAACAAGACAGACCAGATCACTGTTCTTACAGTTACGTTTTAATAGGGAAGGCAGATAGTAAACAGATAAGAAAGTAAACAAGAAAAATATCCAGTAATGATAAGAGCTGTGTGCATTGCAGGGAGTTAAAATATGGTAAAGCAATGGAGCATCTTAATTAGAGGCTGCGTATAAATTCAGTGGTCAGCAAAAAAATTTAAGCTGGGATCTAAAAAATGAGAAGATACTATTCATGTTAAGATTCGGCGGGATGAGAGAGGGAGTATCAAGGCAAAGGGAGCAGCTCTTGCCAAGAGCGTGTTGGGACAATAGAAAGAAGGCCATTGTGGCTGGAATATGAGAGGGTGAGAGTGAGAGTGGTATGAGATGAGGTCATAGCATTGGGCAGGGGCCAGGTGGGTGGTGTGTAGTAAGGGTAGTTTGTAAAGGGTGAGCTCAGATGATATTTCAAGAAGCAGCCACTAAGGATGTGCATTAGGATGGTGGAGAAACCAAAAAGACAAGTCAGTAAGGCAGATGTGGGAATTTGAGGAATAAGGTAAGGGAGGGTTCACATCAGTGAGCTGTAGCAAAAGATTAGATTTCAGTTAAGAGAAAGAGGATGGATATGAACATTGCTGGGGAGCCAGGACCTTATCATGAAACAGCAGAAAGCACCTGAGAACAGTAATGCCAGGGAGGGTAAGTGACTAGTTAGTGAGCAGGGGTACCACATAAGTTCTACAAAGACTCGGGAGCAACGTGACTGGGTAGAGGTGGTCTTGTGGGGAGCACCAGGGCATTGCCAGTACCCATGATCAGATTTCTACAACTCGTACTTGGGTGGGTACTTTGTCTCTGGGATCTTCCAAGTAGTGAGGCTAGAGCTGTCATGGCCCTCTTTCATTATTCAAAATTGGGGTAGGCCTTTGTCTGCAGGATTGTGATCTCAGAGGCTCCAACTGCAAAAAGCTAAAGGCAGCAGAGGCAGAGCTAAAAAGTGGGCGAGTCCAGTTATAGTCTCCCAGTGCTTTTTGTTTTTTTCGTTTTTTGATTCCAGTATATTTAACATACAGTGTTTTATTAGTGTACAATATAGCAATTCAATGATTCTACACATTAAAGTGTACATTAATCCCATCACCCATTTCACCCAACCCCTCGCCTGCCTCCCCTCTGGTAATGATTGGTTTGTTTTAAATCCACCTTTGCTTAGAGCCTTTCCAGTCATTCTAAATATCAGTTTAATTTACAATATACTCCTTCAGAGTAACTACTAAAACTCAAGTAGATAGCAAGTACCATAATCAGGCAAATTGCATACACATTCCCTAATCAATTGCAACCAACTCTTTATAAGAAGAAAAAACTGAAACCCAAAAATGATAGCAAATTGTCAGAATCAAGTTTTTACAATCATTTTTTCCCATTACTTCAGACAATACATAAAAGCAAACAAACATTAAGAGTTCTCTATGAAAAGAAATGTTAAAAGTTTCTCAATTCCCCTTTGTTAATTAATGAATATATGAGTGTATATTTTCAAATGTACAGACCCTGTGCAATAGGCCCACAATCCATTCAATCTTATTTGGTGCTCTGATACATATTTTCCTCTGATATATTCTTAAGAATATATTCATGTCAGTAGGATTTATTCTTTGAGTTATCACCAGGTGTCATCCTGTGCTACAAAGGTTAAAAAGAGAAATTCGATGAAAGAGAAGTTCACTTTTAAAGTTAAGCAAAACAGACAGGTTTTATAATGTAGATATACATTTCTTAAATTGAACTAAGAAAGGGTTGTAGAGGTTAAGGTTTGATGGATTCTCACTCTAACACTAGCACCTGAACCCAGTGCCAAGCACAATGCTTCAGACTAAGATCACAAAGGAGAAATACCCCACTAGGCTATGAAATATTTCTGAACAGTGAACCTAGCCTTTTGAATCATGTCAATTGCCAAGTTCAAGAGACAGTCTGATTCCAATGTAAGGTTGTGGCCTCAACTTCACAATGAAAGGTCTGGACCTGATGACTTCAAAGTTCCTCTCAGTTTCATAAAATTATCTACTTCTGTTTCCTAGTGAATGAACAAACCAACAGCAGGTAATGTGCTCAGAAAAGCCGATGAGTCTCCATTTAGGCAGGACTGTTGGCTGTTTAGAGGACCCACCATTTGGCAGTGGTGGCAGATTTATTGTGGCCCATGGTTCCTCCCCGCTCCTCCCCAGAGTCAAGAACTGGGCTTTCTCAACATCCAATGAGATGATTAGAATCCTGGAGAGAGATTCAACCTAAATCAATTCACATGAGGCTGATGTATCAATAAGAAGGCTAGTTTATCAATAGACAACAGATCTTCTCATGATTAGCATATTCACCATTTGCAGAAATAAAAACACAAGCAGTTGTCTAATAAAATGCAATTTAAAAATAGGGAAATGGAGAGACAAAAAGATTCCCCAGATCAGTATGAGGCATGGTGAAGCACCCCAATCACATAGCAGAACCCCTTTTCTATTGGCAGCAATGTTTGGTTTTCAGGATTCAAAGTTCCTCTTCCATGGACAGGGCAGACCATATCTGACTCCTTTCTTTCCTTGCCTTGACTTTTCTTTTTTTTTCTTGTTTTCTTTTCTTTCTTTTTAAACACTCTTTCCTAAGATCACTTGAAAAATCACTGCTTAAACTGATGTTCATATACTCAGGAATACATTGTTTTTCAGCATGTACTGTTAAAATAAGTTAATTTTCAGTCTGCTAAGGCAAACAAATTTTTCTTTTTGCCAAGATCCTGGGACATCTCACTCTGCTCCCCTTGAAGTCTCTTTCTAACATTATCATGAGAGTTTCACTCTAGTATCAAGAGGGGTAAGCCACAAAAACAATCTTAATTATTTAAATTATAGGCAAATCAAAATCTCAGTAAATAGCTATGTAGTAGATAGCAATAACTGGAAAGAGCCACCATCACTAAATTCCAACAGTACTTGGTGATGTAGTCAGATGCATCTTTGTGAAGGGAGGTTAATGGTAAATGAAAATGGCCTTTAAAGTCATGTTTCCTAGAACAGTATTATTCAACCCGTGGTCTATAGACCAGTAGCATTAGCATCCCTTTGGAGATCATAAGATATATTTCTTGGGCCCCACCCCAAACCTATTCAGTTAGAACCTCAAGAAAAAAAAATACCCACCATTTGCTTCAACGTGGATAGAACTGGAGGGTATTACGCTGAGTGTGGTAAGTCAATCGGAGAAGGACAAACATATGGTTTCAATCATACGGGGAATATAAGAAAAAGTAAAAGGGAATAAAGGGGAAAGGAGAGAAAATGAGTGGGAAATTATCAGTGAGGGTGACAGAGCATGAAAGACTCCTAACTCTGGAAAACAAACAAGAGTAGTGGAAAGGGAGGTAGGTGGGGGGTTGGGGTGACTGGGTGATGGGCACTGAGGGGGGCACTTGAAGGGATGAGCACTGGGTGTTTTGCTATATGTTGGCAAATTGAACTCCAGTAAAAAATATACAAAAAATAAAAATAAAAAATAAACAAAAACCAGAACATAAATCTGTGTCTTAACAAGTTCTCCAGAGGATTCCATGCCAACATTTGAGAACCAGTGCCCTAAAATACAACTCAAGAAAAAAATTTCATATAAAATAATCCACTGAATATGTACTTTATGTTGGATAATTGAATTTAAATAAAAAAATAAAATAACCAATTGGTTAAATTTTTAAAAATAAATAAATGAAAATGAAGCATAGAAACAAGCACACAAAAAAATGAAACATATCCACTTGTCTCACTCTAAATAAAACTTTTCAAAGATTTTTTAAAATTTATTTATTCATGAGAGACACAGCGGAAGAAAGAGAGAGGCAGAGACACAGGCAGAGGGAGAAGCAGGCTCCATGCAGGGAGCCTGATGTGGGACTCGATCCCGGGCCTCCAGGATCACGCCCTGGGCCAAAGGCAGTGCTAAACCGCTGAGCTACTCAGGCTGCCCTAAATAAAACTTCAAAAATGGGTCCACACAAAAGGATCCCTAGGACAAAACAGGAAATGCACAGCATGGGACAATTGCATGTAAAGATAAAATTGCACTGGAAAAGAAAAGTTCAGACTTTAAGACAGGTTAAACTTTCTTCAAGCCAAGTTCTCTAAACTCTTTGAGGTTTGTCACTCAAATACTCTTGCTAGTGACTAATTCTTTTCTTGACATTTGAAAGAGCCCCATCATGTTGAGGACAATCTTAAACCGTAAGTAAAGAAACACAGGGTGCAGATAGGATGGGCGAATGCAGCATTCTCTGTCATCCGCTCCACAGTGGACGCTTTGTCCTTACTCTAGGTGACCTCATCCACACTTTGCACTTCAAATATCACCTGCATGTATTTGATACTTAAATCTCTCTTTTTGCCATTGGATTCAGATCTTTAGTTCTTTCTCCTCACTGAAAGCACATCTTAATATGGGGGTCCTACTACATCTCAAAATCATCATATCTGAAACAAGATCATTATCTTTATCCCAATCTTTTGGTATTGGTTCAGACCCAATTTGTGACCCAGTATGTGGTCTATTCTGGAGAAAGTTCCATGTGCACTTGAGAAGAATGTGTATTCAGTTGAGTTGAATGTAAAGTTCTGTAGATATCTGTGAAATCCATCTGGTCCAGTGTATCATTTAAAGCTCTCGTTTCTTTGGAGATGTTGTGCTTAGAAGACCTATCGAGTATAGAAGAGCTAGATTGAAGTCACCAAGTATAAGTGTATTATTATCTAAGTATTTCTTCACTTTGGTTACTAATTGATATATTTGGCAGCTCCCACATTCGGGGCATATATATTGAGGATTGTTAAGTCCTCTTGTTGGATAGATCCTTTAAGTATGATATAGTGTCCCTCTTCATCTCTCACTACAGTCTTCGTGGTAAATTTTAGTTTATCTGATATAAGGATGGCTACCCCTGCTTTCTTTTGAGGACCATTTGAATGGTAAATGGTTCTCCAACCTTTTATTTTCAGGTTGTAGGTGTCCTTCTGTCTAAAACGAGTCTCTTGTAGACAGCAAATAGATGGGTCCTACTTTTTTATCCAGTCTGACACCCTGCGCCTTTGGATGGGGTCATTAAGCCCATTCACGTTCAGAGTGATTATTGAAAGGTATGAGTTTAGTGTCATCATGATATCTATTCAGTCCTTGTTTTTGTGGATTGTTCCACTGAACTTCTTCTTAAAGGGGAATTTTAAGAGTCCCCCTTAAAATTTCTTGCAGAGCTGGTTTGGAGGTCACATATTCTTTCAGTTCCTGCCTGTCTTGGAAGCTCTTTATCTCTCCTTCCATTCTGAATGAGAGCCTTGCTGGATAAAGTATTCTTGGTTGCATGTTCTCATTTAGGACCCTGAATATATCCTGCCAGCCCTTTGTGGCCTGCCAGGTCTCTGTGGAGAGGTCTGCTGTTACCCTAATACTCCTCCCCATAAAAGTCAGGGATTTCTTGTCTCTTTCTGCTTTAAGGATCTTCTTTTTATCTTTGGAATTTGCAAGCTTAACTATTAAATGGAAATATCAAGGTGTTGAATGGTTTTTATTGATTTTAGGGGGGGGGGATCTCTCTATTTTCTGGATCTGAATGCCTATTTCCCTTCCCAGATTAGGAAAGTTTTCAGCTATGATTTGTTCAAATACATATTCTGGCCCTCTGTCCCTTTCGGCGCCCCCGGGAACCCCAATTAAACGTAGGTTTTTCTTCCTCAGGCTGTCGTTTATTTCCCTTAATCTATCTTCATGGTCTTTTAATTGTTTGTCTGTCTCTCTTTTCCTGTTTCCCTCTTTGCCATCAACTTGTCTTCTATGTCACTCACTCGTTCTTCCACCTCGTTAACCCTTGTCGTTAGGACTTCTAGTTTGGATTGCATCTCATTCAATTGATTTTTAATTTCTGCCTGATTAGATCTAAATTCTGCAGTCATGAAGTGTCTTGAGTCCTTTATGCTTTTTTCTAGAGCCACCAGTGGCTGTATAATAGTGCTTCTGAATTGGCTTTCTGACATTGAATTGTAATCCAGATTTTGTAACTCTGTGGGAGAGAGGACTGTTTCTGATTCTTTCTTTTGAGGTGAGGTTTTCCTTCTAGTCATTTTGCTCAGTGCAGAGTGGCCAAAAACAAGTTGTATTCGTAAAAGGAGAGAAAGAAGGAAAGAAAAGAGAAAAAGAAAAAAGGAAGAAAGAAAGAAAAAAAAGAGAAGAAAAAGAGAAAGAAAAAAAGGGTGGGGGGGGGGAAGCAAACAGAAATCAAAAAGAAAAAAAAAACACGGGGGAGTATCTTCTGATTCTGTATACTGTAAGTCCCTTGACTTCCCCTGGAACTGGTCCGTCCAGCTGGTCTTCTGGGGGAGGGGCCTGCTGTGCTGATTTTCAGGTGTGAGCACTTGGGGGAGCTGCTCTGCCCCTGCCTGGTGCAGGGCTCAGTGGGGGCTGTTCACCCCGTGAGGCCCCAGGAGGAACAACCGCAGTGGCGGGGCCAGCTCTGCAGCCCTGGAGTCAGCTCCCGCAGTAGCTCCGGGGCTCTCCGTCCGCAGGGCCTGGGGGCTCCTGGGCGGGGCCGCTGATCTGCTCAGCTCGGGGCAGGAGCATCCTCGCTGTCCTGGGTCCTCCCGGCCTCTGCCTGTCCGGGGGGAGGCCGGATCCTGGGCTGTGTCCCGGCGCCCTGTGCTCCGGGGCCTGCGCTGTTGGATTCGCTCCCGCCCCGCAGCCCCCTCCGCGGAGCCGCCGCCCGAGCCCCGCCGAGCTGCTCCGGGTCCCGCCGTGCGCGCTGCAGCCCTTAGGGAGCTCGGCGCACTCTCCCGGGGCGCAGGTGCCTGTTAGTGTCCCAGGGAGCCCGAGGGCATCCCCGCCCTCCTGGGTCCTGCTCTAAATCCCCGCGAGCCCCTTTCCGCCCGGGAAGGTTGGTGCAGCTCCTGCTCCTCCGGGACGGGGCTCTCCTGTCCTGGGGACACTCGCCCCGGCCTCAGCCCGGCTCCTCGCGGGCCCCTCCCCCTTGGAGGCCTTTTGTGTCTTTATTTCTTTTTCCCTGTCTTCCTACCTTGATAGAAGCGCGAACTCTTCTCACTGTAGCATTCCAGCTGGTCTCTCTTTAAATCTCAGGCCGAATTCGTAGATTTTCAGGATGATTTGAAGGTTATCTAGGTACTTTGGTGGGGACAGGTGACTTGGGGACCCTACTCTTCCGCCATCTTGCCCCTCCTCCCTCTTTCCTTTTTTTTTTAAAAAAAATTTTTAGGAGCAAATAAACACATAAGCATACACATGCACATACATGCTTACACAGATTTTAAACATAGATTTGGAACCACATTGTAACACTGTTTTATAGCTTGTTTTAAAACCTAACAATATGTCATTTCCTCTAGTCAATAGAAAATCCTGATGCCCAAACCCTTGAGACAAAATATTCATTCTAGGATAAAAATCCCTCAGTGAGATTCTAATCAGTTGGGAAGATCTAGGCTGCTGTAAGCTGTCCTTGCCTGCTGTTGTTCCTTCAACTTGGTATATGAGGTGCAGACAAAGAAAGTCAGCCTGAAACAGTGATGTCCACATAAAATGGCTGATCAACCTGAAACAGTAGCACCTCTGACCCCAAGCACCTGTTGGGATCCCAATTAAGGTGTCACAAAGAAAATAAGACATTTCTGTTTCTGCCAAATGTGAGATGTTTCCTCTCAGCTCAAACCTCAATTAGAAAGTTCACCTTCTCACCAAAAGGAGCAGACCACAGCCCTTATCACCAAAACACAAAGGGAAAGACGGATCCTGCAGGATGCAGAGTCTTAGGTGTAGGAATCCAAGTATAAAGGACAATCCTTGTGTCAGAGGAAACTTGTCAAGGCCTTTCTCAGTATTTAAAGAAACTATTTAGAGGGAATAACATCTCCTTAGAAAAATCATTGACTCTATCTTATATTTATTTTTTTTATTTTTTTATTTTTTTATTTTTTTATTTTATTTTATTTATTTATTTATTTATTTATTTATTTATTTATTTATTTATTTATGATAGTCACAGAGAGAGAAAGAGAGAGAGGCAGAGACACAGGCAGAGGGAAAAGCAGGCTCCATGCACTGGGAGCCCGATGTGGGACTCGATCCTGGGTCTCCAGGATTGCGCCCTGGGCCAAAGACAGGCTCCAAACCGCTGCGCCACCCAGGGATCCCTTTATCTTATATTTAAATGAGTACCTTGTACATATACTGCAGCATGATTCATAATGGCAAAATAGTGGCAAAAAGAAATAAATGCCCATCAATGGGTATCACCTGCACAGTACCTGGTACAAATGCACTAAGAATAGTTATCCTGAAAATAAACAAGATATATGTCTAATGACTTGGTGAAGATGTCACAAAGTATTTTTATTGAGAAAAGGAGTAAAATAATCTGTTCAGTATGATCCCATATATCATAGATCTGATTTTATGTTTGTGCAGACATAAAGAATACTGTAGAAAACACATATGATTTTATTTAATTTTTTAAAGATTTTATTTATTTATTTATTTATTTATTTATTTATTTATTTATTTGATACAGAATAAGAGAGAGAGCACAAGCAGGGAAGAGAATCAGAGGGAGAGGGAGAAGCAGACTCCTCACTGAGCAGGGAGAACAATGCAGGGCTCAATCCCAGGATCCTGGGATCATGACCTGAGCAGAAGGCAGGTGCTTAACCAACTGAGCCACCCAGATGCCCCAATCTACAAGATTTTATTATTAATATTGGTTCTTTCTTAGAGTTCTGACAGAACAGTGTGTTGTCCTGAAGGAGATTACTAATATTCTTTATACATCTTGAATTGTTTCACTAGATGCAATGAGTAGGATTCCTTGCAATAGAAAAATTTACTAAGTGTTGAGGAATTACATATATAGAAATTATATTTTGTGTAAATGGTAATAAGAACCTTGATGCAAAAAAAGAACACGATAGAGAAAAAAAAAAGCAGAACAAACATATGAGAATCAGTACAACTTGGAAAAATCAAGAGGCATCCAAACCAAAAACACAGTCTGTTCCCTTAGCCACAACTAGGTTACTGTTTTCATACATTCCTTGGTGAGAAAGGCTTTGAAATTTTCATCAGAATCGTATCTTGTATCATCTGTCATTACTTTAGATGTGTGTTTATACCTGCTTAGTTAATTGTATAGAGAAGGCATATAGACTTCTCATTTCAAAATAGGAATCCCATCATTCTTGCCTCACGTTCAAAGTGGTCTTTCCAAGATTTTGAGTTAAAAAAAATCCATGTCAGTATTGTTGTAGACCATTATGTGGCATGGGTAGATGATATACAGGTAATAGACTCAAGAACCCCTGGAGAGCAAAGTAGACAAAGGGATGGGCCTAATGCTCAACCTGTCTCCCAGCTCCTTAGCTAAGTTCAACTCCTGATATGTCCAATTCTCTGCCAACCCAAGAAGGGAAGCCACAGATACAAGCTGATATTTTTGGCAATTGCTCAGGAATGGCCTCTGTCATTCCCTCCAAACCACCATCACTACCATTTAGTCCTGACCTACTTGCTTACTCTCATCCCCAAGTTCCAAATACTGGCTACTTAGATATCTTTGAAATCCACTCTGCCCCTCCCTGAGTTGGCATATGTTCTGATGCTCTTGCCAGCATCTTGGAATGCAATGCTGTGGCAGTTTTTCTTTGCTTTGCCTTTTTTTTTTTCTAGTCCCTCCCCACTCCTTTCCTTTTTTTCTTCTTTTCTTTTTCAATTACAGTTTCTGACTTAGTTCACCTCTGCTAGTGTGTTCCATTAGCTAGTGGCATAAACCAACACCAGCCAACGGTCCTAGGGTACCTAGACCTGTGGCCCACATATTTCAGGGAGGAAAGGTAAGACGGAGATTGCCTCAACCTTTATATATAAAGAAAGGTACTTTAACAGGACTTCTGGTATATAAGATGCCCTTTGACATAAAGCACCATAGAGATAAAGATGACGTTAAGCAAGTCTGGTTTGAAAAATCACTGCTTTCCAAAATTAATTAATTAATTAATTAATTAATTAAAAAATAAAATATATAAAACTTAAAAATCACTGCTTTCAGCAATGCTCTAATATGCAAGACACTGAACAGCACAAATTAATACATTCTGAAAACCTTTCATTACGCAGTCTGCATCAGTCACTCAACTGGATACTGCAGGACAGTCATAGAGGAAGACCTCATGGTCCTAGACCACAAGAGGTTCACAGACCAAATCCGACACAATATGATCCTGAGGAATAAAAGTATGTTTAAAAAGCCAAAAATAAATTTATGTGACAAAGCACAAAAAGAAGAAAGTTAAAACCCAATCCTACTCTACTTTGGAAAGAAGTGGGGGAGGAGGATTATAACTACAAAAATAAGAGGGGACTGGAAATTAAGAGAATAAGAAGGAGGATACAGAAGTTTGGGAACTAAAAGCAAGGAGGCAGGGGCACATGGGTGGCTCAGAGGTTGGGTGCCTGCCTTCTCGGTTCAGGGCATGATCCTAGAACCCAGGGTCCTGGGATGGAGTTCCCCATCAGGCTCCCTGCAGGGAGCCTGCTTCTCCCTCTGCCTCTGTCTCTGCCTCTCTCTGTGTGTCTTTCATAAATAAATAAATAAAATATTTTAAAGAATAATAAAAGCAAGGAGGTAAAGTAATGCAAATCCATAGTTGAAAACTTGAGGAGAGGAGCAGTCAGGTGAGCAGGAAAGAGCAAATGGAGTAGAAGCTGTGGTATAGAAAGAAAAGAATTCATTCCCCCAGGAAGAGTGATGTGGGTAAGGCAGGGAGACGCAGATCACTATTAAGTGGTTGTGTTTCCTCCTTGCCCTTTTGTCTCTTGACAGCCTCAATAATGGCAAGGCCATAAGTGACCTAGGCTCCACTTGGGGTGGAGCCACAATCTGGAAGGAGCCGGATCCGTTTTTGACTCTCCAGAGCAGAGCTGTCCCACTCACTTGGTCTGTACATCTTATATCACTGTGTGGAGAAATAAATTTCTTTGTTCATTAGGCTACATTATCATTGGGTCTCTTCTTATAACAATTTACCTTTTGCCTTAAGATATCTCTCATTTAGAAAATGCTCAACCAATACTGTTTGAATTCAGAGTATGTGACCATTTTACGCGTGATGAAACTGAGTCTTGGAAAGTTTTGGCAGCTTTCCTAAGATTATTCTACTTGAATTTGAGACCATTCACGTAATTACAAAACCCATGTACTCACTCTGACAATAATTGTCTCACTATAGAATGATACACCTGTAATAGGTTTAAAATCCATTTAGGAATGTGACACACATAACCTGCATTTGCCCGGGCAGGTTATATTATATTCCAGAGTAATGCCACTTAGTTCCTTTCTCCTTTTGTACTAACCTAAATGTTTTCTGTTTCCATGCTCCAATTTATAAATCCTTAATTAAATCTCCTTTTTGGGCTCTACAAACCTACATAATCTGCACACACCTCCATCTCTCTGTCTTCCTCTCCTTTCTTATTCCACTCCAGCTACTCTGGCCTCCTTGTTGTTCCTCAAACACAGTAAGTATGCTCCTGCCCCAGGGACTTTGCACTTGCCATCTATTTCCTGTACCTGGAATATTCTTCCTTCAGCTGTGTACTTGATTCGCTCTCCTCCTTCACAGTGAAACTTTTCCAATCAACTTTACTTAAAATTAGAATCTTTGTGGCCAGTCTGACTCTTCCTAATGGTATCCCTTGTTTTATTTTTTTTTTCTATCACACTGATCATCTTTTAACAAGGTTTATTATTTTTATTTACTTTGATTCCTACTACAAGTGTGTAAGTTTCACAGGGCAGTGATTTACTCTTTCATTTTCTGGTATGTCCCAAGCATCTAAAATAGCACCTGGAACACAGTAGGTACTCAATGTATGCAACAAATGAGTAAATGTATTGCTATTCTCCTTTCCAATATTCAGATCTGATAGTATGGTGTTCGTAAACTATGTCTTTTAATTACCACATTCCGGTCATGCATCTCATCCTAGGAATGTCTACAATTTCTAGATGTCTATGATTTCTAGAGATAAAAACAGGAGGGAGGGATTAAAGGTGAGGAAACTGAGCTAATAATATTGGTGAAAAAGGGGCTCCTGGGTGACTCAGTGGGTTAGCATTCTGAGGTTCTGCTTTTGGCTCAGATCATGATCCCAGAGTCCCAGGGTTGAGCCACATGTCAAGCTCCTTGCTCAGTGGGGAGTCTGCTTCTTCCTCTGACCCTCACCCCTCTCATGTTCCCTCTCTCTCTCTCAAATAAATACATAAAATCTTAAAATATATATATTATTGAAGAAACTGTATAATATGAAAATATAGTTTTTATCTGTGCTCATATTTTACACAAAAATGAACCTAGTGTGTAAATTATATACATATTTTTAAATGGTGAAAAGCTACAGAAAGTAGAATTTTATCTTGTCATTAGAAGGGTAATAAACAATGTCTATATTGCAAAAAGGGATCCAATTTATAAGAAAAAAAGTTAAGGGGCTCCTGGGTGGCTCAGTGGGAAGCCTTCCACTCAGGTCATGATCCCAGGGTCCTAAAACCAAGCCCCACATCAAGGCTCTCTGCTCAGTGGAGAGCCCGCTTCTCTCTTTCCCTCTGCCTGCCACTCTGCCTGCTTGTGCTCTCTCTCTCTCTCTCTCTCAAATAAATAATTTTTTTTAAAAAAGGAAAGTTAAGATTTTAGGAGATAAATGGGCAAGGTATAAATAGATAATTTACATAGTGAATACCTCATTTGTAAACAAACATGGAAAAAAATCTTCAATGAGTTAATGAAAAATCCAAATAGAAACTATAATATGGTATCATTGTCTTGACAATTAAAAAGCACAATGGTGAAATGGTTATGACAGTGTTAAATGAAACAGGCAGAATTCAAAATTGTATCTGTCATGCTTATGGTTATGTATATGGATGTGGACAGGAAGGGAACACAAAAGTTGAATGTAATTTGGTCTGCTGCTTTTATAAGCATACTAAAATTTAAAGTCTTTTTTACTTTTATCCCTACCCTATGTTTTGGTATGTTGACATCTGAGGTCAAGCCTTGCCTGGCCAGTTGTTTTTTGTTGTTGTTGCAATTTTAAACTGAAAAATATTAATTTTCTGTCTCTGTCACACCATATTTTCTTCCAGAATATTAAGCTTTGCAGTTTTGAAATGCAGAACAGTACAGAAGTTAAAGGCAAGACTCTAGAGGCAGACTCCCCCAGTTTGAATCCCAGCTTAGCATTTTACTTGACCTTGGACAAGTTACTCAAATGGCTGTTTCTTCACCATTAAAATGGGTATAATAAGAATCCCTTACTTGTGTGGTTATTGCAAGGATTAAATGAGTTAATGCATATGAAATACTTGGGACAGTACCTAACATTGGATAATAGTAGCTATGATTATTAATCATTTTAATTATTTAAGTAATTGATTATTTTCTGTCTCTCAATATTTTCAATATTCTTGGTCAGATCCAAACTCTTGTCAAACATCCTTTACAACCTTAATAAGAATCATAAGGCTGTTTGCCAGGGATCTATTTTTTTCAAACTGTAATTAATGGTTTGGGTAATCAAAATCTGATCTCTAATGCCATCTATAGCTATCTAACAGCAGAACAGAGCCAGGCAAGTCACAGTTTCTCCAGGTGGCAAAACGGACTGGAAGGGGTTGGGATCTGAAGCTACCCCACCAACCACATGGGACAGACAGGGGAAGAACAGATCCCTCCCTAGATGCTCAGAAATTAAGTCTAAACATTTACTGAGTATGTGTCATGTTCCAGGTATTGTGCTAAGTCCAAAACCAGAGCAGTCAGCAAGACAGAGGCGTTGCTTTCCAAGAGACTAAAGACAAAGACAAACATTAAATAATCACAAGTATGGAAAGCTCTAGTTGGAGGCCCAGGGTTCAATGGCAGTTTAGTCTGGCAAGCAGATATTCCAACCCCATGGTCACAGTCAACAGAGCACAGGTTTATTCTGCGTGGGCTGTCATGATGAGTGGCAGCACCTGGCAGTAAGGACTACAGAGCCAGTATGACTCAATAGACAGGAGGCCCACCAGGGCCTCTTTGTTCCAAAAGTCCCTGCCACCAGGGTGTTTCAGGAAGAGAATTCAGATACTCAGAAGCTTAAAACAGATTGCCACATCCTGAAGAATATACCATATTCTAGAACTACAAGTGATTCTGTATGGCTGGAGCCCAGACTGGGAGTGTGCTGGGAAACAGGGCTGGCACCGCAAACAGGGACCAGAGCTTGAGAGCATTTTCATACCATGTGGTGAACAAAAATTCTGCAGCCTGCTAGCTGGGGAGTACTATCCGGCCCAGTTCTGGTGTCCTTTTCCACCCGCTAATCGCACCAAACTGAGCCTATGCCAGTGAGGAGAGAGGTTTTGAGCTACCACATTCATCCAAATGGTCCAAGCCCACATTCAGAAGGACCTGCATATTTGCACGTGGGGGCACCAACAAGCGATAAGGTTCTCTTTCTTCTCTCTCTCTCCATCTCCCTTCCTCCCTCCCTTCCTTTTTCTCTCTCTTTTTTTCTCTCTCTCCTGCTTTTTAAAAGTCCAACAACTTCTTATCTAATGAATAAATAGTTCAATATTTATTTTGCCTTCTCCCTCATTTCCCAAAGGAAATGATAATATAACCATTTTTCTTGCTAGGAATGGGGTTTGCTGAAGTGAGGTACTCCTGTCAGTAGGTGGCAGCATGGAAGGAAGCTCTGCTGGGAATTCTCAGTCCACAGGGAAAAAACACATTCCTACTGAAAAATAAAATATGCCATTTCATCTCATCCATGAGCTGTGTTTCTGTGATCATTTTTTCTTTGAATCATGTTGATACTTTGTTATTGTTTTAAAACTATATAATTTTGCAACTATATTTGTGTTATGAACACCACATTCTTGTACTACATAGAATACCTTTTTGAAATAATTTTAAATTTATAGAAAATCTGGCATTCTACTGTAAGGAAAAGCTTTCTCTTCTGTTTATTGGTTTGTTTATCTCTGTATCGACATTTGTATCCTATTTTTTTTATTTTATTTATTTATTCATGAGAGGCTTAGAGAGAGAGAGGCAGAGACACAGGCAGAGGGAGAAGCGGGCTCCACGCAGGGAGCCGGAGGTGGAACTCGATCCCGGGTCTCCAGGATCACACCCCGGGCTGCAGGGGGCGCTAAACCACTGTGCCACCGGGGCTGCCCTTTGTATCCTATTTTATTTAATGTGTTGTACTCTGTTACTATCCTTATGTACTTTGGGGTTCAAAATGATCCAGATTTGGCCAATGGGTATCCCTTCAAACTAGCTTTTACATCCTTTGACACGTGTTTATAATTCTGTATTTCCTTACTGTCTTAAATAACAGGTTATCCAAATCATCTTGTATTTTCTCTGTCTCAGCTCGGGAACCTACCATTTCCAACAAGAACTGTTTCCTTTTAGTGGATGTTGATATTTGGAAACCAAGATTTAAGCACTCAGTATTTTTATTTCTACTGAGATGTCACTGTTTCTAAACCTCTGAGAAGTAGGAAAAATATGCATGTGTACACATAGACATACATAAACGTACCTCTCTCTATATATCTATCCATGTATATACTTATTTTTAAATCATTAGTTTACACACCAATACTTTCAATTCCAATCCAGCATGTCGGGGTTCTCTCCAGCCTCCCTCCTTCCATGTTAGTAAGTTCTTTCTCCAACGGTAAGAAACCTGACTCCCATGATCCTCAATGTGTTTATTTATTTGTTCAACCTACCTGCATGTAATTGATCTATCTACCAAGTTGGTTGTCTGCTCAACCCCAGGGACTGCCATCTCCACAGCAACTGCCTCTTTCAGGGGAGGAGAATGGATAGAAAGAGTGGCCTAATGAAAGGGAAAGAAAAAAGGAAGGAAGAGAAGGAGGGAGGAACGAATTCCATCTTTTTTTTTTTTTTTTTTTTTTTGGGAACCAATTCCATCTTAAGGTACCAACAGATTGTTCAAAAAACCAAGAGCTTACTGAAAGGCAAGCTTTTATTAGTGTTTCCAAATGCCAAACAGGAAAAGAAATAGAGTCTGATTACTATTTAACTGTCTGTGCTTCTTGCAGAAACCTAAAACTTCTGTCAATAATAATTTCAGAGTCCTACAGATACTGTAATTATGGTTGAGGGTATTCTTACTTTTGCCACAGTAGTGTTCCCATTTGGGATCCCCCATTATATTTCTCCTAATTAATATTCACACACCTGGCCATGATCAACCACCATGTCATAATATCGGGAGCCTACATGTAGTGCCAAAACCAGCCGTTCCCCCATGGAAGTGTTTATATTGAAGGCTCAAGCTCTTGGAGACTAAATGTAAGACACAGATACTTTTATGAGAAGTTACCAGGCCTTCTCATCCTCTCAAGAAAAGGTCTTTATATTCTTTTTAGAATAGTGATAAAAAATAATGATAATTTCTGGGTTTTTCAGGGTAGCAATGTTGGATAACAGGCTCTGCAATTTACAAAATTCCAGGGCACACATAACTTCATTTAAGGAAAGGTAGGAAATTACCTTATAGACATGTGTGGAGGATGACTATTTGATCATGCTTAAAAGACCTCAACAAAATTCCAATATATGAATAATATTCTTCACTTCCTCTTAAAGAACTTGTGGCAAACTCCAATGATAAACCTGAATCCCTCCTCAGATAATAACTTATCCTTCAGAGAAGTCTCTAGTCCAGGTAGTACTAAGCCTTCCTCAACACTTAAACCAACTTTAGAAATGTTTCTTTAAAGTCCAGAAGCCAAACTTCTGGACCAGATTTGTTCAGTAAGGGATCAGAATGCTACCCAACTGTCCACTAATGGTAGAAATGAGAAATAAAGTATAGTATATTCAAAAGTAAAATATTATATGGCAATGAGTGAACTGCAAGCATGCAGCAGCACTGCATCTCACAAACATCTCACTGCCTCTCGCTATGTCATACAACATGTATGATTCTGTTTATATACAAGGTTCAAACATAGACAAAACTAGTGTATGGTACTACAAGTCAGAATAGTGGTCACTCATGGAGGAATAACTAGAAGGGACATAAAGGGGGGGGGTTCCACAATTTCAATACTATTCTGTTTCTTGATCTGGGTCTTATTCATTTTGTAAAATTTCATCAATTTGTATGTTTTTAGTATGTATGTTAGACTCAATAAAATATGTATACCTCGAAAGACTCCTTGAATGAAACACCATTGATCCTTAAGGATATGCAGAAGTTTGAGGGACAAAGACCATTCTTGGGTCACTTTCTAACATATCCAGGCAAGATCATAATATTTAAATCCCCTGGCTATGGCAGTGGTCTTCTCCCCCGTTCCAAGGCCAGCTTACTTTGTCTGGCCTTAGCCCTATAGATTTGAATCAGATAGCTCCAAGACCACGTGGGTACCATTAGTGACTAGAGGACTTTTGGAGGTGATTGGATCTCCGTGCTTATACCTATATTTTTGAGAAAGTTGACTCTCTCCAAGTCAAACTTGCTAATATTTCATTGAGAGCCTACTGAACACCAAGGCACATTCCACACCTGGAGCCTATTCATCCTGAGGAGGTGGTAAAATTGAATCATGGTAGGTAAACATCCCTAGAAAGCTGGAAAATTCAACAATCTTCTTTAAAATGTTGATTTTAAGATTTCAAAGATCCAGAAATGTTGAACTTATATCCAGTTTTTTAGTTTGAAGTAGCAGAAAGTTTTGAAAACCCCCCATACCCCCGAAGGATTCCTTGCCCTTCAGAATGATGTGAGCCTAGAACTACATTTATACCTACGGGACCTAAATTGGTAGAAAAATTGGATTTTTGTTGCTTTGCAGAAGAGAAAAAAAAATAAATAAAATTTGTTTCTTTTTCATAGGTATCCAAAGATGTTAATCACTGAAGTTTTTGAACTTCCCATTTGTCTTTCTAGGAAGCAATCTAATCTGAAGATAACAGGTATGTTGACTGTTCCCTATCCACACTTAATGAACATGTGCCCCTACTGAATATTCACAGCAGCATATCCCTGTGATAGTTTCAAGTTGATGTCTTGCTCTGCTTATTCTTACTGTTACTATCATCACACCTATTCACACCCCAAATCTTGCTCAACTGATTTAAAGACGCTTTCTAACTTTTTATTGCTACTATGTCATCTTTGCAGCTTATTTCCTTTGTTAATTATTTGTAAACATTCCTTTTACTCAAACTAATTCATAGAACTGCCACAATATCTAACTAGCAATTTTCACTTTTTACTCCATATATTTTTTTCCAAAATAAATCACAAGTTATCCAAGGTTTAACCAAGTTATATTCTTGAATTCTTGGCAGCTGAATCACTGAAAGAATGTGTCAGATAATCTTTCCCAAGGATAATTTTATCAGGGCTTTCATAATATAATCCCTATATTTGGACAATAAACAATTTATTTAAATTTTTCTTGAATAACAAATAATATTTAGAATGGTTCCATGATCTGTGTACTTTTCCTAAGAGACTCCTTCTAGGTCTTTCATCCTAGTGACCAATAGTATCCACAAACGTAGCTATGACCTGAACAGCTCATGTATTTTATAAGCTCATAAAAAAATAAAGGAACTCTTCAGGATATGCATATATTTTCAAAGTCATTAGATTAATCTAGAAGTATCATCTGAAGGAGAATTTTGCTTAGGAACCAGGACTTGTAATTTTTAACACTGACAAATTATGTTATCCTTTTTTCTTCCACTCTTTTAATTTCTCCACTGCTGTGATTCTTACCTTCATTTGAAAAGCGCCTAAGCTCTTTATTCTAAGATCTTACCCTGTTTTTGCTTTTCTTTATTCGTCTTTACTACTCAAAATTTGAAAGTAGGGTTCAGCAAATTTTCTAGGTGTTACCAAAGGGCAAGTTTGTCAAACATGACACCCTCTGGTTTAAGGTCTGTATCATGCTGTGGATACTTTATCTGTACCTTCAAACCTCTATTAGCTCCTTCACTTTATAACCCAATGCCCTTTAGTCTCTAGTGACTGCCTACAACTGGCACAGGAAATTTCTCTTCTTTCCTCACAAATATCATGGTAAATGGTTTTGAAGCTTTTTCAAATGAGGAAAATGATGGCACAAAAATTATATTGATTGCATACCATGCTATAGTTTATGTAATAGCTTACATAATTGTAAGAAATAAATGACAGGCCTCCTAATTTCCAAACCCTGGGTCTGGAAAGAATTTAATACTATTGTTTCACAGTCATTTTATTTAGTTTTAAGGTTATATTCTATTAATAATAAGTGAAACTGTTCTCCCATTAATTATAGCAATATAGAGTCTCCCTTTAAAAAATATTTAAGTAAAAATGCTATTACATTAAAGAAAATTTAAATAAATAATAGCAAAAGTGATATGAGGATATGGCAAAAATGGTCAAAATCAAATGACTGAGGTTTGGAAAACATCACTATTTGGGAAACACTATAAACACTGGTGTATAATGATGGCAAGGCAACTGAAACTCAAATGTCGTTTACTCTATTCTCTGGATGGTACTTACTCTGATACTTCTTGTGGCTCCTTATGAGATGGATTAGATAATAATGGCGAGAGCCAATCCCATGCCTTATTCTAACCAATAGCTGACTTCGCCACTGGCTGCCAATTAGAGAAGCAATCCAGTCACAGGCTTGGAATAGCCAGAAAATATGGTGACAAGAGCCAATCTGATTGACAATCTTTAAGTCCTTTAAAAAAAAAAAAAAAACTAGCCCAAGTAAACAAACAGGACAGTTGGCCAGGATCAAGGAGAATAGATTTGCACACCACCTAACAATTGGGGCACTAGTCTCTGAATTTTTTTTTTTTTTCTCTTTCAAGAAAGCAGGTGGGGATTCTGGGCAAGTATATGACAGTGACAGAAAGAGCAACTATGCTCTAGGAAACCCTCAAAGTCTGCTAAGCACATGGTAAGTTGGGGATCTTTGTTTGGTATTTATGGTATTTCTGTTATATCGAGTATTCTTTTTAACAAAAAAAAAAATATATATATATGTATATATGATAAATATCTAAGTGGCAGGTAGTTGGAAGGATAACTGTGTCCTTGGCAAAGCCATAAGTGGGGGGGGGGGCAGGGAGAAGAAAGAGTATGGAGATTGATACAACTAAACCCTTACCAACAGGGCAGAATTTAGAAGAGGAAGCTCATATTTTTGTTTAAGAACGATATATAGGACCAAAAATTAGAACAGTATTTATTAACCTTTGGAAAGTCTTGAAACTTTTATAAGTCCAAAGTCTTCATCTAAAAATAAAGACAGGGATCCCTGGGTGGCGCAGCGGTTTGGCGCCTGCCTTTGGCCCAGGGTGCGATCCTGGAGACCTGGGATCGAATCCCACATGGGGCTCCCGGTGCATGGAGCCTGCTTCTCCCTCTGCCTATGTCTCTGCCTCTCTCTCTCTCTCTCTCTCTCTCTCTCTGACTGTCATAAATAAATAAAAATTAAAAATAAAAATAAAGACAGCAACATACCTCACATTAATTATTGTGTGAATTACATGAGATAATGAATATAAAGCACCAAGTCACACTAATGCTCAATAAATGACTTCCCCATGAAGCCAAAAGAACTCAGGTCAAGACCTGAATCTTACCATGAGTCAGTTTATTTATGTATGGCTCAAAATTTTCCAAAATGTATATGAGGCAGATTATAAAAATTACAAATAATAAAATAATACACATAAAATTTCAGAATCAGGGAAAATATAAATTAAAATAGAAAATCAAGGTGAGAAGAGAAAGTGTAACATAGATGTTCAGACCAGTAAGTCTTTCACAAGTACTAATGTGTACTAAATTACAAATTAGCTCTGGGCTTCTTAGCAAGCCAAAAGAAAATGGGAAAATACTTAGTTACAAAATATCCCTTTGTTCTCCATGAGGAAGAAAAATACAAGCTCTTGTGGCAATCATGTTTTCAAAGCTTTAATCTCCTCATCCTTAAAATGATAAAAAATATTACATAGCTTTCAGGTTAGATGTTGAATACCAAGTGGAATAATGCAAATGAAAAAGTACTTTATAAACTTAATGTGCTATATAAATGTCACTTATTTTTCTTTATGCTTTATCTGATAGAGCAGGCTTCTCACACTTTGGGATCTTAAGTTACTGAGCTAAATTATTTTACTGTAGGAATATCTAGCATCCCCAGATACTAGTCTAATAATTTACATGTATCCCATTACTCCTCACAATAATAGTATATATTATTTTATTTCCCTATTCAGATGAAGAAATTAAAGAAGTTAAGTGACTTTCTCAAGATTACTATGCTAGTAGGTGGCAGTGCTAAGATTGATACCCAGGAAATTTGTCCTCTGGGTCCATGCTTTTAATCATCCTTATGCACAGATACAAGTAGGTATAAACTCATTATACTTACAGGGCCTATGTAACTATAAAAATACCAATGTATAAATTGAATAAAAACCAAGCAATAAAACCAGTAAGTTTTAAATTACAAGTCTTAATTTTATGTGGCAGAAAATATTACATTCCTCATCATCACTTGTAGCATGAATTTGATACTAGGACAGTCAGGTGAAAATCAGGTACTGCACGACACATTGCTTCATCACTGTGTTTCATCCAAATTACTGTAAACCATTTGTTCATACACCTTGTAGTGACATTATGCCTTCACTTGGTATAAACACATCATTTACATATTAAGTCTGCTTTGGATCTTTCCTCATTAGTTAGTTATCTGATTAAACTAGAATGGCTTGGTGCTAATTCAATTATAAAAACAGACTAAAATTGCAGAGTAGCACTTGGCTGTAGGGAGGTCCTTTAGATGAGCCATAATATGCTTATTACTTTTAAATTATTGTTTAAATGAAAATGAAAATGTTTTAAATTGTCACAGAGAGCTCAGACACCAGAGTCTCTCATTTAAAAAATCCCACCAGATTCTTTAAAAACCAAGGGAGCAGATGATCTCTGTAATGGGATGTGCAACCCTACCCCAGTCCACTGCCAGAGAGCTAGCCCTGGAGCACTGCCTCCTGCCAGTAAGAGAAGAAAGTCTCGACGCAATGCCTCTCCTCCTCCAAGTTTCCCCCTCTTTCTGTCATGTACCCAGGGCTCCTTGGGGACATCTTCAGGTGGAGAGTCCAGCCAATCTGAGTCCTATTTTGATGTATAGGCCACGGGGAAAAAGAGAGACATTAGGGAGAGATTTGGCTACAATAAACCTGTTCTGGTGGTTCCAAGTGCCATGTGCTGACTCTGAGGGGCCTCAGACTGACAAAGGGATGTTTTGGGGGTTCCTTTGGGAACACAAAGTCCAGCAACATGCTCAGCTTGAGTTCCAAGCTGAAAGGGTTGCATTTCTCAATGAACAGTTCAGCCCCAGAGTAAAAGCAGATCCGGAAGGAGTGCTTCAGAATCAGTTCAAAATAGAAAGGAATTGAGCCTTATTTCCTATTTTAAGTACTCCTCAAATTATTGTTTGCAAATTGACGTTCAATGTATTGGTTTCCAAATATGTACAATGGACACAGCATGCTGATCTGAAGATGCACATAGTTTAAGATATTGTTACTGAAAACTACATATTAAGACTTCTAGGAGGATAGTGAATATATTGCAACAATCTCTTCAGAGAAGCAAAGACAAGAGTCTGGTATGCCAGCTTCTGGCTTAAAATTACCATAAAATAAATAGCCAATAGTACAGATCTTTACTAGCAGTTCTGAGAATGAAGTCTGACCCCTAAAATAGAGTGACTAACTCAATCTCATGATGACTGAAACCCAATCTTGGCCCCATCAACATTTTACACTAACTCCTGGATAAAGAACCTCTTTAAAGAACCCTCAGTAAGGATAAATAACACCCACCTGGCATTTTCTTTTGCTAGTGAAAACTGATGAGACGTAAATGATGGTGAGTCAAAAATTAAGGAATGTTATATCAAGAACTTATCATATAAAAAAAAGAACTTATCATATATATATAATAAAGATAGCAAGCAGTTGGCTGCCATCAGGGCTGTAGGCTTATTTATAAAAAGTTAATCTAAAATAACCATATTTCCTGATTTTCCCTCTATAATCCAGCCTGTTGCACCAGGGAAATTATTAATAGTACCATTTTCATTCTTGAAAATGTCCTTGGTTTACTATAAATGACCTAGACACCCTATGTATGGCAGCATCTCACATTATCTTATGCTCCACCTCCTCTTCTGATCCTCTTGTCCCTCATCCCCAATGAATCTCTTATCATCTTTTTTGCCCATTGGCTGTCTTTCCTTGTTTTCCAAGTGTTTCATGCTCCAAAGTTACCCCTCTGTTCAGTATTCACTCTTTACTCCCATGCAACCCAATTCATTCAATTCCAGTGATCCTGGTAAGTTTTTTAGAAAGCAAGCAATCTGATTATTACACACAAAGTAGTCTGTATTTGTGCTGTGATTTTACAAATAATTTAGACCATATAAGGGGGGATAGTTTTCTAATGCCTCTTGCAAAATCTCTGCCATTTGTCAAAGTAAGGTGCAATTGTGTTAATTATGTAATCACTTCTGTCTGAGTTATTTTTGTGACTGCTATTATATATACACTTGTTCAGTTATATAATAGGGATCCCTGACTTGGCACCCTTTATTCTGAAAGTTTGCCAACACAAAAAGAAGTACAAGGAAAGACATTGGAAAAAGATCCAAAGAGGCAGAATCACAAGTGGTTAGTATATTCTTTATTACACATTTCCATATTTTCCAAATGTCTGGAATTGAGTTTATATTACCCTTACCATCTGGGGGGGAAAATGAATACAACAGAAGAAATTAATATATAAGAAAAAATTGAAGGTCATTTAGACTATTTTTATCAATAAGAAAATCTGAAAGCTAGATTTGACATAAGATAAGAGTCTGCTGGTTATAAAAAATATATATTTACATCATATATCAAAAATAATGCTTCTTTCAATGGTCAAGTCAAAGCGAGTCATTACACTAGCAATCCAGCTTTGTAGAAACTGCCTCTTTTACTTTTTTTTTTTTTTAAGATTTTATTTATTTATGCATGAGACACAGAGAGAGGCAGAGACACAGGCAGAGGGAGACGCAGGCAGGGAGCCTGATGTGGAACTTGATCCCAGAACTCCAGGATCATGCCCTGGGCCAAAGGCAGGCACTAAACCACTGAGCCACCCAGGGATCCCAAGAACTGCCTCTTTTACTAGTTACCCTTACTAGCAAGAGAAAGGCCCCTGCTTCCCAATGCGTGGTACAATAAGGTGTTAATCCAGACACACAGGAATAAGCCTTGTAAAAGCAGATTTTTAAGGGAAGCTGTTTCTCTGCATCACCTACTCTGAGTACCAGAATTTCTGTTGCAATTGTCAATTGAGGGCTATTCAGTCCCAAAATCTAACTTACAACAATGCCTAAAGTGTACTTTTTTTAAAATAATTTTTTTAAAGATGTTATTTATTCATGAGCAACACAGAAAGGAGAGAGAGAAAGAGGCAGAGACACAGGCAGAGGGAGAAGCAGGCTCCATGCAGGGAGCCTGACTTGGGACTCCAGGATCAGGCCCTGGGCTGAAGGCGGTGCTAAACCCCTGAGGCACCCGGGCTGCCCCTGAAGTGTACTTTTAATGCGATACAATGAAATTCAGTAAAATTCATTACCAGTAACTGACCTAAACATTAAAATACAATAAGCCACCTGTATAGGTTCCATCAAGAAAATCAACCCCCATTTTCCCCCACCCCCCACTAAGGAGTTCTAAGAATCCTTAGCTAGATATAGGTAGGGAAATTATTTATGATTTGATCTCATTAAACTCTTCTTCCTTTGTCATCCCAGGCCTGCATTATTTGCTGACTTTTTTCCCCAATAATAATTCATGTTCCATAACAGTAAATGATCTTTCTCATATGGAAGCTTTAATGATTTCTTATAGAAAATTTTCATTTCTCTTTCTATAATTATTCAAGGTGCATACTTTAAGCAAGAGTCTTTACCAACTGTCCTTCTATTGCTCCGGAGATTCCAGTTGCTCTTTTACCTCAAATTTATACAAGGCTTAAATTTTCAGCAGGATAGTCTCTGTCAGTACATGAGTATAGGGTTTCTTTCATCACTAATCTGCAGTTGGGAGTCACAGGGGTCATGAAGGGGCCTGGGCCCTCTATAGTCCTGGGATTTTTTTTTATAACAAAAAGAATAACTTTCATATTGAATAGTAGATGAAAAATTCCTTTTTGTTGTATTTTTACCATGATACTTCCTATAGCATACTACAAGAAAACTCCAAGATTTACTAACCTAAAAATGGACATTTCATGTCCATAGGTCCACAATAGGTCAGTCACCAGAGAGTCTTGAATTCTGATAAGCCATATAAGGAATGAGAAGCTTGAGTACCAGCTGAGATCGCCCAAGATTTAGGGTTCATACAATGAAAATGGCTGCTGCTGAAGGAGGCATGCATCTAGCTGTCAAGAATAAAAGAAAAAGAATATGAAGAGAGTGAAAAGTGATGTAATATGCAGTTCTAGAATACTTGCCAGCAACTTGATTATGGGGTAACATATAAATATAGAAGAACTATTTTTTTAAAGATTTTATTTATTCATGAAAGACACACAGAGAAAGGCAGAGATACAGGCAAAGGAAAAGCAGGTTCCCTGCAGGGAGCCCAATGCAGGACTTGTGATCCCAGGGTCCTGGGATCACAACCTGAGCCAAAGGCAGACGCTCAACCACTGAGTACCCAGCTGCCCTAGAAGAACTAATTTTCAATAAGAGAAATGAGTAGTTGTCTTAGGCACTTAGAGGTTACTGGGTATCTTTAAAAGAATTATATCTGTCCAACTCTTTTACCATGTCTATATGCAAATTATTGGTTCCTATCACTCTCTAATAACTAAAATATTTTCTTTAATTACGAGATAACATACAGGGTGCCTGAGTGGCTCAGTCGGTTAAGCATCTGACTGATGTCGGCTCAGGTCTTGATCTCAGGGTCATGGGTTCAGGCCCTGCCTAGGGCTCCAGGATGAGTGTGGAGCCTACTTTAAAAAAGAGAGAGAGAATGATAACATACAGACTGTAAAACATATTTAGTGTACTAATCAATGTATAGCTCAATAACTTTTACACACATATGTATACATATATGACACACACACATACATATATATGTAGCCACAACCCAGATTAAGATGGATGATTTCTTACATTCCATAAAGTCCCCTTGTTCCCCTTCTCAGTCTAGTATATACAGCAGTTAAAAAGTAGCTGATTTTAACAAAGAAAATACTTTGAAGATTACTCACATTGATTGTACTAGAAATTGCATCAGCTATGAAGAAGAGACACCACAAAACAGTGCTTTGGACACATTAGGGGTTTTATTTTGCCCTTATGTGGGAAGAAGTCCAGATGGAATGAAAGTTCCCAAGGACCTAGTTTCCTTCCTCCTGGAATGCTACCCTTAGCCAGGAGCAACCTTCTGGGTTGTCATAGAGCTGGCGACTCCACCCAAGTGTGGTGAGCACACCCCAAGCAGGAAGAAGGGTAAAGGTAAGGAGCAAAAGGCCCCACCTGCTGAGTCAGGGTCCTGTCAATGCTTTCTCAGAAGCTCCACCAAACCACGTCTGCCTAAATCTCAAGGGTTAAAACTGTGTGCCAAATAGTTTTGGGTGGCAAACCCAAAATAAAATTGGATTTTATGAATAAGAAAAAAGAGAGGATGGATATTGGTTCCTCAGTGGTCTCGGCCACACCAACAGCCACAAATTGCTCCCATGAATGACCTTTCTTGAAAATGCCACTTTGCTTGTAATGGATAAATGCAATATGAAATTGTCCCACAATGGGTAATGTGTTCTGAAACAAGCATTCCTATAATCTCTGCTACAGATATAATATTAAAACATTTGGAAAATAAAAAGTCTAGTGAGATACTGCTTCAAAATATGTTTCCCAAAATAACTTAACTTTTCTCTATTCTGAAGAAGGAAAATACAGGAAAAATATTTAAGGGTAAAATTAAAAGAATTTGTTTAAGATCACACAAACAACTAAAGAAAAGTAATGACATTAATGCATTTGATGTACGTTAATTCATTAGGGACCAAAACTGGCAGTTTGGCCATTTCCAAATTGTAACTCTGTTCATGATCATTGGGATTATGAGCTTTGATTTAAACTAAGATTTTTTTTTTTTTAAACACACTGAACGGGCCTAGAGTGTACAGTTGCACAATCTCTTATCTACAATTTTGAGTTCCCAAAATTTGAAAACTGAAAACTTTTTTGCAATTTGTACTATTGGGTGACAAAACTGACCTGAATTGACATGGGGCTATTTAGAGTCTTTCTTTACCTCATTTAGCATGATCAGTCATATATTTTGTTATTATATTTGGTTAAGGGGTGCTGCATCATATGACTACTTTAAAATTACAGAAGTCCCCCTTTATTGGCAGAGGGTATCTTCCAAGATCCCTAGTGGATGCCTAAAACCTCACACAGTACCAGCCATCCATTTACTATGTTTTTTCCTACACATACATACCTTTGACAAAATTTAATTCGTAAACTAGGCACAGTAAGAGATTAACAATAACAAGTAATGAAATAGGATAATTATAACAATATACTATAATAAAAGTTAGGTGAATGTGGTCTCTCTTTCAAAACATCTCATTGTACTGTTCTCACTCTTCCTGTTGTGATGATGTGAGCTGATAAAATGCTACGTTATGGATGAAGTAAGGTGAATGATATAGGCATCATGATGTAGCATCAGGAAACTAGTGACCTGATGATTTGTCAGAAGGAGGATCATCTGGTTCCTGACAGAGGGTAGGCCCTATGTAACTTGAAACTTTAGAAAGCAAAACTGTGGGTAAGGGGGACTCTATATTTTAAAACTCTGAATTCTGAAACAGCTTCCTTCACCGCACCATTCTGGGAGGTAAAGGTCTGAAAAACTGCATTACCTAAGTGGTTCACAGCTTGATTTGTTTAGAGATTCCTATTATTCCCAAAGCTCATTGAAGGAATCACACGTCATTGCTTTCAAAATTTTTCTAAGTCTTAGAATCTCAGAAATTGAACACATTATTTCTGTCCACGTATACATAGCATTTTGCTTTGCTGACAAAGAGTAAATTCAAAAAGGATAACTGTTTTGATTCCAGTTGTATTAGTTAAATTCTAGCTTTAATAATGCATTGGCTCATTTATTTTTTTTAAAAAAAGTGTTACTTGAGCTTTGTTCAACTGATATGAAATACAAGGTTTTTGGAATAAAAATTACCAAAGTCAGCCCTTGAAAAGAAGCAGAGAATGAGGCAAATGGTTGCCTGAATTCTTTCTTTTCATTTTACTAGTAATATGTATGATCATAGATATTTGTTTCTTGTTCATATTTATTGATGAGCTAAGTTATAATCAATGGCTACAATGATGCAGATGAAATGTAGATTTTTAAAATCTAATAGCAGGACAATGTGATCCAGCTATGTAAATTCACAAGTTGCACGGAGTTTTGCTTTTTTTTCTCTACTTCATCAAAGCTTCTCTGGATCTTATCATCACTAAAACCCCCCAAATCTCGAATTCCAACATTCTAATCTTTGAATATAATTCACTTGCTTAGATACGGAACCCCTGTCTGTAGCTTACAAGCCTCTGCAGGGTATCATTTCCTTTCTGAACTCACCTGATGTCATTTTCTCCCCTTCTAATATGCTGCACCCACACTGGCCTCATTTTACTTCCTGGAATACTTCAAGATCCATTCTGCCTCAGGACATTAGCACATGTTGTAACCTCCTTCTGCTCTGCTATTTCTCACATATTTTTCAAGTTTGACTCCTTCTTATCCGTCAAATCTAGCTTCAATGGCACCTGCTTAGAAACAACTTTCCTGACAAACTTATTATCTATGTGTTTCCCTCCCTATTTTTTACTAAGACTTCACTGTTCATTTCTTTAATAGCACTTGTAATTTTACAATTTTATATTTGTTTGCTTGCTGTTTCTCCTGGAAATACAGGAAAAATATTAAAGGGTAAAATTAAAAGAATTTGTTTAAGACCACACAAACAACTAAAGAAATGTAATGACATCAATGCATTTGATGTAAATTAACTAGACTCCCCACTAGACTATGAACTCCTTGAAGGAGATGAAAAACTCTCTTGTTCATGAATATAAGTGTAGCTCAAAGCATCATGCCTGGCGCATTCTAAATTCTCAAGAACTATTCGAATAAACAACATGAGAATAATTTATCCCTATGTCTTTCAGTGATAATTTTTCCAAGACATCTCACTCTACATTTTACCTTAACCAAAAAAAAAAAAAAAAAAAAAAGGTGTTCAGAACTTGTATATCATGAATATTGGCTCAAAAACTCCGAAGAAAATTCTCCCATGACTCCTAACTCTGGGAAACATACAAGGGTGGTAGAAAGGGAGGTGGGCGGGGGGTGGGGGTGACTGGGTGATGGGCACTGAGGGGGGCACTTGATGAGTTGAGCACTGGGTGTTATTCTATATGTTGACAAATTGAACACCAATAACCAATAAAAAATAAATTAAAAAAAGAAAATTCTCCCATAAGAAAGCATATAAGGGACGCCTGGGTGGCTAAGCAGTTTGGCTCCTGCCTTTGGCCCAGGGTGTGATCCTGGAGTCCCAGGATCAAGTCTGGTATCAGGCTCCATGCATGGGGCCTGCTTCTCCCTCTGCCTATGTCTTTGCCTCTCTCTGTGTATCTCTCATGAATAAACAAATAAAATCTTTAAAAAAATCATATAATTAGAAATATGCACATTGTGAAATGTGCACAGATTCTAATCTATAGATAATAAAGTATACATTGCATGCGCATCTACCTATGTATATACAGATGTATATGTATAATTATGTATGTATAATTGCATGTATGTATGTGTACATATATCGATGTGCATGCATGTATCAGTGGTGGAAGGGATGGGAAAGAAAAGAACAAGGCTAGGATGGTGGAAAGACAAAAGGACATAGTGAAAATGGCTTCTAACAAGTTTTTTTCTACTGGAAGGAAAACTGCTTAAAAATCACTCAAGAATTGTAGTCTTCTCTCTTTATTAGATGACTCCTTAAGGATGTTTTCTGATTACAATGAAATAAATATCACTGAATTTTATTCTTATCTTTATTTATTTACAAAAGAACCCAGGTATTTAGACATTCACTTTAATGCAGCTGTTCATTAAATATATCTGAATCCAAGTCTTTCATCATTTACTTCAGTTGATCCTAGAGCAGGGATGGTAGACATAGCCCAGAGAGGGGGTCTAGCTCAGGTTCTATCTAAATGGGCCTAGGACCTATGCCTGTAGGTGCCCTGTCTGGCAAAAGTTAAAGTAGGTGTCTCCGAATGCATAGTGAGCTCTACCCCCTGGCTTGTGGAGGAGAGTCCCTGCTTATTCCAGTCATCATATAATTAAAAATATGTTCCCTTTCACTCTCAAGTGTCCTGGTTAAGATGGCAAATACAGTCACCCTAACCATGGCTCCTTATGAATGTTAACTATTAAACGCCAGGCAGGGATGGGGATGCGATACCAACAAGTGTGTGTGTCTGGAGAGAGGGATGGTGAAGAACTTAGGCAATCCAATCCCCACCTCTGTCTTCCTCCAGCCCCTTTAAACCTGGTTCTATCCTTGGCTCATTAGAAATTGAGCTGGCAAAAGAATTTTATCCTGAGCGTGTTCAATTAATGCACATATGCTGTATTCGACACATTTCGATATTTGCTGCCATTTCGACTTTACGTTTGCAATCACTGTGTCGCATTCATTTAGTGTCACATTTTTTAAAATAATAAATTTAATTTTTAATGGTGTTCAATTTGCCAACATACAGAATAACACCCAGTGCTCATCCGGTCAAGTGCCCCCCTCAGTGCCCGCCACCCAGTCACCCCCACCCCCCGCCCTCCTCCCCTTCCACCACTCCTAGTTCGATTCCCAGAGTCAGGAGTCTTTATGTTCTGTCTCCCTTCCTGATATTTCCCACACACTTCTTCTCCCTTCCCTTATATTCCTTTTCACTATTATTTATATTCCCCAAATGAATGAGACCATATAATGTTTGTCCTTCTCCAATTGACTTACTTCACTCAGCATAATACCCTCCAGTTCCATCCACATCCAAGCAAATGGTGGGTATTTGTCATTTCTAATGGCTGAGGAATATTCCATTGTATACATTTCTTTTTTTTTTAAGTCTCAGACTTCGTTCTCATTCAAAAGCCCAGTTGAAAGACCTTATAAATATGTAAAGCAGGAAGTTCAAACTACAGTCAGGTAAATCTCTAGTGATTGATGTTCTTTTTCAAACAATTAAAAGAGAAAGACTCATAAAAGCAGCACGTTTCTAAGACACCCTCCCCCTGACCAGAAATTTCACCCCGAGTTCAGACTGGACCACGTACTCTCAGTACTGTATTTATTTTGGATCTTTACCACTTCCTGGAGGCCAGGAGGAGGCAGAGTGGGAGGATCCAAAAACACTCAGCGCCACAGCCATTTTGTTTGCGAGGCAGAGCGAGTGGCAGGATTGTGTCAGCCTGGCAGGGTTTTTGAAATAGGATTTTTAAGGGGGGGAGGGGGGAGGGAGGGGGGGGCTGTGCCTATTGTCTTAAATGCGACCACTAAAGTCATTTCGTTTTCATCCTTTGCACAAAATGGTACTTGTCGCTGCTCAGGAATTCTATTTTTGCGAGGCATGGAGGCTGTCTGCGCTGCAGGGCCGCGGATTCTGTTCGTGGATGGCCGCCCTCTCGGGTCCCCAACCCGAGACGCCCAATCCAACACTTGTCGACGGCCGTAGTCTCGCCAGGACTACAGTCTTTGACGGCCGCGTTTGGACCCGAATTACGGACGGACGCGCCGAGAGGCAATCTGCATCAGAGAAAGGCCTCGGAGCGCGCCTGGGTCGCGGAGAGGGCGCTCCCGGAGCCGGGGCGGGCGCGGCGCTGCCGTCGCGCAGGGTCCCCTCCCAGCGGGCTCAGCCCTCCGTCCCCGGGGCGGCGGCGCTCTCCGGAGCCCAGGGCAAAATGGCACACGCTCCGCAGTTCCTCCGAGCCGCGGGAGGCGGGGGCGCGGGGAGGCGCCGGCGGTGCGGACGCCGCGCTCGCAGCCAATCGGGGCGCGCCTGCCCGCGGCGCAAACTTGTTAACCCCGGCGGCTGCGGCGGCCGCTGCCTGCTCCTGCTCCTGCTCGCGGCCGCGGTGCCGGCCACGGCCTCCGGCGCCCTCCGACGCCCTCCGGCGCCCTCCGACGCCCGCGGAGCCCGGGGAGGCCACCCCAGCCCGCCCGCGACCATGGGACAGGGTATCACTTTCTATTTGCCGAATATTTTAAGGATGTGTGAAGGCCCGTCCGCTGCCGGGAGGCTGCTGCTTCCAGGGGCTCGAGTACCCAGCCTATATTGTTGCAATGATTTTCCAAGAACTGCCTTCTTCCTTGCCTGCACGGATGGTAAGTTTGTGATTTTAAACGTTTATGTCCTCACATCTTTGAAGGAGCCACCGGGTAAAGAGGATTTTCATTGTGTTTCTTCTAACAAAACCAATCTTTGTTTTTTTTTTTTTTTTTTTTTCTTTTTTTCTCTAGCTTTGATCTCTCTGCGTATTCCACCTAATCTTGTCTGGTACATTTTTTTTTTACTAAAATGTACTAAAAAAAAAAAAAAAACCCACAGTTGTGGGGTTTTGGTTTTTTTTTTTTTTTTCATCCTGAAAGCTAAATATTTGTGAAATAAATTATACTTTAATTACTGTGAACTACAGGGGAACTCAGCTATTTCAAGATGGACTTGTTTTGTGCCAGCAGTGTTGGTAATGCCAAATATGTGCATATCCTCTTTATAAAAATTATGTATTACCTAATTTGTCCAGGACTCAATTATCAGCAGACAAACTGTGGATATAGTTTTGTTTCTTCTCTCTTTTTTTCTTTTTAAAGAGGCCTATTGTGGTTTTCTTGATGGATTACTTGGATACAAACTACAGAAAAGCTGCCCTTGGTATGATGAAGGTGGAGATTGACATAACCGGGTTTATATTAAGTTATGGCTGTTACTAAATAGTGGATCTTTTATTTGCTGATCAGATCTAAACTTGTATTCCATGATATTAATTCTTTGAAGCTCTGCATTAGATAATCTTTGCGGATCTATCGTGTTTTTCTCCAAAAAGGTACATTTGGGAGACATTTTGTAATTTTTGGCATTTTTCTAATTTTTTTTTTCTTTTTTGCACACGGTAGGAGATCTTTTTTGTTTTGCATTGATCTGTGTTGGTGGCGCTGTAGTGCTCCTCAACAATTTATGTCAGTTTCACTAAAAGAAAAAAGGAGGAAAAAAAAAAAGAGGTGGGGTAAGATTTGATCTATTATCTTATCCCTTTATTTCCTTAAAGAAAGTTCAATTTGGTCTGAGGAATTAATTATTCAGTTGTATTATTTAAATGTTTGTTGTGAACTGTGAACTGTGGGTTGAAAGCAGACATGTCGTCACAACCCGTCCAGGGAGCATCAGGGACAGGCATGCAGTTTGCAGTTTTATCTGATCTGATTATCGCTAGATCAGAATTTTTCAATAATAAGCTGTTGGCTTACCTCCTCTTTTCTCGGTAATATTTTGCATTTTCTTTATATTACGACACTATACGTGTTAATGTCTTTTCAATGTAACAAAACATTTGAGTTTTAGTTCACTCAACATTGTAAAAGTTGAATTTCGTATTGAACCTAGGGATTTCTTAAATAACTATTCTAAGTTTCTCCTGGGAATTTTCTAGTAGTTTGACGTGGAATAATGCCTACATTATTATTTATTTTGAAATGATACTTCCGATTGAATTTATGTATATCCTTGTTTTGAAAAGAGTAAGTATTCTAGAATAAGATAATCTTTTGAGAATATGTACACAACTGCTTCTAACTTTAGAAATATTGGTATTCATGTGTCTAAATGCAGGTAAATGTTTTTCATCTTTGTTCTTCTTGAGAGTTATCTGATTAGAGAATATGGGGTTTAGGCCCAAAGCCTCCCAAGAACAAAATGTATATTACAATATGACATAGGTTATACCCATCCCTGTGAACATTTTAGTTGTTTATGAAGGTAGTAAGTATAGCCTTCTTTCAAAAAGAAAGTGGAAGAAATCTGTAATCATACCTAAAAACAGATTATTTTGCCAAATAAAATAAAAACAACCAAAATACTATTCAAGACCACCTTACCATACGATTGAATAAATTCTTGAGAGAGTGAAATTTCTGGAGTTATTGTTTTTATTCACTTTGAAATAGGTAAAGGTTATTTCACTAATCATTTAAAATTCTGAAGTAAAATAATGTGTGAAAATGACTAAGATTAGTATTTCTCATTTTTGTGTCCATATAATTTATTTGTATAGGACTCTTGCCTTGAACTTCAAAAATAATTATGTATCATGTCCATATTTTGTTTATACTATACTATAAAAATTTGAAAATGTCCACAGTAACATTTTATCCCTTTATAAAATTTAAGTGCCCCCATCAAGACTAGTTTTGACATTATGGATTATTTATAGAATGAAATACAGCAGGTGTAAATACACTATCTAACCCCCTGGTTATTCTGGAGAGTTTAGTTCTCTGAAGTTGATCTACTGAATAAAATAAACTTCCCACTATGTTTGTTGCTAAAATATTCTGCTATTCAGCTGCTGATATATTTTAATCTGCAAAAACTAAAAATATTTATATATTGTAGCCCCCCTTTTAAAAACAAACTGATGCTATGAAGTCCATATGTAGCTATGCAATGCTCTTTGTTCTCCTACATCATTGACTATTACATCATTGATTATGAAGTAACCATTATAGTTAAATCTTCACTTTTTGAAATCGTCCATATATATTTATATTAAAGATATTATTTTATATGTGACTCTTACATGACTATGTAGGTAAGGAGGTTTAAACTACAAGGCAAAAACAATTTATTATTTTATATTCTCCATTTTTAAATCCACCTTGTGCTTCATTTTAGCTCTGGATTCTTTGGACATTAATTCTTTTTTTAACTGACAATATTTTTGTGAGCATTTACTCATGAGTTTGGTGTGATTTAGATTAGAATTATTATAAACTATGTTTTTATCATGAAAAAAAATCTTTATTTATTAAGTGTAGTCTAGAGAGAACTCAGTTTTCCATAGTAACAGTTGCTAGATCGTGAACAATAAAAAATTATTTTTAAAAAATCCTGAAATGTCATTTTAGTTAACAATTTCTTTCTTGCACACCGTTTTATCAGAGATAGTAGCAAGTAGTAAAATTGACTACATTAAAATATCATATCATATTTTTTTACCCTGCCCATCCCTTTGGTGAAAGGGAGGGGTCATTGAGTAGTGAAATAGCCAAAAACAGGTTGCAGAAAAAATAAATAAATGATGCCAATGACATGGAAAGTCTGTAAATCAAATTCTAAACAATAAGCCTCAGAAAAATTAACTTGAAATTATGGAGTTTGGTCAATAACAGAAAAAAGCTTTAAATTTTATTAAGACTTAATGTAATAAACCAATACAATTTCCTTATTTATTTATTTGTACTCATTAGTATTGCTAAAAATTGAGGAAATTTTCAGGTTAGCCAAATGTATTAGGAAAGATGAGATAACAAAGGGAAGAGATATTAAGATGACCTAATATAAATGCTAAAAATATTAGCCAGAACCAATCCAATATACCTTGGAATGAACTTCTTTAGAAGAAGAAAAAATATCTAAAAATTTTGTCCTCAGAAAACCAAGTTCAATACAGACCTGAAATTTTACATTTCCAGTTCTACCCACTTCTTGTGCATATTTACCCCTGCTGTTTTTTGGACATATCATTACTTCCCACAAGACCATACAGATTCACTACTGTCCTCAGCATGGTTGTGCAAGGAAAGAGAAGAGGGAAAGTAATAGACAAAATGGGTATTTGCAATATAACTTTTTAAAAATATATTTCCAAAAAGATTCCTTTTTTTTTTTTTTAAAGATTTATTTATTTATTTATGAGAGAGAGAGAGAGAGAGAGAGAGAGAGAGGCAGAGACACAGGCAGAAGGAGAAGCAGGCTCCATGCCCGGAGCCCGATGTGGGACTCGATCCTGGGACTCCAGGATCGTGCCCTGGGCCAAAGGCAGGTGCCAAACCGCTGAGCCACCCAGGGATCCCCCCCGCAAAAGATTCTTAAATGGAGAGTCTAAAGAGAAAGTAAAGCAAAGAAATTATCTCTTTATGAAAAAGATGAAAGGGTTGGACTTTATACTTGATTTTTTTCAACATTTATTTTTATTTGGAGAATTATTTATTCTAGATTTTCCTAGCTATTATTTGCTACTATGCTAAGATGCTGGGGTATAATATTAAGAAGAGGTAAGCATCCCTGATTTCATGGAGTTTATAGTCCCAAGAAGATTCAAAGTTCTAATCTAAGGTGTCAGATATGGGGGTTCCTATTTGGAAATAAAGGCCAATGGAGACTTCTGGAGAAAATATTAATAGTAATAAATTTAAGTACAATCATATGACAATCATATGATTTAAAAAGTGTTCTTCTATTGAAGCACCCTTATTTGGGCACCAGATATATTCACACATGAATAGGGAAAATAGCCCTCAGATTTTAGAGATAGCCCAAATAAATGCTGTGTAAATAGACAGTTAACTAATTCAAATTTCTGTTGCAAAGTGAGAAATAAACCTATTTGCTTGTGAAGAGAAAATGGAGATCACTCTGGTAGTAGGAATTTGGGGGTGTGTCCTTGTAAAATCTATTTAATGAAAACTTTTGAATATGGTAGAGCTTCATTTTGTACATTTTATTCACATTGTCATGAAAAAAATGTCAATGTGAATATAAATGAAGCAGGGAAATATATTACAATGTTAAAGGATTGTATCAAAATTAAAATATTTACTTTTATTTTAAAATCTTTTGTAATATTTTTAGTGATAGATATAACAGAATTTTAAAAATTAAAACATATTTTAATTTACAAAGATAACATACTTACACATTTAGCTAATAGTTTATAGTTAAGCATGTCACATATGGAGCAGGAAAGTAAGACTGCTGTTATATGCAGATGATCTGGAGACGGATCTCTTCATTAAGGATTCTCTATATGTGATTTAAGAAGACATCAAGAATAAAGTCACCAAATTATTTTGTCAAAGAGCCAATTAATTCATACTAGCTATAGATGTACTAATGTCATTTAGTTTGCTTTTGTACTAGCATGGAACGTTACTGATAGTGACATAAAAAAATATGGACATTTATTATTTCAGTTAAATCAGTAACCAAAAGCAAGCCAGTTCTATGTTTGGTTCAGGAGTCCAACAGTGTTACCAAGTTCCTTAGCAAGTTCCATTCTTTTACATTGAAACGTCAGCAATGTCTTTCCTCATAGTCACAATATAGCTGCAGCAGCTCCAAGTGTCATAGCCTGATACTACAATTTCCAAAGGAAGAGAGTTTCTCTTAATGCATCACTCAAGGGAAGAAATTCTTTTCCAGTGACCTACAGCACATTGCTTCTTACAGTTCATTGACTAGGTCTGTAGGACATGCTCATACCTTACCCAGTCATGGACAAGGAGATTAAAATTCCCACAATTAATTTGGCTAGGGAGGAGCTCTTGGGAGGGTGAATACCTGCTCAGTATCCAGTGTTCAATATGGTTAACTTCTACTTGGCTTTGTATAAACTTTAACTGCTTTGCATGAACATTCTTGAGTGATAAAACATAAATATCTGTTTTCATAGAGACCAGCCTAGACAACTAAAACCAAACATTTAGTTACAGCTTACTATGTTCCAGCTTCTAGCTAAATGCTACCTTTATTATATTCTTAAATTGTCACACAAACTTTAGAGATAGGACAATTATTATACCCATTTTACAGATGAGGTAACTGAGGCTTAGTAAGTTTTGGCCCAGTAAAGTTTGAGATCAGAGGCTGTATACTTACCTACACTTCTATAATATCATATTAGACATTTGTAAAATTTATGTTCTGTAAATGGAGATATTTCAAATGCACTATACAATGTCACTGTTTAAATGAATCCTCTAGTGAATAATTTTATAGATCTAATAATATTTTCTTAAAAACAGTAAATGGCCCCCTAACTTATCAGTTGTATATATTTGAATTTTTGTGTGCTGAATTTGCTGAAGCCACACTTGTATTGCATCTTATCTTTTGAGGAACATCTCATGAAATTCTTTTAGAACTTTGATTTTTTATAAGGGGAAAAAAAAGATCAAAGACTAGACATTTGTTGAAGCTTAGAACTGGGTGAATTCATGATTCATAACACTAGGTCCAAATAGAATGTTGGCATCTCTTTCACAACTTACAAGTTCAATTTTATGTATAAAATGTTTTGATCTTAACCAAGTTTGTGATGTTTGGAAGTCTATGCCTCTGGGACATTCTTGGGAGATGCGATGCGCTCTGAATCAGTGGATCTCAAACATCATTGTGCACCAGAATCACCTAAAATGACAGATTGCTGGGCCCCACAGTGAGGGTTCCTGGCTCAATTGGTCTGGAGCAGGACCTGAGAAGCTGCATTTCTGGCAAGCTCCCAAGTGCTGTGGTCCTTCAGCAATATCTCACCCTTTGAGACCCCGCTCTAGAGAATCAGATGGCACCTACAGTGGTAAATATTTTGATTTTGAAATATGCCAAACTTAAGAGGATGTCATTTAATATTTGGCAAATATATGAATATAAATATATTGAAACATTGAATCGGGTTGTCAGGACAGCCTCACCAAAAAGGCAAGAGTTGAACAATGACCTGAAGGGGGATTTTTCTTATGCCTCAGCATGAACATCACATTTCAGATTGATTAGCCAATGAATCAAATATGTGTGTATTTTTAACCTTTTTTTTTTTTAAATAGCAATCTACAATTTACAAATTATTTTTAAAAGCAGGTAAACCTAGAACTTAGTTCTGCTCAATAGCAAGTTACATCTGAGAAAGACTTCTATATCTGTGGCATTTTTCTGGTTTTTCTCAAGACTGTATCCCCCCCAGCCACTAATGCCCCACATTCATTAATAGGGTATGGTTTCTATGAGAGTGAGAAAGAGGCTGCCATGCTGATGACCTATATTTAGCTATGAAACTCAGGCCACTGCCTCAATCCACTGGAAACTCTCCAACCTCCAAGACAAAGGTCACGACCTCCAGTTGAAAAATACTATCACATGCCAAGGAGCGAAGAGGACCTTTTTCATTGCTCCACTGCTTTGACACTTAAGAAATTTTGGTTCTGAAGGCCTTTGCTCATTTTTCATTAAAGTATAAAGTCTAGGCACCTGGGTAGCTCAGTGGTTGAGTGTCTGCCTTTAGCCCAGGTCATGATCCTGGGGTCCTGGAATGGAGTCCTACATCGTGTTCCCTGCAGGAAGCCTGCTTCTCCCTCTACCAGTGTCTGCCTCTCTCTCTGTGTGTCTCTAGTGAGTAAATAAATAAAATCTTAAAAAAAAAAAAAAGTATGAAGTCCAAAAAACAAACTGCCAGCATAAATGAGTAAAAGACCATCAACAAATTCAATGTCCTTAACATTCCCACGAGCCTATATAAAATTTGAGTTATCTCTTCATACCACTAGAGGCTTTGTCAAGAAGCTAGCAGGAAATAACCCAAAGAGACAAGAGTAGTAAGTGTGGATGGTGTGGTCCAGGATCAAAAAGAGTTATTCAGCGTCTATATAATAATAAACTCAGATAATTTTACATGCCCTAAGCTTGCCAAACTGTGCTATCCAACACAGTAGTCACTAGCCTCCTGTAACTCTGTAAATTTAAGTTTGAATTAAAATAAAAAATTTAGGAGCTACACCTAGGTAGTGGCCATCAAATTGGACAACAGATTTATGGAACATTTCTCTCCTGGTCTCTTCAGGCTACTCTAACAATACCATAGCATGGGTGGGTTATAAGCAACAAAAATTAGTTGTAGTTACAGAGACTGGAAGTACAAGATCAAGGTGAGCAGATTCAGCGTCCAGTGAGGATCATAGTGTCCTGGTTCATAGATGGCCATCTTCTTGCTGTGTTCTCACACAGTAAAAGGGGTGAGGGAGCTTTCTGGGGTCTGTTTTACAGAGGCACTAATCCCATTTGTGAGGTTTCTACCCTTATGACATGAATTACCTCCCAAAGGCCCCACCCTCCAAATATCCTAATACTGGGCGTTAGGATTTCAACATATGAATTTTAGGAGGACATAAGCATTCAGTTTATAGCACTTCCCATGTTTGCAGAAGTTCTATTGGATGGCACTGGCGCTCCAGACCATGGTAGGCTCACGCTGTTGCAACAGTGGTTCTTACCTGTTCCTATAGTTACAATTATCCAGAAACTTAAAAACAAAATGCCTGCACACATCCCCAGAGATTCTGGTTGGTCTGGGATTGGATCTTGGCGTAAGCATTTTCCAAGCTCTTGCCAGGATTCCAATATACAGCTGGAGTTGAGAATTGCTAAGTTACTCTATTGAAGTAAGGCACTAAACCACAGTGAAGAGGTGAGTAGATTAGTGCTGTTATTTCTCATCCCAATATCCCAAAAGCTACAATCTCATTTCCTAGAAAGTGAGGAAGGTTCAAAGCAAAATAAAGAATAACTGGACAGTCGGGCCAGTTCTATGGGCTGAAATATTAAGTTGACCACCTAATGAACACCAACTTTAGCTGGAAGAAAAACACCCCAAAAGCCACTGTTAGTCTTGCATACTGACAGACTATTCTGAAGTTAATTTGAGTTTTTAAATAGTCTTTGCACTATTACTTGATTATATACCTTTCAACTTTTTTTTCCGCTTTATGCCACATTTATAATTTACTGCATACAGTTGCCTCCTTTGGCATCTAGTAAACATTTTCAAGAAGTTAAGAAAGTTTTACATATCTATAAACTTAATTTTTAAGCATGGTGATTAAGTTCTCTGTACTGTTTCAAGTATATCTCTGTACTACATATAACTTTGTAGGAATTGCACTTTAAAGTCTAAGAGGCTGACCTCTTATTCCATTAGGTGGACCCCTTCCTTATTTCAGGAATCCAAATAGGCTGTACACACTGTGATAGGAATTAAAGAGATCAGTCCATTCAAGTGTATGGATATTGCAGCATTATTAGAGAGGCTCTCATTATTGTCTGCAGCTACTCTCAAAAGTCAGTAAGCCAGATAGCCTTTCCAACAATTAAGGTTTCTATTTTACCTGCTTTTCACTCACTAAATAAATATTTATCGAGCTTCTACTGTGTTAAAAACAATAGCACCAACATTGTGCTGAGCCTTAACATGTTACAGAGAAGAGAAGCAGTTGGGAATTAGGGTAAACTGCATGGAGAAAATAACTTTTGACCAGAGCCTTGAAAGACACATAGACTTTCAATGTGTCCAAGTTGAGAGAAGACATTCCAGGTAAAGAAAGCAGTGTGGACAGGCAAGAAAGACAGAAAACACATAGCATTTGGAAATAACCAGAAGTCCAGTGTGGATAGAAAGTTAGCTATAATGTGTGGGGGTTAGAGACTGGAAGAGATGCACCTGTGATGATAGCTTGGCACCAACACGCACAGGATTTGGAGTCCCGGGCTAGGGAATCTGGATGTCATTTATGGCCGGGAGAACACCAACTCAAGTGCTCGTAATTAGCCAAAAAATGGTGATGGGATAAGTAGGAGGAAGGTAGCTCTTATGTTACCATTTACCCACCAGCCTGAGTAGAGGAAAATTTCAATAGCCTGGATCTTTGGCCTGATAAATGTGTGTGTGTGTTTTTTTGTTTTGTTTTGTTTTTTTTTTTTGCCTGATAAATTTTGATGGGGAGAGTATGGAGAATTAGCAAAGGTTAAAAAGTTTGGGAACATTTTCAGTAAGTGTGGACACTAGGCAGCAGGGGGCAGCATGAGGGCACTAAACATCCAAAGAGTGCATAGGGCATTTGCTTCTGTAACATTTCTTGACAATTATAAATTTACATAATGTAGGCTACTTATATTAATAATAACTTACCATTCTTTTCCCCAAAATGAATAGAAATTAAGAGAGAAAAGAAAAGTAACAGACTGGCTGATGGCAGCATGACATTGCTGTTTGAGAGCATAGAAATGAACAGTTGTCTATGTATTATTTCCTTTCAGAGTTCATATAAATTTGAAAATCCCTAAATTTCAATTGGAAAGCAATTGGTTTTCATTTAGAAAACCTTTATGACTCTTAAAGGTTTTACATTTCTTGAAGTAACCTTGTTCAGCTACACTGCATTCTTTAAAGAAACTATTAGAAAAAAAGAAAAAGAGGAAACACTTGAAAATAAAATTTTAGTTAAATAATGAATAGAAATTTTAATATACCTCCTATTTTACATACCAAATGTATGGAATTTTAAATTTTGGCTTTGTATGCTTCTGAAGTTTTGGACTTGCAAATGTAATTTTTTCCCTTATATCTAAAATTCGAGACTTCCTATATTAAATTTCATTATATTTTTCTGGAGAATTTCACCTCTTACTAACCTTTTCAAAAGTTTGGATGGCTCATGATAGTAAGAGCAGAAAATTAGAAGTTTCCATGTAGATTTCTTTTTTAGCTCTGGAATTTACCATTGTGAATGCTACATTACACCCACCAGAAAATCACCATCAGAGATTTTTCTCTCATTGCATAAGGAAGACGTATACTTCTCATATATTACACACAGAGAAACTTTCTATTTGTTCCTTCATGATTCTCTCAATGCCCATCACGCATGTTTAGGAGGCTGTGATCCCTGTTCCCTTATTTCACCTTTCTGTATATGCTTCTTTCCATGTATTGACATGGTATGTTCTACTTGTCACTTTAAATGCCCCATTAAATTGTTGTCTGACTATTCCATGATTGTTGAATATTGATTTCTACCTTCATTAAGGAAAATCTGAAATGATGAATAAACTTTTGGTTTAAGGTAATTTACCTGAGGGGCTTGGGGTGTTGTAGTCAGTTAAGCATCCAACCCTTGGTTTTGGCTCAGGTCATGATGTAATGTAAGGGTCATGGGATCAAGCCCCAGGTCATGCTCCATGTGCAGTAAGGAGTCAGCTTAAGATTCTCTCTCTTCCCTCTGCCCTTCCTGCTTATGTGTGCTCTCTCTAAAATAAATAAATCTAAAAAAAAAAAAAGATAGTTCACCTGAAAATTAGTCCTTAAATATCATGAAAGGAGATGAAAACAAATGACTTTATAAATTTATGAAGCATTTCCTGTATATTTTATTTCAATCATTTGTAAATCTGAAAATATAAAAATAAAAAAAAATTCTTTAAAATGTTACCTTTCAAACCAGGATTACCAGGATATACACACAGGTCATGCCCTGGTGTTTGTACAAGAACTAAGCCCATTAAGGGAAATAACACCTTTTTCTTTTGTATCTCCCATGGTTCATCATAAGATGCTTGCTCAGACACAGGGCCCAATAATTGAAACAACACAAGGAAAACTTATTAAGGTATATGAAACACAATCTAGTTTTTTGATGTTAGATTTAAATGTACTCTTCATCCTTTCATCATACTTTTCAAATTGTGAAAGTGGTTAAATTGTTGCCTTTATTGTTTTGGTTGTTGCTATTTGGTATTTTTTTCAGTGCCTACATAATAGTATTGTGTTATTTTCTTAATTTATTACATAGAAATTCCCTGCTCTTTTACAATGAGAATTTCAGGCTAATTGCTGATCCTTTACTACTAGAATTATTATTATTTCTGCTTCAACTTTTGTTCTTAAGTTTGTCTCTTTCTTTTGATATTAATTCTGGATCTTTATTTTCCAGTTTTAATGATAAATTTATAAGCTACATGGATTTCTCAGTTCATATTTTTTTCCTCAGTTCATATTTGACCATATTTATGGCAAAGCTATTTTTACTAAGCATCCTCTAAGAACTTTTTGTTTAAGCATCAAAGTGTTACTAATTATCAACTAACAGAGCATTACCACTCACTCAGTGAAATTATTCTCCCTAGGGCATAGCTTCCAGTATGTTACTTGCTCCTAACATTCTTCATAGGAGCTTTCTATACTATGTAAACATATAGCCAGGAAACACTAAAGGCATAATCAATATAGAAATCATACCTCAAATTTAATGATCTTTTCTTAGCTTTTCACATTTAAAAAATGTCATATATCCTCATTTTTTTTCTATCAACAGTTAGATAAGGGGAGATATTCATAAAATTTGACAATTGGAAAAGATGGGAGGGATCATCAAGTCCTAGTCCTTGTTTTCAAAGTTGAGACTGAGGCCAAGGGACATTAAGATCAAGATTAAACAGCTAGCTGGTGGTAGAAGTAGAATTGGAAGCTACATCTTTTAACATAAAATGTTCATAAATTACCACTCAATACAGATGATATAGCCAAGCATGGCTTATTTTAAAATTTTAATTTATTGATGACTCAATTGTAACATGGCTTAAAACGTTTTCCTTCCTGGGGTGCCTGGGACACTTGGTGGAGTGTCTGCCTTTTGTTCAAGTCATGATCCTAGGGTCTTGGGATCCAGGCCCAGTCAGGCTCCCCCCAACCCTACCCTACCCAGCCCTCTCCAGTTTTCCACTCATGCTCTCTCTCTCTTCTCTCTCTCTCTCATAAATAGAATCTTTTTAAAAAATCAGTTGAAAAAAAGTTTTTAAACCTTTTCTTTGTAAAAATAGTCTTAAAAAACCCACATGCTAAAGGCAGTACTGTTAGAAAGTTATTCGTTTCTCTACACTTAAAATAGTTGTTTTTATTCCCACTGAGAATTAACAAAATAGAATTTTAACAAAGACCATTAGACAGAATATAGTTCAAAATTATTCCTGAAGAACCATTATTTTTCAAGTAGACCATGAAAGTTTATTTGAAGCAGCACAGATTCTGAACAACCCAAGAAAATAAAGGCAGAGAGTTCTATTAAGATGAAAGAATGGAAGTAGGTACCAAAGAGACACACAATAGTGTCCCCTACAAGCCTGATAAAAGAAATGTGTGTATGTATATTATGTGTACATGCTAGCACTTTTGTGAATGGAAGGACAAAAGATAGGGTTCGAAAAATTATTCAAGAAGGAACACTTTTTCATTTGGATAGCATTTCCTTTTGAAAGTTTGGGTTTTGGGATGCCTGGGTGGCTCAGTGGTTGAGCGTCTACCTTTGGCTCAAGTCGTGATCCTGGCATCCGGCATCAGTTTCCACATGGGGGGCCTGGTTCTCCCTCTGCCTATGTCTCTACCTCTCTCTCTCTCTTTTATGAATAAATAAATAAAATCTTAAAAAAAAAGTTTGGGTTTTGAGTATTTCTGTTCAAAGAAAAGGACTAAACAGCCAGTGTAAACCCAGTTTAGCATGTATGTCAAAATGAAAGTAATAAAGACCTGGTCCAGCCTACTCAAGGGCAACCACCTTCCTACCCTATACTGACAACTATTCCTTAATTTTTCTTTGAGAAAAATGCTCAGCTTTTTAATGAAATAGTATTATCTAAGAATAATTACTGAAATCTTACTACATATAATGACAGGCACTGAAGCTAACTGATAACATTTTGTAGGGATTAAACAAGATAGTGCATGTAAAGCACCCAGCCAAAGTAAGAACTCAGTAAATTTGCTTACATGACTTCTTTATCTATTCCAAACAATACTTGGAAGTATGAACTATCTCCATGCTGCAGAGGAGAAAACTGCAACGCACAGAAGTTAATAATTTTATTTAAGTTTACAGAGCTACAAAACCCAGATCATGTCTGACTATGGAGTTAGTGTTCCAACCACTACACTTTAGCCATTTGTTTTCTTAGCATGTTATCTGCTAAAAACTTGGAATGCTGCTTTTATTTATTTAAGATTTTATTTATTCATGAAAGATGCACAGAGGGAGAGAGAGAGGGAGGAACAGACACAGGCAGAGGGAGAAGCAGGCTCCATGCAAGGAGTCTAACGTGGGACTTGATCCCAGGTCTCCAGGATCACACCCTGGGCTGAAGGCGGCACTAAACTGCTGAGCCACCTGGGCTGCCCAGAATGCTGCTTTTAAAATGGTGGTGGTGGTGGTGGTGGGGGGGATTCAGGGGAAAAAAAAAACATTTTTATTGGTTTTCTGTTCTAAATAAAGTGATGAGAAAATTTTGAGAAAAATACATTAAATTATAAAAATTTATAATTCTAAAAATTGTAATACAGATATGTTTCTTAGAACAATTCAAACATACCATAGATTTTATAAACTTCTATTTTGTGCTAGACACTCTTTAGAATAACTGAAAAAAAATATGGCCAGGCAAATTAAAAGGAGTGAAAAAGGGTTATTGAAAAATAAAATGGGTGAATCTCAGTGTTGTGTTAAAGATTCCCAATTTATGGAAATGTTAAAAACACCCTAGTCTCACAATCAAATCTGCTGTGATCAGCAGCAAGATTTGGATAGGTCATAGATTTTCTGTTCCAGTGTGTTATTTGGGGGCATATATATGTATGTTCTGCGTAGCAACTGCCATGAAATTGAAATAATATATTCTTCCTTAATATTTGTATTTGCAGATGTCAAAGATTTTTCATTATATTATCTTATTTGTTTATTGTAATGGCCTAAAAAAGAAAAACAAGCATTATTTAGACTAAGAATTTAGGCTCAAATTAAATCATTTCTATAGGGTCATACTGCTGGTAAATGGTAGACATAGATTAGCATCGAGCTCTTCAAACATGGAAGCCAGTGTTCCTTTCACTACATAATGCTGTGTCTCACTGTACCATGTTGCTATTTTGAATGCAAAATGTTACTTATGATTTGACTGTTTTTACACCAAGTACTCACCCTAAGGGAAACAGTAGCAGCCTGTATCAGAGAGGCCCTGACCCCTTGGGGAGCTTGCTTGACCAGATTTGGAGATTGAGCAGTCACTGGGCAGCCACCTGGTGAATCATTTGGCAATTTGCTGTGTGGGGGAGTGCGTAGCAGAGCTCTTTGTAGATTTAAACATAGGAATGATACAAAGCTATTAAAGGGAAACAAAAAATTCAAGGAGATGAGTATATTTTATATAACTTAGTTATATAAAGTGTATATGTAGGTACACTCAAGTGTAGGTAGATAGATAAATTTTTTTTGGTCTTTGATTTCATTTGAGGACATGTTTAACTTGGCTTTGTTTTGTTGACTTAGCGCTTTATACTGTATATACAGGGGGTGGAGGTAGGGGTCGGGGGGTGGAATCAGAAAAATAAAACAATCTATAGGATAAAATAGGATTAAAGTGTCCTGTAAAAATAGCTCATGTTTATTGAGCAGTATTTTTGTGTTGGGTCCATGATAAACAGTATGCATTAGTGATTTTACTGAATCAGTATATCAACCTACATGATAGATTCCATTGATTCCTATATTATGGATGGAGAAACCAGAGTTTGAGTTAAGTCTGGATCAAAGTGGTTCACCATGTTCTTTTTGAAAGAAAAAATTTTGGAAAGAAATGTAGCTAAACATTTTGGTTAATTTGGTTAATATTTTGGTATTAAATACCAAATATATTGCTAAAGTATAGCAATCTGCTTAATTCTGTGTCAGAATTCTGTTCAGTTTTATATAAGTGTAAAAACCTATTTTATTTTGCACTGTTTCACAGGATAGAAATCTTAACTGGTAATAAGGATGGTACTTTACATTTATGAGATCTTTGTGCTTCTTTCAAAGTTCATATGTCGGACTTCATCAATTAAAAGAATAACTTGATCAGAAAAACTTTCATTTCCTTGAATTGCCTAGATCAGAATTTTCCAAAGTGTGCTTTCATAGAATTAAAGATAATGATTGATAGTACATAGAAAGGGGTTGCATGGTTAGAGAAATTTCAAAAATACTGTGATAAGCATTAGTAAATAGATTTCTTTTCTGTCCTGATTCTATGCATTGTGAGCCCAGACGTATTTTTAAAAGAAAGATAAAATAGTATTTTTCTAACTTACTGGTTTTGTATGTAACTATGTACTTCATCTTAGAGTATACACTCTGGGATTGTTTTTTTTTTTTTTTTAATTTTTCTTTATTTATGATAGTCACACAGAGAGAGAGGGGGAGAGGCAGAGACACAGGCAGAGGGAGAAGCAGGCTCCATGCACCGGGAACCCGACGTGGGATTCGATCCCGGGGCTCTAGGATCGCGCGCCCTGGGCCAAAGGCAGGCGCCAAACCGCTGCGCCACCCAGGGATCCCTACACTCTGGGATTGTTTTATGGATCATGCTTTTGAAAAATGCTAAACTGGGGCACCTGGGTGGCTCAGTGGTTGAGCGTCTGCCTTTGGTTCAGGGTGTGATTCCAGGGTCCTGGGATCGAGTCCCACATCAGGCTCCCCAGAGGGAGCCTGCTTCTCCCTCTGCCTATGTCTCTGCCTCTCTCTGTCTCTCATGAATAAATAAATAAAATCTTTAAAAAAAAAAAAAGAAGAAGAAGAAAAATGCTTAACATCTCGGAAGAAATGCTTCAATTTTAGACCTTAAATATTGATATTTAAGAGATTTAATACCTATATTTGCAATCAACTCAGAATGACAGTAAAATTGTTAACCTTAATTTGTGTAGACTTAGCACTATTGTTATTCAGAGAACAGAGGGGTGCCTGGGTGATTCAGTCAGTGAGCATCCAGCTCTTGGTTTCAGCTCAGGTTATGATCTCAGGGTCCTGGGATCAGCTCTGAGTGGAGCCCTGTGCTCAGCAGAGAGTCTGCTTGAGGGTTCTTTCTCTCCTCCCTCTTCCCTGCTTGCACACACTGCCCCCCCCCAAATAAATAAATGCATTTTTAAAAAATGTAAAATAAATAACAGCAAACATTTGTTCTGTGTCTCAAGCCATGAAAATTCAAACTCATTGTTTATTTTAAATGTTCTACTAAGGCAGTATGTATTCTTGTAATAATAAAGAAACATCAGTATACTTTATAAATGTCCCTGAAGAGGGTATGCTTAAATGAGTTATTGCATATTCATAGGATAAGTATCTGTCAAAAAATAATCTTAAAGACATTTAATGAGGTGACAATATTCTCAGATTATATTTAGAAGTGAGGGCCACAAAACAATATTCAGTATTATTCCAATATTACAAAACAAGCAAAAGAAAAATAAAACCCGGAAAAGACTGGAAGAAACAAAAACACCAAAATGTTAACTTGATTATAAAGAAATCAATTAAACCCAAAATATAATATCCAAGTACATGTTTACCATAGTGTACCTGTTTGTTTTCTGTTGTTTTCTGGCTGAGGAGTCTAATGTTTGGGAAACTTAATTCAGAAGAAATCTTAGGATCTGGACATGACAAGTGTCCTTATCACTAAGGATTTGAACAGACGGGGTTGATTTTTTGTTTACTGATTTCTGCAACTTTAAAGATGGTAGCTATGTTTTACTTCCTCCTGTAACCAGGATTGTGTTGTGAAATAATAGAATGTATTCTCTTTTATTATATCTCATGTGGGAGGTGCTGATGAAAGCTACTCAGTCCCTGGCTATGTCCTGATTTTTAGCCTCCAGGTGCTCTCGCTTTGTGGGCAAGTAACATTAAAGTATCACAGAAAAGTACTGGGAAATCACTTCAAAATTTTACTCGGCTTTGGCTTGCCTGGTAAATGATTGATTAACATGCTTCAGGCACCACTCAGCCTATGACTCCTCCAATTCACGTCTCAGCTCACCACAGTAAATTTTCCACCCACAGCGCCCTATAGAAGTCGTGCTTGCTGTCATCTCCAGTGATCACCTCCCTCTTTGTGGTCCTCCTTATTGACCCCTTTGGTTCTCCTTGAAATATTATTGACCTCATTCTCCCAGCCTTGCGTCCCTGCATCTCCATTCTCTTCCTGGCTCCTGTTCCTTTGCTGTCTCCTAGATGTTGGTGTTCCTCCAGCTCTGTTCTCCATGCCCTTCTCTTCTCACTCCATGAATCATTCTTCACACCTATAATCTTACTCCTTGGGGCTGAAATCACTCCCTTTCCCTTCCCTATTTTGGAAGAGAGGAGAAACTGTATTTAGGGTGCTTATCTAAGTAACTGGCACAATGATTACTCACAGTATCATAAAGAAGAATAGAGTGAAAGTAAAACTTTAATTTCACTAATACTAACGTCCTAGGTAATAGAGAAGATAATTCTGTGCCCTGAGTTTCAAAAGGAAAATGATCTCCTTCCTTGGGTCATAGAAGCAATAGTAACTCACAAAAGTCTCTCTTGAAAGCCTTCTTCCCTGTCAATCTTTTTTTGTCTACCACACACTAATAATTTTGTCTTAAACATTCCAACACAAATTTCTACTTCATTAACAGTTTTTCTAGTTTCTCCAAGTTTCATTTCTTCATCCCATGTACCATTTATCCCATACTGATTTGTATATGTTGCTTAGTAAAACTAGTCCTCAAGGTATAGCATATTTTATGTGCTCAGACTGTAAGGCACCAAAGGTTATCCTACCTTCCCGTTCCCTCCCTCTCCTCCCCCCTTGGCCCTCTCCTCTGGTCTCTCTCCCAACTCTCATATTTATGCCCTTGCCCCTTACAACCTTGCAGGAACACACACCTGGGATATACACAGCAGTCTGTCAATTAGTGCCAGTCATTGGATTAAATGGATTAATAGTAATTTAACAAAATTCAGTTTATATAAGTACTACCAAATATTTTTTAAAATATTTATCTTTAGTTCTTCAATTTTCCTTGTTTTCTTTTCATTCTTTTTAAAGATTTTATTTATTAAAAAAAATATTTTATTTATTTATTTATTTGAGGGAGAGAGAGAAAAAGAGAGAGAGCATGAGCAGGGTGAGGGGCAGAGGGAGAAGCAGGCTGCCTCCCTCCCATGTGGACTGGATCTGGGGACCCCAGGATCACGACCTGAGCCCAAGGCAGACCCTAAACCGACTGAGCCACCCAGGCACCTCTTTCCTTGTTTTCTAAGATGGACTTTTGTTTTCCTGGCAAATTAATTGTGGAATGCATGACATTCCTGTCAAGTTACTAGGTTGTTATTGTTCAAGTTTCAAATGATTTCCCACTTATGACTCCCACTTATGCATCCAACTGCATCATGCATCAGGTAGCCTAGTAGTATCCTTGTTAACATGAAGCCATAGAGGCCTCATCAACTGCCCACCACAATTGGGAGGAGGGGGAGACCAGATGATGTATGGGACCTGGGAATTAAGGAACCCAAGTCCTAAAAATGGTTAAACTTACCTAATCACCTTTTTTGTTTCTAGGGGGTGTGGTCTAAATTCTGGCAAAATTCTTGCTGTGATCAAGGTAGATTTTGTTTAAATTTAGGATTTTAAATTACACAATAAGATATATTTTATTATCTTTAAGTTTTAAATTTCAATACTGCTGGCACCACTTTATGAATTATTAAAAATATTCTAATTCATTCTCAAACAAGCCCAATTTGTTTTTTGGTTTTTTTTTTCCTTTTTTTTTTTTTTTAATTTTGGTTAAAGTTTGTATTGGGGATGAAGGTGAAATGAAATAACTTTGAATCCATCCTGCTACAGTTTTCTAAGATTAATAACTTGTTCTTTATTCTTTTAAGGTAGAGATAAATTATTCCTGGTTATATTCTGAATATATCAAAGCTAGACCTTAAATATTGTGTACAGAATTCCATGTATAAGTCAACTCTGAAAATAAATTAGTTCAGGTATTGTTTCTTCGACACTGTATTAAATATATTGCAATTATATATTTCCAGGGGTGGGGGGAAACACATGAAAGAGTTTCCAGTTTTTAATATTCCTACATTTTATATTGGAAGAATTCTTTGGTGCCATTTCATTATATACAGCTTATCATGAAAATAAAAAGCAGTTAAAAATGATAACTTGAAGTGAAAATGTATTGTCAGTCTTTAGTGCTTTTGCACAATGCTTTCCATTATGGCACTGTATCACTGTCTCATGTTGAGATTATCCATTCACACATTTTAAAGAAATGAATTTCATATTTTCCCAATTAAATGTAAAGGCAATATCTCACTTTATTACTAGCTCTGCGAGGCTACAGGGATCATGTCTTATTTATCATTGTTCTCCAGCACAAACTGCTTTACCTAGTTTTTTTTTTTTTTTTTTTTTTTTTTTACCTAGTTCTTAGTAAACCTGCAATCAATATTTGTTGAATACTTAAAGGAATGGAGAATCTAGATTCTTGCAAGCAGAACTGGCATCATGATTTTTTAAATCTTATTGTCCCATCAAAGAGAGTTTAACTTCTTTGGATCACTATCCTCTGGATCACTATTTCTTGCCCTCCTTCCTTCCTGCCTCAGAGGAAAACAGAGGAACGTCTAAAGTTAATCCATTTACATTTGCTTTCAGTATACAAACATGGCCACATCTTTCCCCCCTTCAGAAACAACAAAATCTGTGACCCAGATAGCTACCCCTTTGACTCTGCTTCTCCTCCCTTCATTGCCAAGCCTCTTGAAAGGGTAGGCCATATTCAACATCTCTTTTTCCTCACTTCTAGTTCACTCCTCACTTCACTTTATAATCTGGTTATGTGTGCTTCACTCTGGAATCAGGCATCAGGGATTTCAGCCTCAGCTTTGCTGCTCACCAGCCTTGTGTGACCACAGGCAGGTCTTGCAGCCTCTCTCACAGGACAGATCTCATAGAACTCAATAAAAATTAAATGAGATAATGCATTTAAAATGTACTTCTGCATTGCCTGGCACATAGTAAATGGTGGTTATTATTCTTACTGATTGAAAGTGTAATAGGAGTTCAGAGATGAGAAAGAATGGTGTAGGTTTAAGAATGATTTTGAATTCACCTAACCACTCACTCACTCTTGCGATTAGGAAATTAGAACCCAGAGTGATTAAGTAGTCAGAATTTCATGGAGGACATGATATTTGAATTAGATATTGAAGGATAATAATAGTTTACAACTACTGAAGGTTTACTGTGGGTCAGAAACCATGGATTTACATGGATTGTTTTATTGAATCTTCCAAACTTTCCTGTGAGGTGGCATTTCAGTAGCTAGGAATATATGGTCAATCTGAAGCCAGACAGGGAGAATAGAAAGAAAGGAATGAATGAAAATCCAGAGGCAGGAAAGACCTGCTTGCTGATTTCTAAAGATGGTGATGAGACTTAGCAGCCAGAGTGAAGAGTTTGTTTTAAGCAATAGCAGGAAACGAGGTTGGACAAAGTTTTGAGGCCCTAGCAACCATACCAAAAAAGAAATAAAATAAAATAATAAAAAATTGGCTTTTTCTAATGGGCAAAATAAAGAGCAGATATAAATAAGTGACTTGGGTAAGGGAGGATACATATGGAATGGGGATTTAGGCACACTGATTTTGTGGCATGCATTATGAACCCCTGTTGTTCCTCATATCCCCATGAAACCAAGCTTCTTCCAGCTACTACTTGTCACCACTAGCCATTATGAGAGTACCTGCAGCTTTCTGTAAAGTAGGTGGTTAATATCAGTTTATTGAAAGAATGCATGAACAAAGGATGGATTGTAGGTCGCTTCTAGACAGGAAGTGATGAGAGGTGGGACTATGGTTAAGATGATGGGAATGGAAATAAGGAAATGAATCCTGGGTACAATTTCCAAGAATAAATAATAAGACTCAGACACATATTGGCCATGAACTAAAATTCAGAACCGTATTTCAGGTTTATTATATATAGCAAACTGCAGTGCCAGAGCAGTTGCATTTCACACATTCTTTGTTGTGTTTTCAGCAAAAGTTCTGTACTCAGTATAAATTGAAATGAAGCATATTTCAGCATGATGATATTTTGAGTAATCATAATGACGATTAAAACTTTTATCTCTTTAACTTTCTGCTCCTACTCCCTCAACCCAAGTTCTTACCAGTTTTACCCTTACCTGGTTTGTTATTGGAGTCTCCTACTGAACTCTGGCCAAATAAACCTCCTTACCTTCACATACCAGCTAGGTTTGCCTCCTCTCACTGTTTTGTTCTTAGAGTTGCTTTTTCCCATCAATACTCTATCTTCTACTAGTTCATTGCCATTGCCAACTGGAGTATGTTATCCTTCACAACCAAATCACATGCTATCCCCTCCATGATCAGTGCTGCAGGAACTGCCTTTTTCTTTGAACTTTATAGCACTATCCTTCACCATACTGCCTTGTACTGGTCATTTGGTTAACTGGGTATCCCTTTATCACAATCTTTCTTGTATTCCCTACATTTAAACCTGATGTACTCCTGACCCTTAGTGGGGGAGGGAAGTGAGTTCAGTATGAGGTTTGGGATTCCAGCCTTTGAGTCCTTAGGGAACCAGTAGGACTGGGAGTCTGAAAAATGTCACTCAGCAGGCATATTATTTGCAAAAAGGCAAGCTTAACTTGTAAGCATCTCTCCAAACTTGCCATGGAGGGTGATTCTAGAATTTCTAGAGAACAAGGACCTGATTTGTACAGTGCTCAGTAGGGATGTAGAAAAAATACCATCAGCTGTTATTTTAATGCCGCTTAAAAATACATATATTTGTTCCCTTGGTGGTTCACTCATATAACTTAAGACCCTAGTTTGTTCTATAAAGTCTTAGTCTATCAAGTCTGTAAAGACTTTTTGAAGTCTTTTGTAAAGCCAACAGAAGTCTACTTGTAGGATTTTCAGAAATCTAATATTGTACGCTGGAGAGGACTACAATATAATAGTGAGTTGAAACTCTTATACCTGCCTAAAGAGGCATCTATTCACAGTACGGTTGGCAATTTTGAGGCTCCCATAATTTGACATGGGCTCTCGTGGCTGCCTTCGCACCTGCTGCTTCCCTCGCTGAATATACTTTTCTTCTCTGCATTTTTTGACAAGGTTAACTCATATTTATCCTACACAGTTTGACTCAGATATCATCTCCTCCAAAAAACCTTCCTTGAATGCTTTCGTAAGAGTCACTGCATGTGGACTGGGTGCCACTCCTGCCTCTTCTCACAGTGGCCTGCACTTCCATCATTAAGCTTCACATGTGGCCGTGGTCATCTCTAGGTCCTTTTCCACGAGTTCTGTGGGTGACAGGTAATCAGCAGCATACTTAGAAGGCCAGGAGGATTCACCAAATGTTTGCTTATTGAATAAATGCAGTCTTACTATAGGAAATGTGGATGAAAGTCGCTCGGCCTCACAGAGGTTAGTTGCCACTGTTAAGAGTTCTAGGGTAGTTTTTTACAACTGTGATCTACGCACTCAATGTCTTCTGCCCACATGGTAACCTGGAAGGTAGAAGTCTGCCTATGTATGTGCTTGACGCCAGGAACAGTTCTATCTAACCCAGTATTTCAGAATAGGGATTATTTTTACTCTGTAGCCCCCAAGGGGAAAAGCAGACTAATAAACCATTTCTGTACCTCAGTGAACGTTTGAGTATTTGTTGGCAAGCCTGTGAAACCCACCCCGACGGTCTTTCTAGATTTTTAAAATATCTCACGGAAAGACCTTTCTGGATACCAATTTTCATGTGTTATATAAACCACATCCATCTAAACCTCTTATAATAATATTACAGTTTCAACACCCCCCCCCCCGCTTTTTTTTTTTTTTTTTCTTTTTTGATTTGGCAGGAGCACTACAGGTCTTTGTATGATTCAATTTTAGAAAGTTTTTCAGAAGACACATGCTAAGTGTGAACCCATGGCTCTGTTGAAGCAGCATTTTCTTTCAGAAAAAAAAAAAAACACAAAATTGTAAGGTACATATAACCAGTTGACTCTAAAATTTTGAAGTAGGTCTTCAAATTTTTTTCCCTTAAGGTGACAGGATCCGATAACAACTCCTTTTGCTTCGGTTACAATAAAAGAGTGAATCTAGAATCTAGGTAGATAAAATGCAAGACTAAAAACAAAAACAAACCCAACACCTACTTGGGAGCGGAGTAGGGTGCCTCCCGCTTCCATGGAGCCCGTCAGATACAACCCAGGGCCTCATCAGACTAAAGATCCTCGCTGTGAAAGTTCGCCCCAAGTGGCATCCTGCCCCTACTGTCGTTTGTATCTTCCCCTTGAAGACCTGCGTTCCCCCACCGAGTCCGCCCGGGGGGCGCGCCCGCTGACCCCCGAGGGCGCCGCGGCCGCGGCGTCTCCCCGCCCCCGCCGGCCGCTCGCGGTGACAGGTGCCGGGGCTGAGGCAGCGCCTGCAGTCGTCCCGCCGCGGCCTCTCGCTCGGCCGGCGTGCGGGTGCGGGTGCGGGTGCGGGTGGCTCGCCTGCACCTCCGCCTGTCGGACCGGGGCACCGGGAAGGAGGGAGGGAACGGAGGCCCGAACGCCCGTCCGCCTGCCTGCGGGCCGCGGAGGGCGGGGGCCGCGAGCGCCGAGAGGGAGCGGCGGGCGGCGAGCGGCGAGGCCGGCGGGCGCCGGGGGTTGGCGGGACGCGCGCTCCGTGCCGGCGCCGGCCTCGAGCCCGCGCTCCCCCCCCCCCCCGCGTGCCCGCGCCGCTGCGCGATGCAGTGTGGGGAATGGCTGGGGTTGGCTGAAGAGCGCACAGTGGAGTTTTAATGTCCGCCATGTTGGCCATGGCGTATTGAAGAGAGCGAGCGAGCGAGGCGCGGAGCGGCACAGCCTCCCACCCTCCCGGCGGCTGTGAGTGCCCGGACGGCGGGCCCCGCGCTCCGCCCCTCAAGTCCCCGGCAGCGGCAGGCGAGTGGGGACCGAACCCCCGGTTCTCCATGATCCCGCTGGCCGGGGCCGTTTCCCCAGAGCGGAGAGGTATCTGCTGCGCCTGAGATGAGTAAACTGTCGTTTCGGGCGCGGGCGCTAGACGCCTCGAAGCCGCTGCCGGTGTTCCGCTGTGAGGATCTGCCCGACCTGCACGAATACGCCTCGATAAACCGGGCCGTGCCGCAGATGCCCACCGGAATGGAGAAGGAAGAGGAGTCGGTACGTGTTAACTCCCCTGTCCGACCCGGCGCCAGGCCCCGCTCCCTCTGCTGCCTGCGGCGGCGGCGGAGCAGCAGACCCTCACAAAATGGCCGCCATCTTCTCCTCGCCGCCGACTCCGGTCGCCGGCCGGGCCTCCCCCCGCTCTCCCCGGCCTCGACCCCCGGCCGCTGCGGCCCGGCGGGGCCCCCTCGAAGGCCACCCGCCGACCCCGGCCGCTTGTCCCCGGGTCCCGCGGAGTTCGGGAGCCCAAAAGGCACAAAGGGGTCACGTGACGAAGCTGCCGGCAGCCATTTTGTGGTGTTAGTTGTTGGGCTGGGCCTTGTGCATCCGGAGAGGGGAGCGGGCTGGGCGGCGGTGGGGGTGCGGGAGCCGGGAGCCGCGGTGCGCCCGCCTGCAGCCCCTCCGCGGGCCGCTGGGTGGCGTTCCAGGGCCGCCTGGGCCTCCGCGCGCGCGCGCGCGCGGCCGGCGCTGGGGAGCGCGGGTTCCGGGCTCCGGGCAGGTGGTGTAGATAGCCGGGCGCAGAGGTCTAGGTCCAGGGGTCCCCCGCCCCGCAGCAGCATGCCGGGGGTCCCAGGCGTGCGCGGGACGCCTGACTGTCGGAGGAGAGGCCCCTGGCTTTCTGGATTCTCTGTCTGGGACTCTGCCCTCCTTCGTCCCCGAGTCCAGTTAGTCGGAGGCTGATAAACCGTCCCTGAATTTCTCCTTCGATCTCGGGAGACTCTTGCAGACTCCTCTTGGGGTACCTAGGTCTCTAAAGCCTGCAACTATATTACTGCCTTTTAAAAAAATAATAAAGTGTCAGTTCGCCTTCTTTCTGGTTTCTCGACATAGGGGAGGAAAAGACCCGATTTTAAGACGTTACAGACCTAGATTTCGAGAGAGGGTCCTTCCTGGTCGATAACCGAACTAAAGTTGGTTCGCTTAGAAGTGTTAGCGCTGGCCATGTCTGTCGGGGCGGGGGGCTCCGGGGTTGACTGTTGGCAGCTCATAGACATTTTATCACCGCGGCGGCTTTACCGTGTCGTGGAAACCGGGTTAAGACCCAGGGGTAATGGACTCTTCCTCTCACCCCCAGATGCTTGACGGCTCCTAACCCTAAGGAATCGCATACCTTGGTTTTCAGGTGCAGCCACTTAAACAGGGTGCAGGGTACTGACAGTTGAAGGAAGTGAAGGAGTCCTGGATTTGTGTGCTACAATCTTGTGGAAAATTGTACTGTAATACTCCTACTTGGTGCTGTAAGAATTTCAAATGTAGAAATTATGCTTTGTAATGTTGATTTTTGAAAATAAAGCTGTTTAAACGGTTTGGGTTCTTTAACCTTTTAAAAGTAAAATAGCTGTGACAGTTGAATGTTACTGTTGAGGGTAGTGTACTTGAATCTAACTTTACAGATTAGCTAAGTGATAATAAGTATGTAGTAGAGATTGTCTGGTGCGATTCTGACTTCTCAGCACTTATCTCTGAGACAGAACCTCTTAATTTATTTTTACTTGTATCAACTTCAGAGTAGACTGGTGCCATTTGTTTATTTTTAAATACGTGATTTGTTTTTAAAAATTAAAGTACTTGTGACTGCAGAATCTTGTCTTTGGTTTTATTTTTGTTTCAGTTTATAAGTTTTACAGATAATATTTTCAAGTTGGGGTGTTGGTGTTATACTGCTTTGGAATCTAATTTCTAGTTCTTGTTTTGCAGCCGAGGAAGGTGGGGAGAGCCTTTGATAAAAACAGGGTAGCACTACAGTACACTTTAGACAGGTAGTTAAGTCTTGCCTCTGTGACTATTTGGACAGTCCCAAGAGCTACAACCTGAAATCAGAGCTGAGCTCAACTGTGAAGTATCAATACTTGTTAAATTTTACAGATAGTTTTTGTTCACAGAAATAATTTTGACATTTTATACTGCAGTGCCTATCATTAGTAACACGTGGAGTCTCTCTTTCTGAGGGACATGAGGGATTTTTTTTTTTTCCTTCAGACTTCTTTACCATCATCTAGTTAGGATTTGTTTCACTTTACATGCAACTGCAACTATGATCAGTGCAACATAGACCTCAGGAATAGATTCTGAATTTAATAGAAGAATGTAAACAGTACCAGGGAACCGACTGCTCTCCAGTCCTGTGGTTCATGCTGTCAGTAGTAGTAAGTAGTAGGCCAAATAATTCACAATATTGAAAGTAGCATGTTACATGATACTAAAAATACTAAATTTAAGTAAGGGTAGTTGAATTCTGAGCTAACCTTAGAAAAACAAAACTTTTTGATAATTTGCTGAAGCATGATATACTTCTTAAAATGACAAATGGTTAAAACAAACTTTTGCCTTTGATTGACATTTATGGTGTCTCTTAGGTCAGAGTGCCCTAGAGCCTGAATTGAGGGTCGAGTTTAGAAAAAGTATAATGGTGTGTTGATCATGAAAAATGGGACAGATTTAAATGAGGATAGTTTTGTATACACCACCTGATTAAGAGCATTCATGATCAGAATGTATCTGCAAAATTGTCATGTGAACTGTATCTGGTAATTGTTAACATATTTTGTTTCTATGGCGAATAACAAATTCTAGATCTTCACACTAAGAAAATAGAAGTTATTAATGTACTCCCATTTAAGCAATTTTAATAATGTAAGCTGAACACACTGAATTAGGCATGCCTCTTAATTTTTAAGAAACAACTTTAAGTAGAAATCCTCAGTTCCCTGCCCAAAAATGACTTAGCTCAATTTTAGAAAGTTATTTCTTATTATTGTAGTACGATTGAAAAATAACTCCAGATTATAATGTATTGAAGGATTTGACTGAGTGTTAGATGTTTAGGGATTTAATGTTTGAATGGGTACACTGTAATACATTGTAACTTGTTAATTCAAAAAATAACTTTGTTAAATAGGCTTCATGCCCAGGGTGGAGCCCAACATGGAGCTTAAACTCATGACCCTGATGAGATCAAGAGCTGAGCTGATGTCAAGGGTCACCCAGGCCCCCTAGAAGTAATTTTCCAAATAAAAATCAATAGGCTGTCAGCTCCAAAATGAGATATATGAATCCCTTTGGGGGTTAAAAAAGACAAAAGTTTAAGCAAGTTAGGAGGGCAAATGTTGCATCATTATAATACTTGAACACTTTTATTAAAATTATAATCTTAAATTTGAGATCTTTGAAGTTAGGGAACGTTCAAATACTGAGTTTAGTGCCACAGCTTCACCTTTAATTGAAAACCTCACTTTTCCAAGATGTCAGTACTATTGATGTTGTTATTAAAATTGATTTATGTTGGTTAAAATCAGAGCTTTACATTAAATTATAATTTCCTTTATGGATACTTACCCTTTAGGAAAGGCATTCGGGAAATACTGGTTTTAAAGTAATGATAAATTGGAGCTACCTGGTTCCTGTTGTGTATAACGTTTTCAGTGGGATATTTAGGATGTTATGGCTCCGTTATGAGTGGAGAGTTAATCTTTCTACTCCTGGTACCTAGTCTGGTTTTAGCAGGATAGGTGACGTCATTGACATGTTAACGATATCGCATTGATACTACCTTACATAGCCACCTTTGACACTGTTAGAAATAGGGTCTAGCCTTTACAATCCAACACCTTGTTTAGTAGGGTTTTCTCTCACCAGAGAAAATGGTCTCATACACCTGCTTTTCTCTTTTAAAACTGCCACTTTTCATTATTGGTCCTGTATGCAATATTATTAAACCCCAGTTAAGGACCATTTATAAAGTGGACAGGTTTTTGTTTTTAATTAGAGGAAAATTTGGAAATATATATCTCTGATAGGAAAAGTAAGCACTACCTTTTCAAGACTTAAGAGTCTCATTTTCCTATTTTATAAAAAAAATTTAAATGATCAACTTAAAAGTTTCTCACTTTTTGAAAGAAACCAAGAATCTTTTTTTCCTTTAAAATTTTATAAACTAAGAGCTTTTAGTCCTTGTAATTTTTTTTTTTAAGATTTTATTTATTCATAGAGAGGCAGAGACACAGGGAGAGGGAGAAGCAAGCTCCATGCAGGGAGCCGGATGTGGGACTTGATCCCCGGTCTCCAGGATCACACCCCAGGCTGCAGGCGGCGCCAAACCGCTGCGCCACCAGGGCTGCCCTAGTCCTTGTAATTTGTAGCTATAAAATTAATCTAGATTTCTCCCTTCTGTCTTGGAAGTGAAGAAAAATATGTGAAGTCTCAATTACAGTAGGAGCAAAGTTTAATTTTTGCAAACAAATTTTATAATTAGAAAAGAATTCGAATTTGAGGGTCTTTTTTTTTTTTTCATTAAGTGGCAAAAAGTCTATGTAAAACCCAAGGTAATTGAGAAGGAGTAGTCAAATTTAGTTTCCATCCTGACAAGATTTATTTAATTTTTTAAGTGATTTTTAAGTAAACTTTACACCCACCATGGGGCTTGAAATTAGGATCCCAAGATTAAGTCACGTACTCTACTGACTGAGCCAGCCAAGTGCCACTCCCTACCAAGATATTTTTGAGTAGAAGTTTCTAAGCTGAGGTTCTAAGGATTACATGGAAATAATCCTGGAAGTAGTGAATTACCACAATATGTGTATAAAATTTTGTGATGATGTATTTTTCTAGGAGAAAAGTTCACATTTTTCATCCGTTTCTCAAAACATTGGTAATGAGATAGAGAAGAAAGCTCAAAGTTAAGCACTACTTACTCTCCTAGAAATTTCAAATGAACTTACTTTGGTTTTGTCAGTATAATTACGTAGACTTATCATTAGGAGAAGGACAATTGAAAACTAATAGGCAACTCATAAAGAGACTGAGTACTCTTAACTGCAAAAGGAACCTCTTGAAAACTATAGTTTCTAGGTGCCTAAAGAGCTCTTACTTCAGTGTACTATTTGATATGTAAAATTTTGGATTGGTACCATTTGTACTTCCATTTCATTTTCTTATAAAACAAAAGTAATAAAAACAGGCTTACTATCTAATCATGTTTTGTGGATACTTTGTGGTCTCTAATGTATTTTGTCCTCAACTACCATTTCTTTGTCTTAATCAACAGTACTTAATTAAAAGGACTATCTAAATGTAGGGTAGCTTAAGTTTTGTAAACGGTAATAACCTGTGTTTACATGACTATAAATTTGTGGCTAGATTGAATATGAAATCAACACTCCTAAAAACAACATTTTAGTTTTCTATTTTGCATTTTACAATCTCATGGTGTATGGTAGTGGTAAAGTTAAACAGATGAAAGATACATGTGTCTATGTACATACGTAGCTAATGACAAGAGTTCTGTTTGTATACAGTAAGATGTGGAATCTGACTCTGATTTAATTTTCCTGAAAAGTTAGGGGTATTTGTTATCAGCAGTTGGTAAAGACAGTAAGTTTAAAGCAGTAGATAGCTTTTTAAAAGGAGCAGTAATACCATGGAATGAATGATGGTATAGTTGTAATTCTGCTGTTTAAGATAACCAAGGAGGGAATGAGAATTTTATTTTGTAATTTGGGAACAAAGTGAATTGTGAATTCCCAAGTGAAAAGGTGTTATGAAAATATGAAATACTTCTAAAGACAGGGATTTTAGAGTATGTCTTTTACTTCTTAAAGTAAACTTTTGAATCCCTACGGTGTGATTTACATTAGTATTTTATAATACCCTTTTTGTAAGAATATATCAATTTATTGGGAAATCAATGAGAAATGATTCAAATGTTTTCAATAAGTTGCTAGAACTACGTTCAGTTACTTCAAGCTTCAGCACATTTATGAATTATGGCAAGTCTTTCAAGTTTATGTTACTTAAAACCTATGATTATAGGTAGTGATTTTGAGCAATTATGTTCTAGCATTTTTAAACATGGAGACCCAACTTTGTTCTTTTAAATATATATGAAATGAATTTCAACTACCAGCATCCCGGTCGTAGGTAGATGAAAACAAAAACATGTTGCAGTTAAATCTATATAACCCATTATTTGAGCTGTAGCTGTGATGAATGGGGTATAATCAGTTCTTCAAAAGAAATAACTTCAATTATTTGATGTTACGGAAGTTATCTTTGAAAAGTTCGTTCGGCTTCAGTTATACATGGTGACATAGTTTGCTGAATTTTGTGATTGATTATTAAAGTAAATCATTTTGTTTGAATTTATTTCAGTATAGCAAATTCTTGCTGAAGAAATAGGACACGGCCTTGGAATGAATCCAGAGGCAAAGATAATGTGAGGTTTAAAACATCCCCATGGATGGGCAGACAGCCTCTTCTCTGCTGTCCTGCCTGCTGCTGCTTTGCAGTATATTCAATAAACTTCTATCTTCTTTAAAAATAAATAAAACATCTGTGGATGACTTAATACAGTTTCAAATCTTGGTATATACTGAGATGAATTATTTTCATAATTGTGGAATCACAAGTAGCAGTTGTGTATTTTTTTTTTTTTTTAAGATTTTATTTATTCATGAGACACACAGAGAGAGGCAAAGACATAGGGAGAGGGAGAAGCAGACTCCCTGCGGGGAGTCCTATGTGTGACTTGATCCCAAGACCCCAGGATCACGACCTGAGCCAAAGGCAGATGCTCAACCACTGAGCCACCCAGGTGTCCCAGCAGTTGTATATTCTCTGAGAAAATGTAGTTTGCTTTTTATGGCCTTTGACAAATCACTTAACCTTACTGAGTGAACTTCAGTTTCTTAACATGTCTTCCATCTTCTGACCCTACTCTGAAATAGCTCCAAGGAGTGAATAAGGCAGGGTATGTAAAAATGGTGTATAGGTGACTTTTGTTATTACCAAATGCTAATTGATTGTTTAGAATGGCTTTTTTTTTTTTTTTTTTTAGAATGGCCTTTTTCTTGGTTCTGAAAAACTATATTTACATCATCCCTTGTATTTGTGTTGGATGTGTTCTTTTTCCTCGTAGAATTGTATATGGTTGTGAAAATGTGTCCTTAAATTTAGGTAATAATTGGGAAAATCAATCTAAGACTCAAGTTTTCATCCAAGTTCTGACAGTTGAGTGTGTGCATACATGCTCCCTCTCACCTGGGTTTTCTTAACTGCAAAATGAAGTTAAGGCTATGATAATTTCCTGTTGTAATGAGCATATTTTGTTGCCAATAAATTTGTTTCCAGATTTACTTTATGTGACTATAGAATAGTCATTCAATCTTGAATTAGTTAATGATTTCATTTGCGTATTATATAAACATAATTTAAACAGAAATAAAGGTAGTCTGGGTGCATAGATAATTGGTTTTGGTTTAGTCTAGGAAGGTTCACAGGTTCTAAAGTATTTAAAGAATATAAATGGGTACTGTAGTCACAATGCTTTTATTGTTATGAGAATTTGAAATTGCAGCCAGAATGGTTTTGTAGTGATGGTTGCAAATTTGTGTTTTACTGTAATGTAATGGAGGCTGAAGGGAAACAGAATATAAATATGGCTGTTTCGAAGTCTAAAGCAAGAATTTGATCATTATTCTAATTGATAATGGAGATATTTGAGGTGTGTTGTGCAAAGACTGAGAAAACGGAGATAAATCCATTTTCATTCACTTCGGTAGCAAATACTTGTGCATTTGCTTGGAGGCAAGGACCTGTGGATATAACACTGAACAAACAGGGTTCCTCTTTTAATGGATCTTAGATTCTAGAATATAGGCTCTATTGGGGCAGGAACTTTTATCTAGCTTTATTTAAGTGTTCTTGGCACCCAAAATAGTGCCTGGTATGTAGTAAGTGTTCAATATTTGTTTAATTGAATGAAGTCTGATGGGAAAACAAACCAAAACAAAAAACCCAGAAGGCAAATAAAAGTAAAAAAATACAACTCTTATGTGGCAGTGGAACAAGATAATTTCAGGTAAAGGAGGAAGGTTCTCTTTGTATAGATGGTTAAGAAACATTGGATCTGAAACTTGAATGGTGGGAATGAGCCAACCCTGTGAAGATCTGATGAAGAACATTCCAAGGAGACCCATAGATGCAGAGAGCCTGAGGTAGGAATAGAAGGCCAATATGATAAGGATGATAAGGGCAAAATGAAAAAAGAACAGGGTGGTATGAGATGAGGACTGGGAATAGTCAGGGGTCCCTATCTGGTAAGGCATTATAAGCTACTACAGGAAGTTTGGATTGTTTTGAAATGAAGTCAGCCATTATAGAAGGAGACAGAAGAAGTGACATGTTAAGAATTGTGTCTTTTTGATATTATTTTTGCCAGCATGTGGGAGAATGAGCCATATTGGCAAGAATGAATTGACTCTGACTGGGGTGGTGGTAGTGGAGATGAAGAGAAATGGATGGATTTGAGGCATGTTTTAAAGGTAGAACCAGCAAAACTTGCTGGTGAATCTGAATGTACTAGATAGAGAGAAAGAATCAAGGATTAACTCTTGATTTTTCTTGAGCACCTGGATAGATAAATGATTGGGCCACTTACTAAGATAGGGATAATTGGAGGAGGAAGATATAGAAAGAATTGGGTGTGTTTGGTTTGAAGTGCTTCTTGTCCATATTTAACTAGATATGTAAGAGAATGTAGTGTGTTTAGAGCAGTCTGTACTAGAACTGTAAAATTTAGAAGTCATGGGTTGGTGCTGTAAACTTGAAAGTCTTTGGGAGATAGATGGTTTTAATTTTTAAAAATTTTTAGATTTCATTTATTTACTCATGAGAAATACAAGCAGAAGGAGAAGCAGGCTCCCTGTGGGGAGCCCAATGCAGGATTCGACCCCAGGACCCTGGGATCATTACCTGAGCCAAAGGCAGATACTCACCCACTGAGCCACCCAGGTCCCCCTGGTAGCTGGTTTTTAAAGCTGTGCCTTGGGGCTCAGCTAGAGGAGTAGCTGATAGAGAAGTAGGAAGAAAACAAGACTCAAAGTGTCTCAAAAAAGGACATTGGATAACTATGTCCACTGAAGATGAGTAAGGGAAAAGTGATTGATTAGATGTGTGCTATTGGCCTATATTATTATAATGGGAAGGAAAGCCCAGTGAAAATGGAAGAAACAAAGGAGTCATAGCAAGTAGAGACAGCTTTTTGTAATGGTTCTGCTATGAAAAGAAGCAGAAAAAAATAGGACAGTGGCAGGAGTAGGCTGGGGGGATCAACAAATGACCTCTTTTAAAAATGAATTACAATGGGGTGCCTGGGTGGTTCAGTTGGTTAAGTGTCTGACTCTTGATTTCAACTCAGGTCATGATCTCTCAGGATCAAGAGATCAAGTTCCACATCAGGCTCCAGAGTCTGCTCGAGATTCTCTCTCCCCTCCTCCTTCTGCCCCTCCTCATGCATGCACGTGTGTTCTCCCTTTCTTTCTCTCTAAAGTAAATTAATTAATTTTTAAAAATTGAGTCACAGATTTCCTGCAGACACAAAGGAAGGGTAGGACAAAAAAAAAAACCAAGGGAACCAACGCCAGTCCTCAGTTTCTCCCGTCTCTACATAGAGAGTTTCCAGGCTGCAAGCATAGGTAGGGGAGATCCCAAATAGACTCTGACAGCTTCTTTGAGTTGAAGAGAGAAAATTCAGTTTGGAGAGGCTGAAATGACTTCAGGGCAGGATATCAGACATGCACAGAGCTCTAGAGATGCTTTTGGTGTGGCTAAAGACTGATCTCAGAGGTTGGGATTAAAAGCATTTGAAATGAAATAAGAAGAACGGTTCTGGGAGCTCACAGAGGGCTAGGAATATGTTGTGTCATCACTAGCCATAGCAGAAAGACATCCTGAAACACGGGGTATCAGATCAAAAGTTCTCAAAAGAGTTACTTCCTTAGTAGTAGGTCCCAATTAGAGTTGAAGACTGTTCTGGATACAGCCTAACAAAGATGAAACACCATTCTCAAAAGGATCAGACTCATTTCAAGTAACTTCATTGTGTCCCAGAATAAAGCCCAAGAATGTTCAAAGGAATACTAAAAGGTCCTACAATATAAAACTTAATGTTTGACATCCAATTAAAAAATTACCAGGCATGCAAAGAAGCTGGAAAATACAACCACCAACTAAGGAAAAAAAAATAAACAGAAAAGGACCAGGCAACAGAATCAGTAGACAAAAATGTTAAAATAGTTATTAGACTTAGTGTAGAGGTTGGAATGATGTTGTTAAAAGGATAAAATAATCCTATCCCCTCATCTGCTTAGCACTTTGTTTTTAAAAACTATTTCCTTCAAACTGTCTCTCCTGGATCAATTTCACAGAGGGAGTTCCTCACTAATTAGACCAGAGATACTTCTTCCTCTTTAAAAGTAAGAAGGCAGATATGGGAGGGGAAATGCAGATGGATTGTTAGAATTGGCAGTGGGAGAATGAGGTAATTTATTCTACGATTCTGTTTTCTCTGTGAGGTATGAAGTGAGGTCATCACCTCAGAGTGAGGGAGGGGACCTTAAGAGACACAAAGGTATGTGTGGGGAAGCTAACTTACTAGAAAATGATATAATTGAAGGACTAGCTGAGGGCTCAATGTTTGTATCATTTAAAGTGAGACCAGTCAGCTCACTTGAGCAGTTGAATGTAAGCATTAACCTTGGGTTCAAGCACCAAGTAGGAATACCATAGGAGTTTTTCTAGGTTTAAGATTTGCCCAGCAAGTAACAGAGGAAGAAGAGAGGCGTAAGAGCATGAAAAGTTGTGAGGTAGATTATCATGATAGACCATGGAATCTAGACTGGGTAGGCAGGGAAGGAAGGGGAAGTGGTAGGAGTCATTGAAATAAAAGGCTCTGTGGGAGGGAAGTACTAGAATAGGTGAAACTAAGGGGAGGGTGGTGGTTAAAAAGTGAGATGCTTGATTTTAGATGTCAGGTGGTGGCACAGTTACCAGTGAAGGCAAGAGCTAGATTATAATCACAGGAGTGGTGGCTGAGGTGGGATGGAGGAAAAGATGAATGGGGGTGAGAAGGTCATGATGGCAGAAGTGTATTAGTAGTTGAGAGGAAGACTGGGAGCTCTGTGACTTAACCAAGAGAGTGTGTATGTCAGTTTTGGGAAGTGTGATGGTATGAATTTCTCAGGGGTTATGATTTTTGGAAGGATAGCAAAGTAGGAATAGTATGAGATTGGCAGTGGGAAACAAGGAAGATGAATAGTTAACGCACCCATAATTATGTAGGACATGGGAAAATAAACAGCTTCTGCTTGAAAGGGCTTAAAAGGGCTACAGGGAGTACTATTTCTGGAAGACACTGCCAGGCTTCAGTTAGGACAAGAAGCTGAGGGAACAATGAAAGAAGTTGAAACTTGTATGAAGAGTTTACTGATAAATCTCTATGCTAGAGAACAGAGCAGAAGAGTTTAGGAAGGCAGAGAAGGGTGGAAGGTTGGGTCATATTGGGTAATACTGAGGTCAGAAGCCAGGGAATGCTGTTAAATCTTGGGCTCTGTTGGTAAAGAGAGGTTTATCAGGCTAACTTCAGATGCACAAACTGTTCAAGATACCTTCCTAGTTGATAATCTGAACTGTATGAAACCATTCCTGCAGCTAAATATGGTGTGATAGCCTGAAAGAAGGGCATCCCCAGTAGGTAGAAACTGGCTGCCTGATGAATTCCAAGGAGTATCTATCACTCCTGCAGTTAGATACAGGCATAACTCAGAGAAATTGTAGGTTCAGTTTCAGACCATTACATTAAGTAAATACTACAATAAGACCAGTCAGATGAATATTTTGGTTTTCCAGAGCATTTAAAAGTTACGTTTACAGTATACATATATATGTATTATATATATACAGTATATATATATATTCTGTATACAGTATATATATATTCTGTTTAGAATTTTTGTAGGGGTTGTTACCATTTTGGAAATAACTTCATCAACATCATTTGTGGTATTTGAGTCAACAGACATAAAGCATAAAGTTCTTTTTATACTGTTACATTCACAATGATTCTTTGTAGACATGTAGCATCTGTGATTGCTTTTTTGTCTCCTAAGTACATAAGCATTTACATGTTGAAATATATATTGTAATTACTTTCCTTTTATTTCTCCTTTGTTTTGCAATTAGGGTTTTGGTTTGAATATTTTAAAAATCTGTAAGGCAGAATAGTGAAGGAATTTGAAAAGAAGGAGCATTGAGTCTGATAGGGTTGAAAACATCAACTCAACTTGGCTCAAAACATGAACTACAGAATTGAGCTTTAGTTAAAGTTCTGGTTATGCAATTAACCCTAAGTCTGGTATAATTGAGATCTTCTTATGTTATTTTTTAGCATGATGCCTTACATATAGTAAGTGCTCAGATCTTTTAACTTATTTATTTTACTTTCATTTTTAGTCCTTGAAGGATAGAATGTGTTCTTTAGATTGTTTTTAAAAAATTTCAACAAATTTCCATTATAGCAAATGTTTTTTGTTATGGAGTATTTTGATAGTACCAATTTTGATACACATATGGTTGTGTATAATAGGATGTGAAATACTAAGCAGAGTATCAAAGAATGTAGCCTTAAGTAGACAAGTATGTCAACTAAGTGGATTGTCTTTTCAACTTAAACACGTTTGGTTTCCTAGTGGATGCTATGATGTATAAAATACATTTCGAAGAATTCATCAGGTGAAAAAAGTTTTCTGCACTTTTTAACAGGTCTTGTACACTTCAGTGATTTTTAGTTTTTAAGGCTGTTCCTTCACATAAATCTACACATTCGAATGTGAGAATTCCTTGTAGAAGGATAGGATGCTCTTGTATTCCTAAAGTTTGATAATTGCTTCTTAATTGGTCTCCTTACTCTGGTTTTCAAGTTTATAACCACCTCTCAAAGTTGTCAGGACGATCTTTTTAAAATTTGAATCTGGTTGTCACTTTGATATCTAAAATCCATAAGTTGTTCGTTTTTCTGATAGAATAAAGTACAAAACTTAATGGGGTTTCTTGGGCCCTGGTCATCTGACCTCTATTATCCAGTTTTTTCCTTTTCCTCTCCTTAAATTCTGTATTATTTATTTATTGTTGCATAATAAATCACTCCTACACTTAGCAGCTTAAAATGGCAAACACTTATTATCTTACCCGTTTTTCTGAGGGTTAGGAATCTAAGCAGCTTCTGACTGATCCTGGCCTAGGGTCTTTTATAATGTCCCAGTAAAGCTCTTGGCTAGGACTGCAGTCTTCTAAAGGCATGACTGAGTCTGGAGAATTTCACTTCCAAGCTCCCTCACATAGTTGTTAGCAAACCTCAATTCCTTAAGTGGAGGCCTTTGTTCATGAACTTCTCCATTGCTGTCTCATTGTCCTCACAATATAGCAGCAGGTTTACCTCGAAGGCAGTGACCCAAAAGAAAAAGATCACAAATGAGAGAGCATGAAAGAAACAGTCTTTTATGACTTAAATTTGGAAGTTATACATGGTCATTTCTGTGATATGCTATTTATTGGTCATACAAACCAAGTCTGGTAAATGTAGGAGGGACCACACAAGGCTGTGGATGCCAGGAGATGGGGAATCATTGGAGGCTGGATACACAGTAGCCACATGCAGAATACTCTGACTCTCTTTCAAAGCCCCCACAGGTCTCATCCCATTTATAGTATCAGCTCATAGTCCAGAATCTCATCCAAATTGGTTTCAGATACGTTGATGCTTCTCAGATGTAGTTACTTAAGTACAACTTCTCTAATTTCTCTCAACCTGTTAAGCTAAAGAGAATTATCTGCCCGCTCCCTCTTCTACAGGATATACAATACTGGGTAAGGCTTAGGATAATCCTGTAAAGCATTCCCCATTCAAAGCAGGAGGCAGAAGGTGAGGGGTGGTAGGCATAATTTGGAGTTCCCCGTCCAAAGCGTTTTTGAAATCCAGCCATATAAATTATGGTAGTTCCTTGGTTGAAAGTCAGTTCCTGAGTATAATTTACACAAAGCTCTCAGCTTTGCCCTTTGGGCATTTGGTTCTGCCCTCTACTCACCCTTTCTTTTTCCTGAAAGGTAAAAAACGTGTTTGTTACGGAGTTTTCTTAGCTTGTTTCCTGCCAACATTTGGGACTCTGAAGACCTTTTTTCATTTTGTATTGTCTCTTGTCTCTTTTAGTTCAAGCTGACAGTGTTTCAGAATATGTAATTCTTTTAAAAACTTTGTGGGTGTTCTATGTATGTTATTGGGGTCTATTTCATTAGTTGAATACCACACCCATAGGGATCTTTAGGATAAACCTTTTACTACCATGAAAGGCTACTGAGAGACCACACCCTTAAGCCTCTAAAAAAACAAACAAACAAACAAACCTTATTGTCTGAGAGAATCTGAAGTGAATGATTCTCTTTACCAGGTCTTTTGTCCGGCACAGTCTGATCTTTCTTAGATTTTAACAAAAGATTGTATAGTCCCTCCTTCCATTTAGTTTTAGACAGTGTTTTTCTGTTAGTGCTCTGGATTTGATCTTGGCTCGGAGTCCATTTTTAAATTTTAGTGTTTGCGTCCCGGAGAGACTGCACATTTTCAAAACCATCAACTCGGGGCTCTTCTTTAACATTTCTTCATTTAATTTAGTTTTTGTCACTTTTTGACTGCATAAAGCAGAAAAAACAAGGCAGCGCTTTCAGCTCTTGGTTTAAAATCTCCATAGCTGGGGAATCCCTGGGTGGCTCAGCGGTTTAACCCCTGCCTTCGGCCCAGGGCGTGATCCTGGAGTCCCGGGATGGAGTCCCACATCGGGCTTCCTGCATGGAGCCTGCGTCTCCCTCTGCCTGTGTCTCTGCCTCTCTCTCTCTCTCTCTCTCTCTCTCTCTCTCTCTCTGTCTCTGTCTCTCAGGAATAAATAAATAAAATCTTTTAAAAAAAAATCTCCATAGCTAAATCACCCAGTTGATTAGGTAAATTTTCTACTTTTCACGTAACTAACGGTAACAGTGTTACCAAACTTTCTGCCCCTTCCTCTGACATCTGCCTTTTTTTCTGCCCTCATCCATCCAACACCATGAAGCCTTTATTAACAGTTTCTTCACTAATACTGTCCTTGAAGGTCATGGTCTAGTTCCAAAGCCATTCCCACATTTTAGATTTTTGTTACACAGTAAGGACTCCGTACCAACATGTGTGGTGATTATCTATGGCTACGTAACTGCTTATTCAAACCCTGGCAGCTTAAAGCAAACAATCTGATCTACCTTTTCTCGGGATCAGGAATCTGGGAGTAGCTTTATTGGGTGATTCTGGCTCAGTGTCTGCAGAATGCTGTTCAGGATTGCAGTCATCACAACTGGGAAGTTTGCTTCCTGGCTTATGTTGGCTGGAGTCTTCTGTTCCTCATCACATGTGCCTCTCCATTTACTGCCTGTTTGTCCTAACAACCTGACATCTGGCTTCCCATTAGCAAATGATGCAATAGAAAGAGTGGTTCACAGAAGCTGCATCTTTTATAACCTAGTCTTAGAAGTGCTATATACCTTCAGGCACCTGTGTGGCTCAGTAGTTGAGCATCTGCCTTTGGCTGAGGGTGTGATCCCAGGGTCCAAAGATTGAGCCCAGCATTGGGCTCTCCATGGGGAGCCTGCTTCTCCCTCTGCCTGTGTCTCTGCCTCTCTCTGTGGGTCTTTCACGAATAAATAAAATCTTTTTTTTTTTAAGTGCTATACCTTTCATTTCTGCTGTATGCTACCACAAGCCCTCTGCTCAATAAACTGAACTACATATTGTACTTAATGTTCTCTCAGTTGCTCACCTCTGCCTTTGTTTACACTGTCCCTCTTCTTTTCCATGGATTCACTCAACAAACTCCTGTTTGCTATCAACTTTTATGAAGCCTTTCTTGACGTGCCTTCTTAAGCCTTGTCATACAAAACCTGAACTTCTAGAAAATAAATTAATGTGTTTGATTATTTCTTATTCTGAAACCCCTTTGAAAGCAGAAACGGAGTTGTATCTTTTAATATTGTTCTGGCACAAACGTTTCTTAATGTGTAAGGGTTCTGAGAAAATCTAGGTATTTGATGATTTTTTGGTGTGTTCTAAAATGGTAATTAGAAACCTATTTTAACTGCCTTTGAGCTTTTGGAGTGAGGCTAATGAAGTAGAGTTTAAGCTATAATTTTTGCAAGATTAGGAAGGACATGAGACATTCTAATAATTATGCCAGAATTTTAAGCCAGAGAAAATGCTATGACCTTGCCAAAAGTATGTTTTGTAAAGCATGGCACTGAAAAGTGCTTAATTTATATTATATTGATTTATCAACTATTTGTAAACTTACACTTACAAAGTATAATGATAAATATTATGGGGTCTATAGACATGTCATTTCTTTCAAGGGGTTTGTAATTCATATGATAAACTGTAATCTAAGGTAGTCTTTTCAAGTCCTTGTAAAGATCAGAAATATCTATTTTTACTTTGAGTAGTTTATCACTCAGAATCTAATAAAACTGTGGGAACTAACTTCTAATATTAAGTTCCTGAAAAGTCCTCTTTCTTCCCCTATTTGAAGTAAATCTAAGTAAAATCATTTAAGATCAAAATCAGTCATTTTACTCTAATTTAGGTGTTTACATTGAAATGCCTTTTCTCTGATCTCAAAATGTTTTTGAAAACCAAGATTTTGGTTGCAAGTATCACTTTATTCCCTTTGAAGTTTCCTTTTCCTCTACCATAGTGACATCTTGAACTGTATTTGAGAATTCTGTATGAATTTTTTGCCTTTGGTGAGTTTTTCTTTTGCAGTGCAATTCCAATAAAATAAGAGCATATCATAGAACCAGCTACACACAAATATATTCTTTTGTCTTGAGTTTTTCTGTGCACTATCTGAAAACATCTATTGAATACCTTTTTTTCTTTTTCTTTTTCTTTTTTTTTTTTGTCTGAACTTTTGTGATTTTTGTAAAATAGACTTTGGAAATTCTTCCTAACCCTTGTAGTGATGAAACATTTTCTTTGGAACAGAGTAAAGAAATGCTTCATAGGATTAACATTTTCCATGGTCTTTACATTTTTAGGATTTGATTTTTTTCATATAAAATTTTTCAGTTGAACCTCAATTCTTGTTCATATCTAGAATTCTTATTTCTTAAGGACTTGTAATATTTTTTATCAGTAGGAAGAAACCAATTAAGTAACTATAATGTCCCTTTATTTCCACATAGCTACCTTAAATCCTGCCTGGAATAAATCTTAAGTTTGAATAAAAAGCATCTGTAATTTGTCAGAGTTTTCACTAAATACCCTGCCTTATCAGTAGGGAAATAATGAAATATAATCTAATGTTTACTTTATGAAGTGGCATGAAACAAGATGACCACTCTTTTCATAGTATGTGTACATCTTCTAACCATATTGCTGGGGCCGGTTGGAGAGGCATCTTTATGATACAGGTATGTTACCCATAACATCTTGGTGTTATGCTGTCCTTTCACTCAGTTTAATGCATTCAGATTTACTGTGAATTACAGTGGAGAAATTAGAGAATCAGGGTGAAAGTTCAGATAGGCTAGCAAGAGCTTACAGTACCCTGAATAAAAAATTCTTAGGTAGTTCACATGTTATCTCCATTGCCACTTCCTTAATTCAAAGTACTGTCATCTCTTGCTAAGATTTTAGTACCTTCCTAACAAGTCTTCCCAAGACTGCAATTACTGCCTTCCCCAGTATTAACAAAACCAATGGTTCTTTGCAAACTGAAATCTTGTTGTGTTACTTCCTGCTGAAAACCTATAAAGAGTTCCCATTGCTCTTAAAGTGGCTTATATATTAGGCCTTTATGTAATCTGGCCCCTGCCTTCTTTTAGTTCCTTGAAAGCTTTCCAGGTCCCTCCATCCACAGGATCATTTTTCATTTATTGCCATGTACTGATTCATTATTTCTCTACAAGTTGGTTTAGTAATCTCCCATAGATCCCTCAAATCTCAGATCCAGGTCACTTCCTGAGGTATCCATACACTGGGATAGATCTGTTACATGCTCCCATAATATATCTTTTTTTAGAAATAAGTTATAAACTTCCATTTCATTTATGTGATTATTTGACTAACCTTTACTATATGACTCTTAGCTCCCAAGTACCTTTAGCAGCAGAACTTTTAATGCCTTCATTTTTTGTTGAATGAAAGGCTGGGTTGGCCTATTGTTAATTTATATGTTTCTAATTCAGTTTGTCCCAGAGTTGTGTTTAGAGATGAAGAGCATGAATCCCATTGTAATTTAGAATTACATGAGGGTAATGTTTCCAACAGATTTTTCTAACATATGGTTACTATGTGATTAGACAAGTCCTAACTACTAGACCTCACTTTTGTCATTTGTAGGAGGAACTGGAACTAGATGATGTATAAGCTTGCTCTCAGATGTTCGGTGATATTCATGGTTTCCCTTAATCATCAGGACAAAGACTGATTTTTAAGATTTTTATTTATTAGAGTGCACACATGTGCACAAGTGAGGGGAGGGTCACACATAAAGGGAAACCCTACACAGAGGGTAGCATGAAACTCTACACAGGGCTTGATCCCAGGACCCTGAGATCATGACCTGAGCCAAATTCAGATGCAACCAACTGAGCTACCCAGGCGACCCCAAAGATTGACTTCTAACTTCCTTGTCCATTGGGTTGATTTGGAGGTTCTATTCTCTGTTACCCCACTCTAGGATTCAGCTGACAGAGCAGCCTCTATTCTGAACTTACCTGGACACTGTAATAGAGAACTCTGTAAGATTTCTTACCTTGTACCAGTTACTCAGATGCTCTGGCCAGAAATTATATGCCACCTAGGCTCACAGCTAATTGCCCAGAATAAGCCACACCCTTCCACCTACCCATGAAGGAACCAGGAAGTACAATCCTACCATATGATCAAAAGGCAAAGAAAAAAAAAATATTTGGCAAACAACATCAATGTCAGATCTGCCCTTCTAGTCAACCAAAGATTTGAATTGCTGTCTTTACCACAAAACATATTCTTCTCCCTAGTGAACCCAGCCCTAAAGTCCCAGCATCAAGATAGAAGTATTAGGATCAGGTGAAACACATAATTCTCTACATTGGTTTGGATGTGTTTCCTCTTGGTCTGGAGATCTGTGAATGAAAACACTATCTGTATCATCACCTGCTACCCTCCTACTGCTGCTATACTATACACACACACCATATACTCAGAATAACAGAGCCTTGATAACCGCAATAAACATTCCCATTTGGATAATGGAAAGTTGAGGAAAACATAGCACTCTCTCTCTAATCCACAGCAACTCAGAAATTCTACCAGGCTGACTTTAAAAGGGTCCCCTTCCCCTGGATTTGGGGAATATTCTTGTTTAGGTACTAAATCTTCTCTCCTTGAAGGTCTCCCCAGTCATTGTTTTGAGATTCTTAGCATTCTTTCATTCTCTGTCGTCTTCCTTGGCGTCATCTGAGGTAGGTATTAGAAAATATGCCCTTTTGGGAGCTAATGTAAGTGTATTTTTAAATCACATTTTAATCTGGACTTTCGGTTTTTGTCAGCACAACTTTATAGGCTTCTAATAGGTTTCCATTCAGTTCCATATGCCAGTAGCCTGTATTCATAGTCTTTATCAGATGTCAGTCTCCTAATTGCTAGGAGCATAAACCTATTAACTTTTGCAGGAAAAGCTACACTCTTAATGTCTTCTTTTTCCTGTGAGCATTTTGTTCAATTGAAAACATTAACATAGTTTTGATTGGGTCTCTGCTTTCAAGACTCTAATCCATCCAAATATTTTATTGTAAGTATCATGGCCCTACTGTGAGTTAAACCTTACCCTCAAGGTTGATTACTCTTTCTCGTTGTTAGCCAAGGCCTTCTTGATTTGACACATGGCTTGGGTTGAGAAGGATTCTTCAAATACTACAAGTCCCTGAATGTTTGGACTCTTCCTTTTCATTCCTGCTTACTAATAGTTTTAAATATTTGTTTTTTATAATACCAAACAACCAACACACCATTTAATGTCGTTTTTTAAACTCTTCTAGAGCTGCAGGTTTGTACATATTTGTGCATAACCAAGTATTTTGTACTGCCTGATATGCATTACCAGCCTTCCACTGTCGGAGAAGTTTCCTTGCTGCTTGGCCCCCAGACTAATGGCATATATTTTAGCCTTGGTGTCACATTAGTATCCCACTTCTGAACCAATTTATATCATTCGGAATCAACTAGGTTATGATGTGATAACAAACAACCCTAAACATTTTTTTTCTTGTTTTATGTAACGTTTTTTATGGATCAGACAGGGAACCAGGCAGATGTAACAATCAACGTCTCAAGTATGATGGCAGGTAGAAGGAGATTTCAAATCTTTCACCAGCAGTTAAATACTCTGGCCTAGAAATAAGTCACTTTGACTCACAACTCATTGACCAGGGGTAGTCACCTAGCGCCACCAGCCACGGGAGAGCCAGAAAGTGCAGTATTATTGTGTGTCTGAAAAGCAGCCAGGAATAATTTGATGAACAGAACTGAAGGCTGTTACACTTTCCGTATTTATCTTTGTGTATTGGAGAAAGAGAATGAAGAAAGGGGGATATTTGAGGACATTTGTGTAGATAGATAAAAAGTATATCTTTAGAGGTGCCCGGGTGGTTCAGTCAGTTGACCAAGGACTTGATTTCAACTCTGGTTCATGATCTCAGGGTTCTGGAATCAAGCCCCAGGTTGCATTCCTGGTTCAGCAGGGAGGGGGATCTGCTTGAGATTCTCTTTCTCCCTCTGCCCCTCCCCCCTGCTCATTCTTTCTAAAATAAATAAATTTTTTTTAAGCATACCTTCAGTAAACTATGTTTTATGTCTCCTGAACGTAAGGTTTTTAACACATCCTTCACTCCATTTAAATAGTAAGTTTTGCATTCTGACCATAGTTTGGTCAGACTATAAATATCTCACTAGGATGTTTATTTAGGTTGTCATCATCAGTTTGAAATAAACATAAATTCCTAATTACATACAGGTGTCTCAACACCAGCCCTCTGCTACCATTTATTACTGGAAAATTAATTTGCCTTTATGGAGTTTAAAAAAAATGAGCGTCTGCCACAGTTTACTTCTTTAAATGAGATCATGGAAGTATATTATTTATTCTCTGTTTAGGTATAGAAAAATGAGCCGTTCATTCTGACCAAATTTAATGCAGTTCCTGAGATGATACAAACTTTTTAGCATGATTTAATACTTGTAGGAAACTTGTCTTCAATGTTGACTGGAAGCTTTATTTAGTTATTTCATCACTTTCTGCTATGAAATAAGAGAATTTGTGTTATGTTTCTATGAGCCTAAATAAAGACCTTTGCAAGAAAGAATATAATTTCCTTTCTCTTAGGTCTATAAATACCAACTAGAGATAATAATTTAAATGTGTTAGGATTAAGTCTAAAAGTGTTATACATACATTTCAAGTTTTACAACTTTTTGCACTTCTTCCTCAAAAGTTCCATATTTTTCTCTCATTTCCATAGGAAAGAGGAAACTGGATTTATTTTAGGTAGTATTAAATTAGTTATAAGATGTTCCAGTGAGTTAACTCCTATCCATTGTGGTATAAAGTTTATGGTAAAAATAATCTTTGAAATGATTTACTGCCATTAATTTTGTTCTGTCCTCAGAAAGCTGGGAGGACAGGGCTTCCTTATAACTGCAGTGCGTGGGTTTTTTTTTTTTTTTCCTTTTGTACTTTAAAGTGTGTAGAGAGACCTCATTTTTCCATAAAAGCTGTGAAAGTGTGTATAGTCACTCTAGTATGGTGCCTGAATTTGTCATTTAAAGTTCTATAGTGAGTGAGATTTGACTGTCTTCAGAGGTTAGGATTGCTTTAACAGTGACAGTCTGCCAATAAAAATTAATTGGAGATTTAAAATGTCCTCATTTGGGGCACTGAGGTGGCTCAGTTGGTTAAGTGTCAGATTCTTGATCTCAGCTCAGGTCAGTTCTCCATCTCAGGGTCATGAGCTCAAAGCCTGGCATTGGGCTGGCTCCATGCTGGGCTTGGAGCCTACTAAAATAAAATAGAATAAAATAAAATAAAGTATCCTCATTTATAGGATTAGTAGGAGAAAGGATGTCATTTAAGAAAACATAAGGTAAATGTAGACTTAGTCTTACTAATTTTTTGATCCAAATATAGCTACAGTAAAACAATTCCTATTAATATAGGTTATAATCTTTTGAAATTTGCTATTTTAATAATAATACACCACCACTTTATAAGTAGTGGTGTAATAATAATTTCACTTCTCATTGCAACCTTTATAAATTAGGCAGCATTTTCCTGCCCTTTACTAATAAGGAATAAAGGTAAAGTTGGTGTCATTATGTTATAAAAAGCTAACAAGTGTGCTGGGTATGTACTAAGAGGTTAGCTGCATTTCTTATCTCATTTTATCTTTATAATAGCAATTACCTCGTTTTACTAATAAGAAAATTTAAGGTCAGAGAAGTTAAGTTATAATTAGTAAGTGACAGAATTGGGATTCCAATCTAGGTTTCTGACATCAAAAATGTGTGCTTTTAGATAGTATACTTTGTATATCTCTTCCTATTTGATAAAGAGTATTCTAATATAAAATAAAAATTAGAAATTTTATTTCCATGCAATATATTTTATAATTTGTAAGAAGATATAATTTGTGGCACAAAATACCATTAAATTAGAATAATTTGAAATTATGAAGTATATTTTCATCTACCACTGTATTAAATAAAGGGGGAGTGAGTTTGAGTAAGTGAAGGAAACATAATTTAAACAAGAATGTTTTGAGTCTATGGGAGCTCTTCTTATTTTTTAGCCACTAAAGAAGACAGAACTTCAGAAATTATACTGGGAGTTTTGTGGTTTTGGTGGAACCAAGGGACTTGGTGTTAGTGAAGGAAGAAAATTTTGTGTAATTAGTTTTAGTGTATCACGAGCTATGATTTCTTCCTATATTAGTCATGTTACAACGTTTTCCACAGTTACCTTAAACATGCACAAATCTTTTATATATATATTCATATATATATATATTTTTAAGATTTATTTGAGAGACAGCATGAGTAGGGGGCAGGACAGAGAGGGAGAGGGAGAACCAGGCTCCCCACTGAGCAGGAAGATGGACGTGGGTCTGTATCTCAGGACCCTGAGATCATGACCAGAGCTGAAGGCAGAAGCTTATCTGACTAGCCACCCACCCAGGTGCCCCCTGAAAGTTTATATTTTAGTGGTTAAACAAAATACAACAGTGTAACAGCTGTCTCGATTGCTACATCCTAGCTACATTGCTACATTGACTAGCAGGGAATCAATCAATAGATCAATCTGTTATTTTTTTTTTCAATCTGTTATTTTTGATGGAAGAACAGACAATCACCAAATTTAGTCTAACTTGAGATTGTTTGAATCTTAGATTAGTATATAGATCCTTATCTCTCTAGGGTGGTTAATATTTAGTATCCTCTTGACTTCTTTTATGGCAAATTATGTAATTGTACCTAAATAAAATACTTTATTTTTTTAAATAAAATACTTTAAAGCCCAAACTGATTTCTTCCTAATTTCCTTTTTTTTTTTTAAGGATTTTATTTATTTATTCATGAGAGACCCAAAGAGGCAGAGACCCAGGCAGAGAGAGAAGCAGGCTCCCTGCAAGGAGCCCAATGTGGGACTCGATCTTGGATCCCAGGATCACACCCTGAGCCGAACGAAGGCAGACGCTCAACCACTGAGCCACCCAGGCATCCCTTCTAATTTGCTTTTAATTCAAATTTAATTATCTTCTTAGAGGGAAACCCCTATTTATTTCTGTAAAAGGATTATTTGTTTCCACTTTTGGTAAATGTGGTGTCAAAGATATAATAGCAAAGTGTTGGAAGTCCAGGGGGAGAAGTACAAATTTTCATGTATTTCTACTGTCTGTCCAGCAAGATAAAACAGTACTTACAAAAAGGAAACATACTTTACCCATTACTGTAGACCTCTATACACGTAAAGATAATATATTAACGATTAAGAGTGGTTAACACCGGAAACATGCACCTGATCTTGGTTCTCCCAGGACTTAATCTTCCACAGCTCCATTCTTATCTATGGTACCTGGGAATCACCAGAGTTAAGCTTTTTGAGCACCGATTTAATAAAGCACTCCAAAAAGAATTCTGTAAGAGAAGTTATTAGGAAATTGCTGTTACTTCCTCAGCCTCTCTGATCGTAACTCTCCATGGATCCTTGTAGCCTTGATACTGCTGTACATATTTTCAGCTGTTTAAAGTCTCTTTTCTGTTTCTCTCTTGCTATTGGGTCCTCCCCTGAGTACCAACAAGAACTCAGCCATACATGGGGAAGGCAGGAGACAAAAAGAAGGAATTAAGCCATAGTAGAAAGACCATGGGGGTTCTGGAGTCAGACCTCAATGCAAATTCTACTTCTACCACTTCAGTCAAGTGACTTAATTATACCGAGCTTCACTTTCCCTGTAAAATAGGTATAGTAATATATCTCAAGAATGAAGATGACGTGGGGGCACCTGGATGACTCAGTTGGGTAAGCATCATGATCTCTGGGTCCTGGGATTGAGCCAGCACGTTGAGTTCCCTGCTCAGTGGGGAGTCTGCTTTTTCTCCCTGTACTTCCCCACCCCCTGCTAATGCATGCACGTGCTCAATCTCTCTCAAATAAAGTAAAATTAAAAAAAAAAAAAAGTGAAGTACCTAATATAGGGTCTGAACATAGAGATAAAATTTTACTCAATAAATTTACTTTCAGGACATCTGGGTGGCTCAGCAGTTAGGCGTGTCTGCCTTTGGCTCAGGGCGTGATCCTGGAGTATCAAGATCAAGTCCCACATCAGGCTTCCTGCACGGAGCCTGCTTCTCCCTTTGCCTGCCTCTGTCTCTCTCATGAATAAATAAAATCTTTAAAAAAAATAAACTTCCCTCTGCTCACTGTCATTTTTCACCATGTTTAAATAGTACAGCATGTTTTCATGTTTGTCCATGACCCATCTTCCTGCAACCCAACTGCTGAATCTGCAAAAGTAAAAAGTGTAAATAAGCGTAAAATATTGTTATCAGGAATCTCCAAACTTGGCATAAGGATCAGGTAGTAAGTATTTTAGTCTTCGCATGCCTTACAGTTTATCACAATTACTTGGTTCTGCTGTTGTAGGGCACAAGCAGCATGGACAATATGTAAATGAATGAGTATGGCTATGTTCTGTTAAAACTGTTTACAAAAACAGATGGTAAGCTCAATTTGCCCGCCTCCCCAGGCTATAGTTTGCCAACCACTAATCTGTGTTACTGTCCATAAAAGGGAGTTCTATTGTCAGAGATTTCATAGCCTGAAAACAACCCCAGTTTTAAAAATAAACTCTGAAAAATCTCAATATGAATTGAACAGTGGAGTGGTAAGATTAGGTTTCCCAAAATTGACAGATTCTGTTATTGTAGAAGAGAATGGTTTTTATATATCACGGTTTAACATTATTTTAATGCTTATCATAGTTTTTAGTCCCAAAAATTAAAGGCTTGGTCCCACCAAACATTTAGGTGAATCACACTAACGGTGGTCAACAAATAATTAGGATATGTTTACTTCTGAAGTACTGATTTGAAAAATCATGGTGTGTTTTAGGATGTGTAAAATCTGTAAAGATTCTTCTGTAAAGAAACTGTTCAACGTTGTTTACCCCATCTATCCATTTCCCAAAATTAATCATTGAACTCTTCACCTAACACTTAATGGTATCTCTAGAACTACTATTTAGAAGACAGTATTCTGATAATATCTAGCTTAGATACAGAAATTAAGAGCCAGAAAACTTTCACTGACTTAGGGAGATCAGAGATTGTACAGTTAGTTGGCAGTAATTCTGGGAGTACTTCCATCTCTTCTTGCTATTAGAGAGTCTTTTTTTTCTTCTTTTTACTCTTAGCTTAAAAAAAAAAACTATTTGGAAATAATTTCAAGCTTACAAAAAAGACTGCAAGAAAAAGTAGTATACCCACACATACATTTTGTTAACATTTTGCCCAATTTGCTTTATTGTTTTTTTCACATACTCTTACCATACACAAACACATACACACACATATTTTTCCAAACTGTTTGAGAGTAAGTTGCTTACTTCATGGCATGGCCTACACTATGATGCAGTTTCTGAAGATTATAGAGTCTCTCTCTTTTTTTTTTTTTTTTAATTTTTCAATAGAGGATCCCATTTGAGTTTGTTTTCTCAATTAGATTCAGGTTGTGCACTCCCAGGTAGAAATTTACATAAAGGATGTTGTGGTCTCATTGTATCACATCTGTAGGCACATCATTTATTTGCTCCTGATTGGTAATGTTAGTAGTGTTATTGATCACCCAAAGTATGGGCCAATTTCTCCACTGTATAGTTACTAGTTTTCCCTTGCAACTAATAAACAATCTGTGGGGAATCTACATCCTCTTAAGAATTGATATAGTGAAGTTGTTAAGAGATCATACTAGGGGCACCTGGGTGATTCAGTTGGTTAAGCATCTGCCTTCAGCTCAGGTCATGATCTCTGGGTCCTGGGATTGAGCCGCACATTGGGCTCCCTGCTCAGCAAGGAGTCTGCTCCCTCTCCCCAATCCATGCTCCCTCTCTCTCTCTCTCAAATAAAATCTTAAAAGAGTTCATACTAGAGTCACAGCTGGGTTTGAATCCAGCATTTTATATGAACTTAGGCAAGTTTAGTAATACGTGAAATAAAGATGATAGTTGCCATGCCTTTTTCTACATATGTATATACATATAATACATAAAATATAGTTAAGAGCTTTATTTTTTTTTATTTTAAAGATTTTATTTATTCATGAGAGACACACACAGAGAGAGACAGAGACATAGGCAGAGGGAGAAACAGGCTTCCTGCAGGGAGCCCGATGTGGGACTCAATCCTGGGACCCCAGGATCACACCCTGAACTGAAGGCAGACTCTCAACCACTGAGCCACCCAGGCATCCCTAGTTAAGAGGTTTTAATGAAATAAGATATATGAAACTTGGGCCTGGCATGTAATAAATGCTCAGTATATGTCAGCTATTACTATTTTAGTCCTGGAAAGGTGTATTTAACAGGCATAGTAATAAAGCCTAAAGCTTTATAACCCAGAGTTATAAAGGAATTCATGAAGTCAGTTTTTCCAAATAGTGTTATGTAATAGTTGTAAGAGACTTTTTGAAAAGGGTAGATATCCTAGTAGAATTATAAAGAATACAGAGCCGTTTAGATGGACTTAAAAGACAGGAAACATCCCACATAGGTATTAACTAAAAAGGTCTTTAAATGTCCCTTATGGCTAGAGTGTGAAATTCAGAATAGAAACTGGTTAAGGTATTAGGCAAGAATTAGCTAGAGGTAGATCATGAAGGACCCTGTTTGCCATGCCAAGAAGTTTGAATTTCATTATAAAGGCAGTAGAGAGCCAAGGATGAAATGTGAGAGTGATGGGATCCAACTTTTAGAGAGACCCTGGCAGCTACTGAAAGTAACTAGAGAATAATGTGATACCAAAAGTAAGGAGGCTAGTTGCTGCCTGAACTGAGACGATGGGATTTAAAAAAAAAAAAAAACACTAAATAATTTCTAGACATAAAATGAATGAGAAATCTATAGGATCTGATGGCCTTATTTGGAAATGGAGAAGTCGGAAGCGGGAGCGAGAAGGAAAACTCAAGGCTTCCGGCTTGAATGACTGGATATATGATGGTGCAATTCACTGCAGTAGGTAAAACAGGAGGAAGAACAGATTTGGAGAGTCAGCAGATAGGGATGTTCATGTTACATGAGGTCTGTCTGTAGAACATGTAGTAAGAGGTCTTTATACACGTGCCTAGAATTTAGCAGAAATCTGGGATAGAAATTAGGATTTCAAATCACATCATCAACACACAAATGGCAGTTAAAGCCATGATAATGGATGAAATTACAAGAGTGAGCATATATAAGGGCTAAGGACTAAGTCTTGGCATGGCTTTTGTTTCTGTTAAATAATATAAACATGTTTAGTTTTAAAGAGGTTTTTTTTTTTTTTTTTTTTTTTTTTTTTTTTTTTTAAGATTTTATTCATGAGAGAGAGAGAGAGAGGCAGAGACCCAGGCAGATTGAGAAGCAGGCTTCATGTAGGGAGCCTGATGTGGGACTCCTATCCCAGGACCCCGGGTTCATGACCTAGGCCGATGGCAGGCGCTAAACCACTGGGCCACCCAAGGATCCCATTTTTAAAGAGGTTTAAATTAGATTATTCAAGCTGTTGATTTAGGGTATTAACCCCTCAAAATGGTAAGCACCATTTGTATTTTATTTGACTGCAGAAGTTAAAAGGTATTAAATAATGGCAGATGAGTAGCTCCCCAGGCTATGTTGGGGGTTTAGAAATCATCAGCATAAAGATGATAACCAAAGGTAAGAGCTTCTTGAGACGCCTGGGTGGTTCAGTGGTTGAGTGTCTGCCTTCGGCTCAGGGCATGATCCTGGAGTTCCGGAATCGAGTCCCACATCGGGCTCTCTCCATGGAGCCTGCCTTCTCCCTCTGCCTGTGTCTCTGCCTCTCTCTTTCTGTCTCTCTCATGAATAAATAAATAAAATCATTACAAAGAGAGAGATTCTTGAGCCTTTTAAAACCGAATTTCTAAACTCCAATAAAAAATATAGAAAGAAAGAAAGAAAGAAAGAAAGAAAGAAAGAAAGAAAGAAAGAAAGAAAGAAAGAAAATATATAATTTCTAGGGAAGCATTCCACTTAGATTATCACTTTTTGTGAGAATGGAAAGAAGCTAATTTTAGTCCCTTCCCCTTCACATGCCAGTCATCACATTGGGCATGCAGACTCTTAAGCAGATGCAGCACAATCCAAGTCTAAAGGGATATATAAGGGCTACAAATAAAGGACATGAGAAGGCAAGCATCAAAATTGAACTTAATTTTGCCTTGGATTGCTCTTAGTAACTCTATGTCCTGAATATTTTGTTAAGAAAAGTGCTAAATTGACAAATATTTCACACTAAAGAGAAGTAACAAAACTGGACTGTTTTACCTGTAGTTTAGCAATTTTTTACTGTTTTTTGCTCTGGAAATAAACGTAATTTCAGGGTATTGAGCTTTAAGTGGGAGGAGGGGTAGAGGGTAAAAGTCCATATCTTCCTTCAACTATTTTAACTGATCACCCTGAATATTTTAAACACAAAAGCAAAATGTGTTCAAGCCTTAATTTTTTCTTTGTTTATATGAAGTTTAATCTTAGTTTTATGAATTCTGTTCCAAGCCAGAAGTATTTGTGGACCTTAAATAACTGGCACAAATCACTGGCTCGTTTATTCAGTAAACATTTATGGGATATTTGTATGTGTTAAGCACAATTCTAGACCTGAGGTAAAGGTAAGGAAAAAATAAATTCCTACCTTCATGGATCTTCTATTTTAAGGAGAGAAGACAAGACAGTAAAATAGTAAGTAAATTCAGTAGTCTATAAGGAGGTATAAAGTGCTAGAAAGGAAACAAAGTGTTCTGGGGTTAAGAGAAGGGAAAGATTCCATATTTTTTGCAGTATTATGAAAATTTCAAGTGTATAGTAAAATTTCAAGAATTTGCAGTGACCACCTATATACCTACTTGCTAGATTCTCCTATTAACAGTTTACTCTCCTTACTTTATTTAAACACATCCATCCATCTCTCCATTTTGGGGGGGCATTTCAAAGGAAATTGCAGGCTTCAGTGCATATTTTACTAAATACTCAAGCATGCATGTCCTTAATTACAGTTTAGTATTCACTGTTTTTTCTTTTGAGGTAAAATTTACATGCAAAGGAATACACAAATATTTGGTATATATTAGCTGAATTTTGACAATTCATAAATTTTCATAACCCAACCCTCATCAAGATGTGGAGTATTATTACCCTCATCACTGAAAATTTCTTCATTCCCCTTCTCAATCTTGCCCCCACCCCCCCAGAAACAAGTGCTGTTTAGATTTTTTTTTACCATAGATTAATTTTGTCTTAAAACTTCATGTAAATGGACTCAGAGAACATGTGCTCTTTTACATGAAGCTGTTTTTACTCCCCTCAGTATTTTTGGAATTACTCATATTGTTGCATGTATATTTTTGTTGTGGAATAATATTCCATTGTATTACTCTACCATAGTTTGTTCGTCTGTCCTGTTGATGGATATCTGTGTTGTTTCCACTTTGGGACTATTATGAATAAAACCACATGAATAGTCTTATTCAGGTCTTGTTGTGGGCTTGGGTAAATACCTACCAGGGGGATTGCTGGGCCATGTGAACTATGTATGTTTGGTTTTATGAGATCTGCCCATCGCTTTTTTCTCAGTAACATGATGTATGAGAATTTTAGTTATTCCATATCCTCACCACCATTTGATGTTGTTGGACTCAAGGTTATCTTTCTGGTGGATGTATAGTGGGAGAGCTGGCAAGGTGTTTGCAAAGATGACTTTTGAACAAAGACTTAAAGGTGAGGGAGCAAGCTATTTAAGTTTGGAAAAAAGCAAAGAATCTAGTATGCAAGAGTAAGCCGAGTGAGTGAGGAGATTAGTAAATGATGCCAGAAAGGTAACAAAGAGAAATGCAAATCATGCTGGATCTCTTAAGCAGTTTTAAGAACTTTGGCTTTTATTTTGAATGAGGTAAGAAATAATTGGAAAATTTTAAATGGAATAATAGTATGATTTGACTTGTATATTAACAGGTTGGCTGTTCTGTGATGAACAAAAATAGACTCAGGGAAACCAGTCATAAAGTTATCATGATGAGCCAATCAAGAATTGGGGTGTTTGGATGTAGAAAAACTATGGAGTCCTTGCTGGAGCCATATTCCTGAATAGGCATTGATGTTTTAGTTCTTAGAAATGTCAATGTATGATAGGAGAGAAAGTAATTCAGTTCAGTGCCTTTGTTCAAGTAGCAATGGAGTCTAGCTCTACATGCATAAATAACGGGGAATGGGGATTTAAATTTCTTAAGTGGCTTTTTACAAATTAGTAATCACTTATTTCCCCATCAGGAATTTTATATATTGTTGCTTATAATAAACTTTTTAATTGCATAACCCAAGAGGTTTAATATGGTCTTAATTATATCTAAGTGTTAAGGTTATCATTTGCTTAAATAAAAATTTAATGAATAAGTGAATATAATTTAATCTTTATTTTTTAAAAATCTTTGTTTAGTAATTTGTACAATATAACCTTGAATAGGTCTTTTTGCTTTGCTAATATGCATTAGATATTTTCTTTTTCTTTTTTCACCCATTTTATTTAGACTGATACTTACCATTTTTCTGTAATGATACGAAGTGTTGAGTATCTGTAATAAAGCAAAATACCATACTAGATGCTGAGTAGGTTACAGAGGTAATTGTACTTAGTCTTCATCCTAAAAAAACATTAAAGCCCCCAAATAATACAAGAGAACACATCTTTTAAAGGAAAAAATACAAAGGTTAGTTAAACATAGTGTCTACATTTTGGACATCAGTATATAAACAAATAATTATAACACAGTTTTTCAGTAGGGACTGTAGTACTGTAGAAGCACAAATTGAGCGTGTCTGTTAAGGGGAGAAAGAGGAAAGATAATTTTAAACCAGACTTTGAAGAACAAGCCGGAATTTCCCATGGTGGAGTGGGGGCATGGTGAACAGTAATGTCAGCAGATGTATCCATCCATGTGAGCAAAGGCACAGAGCAAATGTTAAGACACATTCGCAGTACTGTCCTTACAGATAGTTTTTATCTACACAAAGCTAATGTCACTCTCATTTTATCAATAAAAATGGTATTTTCTGATTTCTCAAATATAAGTGAATACCCTGTTCAGAGCCAGTTTAACCCTTTCACATTAGCTACCAATAATGCATTTAACAAGGAGACCATAATAAGGCAATCTGAAAGGGCAACATTTTTTTTCTAGGGGTAAACAAAAATAAAAGAGGAGAGTAAAAAAACAACTATTGGAGAGAAGAGAGGGCAAGATGGGTAAGGGGGGAGGGAAACAAAATAATACAAATAGGTAGCAGAGTGACATTCTGGACTTGGGGTCTGAGGAGGAATCTAAGATTCTTACGTAGGTCTCTGTAAAACCCATGCTCTTTCAGTGTACTAGGCAGGCTGAAGTAACATGAGTGAATACTCCTGGAGCTCAGTGCCGTGATAGCAAGGTTCATAGAGACATGACAGTATGCCTCTAAACCTTGTAAAGATCATTGTTCAGTCTTTTCAGATCCTCTTTTTTATGGCTCTTTTGCTTTTATTTTATTGTGCATATACAAAATATAATTACTTGTAGTGCAAGAAGCTTTTTAAGTTACTTGCTTAATCATAAGTTATAGTTCATCTAATTCAATTTTATGTAAGATCAAATATTAAAGAATTCTTTAGGTTATTTAATTTTATTTACCTTGTTTCCTGTAAAACCAAACTGGAATTTATGCCTCTCTTATTTTTATGAGAAATTGGAATTGTATTTGGTGTTTTGGTGCTTAATATAAATATTCTTTTTAAAAAAAATTTTTTTTATTATTATTTATTTATGATAGTCATATATATAGAGAGAGAGGCAGAGACAAGGCAGAGACAAAGGCAGAGGGAGAAGCAGGCTCCATGCACCGGGAGCCCGACATGGGATTCGATCCCGGGTCTCCAGGATCGCGCCCTGGGCCAAAGGCAGGCACCAAACCGCTGCGCCACCCAGGGATCCCCCTAAATATTCTATAATATAAAGAAATTTTACCTATCTACTGTGTCAAATGTATAAGTAGTCTTCAGTTATCCCCCCCTTTTTAAAACAATCTTTTAACTCCCATTACTGCAGATGTTAGCTTAAATTTCTCTTTGTGCTAGTGAAAATACTGTCCTTGAAATCCTTTTCCTTTTACCATAACACATTGTACTTTTTCTTCATAGCACTTGGCACACCGTGCAAATTATTTTTAGAACTATTTTACTAGTATCTGTTCTCCCTACTAGAGTATAGGCTCTACAGAGTTAGGGGACTGTGTGTGTTTTATTCACAAAATTGTTTTTCCGTGCCAGGCACAGGGTTGGCACTCAATAAACATGGACTAAGTTAATGAATGAATAAACTTAATCCTAGATACTCTGCTCCATATCTGTAGTTTTTGTTCTATACCAGTATTGCCCAAGCTGTGTATTAACAAAAGTTCTCTGTGAAGTATTAATAGATATTTTCTGAGAAAATGATTTTGTAGTCATAGGCTTGGAATGACTATATCCCACTCTTGAACAATCACAATATACATTAATGTGTTCAAAGTTCTCAGAAGTCCTAACGTTTAAAAAAAAAAACAAACAAAAAAAAAACCTGGGATCCCTGGGTGGCGCAGCGGTTTGGCGCCTGCCTTTGGCCCAGGGCGCGATCCTGGAGACCCGGGATCGAATCCCACATCAGGCTCCCGGTGCATGGAACCTGCTTCTCCCTCCGCCTGTGTCTCTGCCTCTCTCTCTCTCTCTCTCTCTCTGTGACTATCATAAATAAATAAAAAATTAAAAAAAAAAAAAAAACCTAAGTTTAGAATCCATCACTCTTTTTTTAAAAAGTTGAAAAACTGTCCAACTCTATTGGACTGTTTGAAGTTATATGAACACAGCTGGCCTACTTAATGCTGCAAGTAGATTTATTCAAAAATTTCAATGACAGATATTCAAGGAGCATCTAACTTTTTATATAATTATAATTTAAAATTGGATTATCTTAGGTATTTATACAAGGCATTCAGTAATTACTGGATTGAATTCAGAACTCATTCTAATTTATTTCGTTTGTTACTTGGCTTCACCATTCTACATCCTTTTACTCAAAGCAAAAATCTCATTTTCACTTATAATTTAATGTTTTTATGTAACTGAATGTTCGGGTTCCTAGAATAGATGTATATAGTTTTGGGTTTTAAAAATAACTTTCTTTACCTGGAAAGCTACAAGTGTATTTTACTCTTGAACTAAACTAACTTATATGGGACAGGTTTTACTGAACCAAATAAAGTATGTCTTCTAGAAAGTATTGGTGTTTTAGAAAATCATTAAGTGAAATCAAATTTTTTAATCAAAAGTATTATAAATACATTGTAGAAAATTTAGAAAATAAAATTACAAAAGAGCATTTCAAAATTGCATCCCTTGGAGACAATCCATTAACTTTTTGGTATATGTACTTTGAAACTTTATGTATAGGGGATCCCTGGGTGGCTCAGTGGTTTAGTGCCTGCCTTTGGCCCAGGGCATGGTCCTGGAGTCCCCGATCGAGTCCCACATCAGACTCCCTGCATGGGGCTTCCTTCTTTCTCTGCCTGTGTCTCTCATGAATAAATTAAAAAAAAAAATCTTAAAAAAAAAAAAACTTTTTGTATATATCTGTACAGCAATGCACAGATATGTACATACACATTCATTTATTCAGCAAATAAACACTATGCTTTGTGTCCAGCACTGTTTTTTAGGGTGGCTATTTAGCAGTGAACAAAATAGACAAAAATCCTTGCTTTCATGCTGTTTAGATTGGGGTGGTGGAGAGAAAGTGGGGAGGAAAGGGTGACAACAGTAAACAAGTAAATGACATGTCAGAGGATGATAAGAGCTATGAAAGAATAAGGCAAGGAAAGGAATAAAAGAATATAGAGAGGATTGATTCGTGTATATGTATGCTCATCTACTTTAAGATTTTTTTATGAATGTGTTTATGTTCAGTTGTGTCCTTTTCCTTTAAAAGAAGATTAATACCAATATCTTGAACATAGAGTTTTCAGGTCTTTTTTACTTAATAAATTGATGGGGTTTTTTCCATATCATTAAATATTATTCTGAACCATTTAAACTGGAATACACATATTCCATTTTATAGAATGTGGTCTATTGTCTATATAACCATCAGGGCAATCTTTTAAAACCTTATAGCCACTCTTGCTCTTAGTAAAAGGACATGACCAGTGACTCTGCATGATCTGGTGCTCATCCCCTGAGCAGATAGCATCTGCTATTCTCCCCTCTCACTCACCCTGCTCCAGCCATACTGGCCTATGTTTGGTCCTGACACACATGGGAGAGAGTAAATAGGAGTATTTAATAAAGTTACACCCCAGTTGTTGGAGAATATTTTTGTAAGACCTAGAAGAACCTAACCATAGATATTGTTTATTATATGTACTTAGGGTCCTTAATAGCCTATTCTTTATCTTTTTATTATAAGAATTTTCTAACTTAAAGAAAACCTTCATAACTATGTTATAAACATAGTTCATGAACTACTCTCAACCTAGATTCCAAAATTAATGTTCTACTATATTTTTTCTTATTCTATTATAATAAAATGTTTTTATAATTGAACCATTTGATGAGAGTATGTTGTACTCATGACACCACCCCTATAAGCCATGTATTAAGGGGAAATCATTTTCTTAACTGTTAAAAATAGGAAATTTTGTGAAATATTTTATAAAACAAAAAACTACAAGTAAGGTTTTTTGTTTTTTTTTTTTTTAAGCAGTAAGTCTTCACTCTGTTATTAATAAAAATTTGAGTCCACAGTTTTGGAAAATGGATAAAACCATAAGGAAAAAATTCTTTCTACAGAACACTTCATACTAAAGAGAATATAAATGGTAACTATTAAGCAAATGGAAGAGCTTTTCTAATAATGAAAGATCTATATTTGCTACCAGATGTTGGATAATTAGTAGATCTCAGGCATTTTATCTTAACCACAATTCCATATGGTAGGTACACATTGTACATTTACAGATAGTAAAACATACTGAGATAAGTATCTTATCTCCTGTCCTAAAGTCCTAGAGCTACTAGGCTATCAAGCCAACATCCAAATCCAGAGCACTCTTGATTACCAAAGTCCATGTTCTTAACCAGCATAATATATTGCCTGTAAAAATCAAAATACTTTAGAGGTCCCACTTCACACCTAGAAAGTAACTTTCTTTATGGTTCATCTAGAAAAATAAATGAGATAGTCAGGAATATTCTGAAAAAGAATTACAAAGGAAGAATTGCATTACTAGATAATAAAATGTAGTATGAGGCTACACTTTAAAAAAAGTTAAATACTGGCATAAGAGCCAGTTTGGGTAGAGTAGGAAAAAAGACTTAGGAATGCTGCCAAGTGCAAGGGGAATTTATTCTATGATATAGGTACATTTTTAATTATTAAAGAGAATAGATTTTACATATGACACTAGGACAAGTGGTTTGCCATTATCTCTCCTTATACAAAGAATAAAAAGATAAACCATATTTTTCACATGTTCACCTACACAAAGAAATGATAATAGATTAATTGTTCTAAATTAGAGACAAAATGCAAATTAAGAATAAGGTGCCTTGCTTTCCCACTCCCTCCTTGAGTTTGACATGTATGTAGGGCAAAGGTCAAAATTTTTTTTTCTTGACATTTGAGGGCATCTGAGAGTAGAAAAAGTATACATGTGACTGACTTCCCAGCTGGAGTTTACAGAAGCATCCTGTGTCAATAGTTAAGGGCCAGTAGATAAAACAACATAGTATACCAAAGTATAAGAGGATACATTTAGCCATTAGGGAGCCTGAATCAAAGATCAGATTGAGTTATAAAAAAGAAAGTATTTGTTTACACCTAGTTTGTGACTATATAATTTATACCTGATAGTAAGTATGACAAAATCACAAATGAAAAGATTAATAAATGTGACTAATAGAACTTTCTTGCATAGACAAGAAGTGCTTCAGGAAAATATTTGGAAAATTTATTACATAGGGCCAATTTCCTTAATATTAAAAAGGAAACAATCTATTTAAGTGTCAAGAAAAAAGTAGCTCTTTTGAAAATGAACAAACAGCAACAACATTTAAGAAAAAATCATTATAAAAGAATTAACCTAAAGTGACAAGATGGATGATTTTAAAATTTAAAAGAGTCAATAAGAAACTACAAGGAGGACACGCCTATGTAGTATATAGTCAGTTAAGCATCCGACTTCTGGTTTTGGCTCAGGGTAATGAGATGGAGCCAGCCTCATGTGGGGCAAGATTCTCCCTCTGCCCCTCCTGCTCGTATGCTTGTTCTCTCTCTTTCTCTCTCTCTCAAATAAATTAATCTTTTTAAAAGAAAAAAAAAGTATTACAAAAAATGGTAGTGTATGTTGTGGGACCTTCATATGCCCTTTGTGGACTTTTTTGTAGTTGTCCTACAGATGCTTCACAAATCCACAAAGATGTGTTGTATATAACAGTACAGGTGTGACTTTTGTAGCATTCAGGGAGAAGAGTAGGCATTCAGGTTGTTTCCAGGAGATTTTTTCCTATCAATTATGTCTGGTTAAGTAAATTATGGTACATCCATATAATGGAATACACTGCAGGTGTCCTAAAAATTGTAGTAGAAGTACAGTGTAGAAAGAGCTCCAGGATGTATCTAGTGAACCAAAGCCCTAGGTATAAAGCTCTATATGTTGCATAGTAGAATTTTGTCTGGCTTTTAAATCCTATTTGAAATTATAATTTTTAAAAATTAAAACAGAGTACTTAGGAGGACTGGAATTTTCTGTTTTCATATCATTGGAATATTTTTTGTCCTTGAATTTGTATTTTATATATTTTACCAAAAATTCTGTGATGATAGGGCTGAGAGAGAACAGATATTTTTATGGCAGCTGGTGGTATCACAAACTGGTAAAAATCTTTGTGTGGTGACTAAACCAAAGCTTATTCGAATAACTGTTACATGCCAGGCATTATACGAAACTTTTTATGCACATTCATCTTACTTAAATCTCCAGCCCTAAAAAGTAGATTTTTTTTCTCATACTGTAGGAAACAGAAAACTACGGTGTCTCTCTAGTAGTTATAGACTCTGAAGCCTGAACTTTCGACCCCTACACTAACTAGGTTCTGGAAATGCTTAAGGGATTATCGAGACAAAAGACTGGATTTGAATGTGTCAGTTTCATCAACTAAAAATGAAGAGGATACTCTCTGCTCTAATTTGAAAAGATTGTATTAGTTGATTTGTATGAAAGTGCTTTCCAGATTCATGAAGTATTCTATGAAAAGATTAGAATTTTTTTATCCATAGCCTGCTTTCTTCATACAAATATAAATATTTAAACTTTTTCTTTGAATCTCATCTGTAAAATAGAAACTTAAAGTAACAGTTTAGGCAGTTTTTTTGAATCTTTTGTATAATTTAATTCAATTTTTATGTAGTACATTTCTTAAATTGAGGAAGTATACAGTGAATCTAACAAAACCTTATTTCTACTTAAAATGTTTTTACTACTAATTGTATTGTTAGCATCCTTTCAAGGGTACAGTCCTTTCAGTTTTAAAACACATGATCAAAAATGTCTGGGATCCCTGGGTGGCGCAGCGGTTTGGCGCCTGCCTTTGGCCCAGGGCGCGATCATGGAGACCCGGGATCGAATCCCACATCAGGCTCCCGGTGCATGGAGCCTGCTTCTCCCTCCGCCTGTGTCTCTGCCTCTCTCTCTCTCTCTCTGTGACTATCATAAATAAATAAAAAAATTAAAAAAAAATTAAAAAAAAATGTCTTCATGAGGCTATACATTGTTTGCTATTTTTAAAATACATAAACTTAACTATTTATTCCTGTTTTAGGAACACCATCTTCAGCGGGCTATTTCAGCACAGCAGGTGTATGGCGAGAAGAGGGATAATATGGTCATACCAGTCCCAGAGGCAGAAAGTAATATTGCCTACTATGAGTCTATATATCCTGGGGAATTTAAGATGCCAAAGCAGCTCATTCACATACAGCGTAAGTAATTACTCTTTTCATGATTATATTTTCTATAGCTATTTTCTGCTTAACTCTTGACATGTTTTTACCTGTTCAAGACCATTTTCGGTATCCATTTTATTGACCAGCATCAGCTAGAGAGTTACCAGAGGAGTCTATTTTCAGCTTTTAAAATGGAGATTTCTGCCTGACAGAAATGATAGCATTTTCATCTTACGCTTTTAAAAACGTTTCATTTCAACATGTGCTCTTAAACTACTTTAGACAAATAGGATAAAGAATATAACTCAGATGTAGAAATGATTTTCTTACTTTTCAGAAATAGTGATATGAGTAGCCTTAAAGAATTTCTTAGTAAAAGTCAGAATCAGCAAACTTTTTAAAAAAGGGTCAGATGGTCAAATAGTATATAACTTAGCCTTTTTGGGTCATTCATTCTGTCACAACTATTCAGCTCTACTGTTGAAAGAAAGGCAGAATCAGCAGTTGACAATATGTAAACGAATGAACATGACTATGTTTCAATAAAACTTTATTGAGAAAAACAGCAACCCATTGTTGGCCCATGGACAACAGTTTGCCAACCTCTGATTTGTGATCCGATCCTACCAACTTTTAGTGTTCTAGGTAGTAACTTATTTCACTTGGTAGTGATGAGTTCTTCATTAGTAATGATCCTTTGATGATGAATAGCTGAGAGCTTGTAAAACTTAGAGAATGCATTTCACTCACTCAATCCCCAAGTAGTTGGCAACTCTAAAACGTAGTTTAAAGTTTACTAAGGTAAAATTGGTACAGCTTTCATTATTGTGTGGTTGACTTTTCTGATTAAGAGGTCTTTCCAGCCACCTGTCTAATCTTTTTTCAGGACCATGTAAATTGATGTTTTTTTTAGGAATTACTGTAAAACTAATGAACTATTTTTTTCATTTAACCTTTTCTTCGTATGATCTAGTTTCTGTCCTAGATTCTAAACATTTATTTTACTATTTATTAAATACAAAAATCCAAAAATAAAGATAGTGTCTGTATTGTCTCTTATCAGTACTGTGCTGGCATTTGATTTTTTTTTTTTAAGATTTTATTTATTTATTCATGAGAGATACAGAAAGAGACATAGGCAGAGGGAGAAGCAGGCTCCATTCAGGAGCCTGACGCGGGACTCAGTCCCAGGTCTCCAGGATCACGCCCTGGGCCAAGGCAGGCGCTGAACCGCTGAGCCACCCAGGGATCCCCAAGGAAGAAAATTTTTTAATCAGGGTACACTTGAAGTGTGTTGTCTCAGGAAGATATGTACATTGGAATATTAATCAAGATAGTCTGCAAATTAGTGTTGGTGTTAGCTGCCACTGAGTTTCTTTTAACTTTTTGTTTTAAATAATTATAAATTCACAGGACAATATATGTGCCTTTGTATACCTCAATCAGGATAACTCAACTGTACCATAATATATATATATATATATATTTAGTTCATAAATATAACAGAATCATGCAGTGTATATCCTTTGTGATTGGCTTTTTTCACTTAGCATTGAAGTTCATCCAACTTGTTTCATATAATATAGATCATTCCTTCTTATTGGTGAGTAGTATTCCTTAATATGTTTATTTAACCATTGACCCAGTGAAACACATTTGAGTAGTTTCCAGGCTTTGATTATTACAGATAAAGCTGCTATGAACATTAATGTGCAGGCTTTTGTGTAAACGTAAGTTTTATATGTCCTGGAATAAATACCTATGAGTGCAGTTGCTGGGTCCGTTTTTAGTTTGACAAGAAATTCTACGGTATTTCCGAGAATACCTATGCTGTGTTACGTTATCTCCCAGCAGTGTATGTGTGACCCAGTTTTTCCTGTATTCAGTATTTGGGGTTAGCACTTTTTTACTTTAAGCATTCTCAGGTATGCAGTGATCTCTTATTATACTTTAAATTTGTATTTCTCTAAATGGCTAATATGTTAAATATCTTTTCATGTGTTTATTTGCCACCTATATATCCTCTGGTGAAGTGATTGTCCTTCTGTTTGCCCATTTTCTAATTAGATTGTTTTTAACATTGAGTTTGAGTATTCTGTTTTATATATTCTAGACCCAAAGTCTTTGTCATATATGTGATGTAGAAATATTTTCTCCCAGTGTACAGTTTGTCTTTTCATTCTCTTTAACAGTCTGTCATACAGCAGAAACTTATAATTCTGATGAGATCCGGTTTAATCAGTTTCCTCTATGGATCATGATTTTGGTATCAACTCTTAAGAACTCTGCCTTTCCTGGGTACAAAAGAGTTTCTCCTGTGTTCTATTCTAGAAGTTTACAGTTTCACATTTAAGTGCATCATCAGTATTTGAGTGTGTGAGGTCAAAGGATTTTTGTTTTTTGGGTTTGGTTTTGTTTTTTACTCCTGGATGTGCAGTTGCCCCAGCATCATTTATTGAAAAAGCCATCCCTCCTCCATTGAGTTGCTTGTTTCTTGGCCAATAATTAATTAGGCATATTGATACGGATCTATTTCTGGGTTCTATATTCTCTTCCCTTGATTTCTGTTCATTCCAAGATGGTACCACTGATTTGATTACTGCAGCTTTTAATAACCCTTAATATCAAGGAGAGTCATTCCTTCTTTATTTTTCTTTTTCAAAATTGTATTGGGTATTCTAAGGCCTTTCCATATAAATATTACAATAAGCTTGTCAGTGTCTACAAAGAAGCTTGCTGTGGGACGCCTGGGTGGCTCAGCTGTTAAGCATCTGCCTTCAGCTCAGGGTGTGATCCTGGAGTTCTGGGGTCGAGTCCCACATCAGGCTCCCTGCATGGAGCCTGCTCCTCCCTCTGCCTATGTCTCTGCCTCTCTCTGTGTGTCTCTCATGAATAAATAAAATATTAAAAAAAAAAAAAGAAACTTGCTGAGATTTTGATACGAATTAGATTAAACCTGTAGATCACTCTAGGGAGAACTGACATCTTTTACTGTGTTGAGTCTTCAGTCCATGACCACAGTATGACTCTGCAGGTATTTAGGTCTTCTTTCATTTCTTCCATTAACACTTTATAATGTTCATCATACACATCCTGTATATATTTCTTTAGGTTTATACCTGTGTTTTATTTTCTTTGGAGCAATTGAAAATGGTATTGCATTTTTTATTTTGGTTTCCAATTGTTCATGGTCAGTGTACAGAAATGCAGGTGAAATTATTTATCTTATACCCTATGGCCCTAACTGAAATTGCTTATTAGTTCTAGGCGTTTGTAGATTCTTTGGGATATTCTACATAGAAAATCATGCAATTAGAGATAACTTTATTTTTCCTTTTCAGTATTTCTGTCTTTAATAATATTAAGTTGTGAGAGCAGACATCCTTTCCTTGTTCTTGATGTTAGAAGGAAATAATTAATAATAATTAAGTCTTTCACCATTAAGTATTATATCCCCTGTAAGGTTTTTTTTTTTCACATATATGAAATTGTCATGTATGTGATTTGGAAATCTTTTTTCCTAGGGTATAGTGCCTTTTCATCCTCTTAACCAACTCTTTCACAGAGCAAAAGCTTTTTGCTGAGATCCAGTTTATCAGTTTTCTTCTTATGGATCGTGATTTTTATTCTTAGCATACTGAGAGTTTTTATCATGAATCAGTATTCAATTTTGTCAGATGGCTTTTTCTACATCGATGGGTAGCATGATGTGATTTTTTTTCTTCTTTAGCCTGTTGATAGGATAAGCTATTATATTGGTTGATTTTCAGATATTGAACCAATTTCACATACCACCTGACTAGTATAATATTTTTAAATGTTTTGTTGGAGAAGATTTTAATTGTGGAGTTTTGCATCTAGGTTCACGAGAAATAGTTTGGCTGTGTGTGTGTGTGTGTGTGTGTTTGTGCACACGTTTGTGTGTTCTGTCTTATTTGGCTTTGGTATCAGAGCTATAGTGACTTCATAAAACAGGTTGGAAAGTGTTCTTACTCTGTTTTCTGGAAAAAAATGTATAAGATTTCTGTTAATTCTTTAAAATTTGATATTGGCTTTTAATATACTACAATAAATAAAAAATAAGAGTATAAATTTCTGCAAAGTTAAAATAGAATTTTGACTGCTAGGTGGTCTAATAAATCACTTATGACAGGGCAGCCCGGGTGGCTCAGCAGTTTAGCGCCTCCTTCAGCCCAGGGGCTGATCCTGGAGACCTGGGATCGAGTCCCACGTTGGGCTCCCTGCATGGAGCCTGCTTCTCCCTCTGCCTGTGTCTCTGCCTCTCTCTCTCTCTCTCATGAATAAATAAAATCTTTTTTAAAAATTCGCTTATGACATAAATGACTGATTCATTTTAGTTCCCTTAATTTCTATTTTGTGAAGCTCTTAAGCTAATAATGTTATGCAAACTCTTCTTGAGAGTTTTTAAGGTGATAACTAGTATTCTCTAAGAAAGGAATGGTCAGACACGTTTGAGAATAATTCCACATTTTACTCTCCTACCTACCGCCAGAGTCATATGCATATTATATTTATAGGCTCTGAGAATCTTGTGGTTTAAAAAAAAAAAGCAAGCTTATTTTTAATCTAGCATTTTCCAATTGTATTTATTACATGTTCTCTGTTAACATTTAATTGAACATTAGTTTGGAAAAGTTCAACTCTATCCTTACTTCAGCTGACTTGGAGAAGATATCATAATTTTCTTTATTTTATCCAATCAGAGCTCGAAGGAAGAAACCCATATCCCCTTCTTTAGGTACTTTCTAAGCTATTTCACTGAGTTCTTGACACTCAGCATTTACTGATCCAAAGGATCTCTATTTTGCTGGTGGTCCATAAGGCTTCTAGATTATTACAGGTAGGATTTCTTTCTTGTTTATACTGGGAGAAAGGACAGAACAGTTCTGACCAGAAGAGATGGAAACAATTCTCTCTTCTCCTTCCTTTTGCACTTGGGTCTCAAGGCTCTCCTATTAAACCTGAAAGGAAACCTTTTTTTAAAGGGTAATCTTGATGTACATTTACATATGTATAGATGCCTGTGTGTGGAGGTACAGATAGATATATTGTAGCTCTGCCTACTGGAAGAGCCAAAAAGCAAGATTATTCAGTAGTAATGAGCATACCTAGCACCTTTCTCTAATCCACTCTACATTAAATAAGACCAAGAATCTGTGGAGAAATGGCTGATTCCAGGGCTGTGGCAGGGTAGGTGCAAGATGAACCTGGAACCTCTTACTATGCCAGAAATTAACCATTAAAAAAATGACAGGAGCATATCACAATGACACAAGAATTTCTCCACTGGCTGGTTCTGGGACAATTTAAGCAGGGGAATAATTTAACGTAATAATGAATAAAGCAGTGAAAAATGTAGGAATTCATGAGTACATACTGATAATAAAAAATCATGAAGGGTAGCCTCTTGCTTTTAATAGTATAAAGCCAAAAGCTGAGTGGTACAATGTGAGGAGAGTACTGGAGTTGGAAGAAAATTTTTGTAATTATTGTTACCAAGACTGAATTATGTAAGAATCATCAATGTGTTCTCAATATAAGAGGAAATTTTGATGAGGATCAGGATATTTGTATGATCTTAAGCTCTCCCTACCAAGTGTTTATTAGTTACAAGAGAGGGGGAAAAATAAACAATAGTTATACTGTGGAACAGTTGGGTAATTTCTTGACTGGTGATAATAATTTTCATCACTTATGAGGAACAGATGAACATTATGTGCCTCTAGATGTGATACCCTGCGAAGGACTAAGAAAGTTGAGTATGCAGTATGCCATCTAAGAGTATGTAGTCTAATCATAATAGGAATAATAATAATAATAATAATAATAATAATAAATATTCTGTGGAGAGTTCTGTATTCTCCAAAAACATCAATGTCTTTTAAAAGACAAAGGCTGGGGGATCCCTGGGTGGCGCAGTGGTTTGGCGCTTGCCTTTGGCCCAGGGCGCGATCCTGGAGACCCGGGATCGAATCCCACGTCAGGCTCCCGGTGCATGGAGCCTGTTTCTCCCTCTGCCTGTGTCTCTGCCTCTCTCTCTGTCTCTCTGTGACTATCATAAATAAAAAAAAAACAAAAACAAAAACACAAAGGCTGTGGAAATGTTCTAGATTAAAGGAGGCCAAAGAGACAATAACAAAAATAGTACCTGATCCTAGACTGGTCTCATGCTGGAGGGGATAAATATTACAAATTATTGGATCAGCTGAGAAAATTGGAATGTAGGCTGGCGATTAAATTGTTGTATGAGTGTAAATTTATGAAGTTGGTGACTGTAATGTGATTATATAAAAGAGTCTAAGGAAATACACTCTGAAATATTTAGCAGTAGGGAACCGTTATGAATGTAATTTACCCTTTAGTGCCTCAAAAAATATACTGAGTGTACATAGAGATATAAAATAGAGAATACATTCAAATGATAACAATAAAATTTAACAGTAGGTGAATCTGGGTATAGGATATGTGGGTGTTCCAGGTACATTTTTTTTTTTTTTGAGATTTTATTTATTTATGTGAGAGAGAAACCAAGAATGCGAGAGAGAAAGAGCGCAAGCAGAAGCACAGGGGAAGGACAGAGGGTGAGGGAGAAGCAGGCTCCATGCTGAGCAAGGAGCCTGATGTGGGGCTTGATCCTAGGACCTCCGGATTATGATCTGAGCTGAAAGCAGACACGCAACCGACTGAGCCACTTAGGCATCCCTACCTATACTAGTCTCATTTTGCAATTTTTTATAAGTGTGAATTTGTAAAAAAAAAAAAAAAAAAAAGGAGGAGGAGGAGGAGGAGGGTTGTTTGTTTTTAATAGATCCTTATAGAACTTACTTTTTAAGGTACCTCTCAGAATACTCTTATCCCTGATTCTGAAAGATTACATTTCCTCCTTCCCTTTGCCTAGTTACACATTCACTTACAACACACAGTCTTCCCCCATTATTCTTCTGGTGCTACTTTCTTAAATATAAAATCTATAGCATCATCCACAGAATTTTATCAAAAAGAATTCTATATGTGTGATTTCAAATCTTTCAAATGAGGGAATCTCCAGTCATTCTCCTCAATTACTTTCTAGAAGTGACTCTACTCTCTCTGCTTATGAATATAAAGAAGTTGAAGACTTTGATCATCTAGTTAGCCAGTGGTAGCTTTGTCTTAGGTAAATAATAGTAATAATAGTAAATATCACCATTAACAACAGTATTTTCTGCTGCTCAGAATTTGTTTCAGGAACTTTTGCAAGTAGATATTACTAATCATTGAGGGTTAATGCTTGAGTTGAAACCCACTTACATTCCTGGGCTGACAGATTTCTCCTTGCCTTGGATAGGGTGCCTCCTTTTCAATCGGATTACATTCTGTTTGTTTCCAATCCACAATTTGTGCCATTTCAGGGCCCAAATATCCTTTTACTAGTGGTGTTACAGACATAACACACTTAGTCTGAGCTTCTATGGTATTTGTTACTTAAATATTGATATACATTTCATCTCTATCATTTGACTCTAAGCATAAGGGCAAGGACTGGTTTGTACTACTTTGTATCTTCTTTAAAAAGTAATCAATTTAGGGATGCCTGGGTGGCTCAGCGGTTGAGTGTGTGCCATCAGCTCAGGGCCTGATCCCAGGTTCAGGGATTGAGTCCCATATTGGGCTTCCTGTGAGGAGCCTGCTTCTCCCTCTGTCTATGTCTATGCCTCTCTCTCTCTCTCTCATGAATAAATAAATAAAATATTTAAAAAATAATAATTTATATGTATGTACTATTGTATTCTTTTAGCTTGGATTTATTTTCTATCACATTTTCTCCTCCATCTATGTATTTTGTTTAACCATTTGTATATCTGGGTTTATCCCTACCAAGATATTTTAAAAGGAATTAGCCTCTATAATATGGCTCCTATTTTTTAAACAGTTATTGGCTAGCTGGGTCTCATTTTAATTGACAGAACTTAATTACAAGATGTAATCCATTTGCCTATTTCTCTGTAGACCCTGTTTTCTATTTAGAACACATTAGATGGCCCAAAAATTTTTGAAAATACACCTATTTCTAGGACCATATCTATGTTACATCTTTATCAGCTGTAGTTGAGCTGTCATTTGGAAGCGGTAGGTCAGGCTGAAGCTAAATTCACTTTAATCATTGGCTCTGGTTTTTTGGTCGAATGAGATCCTAAAGTGAATTTTTACATGTTAGCATCTTAGGGCTTTAATATTTTTATGTCTAAAGAAGATTTGTTTCTCATATTTTAAAGATGTTATATGTGTTTGCACGACCTGTAAAAGGAAAGCTGCTTGCAGAGGCAAGAGCAGTCAGCCCCACAGGTACTTGTTTAACTTTCATAGAAAAGACACTGAGGTCCATAGCACGAGAATCTTCCTTTTCAGTCTTGATTGCCTTCCCTGATATGTTGGATGTGACTCGTCATTCATGGTATAATATATGTCAAATATATTTTGGTAATGCAAAAGTAAGGTGATACTAGGTGAACTTGTTTCGTTTTTGTGAAGATTTAAATATTGTAAGCGTGATTGGATCTGAAAATTTTTATAGTGGGACATGCCAAAGTCCTATATAGGTAAGACCCTAAAAATATATATAATATACCCTTAAGGAGTAGAACAATGCTAGTTGATCCCTGATTTGGCTTTCTGGATTATCAGGATTGCCACTCTTTAATAGACCTTTCAATGATGATGGAAATATTTTATAATCTGTGCTTTCTGGTACAGTATATACACATGTAGCTGTTTAATGCTTGAAATGTGGCTAATTAATTATGGCTAAGGTACTAAATTTTTAATTTAATTTAAAGTGGCTAGTGGTTATCCTAATGAACAATGAAGATATGGAATGTTTTGGTTAGGGACCCAAACAAACAAGTGTTTTAATCTATTTCAGGATCGCCAAAAGCCCTGTTTACAAAACAGTAACAAACAGAAATAGATCATGGAAAGTCATTGGAGAGAGAGCCTTATGGTTGAAACATGGGTGCAGAGATATTAACATATGGAGGTTTTTATGAAGGAATCTAAATATTTTAATTAGGAATGTTACAGAAGTGTAATACAGATCAAAATTGTAAATGGGCAGTGATATAGTAGGTTCAATTCTACAGCTATTTATTAGATTCCTATGGGCCAGATGCTATCTATGTTAAACTTGAAGCAAGGAGGGCAGGTTTGGGACAGCCAAAGGGCCCCCTCTTATTCCTACCACACTAATGGGTGGCTACATAGTTTTTCAGCGGTTTTTCCCACTTTACTAGAGGCAGTATCCGAATGCCTTTCAGTAGAGTACTGCAAATAGAGTTGGCATACAAAATGAACATGTTTACTGTCTCTGCAGAGATAATTAAGTCACAATGCCTCCTCTCAAGGAGATCAGGAGATCAGTCATATTCTAATACTTATCAAGTAGATTATAAAGTATGTGTAGAAAATAGGACAAAAGAAGGGCATTGATCTAGAACAGGAATTTTTAACCTTGGTGCCACAGCTTTTAGAGATACAAATTGCTTGTAATTTATGCAGAATGTTTTATGTTCACACAGTTTGTTTTTCTGGGAGAGGGTTCATAGCATCAAAAAAAGATAAAAGTGACAAGGAACCATTTACTAGTTGGGAGCAGTCAGGAAGGAATTCCACAGGACTTGATAATCAGGTTGGGTTTTGAAAAGCTAAATAGTTGTTTGCAGTCACTTGCTAGGTGGAGGCAGACAACAGCTAATATAAAGGCCTGAAGACATAAAATAGTATGCTGTATGAAATATGTGAAATTTGAGGAGCACCTGACTGGCTCAGTCGGTAGAGCACATGACTCTTGATCTCAGGGTTTTGAGTTCAAGCCCCATGTTGGGTATAGAGATTAGTTTAAAAAAAAGAAAAGAAGTGTATGAAATTTGATACTGCTACATCATAAAGTGCTGATGAGACTAGAGAGATGAGGTCAGAAGGCCTCATACAGTCGTAAGGATTTGGATTCTGAGGTGATGGGAAATTAAGAAGTATTAAGCAAGGGAAGAGTGTGAGACATTTTGATATCAAGCTACTTAATATTTTACTAATATTGTTAGTCTGGTTTAATTTTGATACGTAATTGAATGACATTTGATAATACGGTGTAGAGCAGTGGTTCCTGGCCCCCTTTCAAATCTTAACAAATATAAGAGATACATCACATTTCTGTCACGATGATTGTCATGAGGAAACGAGCCGCCTCAGCAGAAGTGCACTCATTGAGTGATAGCTGTTACTGTTTTTGGCAGTGGCTTCTAACACTTCTGCTTTAAATACCATTCCCTAAGCATTTGGTAAAGTACTTACATAATCTATTAAGTAGGATTTAAATATTCTAGAAACAATCTTAAAGACCTTATCCTTTTCTATTATATCAAACCATATGAAATTGCTGATACTTTATCTTTTTTATCTATAAGATTTTCATATAGTCCAATACATTTCATAATCTCTTTATGTTCTTAATGGGCTTCTAGTTTGTTTTTGAGATGGGGGAAGGGAGTCCCATCCATTGTCCCTTTTTTTTTTTTTTTTTTTTTTTTTGGTAAAGATTTTATTTATTTATTCATGAGAAACACACAGAGAGGCAGAGACACACACAGGCAGAGGGAGAAGCAGGCTCGATACAGGGAGCCTGATGTGGGACTTGATCACGGGACTCCAGGATCACGCCCTGGGCAGAAGACAGACGCTAAACAGCTGAGCCACCCAGGGATCCCCACATCCATTGTCCTTTATGACTTATGTGTTTGTCAATAATAATAGTAACTTTAAATGTGGGAAGCCATAAATTTCTGATTTCTTTAGAAAATCTAGATTTTGTTTTTATCCAGACATCTGTTGAGAGGTTTTTGTCAGTGGTTTCACATAGTAAATGATTGCTTATGGTTTCTTCTGTCAGCTTTTAGTTTGGATGCTGAGCAGCCTGATTATGATTTGGATTCTGAAGATGAAGTATTTGTGAATAAACTGAAAAAGAAAATGGACATCTGCCCATTGCAATTTGAGGAGATGATTGACCGTCTAGAAAAAGGCAGTGGTCAGCAGGTATAACTTCATTGTATATACCTATGTATGTATAGAAACAGGATAATGTTGGAGTGAGGGTAAGTGATCAGACTGTGGAATTAACAAGCATGAATTCATATCTCATCTCTGCCCAGTACTAATCTGTATAATTTTGAGCAATATGTTAAAAAAACAACAGCAAAAAAGCCTCTGTGCCTGTTTCCCCTTCTGTAAAATAGAGATGATAAACATAATAAGATTATATTGTGTATAAAGCATCAATGATGGACATGTATAAAGCACTCGACATTTGCTGTTATTAATATTGTTATTGTCATTAAAGTTAGAAGTACTTTTGGACCTTATATATATCTATTATATGAAAATGACATAATGATTTTACATTTAGCCAGTCAGTCTGCAGGAAGCCAAGCTACTGCTAAAAGAAGATGATGAATTAATTAGAGAAGTTTATGAATACTGGATTAAAAAGAGAAAAAACTGTCGGGGGCCATCTCTTATCCCATCAGTAAAACAAGAAAAGCGTGATGGTTCCAGCACAAATGATCCTTATGTGGCTTTTAGAAGGCGTACTGAAAAAATGCAGACTCGAAAAGTAAGTGAATTTGAAAAAAAAAAAATTGTAATTTTTTTATAAAAGAAAAATTATTTATATTTATGAATATCTCTGCATCTGAAGGCTGTGTCTTAATTTGTGTTTTAATAGACTTTCTGTACAAAGTAATAAAAAAATACTAATTTAAAATGTATCAACCTTAGGATTCATTACACAGCTATTAATGATATGTTTTAATGTTAAACTATTTAAAAATCATATATACCATTGATTTCCTGGTAATCCATATTCCCTTTCAGTGCCTTTAAATTCTAACCAGCCCTTCAAATAATATGTATTCTTATATATCAATAGCTATGTTCAGAATGCCACTAGTTGGAAATTTTATTGACATTAAAAAAGCAACTTCATATTTTCAGAATCGCAAAAATGATGAAGCCTCTTATGAAAAAATGCTTAAACTGCGTCGAGATCTCAGTCGGGCTGTTACTATTCTAGAGATGATAAAAAGAAGAGAAAAGAGTAAAAGGGAGCTATTGCACTTAACACTGGAAATTATGGAAAAGAGGTAAAGTATACTTTAATAGGGTCGGCAGTATCATACCGTTAGTATTATGTGTATTATAGTATGATTCCTAATCAATTAACCCTAGAAATACCATCCTTTAATAATAAGTAGAGATTATTAAATGTGTGATATGATATACTTTGCATAATTTTACATCTGTTCCTCTCTTTATTTTCTTTAAAAGTGACTGGGCTCGGTAAAATTAAAATATGCCAGGTATAATCTTATTCTTTTGTCCTTGTTTGAGTTTGAGTGCAGTGTTGGGAGGGAGAGAATATTTGTCAGTTATAAAGTTTTTCATTTACTCACCAGATGGTACTGTTTAAAAAAAAAAAAACAAAAAAACACCTACTGGATTTTTTAACAGAAGTATAAAGAAGGGAGGGGAAGAGGCCCATAATTTTAACACTCAACGATTTGGCACAAGATACACAATGAAAACTTCAAGCCTCACTTCCCTATTTCCTAGTCAGTATCTCCAAAGAAAACCACTATTAAATTTCTCATAATTCATCTAAGGAAAATTAGTTTTATATAGTACAGGCAATTCAAATTAGCAGAAAGTTCTTCACCATTTTAGGCATTAATTTCAATATCTCCACCAAATCTTTCACCAAAATTGGTAAGTTAAAATTTGAACCTTTGTTTTTTTTCCCCACAGTTATCTATTTATGGTGCAAAGGTAAAGCCATAAGCCAAAAAATAACAGAAGAAACCAAAGGAATCATGTAATCTTCATTTTAAATTAGCATTCAGCAAGTAATCAAAGTTTAATATTGCCTTCAGTCTACTCAGTGTCTATAATCGTATCTCAGGCTTTAATAGTCCTAAATATTTACAGAACTAACTTTAATTTTTGCAGCTTTCTTTTCTATAATTTCAGGTATAATTTGGGTGACTATAATGGAGAGATCGTGTCTGAGGTTATGGCCCAGAGACAGCCAATGAAACCTACTTATGCCATCCCCATCATCCCGATCACTAATAGCAGTCAGTTTAAACATCAGGAAGCAATGGATGTGAAGGAATTCAAAGCAAATAAGGTGATAAAAATTTTTATGATAATAGTAGCTGGCAACAGAATGTTTTATCATTAGAGTGAAAAAGAAAAATACATATAAACCCTACTATGAACTGTGGTGCAAAGTCAGCTTTTGATTCAAGACTAACCTGTTAATACAACAGTAGGAATAGTAAAGAGAGAGACTGTATAGATGAACTCTTTAAGAATTAACTTTTCCCCAAAAAAACTGTAATGCCATAAACTACGTAAAACTTGATACAGACATTTAGTATCTGTACACAGCCATGATACTTGCCGTGATCTTTTTCTTTCCAACAGGTATTTTTACCTGTAGCCTCTCTTACCTGTCACGCACTTCATACTTGAATTAGCCTTTGCTCTTACCTGCACACATATTTCTAACATGCACTATCGGCTCAGTCACTCTTGCTTCTGTATTTTATCCTTGTGTTGTCCCTGTTTAATGATTTCATCTCTATATCATCTAAAACTGCCTAGATTCACTCCAGAAAGCCTTTGTTGTTTAGCTGCCAAATCTTTACTTCCCTTTATTTTTGTGACACCTCCATATTAGAAGTTATCTGAGGTGCTTTATATGTGTATAAGATTGTTTGCATTATTATTTTCCCAAAATGGATTTGTTAACTCTTTAGAATAGAGACTAGACCTCCCCCGCCCTTTTTATTTTCTCCTAGAATTTTCATAGAAAATTTAGGAAAAGGTACAGGAACCAGTGATAAATACTAACTGTAGTTATAGGATTTCAGAAGCTGAAGAACCTCTCTTCTTTTACTTTATTTTTTTTTTTTATTTTTTTTTATTTTTTTTTTTAATTTATGATAGCCACAGAGAGAGAAAGAGAGAGAGGCAGAGACATAGGCAGAGGGAGAAGCAGGCTTCATGCACTGGGAGCCTGATGTGGGATTCGATCCCGGGTCTCCAGGACCGTGCCCTGGGCCAAAGGCAGGCGCCAAAACGCTGCGCCACCCAGGGATCCCTCTTCTTTTACTTTAAATGAAACAAAATATTTTATGAGATTATGTTTAGGTTGTAGGAACATGTCAGTGTTTCACAGAAACCAACCTGTAATACTTTACAATATAAGATGACAAAACATAAGCGTCTTAGATCTCTTCTGAGTGCAAATGACTTCATTATAGCTCTAACCCTGTTTTTAAAGCATACCCCAAACTGCAGGTTTGTTGAACATGGTTTCTAGTGTTTGATTAACATACGACTTTATTGCAGCAAGATAAAGCCGATCTTATCCGACCTAAACGTAAATATGAAAAGAAGCCCAAAGTCTTACCATCGTCTGCTGCTGCTACTCCTCAACAGACGAGTCCTGCTGCACTGCCCGTCTTTAATGCTAAAGATTTAAATCAGTATGACTTTCCCAGCTCAGATGAAGAACCTCTCTCCCAGGTAAAGATAAGAATTTCTCTATGAGCATAGAGGAGAAATGTATAGGAAGTCACATGTTTTGAACCACTTCATTTTATTTTAAAGGTCTTGTCTGGCTCTTCGGAAGCTGAAGAAGAAAATGATCCTGATGGTCCTTTTGCTTTCCGTAGGAAAGCAGGCTGTCAGTACTATGCTGTAAGTTTCAGGTTCTCTTTTTTAAATAATAAGTTGTTTGCCTTTAACTGACAAAATAAAATAAATTTGTTTTGTTTTGTTTTGTTTTGTTTTAGCCTCACTTAGACCAAACTGGCAACTGGCCTTGGACTAGTCCTAAAGATGGAGGATTAGGGGATGTACGATACAGATACTGCTTAACCACCCTCACTGTACCCCAGAGGTGTATTGGATTTACACGAAGACGGGTTGGGCGTGGTGGAAGGTAACTATTTCTGTATTCCTAGCATAAGTACAGTAGGGACAAAGACAGTAGGGTAATCAAATCTAGAGCTTTAGAGAGGGAACCCTTCTAAATAGCTCATTTGTTTCCATTTTCTGTTCTTAAATGATTTTTTGACTAAAATACTAAAAGAGATTACAAAAAGTTGTTTCAGAAGTTCTGGCACATATTAGAAGAAAGGACTGAATAGGCTAAGAAATGTCATGTAATTAATTAGTACACTAGGTTGTTTAACTTCTCAGTGAAAACACTCTAGAAGGGGTCCCTGGGTGGCTCACTGGGTTAAGCATCTGACTCTGGGTTTCAGCTCAGGTCATGATCTCTAGGTCATAAGATTGAGCCCTGCCTCAGGCTCCATACTCAGGGCTCAGCACACAAGTCTGTTTGAGATACTCTGCCTCTCCCTGTCCCTCTGCCCCTCCCCCTGCTCATGTGCACTCATTCTCTCTCTCTCTCTCTCTCTCTCTCTCTCTCAAATGAATGAATGAATGAATAAATAAAATATTTTTTTAAAAAGGCTCCAGGATCCATGCATGGTCTGACCTTGACACCCAGTTTTTCAGGATCTAATCACTTTTGTTTAAACATGATAGTACCCCCTGTACACTCTAGATGCCTTGTGTGAGAATTTGTGTGGGAGGCAGGAAGGAATTACAGAACACATAAAAGTGAAGAAAAAGAAAGATAATCCTGTATAGGTAGGGGAAAAAGGGCAGAACATAGTATCAAGGTGCTTTCAGGAAGAAACCTGAGGATGTAGAGGGGTTTTTTTGTTTGTTTCTTAAAGATTTTATTTACTTATTCATGAGAGAGAGAGAGAGAGAGAAAGAGGCAGAGACACAGGCAAAGGAAGAAGCAGTCTCCCCAAAAGGAGCCCAGTGTGGGACTCGATCCCACATAGATCCCGGGATCATGTCCTGAGCCATAGGCAGACACTCAACTGCTGAGCCACTCAGGCATCCCAGGATGTAGTTTTTTTTTTTTTTTTTTTTTTTTCCAGGATGTAGTTTTTAATGAATGTTTTATACGTATGTTTCTTTCATTTTCAAGTCTTAATTGCAGTTTTTAATTACTTTAGAATTGTCTGGACACTGAAATTATTTATTTTATTTAGTGCTTTCCCCCCAGTCATTACATTGATATCAATAGTAGCCAAAATTCCATGTCATTTATATTTTATTCTATACTAACATTAGTCACTGTTAGTATTTTAAGATGGAATTACTTATAAAGTTTATATAAATAACATAAAAATATATCTTCTACAGTAGTAGATCTCAAATATTTTGTCGATAAGAAATTTTAATGCTATAAAATATCCCAAAGATAGCATACCATTTACTGCTTTCTCCTACCTCTCCACCCCTGCCCCCCCCCCCCCCCCCCCCCAGAAAAAGAAGGAAGTTTTTGCTTAATAGAGAACTGATATTTTATAAAGTGTTTTGGTGCTTTGTAACGGAAAGAAAAATCTCTGATTGAAAAGCAGTTTGGAAAGAAAGATAAGTCCAGGTTTTATATCAGTAACATACTGGTAGATCAGCTCGTGGAACTGTTAGAAAGCTCTTGCTGATGTAAAATGAATTCTTCAAGGTGGATTGCTTTCTTCTTTAATCAGATCATTATAAAGTAAAAACTTTTATCAGAAATTGAGAATTTAAAAACAAATTGAGAATTTAGCTTAGAGGGTCAAATACTGAAATAATCAAATTTCTAGCTTTTAAATGTTTAGTATGAGATGGCTTTGGGGGAACTGGGAGGATCTTTTTTTATATAATTTTTGAATAGCTGTTTTACATATATGTTTCCTGCCTTATTTTTAACAGGGTCTTACTGGACAGAGCTCACTCAGACTATGACAGTATGTTTCGCCATCTGGATTTGGAAATGCTTTCCTCTCCACAACATTCTCCAGTCAATCAGTTTGCCAATACCTCAGAAACAAATACCTCGGACAAATCTTTCTCTAAAGACCTCAGTCAGATACTAGTCAATATCAAATCATGTAGATGGCGGCATTTTAGGCCTCGGACACCAACCCTACATGACAGTGACAATGATGAACTCTCCTGTAGAAAATTGTATAGGAGTATAAATCGAACAGGAACAGCACAACCTGGGACCCAGACATGCAGTACCTCCTCGCAAAGTAAAAGTAGCAGTGGTTCAGCACATTTTGGTATGTTTATTTGTTATGATGTACATTTCTATAGAAATGTCAGGTTCATCCATATTTTGAATATGTGGTTTATTATATTTAAAGCTAAAAGTCCTGTCTCTCAAATAATGAGGAAAAAGGACCTAGGTTAAGTATTTATTTGAATTGTTTATACATGTGTTTTCATTTAAACACACCCACACGCAAAGGTGATTTACTGCTACTTAATGTATGACATTTATTTCCTGGATATGCTCTGTGAACCCACAATTTACAATTCAGCAATTATATTATCAAAGAATATGAAAAGAAAATGGGCCATTAATTGTTACCATTTTATGCTTGGACACTTCTCTTGTGTTTTATTTAAACTTCAAAAGTAGTCTGGCAAGTCTGTAGATAGGCACAAGTCTTATCTACTGACAGTAATGCAGAATAATTTATAAGAGGGAACAATATTTAAACTAAAGGATTTTTAAAATTTTATAGGACTGTTAAAATTTTGGAGGCAATTCCAGATAACATCTACTTTAGCATTATGGCTGTAGCCATAATTGTGAAATGTCTCTAAAATACATCCTGTCTTTAAATATTCCTAAAATTTTAGCTTTCTGGGGTTTTTTTGTTTGTTTGTTTGTTGTATTTATTTTATAAATTTATTTTTTATTGGTGTTCAATTTGTCAACATATAGAATAACACCCAGTGCTCATCCCGTCAAGTGCCCCCCTCAGTGCCCGTCATCCTGTCACCCCCACCTCCCCTTCCACCACCCCTAGTTTGTTTCCCAGAGTTAGGAGTCTTTCATGTTCTGTCTCCCTTTCTGATATTTCCCACTTATTTTTTCTCCTTTCCCCTTTATTCCCTTTCACTATTTTTTATATTCCCCAGCTTTCTGTTTTAAAGCATAAATCTGTGTTATTTGAGGCATGTAGATTATAGAAATTCACTGTTAGAATTATGTTACCATAGATTTTTGTAAAGATCATTTAAACACAGATTTTGAATGGACTGTAAAGGTATTTATTATGTTGCCCTAATTACCTGGTAAGGCTACAGTTAAACCTTTCTAATAAATACAAAAATGTACTGCTTATTCTTAAAGATCTCCAGAAAAGGTCCCATAAACTAATTTATTTTGTGTCTGGAAAACAAGTACTTGTATGAAATGGAAGTCTTTACTCATAAAAAAAATAATCACATTTCCAAAATCAACTAGAAGATAATCTAAATTATTCTGAAGTCTAATGGATTAGTATAGTCCCATTAATTTCAGAGTCCATTTCTCTCAGCTATTATAGTCTTAAAAATCAAAATAAAGAACTTTTCAATATGGAGGAGGGCTATATAGTATGCAAGTATAGAGATTTTAAAGGTGTAAACTTGTAACATGTTTTCCCTGATAGATATTTAAGCTGTATAAATTCCTTGAGACTTCTTATAGAAAACTGGCATGCTCCATCAATCCCCATCTTCTCACCCTTTGAAGTAGAGAAGTTGAGGGGTGCCTGGCTGGCTTAGTCAGTAAAAGCAATGAAACTCTTGATCTCATGAGTTGTGAATTCAAGCCCCACGGTGGGTGTAGAGATTACTTAAACAAATAAAATCTAAAATAATAATAATAATAGAGAAGTCGAATTGTATAACTACCCTAGTATCTTTTAATGATCATTTTAAATGTAAATTATTTTGCTATACTGCATAAGTAAGCATTGATTTTATGAAACTTACTTGATTTGTGTTTTCCAAAGAACGTTAAAAAGTGAACATTGAACCAGTAGTGTTACCAAAAGTTTAGCTGAAAAACAATTTTTAATGACTGTATAATTTTCTTTTGAATCATTTCCTTCCCCATATAATGTGATACAACTTTTTAAAAATGAATTTATTTTTTTGTTGCACATAATTGTTTTAATTTTCCCTTAATTTTTACTAGATTTTTTTGTATGCTTAAGAGAATAGATGCCTACAGATTGCTGTTGGGTCATGCTTTATTCTTTCCTATTTAGTAGAGTCCTATCATATGTAGGTTACACTCGAGCAAATTCAACTATAGGCCCCTGAAGAAAAAATAAAATTTTAACAGTTCAAAAGTTATACAGGATTCTAAATACAATTCAACCAAAAGAACATATTCTCCAGAGTGGGCCACTCTGGGAATGGCAGAAGTGAATCTGTTGTTACTCAGAATATCCATGCCTCCTTTGCCGCTTCATTCAGAGGTTAATCTTCTCACCTTTGTCTGTGTAATTGTAATTTTAAAGATAATTTTTTTCATATAGATGGCCCCCAAATATAAGCCCAACTATTTCATCTGGTACTCAACCACAGAACCATAAGCCAGAGGAAAAACTGTCTGTGCTGGGCTTATTGAAAGAGACACATCCATTGTGGTAGACTCTAAAGGAATTTTCAAGGCTTAATTTTTACTATACTGACTTTAGAACATAACCACTATATATGAGATAGAAGTCAGTTGATAATATACTTTCTTGTTTGCTGCTTAAGCCAAGTATTTTGATTTAGCAGTTTTTTATTAATCTGTCATTATTTTAAATATTAATATTTATATGTATGCTGTGGCCTAGTGATGCCCTCTGGACTGATTTTCCTTTTTCTAAAAAATCAGCTATAAAGATCCTATTTCAAACAGGAAATTCTAAATGAGGATATCAGGAGCCCATTATTTTTAATAAAGGGCATGAGCTTTAACACACCAAATTTTGTAGTTCCTGGTGCTCAGAATTTTTTTGCTTGCTTCCCAGTCTTGGCCATTTTGCATAGTTGTGTGGCCAGATTAGTAACCTGGTTGGTCAGGTGCTCGAGTGCATGGTCCTCTGGATAACACACAACAGAGTGACACAATGTTGGGAAGACTTAAATATATGTGTATTTAGAATTTCTAGGACTAGATTTTAGTACTATGAATAAATTGTGTATATTTAATAATCTTTGGTTTATATGTGATTTGGAAAGTTTTCTATTTTTTTTTTTAATCTATAAAAGTACCTTTGAAAATGTATAGTGTTTTTTTCAGTTTGCATGTGTTTGAGTTTGGGGGATATGGGATGTCAGAATTAATACCTTTTCTCATAATTAGAATGGACTTTTATAACTTAGAAAGACTAAATAAAAAAGTGATTTTTTTAAACCACCATTATATGTTCAGGATTTGAATTCTTAGTTCCCACTGAAATTTCATTCAGCATTCTAAGTAATTTTCCTAAGCTCACATACGTATACTAAAGATTTGGTTTATTTTCATAAATTAATAGGATATATGTAGCTAGAATGATGTGTTCTAAGTCTCAGGATCTGTAGCTTACTTAAATTAGTGCATTTTACTTCATAAAACTTGTAATATGCAATTACAAATTTCAAAAGAATTCTAAATTTGAGCATTGAATATTCTCATGGTTAGATTTTATAAATCTATAGGACCTTAATCCTTATCCAAGCATGTTTCACAATTCAAAATTACATCCTTAGCAGGGTGTAGAGTAGCACTCATAGTAAAATTAATAGTTTTATAGTTGTGTGCTGAAGTGCAGGATTACTCAAAATAAGTGGAAGGTTGGGTCACAGATTATCTCATGTTCAAGTAATTCAAAGCCGAATGAATTCAGATTCAGCCATGTTTGGCCATCGAAGGAAATACACCATCTTTTTCTTTTCAGGTTGGATTTTCTGGGTGGCTGATAAGTGCTTATGAACCTCAAAACTATCATTCAAGCTTGATCATCCTTTAGTATTTTCTGAAGTCATTTTATTTTATATTTATCTCTTTAAAGTTACCTTTTCCTTTATTAAAATAATTTTCTGCCTGTGTACTGCTCAAAGAAATTTCTGTTCGAAGGTGATCTTTTAAAATAAGTGTTTGGGTTCATTGGGTTTTCTTTTGGTTTGGGTTTTGGAGTGTTTTGCTTTTTTTTTTTCTTTTAAACAAAACAATGTACATTTTGGTAATCTTAAATATGTCTTTTCAGATTATTAATTTTTTTCTAAGTACTTGTCCCCCTCACATACTCCTACTCTTTGATCATTTCCATTGAGATGCTCCAGCTGCAAGAAAATGACTATTCCAGGTGCTGGAGTGCCACAGAAGAATAGTTTCCTGTCCAAATGGACTGGTAACATCTTAGATTATTTTGTCTAAATTCCTAGCCCAGAGAATTGTTAGCGGCTACCAAAACAGCAGTCGTTTCTGGCCTTTGCATAGACACCTCTAGTGAGGACAAATATAACAATTTTCTAGATCAAGTTATTCTAGAGTTGGGAATCTTGTTTAGAAAGTTTTGTCCGTATATGAACAACAGCTACCTCCTTAAGTTTAAACCTACAGGTTCCTCTGTTGCCCTTAGAAGCATACTAAGTTTTCTTGCTTTCCAGCATCATAGTGTGCTTCAAAATTTGAAGTCCTGTCATGCTCCTTCCCTATTCTCAGCATTTAGTCATGTCCCTCACATAACTCTTGTCCCATACCTAGACTCTTCTCAGGTGCCCTATAGATAAGGGTGTTTTGTTTTGTTTTGTTTTGTTTTGTTTTGTTTAAAGGACTTGATTCATAGTGTGGGGTACATTAAAAGTTTGATTATTTCTTGTAGGTAATATTAAACAAACTTATGGCTATTTCTTTTTATATTTAATATCTCAATGGTTTAGGGATAGATTTTCCCCCCATTCCACTACTATCTTTGTGACCTCAGATGAAAGTTTCATCATCTTTATTGTGAAGTTGTGGGAGGAAATCACCAAGGGTGCCTCTAAAAATTTGGGGTTCTGTAAAATGCTTCTGATTCTAGATTTGGTCATATGTCCATGAAACCATTCTGCCCATCTTCATGCTAGTTGCAAACTTGACTATCACTCTGTCTAGAGGTAGACCTAGAACCTAGAACTGTAACACTTTCTACCTTGAATAGAGACTAGGGAAAAATATGGTCATGTTTATTTATTTCCACGTAGCATTTGACTGGACTTTTAATTATAATGCTATCTGAAGTCTTCTCAGTTTTCTGTATAAATAGCAATGTAGAACCCAGTTCAGATTGTATTTCCCCAGATTTACTACCTTACCTTTGTCCAAGTTTTCCTACTTATTTATATAGCATTTTGGATTGGAAATTTGTTTCTCAGAAGAAATATAAAATCCTTGTGTCGCAGAGGTGGAAAGGGCTTTAGTGATCACCTAACTTAATCCAAGTATTTTGGATGAACATGACTGAGCCCCAAAAAGTTTAGTTACTTGGCCAGGTATACCTGGCTAGTTATGATAGAGCCAAGAGCTTAAAAAAAAAAAAACAACAACAACAAATCAAGGTCTCTTGGCTCCTAGACCCATGGTTTTTACTTTCAGCTTATATGTTTTTCAGCCTATGTGTTTCTTCTAGGTCATTTATGAAAAATGTCTGGGGAAAATTTCATAATTAGGCTCCAAAAGAAATATTTCTAAGCAGTAGATTGACAGTATTGATCTAAAATCATGATGAGTATTAGTTGCATTTCTATTTCTAAATCTTGTATTAGGGAGAAGTTAACAGTTGTTTAAAAAAGTGAAATTCACAAGCTCCTCAGAGACCAAGGATTAAAATGTTGAACTTAAATTAGGGCAAAAAAAAAATCGATTTGATTTATTATTATTTATTATTGCTAATTTTTTTATTAAAACATATACAAACATAAACAAATTTCCATAAAATATTACTTTCATTCCTGTAAATGGAGTTTTTTGTATATAGTTCTCCAATGAATGCTAAATTATTATGTTTGTAGAAATATAATGACCTGACCTTGTAAAAATTATCCTTTTTTAAAAAAAAAATTTACTGAATATCCCTTGGTAGGATGTTCAGACTTTAAGCAACTCACTCAAACTTAGGAAGTTAAAGTATTAATCTCAGAAACATACTAGCAAAACTAGGGATCTCTAGGTTAAACAGTTACTTTTATGGATTTTTAAAAAACATAAATACAAATGTTACATTAATTATAAACAATATTTCAGGGCAGCATTAATTTTTGTAAATTTTCAGGTTTTGATTCAACACATTTCTATTATATGGAAATAGTCATTTTGACAAAAAGTTACTTTATGTCAGTATTTAGAAGTTATCTAGTCAATAAGTCTTCCCTATAGTATTCAGATCTGAGAATTACAATATAGTAGGAAAAGAAATACATCAAAGGACAGTTTTTATAGCAAGAAATTATGTTTTTGCTCTTGTAGCCCAAGAACTTAGTTCAAGTGTAAAGCCTGTGTAGACACTAATAATTTCTGGGGTTTTCTTAAATATTGTTTCATAATTTTCTGATTCATTGAAAATATGGTAGAATTTCTACCTAAACATTTTGTAGTGGTACTACTCAGAAAAGCTGTTATACTGGAAGATAAAGATTCTTTACAAGTTATGAGTGAAAGTTATAAAACTTGATGAAGTGATATTTTCTTCAACTAAATTATTAAAATGCAATTAAAGACAACAAATTAGGTGACAGTGTTTTGAGAACATTAAATTTTAGATTGAGGAAATTTGCATTGCATGATTTATAGATTCCCTGGTATTCAGGGATGCATGATAACCTTTTTTGTGTTTTGAAATAATTCTTAATCCAAACATCACAGGTTTCTTAAAGAAGCCTTTAAAGTCAGATGTTGTGATTGTATGTGCCCTTTTTTTTTTTTTTCCTTTTTTTAATTGGCAAAAGTAAGAAAAAAGAAAAAGGTTTCCTTTTTAAAAACTGCACACACTTTTTTGGGGGGTAATAAATGAACATTTTTTTGTTTGTTTTTTTTAGAACTGAGCTCTCCATAGACAAACATAAGTAGCATAACACAGTGTCTTTCCTCAGACATCATTCTGTACAGTAAATCAACATAAACAACTCCGTTCTTATTGACTGGATTTTTTCCAGGTGGGTTAATTGGGTGGGGAAAATTAATTAACCTTAACATTTGGAGCCTCTTTTCTTCCTGTTAAAGGATGAGTTCTTTAAAAAAATAAAGTAAAGGTAATAAACCAACAATCTTATATTCCATATAGAGAAAATGTTTATAATGGCTAAAATTAGAAAATATGTAGAACAATTAGTATTTATACACAGAACTGTTAGGGTTCATCTGAATGCATTGGGACAGTAATATGAGTAAACTAGAAACCAAATGGTAATTAATCAGATTTCTTCTCAAGCTCAGTGCAAAGTTGAATTCCAAATATGTGGATTTAAAAAGCTGGATTACCTTTTTACACTGTCTAGCGCAAATGTCATAGCTTATAAAAATAACGGTTCTGAAACTTGAGAAGTGAGTTCTCTTTCCTATGTCGGGAAGTTTATACTTTTGTGTTGCTTTAAACTCGAGCCACTCCTGTTAAGTGTGGTTGTAAAAAATGCAGAATTTTTCTTATGAAAGTGATCTTTAGCAGGATCATGAGCCTTTGTCAGATGCTTTAATTCTGCACAAAAATTTTTTTAATGCTGTAATTTGTTTTGGTACTTTACGATGTGTATGCTATCTGTGCATTTTTATGAAGTGTTTCCTCATTTTATGTTCAGCATTTACAGCCGAACAATACCAGCAACATCAACAGCAACTGGCACTAATGCAGAAACAGCAGCTTGCCCAAATTCAGCAACAGCAAGCAAATAGTAATTCCTCCACCACCACTGCACAGGTGAGGGATTTGTCTGTCTTATGATTATCCCTCATTGTTTCCCACCAGAGTTCATCTCTAATTACCAACTGTTGTCATAGAACCTTGCATCTAACCAGCAGAAAAGTGGCTTTCGCCTGAATCTACATCATAGCCATTCTATACAGGGTTTAGAAAGAGCATTACAGGTGAGTATGGAAGCCGTTGCCTCTGCTCCCTATTTTAAAAAGTAAAACTAAGAAAGCATAGTTAAATGAGATCAAGACACTGTCTTCCAAGCCTGTCCTATAGTTTATGCATTTATCTCTTTAACATATAACCTCACCCAGCTCGTTATCTTGGATATTTTAATTATTATCAAAAGTTATGTAAAGTTATCATTATTAAACCTCTCTTAATTGCAAGAAATCACTTTTAAACCTCAGGTATGATGAATGTTTGCCATTTAAACACATGTAAGGTTCAAGGGCTGAAATTTGAATCTAAGAGTTTTAAAGGAAAAATCGATTTTAAAAAATTAGAGGAGCTTCTTAATTTCTAGGCCAAGCTATGGTATGATATTTTGTCACATCAATTCTAAAGGGATAGTTAGCTTACTGTCCCAAAGGTGCCTTGGTTTATATGTGAATATGTGTGTAAGTTTGGTGAAGAAAGAACCTTACATACTCATTTTTCATTATATGTACTTGCAAATCACTGAAATGTTTTACTAGCGTATTTCTTGTCTGACACTTTGTGTCAGAGGTTTAGTGCTTCCACATTAAAGAAGGTTTATTTTTGTAATTGACCTGTCCATATTACACACTGTCACATATGAAGATCAAAATTCATAATCCCTGAGTTCTTAGATTGCTTGAGCATTCTTCAAACCTATGACTCAAAAGACATGAAGATATTTCAGTGGTTTGCCACTCTGGTTTATATTCAGACTGATTGTTGTATACTTGTGTAGCTTTAATAAATTAATTTGAGACTAAACGATGCTGATTAGATTTGTTCTGCATTTTCTTTTTTAGGGTTTTGTTTCCAAGACTTTGGATTCTGCTAGTGCTCAATTTGCTGCTTCTGCTTTGGTGACATCAGAACAACTGATGGGATTCAAGATGAAGGATGATGTGGTGCTTGGAATTGGGGTGAATGGCGTCCTTCCAGCCTCAGGTAAGGATAAAGACATTTAAGGGTACCTGGATGGCTCAGTCCATTGAGCATCCGACTCTTGGTTTTCACTTGGATCATAATCTCAGGGTCCTGGGATCGAGCTCCACATCGAGACTCCTGCTCAGCCTGAGTCCCCTTGAGATTCTCTCTCTCTCCCCCCACCCCCATGCTCTCTCTCAAAAATAAATACATAAATCTTTAAAAAGAGATAGACTTCTAAATTGTTCTGATGTTTGTAACATATATCAGTGGTAAACAGCAAAGCCATACATTGCTTAGCCATACATTTCTTTCTCTTTCTCTAGGAGTATACAAGGGCTTACACCTCAGCAGTACTACACCAACAGCACTTGTACACACGAGTCCGTCAACGGCAGGTTCAACATTGTTACAACCTTCAAACATGACACAGACTTCAGGTTCCCACAGTGCACTGAGTCATCAAGTCACTGCTGCCAATTCTGCAACAGCTCAGGTTCTGATCGGGAACAACATTCGATTAACTGTCCCTTCGTCAGTTGCCACTGTAAACTCTATCGCCCCCATCAATGCACGACACATACCTAGGACTTTAAGTGCTGTCCCGTCGTCTGCCTTAAAGCTGGCTGCCGCAGCAAACTGTCAAGTCTCCAAGGTTGCATCTTCATCTGCTGTGGATTCAGTTCCAAGGTCAGTAGTTATTTGAAGCCAAAATGTTTGAAAAAATATGAGCTCTGACTTGAATCCTTTGGCAGTGCTCTCTACTTCTGTGTTTTGTTCTTTTCCTTACATACATTGAAAATGGGTAGAGGAGAATTCCTTATTTATTCAAGACTAAACAGGTAAGTGTTATAATTCAACATTGTTGAGAATTTGAATTAAATGGTATACTGCATATTGCCTATGTTCTTTGGACGCCACTTTCACAGTAGAATGATAGCTCTCAGTGCTCTCATTTTCCACCTTTGGATGGAGGAAGTTCTCTTTAGAATGTTTCTTTTCTTTATGTCCCATATCTTCTCATGTAAACAGAATTGATACAACCCACCCTGGCTTAATCTACTCTTAATAATGTCAATAACGTAAAGGCTTAAACAGTATTAATGCCAGGTCAGTTTTTACTCAAACCCATTACTTTTTATGTTAATTTGTCTTCTTGGGTTTCAGTAGATGGTGTAGAATGTTTGCTCAGACTCTCCTGTTTTAGATATTAGTGGTAAAGAATCCTGCTATTTACAAAATACTGCAGGAGAAAGAAAGAAAGATGGGGTTTTCAATTTACTTAGAAGACAAGCATGAAAGTCTAAAAATTAAATAATGTTAACTA